>NC_141689.1:1444124437-1446524437 GCF_964263255.1 Lissotriton vulgaris
GATCAGTCATTATGTATAAAAAGCAAACAAAAAAGACTTCAGCCCACACACAGCATTGCTGCAAACGGGTTAGCAAATGTTTAAAATAAATAAAGTGGGTGCTCACTGTCCAATATTGCTGCATTCACCTCAGAGTGCAGTCACTGACCTATCACAGTTATTACACTCTGGCAGTGATGTGCTGCACCAAGAAAGGAAATCAGTCCTCTTTAGAAGTGTTACTTCCGGTAGCACTAAAGAGTAGCAGCTCTTTGCAAAAGTGTTGGTGCCACAAGGGTTGAAGTACACATTGTCTTGTATACTTTTTACTATGAACCTTTGCACAATTGTTTGAAGTTAAGTGTGTTTTTAAATGACTTTATGCTATTTTATATGAAGAATAAATTGGTTATTTTTAAATTCATGTTTCGTGCTCAACATTTCACTTTTTAGTGTCCTCTGTAGGAATGTCTGTGATTTATGACTGATATCCTGGTGCTCCATAAGGTAATTATTTACTATGCTTTAAAAGTTAATACAATCTAATATGTATTGAAAAATGTGATGAAAAATGCTTTCTTTTGGCCTTTCTGTCTCAAATGTTCTTGGGAGGGACAACCCCCACAAACTCCGCCTAGTAGTGGCTGCTCACTGCGCTTGCTCGCTACACACCATGTGGGTGCTGGTCTTACTTTTACTTTGTTCTCTGATTAACTACTGTCTATTTTTGGTGCTCTCTGAAAGAAGGTCTATAGGTACATATGAGTTGGTGGGTAACCTGATCCTCTTTAAGGTCATTGTCTAAAATTTACTGTGCTTTGAAAGTTGATACAATTGAATATGTAATGAAAAATGTGCTGTAAACTTCACCATTTTGTTCTGTCATTTCCCAAAATTTTCATGGGGGAAGAAACCCCCAACCTCCCCTAGTAGCGCTCGGGCTCGCTGTGTTCGCTCGCTACAGGCCGGACAGGGGCTGGTCTGGAAAATTTTGCCAGGGCTACTTTCAATTCCCAGTCCGACCCGTCTCACGCACATACAAAACTTAATGAGCAACAGTTATTGCATTGACATAGTCTTTTTTTTAAATAGCGTAATCGATTTTTAAGCCTGCCAAGCAGAGAGCTTAGCTTCATTGCTGCATGTGGATGGCAGGTTTAGGCCTGATTTCTGTAAAGCACATGCCAAATTGAGTAGTTGGCTGGCAAGGAAGTGAGTGAAAGCATGCAAAAGAACTACTGCAAGCTAAACATTTGATCTCATGAAATGCTTTTCTGAAAGACCTTTCTACCAAGCCAGTCTGGAGATTATTTCATATAAATATGTTTTCTCCTTGAAATCCATCAAGTAAGGCAGAGTATGTGGCGTAGTAGGTAGCATAACTGACTTTGAAGCTGGGGAATCAGGTTCAAGGCTCTGCGGGAGGCTCAGCATCCTGTTTTTCCACATAAATCATTTAGGCCCTCTTTTTGTTGTTGTTAGAAAGCCTCTGACCTGAGTTTGGAGGCTTTCCAACTGACATCTTCGGTTTCACTTTCGACCACCATATAAAAATGACGGCGGTAGGAAGTGAAGCCGATCGGTCATTACAGGTGGCTTTCAACGGGCTCAAGGAGCCCGTTGCCTAGTCAGAATCAGCAAGTAATTGCTTAAGGAAGGTGTTTCCGCCATTGGGATTACGATGTTGTTTTCCCAAAATCTTTTCATGTTGGGCTTTCCGACATGAATGGCCTGTTGGAAAATGACTTTGGGGGCCTCTAGTGGGGCCCCCTTGTACCAGTGGCTCCGGTTGGAGGCCTAGGGGGCACATATGATGCCCCCCTGTCAATCCCTGCACTGTGTAATGTCTGCCACTCAGTGCAGGGATTAACAACAACTTCCATTTCTCTATGGGAGTTTGTGCCGGTTTCTGACAGCAGCACAAGCTCCCATAGAGAAATGGGAGTGTGCGATCACCCCATGTGCAGTCACATCCTAATACTGCGGTCGGGACCACCGACTGAAGGGTGGTCTGTCCCGATTGTGCAACAGTGTCTGACATCGTAATGAGGCCCTAAAGCTCTAGGTGCCAAAAATGAATGTGTCTGTCTGTAACGCAACTGGTGCTCATGTAAAGTGCTCCAAAAGCACAATATTGAGTTTGCGCTGTAACAAACTGCAACAAAATGGTAAATCATTCTATTATGGAATGCCATGAGCTCCCTTGGTAGTCATGCTCAGCTTTGGTTGGGTGGAAATTCTAGAACGTAGTGTAGCAGTGCAAGTGTACCTGTAATTACAGATAAAAGAGACACCTGTTTGCAGAGAAAATCCTCTACCATGTCACCTGTTCCCTACCAGAGCCTTCTTTTCTCCCCTCTAGAAGACTCATTTGGGGTTGGAAAGATGTTTAGTGTCAGAATCTTAGTCCTCATGTAACTGTACTAAACTGTCTCATTGTTTGGGTGTTCATGGTGAGTGTGGGAATAGAGAGCATGATTCTGTCCTGCCAGAGAGTGCCTGGCTTTGACCGAGGTTGTCCCGGCCTGAGACTGAGATCTACAGGGTGTACTGAGGCCCCTCCGATGTAGCAGCAACCACAAAAAATGCAGCACTACCACCGTTAACACCCACTCCTTGGCAACAACCCCTTCAAAAAGCATCAAGGACCTCCTAGCAATAGCACTGAGTAATTACTCAAGTCGCAACCCTGGGTCCCTGAATACAGCAGCCCTCACCACAGAGCAGAAGACTGGTACTCACCAAGTTTCAGCTTCATAAATTTGGTCCAACCGCATGTGCAGTTTACACTGCTCATGACCACACAACACACAGTGACCCAGTCTCCCACACTGTGCCCCACCCCAAGCAGCGGCGCACAGGCTCCGCATACACAATGTGAACATGCAGCGCACAGTGCTGGCCTGTGTGAGGTGCATGACTGCGTATAATCAAGCTATTAGTCCCAGGACCCAGAACCAGTCAACCAGTGTATGTGCTGATGGGGCCCACTGGAGCTTGGAACCCCCCGCACTGCGAGGGCTGCGGGGACAAATGTTCTGTTACTGTCTGCAGCTGATGTGATTTGTTTCACAGCAGGGTAAATGCTAGAAATGATTGGTGGATGATAAGGTAAAGTGTCACTGTTGGTGGCAATACTTTCCGCCGATGATGTGGTGTTTGGTTTTTTGAAAACTCATTTCTGGTTGTACACCTCTGCCAAGGTGTGCACTTCATTGAGCTTGTAATCAATGGTATGTCTTTTAAACTTGCATATTTTGAGCTCATGAATCTCCTTAACGTAAGCATCTAACTTGATGTTGATTTAGTTGAGAGAGATTTGCCAGGTATCAGCTTCCATTCATTACTCCAAGGTGCTTTTAGAATCATAAATCTCTGCTTCCAGTTCTTTCAACACTTGAGACAATTATTCAATAATCAACAGAATGAAATCTAATGAGCACTTGTTTAAAATGGCATACAATTTTGTCATAAACTGCTTGTTAAATTTAAGCAGCATAAGTTTAATAGCCAACCACAAACTCCATGGGATACGTTTTAATTTATGATAACAGATAAGGGTGGTTGCATATAAACGTGGATTAATTTTCTTCCTCGTAAGGTGTTCGAGTTGTCTGATTTGTTGTGAGATTGAACCTGGTGATGTGCCAAATGATGACCTCTTGTATAAGTGCATAAATGTTTGAAACCTCTTCTGAGGTGTCTACTTTTGTGTCTGCCTTAATTTCATTTATATGTGATATATCTTGAAAAGACATTTTTTAAACCAACTGGTGCAGTACAGCCAGATAGGCAAGAACAAATTCTGACAGTGGTTGAGGTGTATTCAAATACGCACATTTTTCAAAAATATTATACATATTCAAAATATTATACAATTTCAAAAGTGGAAACAAACTTAGTGCGCAGCGCTATAATGAGCCCTGCCTGAGCCCATGGAACAAATTCAAAAACTGTAGATCACCTAAGTGTACTAGAAACAGCATGCACAACTGGTCCCCATGGGCTTCATGGTTAACATGTTAAATCAAGATATTCCAAATATTCAAGTAATATAATACTGATAAAGATGTTTGAAAAACAATGTTTTGATACAAAATGTTTTAAAAGAATGCTTGAGGGCTTGCTGTGTTGTATACAAATGTTACATTACACTTGTATGTTACGAAAAGATAACATTAACAGCTGGAGGATGAATTCATGGTTAGGACACATGACCCAATGCATTTTGGGTGAACACACGCTCTTCATCAGGGGTAACTGTAAAGTACAAGAAAAAGATCATAATTTATACATGAAGAGAACTATCACCAGTTCTAAAACAGGCAGCTAATAAAGAAAAAGGACCGGATTTCAACCATCAAAATTCCACAGCACATATATGGAATATACTGCTTGTGATCAACCCAAAGTAGACACGTGAACTATAGCTACAAACTATGAAAAGGTGACTCTGTCAAATATCAAAGAGGTGGTGAAGACTCATGGAAAAATAAACTATTTGTTCAGAGAAAGCGAGTATAAACTTCAAATACCAACATACTCTAGTTATGGTTGCAAAAAAGATTCCAACATCCTTCCGAAACACATCATTATAAGTGATACCTGATGGGTGTGCAATGTGCTGAGATGAGCTATGCACAAAACCCAAAAATATGAAGAGGAAATAAACAGATCTCTGAGCATGCAGTCAATACCTGCAATAAACCATGAACATCTTGTAACCGCCTAATTAACTGCTACATGGAAGACAATGCACCCCCTGTGAAGCAGGACAAGGAAGTCCACTGCCAGTATACAAATGACAGTACTGTGAGATAAGTAATAAACAAGTAACATAAGCTCCAATTGCAGGAAGGAAAGAAGTACAGTACCTTGGAGAATCAACGCTGTGTCCAGCAGGAAGAACCATATCACAAAGGATGTCTCAAGTGTTGAAGGAGCTGGAAGCAGTAACTGTTCATTTAAAAAGCACCTTGAAACGGGTGGTAGCTGATACCTGGCAAAACTCTCTCAACAAAATCAACACCAAGTTAGATGCTTACTCTAAGGAGATTCATGAGCACAAGATACGCAAGTTTAAAAGAGATACCATTGATTACATGCTCAACAAAGTGTATACCTGGGCATCGGTGTACACCCAGAACCGAGTTTTCAAAACACCAAACATTTCATCATTGGAGGAAAGTATTGCCACCAACAGAGATACTTTACCTAATCATCCACCAATCATTTCTAAAATGTACCCTGCTGAGAATCAAATCATATCAGTTCCGGACACTGCCCAATTATTGCAGGGTGGCCCGTCACGTTTTTTTACGCCACTGGCTCTGGACATTGCTCAAGCCTGGATTTCATTTTCATTGATGAGCCCAGCAGCCAACCACCAACCAGCAGCAGCTATCAGTCATGTGATCCCAAGCACAGCAAAACCAGTAGTGTACACAACAATAGAAAAAGAGGGAAAGGCCCTCAGGAGTCAGACGAGATATTAGTCATCAATAGTCCGTCAACAATATACACTACTCTACAAGAGGCAGCCCTTAATAAGGGAGCTTCTTTTGTACTGACATACAACTCCAATCAGTTATAAACAGAAGTTCCTGTCTTCAAGTTTATGCACAAATGACATTTACGATATGTTTTTTGATCATTTGGAATCCCTAGACAGCTCAGGTAAGGAATCTGAATACCAAGAGTTCAAACCAAAGAGTGTGTTTTTAGCACCCACATCCCATAAGACTATGATATGTTTGATTACCTTGTCAAAAAGGATCTCCAGTGTATACATTTTTGCCATTCAGGTTTTGGGAATGTGTCAAATCGTGAGCAGTGAGCTCTACTTATGTTTGTTCAGAATAAGGATTTGGCATTCCAATCCGCAAATAAAGGGGGAGCACAGGTGGCTATGGATAACACCTTCTATGATGACAGTGTGGCATCACATGTCTCCGATGAAAACCCCTATATGCCACTTGAGAATTATCCGACTACTGCATTTACAACTACCTTGAAAACAGTTCTTGAAAAAGCCCTGGAGTATGTGTGGGTTAATAACAACACCTGCCACCGCTTTTCCACAGATTTTAATTAGAGACCCCATCTTTACATGCTGCCTAAGATCCATAAGAGCCGCTGAAGTGTTGGACCAACTCAAAAATTGGGCTTTTTCCCAGAATCTAATCCCTCTACATCAGGCCGGCTTCAGGCCAAAGCACTCGGTTATCGATAACATCGCGATATTACAAACAATCCTCGACAAATACGTAGTAGGAAAATCCCAACCGGTATACGCGGCATTCATCGATTTTTCTACCGCATTTGATCGAGTTGACAGACCATCTCTCTGGAAAAAACTGAGGAAGCTAAGAATCCCTGAACAATTACTACAATTCATAATTACACTGCATTCGCACACGTGGTGTCAAGTGCAAATGGGGTGTGAAAAGGGCCTGACCAATATAATTTCAACAGCAAATGGACTTAAGCAGGGGTGTCTCCTAGCCCCTATGTTATTCTCACTATATCTTAGTGATTTGCTTCAACACCTGCAACAAGTGCCAAGTCTGCCTCCAAAGATCGCAGCCCAAAACGTTCACGCCCTATTATATGCAGACGATATTGTAGTACTAGATCTCACGCCCTTTGGCCTGCAAAGACTCTTAGATACTTTGTACAAATACACCCAGGAAAACTTCCTAATCCCGAATCTCACAAAGACAAAAATAGTTTCCTTCTCAGGAAGAAAAAGAAGTACCAAATTCCATTGGAGACTCGGTGCTGGAACAATAGAAGAGACCGAGGATTACACTTATCTGGGCAGGATCTTCTCTAAGACATTAAAAAACAATCTACAGGTTAATAACCTGACAAGGAAATCCGAGGTGCATGCCGGAGCCCTTCAAAGACTATATGCGGCTTCAGGTAACAGACATTTTTCATCTCTTCTCAAAGTATATAGTACAAAGATACCTCCAGTCTTATCATTTGCCTTGGAATATATTCCAATAAAACAATGGTCATTCTTGGACCAAAAAGAAGGGAAGATACTGAGAAAAATGCTGACAGTATCTCAATCCACTCCGGTGCAAGCTATTCGCCTTGAATTCTCTATCACGAGCTCCTATTCAAGAGCCATTGCAAACGTCATCAGGTGGGCACATAACTTGCTACACGCAAAGGACGGTACACTCCGTTCACTACTTAAAATCGAGACCTTCGACAGTGACACTTCAAAACAAGTATTCTTCAGTAACATGTCCGCTGCCTTCAAACTTGCTGAGATTAATATCAATCTGTTACTCTCATGAACCCCATCACAACTGAAACTCTTTTTAAAATGTTTTACACCTAGACTTAGTTACGATCTTGATTTTTCACACTGCGCCAAATTGACTCTGTACAAAAGCTTTGCGGAAACAATTGCATTTAAGCAAAAGCAACAATACATAGACTTTAACCTTTCGCACAGCGCTAGGAGAACAATCATCCTGTTACGGTTTGGCATTTTACCAGTGCTAACCATAACATCAAGATGGCACCCAAATGGATCTTCGTTATGTAACCTCTGCTACGGAGGGGAGCAGGATCTAGAACATCTCTTATTTACATGCCCTAACCCCAAAGTAGTGGCAGCTAGGACAAAATATCTGTGTCCTATATACATTAAATGCCGTATCACTACCGTGAAGGACTTGATCACAGTATGCAAATTTCCCCCAAATGAATTAGTGTGTTATAACTTTTATAAATTTTTAAAACCTTTTTTAGCTTTGTATTAATAAGAAATTTAAAAAGTATTTGGTTTTTTTTTTAAATATCTTTATTTGGTTTTTTACAACAAACGTGCATTTTGTCTCCCCCCTCCCCCCTCCGGGACAGGCAATATTGATATGAGTTTAGAAGATGATAAGAAAAACAATATTTTTGTAAAAGGAGGAAAGAAATGGAAGCTAGTAATTCATAAGAGAAACAAAGAGAAAAAAAAAACATTGAGAGATTGTGCTCTTCAATTAAAGTATAGCAAGTTATTTAAACATGATTTAGATATACAGATACTTCGATTTTCTGATATATAAGCTGTAGCGTAGCTAAGTGCTATTTTGGCGTTGAGACCATTCCCTTAGAGGAAGCCAAATTTGGAACCCTTTTATCCGTTGCTTCCTGCCTTTTGTCTTGTAAATAGCCATCTCTAAATTATATATGGCTAGCAGTCTTGAAAACCATTGTTGGAATGATGGGGCGATAGGGTCAAGCCAGGCAGAGGCTATGCAGATTCTTAAAACAGCCATTGCTATAAAAATTAATTTGTGCCCAATTATTGGATTAGTCAGATTCGTTATACCCAACATAACTGTTTCATCGGGGAGGGTGATTGCTGCATTTAAAACCGATGATAAAAAGCGTTCAATACTTAATTTCAAAGATGTTAAGCAGTCACACGCAGAGAATATATGTAAACAATCAGCACTTGGTAAATTGCATCTAAAACAACATGTACCTCTCCCACTCCCCCATTTGGCTATTTTGTTCGGGGTATAGTACATAAAAAAGCATATTTTGTAAAATTGAGTCTGTAATTTTGTTGACATTAGAACAGATTGTGAGTGATCATATGCAAGTTTAAATTCTTCTGATGTGATATTAAGTTTGTTCTGCCATTTTTGTGTAATTTTCTGTAAATCATCCGGAAAGTGAGACAGTAAAAGAGCATACATCCCCCCAATCCTGATTTTTTTCCTGGGGTTACTTAATATATTAGCAATATCAATCTCACAAGATAGTTTTTTTTCTCTATTATGTTGCAATATAAAGTCTCTTATTTGGAGATACTTGAAAAAGTCTCTCCATTCCAGGTGATATTTTTCTCGTAAATCCTCAAAGGAGTATAACCCTCCTGAGGAGATCATACATCCTATGTGGGTAATTCCCGCAGCCTTCCATCTGTTCATGCATACCCCGCTAAATATTTCAGGTAGAACAGCGTTATTTTGAAGAGGGGAGTAGAAAGATATACGTCCTATACCAAGTAGTTTTCTCAACGCTTTCCATACTTTGAAAGATCCTAGGAGTGATTTTAACCTGACTTTTTTGTGGTAGCTGTCAAAAAGGTGTCTCCATAGATAGCCCGTACTTTTGTGACCCAGGATTAGTTGATAAATAGACGGGCAGCTGTTGCCCAGTGGTGTTTCTATCCCATCGAGATGAAAGAGCTCATGGCTATATAACAAGACTGTTGCCCAATAGTATACCTTTAAGTTCGGGAGGGCGAGTCCTCCTTTTTCTTTTGGGAGCGTCAAAGATTTATAAGCACGTTGAGGTCGGGTGTAAGACCAAAGAAAGCTTGAGAAAGCACGCTCCATTGTTTTAAACCAGTGATCTGAAATTTCCAGATTTATAGCTCTAAACATGTACAGGATTTTTGGGAAGTAGACCATTTTGAGTGCGTTTACCCGACCGATCAGCGATAGATGTAAATTATTAATACGGCGGAGGTCTTTTTGCATTGTATCTACTAAAGGCTTTAGATTTAAGTCCACTAGGTTTTCCAGTTCGGATGTGATAGTTATCCCTAGATAAGTAGCTTTATCTGTTACTCGGGAGTCTCTCAGGTCACACTTGTTGTTTAATATGATTTGTGTCTTTCCTTGGTTCAAAGCATAGCCTGCGAGTTTCCCAAAGGTTTATGCCTCTGTTTCAATAATAGACATGGCCGAATTTGGATCAGCAGTCACTATGGCGATGTCATCGGCATAAGCTAATGTTTTTGTTAAATAACCTGGTGTTGAGATGGGAGCTATGCCCCCGTTGCATTCCAATCGTCGGATAAAAGGATCTATGTAGATTGCGAATAGCAACGGGGAACAGGGGCATCCCTGCCTAGTGCCTCTTGTAATTGTCAGTTCTTTGGTGAGGTTGCCATTAACCATGACCGAGGCACGGGGTTGATATACAATTTCTGGACAGCCCCTATAAATCCTTTTTTAAATCCCACCCGGGACATTGCCTGCCACAGGAATGGCCAGGAGACCCTATCAAATGCTTTCTCGGCATCGAGAAGTATTAGTGCCATTGGGTCTCCTGCCACCTCAGTTTTGTCTAACAAGCTGATCACTCGTCGAGTGTGATTTGTTGTTTCCCTCCCGGGGACAAAGCCGTGCTGGGATTCAGATATGATTTTATGGATAATAGGTGAGATACGGTTAGCTAATATTTTAGAGTAAATCTTTGAATCAACATTTATTAGGGTGATAGGGCGATATGATCCCATTAAGTCAGTTGGTTTTTGTTTTTTGGGAAAGATGACAATTTTTGCCCTGGACCACGAAATGGGAGGTTGCCCTCCTCTAAATATGTGTGTACATAGATCTAATAATATATTTTTAAGTTGGTCCAGGAATACGGTATAGAATTCCAGAGGGATAGCGTCTAACCCGGCTGCTTTCCCCCGGGGAAGATCCTTCACAGTTTTTATGACTTCTTCTAAGTTAGGGGCTACCTCCAACTTTCCTTGATCAGCTGCATTAAGTTTGTTAAAATGATCAATTTCAAGGTATTCATTAATCTTTCCAAGTTCTACTTCAAGCTCTTCCTTATATAAAGTGCTATAAAAGCGCCAAAATGCTTCTCTGATCTTTTCAGGGTCGGATATCCTGCCCTCTACTGGGTCCTGTATCTCCCTTATGATGTTCTGAGATGTCTGCTGTCTCATCCGTATAGCCAACTGATGGCCGACTAGCTCATTAATCTCATATACTTTTTCACGGTGGGCAGTAGCTTTTTGCACCGCTTTGGTAGTATAAATACTTGTAATTGCTGCTTTGGCGATTGCCACCTGGTTTTGAACATTAGTTATTTCTTCTATAGTAGAAGGATCTCTTGTTATAATTATCAGGTTTTCCTCAGCCCCCCTTAGTGCTTCTTGTAGTGCATTTAGTGATTCTCTTGCTTTCTTATTAGATTTTAGAGAATATTGGATTGTTTCTCCCCTAATTCGTGCTTTCACGGCATCCCACACATAGTCTACTGTTGTGCTCCCTTTGTTTTCTTTCAAAAAATTGGTAATCCAGATTCTCATGTGTTTACAATATTCAGTTTCAAGTAGCAAGGATCTCTCAAAGGTCCAAATTCTTTGTTCCTGGTGTGTAAGGGCTAAATCTACTGAATATAACAGAGGATTATGGTCTGAGAGTACCCGGGGTAATTTTTTTAAAACTGACGTGGATCTTAATGAATTGGAGATTAAAAAGTAATCTAGCCTTGCGTGTGTATGGTGAGGGTTTGAGAAAAATGTGTACCCGGGATCATTGGGGTTGGATGATTGCCACCCATCCACGAGTCTGTGTGTCAGACATAGCTGCTTAAAAGCCCTGAATACTTTTGGTTTTCGACCACGGTACTGCCAGTCATTCCCAGTTGACCAATCGTGAGAAAGATTTATGTTGAAATCCCCACAGATTATTAGTGGTAGGGGCCAGTGAGTAAGTTCGTTTGATATTTGATGTATAGCTGAGGGATCATCCGTGTTATTCCCATAAATAGAGCAGATAGTTATTGGCTGGGGTTTTCCAGGTTTATATTCTGCGATCACCCATCTCCCGTGTTTGTCCCGCTTAGTTTTAGTGAAGTGATCCCCTGCTCCTGAACCTTTTGCTAAAATTGCTACCCCTCTAACCCGAGCACCTTGTGTGGTTGCACCTATCACATTATATCCCAATGATTTTAGCATATGCGACTGAGAACCCTCAATATGAGTCTCTTGTAGGCAGACTATAGTAGCCCCTATAGACTGCAATCCGACTGTTACCAGTTGCCTTTTTTTCACATCATTTAATCCACATATATTAAGTGATAGAATTTTTAACACCCCCATTTTATCATTCTAAGTGTTTCTATGTACCCTTTTGAAGAGAAAGCCATAGAAATGGCTAGAAATTTCTTTTTTATTGCAAACTGAAGAGATATGCCTGCCCAGACGCTGGCTCCCCCCCCTCCCCCCCCCCCACCCCCCACCATCTTTGAAGGTTACCTGGCTCCGAGCGAGCCAGGGGTGTGACATCCGGCATGCAGGACCCGGTGAGCCCACCTGGGTCCCCCCCGAACATTTCAGTTATCCTGTCAGACATGAGTTGACAAAGTAATATTCATATGAAAAAGAAGAGAAAGAAAAGAGAGAAAAAAAGGGGGGAAGTGATCTACAGAAGAATCTCTAAGCATCTGAGTTGCCATTATTTATGTGCAGAGATTTCATCTAAGTAAGTTTTAGCCTGTATCTCAGACACAAAGCTACCTTCAAAACCCTGCAAGATTGAAAATTGTATACAGAGGACATACCCTCTGTATACAATTTTCAATCTTGCAGGGTTTTGAAGGTAAACTGTTGCGCCCAACTTCTGGAACGGATCAAAGAGTTGTCGGAGGCGCCATCTTCGCTCCACGGTTGCGTGTGCGAAGTCAGGTCTGGTGAAGACTGATATACCATCCATGGTCCTTTTACTGGTGGGTCTGGCCAGGTCATAAAAGGCCTGTCGGAGCAGGAAATTCCCAAAGAAAATTAGCATTGCTCTTGGATGTTGTTGAGCAGCTGCATTACGATTTTTAATCATCAGAGGAAACCGATGAACTCTTTGAATTTCTCTGTCTAGATCCCAGGCTTGTAGTTCAGGAAAAGCTTTTTGCAGGAAAGTAATCATGAATTTCCTTGGGTCCTCCTTCTCGATGCCCTCTGGTATTCCTAGGAAGCGAAGATTGTTTTGTCGCTGATAATTTTGCTGCTCCTCTAGCTTCCACATGATGTCCTTAGCTGTGGCTTCATGTTCCTCAATTTTGATTTGAAGAGCAGTCACATCTTTCTCCAGCTGTTCCGTTCTGTCCTCGACTGCTGTCATTCTATCAGCGATCTCCACACAGGTCTTGCCAACTTTCCTGACTCCCCCTTGAAGTTTTTTGGCAGCCAGGCGGAATCTGCGGTTATCGGATTTTACTTCTGCTTGGAAGTTTTGGATAGATTGTAGGATGTCAACCAGACTGGGCTCTTTGGTTCTTTCCTCAGGTGGTTCTTCGTTCTCAGCTTCTACACTTACAATAGTTTGATCACCCCCAGATACATTTGTGGAGTCGGAGCGAGACAAAAGTGGGGGGGTCCCGTGATAATCCCATTTTAACTCAGGGATACTCTCTTTATCAGATGAAACATGCTCGTTTCTGTGACGGTCTCTGTTTCTCCTTTTCTGTAATTTTTTTTGGGAGAGAGGTAGTTGTTTATGTGAATCAGGGTTGGAGCTATTATACCAATTGCCAACTTCCTCCTCGCTAGACAGAGAAATGCTAACATCAGACATTACTGATTCATCTGTGAGAGAGTGATACAGATCTGTATTATCTGGGGTGTTAGGTATGCCCTCCTGCAGCCCTTTAGTCGGCCGCCCTTGTATAGAATCCATTTCTTCAGTGCTCAGCGAGCCGTCTGTGATGATGGACGAGAGGGACCAGAGATATTACCTTCAAAGCCGGAAAGGGGGGGGTAGATCCTGCGCATTTACTGGTGCCTCAGGTAGTACCCCCTCCTCCTCTGTAAATGCCATATGACCTGCATTATCGGGTTTCAACGGATCAGTCAGGGCCCCCATACTGGCTGTTATCAAAGGCTGACAAACATCTGTGCCTTTTTTTCTGCCTGCTTCCTTTTCTGTGCAGCCCGGGCCAGGGCCAGGGCCTCTTTTACCACTATTACTGTTCCCGGTGTTAGAGTCAGCTATAATTCTTGATGATCCGTCTTTTCGCCCCATTATTTTTTCGGTAGCTTTATTTTTAACTGTCTGTGTAGCTTCAGGTTTGGGCGCCTTCTGTCGGGTAGATGCCGAGGTAGAGCCCTGCTGCTGCTGCGCGCTAATGTTTGTATTATTATTGCCCTTTGGCTTGAAAACGTGGGTTCCCTTACCTGACATATTTTCTTCCTCTCCTGCAATGTAGACGGCAATTTGCGTGGCGCCCCTCTTCACCTTCCTCAGCTTACTCCTTACGCGGTGGCTGTGCAGCGCTCTCCTCGTGGCCGACTTCAATGCCTGTCTGTGTGTTCCGCTGAGTAATCCGGTGCTCGGTTGCTCAGAGGGCTTGTCCAGGTCAAACACAATCCAGGATGCCAGAGCGTGAAAGAGCTCTCTGACGAGTGATTGTAGAGTGAAATCCCGATTGTCCGACCAGCGTGTGCAGGTTAGTGAAAAGGATAACAGTTTCTTCCGCTGAAAGCTAGGCATACCGTTTTCTTCCAAGCTTCATTCGCTCTTTAACATCTGTTCTTTCTCTCCCGTGCTTCCGATGATTTTACATGCCTTTGCCTTTGCTTAGTAAAATGCAATTTTTCCGGGGGAGAGCTCGGCGGAGCTCTGCCAGGGGATGTCAGTCGGACGCCATCTTCCTTCCTCTCCAGAAAAATCAATTTAAAAAGTATTTGTAACTGAATTTTATCGTACAAAATTTGTGGTCCTCAGTAGAGTACCAAAACAAATAAAATAAAACTTGAAACTTGAAACAAAAGAGCATTACAAATCACCCATTCAGGCCAATTGTGTCCGGGTGGGTTCCATTCATGAACCTCCCAGGATATACTTTGACACATTCTTACAACCGTTCCTCCAGTGTTGGCGATCCTATGTTCAAGACACCAAAGGATTTTTGAAGCATTTGCCACTCTTACAAGTCACTGACACAGAGGATTGGTGGCTTTGCATCATTGATATCACGTCACTATATTCTTCTATAACACACAACGAGGGCATTGAGGCTGTGAAATAGTTATTAATCAACAAAAATGAATTACATGCTAACAAAATATTTCTGTTAGAAGTACTAGACTTCTGCTTGTTCTACAGTTACTTTGTATGGAAGGATACCTATTACCTACAGAGAAACTGAACTTCTAGGTCCTTTTCTGGGGCCCATCTTTATGTCAAGATTTTCATGTTAAAGATTGAGGACAGTTTAATTTACAATTCTGAGATCTGGTGAGCATACTTGATTATGTATTTGAGATACATTGTTGACATGTTCTTGATTGGGAAAGGCTCCAGCGATTTCCTTGAGCAGCAGATTGTTGACCTAGATTGTTGACCTTCATCAGTAAAAAAACAGAATTCAATTTAGACATTCCATCCAAAAGACTAACATCACTTACCTGGATGTGCATCTCGAACTTTTATCATTGGATCTTTCCACCAAAGTCTTCAAAAAGCCTACTGACTGCAACAGCATGCTAATATTTTGCAGCTTTCATCCACTGTCGCTGAAGCAACGTTCACCTTTCCCACATTTCATACGTGAGAAATGGACAACATCTGATCCTGACATCTACACTCAAACACTTTCAGCATTAAAAAAACAGTTCATCAAACGTGGGTACCCAGAAAAAGTGCTGGATTTTTCTCTCCAACATATGTCTACCCTGGATCGTTCAGAACTGTTGCAAAAAAAAAAAACGCAAAACCAAAACGTGAGGTTTTCGTGTCTGAATTCTCCACTTAATCAACCACCATCAAACGTATCATCAACCAACATTGGGAACTCCATCAAACAGAACCAGACTTCAAGGGTCTTTTCTTGAATAAGCCCCTATTTGCCCATGAACAGACTTGGAACTAGAAGGAAATGCTATTGTCAACCACACAGAAGGATGCCACTCTGCACAAAGGGATGAAAAAATGCCAGAAATGCACACATTGTAGCAACGTGATAATAGGCAACATAATTTGACACAAACAGGCAAATTGATTCAATTGAAACATTCAAAGGACTGTAATACCAACTAGTAATGTATGCCGCTAAGGGCCCCTGTGGTTCACTAAACATGGGCAAAACAGAGAGGCGTATCAAGGTGCGTATTACGGAACACAACAGCATGATCAGAAACAAGAAGAGAAACTCATCTTTGTTGAAGCATTTGATGGAAAACCAACATAATATTGCCCAGCTTCGATTTACTGTGCTGGAAACCATCATGGTTTACACCCAGATTTACATCCAAAAATGGTTTTCACAATGTGAAATCCATTGGATTAGACGCTTGAATTGTCCAATTCTCACAGGCTTCAATGATAAATTACAATTGTCTTGTTTCTGTTAAACTTCTATTCTCACAGTCATCTCAATATTCTTCCCAATAAATACCTTACCAGCACAAACATGCTATTCATTTTATACTTACACACTGACGGATTCGCATACTTTCCAGGTTCATCATCAACCTAGCACTTGACATGCAACCATATTTTCATTAGTATATACCCATCTGACATACTGAGGGAAGGTTTTGAAATGTATTGTTGTTATCAAGCACATAATTGTGGTAATCCATATATTGTGTTACTGTTTGCGGTTGTATTTACCCTTTGCTATTTCTTGAACTTTTTCTTTCTCATTATGTCAGTGCTTCTGTTGAGTTTTGATTTCATGTTGTTTCATGTTATTCATCTTCTGTTTTGCAACTTATATGTTCTGCGGCACTGCGTGCCATTTAATTTTGTGAATACACTCTTGTACATCATGCTGCTTGTTGTTATCAAGCTTTTTCCATCTTTTTCCAGCGAGTGAACATAGAGGAACACCATGTGGTATTAAGCAACTTTTTTACATTCAAACTTATGTCTTGAAATGTACCTTTTCTGTGTGACTTTCTGAGGATATTTGTTTCACTTCAGGGTTTTATATCTCCACACCGCTTGGTGTCAACTTATTCTATCTTGCATTCACTTTTGTTTTTCCTTCCCATTCTCCTTTTTCCATACACATTATAATTAGCTTTAGCATGTGGCATTATGGTATCCTCTCCACAATGTTTTATGTTTTAACAGAGTTGCAGTTCTAGCTGTTAGACTGCTTGGGCTTACGTACAAGGGTGCACCATTACGTTGCTTCCCAGTTTTTTAAAATACTTCTGGCACTCCCCTTGGGACACACCTGTCCCTGGCGGCGTCACGTCGGTGCATTAGGGTTTTTTAATTAATTGGTTTTTACAGATATTTCACTGCTCGTTATGTTGTTTTATTTTGCATGATTAATTTTTATGCTGGCTTTCTTAACTATATATTCTGGTCCGCAGAGCCAGAAAATTGGGATTGTGCTGTGATACAGATTTTTGGGCTGGACACTGAGTTGATTCTCTGAGGTACTTTACTTTTTTCCTTCTTGCAATTAGAGCTTGTGTCACTTGTTTATTACTTATCTCATGGTATTGTCCATTTGTGTACTGATAATTGACTTCCATGCCCCGCTAGCCAACGGTTGCATTGTTTTCCTTGTGGCAGACAATCTGACTGCTACAAGACGTCAATGGTGTATTGCTGGTAATGAACTGCATCCACAGAGTTCTATTTATTTCTACTTCATATTTTTTGGTATTGAGCATAGTTCATATCAACACATTGTACATACCTTCGGTATCACTTATAATGTTGGGTTTCAGAAGCATGTTGGGATCTTGTTTGCAACCATAACTAGAGCATGCTGGTATTTGAAGCTTGAAATCGCTTTCACTGAAGAAATGTTTTCTGTATGCATGAGTCTTCATCACCTCTTTGATATTCAGTGAGCCATGTTTCATAGTTTGTAACCCCAGGTACTTCTCTAAGCCTGGTTGACCACACAGAGTATATTCCAATTCCGTGCTGTGGAATTTGATGGCTGCAATCTGTTCCTTTTTCTCTATTAGCTGTTTTTGAACCAGTGAAGGTTCTCTTCATGTATAATTGATGATCTTTTTCTTTTAACTTACAGTTACCCATAATGAAGGGTTTGTGTTCACCTGAAATGCACTGGGTCATATGTATTAATCATGAATACTTCATGCTGTGGATGTTATATTTTAGTTGCATACAAGTGTGATGTAGCATTTGTATACAACACTGCAAGCCTTCAAGCTATCTATTTAACTATCTGGCATCAAAGCATTATTGTTCAAAACTTTTATCAGTATTGTATTATTTGAACATTTGGAATACCTAGGTTTAACAAGTTAACCATGAAGCTCTAGAGCACCAGCAGTACATGCTTCTTTGAATTTGTACCACAGGCTCGGGCAGAGCTTGTTAAAGCACTGCATGCTAAGTTTGTTTCCATTGTTGAAATTGTATAATATTTTTGTTAACACATAACACAGAATGGTGCACCCCACAATGGAAAGTCCAAAGTACTTTATGTCTTTATAATATCCTTTGTTGAACTTTGATGTCTTTCATAAAAATAGCCAAGATCACAGCCAACGCTTTTCGTTCAAAAGAATTGATCTTCATCAGGGGTCCAAACAATACATCAAAAACATGTACTAACACACAACATACATTATGTGACACCACATCAGCAAGACAAATACCATGGCGCCATGCTGATAAAGCGAATACATTCAAAACCAGTCCTGATCATTACACTTATCTGCTAGAGAAAGCAAATGCTTCTTGGAATGTGTGCTTAGGTGTGCCAGTGCCCCAAAGGAAAGGGAGCCCTATCCAGCAAAAAATTGAAGCATTCCAACCAGAATTTGTGGTCTATGTTCAACATGATTAAATATGCCAGAGAGGAGTACACAATTAACAGAACAACATCATCCCACTATTTCATTTTTTTTTAAAGGAAAAAGAAACCTTCAACCCGAATTCTAAAAAGCTGTACCCAGTTACATAATAAATGATACAAGAGAGATTTCATAAGTTGGACATCTGTACCTAATGTAACATGTTGTAAAATTCCCAGTCCATATTTCCTATGTCATTTACCATACAGAATAGAAAAGGAATGCACAATTTAAATCCATTAATGAAATTCTAAATATCCTTATTTCTAATTCATGTGGGCTATATGTGAGTATGTAATATATAGTGCGTAACCAGCAAACCTCATGCTTATACCCAGGGTGAGTATGCACCATATCTTAAAACCGTGGCCCTGATACTCCTTGATCTCTCTGTGGTGTTCAACACAGTTGCCCACAACACCCTCATCAACAGACTCCACAACATATGGCATACAGGAAGACACCCTCAAGTGGATCACCTCCTTCGTTACATGATGCACACAGAGCATTTGACTGCCTCCCTTTACCTCCACACCTAAAGACATCATATGTGGGATACCACAAGGATTATCCTTCAGCCCACCCCATCTACACGACCCCCCTTGCAGACATCATCAGATCCCACGGACTTAACATAATCTCCTAGGCACCCAACTGATCCTGTCGCTCACAGAGGACCCTTCCAAAGCCAAAACCAACATCTGAAATGCCATGACCAACGTACCGAATGAATGAGAGAGAACTGCCTCCAACTCAACTCTGACAAAAACTGAAGTATTGATCTATGGGAAGAACACCTCCATATGAGACCAAAGCTTGTGGCCTTCAGAACTCAGATCCACACCCACATGACCGACCACTCATGCAACCATAGCATCTTCCTTGACAGCCACTTGACCATGAAATGACAAGTTAATGCAATTTCCTCCTCCAGCTTCCACACACTTTGCCTGCTCCAGAAAGACCATCACTCAGACCCTAATCACCAGCCGCCTCAACTAAAGCAGCATCCTCTATGCCAGCATCTCCACCCAGCTCCTCAGAAAACTCGAGACCGTACAGAACACTGCAGCCAGACTCATCCTGAACCCCCACAAGTGAACCCCATCGCCCCCCCCCCAACTTGACAGACCTCAATGTGCTCCTCATCCAGAAAAGATGCCCATTCAAGCTCCTCACACATGCTGACAGAGCCCTCCAAGACCCAGGATCTGACTACCTCAACCATCATCTGAACTTCCAGCACCCCACTAGACACCTGTGCTCCTCTTAACTCGCCCTTGCACACACACACCCACATCCGTCACAGATATTGTGGTGGCAGCTCCTTCTCCTACATCGCTGCCAAGATCTGGAACAAACTTCCCTTTCAACTTCGCAGAGCCCCGTCGCTGGAAGACTTCAGGAAGAAACTCATTACTGGCTGTTCAGCAGAGACACAGCACCCAGATTCCCCTAGGGGTGACTGTATTATGCTTTACAAATGCAGTTTAATTGATTGATTGATCAAGAACAATATGAGTCACCAGGGTACGAACCTGAATGTCAATAACAGTCATATGTGCATTAAAAGGTTGATCCTGGGCCCTCTACCCCTGTCTTTTAGATCCCCTATTCAGCCCAATGTCTCTCTTCCTGAGATGTGTCCAGGCCGTTTCCTTGTGATCTATCACTGTTTCATCAAACACTTAGAGAAGCACAGAGACTGGCTGGACCTCTAATACTCCAGTGTATGTCCCACCCAGTTTGCAGCTTTGCTGGACTATTAAACTTGGTCTGGTGGGATCCCTCTACTCCTCATGTTTTCCCCAGGCAGCCCTGAACTTATCTACAAAGGAATCCAAGGTCCACCATGTCATGTAGCAGTGCAGGTACTACAGCAGTCAGTCTACAGTCACAACACATTCAGTACCCAGTACTGTAATCCACATGCATTATGCTATCACCAGCATACTGACATGCAGCACATAAACTCAGTCTGCACACACTGTTCAGTACTACAGCCCCTTTGTGCTGTACTAGAGTGTGTCAATTTGAACACAACCTACCATCACACACACTTTAACCATGTGCACACTGTTCCACATTTCACCCAATGTGTAGTGTATGTCTTGCACGGGCACATGCATTCAGCACATGATTTTATCATGCACTATCAGATCAACCTGATGCTGGACAGGTGTTAGTTGAACACACAGCAGCAGAACTTTAGAAGAGGTGAGTGAGGCAGTACGCCACACTCCATTGACCAAGGGTACAATGGTTATTTTTACTACTACTGATAACTACATGGAATGCTTTCACCCTCAAGCTTTTGCTGATTTACTCCTGGTGATGGTGGTAGCATATAACATCTATGAGGGTAGATCCTTGAGTGCCCCTTGTGTTCCAACAAGACTGCAACCCATGACACACACCTATGTCATTGCACAGACACAGATTCCATGTTCCCCTATAGGAACATACCAGCATTAGTTATCCAGACAACAATACAGTGGAACTCTCAGGGCAGGAGTACACAACTCTTACCATGTAGGAGAAATATCCTACCCAACACCACAATTCCACCATATTTCAAATATTTATGTATGTCCACAACCATTTATGCTTGCATTATGACATACATGCTTCACACATTACACATTTCTGTATTCCTGATGTGATGTGATGGTTGCTAAACATCCCCTTTGTGTTACTTTTTAGATAAATGCCACACATTGCTACTTCAGCATTTTAGTATGTTTTGGTACGGGCCTTTGAGTCACCTTTCATTGCTCTTCAAAGCATAGTAAATGTTTATAGTATCAAGTGTTGGCAAATGTAGACCTCACATTAAGCAGCCCCGGAAAGGTGTTACTTATGTGCTGTTTTGTGGATTCCCACACATGCATGAACACATTCTTTACAAATTACATTTTGACATGTACACCGGAGGCTATGCCTTTGGCCATGATAGATGTCTTCCATGATCTCTGATGGTATCTGCTGCAACATTTTTCCAGCTAAATGCTGCCACTCTGCATGCTGGTCCATATGTTCATTTCCATCTCCACCTAGCTTCTCAGAAGACTCCAGACCATGCCAAATTCTGCAGCCAGCTCATCCTGGACTGACACACATCAATCCCACCTTAGAAGCCTCCACTAGCTCCTCATCCAGAAAAAATTCCATTCAAGATCCTCACACTTGCCTACAAAGCTCTATATGATCAAAGACCATCCTACTTAAACCAGTTACTGAGCTTCCATCTATCCACAAGACATCTATGCTCCTCATTCCTTGCTTTCCCACAAACCTCCGCATCCGTTGCAGACACAGCAGGGGCCCCTCCTTACCCTACATTGCCCCCAAGACCTAGAACAACATGCAACTCCACCTCCGATCAGCACCCTCCCTGTGGAACTTCAGAAAGAATCTCGAGACCTGACCCTTCGACTAAGACATGGCACCTCAGTGCCGAGATACCCCTAGGGGTGACAGTGCTTCGCTACATACATGTTGATTGATTGATCGATTAAAACACACATCAATTTGAAGACTGCCTCAGGGACAGACTTATTGGGAGAATTGTGACCCATCATACACTGAGTGCCACATTGAACACACTTTCACACAGCAGACCACAGAAAGACAGCATGCTATGCTGCACTGCACTGCTTAAGATAAGGAGGACAGGAATGCCCTTTATCTATCTAGATATGGAGCAATCCTGGCCTCTCCCTTTCATGCAGTGCACTTCATCACATTGTTTTGCTGTGTGGATTATAATTATAGCTTGAGTTGGAGATATGCCCCCATGTTTATCAACATCTCAGAAATTAAAATTCAAACATATTGAGGCCTACATCTGTTTGAGAAGATGTGAATGACTATATATGTACCTTCACATTCACACAAAGACCCCACAATGGATGAGTTCAAAACAAATATTTATTGGCTGATAGTTTGATAGTTTGACATCGTTTCAGTCATTATTTCCATAATTTTCATTTTATTTTGAAAAAACTAATTTTCTACTATTTGGTCCTGTCTCACACAACCTGCCATTGTGTGCATCAGTTTCATCCTCCTCTTCCAGTTAATTTGAGATTTCTGTCTCATTGTCCTACAGCACATTGGTTTTCAGACAGATGTTGTGCAATATTGTTCACACGAAGATGTTCTTGCAGACCATATGACGTGAATACAGGAGTCTTCTGCTTGAATTGTCCAGGCAGCGGTAACAGGACTTTAGGGCCCCAGACATTCACTTCACATCATTTCTTGTTTTGCTCAGAGCGAAAATTTACTTTTTGTGTGTCTCCATCTGTGGTTTTTGGAATGGGGTCAGAATCCATGACTGCAAACCATATCTACTGGTCTACTGAAAACAGGAAAATACATACCAAAAGTCAATGATTTGGTATTAAGTTACTTAAACATAACTAACTATGTGTGTTATGTCTGCAGGCAAACTCATACACATTTCTTAACTTACAACAGATATGTCTTAGGCGCTGTTAACCATTGCTTTCCACATGTGTGTTCAACTTATATGTGTCATAGCACATATTGTCCATGGTGTACATCATACAACACATCAACATGCTAACTTTCATGTTAAGCCAGAAGATTACTATGATAAGTACTTGAGAAAGATTTTATCAACTATATGAGACTTTCACTCTATATGTGAAGTATCAAACTTATGAATAGATATTCCTGCATATATTTAAACCTATATAGGAGTGACAGAGCGCTCACGCCTAATGTGCCCTTTTATCACCTCTGATGTCCATGCTTACCTACATAACAGTTGCAAAGCCTTAGATTAGTTTACACGATTTAGCATGGCTATTTCCTTAGTAAAAATGACCAATTTTCAACATTCAACATGGATATTTAAATTGGTTTACTTATACATCAAAGAATGCTTTTTGTATGGCAAGTTTCTTGCTGAAGTTAGATTGACACATAGGTGTGGCAATGTAGCTCTTTTTCATGAGACAACATGATGTAGATATAAGTGACTTTATACTACAGACTTGTACACAAAACATTCTGTATTCACATGTGTGTGTGTGATTTTGCTTTGTAGGAGATTCTGTGCCAATATGCCTTGATTCTGACATCATTTATTTAGCATGTGAGGGTTCAGATTTTGATTATGAGTACACTGTGATACCTTACCTCGGTTGCATTTCACATAGGTTATTTCCTAGTGTATATCATATTTCCCAGCCTATTTATTGACTGTGTCAGTTTTACATTGACGGACTGAGATGCAGGAAATGTAAGCAACTTGAGGCACTAAATTGTTCATCTATCACATTGATGAGGTATGTCAATGTTGGCTTATTATCTATGTGTATGTTTGGACGCAGAATAATGAAATACCAGAAAATCAGGTGAGCATTGTCCCGTTGGTATCACATATGTACCTAGAGTTGTAATTTACACAAGATTTGATTCTATACTTTCAGGGAATGACTTACATGGAATCTAGAAGTTCTTTTTCCATTTGTGCTCCTGATACTTGGATCAGCCTACATATATACTGCCATGTGTGACATATATACTTAGGATCACATGATTTGTTCAATAAATGATATTGTTGTGGAACATTGCCAAATTATCCAGAGTTGCAACACCATTGCACATAATCACATCTAAAAAATGCTGAAATTTATCCTTTCTACTCATATTGAATTTAATTGTGTACCACAAGCTTTGTCAGTTGATTTGTTTCACATTGCAGAATTTGTTGTTGTGCCCACTCACACAGTGTTAAGTGACACAATACTTCCCCCTATAGGACTTTTCCTATTTACATTGTAGGGATCACACAATGCAACAATATTGACTACATGTTGGAGTAAGTTACTCCCACTATATCCACATGACATGATCTAGACGAAAACATAGAGATGGCCATTGTTTCATATGTTACTACTTTTTAGTTGCTATAATGTATATTTGTGCTTTTTTTGTTTTACCAATGAGTAGGCTATTCACATAGCTGCCATTCTAGACCCGCTCATTGAAGGAATTGTAGTGGAAGATGTACGCATCATGTGCCCTTCCTGGAAATGCTGCCAGAGCATTGATGAACAGTTGTTGATGGTCCACTATCACCTGGACATTTACAGAGTAATTGTGCTTGCAGGTTCTGTACAGGTGTGATGTTGCTGTAGGGGGCACAAATTGGAAATATGGCTACTCTATAGCACCAAGCACATGTGGAAATCTAGCAATGATGTAGATGCCTTGCTTGGTATCCAGTAGTTGTTGGGTAGTTTCTGGGAAGAGGAGGTACTGGGTGTGGGTTTATGATTGCATCCAACACAGATGGGAGAAAAGGAGAAAATGCTCCCTGTGATATGCCTGCCAATATGACCTTTTGCATGTGGTGGGATGGCATTAGTCCTTCCAGTTGCTGTCTGGAGGCTTGGCGCTATCTTCTCCCGAAATTCCATGATCGACTCCATCTTCAGTCTGTGGAACTGCATGACCTCCTCCTCCCTGAGGTCAATAAGGGATATGCGCTGATGGAAAACACACTCCTTCCTTCTTTGCTGCCTACGTGGTTGTTTCCTAGCTAATCCTAGTTACAGTATAATGAACCTCCATGGAGTGGTTGAGCTTTCCAGAGTGCACTGTGATGGAGAGATGAATTTGTACTACAGCCATTGCATCATTTCCTATGCCTGAGTTGAAAATGCGCAGCAATTCTGCTCCATTTCTAGAGTTGCATTGCAATTATACATGATGTGTGATGCAGTCCTAAACAAATAAATACCACTTGTTTATGGTTGCATTGGGTTTTGCACCGGAAAGCCTAAATTGCATATATATTATTTTATGCCCAGCTGTTGCTCCATACAATCCTTAAAAAATGACGCATTTGCGTAGATGCGTCATTTTTAAATATGACTTACTACTTGCCCTGGCCTTGCGTCACACTAGGTGACACAAGGCCAGTGCAACCCCTTGATAAGTATGCCCCATAATTCCAGAGTTCCCTGCATAATGGCCCTAGAGCTTAACCACTGTGGGTGGTCATTACTGTTTCTTCATAGCTAGTTGCTGCTAGCACCTTTCTGGGCATCTTCCACTGCTAGTAGGTACTTGATTGCCACCATATTCTGTTCACTAAATGCTTCTTTCAGCCTTATATTGTACCTTGAGTTGGGAATGAGGGTAAGGGACCATGAGGTGCCATTTGTAACACATCAGTTAGTAGTCATTTGAGGACGGAGACTTCCTTGCAATGACCTTGAGAACTATTTTACCATGGCAATTCTGGGTCACATTAGACTGTGTTGAGAAACTTTGACAAGGGCATAACCACTACTTACAGGGAATTGACTGTAGATAAATGTGAAAAACTAAAGAGAAAAGTAAAGTGAGATATACCCAGCAACAAAATTAACAGGTTCAAATATGGATGAAAACCCTACAGTAACCAGATGCACAATCAGCTAGTAGGCAGGACTGACAGACAGAAATCTACTACACTTGAACTTTGCACTACTTTGTGTAGCAGATAATTTGTCAGTTATGCCTATGCCGATGAATAAAGCACCAGCAGTCAAAACTAAATTCCAGCATCTTTATTTTTCTGCAAAAAATTGAAAAAGTGACACCAGTTCTTATTTTCCGCTAGTGGTTGTAGATGAATCCCCGTCACTCATTTTTGGGTGCCAGGACTTGCTTTCCATCACCAGAGTTTGACCCAGAACAAGAGAGCAAAAGCAGAAAAGGCAAGAAAGAGAGAGGAAGAAAGAAAAACAACGCCAGAAGCAGAAAATATAGATGAAATGAACCTATAAAACTGAGACGAATAGACAGGAACTGTGGGGTGGAGGAAAGAGGGATGAGGAGGGATTATGACTCAGCAGCCTTAGTATTCGGCTTACTCTACTTTCTGCAGATGCCACGGATAGCGCCTAAGGAAAACTTCGAGGCTCTGCACTTTTTATTTGTTTTGCAATTAAAAGAGTAAGTATGTTTTATGCCAGGGGCCTTATTTATGGAAAGTGACGCATCGCTGCGTGAAAACAGCGATGCGTCACTTTTCACTGCGCACTCCTTGCGACACCAATGATGCGTCATATTTAATGTATGACGCATCATGTCGCAAAGAGTTACAGGTACGTCAGTATTTCTGACGTATCTGTAAGCGCAAAAGTGACGCATTGCTGGAGTGTGTCACAATAGTGACGCAACTCCAGCAATGCGTCCTTTCACATGGGGAAAGCCCCATGTGAAAGGGCTTGCGTCAGTCTTACGCCTGCTGTGAGGCAGGCGCAAGATTTTGACGCAACAGCATCCTAAAAGTGACGCAGTGAAATCTCATAGATTTCACTGCGTCACTATTACAAGGCTTTTTGCAGGGGAACGCCCCCTCTGCATACATTATACCTGACACAGGTATAATGTGGCGCAGGGGTTTAAAAAGTGACGCATCTACCTAGATGCGTCGCTTTTTAAATATGGCGCAACAAGGCGCATATTTTACGCCACTGGTGCGTCACAAAAAGTGACGCACCGGCGGCGCAAAACTGACGCAAGGCCTCATAAATAAGGGCCCAGATATACACCACCATTTGTAATAGAACTTCCATAACACTAACTTCTGTTAGTTTTAGAATTCAAAAAAATATATATAGGCGGAATTGCTAATGCACACACACTTCAGAAATAAAGGGAACTGCTCCAGACTGAAGCAGCCAATTTAAAACAGTTTCTAAGAAGTCCGTGGAACACACCAGAAAAAATCATTGCTTATTACAGTGTTGCATGTCTCAGGAAAACCTTTACCACCCACCTATATCTGTTCTCACAAGTAGCACATGGGAGCATGTGCCCTCTCAATACCTTCCACTACACCAACCTTGAGGCTACATTTGATGCTGACTATGAACACATTTCGGGTACTGAAAGATCAAAAGGAGGAAGAGCAGAACAATCGATTTGCACATGGTATATGCTTAGGGGGTCATGATGGAGAAGAGGAAGCTAAAGTATAAGACTGTTAAATGGCGACGTGGGGCTTATGCAATGCAGCTCGAAACCGGACCTTGACCATTTTCTCTTTGACACTGCTTTGTCCAATCTAAAGCAGTGGTTTACACATTACTAACCCGCATGTTCACAAAGATCTGAAGGGGTACAATGTTTGATACCCTCCACTCCTCAAATATACGCAACAAAAGCAGGACCTAGATCATTCATGGACATTGCTAACGCTTGGTGGAATGTCGTGCCTGGGGCACAGGGTATAGCTTCTACCCTTCAGTAAAGCACTAACATCCATTTGCTTGGGTAATTGTTCTTTGTCCAAGCACTTAGTTGCTTTTTGCTTGGTTTTCATGCGCTAGGTCAGTGACTTGATTGATTAACTGACATCATGACTTCCATGCCAATCTGAAATAGTACTTATGAAGTTTCATGGGTGGCTGTATGCAAAAACATTTATGTCAGATATATTGTCTGACACATGTTGTGCCCTAATTATCATTTTCAAAATACTGTCTTATTGAGCATAGCTTTTCTTGCATTAACTCTAATTTGGAGACACTATTGCAAATGACATTTAGGACACAACAATCATGTCAGACAATATTTTGGTGGCATTCTGGTGCCATACTCACCATATCAAAGAATTCAGCCTTTCAAAGCCGCCAAGCATTCACTGTTGGCTGAACGCCTGTGTTTGACAAGGTCCTTCAGAGTACCTCAAAACTGTGGGGCAGTGTGCTAATATTTCACCCAATTAATTATGTTGTTGTGCTGAGTTGTAGGAGGGAGAGAGCATAACACCACCATATTTACTAAGATATGATGCTGCTGCTCTCTTCCCCTGCGCTAGCGCAAAATTAGACTGCAATGCACCACGCATGTACTTTTGCGCTACAGTGCAAAGCTATGCACTTACAGCCTGATTCATGAAGTGAAATTGCGCCCGCAATCGCTGCGAAAACGCAAATGCTGGCGCAATTTCCGTAATCGGCATTCAACAACAAAATAGCGAATTCGCTAACACATATTTGCGAAGTCGCTAAAATAATCGCAGAATCCCTGGTGCAGAGCATTAGCGATTCGGAATTAGCGACACACCACGGAATCTGCGAAAATAATAGCGAATTCGCAATAGAATATCGCCATCGGCATTCAAGAACAATCGCAATGTGCGAAAAAGCCAAAAAATCGCTATTTGCACGGCGCAAAATAAGGACAACTCAAAGCAGGTGGTAACCATGAAAGGCATAGAAAAAATATTCAAAAAACTGTTGACCTATCACCAACAGGGCCAGGCCTGACCAATCACACATAAGGACATTCAGCAGCAGCATGAGGCTTTCCACAATGCCAGGGATGTACATGGTGGTGAGGCGGCGAAGGCTACAGCGAGCAGCATGGAGGAGACGCATGAGGCAGGCAAGGATTTACCGGCTGCGGGTCACCTTGCTGGGCCAAACCAGAGAACAGATTTATGCTAAATACAGGCTGAATGGGGAAATGATCACCTGGCTGATACAAGAACTCGACCCCATCATGCAGCACCCAACAAGGCGAAACAATTCTGTGCCCACACATGTGCAGGTATTGTGCAGCCTGCACCTCCTGGCCTCCGGCAGTTTCCAGGGCATAGTAGCCGCTGCTGGGGGGATATCCCAGCCCACCATGTCACGCTGCCTCCACACTTTTGTTGACGCCATGCTCAGCCAGCTCCACCGGTACATCACATTTCCCACGAGCCAACAGGAATTGGACCTCACTAAACTACAATTTTATAATGTTGCCCATTTTCCCCATGTCCTCGGCTGCATAGACTGTACCCACGTCGCCATCTGCCCACCAGCTGGCACGGAGTATATGTACCGCAACAGAAAGTGCTACCACTCCCTCAACATACAGATGGTCTGCAATGCCAAGAGCATCATCACTGACATTGTGGCCCAGTACCCAGGGAGTACCCATGACTCCTTCATCTTCAGGCACAGCGGACTCCACACACGACTGATCAGGGGAGAGTTTGGGGAAGGACACCTACTTGGTAAGTACACTTTGTCGACAATGTCACATTGCTATGAAGTAACTGCGCTGCACAGGCAATCAACATCTGCTCCTCTCATTCAGGTGACAGTGGCTACGCCCTACGGGAATACCTCCTGACCCCTTACCTCAACCCTGCCACACCTCAGCAACGGCGCTACAATGTTGCGCACATCCGGACAAGGAACTGTATTGAAAGGACATTTGGCCTGCTCAAGAGCAGGTTCCGTATACTGCACAAGACAGGTGGGGCCATGTATTACAGTCCTGCAGCGTGCTGCCGCATTGTGGCTGTCTGTGCAATGCTTCATAACATTGCTACCAAGCGGCGGATACCAGTTGACATCTCAGGCAGTGAATCCGAGGGGGACGACCGGCCACCAGCAAATGCGCACCATGCATGCGGGGAGCACCCAGCTGAAGGCCACAGACGTCGCAACCAAATCACAGACAACTATTACTAGCCCACCCCCTTCCCCCACCCCACATATCACAAATGCATGCTAAATATAATGATAACACAAGGCAAATGTATGCTTCAAAATAAATGTAATTGTTTGATTCACAACAGAAAAGGGACATGGAATGAACTATTTGCAAAAAAAAAACAGTATTCCAGCATACTGCTTGTCATTTTGCTTGGCAGGCTTATCCTCAGCCTGTGGCTGTGTCCCTGACTCAATGTCAATGCTGCTTCCTGCGCACATTTCCCAGCCGCCTTTGCGGCTCCTCATCCTCATCCAGGCCAGATGGACCAGGCGTTGCCCTGGTGCTGCGCCTAGGTGGGGGGGCCTGCGTGGCAGAATTGCTGCTCACACTGGAGGCAGCCTCACTCCCATCGTCTCCCCCAACGACAGCCGGTACCACAGGTTGGAGCAGTGGGACCACGGCGGTGGTGAGGTGCTCCAGCACTCGGGTGACCTCTTCGCAGCACTGCACCAGCTGGTGCTGCTGGGTCATTGAGCGTCGGGAGAGCTGGGAGGTGGCATTTGCTGCCACATAGTTGGAGCGACTGTAGGTTGCCATCTGGCTCACCAGATGGTGTTGGCGCCTGCGAGCAGCACTGCGCTGCTTCCCCAGCGCAGCTGTGTTGGCCTCCATAGCCACTGCCATGCGCTCAATGGCCGCCGTCATGCGGTCCACACGCTGGCCCACTCCTGCCACATTGCGGCCAATCTTCTGCAGCTGGAGCTGGATGGCTCCTTGCTGCTGCGACTGCCTCTGGTGGAGGCGGAGCATTCGCCGCTCCACGGACATGCAGGCATGGAGATGCCCTTTGCCCCTCCTGCTCTTTTGCCGCTGTGCTACGGATGTGGCTGGGCCAGATCTTGGAGGACGCGCTGCAGGTGTAGTGGCAGCTGGCGTCACAGGTGCGGCAGGCACTGTAGGTGCGGCAGGCACTGTAGGCACATTGGTGGGGGGCCTGACCTTGGCTGGCGGTGGTCCTGCGGATTTAGCTGCAGGTAAGGTGGTGGGCCTGGCTGCTGGTGTTGCCGCAGCGGCAGGGGCTGGTGGCAGGGTGGCGGGTAGGGATACATCCTCCTGGGCCTCCTCGACGATCACCAGCCTCTCACTGTCGCTGCTATCGTCTGCACCTGTGAGGGTAAGTGGATACTCATTAGGTGCATGTGACTGTCAGACGTGCAGATGTTACATGCATGCTGGGTGAGATTCCCTGGATGGCTGTGGAGATGTGCGCTTAGGCACCTTTCAGGCCGCATAGTGGTACAACTACATTGTGGACATACTACGTCTCCCACTATGCCTCAGGGCATTTCCTGATGCACAACATAGGCATGATTAAGGGCCAATGAGTGAGCCTATTTGGGCAGGGACGGTCATAAGGGACAGGGTTGCAGTCGCATGCCACTTACCTTGGGTGTTGTGGGTTGGGCGGGAGGAGTCCAGGGGGATCACACCGACACACGCCTCCATTTCCAGAGTGTCCTCGACCTGGTCCTCCAGGGGGGTGTTGGGTGGGACAGTCGGTCCCCCACCTCCGGTGCCAGATGACTCTCCGAGACGCGCCGCCACCTTCTCCTTTGCACGCCCTCGGAGATCGTACCAGCGCTTCTTGATTTCTTCGATTGACCTTGCCGCTACGCCAACTGCGTTCACGCTGGAGGCAATCCCCACCCAGATCCTCCTCTTCTCCTGCTCGGGGACCCTCCTCGAGTTTGCACCGAACAGCTGGGCGTGGTGGGCCACCACCCCTTCAATCAGGCTCTCCAACTCCGACTCGGAGAATTTCAGCTTGCGCTTTCGGCTAGCGCTGTTGCTGGGGCCGGGCAGTGGTTCTTCAGCCATGGCGGGCGCAATTTCTGCCGGGTCGGGATTCGCTATCGGCGGTTAGGCGGCTGCTTTCCGTCGTCTCGAGTCGGATGACTGCGTCACTGTGGTGTTTGGAGGTGCGATTTGGCAGCTTCCTGGTTGTGATGTCATCACGGTGCTCGGAATGCGTAATCCCGTATTTCCGGATCCCGCGATAATGCGACACGCAATCCCGATCGCACGGGATTGCGAGTCGCTATCCCGTGTGATCGGGATTGCGTGTCGCAATCCCGATCGCTGGTGGGTGGAAATAGCGATTTTTCTGCGTTTTTGGTTGGTCGCTAACGGAATTTGCGCCCGCGTGCGAGTCGCTATTTTTTCACATGAAAATACATGAATGCCGTTTTGCGTGTCCTCAATTGCGATTCGCTATGAATCGCTATTAGGGACACGCAAAACGGCCCGTACATGAATCAGGCTGATAATGTCAAGCAGGGTACCCGTCCAATACAAAATTCTATACTGAGACATGCTTTAAAAATGTTCCTACTTTGTATCTTGAGCTATAAGTTGCAGCACATATGGAAAGTTTGAAAAGTGGAGGAAAGAAATTGACTGTGCCTGGCTCAAAGAGGCTTATATTTGGTACAAAGCAGTTTATCATTGTTAGTAGGTGTGGCTTTGCATCACAAACCGTAGGTGGTAATGTGGGAAAGCCCATGTATCACTATGGGCCGCTCTCCCGAAGCAAAGTAACATAAAGAAGTACAAAACACTACATTGTGTTACTTTTTGGCAATCTTACAGCACCAAAATGCTTTTTGTTGGAAAGTAAATAAATCATCACTTTGTGCCAGTGTGTGTCACTTTGGGGGCTTATGAAAGAGAGTCCAACCATGGGCAGTAGTTTCAGTTGCAGAAGAACACAATTACTTATAAGAAAAATCTTAGAGGATGGGGCTTGTTTTGTGTGTGGGATGAACATCTTCGAATGTACATTGGACAAGATGTGCTTCCCAAGAACAATATGCTCTGGCCAACAACATGGACCGGTCAGTACGCAGTAGCATCTCAGTGAGTGTATGGGAGTAAACATGTCCATACAAGCATGATTGGCATATACCCATCAATTGCATTTCAATGTCAAATTTAGAGCATAAAGGACACAAGCTTTGTAATCTAATATGCCTCAAATTTAAGCAGGAATTTACATTTAGAGACAGATTCATCAAGGTTTTGCATATCCCTTGTGCCACACAAGGGTGCACAAGGGCGAAGCAACACCTAAGTGAGATTTATCAAGGTACACAAGGCCACCTTCAATCAATCAATCAAACATTTGTAAAGCTCACTACTCACCCATGAGGGTCTCAAGGCGCTGAGGGGAGGGGTGCTGCTACTGCTCGAACAGCCAGGTCTTGATCAGCCTCCTGATGGTTAGTAGGTCCTGAGTCTGCCGCAAGTGGATGGGGAGGGTGTTCCAGGTTTTGGCAGAGAGGTGGGAGAACGATCTGCCGCTGGAGGTCGCTCTTTGGATGCAGAGGATGGTGGCGAGGGCATGGTCGGGGGAGCGAAGCTGGTTTGGGGCATAGAAGGTGGTCTGCAGTTGAGGTATGCTGGTCCGGTATTGTGCAGTGCCTTGTGTGAGTGGGTGAAGAGCTTGAAGGTAATCCTGTTGTTGACTGGGAGCCAGTGCAGGTCTTTCAGGTGGGGTGTGATGTGGCTGTGTCGAGGGATGTTTAGGATGAGGCATGCAGAGGCGTTCTGTGTACATTGTAGTCGTTTCAGAAGTTTGGCCGATGCTCCAGCGTAGAGGGCGTTTCCGTAGTCCAACCTGCTGCTGACAAGAGCATGGGATACCGTTCTTCTGGTTTTGGTTGGGATCCATCTGTAGATCTTGAGGAGCATGCGGAGGGTGTTGAAGCAGGAGGATGAGATGGCGTTGACTTGCTTGGTCATGGAACTTGCGTGGCCCTACAAGGCTTGATAAATCTAGATTAACGCAAGGCAGCACAAATCGCTGCCTTGTATTACACTGTCCCAGGGAAGCATTCCAGGGTGGTGTTCTCACGCATCAACCAGGCATTTTTATGCCTTCTCAGCTAGTAATGAACAGTGTAGAGAAACTGCAGCATCATGTAAGAAATTCAATACTTTTGCATTTGACTTGCCACGATTACTAGTACTGACTTGTGAAACTGCACCTTCATGTAAGAATATAAATGCTTTCGAATTTAACTTGTGAGGTACACCTAGAAACGACTTGTAGAACTGCCCCTTCATGAAAGAATATCAAAGCTTTATAAGAGTAGCAAAAGTCGATATGTACATGTTTATGTTGAAGCCGCAACACCTCAAATTTGTGAAGGACATTTTAAACAGTTGCATCTTACACAGGAGGGAAATTTAGGCCCAGATGTACGATGTCCTTTCATTTTCTTTGCACCACGCAAGGCGGCACAAGGCAACTCAAGCGCTTCAGTGAGATTTACTAAGCCACTCAAAGCCACCTTGCATGGCTCCGCTTGGCTTGGTAAATCTGAATTAACACAAGGCAGCGCAAGTCACTGCCTTGCGTTATTCTGCCCTGCAAAAATGTACCAAGGGGGAAGGGGGCGTGGTCAAGATGGCGGCCTGAGTGGACACTTGCTGGCGAGGCTCCCCGTCCCGGGCCACTGTTGAGACCCATCATGCGGCACTCGAGCCCCGGAATCTGCAGCATTTTACCGGGGATGGTGAGAGGAGCCAGAGCCAGTCCTCTGGAGACCTGTAGCAGATAGGGTGGCCACCCGGAGACAAGCTTCACCCGAGTACACGGCGCCGAGGGTCATGGCGGCCGGGGGAGCTCGGTAGTCCACGGCGCCTCTCTCCCACTTGGGGACTGCCAGACCGGCTGCAGAGGGCCGTGATCGGGCGGCGGACCGTCCGTAGGAGTAACAAAGTTGCGGCATCCGGGGACTGGTGCGAGTAACGGCAGAGAAGAGAGGCGAAGGTGAGTGCCCCTGTGCCGGCCGGCGCAAAACTCGACCCCTGGGATCTGCGGCCTGCGCCTGGAGGGGCGGCCCCACGAGTCCACAACCAAAGAAGGAGGAGGTTGCGACTACTGGACCCCAGCAGAGCACTCACGGGGGCTCAGAAGGCTCAGACCGCGACCGGGTGTTGGTGAAGGCAGCGTAGCAGCAGCACAGAGAACACGAGGTGAGAGGCTGCGGTGGCGCCATGGGATACGTGAAACTCGAGCCCCGAGGCCTGAGGCCTACATCGGAGGAGCCGGTGCACCATGGGAATTGGGCAGAGGAGCACCCCCCGGCCCGCCGGATGCAGCAGAGCACAGAGTGGCCCTGGTAGGTGCGTAGGTGGCTGGTAGGGTGATTCAGGGGCAGCCCTGTGCCCCAGTACGACAACACAGTACCCCCTTCATTGAGGCCCATGAGAGAGGCAGGTGCCGGGCCTAGGGGAGCAAGCGAGCAGCGGTTGAAGCACCCCCAGAGGTGCGAACATTGAGCCCTGAGGCCTGGGGCCTAGCGCAAGGCGACTGACGTGCTGAGTGAGCCGGGGAAGCAGCACACCCACCACATCAGAGGGACATCTAAAGGTGACAAGTGACCCCCCGGGGACAGAGGAGAACACCGACGGGGCCTGAAGGCGACTCGGACCCATACCAAGGTTTTGCCCCACCCAGAACACCGCCAGCATAGAATCGGTGTGGATCCCTCTGGCCATAGCGGCACCCACCCCACCAAGGGAGCAAGACACCCAGGGCGTCCCAAGATCCCGGGGTGCGAGAGGGCCTTTGAGAGACCTAGCCAAGGAGGAGGGCAGCGGACGGGGTGAAGGGACGGGGATCTACACACTACCCCCTGCTAGACGGTGCGAACGAGTAGTATTGAGGAGAGGAAGACGGTGAATCATGGTGAACACCGGCCGCAGGGGGGGACGCACTATCCCCGAAATGTTGGCCAAGGGCAACCCTAAAGAGGAGAAGAGCCCCCCACACACTCCACAAAGGGGGCAGAAGGAGACCTCGGGGCCAGGAGAAGGGGAGACGCCCATCACAAAAACATTCCTAGAGACCTTATTCAATTCATTGCGCAAGGATTTCCAAACGTTAAAACAGGAAATGGCCGGGGAACACCGAGAGCTGCGGCGGGATGTCGATGGTCTTGGTGAACAAGTTGTGGCAGTGTAGGAATCGACGCAGGCCCGGAGCAAGGAGAGTGACCTGCTACAGCAGGAAGTTATCCGCCTGAAGGACCAACAAGTAGATCTTCGAGCGCACATGGAGGACCTCTAGAACCCCTCTCGGAGGAACAACATCAGGATCCGAGGCGTGCCGTCCAGAGTGGAAGGGGACTATGTCACACGCTTCTTACAGGAGATGTTCAGGGACATTCTGGGGGAGATCACTGATTTTCCCATCCGCATAGACAGAGCGCACAGGGTGGGCATTGCGCGCCGGGCTCCTGCCCCACCACCTGACATCTTGGCCTTCCTCCCTGACTACCCTCTGAAGAAGAGGATTCTCCAGGTGGCACAACGGAAACAGCCCTAAAGCTACCAGGGGCACCAGGTGGCATTGTATCAAGACTTCTCCGCCATCACCCTACACAAGAGGAAGGCTTTCCGAGTTGCCACATCGTTTCTCAGAGATAAGGGAGTTCCCTACTCTGAGGCCACCCCTTCCGACTAGTCTTCAAGTGGCAGGGGTCCCTACATCAACTTAGGTCATTACGCGACACGTGTGCCCTGCTGGGTATTGACTCCCCCGATGAGCCCTAACCGCCAGAGGACACTTTGCGATTTTCCAAGGAGAAATCCCCATGCCTCTCGCAGGATGGGTGGCAGCGAGTGGGCCGCTATCGTTCATTCAAAGTCACCTTGAAACCGGACCCTGCTGCGGTGGCGCTGGGGCAAGCATCGGCTATTCAGGAAGTGTCCAAGGACACAGCTACATGCCACTGATCAAGTAGAGACAGGGGTTCTCCTTGCATTTTGTTTCAGCGGGTCTGACGGGGGTACGGGCGGGGGGTCGATTGGGTCGCCACAACCTCGTACTCCTTCTTGTGTCATTACCAAAGGCCAGAACTGGGAGTTAACCGGCCTGGTACTATGGACCAATTGTGGGAGTTCTTTGTTGGGGTTAGGGAGGGACAGGGAAGGGGGGGACTGGGAGAGGGAATCAGGGGAGTGGGAGGAGGTGGAGGGAGGGGAGTTCTGGGGGGAATTTGGGTAGGGGGGTAGGGTGTCAAGTGCTCGAAGTTCAGACTCTAATCCCGGTTGCTATACCCGCGCAGGGCGAGGGGTTCCCCGCGCACCAACCTATCACATGCGACTGCCCCTGTCCATGCCAGGCCCCACACATTAGCGCTACTGGATCTTCCATACGTTATGCCTCCCACCACTTGTAAGGTACTGACCCTAAATATGCGGGGTCTCAACAACCCCGTGAAACGACGAGCAATTTTGTCCTGCCTAGAAAATGCACACGCAGACATATGCTTATTGCAAGAGACACATTTATTAACACGAGACTGCCACCGGCTGCACTCCCGCCAATTCCCCACACAGTTCTTCTCCTCTGGTCCAACCAAAACTGCGGGGGTGGCGATCCTGGTGGCTTCAAGGGGGAGGTATTACATAAGAGCACGTAGATTAAAGGGCGGCTGCTTGCATATTGTTTTACCTTGGGGGGGTCTCACGTTCACGGTGGGATCAGTGTATGCCCCAAACGAGTGCCAAGAACAATTCCTTCACACAGCCATCACTGACATCACAGCCACACCAGTCAGGCACATTATACTAGGGGGCGACTTAAACTTAGTATTTGACAACGTATTGGACAGGTCGAGCCAATGCACTCACCAAGTAGGAGTGCTCTCACCTGGAGGCGCTGAACGGTTGAAGGAACTGGACCTCCACGATCTCTGGCGCAAGCACAACCCCCGAGATATAGAATACTCTTTCTATTCTAATGCTCACACAACTTATGCCAGATTAGACTACCTTATCACCTCGGGCCAACATTCGCACTAACGACCTCAACAGAGATTGGAGTTCTTTCACTCTCAGACCATGCGCCAGTCACCGCCACGCTCACTCTGCCACCTACATCCTACCCCTCGAGAGTGTGGCGCCTCTGGGACACGTTATTATACAGGAAAGATACGATAAAGCACATCCAAGACACAATCAGGGATTACCTTTCCCACAATGCCAACCCCGATACATCTTCAGCGACGCAGTGAGCAGCGTTGAAGGCCGTCCTCCGCAGGGAATTTAAAGCCCTATCCTCAGCCGACAACAGGGACAGACAAGGTAAATGCGACGAGCTCACGCAGCGCGTGCATGAATTAGAACAAATGCACCAGAGGACAGGGGCCCCAAGAATTTGGAAACAACTGAAGACCATGAGACAACAGCTGTCGGCCCTGGACATGGACCGTGCAGAATTTGCGGCGATGAGGCTGCGCCATGCATATTATACATAAGGGGACAGGTGTGGCTGCCTGTTAGCTAATCGGTTGCGGGTTACACGTCAACACCAATAGGTAAAAGAGATTATCCAACCCAATGGGGATAGTGTCTCGGAGGACGCGGACATTGCAGATGCCTTCTGCAAGTTTTATGCTTCCCTCTATACAGGAGATCTGCCCAGCGGTCCGGAGGCTAAGGACTACCTAGACTCGGTCCCACTCCCCTCACTGACGACACCTCAAGCAGAACACCTAGAGAGGGACATTCGGGTGGAGGAGGTGATCGCCGCTATCTCCAGGCTCAAACTTAGAAAGGCACCGGGTCGGATGGCTTTCCAGCCCTTTTTTATAAGAAATTTTGCAACACGCTAGCACCGCTCCTCGCTCGCCTGTTCAACACGTTTGCCGAACCCGGGGCGATACCGCCTGACCTCCTACGGGCGTCTATAACGGTCATCCCCAAACCAGGGAAGGACCCGACCATATGTGGGGCCTACCGACCAATATCACTGCTAAATGTAGACCTCAAACTCTACACGGGGGTCCTGGCAGCCTGTCTAGCGCTCCATCTACCGGGTCTAATAGATCCAGACCAGACCGGCTTTATTCCGGAGCGTCAGACGGTGGATAACACGAAGCGCATCACGCACCTGATAGAAAAAGCAACCTGCATTCTAGGAGAGAGACTGATGCTGGCTGTGGACGCCGAAAAGGCGTTTGACCGAGTCCATTGGCTCTATCTAGACAAGTTAGGGATTAGGGAGAAATTCCGCAACCTCATTTTTAATTGTTACAGATCCCCCACTGTAGTGGTCCGGGTAAACGGATATAGCTCGGCCAGTTTTCACATTGAGAGGGGCACGAGGCAGGGGTGCCCGCTCTCGCCCCTCTTATTCGCCCTATACAAGGAGCCTTTCGCCCAACGCGTGCGTCAAAATCGAGAGATCACAGGGATAAAGTTCAGTGGATTTACGCATGCCGTCAGCCTATATGCCGGCGATAAATTGCTCTCCTTAGACAATCCGCGAACTGCTTTATCAGCCTGTATGGCGGAACTGGACGCATTCGCCGAAGTGGCAGGCTTCAAAATGAACCCAGACAAATCGCTTGCACTAGATTTGTCGCTATCCCCCTCCACGAGAACTCATCTACAGGACTTATTTCCCATCCAGTGGGCGTCGGGCACAATCCCTTACCTGGGGATCCAACTGGCCCCCTCACTTACCACTATGGCGGTGGCGAACTACATACCGCTCGGGGGGTAAATATGGGAGGAACTGGGACGCTGGCGACACTTCCCACTCTCCTGGTTGGGTAGGATTGCAGCAGTCCAAATTCTATACCTCTTTCGGGCCCTACCCTTGCGACCGCCGGCCGGTTGGATACGGCAAACGCAAACTGAACTTGCCCAATTCATCTGGCAGGGGCGGAAACCGCGAATGCAGAGAACACTTGTCACGCTGGCCCCAGAATCCGGAGGCCTGGGAATACCGGACCTGCACAAATATTATCAGGCGGCGCAATTGCGCTACCTGGTAGAATGGAGCAAGTAGGAGTCAGAGAAACACTGGCTCTTCCAGGACCAGGCGGTAGCGGGTCGGCCATTGCAGGAAATCCCCTTTCTTGGGAGGGGCCACAGGCCTGCTAATTTGTATGCCTCACTCATCACACGCATCCCTATGGAGGTGTGGGACGCCACTAGCCTCACACATGGCCTCACAACTTTCCCGTCCCCGCTCACACTGCTGGTAGATAACCCAGACTTTACACCAGGCATGGAGAAATCGGCCTTTGCGCATTAGAGACCAGTGGGTTGCCACTTTTTATACCACATCTACAGCCCAGAGGGAGTGCTTCTATTTACCCACTTTAAACAAGAATATACCTTGCCAGAGACAGACCGAAGCGGTACCTTCAGGACAGGCATTGGGCACTTCAGCCACAGGTACGGGCAGATGCAGACAGGTGGTTTTCACTGTATGAACGATGGCTCTTAACCCGCACCTCAAATGCTAAACTCATATCTGATCTATACAAAATGCTGCAGACACCACAGACGCACATTTACAACCCTGGCAGGAAGCGATGGGAGAGGGAACTGGGCAGGGCTTTTAACCATAAAGAGTGGGAGAAGATTTCTTACAGGGCACGACACTCTGCATACCACATAGGCCTTACCGAGACCCTTACGAAACTAACGATATATTGGTATTAAACTCCGGAACGCTTGCACGAGATGGGCCGTAACAAAGAGAACCTCTGCTGGCGAGGCTGTGGCCAGGCTGGCAACCTGGTCCACCTGTTGTGGGAATTCAGTTATCTTCAAGCGTACTGGACACAGGTACTAGACGAGGTAGACAAACACTTCCAAACAGAGCTTCCGCTCTTCCCAGCAAATGTACTGTCAGGGCTGCCTAACCCCCTCACATATCCCTTATGCTCCCATAGAGGCAGCCAAATGGCCATTGCACTAGGCTCAGCGGTGCAAAACATCCCACATTGGCGCACGGACAAAGTCCCTTCCATCACTGGCTGGCTGCATTGGTTGTGGCATGTGCTGGGCATGGAAAAACTATCACTCACCATGGCGGGGGAGGGAGATCAATATGAGGAGCTTTGGCAACCATATCTTTCACTCTTGGTCACGGAATTCAGGGAACTCACCTGCCCCAGGTACCTCCGGCTGTTGAGGCTCACGGAGCCATGAGAGACAGATCCCTGAGAGCAGAAAGGGAGGGAAAAGACCAGCGGAGCAGAGAGAACGGACACATGAGAACTGTTGCGAGCACTGGACAGGGAGGGAAGGGGGTGGGAAGGGGAGCGGGTGGGGGGGGAGTTCTTCTTTTGTTCCTATCACCAAGCTAGATGTCTCAGCGGCTGGGGGTTTCTTAGACTACACTTTGGAGATTGCAACGATCCTGCACTAAACCCCATTCGCATTTATGTCATTGTGCCTGCATATGATACGAAGGTGATAGTTGTACTTATTGCTTTTCCTTTTGATGACATTTTCAATAAAAAAGAGTTAAACCATAAACATGTACCAAGGGTGGAGCGGGGTGTCCCCAAGCATCCACCCACGGATTTTGGCACATTACCAGATTTGCTAATAGTAGTAAACCTGGAAATTCATCAAAATGATATGCCTTCCCAGGTGAGGTGTATCAAGGAGAAATATGTTTATTTTTCCTAGTTTTTTTCCTTTTTTTATGTGCGCTGCATTCTGCAAAAAGAGGAAAAAGCCTCAGAGGATTGGTTTTGTTCACTTCCTGCACAAAAATAATCCTTACTATAATGTACTCACCTGTGTGGCGCTAGGTGTCACTCAGTGCGCCAGAGGAGACAGAGAGCAGGAATATGCCATATCTTAGTAGATATTGTACATATGTTAGTAGATATGGTGCATTCCTACCATCTCCCTGTCACACAATCCAGAAAGTTGTCTGGCTGTGTTGTGCTGCATGAATTTGTTAGTAAATCTGCCCCTTAGTAACAACGTTAGTTGTTGTAGCATTGTGACAGACTTGTTAATCAATTGCTTCTGACTTGAGAAGTACAAATCCTAAAGTTCTGAAGTCTTGTCAAAGACTTTACACAGTTTTTTCTGACTCAAAAAGGGCATCTAGTAAGTATTTGAAGTAACTGTAGCTATGTGAAAGGCCAGACCAATTGGCTTTGCCGGTGCCTGTTTAGGTAAGTCAGGAGTAGTCCTGTCACAAGTACTCCCAGTACTCTAGTACTAAGTCACAGAAAGTCTTTGCAAGTTGGACCTCTGTGGTGTGGGAGGTTGAACAAATAAGAATGTGCAGACATAGAATAGCACCTTCATTATTGTATAAATGCACTCGGGGTGGAAAGTTTGTAATAATATACAGCTTGGCCACCTCATCGAATAAAAGTAAAAAACAGAAACAAGAAACATGTACCAACCTGATAGCTGCTTTCAAGCTCATGTGAAATGAACCAGTAGTCTCTGTCCTCACAAGAGATAATCACACTGTGGATGGATGAACAGAAAGAAACAAGAGGCCTGATTTCTCCTAATTTTGAGTTAAATCCAAAAGCAGAATTTCCTCTATCATATTATAACTATAATGTAGAAAAATCCATAAGAGCTTTCGCCAACAGATTTAGCACTTCCTTCATAAATTCGAGGTATTTTTGTTAGCATCCACTTCTAAATCAAACATTTACTACTTTATTTAAAGTAATTTCTGTCACCATCCAACTAGTTTCACCTGGCATGGGCTCCCTCAGGACGAAATTCCTCCGGGGGAGGTGTGAAAATATTAGGGGCCAGATGTAGGTAATCTCAATTTACCTATTCTTAAATACTGAATTTTACCGATTCGGTATTTAAGAATAGGTAAATGGGATGTAGGTAATTTTCAGTTAAAAATTACCGAATTGGTAAGATTCGGTAATTACCGAATCAGTATTTTCCGATTTGGTAATTGCCATTCATTCCTATGGGTCTGGAGGCCCATAGGAATGAATGGCAATTACAGAATCGGTAAACATGAGAAAACATTGAAGGGTGCCAGGGTGTCACTTTGACACCCTGTTGCACCCCTCAATTGTGTATGGGTGCACATGTGGCACACATACATGCCCTAAGGGCATGTATGTGTGCCACATGACACCTTTGAAAATGTACAGATTTGCATTTTCAAAGGTATTTGTTATTTACCACCAACTTATAGTTGGTGGTAAATAATGAATCCTAAAATGGGAAAAGCACTCATTTGAGTGCTCCCTACATTTTAGATTCGGTAATTTACAGATTCAGTATTTTTAAGAATCGGTAATTTACCGAATTCTTAAATACCGATTAGAAAATTAGCGAATCTGAAATGTAGCCACCTACATATGAAAAGCCTAATTCCGGTCAGTAACGGCCGAAATTCGGTAATTTCTGCCGTTTCCAACGGGAATTAGGCTTTCTACATCTGGCCCTTAATCTCTCAAATTGAAACGTGCGCAAAAGTCGCATTCACAAAATCGTTTTTTGACTGTATCTATTCATATTCAAATTCTAAAGCGTCTCATATGCACCAGTAGCATACACTATGCATAGCATCCGACCTAAGGATAAAATGGGTAATTTTACATCGGTCCAATAATACTGTATAATTCATACAACAAAGTTATGCAATAGGAACAGCCACAAAATAATATTTCTCCTCTCGTACAGAGGTGGTGCATAGGGTCTGTGTAACGACCCTTCTACTAATGAATGGAGCTCCTTAGCAGTGATCTGGTTTCGTATTGTATTTACCATTTGTCCAGCACATTTTTCCTCATGTGGCCGTGCAGGCCTTGCTTTTTTTGTTGGTAGTCAGGCCGAGCGTGCATGGTTGATACTGTGCATAGTTGCTGTGTAATACATATGGGACTATCAAGAGCAGTGAAATTATTCAGGTGAGAATCACCAATTCCACCTGGTAATGACTCATTTTATCTCATGTTAAACTGGGTTTTTTCCACCAGAATGTGGAATAACACACAGGACCCGGATATACAGGGCCTATCCCTGCATGTTTTTGTCTTGAGTCAGTCGAAAACGGGAACAAAGAGGATACAGCGAGAGGGATACTAGGAGAGACAGAGGAGCTTATTTACAAGCCCCTTGCACCTCCCATACGTCGCTTCTTCCTATATTAAAAGTGACGCAACGGTGGCGTAAGGGGCTTGTAAATAAGCCCCAGAGTGTTGATTTTCACTTGCTGCAACTCAGATGATGACCTACCTGAGACCACCACTTCACTCAACTCATGATGCAGATCTATGCATGGGGCATAGAGTGTTGTGCACAGGGACCTGAGAGGTGCTCCAGTCATGTTGCTCTGAACTTGCCATTGTGTGCAGATATTCTTATATCACATATAGGGGTATATTCACAACAACGTGTGATAACTACCGCAAGAGTAGCGTAATGCAACTTTCAACATCGCGGCACATCGCGGGAAAATAACCCTGTGATAAGGTGGAATTCACAAAACGGCGGTAGCATGCAATAGTTTGCCGACACCACGGACAATGTCCGCGAAACAACCACCTCTTTGGAGATAAAAACACAAACCCCAACGTGACAAAAACTGCGATGGGCAAAAGCGTGATAAGAAAACAGTGACAACCAGTGCAAGGGCAGAAATACTCACGTGCAATGCGGGAAAATAGTACAAGAACAGCACATGGAAAATGTCACTGAACAAAAATCATCAACAGCGGAGTACTTACCACGTATGCACCCTGGCAGGCTGCAGAGCACAACATGTACACCACAACATCCACGCACCACGGAAGAACAGAACCGGCAGGCACACCGCATTAAAGAGACCAGTGGCAGACAAATCAGAGCTGCAGGAGCGACACACCCACCGTGCAGCATACGCACACAATCAGAAGTGCACCCCGGCAGTGACAACATCCCGGGTCAAATAGCACACCCACCACATTTGAACAAAGGATACAACTGGTTCAGCAAATGTGCACAACCCGCCAAATCACATCTGAAATGCAGGGAAAAGTAACATCAAAATGTACAAGTACAAGCTGAGACCTGCAAAAATGTTTTATTCACACATGCAGTGCATTTGACATTTTCTACTGTCGCTTGATTGCCATGGACAGTCACAATGTGACGTGCTCATGAGAAGTAAGTGTCAATGATGGTATTCCGACGGGCCATTCCAGCCGCAGTTGCAGTGGGATGTGGGCCACCTACCCCATCACCACCATCATCGGCCAGTACCTCTGGAACTGGGATCCATGGGGCCCTCGTGCGAATACAGATGTTGTGCAACACACAACATGCAACAATCAGCTTGCACACAATGTCCGGGCTGTACAGGAGCTTCCCACCAGTGCCATCCAGGCACCTAAAACGTGACTTCAACACGCCAAATGGGCATTCCACGATGTCCCTGGCACGTATGTGGGCCTCATTGTACTGCCTCTGGGCAGGTGTGTTTGGATCTCAGAGGGGTGTCATCATCCAAGAGCAGAATGCATATCCTTGATCACCTGTGACAGTGCAGGGAGAAAAGAGTCAATACTTGGTTCGGCAGAATGTGATGGCAGGTCCAACAATCCAGCCCTCAGGGAATAGCTGATGCAGGCAACTATACCACCAGTCATCAGGCACCCAGACATGCAATGTCAGTACTACAAGGGTGGATGACACAAATCGCACATGGGCCCAACACCATGGGACGCTGACCTGCGGGGTTCTGAGGTAGGGTCATGTTTGGCAGAGCAGTGCTTCAAAACTGTTATGGCTGCAATCTGCATCTCCACACGTCGAACTGCTGTGTGTCGGTGGTGCCATGAAATGTCTGTATTGGGTGCAGGGGTAGGCCAGGATGACCATGAATTGTTGTAGTCGTGTCTGGTAAGTTTTCGTGTAGTTTGACCTGTTGAATGTGGTTTGTCACGTGTGAATCCCCACAGTTGTGCATTGTACTTTGGAGGCATTGTTATATGTGTGGTGTTGACTTGGTACTTACCAACGAGCAGTCCAGTTACATATGTGCAATCCTGAAAGCGCTGGTTGATGATGAACTGTTGGAAGATGGAGGAATCATGCACACTGCCTGGGTAGTTGGCAATGACATTGGTGAAGAGTCCCCGGTGGTCCACTATTGCCTGCACATTGATGAAATATGTGTGCTTTCTGTTGCGGTAGTGGTGTGCAGTATCCGCAGGGGGCACGAGTGGGACATGTGTTCAGTAGATTGCCCCCAACATGGCCGGGAATCCGGCTATGGCGTAGAAGCCTTGCTTTGTCTCCAGCTGTTCCTGCGTTGTGTTGGGGAAGTGAGGATACTGGGGTATGAAGCTGAGGATGGCATCCAGGACAGGTGTGATGAACTTTGAAAGGGCTGGCTGTGAGACCCCTCCGATTCTGGCAGTTGTTGGTTGGAAGGTACCAGAGGCCAAGAGGTGCAGCACAGCCAACAGCTTGTCTGCGGAGGGATGTTGGTTCTGCGCTGTGTTGGGACTGTCAGCCTGTGGGCGATGTGGGTCATGATGAGGGGAATGGTTGTCCTTTTGAGCCTGTAATGGGCAATCACTTCCTCGGGCGTTAAGTGGGTGAGAGTGGTGCGTTTTCGGTAGTCCACTGTCTTAGTCTGCGCTACCTCTATGGTGGTTCTGGGGGCGGGTCTGGGTCCAGGGGGTGGTGGCGGTCCTGAGGGTGGTGGCGGTGGGTGTTGTGGCCCTGTTGGGGCTCCAAGCTGCATGATGAGTAGCTCCATGGCCTTATTCTTTCTTCTGGTGTGGCTGTGTGCGGGGCTCTGTTGCCTACTGCAGGTAGTCGTCCGTCTTTACACCTGCTTGAGGTGGGTGTTAGCCACATCCGCGCTAGTGGAATTCTCCTTCTATGCTGGGATTTACTAAATCCCATGCTTCATGACGATCTGGGCTCGTCATCAGTGTGCGAGGAGGCTACACCATGACGAGCCCAGCTCGTCATGAGCCTGGAAGGGGTTAAATACCTGCGGCAACCGCGGCTTATCGCGTATTTTCGGGTCGATTCACGGATCTATCTGCTCGTTGTGAAAGTAGTGTTGCTGTTTTTGCGTGTGTTATATACTTGTGGGATGGTGTTGAGGGAGTGAGGTGCAGTGCTGTAGTGAAAAACTAAAATTAGCGACCCAGATCCAAAAAATATGTTTTTAATCTGGAAAAGATCTGAGTGCCAAAATTTAAAAACACGCCAGGTAGTGGAAGCTAATGACTACACTATGGCGCTGTGCAGAATGATTGGTCAATATGTTTCAGCCACTATATGTATTATCCGGCTTTCGTCAGGACCTATGTTGGTAAGCTACTGCAGCAAAAAAAAAAAAAAACAAGTGTCAGTGAAAAAATAAAAGAAAATTCTTACATATCTGATGTATCTCACAGATACTAGGAACCTGGAGCCCCAATGTTCATAAGGTAGATGTAGATACTATCTCTATCAGCCCATTGCGTGGGAATTGGCCTCCCCTCACCCGGCGTCCACTCGGGAAAAGGAGGCCCCGCTCTGTACGTCGGTACCTCACGCTGACATCCGAGAGGTCAGCGTGTATATGATTGGCTAGAGTATATACTTCGCATTCACATCCGCACCATCAATTGATGGACATGGGCGGTCGGATGGATGCTGTTACAAATACCCCACATGATGAAATTCTGCCAATTGGGTGGTCTGATGGGAATATCTCAGCCAATTGATACTTAGATGGGACCCACTATTGTCCATTCTCACAGTCTGCAGTACATCTTCACATCTTTGACCTGTCTTTTCTCTTCATTGTGTTTGTTGATATCTATTAGGGAAATGAGATGACAGGTCGGTAAATATATTCCCTTGACCCCCTATAAATTTAGTTTCTTGTATTATAGGGGGTCACCATGAAGAACATACAGTAGGGATTTACTCCAGTTGATACTGTATCCTGAGTTCTTCCCGAAATTGGTGAAGATGTCTAGGGCCACCACGAGGGATCTTCGAGGTCTTCAGAGATAGAGGAGGATGTCGTCAGCATAGAGCGATATCCTGTCCTCCTACCCGTCTGCCCAGCGGAGTCCTTTCAGAGAAACATCCTGTCGAATCCAGGCGGCGAGCGGCTCGAGCGAGAGGGCGAATAGCAGAGGCGACAGGGGGCATCCCTGACGCGTCCCTCTTTCTAACATGAAAGCCTCAGAGGTTTTGTTGTTCACTGTAATCTGAGCCAAGGGTTCCGTATATAAAAGACGCACCCATCCAATAACAATAAAGGCCGAAGCCCAGTTTCCGAAGGACTGCCATCATGTAGGGCCACTCAAGTGTGTTGAACGCCATTGTGGCGTCCGGGGATACCACAACGGCGTCTTCCTGGATTGTATGGCACCTCCCCATTACTCCATTTAGGCGGCGGAGGTTAAGCGCAGCATTGCAATGCGGCATAAAGCCCTATTGGTCCGAGTGGACCAATGACTTCAAAACTGGTTTGAGCCTATTAGCGAGGACCTTGGCGAGTATCTTAGGCTCAGCATTGAGCAGAGATATGGGCCTGTAGGAGGCACAAGAGTTACGCGGTTTCCCTTCCTTTTGGATGGCTATAATTGTGGCTATACGCTATTCGCACTGTAACACACCCACCTCCATACTTTCTTCAAACATACGCTTGAGTAATGGGCAAAGGCTGTCTGGTTTGAGCTTGTAAGGCTCAATCGGCAGGCCATTAGACCTGAGGGCCTTACCCGAACTAAGATCTCTAATTGCCAGCCCCAATTCCTCTATTGTGAAAGGCATCTCCAAAGTATGTCTCTTAGCTTCTGACAAGGTCGGCATCCGAATGTCAGCCAACAGAGCCACAGAGTCCTCCTCCGGGCGGATGGACCCTCTACTATACTCCGGGCAGGACTGTTCCCATGAGGAACAGGGTCAGACTGATTTGCATATAGCCATGTCTGAACTGGGGTGGCAGAGTGGGCTAAAGAACGGTGATGGATTAAACCCAGATCTTTTGACTGGGTGTGAGTGTTTGATTGATTCAGATGCTCCGTCCATCACCACCCCCTTTTGTACCGCTTTTGGCTGCCATAAGTGTGGCAGGGTATGCTCAGATGTGAGTCCCTTGCTCACTTTGCCACTGGATTCAAGCAAGCCGGGCTGAAGACGGCTGGAATGTCAGAAACTGGTCCTCGGATGCTTGTTTCTGGTCCAGGGAAGACATAGCTTGGCAGTTCCGGCTGGACTGTTCCCACGAGGCACAGGTTCAGACTGATTTGCATATAGCCATGTCTGAACTGGGGTGGCAGAGTGGGCTAAAGAACAGTGATGGATTAAACCCAGATCTTTTGACTGGGTGTGAGTGTTTGATTGATTCAGATTCTCCGTCCATCACCACCCCCTTTTGTACCGCTTTTGGCCGCCATAAGTGTGACAGGGTATGCTCAGACATGAGTCCCTTGCTCACTTTGCCACTGGATTCAAGCAAGCCGGGCTGAAGACGGCTGGAATGCCAGAAACCGGTCCTCGGAAGCTTGTTTCCGGTCCAGGAAAGATATGGCTTGGCAGTTCGGGCTGGACTGTTCCCATGAGGCACAGGGTCAGACTGATTTGCATATAGCCATGTCTGAACTGGGGTGGCAGAGTGGGCTAAAGAACGGTGATGCATTAAACCCAGATCTTTTGACAGGGTGTGAGTGTTTGATTGATTCAGATTCTCCGTCCATCACCACCCCCTTTTGTACCCCCTCGCTAAAGTCTTGGCAGCGTCCGATGCCAGGGCCCTGTACTCCGCTGCTTTGAGCTGCATCTGGTGGTGCGCCCCTGGGTCTTCGCCAGACTGTGCTGCCCATTCCAGACTTATATGATTAGTTTTGACAGTCACCATCTGTGCCTCGTGTTCTTTACGCCGGCCCGCTATTGCAGCCAGGGCCTCCCCGCTATGGACAGTCTTGAACGCCTCCCACAACACTTTCGAGGATTCTACTGAGCCATCGTTACTCTCGAAATGCCGGTCAATGGCAAGGGTTAGCGTCTTCCTCATGTCTTCGCTGCATAGGTACCAGGCGTTTATCAGCGCGGTACATCCTTCCCGCCGATCACCCAATGTGAGGTGGGCCAATAGCGGAGAGTGGTCCGAAATACCCCTCGCCAGGTGTGTTATGTCTTGGACTGTGGTGCTGTGATGCATAGGTGCCAGAATGTAATCTAAGCGTGAGAACGAGCGGTGTGGGCCAGAGAAGAATGTATATTGTTTGTCCACCAGGTGTTGGAGACGCCAGAGATCGGTCAGGCCGAAAGCCTTGATAAAGTGTGCTAACCACTGCCGCCCCAATGGTATGTCCCTGGGTGGGTGTTTGTCTAGCTCCCCTGACACCACTGCATTAAAGTCTCCCCCAACCATGAGTTGACCCTCAGATAGGGAAAGAGGAAGCTTTTCCAGGTCTTGAAACAACTGAGTCTGGAGGCCCGGCGGGATGCATGCTGTGACCAGATTTAGCCTGTGCCCCTCCCACCTCCCCGTCAGAGCAGTGAAGCGTCCCTGAGGGTCGTTGTCCGCGTGGTCAAAGACAAAGGGGAAGTTACGATGAAGAAGGATACCCCCAATTCCCTAGACCCAGCGGTGAAGCCTGAATGGACGGCCAAGGAGTACCCATGCTTGGCATGTATTACCCAGGAGATGAGTCTCCTGCAGCAACACAACATCCGGGAGGTGTCGTTTAACAAATTGTAACACAATGGTTTGCTTAAGCTTGTCGCCCAGCCCGTTGACGTTCCAGCTCAGTATTTTGAGGATTTTGTCCCACTTCCTAGCCATAACCGGTCCTTTCTGAAGAAGCAGTCCTGTGAGTACTGGTACAGAATCCAACTATAACATTACATTTCTGGTGTGACCAACCCAAACTCCCACCCCCGCCTATCACCCACCCCCCTCCAACCACAACCCCAACACCCCCCTCCCCACCCCCCTCCCTGCTGCTCTGCTCCGTAGGCTCCAAACTACCCACATCCCCAATTAGCAGAGTGCCTTTCGCCCAGAACACAACCTGGAAGAGGAAGAAGCAAAAACTCAAACTACCCTGTCCTCCCTTCCCAGTGGACCTTCTGCCAGGAGCGTGCACTGGCCCTGGCCCACGCCCGCCACCCTAACTCCCCCCCCACAAAGAAACATTATAACACATGAAATCCTACTCCTCAACACAATTGAAATGGACCAGTGTTGGCCTGCAGCCTGCCCCTTCTAGCATTGTCACAAATACTCAGCGGGACCCTCCGGGTAGTGAGTCACAAGTTCAGAGGAGGGAAGGGGGGGGGACCACCACAGTTCCTACTAGATGGAGCCACCTCCCTGTTGCTGCCAGCGGCACTATTGTTCCCTCCCGTCCCCCAGGGGTAAGACCCACAAGGTGGACCTCAACCCCCCTTACCGGCGGCATCCTCCGTGAGAAAGTACATTATAAGCCAGTCTAACATGGCAGTTCTTTCATTCTCGGTGATCAGCTGCTTCGCACTGGGTCCCCGATCCGGGGCTTGCAGACCTGGACCTCCAGGAACGCTGGCTGTGACCGTCCATGTTCGACCTCCTAGCCGCTGACTCCGGGGACACCGCCTGGGTGTCTCGCCAGTTCCCACCGCCGGCCCCGTCACGAGGTCTCGTCGCCTCACGGTCAATCCAGTCCTGCACATCCGATGGCGAAGTTAAGTATAGGGACTTGCCCCCAGCTAGAACCTTGAGCTTGGCCGGAAAAACATCATGTATTTGAGGCCTCTCTCCCTCAGCGTTGCTTTAACTCCCACAAAGGATCGCCTCTCTTGCTGGACCTGAAGAGTGAAGTCCGGGAAAAACCGGTGTGGTACTGCAATTCTGGACCCTTTCGTTTCACCAGCCTCGGGGTCCGCACACTCGTGTCACAAATGTCGTCGTAGCATGACGAATTTGGTATCGACGGACCGGTAATGATTAGGACATCATCCCTATGCATTTGCGTCACGATCGAGTGATGCTGACACCCTTAAATCGTGGTTTCCGTCTCGAACCCTCAGACGCCATTTTGCGAACGGCATCCATCTTATGACTTGCCCTCATATAATCAATTGATTAAGGCCGAGTTTTGATCTGAAAGGACACGTCCACCGTAGCTGACTTCCCCATGACCTGGCCGACCTGACTCCACTGCCTCCAGCCAAGCCTGTTTGGGCAACTCCTCACCCAGTGGCCGAGCCAGATATCATCAAGGCACAACATGTCATAAACCCTTCACTGCATACAGACCCTGTTTTCCCATACACACACACACCTGTCCATGATTCTTGTTTATGACCCGTTTATGATGGGAGGGTGCTCGACCTTATTGGCATTTCCTCGATATCTGATGGGAGTTCTGGATCTGGCGGAGTAATCCATCACTAACTGGACATCTGAAATATGTGCTGACCAGCATGACTTCGCTCTTTGTACTATTGTGGAAATATTTGTATTGCCATATCGTAAACTTAAGAATTCTTGCCTGCAGCTGTTATTTGTGTATATAAGGAGAAGTCTGGTTCTGTAAAAACGAACAGTCTCCTGAGAACTTACGGCCCGTGCTGCCGTACTTCTAGGACACATGTTACTTGGTTGCAGCCAATAAAACTCGATCCCTGACTTCAACTAGAAGACTCTGTGTTTCTGTAAGTCCAGAACAGGGAGAACCTAGAGGTCTTCGGGTGCGATCCCCTGGCACCACCGGGTCTCTAAAAACCCGGCACCTCACCGGACTGTGGCATTCTCGTACTGTAAGTCCCAGACTGCCTGGCTGTCTGTAGCATAGCGTCTCAGTCCCTATAGTTGAGGACTTTTGTGATGATCGTTCTTGGTGGTGCCCCTGGTTTAGGCTGGGTGCCCGATGTGCCCGCTCGATCGTAAAGATGTTGGAGAGGCATTTGGGCTTTAGGTGAGTGATTGAGAATCAGATCCTCAACAAAGAATTCCATACTGGGCCCCTCCAGACCTTCCGGCACACCTACCACGCGGATGTTGCTCCTTCGGGCCCTTCTTTCCTGGTCCTCCAGGTGCAGGGCCATTTGACGATGTTGGTGCACCAGCCTATTCACACGCTGTTCCAGTGCCTTGGTCGACGTCTGCAGCTCCGCGACACCGGCCTCATTAGCTTTGGCCTTCTCTGATGTTTTGTTAAGGTCCGCACGGAGGAGGTTGACCTCGATGGCACCTTGTCTATTTTAGTCTCTAGGGTGGCCCCAAGCGACTGGATGGCTGCCATGATAGATGCCAACGATGGCTCCTTCGAGCCTGACTGGTCTCCGGCCGGCCCCTCCGCCTGTGGTGTACCCTTCTGCACCGTGTATTTGTCAAGTTTGTTGGTTTGGGAGGCCGTACCCTGCTTAGGCCTCATGACTGCGGTTTCGTGCTCCGAAGGACACAGCGCCGTGATGTACACAATCCCGTCCGGGGGCACTACTCCGTTCCGTCGGGGATATCTGGGACCCCAGCCAAAGCCACGTTCTTCCACCTCTCCGCTAAGCTGATCCCCCACAGGGGTGCGCCAATCCCTCTTCGTCGGCCTGCCGGGCCCTCGGTCTGGCAGCGTTCCCCCAAGACACTCACCAGGGTGGGAGGGCAGTAACAGCACTAATTCGCAATCTCCAGGCGGAGCCGCGGCGAAGGCGAGGGCACCACTTTCTCAGCAATCCTAAGTCTCTGGCCCTGTGCTTTCCCAGGCCACCAGCAGTAATTCCTCGAGTGCTATCCGCAGGTGATGGGAGGCAGCCACATAATCGGCCAATCGTACAACAGGAACGACTTTGGCCAGAGTCCAGGCCAGCAAGGCCCCGCAGGCCCCAAAGCTCAGGCGCAGTTGGGCCCCTCCTTTAATTTGGCCCTGCAGGTGGTGTGAGGTGATGCCCCTTAATGCCTCCCACGCCATCACAGTCAGCCGCATCTCGGGACTGGATCGCCGGCTGGCAGGGAGGACACCCTCCAGTCTGCGCAGGCCGCAGCAACGCCCCCCTGGGGGGTCGGCTTTCACTATTGCCGGACCCCCGCACTAGCCTTCGATGAGAAAGGAAGGGCTGCGCCGGCCCACCGGTGCAGCAGCTCACCCGTCGCGCTGTCCGTTGCTGCAGATCGCCCACAGCGAGGCCAAGCCGGGCTGTGCCACGCCCCGACTCAGCCAAAAAGGCGAGGCCTTTCCTGGTACAGGAGGCCACCCTTGACGCAGCCACACTGCGGGCCGGTGCCCGGTCTCCAAGGGCGGGGGGCGCCGCTCAGCCACGCAGGGAAGCAGCGAGACCGAAGTCAGACCGCCACAGGAGCCGCTCGCTGGGCGTCTCAGCGCCGCCGATGGGATGTTGGATTACCCGGATTTAGGCCGGATTTACTGGGGAGAAGGCTCAGTAGCGTGGAGCCCTCGGGTCAGGCGGCCATCGTAGCCGGCGCCTAGCCACGCCCCCAAATATCAAGCACTGTTAACTCAAACATTGCATCCTAAATTAAACTCCCAAATTGGCGCAGTTTATCCCGAACTGTAACACATCGCTTTTTACCCGAGAAGATGCAGCCATATATACGATCAATATTGTGACGGTCACTCTTGTAGCTAACAGGTGCTAGGCCATCTCTGCCCCACACCTGAAGCAAGTTGCTCAACATGGTGACATGATCCTGTCATGTGACGTTGTGAAACTCAGTTGCCACCAAGGACAGATGACCAACATGTTCTTCAGCGCTGTTACTGAAATAATGGCAATTGGAATGAACGTGGAAACTGTCCAGCAAAACAATGTCACAAAATGTCTCTTGAGAAATGACATTTCATCTTAAGTTATGTGAAAGATCATTTAGAATAACCTATTTACATTGATTAATATGTAAAAGATTAAGTGCCTGGATCAATATTTTTCTTAGAAGCCCCCCACACACTTCGGCATTGCATTGCCATACCTCGGGGTTTGCTGAATGCTAAGGCTGTCTAGTCTTGATTCAAATGTATGCCTCTTTTTCCATCATGTAACACACTCTGCCACTTTCTCTTCACTCTTGCAAATTCTCTTTCATCCCTGCCTTCGCCCTTTAAACTCTTTTTCGTCTTTCTCCCCCTTCACCTTACCTGATTAACAGAATGAGTATCCCACTGCTCGTGATCGTCCTGCAGCAATTCACTGCGGAGTTTAATGAGGAGAGAGGACCCGGGAGAGGAGAGGAGGTGATAAGACTGGGGAGTTCAGAGAGGAGAGGTGCAGAGGAGGACCAAAGGGAGAGAGAGAGGAGATGTGCAAAGGAACAACTGCAAACTGAGTTGTGAGAAGAGCTGAGGGAAACGTGCAGAAGGAGACCCGAGAGGTAAAGAGAAAGACTCGTGGGAGGCGCATGAGGACTGGTACAATAGGGAGGGGTATTAAGGACTGGCACTGAGAATTGGTACTCACCAAGGGTCTCTCAGGACTGATACAGACCAATTGAGACTGTGTTGAGTGAGGGGTACAGAGGACAGGTACTGACCAAGTGACCCTGAAGACTGTGTTCACTAAGGGGTACTAAGGGCAGGTACCTACCGAGGGAGCATTGACGACTGTGTTCACTGAGGGGTACTGAAGACAGGTACTGACAGTGAGCTTTGACAACTGTGTTCATCAAGGGTTACTGAGGACAGGTACTGGCCAAGTGAGCACGGAAGACTGTGCTCACTGTGGGGTACTGGGGACAGGTACAGACCAAGTGAGCCCCGATGTCTGTGTTAACTGATGGGTGCTGAGGGCGGGTACTGGGTTAGTGAGCAATGCAAGTTGCTATTTTTGTTGTTTCTGGTTTTGAAAACGAGGTGCACTTGACGCCTCTGTGGTATTTAAACACAAGGCTCTATTGGGCATACGTGTACATAGTTCTGCGAGTTTATGGCTACCATAACGGTCTGGCCTGGGCCTTTCGTTGAGGTCGTTTGCAGGACTGACTGTTGTGATCCTGTTTCCTGATAGTAGTTGAGAGTAACATGGAAGAGTTTGGCAGTAGAGGGTGTGCCTCTCTAGCCTGGATGACAGGGGGAGAGAGTGATGGTGGTAAAAGGGAGGGGGTGGCATTTCTCAATTCTTGCCTAGGGCGGCAAAACACCTAGAAACGGCCCTGTTTACACAGAAGCAGTATTAAGACAGCGATGGAATATTTGGTCCTTCACTGGAAACAATGGAGTCACAAAGGCCCAGTATTGAGCAGCAAAACCCACTGGAGCAGGCTGCATTGCAACATTTGACCACTAGAATATTGGAAGCTTCACTGACGACAATGGAGTGGTACAGTGGTAATGGTGGGTGTTTCATGCCATGTGCCTGTCATTCTGTCACAATATTCTACCCTCAGTGGGTTGAATGTTCTAATCGCGTTATATAGCTAGCCCAGACATTAAAGGCCCTCTCCATTTTGAATCTCCCAGGGCTTTGTACCACTGAGATTGCCCTTGGTCACGTGCTATAGAGCTATATTACTTACTAACAGCTTAACCTGAACGGTTAAAAATGCCGTTCAATCAATGTATTCACTTTGCAATGCTGGTGCGCTGCTAACGTTAAAATTGATGTTCGAAAGTATTAAAGAATACTGCATTAAGAATATTTTCATTAATGTGCTTGGATTTCTTAATCTCCCCATGTCCTTACCCTGTGATTTAATTACCACAACTCGCACGCTTCATCTTTTATGCTAGTGAATTATGAGTCTATTAACACTACTTGGTACACGAAGCACAGTAAAGTCGATGAGGGCTCAATAAACATGGTTTATTAAATAAATGCAGCCACAGCAGTCTTGAAAGACTGGATAAAAATATTAATTTTCATCTTAATATCCCAAATGCTCAGATCTAAGCAAAGAGGTTGCAGGTTATGAGAGACAAGTTGAAACCATAATATATTTCAGCCTTTGTGGTCTATAGTAATTCTCAACATTTTATGAGGTATCGTTCATGTTCTTTATCAATAATGTTTCCGAAGCAAAAGCATAGATAGAATCATAGATTGAACCCATACCGAGCCACATTTACTCTGTCATTTCCACTACTGACTGATTCAAAGACTTTTGAACCCATATCATTTTAATAGAGGTCAGTCATTGTTAAGGTCGGTGGGTCAGTGAAAATGATGTTGCATGATTGGCATTGCACTGGTGCAAAATGACTGAATTACTGACCGGAAATCTTCATCTTCATCAATCTGATAGTTCTTTACTCGTCTCATTACATACTTATTTGAGTAATGTGCCAGCATTACTGACACTGGCTCACCCAGTCCAAAGCTTTGTTCACTTTCTATAGTCCCAAAGGAGGGGTCTCCTATAATACCCCAAACGCATTTCATCATTTTCTGGTTTACAGCAATAGCCCTTTATCTAAGGCTGATGAGGAAGTAGGGAATGAAGGAAGGTCGTAATTGGGTTGAGTAAGGCATTGCTTAATTTGAGCCGAAGTTTTCCGGTGCTGCACACTGCCACTTAATTGGTTTCTGATGCTGAGCACCAGCACTTAATTATCAACACTGCAGGTGTGACAGACTGCCATATGGTGGCGCTGCTCATCTAATTTAGAGGTGACCATAAAAATGGGTGTTTATGAATACAATACACATTAAAAATTATTAATACCTGCCTCCTCAGCCATGCATGTAGCTTTGAGGACCTGGAATAATCTGAACTGTCGCACTTGCAGGCGAGAGAGATGGTTAGTAGTTGTTTTGGCAGTGATGACAGGCTCTCTACCGACATGTTCGACCAGCATAATAATTCAGATCTTTAAATAGGGAGATAAGAAGAATGCCCAGAACTATTGTCCAATCTTCCTATTGGGCACAACAGCAAAGTCTATGGGGCGCCTTTTGCTACACAGACCAGAAGAGTGGGCCAGAGAGAAAACTATATTGATAAAAGCACAATATGGGTTCCAATAATAGAAAGGCACAATTGACCAGTGCCTAAACCTGAGCCTGACAATTGATAAGTACACTAGAGCTAATGAGGGTCAAATCTTTCTGGCATTTATGGACCTTAGTGCTGTATTTGATTCTGTGTCCCATAATAAACTATGGGACCTAATGGCCTCCATGGGGATCGATGCCGCCATAATAATTTTCATCCGCCAACTATATGCCAGTGCTAAAGCATCAGTTCGCTACAGCAAAAATGGAGAATGCACTCATCTCTTTCAGATCAGTAAGGGAGTTAGACAAGGGTGCATTCTTGCCCCCTTTCTATTCTCTATTTACTCCAACGGGGTTGGGGAAGTACTTAGGAGGTCTACGCCAGATGTACCCGTTTTTTATGGCGGCAGCGCTCCGATACAGGTAAATGTGGATGATGCCGTCCTGACTGCCAGAACAGGTTTGCCCTCCAGCTTTTAATAAGGGACTATCTAGCATTTATGGCCTCATTAGATTTGCAGGTAAATGAGTCGAAATCCTTTATTCTTAAACTAAGTTTGCTGGTAGGGGAAAAACACCTTCCTTTCGAAGCGGCACTCGAAATTTGGAGGTGGTAGATTAATTTCCTGACCTTGGGGACATTTTTGATAAGTCACAGTGTTGAGCAAAAATGGTTGACAATAGGGCTCTAGTAATGAAGACGAGTGTAGGGGCAATCTCAGCCTTCATTAGAAGGCTGGGTCTAAAACCTATTGAAACTATCAAAACAACCTACAAGCAAGAGCAGCCTCCGTCGCCTCTTATGGGGCAGGCATTAGGGGTATGGCAGCTGTAATCATTCTTCAAAATCTGGAAGATAGTTTCTTCAAGGGTATAACCTCTCTCCCCAAGTCCTCTCCGAACTATACATGTTACCTAGATTTTGGCGGGCCCTACTTGACCAACAGCATTAAGCTAGCACCAAGTATGTTATGGAATTCGGTATGGCGTAGGGACACAGTGAGCCTAACTCAACTGAGCATAACAAAACTGCCTTAGATTAGAGTGGCTACATTATGTAGAAAAGACCCTAGCTGATATAGGGCATAAGAAATTGTTTGAGAACCCTAGTGCTTGCTAGAAAATCTCTAAGTTTGAACTCAAGACCTCCAATCTGAAAATGGTCACCTTTGACATTATGAATCTAACCATCTAAAGAAACTGGTTATCCTGTACCAAAAAATACCCTAAATTTTAGAGGGAGGGTATTCCTATCTAAGAATCACTAACAGTTCCCAGCACAGACACATTTTAATCAGATTACAAATGAATTTAATCCCCTTGATAGTGGGCTTTCCCGCTAACAGGTATACCCATACCGACCTATCAGCCTGCCCTTGCGATATGGTATCAAAGCAGTCTGATCTCCACGTTGTCTTATTGTGCACCTTTTACAAATCTGCTCGAACAAAGTATATTACCCCAATTTTAAAAAGTTGTAATTTTAAACAATCTTGAGTAGCACTTTACTTTTTAAAATCTCTTCTAGATCCTTTTATATGTTGTTCAGTTGCTATATTTTTATGGGCTTGTATGACCACTAGGAAGGCTCTGAACTTTAGCACTGTTTTAAAGTGGCATGGCTCTTAAGATCAAGAGCATTATCTTGGCCGAACTGTTTTGCACTTTATTGAATTGTCTAAGACGACTAGGTCTTTATCTCTTCTGTTTCTGTTATTCTTCTCCCACTTTTAGAACCAAATCATTTATTTACACAGCGGAGTAGTGGTGCTAATTGGCGTAAGAGGACTATCAGCTTTGACTGAATAATCTATTTTGCTTCTTTGTACTTTCCACTCTTGTACAAAAATGGATTTGACAATTCCTTTTTTAATTGTTTTTATCCAAAGCTGTGTTTTCATAACTTTTAATAATCTCAAGTATGGCTAATTGTTTCACTCAAATTTACGTCTATGGTTTTGTAAAATGAGTAATAGTTGTCTTCTCTTTGATCTGCTTTTATGGATTTATTTGTAAATCTGAATAAAGTTTTATGATTGACTGACAGGTGCAATGGGTGGTGAAAGATGCAGTGGCCTCCTGGTCAGAGCCCTTGCACTTATTATATTACGGATTAGGGACTGGAGTAAGGCAGAATCGAAGAAATTAAGATTACTAGGAAAGTAAAGGAGGCATTACCTCCTTATTAACCTACTAGTCCCATTCTTTACTGAGTTGAGGAATGCCAAAGCAAGCAATACTCATAAACTAGAATAAAATCAAAATCACAAAAGAACATTGTAATCATTCAATGCCATCTGTATCATCACATGTATACACAGAACACATAACCCTAAATCAAAAAGTCTAGTGATTTTAGTAATATCAACAAAAAGACATGGTACTTTTAATAATTTAATAACCAAAAGATAATTCAGACCGTTGTGCAATATTCAGTCTGTACTGAGTGATAAACCTTGGAGGGTTAGCCTGTGTGACTGCTCTGCACACATCTGATATATAAACCCCTGCCCACTCTGCCCATAAGTAGCCATTCTCCTCTTTGAGTGGGCTGTAATTCTGCCAAGAATCTCTCTACCCCCCTTCCGATATGCCCAAGAAATTGAAATCTTGACTCACCATCCAAGGTGGACAATACTCTCTTAACTGGACCAAGGTTAACAAAAAGACTATCTGTGTTTCTGAATTCAGATTATTCCTTATGGCTCTAACTACATCCAGGAGATGAGAGGGTTTAGACTGAGGGCAAGAGCTATAGGGTAAGGAGGGGAGAGCGTCTTCCTGCTCCCCATGAAAAGTGGTATTGACCTTGGGGAGAAATCTGGGGTTTACGGACAGAACTATTCGATCTTCATAGATTCCTAAATAAGGATGGTGACAGACTAATGCACGCAGTTCCCTAGCTATCCTAGCCATTGCATTTGTGAGTACAGAGAGTACTTTCATGCTAAGAAAGTTGTCAGGTATTGTGTCCAGAAGTTCAAATGCAGCTCTATGAAGACTTGACAACACAATGTAAATCCCATGGTAGTAAGGGATTTTAATCTTTCGATGTAGAAGGGAAAACTCTTTCAATATCTGAGACACCAGAGTCCCAGTAGTGGAAAGATAATTCCAAAACCCTATAAGAGATCTAATACCTGACCATTGTTGGTTAAGGTAATCACAGATAGCCCTTATCAAAGCTGTCTTGTAGTAATTGTAAAATGTCAGGAGTTGAGGCTAATATAGGTGATCTATCTCTATAAGTACACCAGACATTAAAGCAGGACTATTAACTATTATATGCCTTTTTGTAGACACCCTTCTAAAGACCGGTAGAGCTCTGGGTAAGTCCCTGCTCATGAACCCTTCCCTTTCAACTTCCAGTATGATAGTCCTAGTCTGGCCAGGGTTTTCCCAGTAATTAGCTGATTGCTCAAAGCAGATAATGACAATGAGGTACCATAACTGATCTCCTGCTAGCTGAAGTATCAAAGGAAACAAAGTCCTCCTTGTCCTGTATGGAAGGACAAATAACATATCCGCCAAGGGAAATAAACTTATGCACAGAGTTAAGAGTCTTACAAAAGGCTGGTGTCTGCAAACTTGAGCCAGCATTTTGAATACCTTGAAATACGGAATAAATGCGTAATGAAATCAGACTCACCAATCTTGCAAGCAGAGCACATAGGCCTGGTCTCCAACTGAAAAAGCAAGTCAATTAGGCACTGAGAGAATTTGTGAGGAGGATACGAGATGAGAGACCCCCCACCACATTGCTACGCACCAAAAATAACCTGTGATGAATATAACTAGTTGTTATAAGTCTTCAAGTATCTGGAATATTCATCTGCAAATGTATTGTAAATCACTACCTAGCCCCCTGTCGGAATTGAATTTTGATAATGCACGCTAGATTCTCAAATGGCTTTCGCTAACTGAGCCAGAGGTTTGAATCTAGTGCTCCCTTGGTTATACATGTATCTCACTGTGGAAATTTTATCCATGTGCAAAAAGAACTGTAAATTGGACACTGCTCTTGGCAAAACTGTGGATGGAACCAAGCGAGCAATCAGCTCTAAATAATTGATGTGCACAGTGGATTTTTCTAGAACCATGCCCCTCAGTCGACAATAGGTCGATTTGCAATCCTCAGCCCTAGTGGCTTTCATCAGACGATAAGAATAGTTCTAGGTAAGTAGTGAAATTGCTCTCACATTCCATGATTGTAGAGGGTCCAATCACTAATACAGCTCTTCTTGGGTGTGCATATTTTGAGGAACCACTTATATGTATAAAAGATCCTGTCTTAGAACATCAGTTCTCGGTCTCTGAAGGATCCTGTAATGGAAGAGGTTCAATAAAACTGACAGAAAGGAGAAAGACAATATTTCCTGCTATTCTTGTCTGATGAGACATCTGAAGGATGTTATGCAGCTCTTGTTTAATAGTTCCCTCTCTGAGAGTCTCAGAGTAGTAGAAGTTCCTACACTGAATATATCATGAAAGGTGTTTTCTTCTGAACAGAAGCAGAGGAGGTGCTTCCCAGCAGATAATAATAAGATCTATTGCTCTTTTTATTTGTTGGTTGAGGAAGGAATGATCTTAGTGTCAATTTTATGTGAAGACGCAAGTCTCCAGTTAATTATCAGTTTCTTGCTTTATTCTCATAACAACCAGAACAATAAGTTAATATAGAACAATAAGGATATATATTTAATGAAAAATATTATACCTCCCAGTCGGCACTGAATTAGAAATACAATATTGTCTGTAAGCATACTATTAAGAGAATATATAATGGCTGTCTGTTAATAGATCTTCCTATTTTGTTCTGTTCCCCAGGAGTAAATTAATTGATCTATCTTTCAGTCATTGTTTAGACATTGCTATATTGACTTATTAATCTATTATTTCTATGCTTGTTTTAGTAGATTTGTATAGCTTCCATTTCCCTATAGTCCTGTTTAATGTTTAATTTTCTCAAATTTTATCAGAAACATCCCTGCGTTTCTTCATTCACCTAAAGTGTTTGGCTGGCTTTTTTACCTATACAACCCACCTTGGTGTATATTTAAAAGTAGATAGTGCCAACAGAATATCACGTTTAGCGACGTTCTGGTGGTATTATGCCCTTCTCCATATTTACATAGTGGCATTAAGCTACTTTTTGAGGCTGATCGGAATCTTGTAAATAAGGCCACTCTACATGCATCACTTTGCGTGAAAGGGGCGTGCAATGGGCATTGCCGTGGGCGATCCACTGTAAAACCCATGCTTTTTGACGCTGCCCTAGATTTATAAGATCTGTTCATCTGAGGCAGATTAAAAAACTACAGCCATGCAATAGCAGGTGTTAGAATGGCGAACCAAGGAGAAATACTTTTTATTTCTCTTCATTTCTGCTTTTTATAAGTGTGCTGCATTCTGCAGAGAGCAGTGCTGCCAAATTAGGTGCAGCCCTGATCTCTGACATGTCCTTGTACATATGCCCCCTTGTTTCCTCAGAGGACACATTTGCATTGAAGAAGCTGACTCACTCAGTGATTTCTTCAACTTGTACTTAATTTCTTCAATGCAGACATGGTCAGGGAATCATGTTTTCTCTCCAGTATTCCATGTGAAGTATTATTTTTAAGATGCCGACATGGTCAAAGGATCACACTTTCTCTCTGGAGCGAGACACAACGCAAGGAGGAGGAGGCAGACCTTTGGTGACACCACCTTTCTCCTTTGCTTACCAACCCAGCCCACCATTAGAGGAAAGCTCCTTGGGAATTGTTTGTACTATTGTCAAATAACTTTACTTATAATGCAAATGCTCCTGAGTATTAACCACAGTATTTACAATATTTAATAATGAGGGCCCACAAGAGGATATAGATATGAGCATGGATACCGCAGGAGAGTTTTATTAATGAAGACTTTAAGAAATGTTATTAATGACTTAGTACAGGATACTGTGCCTAAGGTAATGGGACCAGTTGTGAAATTTATTGGAAAAACCTGAAGAGAAGTTGTGCAAGCTCAGACTCAGCTTCTTCTCATATTTGCAATAATAATACCAATAACAATGAAGAGATTGCGGACAGTTATATTGTTCAATTCCCCACCAGGGCTGACTTTATTGTTGGTTGCCCCAGTGAGCTAATCTTTGTGGTCTCTATCCCCCTAATTGCCTTCATGGATCCCCCCTCATCTCTTCATAGATGCTATCTCATTTTAATTCTTTCACTACACTACACATTCCAGTGTAGTGATTCAGAGTGATTTACGTCACACACATGTTATACAGAGACAATGAATCAATCAATTCAATAATCTTTATTCGGTTTTAAAAAAAAACATAAAATATGCAAGTTTGAACATTTCATACATTTGTGGTAATTAAAATCAAATATCAAAACTACCCACATTCCTCCAGTAGCAATCAAGTGCCCAGAGCTTACCTTAAAATGGATAACAGATACATCAATTATAAATATAAAAACATGATTCTAGTTCTGTTTTATAATATTCAATCGTAGAAGGGATGTTAGTTCGAGGCAGGTGTTAATAAGGTGCAGGTGCAATAAAGTGCTTATGCATACATGAACAATATACAATATTTCAATTTGTAAAATATAATCAGTGACAGAAAACGAACTACTCCATTTCCCTTATGTATTTGGTTAACAGAACAAAAATATCTACTTACACTAAAAACAATTTTCTGAGATGTATCAGTTTTAAAAATTCTAATTGCTCCTGAATGTGACCTGATTCCCACATTTTGGCAAATGGGATTAATCCATTTTTTCCTTGGAAGGGCATACATTGGGCAAAATAATAGTATATGGGAGTCATTTTCTACTGTATTAAGTTGGCATAGGAGACAATAAGCCTCTATGTTGTCACTGTTATTATGTACCATTTAGCTGTATTGCAGTTGACCTGTAGAACCTCAAAACGAAACTTCATGTACAATGACTTGGGCAATTGCGGTTGAACTTCATCCAGATATTGTTAAAAAAAGGGGAGTTGTTTCGTTAATAAACACCGGGATGTTAACCTACCTCTTTCAGAGCTATGGTGGATACTATTTTGCTTATACTCCCAGTATGTATTTTTCAAGATCGTTTTGATAGTGACCTTAGTGTGCTGGGTGCATCCCAAAAGTGGTTTAGATCTAGTTTATAAAACCATGATCGCTCATGGCTAACCCATTGGAGTGTTCTATGCTGAGCGAGTCTTAGAATCTTGACTAGCCCCTTTGTAGTTTTTAAGTTCTTCTATTGTCCACAAAGGGACCCAGAGTAGCAGAGGTCTCAGTATAGCTTGTTGGTCTATCCACTTTATATTGAGGTCCTGGATGATAAAAATCATGGGTGTGTATATAGGCAGGTATGATAGCATCCTTAAAAACTTGTCATCCTCCTCTGTAGGCATGTTTTGCCTAGTGGCCCCCCAGAGCTCGGCAACATAAAGGGTTATGGATTGTGCCCTGTAGTTGTAGACCTCAGGAGCGGGAGACACTGCCTCGGATACACTATGCTGATGCTTTTTCAGCATTATCATGGAATTTTGAAGCAGGTTAACTTTGCATTTGTGTAGGTGTGAATTCCATGTTAGTTTTGTGTCTAATGTAATATCAAGGTAATTAACATTGGACACATATTCTAGCTTTTGTTTTTGAACTGTGATATTTTTCCTAAAAGATTTATACGGTTTTATGGCCACGTATTTTGTTTTAATAGAGTTTCTTTCGAGGGCTTTTAAAACACAGTAAGCGCTGAAGGAGTCTAATAAATGTTGTAATCCCTTTGGAGTTTGTGATAGCAAAATTGTGTCATCGGAAAATAGTAAAGCCGGACTGGCACCCCTCCTAGCTTTGGCAAATCATGTTTACACCCTTGAAGATGAATCACAACAGCATTTACATATAATGAGAAAAGAGTGGGTACCAGTACACATCCGTGCCTTACTACTTTCTTTATAGGGATCACCTCTGAAAGTTCACCCCTGGGTCCCTATCTATCTTTTGCATAGTAGTCTTCATGCAAAGGGACTATCTGTATCAAAAGGTCTTCTGGAACTCCCTGCACTTCAAGGGAGTTCCAGAGGGATTCCCTGGGGATAAAATTGAAGGTGGCCTTCAAATCTATGATTGCTATGTACAGGTGTCCTCCCCAATGGTGGTTTCTTCATTTGGGCATAGGGGTGTTGCCCCCCTGTCCCCGGGCCCCATGTTACGTAATTACTTTATTTTTTCTGATCCCCAGCTGATACCAACCAATTTTTTAACAGCCTCAGTTGCACGCCATAAGCAAAGTTTTCCATTCTGCAGTTGTCAGGTCAGGGCCGGCAGATTCAGATATGGGTGGGGGTGGAGCTTAAATGGCTGAGTCACTGTGACACAGCTGGGCTCCCTTGGGGTGCGCATGTCGGGTTGGACGGGTGCCTTGCTATGCCCAACCTGACATGCGCACTTGAACCCTCCTCTATCCACAATGCTAGGAATCCTGGGGACTACATGCGCAGCGCGCAAGTCTCCAAAGGAGTGTTGGAAGCCCCTGACCCAGCAACTCCTTTCTCTGCTCTCGTGCAAGAGACAGCATTTAGAATGCCTCAGGCGTTGCAGGAGGAGGAGTGGGATTGGAGGGCCGAGCTGGAACAGTGAATCAAGTCAAAGTCACAAGAGTTCTTTTTTCTTTGTGGTTGCGAAGGAAGGGACAGGATTCCGAACAAACGGTGAGTACCTGCTCACTTTTGTTTATAAAACTAAAAAAGTGCCTTCCTGATTTTGTAGTAAAGTCTGTCCATGTTTAACTCACGGCCTGTGATATTAATTCTGGATCACAGCCTTTCCAAACTTGTCACCTGTTGTTTTGTTTTTAGTTAAGTACACCAATGTCTGTTTGCTAACTTGAAAAAGTAAATTGCTTTGTTTCTATCAAGTTGCTGTTTTTTCATGATAAATATAGAGGTCTGGGTGCAAGGCTAGGTTTGATTGCTGTGAATCAAGCCGTAGTTCAAGATGACCGTGGGGAAAAATGAAGTTGATGCCGGTGGCGGTCATGCAAGACCGTTTTCTGTTTCCATGCCGCCGGCTCTGACAGCACAGTTTGGGTATTCATATTGTCACTGCAAGGGACAGACAAGAGCGTCCCGGAGGAAAGGGGAGCCCCTTAGTAGTTCTAGAGCCCCTTTGTCACCCAGTCACCATGGTAAGTCTGTCATTGGGGGAGACTCTAAGCTTCGATACAACTTGGGGATCTGTGACCTAAACTGAGGCCATCTGATGACATATATAAGGGACATTAGACGATGTAAAGACATGGAATATGGAGCCCACAAGAGGGACATGTGGGGGGGCTGTCTAGGGGGTGGGACAATTATAAGGGGAAGGGTTGAAGACATGGGGAGTCATCTAAGGGACGCAGTGTGGTAAGGAGCACTTGGGGGCCAAATAAGATAGCAATTGGGGAGAAAAAGTGCCTGCTATTTACATCATTCACTGAGGCCCCTCAAAACCTTTCTTACCCATCAGGTTTACCATGGCTGGCTCATCTTTTGGTCCATTGTGGGCTATTTGCGGTCCTGCCAATGAACACATGGTCCTGGAAGTCTAGTAGGACATTGGAGCTGGGGAAATGTCAGTAGATTTACTGGCGGGCCTGGGTATCTGAAAGGACAGTGGAGCTGGGGAAGTCTCGGTAAACTTACAAGCAGGCCTGGAAGTCTAAAGGGACAGTGTAGCTGGGACAGTGACTGTAGATTTAATGGCAGACCTGGGAGTCTGAAGGGACAGTGGAGCTGGGGCTGTGACGGTAGACTTACTGGCAGACCTGGGAGTGTGAAAGGGCAGACTGCAGGTCTGAAAGAACAGTTGAGCTGGGGCTATGGCAGTCAGGCTTGCTCGCAATGTTAGTTCGCCAGCGGGCACCCACCCCAAACTTTTGCGCACCATCATCTTCAAATGTCACCAGCCACCACTCATCCTCCCATTAAATTTGTGTATTTACAGCCTATTCTTAGAAGTCTAAAGACCTGATCAATTGTGCTCGTTCTCACTCTGAACGCAGCTTGATACTGTGATAGAATGCTGTGTTCCTCTTTCCAGTTATTAACTTTGGATAAAATCTGTATTGTGTAGATGTTTTGTAAAGTCTCTATTAAACTTATTGGCCTATAATTGGCAGGATCTTCTTGATTACCCTTTTTAAAAATTGGGATTATTTCACCCCCTTTCTATGACTCTGGTAGTGGAGCTCCTGCTGCCACAGCATTACAGAGAAGATTCACGTAAGGTACCCATACCGTTTTATCGTGCCTCAGTAAATCACAAGGTATTTTGTCAGGACTAGGGGCTTAACGCTTGACAACATCTCAAGCTGCCATTGTATCCCCTAAACTGAAAAAAGGGGCAGAGTTTGGTCCACTCTGGGCAATTGCCAGGGGGCAGGTTGCATTCCTTGAGTAGCTGCATGTGTGTTGAATGCTAACCTCTAAGTACAGTATTGAAAAATGTCCATGCTATGTGCCTGGATCCAAGAAAAGATCCAGGCTGGTACTTCTGGTTTTGTTGTCCTTAGCTAATATTTTTCAAAAACTGCCATGATCCTTGTTCTTAGCTACAGTGATCAGATCATCCCAGATGCGACCATCCCAATCCTTTTTTGTTTGCGCTAGTAGCTTTTTGTACTTGGCCCTTCTATCCCTTAGTACTTCAATGTCATTGGATATGACAACCACTAGCAGTTTAGTCTTAGCTTTATGCCAGTTGTTATTGTACTGGTGGTTATGTGAGGAACAGTTAAAAGCACTAACTGGCTCATTTTCTCTAAGGATTTTACTCAAAAGCGGTTTCATTTTATCTACCATAGTACAATGGATCTGCACAATGGGGATCTCCCTCATAGATGTATCTATATAAGGGGCTTTGACATCTGAGAAAGTATTATAAATCCTCATCATAGCTTCATGATTGCCTACGATAGATGGTCATTTTAAAGGTCCATGACCTACGTTGCTAACGATCGGTTGAAATGGGTTTCTAGCGTTAGCAATATTTCCCAGAGTCCAGGTTTCGACAAGTGATCCTACCTTTGTTAAGCATATTGGGAAATGATCACTGCCATCTCTAGCCTTTACTTTTAGGTCGATTAAGTTATCCCATTAGTTTGCACTGACTAGTATGTAATCAATTCTATTCTAAGTAAGACCTCTTTTGAAATATCTGCCTATAATTACTGTTGCCCTGGGATCTATGGAGCTTAGTAAATTGTTCAGTATGTCTATCACTGGGGATTCCGTGCTGGCAGGTCTTGGCCTATTATAAACATTTAGCAGCTACATTTCTGCTTTATTAAGTGTTTTTACTTTCACACGCAGTATATCTACTGATGATAATTCCAACTAGGTTATTTTGGCCTTTCAGGTGAATTTTGCCCATAAGACTAGACTAACTGATGGGCTGGCTCAAGTTGAGGGGACGGCACTGACGCTAAATGTTTTGAAGCTCAACTTGTGTGGTGTTTCCATTGTCCAGGTTTTTTGTAACAGGCAGAGGGCATATTGTTTCATAAACTCCTGCCATTCGTGATCTATCAATTTTTGTTTCAGCCCTGCTCAATTCCATGATAGTAGGTGTTTTTCCAGTAGCTGGCCTTCTTCGTTCCTGGGTAGGGGACTTGTTGGTACAGAATCTACCGCTATGCCCCCCGATATACTGTAGGATTGCCCTGTTGGTTTTGTGTGGGATAATTTGAGCTTATACTTTCTTTAGGGAAGAAGAAGGGACTGTCACATCGGATGGGTGCAGAGTCCTGCATTGTCAGTCAATCGACTGCCCCGGGATTATTTTGGTAAGGGCCGGGATGGGACAATTTTCTAGGATTTTCTAGGATTTGTGGGCTCTTGCTTCTCGCCTGTGTCACTAATGGGTTCATTCAGCTTAAATCTCTCCAGGATGTTAGAGGGAGGACATGTTCTTATGTCAAGTGCAGTCACCAGACTCTTTGATTTTAAGGTAAGGAGTATAGTATCATAGGCTACGTGTCTACTCAACAAGCGTTCCACTTTCAATAGATCAGAGCGTATTACTGATAAACGCTTGTGTCTTATCTAGTGTAATACCTAATTTTTTAATGGCTCTTCATCCTCCCTATAGGAAGACAGATTAAGTGTAGGGACATTCATCATGTAAACTTTCCACTCCACTGATCTAAGACTATTGTTATTTCTATATTAGTGGGGGGTCTGCCTGCGGTCTGGACAGCTAATGGATGGGTATGGCTTCAACTGTGCAGTACGAGATTGTTTTCCTATGCTTGCTACTGGGAAGTTGTGATGTCCCCCCTGGTTGTAATTATATTGTGGTTTGTTGTTATCGGTATACTCTTGTCCATCCACCACCCATCTCTTGTGCGCATCCCCCCACTCAAGCCTTGCTCTTTTGAAAGTGCTGGTCTTCCCCTTCCCCCAACCATTCCCATCCCTATGATTTTGCATTTGCAAATCTACGTCCAAGCCCTCTATCAGTTTGCCTATATGATTAGAGTGTTGTGTTCTTTGTTTGATAGTTTCAACTGCCTGGGGAGCAATCTGGCAAATCCAACGATTACCCCAGTATTCCTCTAGTGCAGCATCCCAGTCTGCATTGACTTGTTGTATTAGGTTCCTGTTAATGTTTTTAAGTTGGCAACCTCATTGGTTAGAACATCTAACCTCTGCACTAGCTCTTTCATTAGTTGAGCGTTGGTGTTGATTTGCACCCCGGGCACCTGTTTTATGGGTTCTTTTGACAAACTTGAAGATGAGATTGCTTTTGCTTGTAGGTTACCATCTTTGAAGACACATTTTAATTAGGGTTCTGTGCAAAGGGGATGAGCAAAACAATTGACTGCTGCAGAGGTTAAAGGGGAAAACTGTTTTGAGTACATAATAGGCGGTGGGGCCTCCTTGCCTCTAGCAGTGCAGATTAGCTCATCTAGTACACAGAAGTTTGTTTGCTGTAGGGCATCACAATTGCTTTGATTGGGAGGAGTATGTAGAGACTGATGGGTACCTAGTGCATGGGGCAAGGTCTCGATAACTGCTTCTGTTTGACCCGGCTCTTGAGGTGCTCTCTATCTGGGGACCTGGTGCGCATTTACTATAGAATGCAGTGATTTTTGTTTTATGTCTGCTAGCTGTTTTTCAATTATTGCTAAGCATTGATTCTACCTCTTCAATCAGATCAGCAATTTCTTCAATGGCACAATTCTCAGCTGCGTTTTTCCTTATTTTGGATGATTTCCCTTTTGCTCGCCCCTCTATATTCTTCTGCTTACCCGTGGTGATGAATTTTAAATGTAAATTAAGATGGAGGCATCTCGCCTAGGGCTTTCGCCTGGTCAAGTGGATTTGAGACTTTCCCTCCTTTTTTTATTGATAGTAAAGTATGGCTGTTCGAGGTAACCAAGATAGCTAACAATATTTCCCAAGCAACAAAACGAGCAGACCCTTTGCCAATACACCTATCAAATGCGTTAACCCAGGGTTGGGCAATTACACTCCCATCAGTGCGTATACCATAAAAACTCAATGGTGCAACCTTTCCAACAAAGAAGTATAAAGTGCTAGGTTATTTCAGGTTCTCACCCAACTGTATAATGTTCAGGAAACGCCCCAGTTTGAATTTTTAGTGAGACAAATTTCAATTTCAAATGCAGTCTGGGGCAATGACCCATGGGTGGGAGATGTCCAAGAGAAAGCAGCAGAAGCCCCACCAGGTCATCTCTGTCTGTGAGACTACACTGGCTCCCAGAATGGCTCTTCAGATGCCACCTTTTAAGTTCATGCAAGAGCCGCACTGCAACCGACGCCCATGATGGACCTTTTTAACGATGCCCCCCTAGGCAGGATCTAGAACCTTCTGTATGTACCGCGGTGCCCGGGCAACCTTTGGCCGATGACCGGTGGAGCTGCCCTATGCAGCTAAAGAGGAGTTTGGCTTGGGTTCACCCCTCAGCCGTCACCTACCCAGCCGGACATCGGACACTGTTTTTCCTTGTCCCTCCGTTGTATTTCTTACCCCCTCCACCCTATGATTATGCTATTGTAACTCATGTAACTATTCTCCAGCACCTATTTGGCCGTCACCTACACAGCTGGTCTTCTGACAATCATTTCCTCATCTCCCTGTTTGTGTCTCCTTCCCTCCCGCTCCTCCTCCCTCTGTTGAACCTTTGATTCAAACTGATGTAACTATGTAACCGGTAACTCGCTGATTCAACTGATGTAAATCACAAAACTGTTTGTACCTACCACAGAGCCTGAGCAACCTTGGCTGATGCCCGGTGAAGCTGTCCTATGCAGCTATAGAGGAGTCTGGCCCCTTGGCCGTCACCTACCCGGCCGGTCATCTGACATTGTTTTTCCTCGTCTCCCCGTTTTGTGTCTCCTTCTCTCCACATTCGATGGAACAATGACAACGCCCCCTGGGCGGATACCTAATCTGTTTGTACCTATCATGGAGACCGAGCAACCTTGGCTGATGCCCGGTGGAGCTGTCCTATGCAGCTATAGAGAAGTTTGGCCCCTTGGCCATCACCTACCCAGCCGGTCATCTGACATTGTTTTTTTTTCTTTGTCTCCCCATCTATGTCTCTATCCCTCCCCCTTCTATGGAGCTATGACGACGCCCCCTGGGCGGATACCAAAACTGTTCTTACCTACCACGGAGCCCGAGCGACCTTGGCTGATGCCCGGTGGAGCTGTCCTACACAGCAATAGAGGAATCTGGCCTCTTGGCCGTCACCCACCCAGACGGTTATCTGACATTGTTTTCCTCTTCTCCCCGTTTGTGTCTCCTTCACTCCCCTTCCCTCTGTGATTCTTTGATTCAAACATTTGTAACTATGTAACCTGTATCTCGCTGATTAAACTGATATAACTATGTATCCTGTAACTTGCTGACCCTCATATAAAGCGCTCTGATACCTCCGGGTCTAGCCAGCGCTATATAAAACTTTGCAAATAAAAAAAATAAATAAAAAAAAAATGGTGCGGACGGTGGTACAAAGTCTTACCGAACAGGCAAGTGATACTGCGGTACAACAAAGCCAAGGGTGGTGGCCCTGCCCTGCCTCTTCCTGTTGCTGATGTGCGCAGGACGGGTCCACCCTTGACACATGGGCGGCTCACGCTGCGGGGGAGAGGCAACGCTATAAGTGTAATGACCATGCCTCCCCTCATCATCAGCACCACAACAACGAGGACCCTGGGACAGATAGTCCTACCAGGGTAGAGTGTTCAGGCAGAGTGTTGTCCCACCAAGCAGCAGAGTGTCCCCTGTATATTAATCAATCTATAGGAAATGTACATAAGACAATGAGGGCCACAATGTGTAGAAGTACCATATTATCCATTCTGGTAAGCACTGTATGTTAACAGTGGTAGGTTTTGAAAAACACAAACTTGGGATTTAAAACAAAATGCAGTGCTTTGGGTTGTCTGAACTAATAGCAATGTATTCCCACAGAAAGAAACATTTTAAGCAACCCTAAAATAGGAAAAGATTGTGAAAAAACAATAAGGTTCTAAACTTAGAAGTTTGCAAGCAGCTCTTTGGTGCCGGTGTATAGCTCACTAAACTATGTTAGAAGGATTGAAACTTATAAACTGCAAGTAACAAAAGCATACATCTGACAAAATCGATAAGCCACTGAGCTATCTACATAAAATACAAATCTGCAATCTGCATGTTGAACATTGTGCTTTGCATCAGGAAAATTAACCATCTGTGCTACTCTATGATGAGTCAAAATTGTGACTAGACAAAACACAGATCTCTCTAGCAAGTATATCAATCATCAGAGTTGTCTTGAGATTATTAGTATCCCCTGAAAATTGCTCAACACAAAAAAATTGGTCTCCACAAAAGATCTCTGCTGCAGGTGCCTTTACCCCAATGGAATATTGGTAAATTCAGTTGTCCTCCTCGTCCCAGACTTTACACCCTATTTGTCTGCACCGGTTGCGCTGCGCTACAGCTGCTACTGTTCCCCACTAAATCTTAGCAAAACCAACCATTCAACAAAGCTTGCAAAATTAAATATGTTGATCTTGATGGACCTCCTGATACATTGATTTCCAATTCTATTGGAACAAAAAATGGGGGTGATGATATAGGCTGTCAGCCTGATACCTTAACCTTCGCGAAAGAGGTAGATGTCCTTGATGGAGCAAGGATTCGCAAGTAGTGCAACTTGCTTGGATTCAAACCCCTCGCCTAACCTTTAAAATAGTAACAAACTCGTTTCGTGTATTAATATTGCACTTTCCCACTACACGCAGGTGTCCCAGAGATGCTTGCTTATGTGTTTTCTAATCCTAACAAAGCATGCACACTGACTGGTCGCTGCTATGCGGGATTTCAGTCTGCACATGCGCCGGTCATACCCATGTGATGTGACGCACTCGTAGTTCTGGAGGGATTTTTTCGCACATGCGCATTATTGCAAACATGGCCGCTTTGTTTTTAACATGCATCTTGCTTGCTGCCGCTGCTTTGGCACAGCTGTCTATTACTGCCTAAATCCTAATGCTATAGATATTATGAAGTAAGGGATGTAGTATAGCCAATCACGGTATACAGTGTAATCATTTTTTCTGTGTTTCTAATTTGTTTTTCGCTTACTTTTCATGTACCGCGTATTTGTGGGCCTAGGGAAGGGGAGCCACTCCATCTTTGAAACCCATGTCACCCTAATCACGTGATGAGGGAGAAAACGAATTGCGCAGGAGTGGAACTAAGCCAGCTGGCTTCCGAAGCTGAAATGCGCCTGGGAAAGTGACCCTTGCTCCAGGAGAAGATTTCAGCTGTACCTGAAACTGAAACAATGTTTATATTTTATGTGTGTCCTATTGTACTATACCTTCCAAATGCCATGGGAACTGGAATGTAAGGGGTGGGTTCGAAATATTACATATTAATTATGAGAACACCAAATTCTAGGTGGTGACAATGACCTAACCATCTCTCTTGTCCAATCCAAAGTTGTGGATCCTGATATTTGCAACATTTGTGGGTGGCGACTGACCTGAAAACAGTATAACTAGTCTAGGTTTAGATAGTCTTCAACCCGCTTTGCTGAGATTGGTACAGCGCTACTAGCGATTTTATGCTGGAAATCGAATTGGAATTTTAAATGATCATTGTTTTGCTTTGCGCGTACTTGTGCAATTTTAAAGTGTATTTACCGTGTGTGTGTTGATTACAAACGCGCACATTGTTTTAAACTCAACTGTACTTCCTGTGCTGAATTCAAAGCGCTAGAAGTCATCGCGCCCACTCTCCCTCATTTGTTTCTAACACCAGGGAAGCAGCCTTAGTCAGCTACACGGCCAGCAAGTAGTGGTGGTTCAACTCTACTTCCTGTCCGCCTCGTTCCGACAGGGTAATTATTACCGTTGTGCGGAGGGCGGACAGGTGAGAGCCACACACTTCAGGCACTTCCTGCATTCACTGGAGCGGGTAGCACTCTAGTGGTTAATCTCAGGGGCTATTTAAGCTGAGCACCAGACACAGCGCGGTCGCGGCAGGAGACGGTGGCAGAGTCTCCAACCCGCTTCGCTGAGATTGGTACAGCGCTACTAGCGATTTTATGCTGGAAATCGAATTGGAATTTTAAATGATCATTGCTTTGCTTTGCGCGCACTTGTGCAATTTTAAAGTGTATTTACCGTTTGTGTGTTGATTACAAACGCGCACATTGTTTTAAACTCAACTGTACTTCCTGTGCTGAATTCAAAGCGCTAGAAGTCATCGCGCCCACTCTCCCTCATTTGTTTCTAACACCAGGGAAGCAGCCTTAGTCAGCTACACGGCCAGCGAGTAGTGGTGGTTCAACTCTACTTCCTGTCTGCCTCGTTCCGACAGGGTAATTATTACCGTTGTGCGGAGGGCGGACAGGTGAGAGCCACACACTTCAGGCACTTCCTGCATTCACTGGAGCGGGTAGTGCTCTAGTGGTTAATCTCAGGGGCTATTTAGCCCTCGCCACCTCTGGAGCGCGCAGCGATCGCGCGCAGCCGAACTCCCGCCAAAGACCCGCCAAAGAGCTGCCCGTCTGCGCCCGTCCGCGCCAGGACGGTGCCAGGAGCCAGGGGCTATGCTCTGCGCGGATACCCCACAGAGAACAATCAGGTATTCCGCTCTAGATCTACTATCTTTGAAACCTGCCCACCTGCCAAATTGTATCAATGATAAATGGCCACTTCCAGAAGGCCCTTTTTCTTGCAATACATGTCACTTTCAAGCCAACCATCTAATTCACTCAGAACCCACGACCTCAGAGGCAAGCAAACTAAAAAAAGGACTACAATGCCTATTATTGAATGTACGCTCAATGCCCAAACATCAACTTCAAATATGGGATTTACTCCACACATCACAGCCAGATCTGTGTTTCCTCACGGAAACGTGGCTCAAACCCCATACAACCCCCGCTATTACATTAGGAATTCCTACAGGGTACAAGTTTCTAAACATGGATCGACCCATTAAAACAGGAGGCGGTTTGGCCATTGTATATAAAGAACATTTGAATGTCACCATACTAGAGAAAAAATGTAGTCCCACATTAGAAATTATAACCTTCAGAATTAACCTATCCACTAAAATAGCCAAGAAAGGAGCACTTCTAGATCGCCCACCTGGACCATGCGCAGGGTTTTCCCTTTCCCTCATGGAACTGCTAGCTCCCTATCTCAGAGCCAAAGAAGACTTTGTTCTCCTAGGAGACTTTAATATACATGCAGATAATACAGAACTCACTGAAACTAAATCTCTGCTCGCAGATATGTCCACGATAGGTCTAGAACTACAGAATTCCGGTCCAACTCATGAAGGGGGACATTTCTTAGACTTACTCTTCTCGAACTGCCCCACTATTCCCTGTAAAACCACTTCTCAGTCTAGAATTTGACCTCCCTATAACAAACAAACGGCCATCCAAAATAATCCTTCCTCCAATATGGCGGCGCCAGTGGCACAAAGTCACAACAGAAGGGCTGCAGAAGATCTGGAAAAAGCCCAAATTCCTGGAAACAGACAAGGTGGAAGATGCACTAAATAAATTTAATAATTCCCTTATAGAGGCAATAGACAAGCTGGCCCCGCTGAAACTGCACAAACAATTCCCCACACACAAACAGGAGAAATGGTACACAGAGACATTGAGAACTGAGAAGCAAGGGTGTAGAAGACTAGAAAAAAAATGGAGGAGGTCACACCTCGAAGAGGATAGGAAAGCTTACCTAGAAGCACAATCAAAATATTATAAAAACATCAGAAGGGCCCGCAAGATCAGTCTGACCCAACAACTGATAGAGGCAGGAAATTCCTCGAAGGAATTATACAAAATCCTTGAAACTTTTGTAAAACCTACAGCATGTGTGAGCTCGGATGACTTCTCACTGCCATTATGTAACAAGATATCCCTGTTTTTCGAGAGCAAAATTAATACAATATATGAGAAAATCCTGAAAGCCACCAGTTCCAACTGTGGTAACTCAGTCCCCACTAGACCGCAACAAAAGAAAGCATCCTTACTTTCTTTTCCCCCAGTCTCTAACACAGATCTCCCCCTCCTAACCAGCCACATAAAATCAGGCTCCCCTAATGATCTCATATCAGCCAAAATGATGGCTACTCTAAACTCCTTCTTAGGTCCATTTATCCAAACAATTATAAACCAATCTCTTAGAGAAGGACAGGTACCATCAGAGTGGAAACAAGCAGTGGTCAATCCCATCGAAAAAATACCACACTCCCTTGGTCGGACCTTTCTAACCTCAGACCCATCTCCCTTCTACCCTACCTCAGTAAACTCACCGAGAAGCATGTAAACACTCCCCTGTCGAAATACATCGAGGCAGCGGAGGGCCTGGACCTATCCCAATCTGGTTTTAGGCCCAATCACAGCACTGAATCAGCCCTCCTCTCTGTGACCGACAACATCAGGATGTCACTGGATAGGGGGGGCTCAGTGATTCTGGTGCTGTTAGATCTGTCCGCTGCCTTCAACACGGTGTCACATGAACTTCTTCTCGAAAGACTGAGTGATGTGGGGGTAGGAGGAGCGGCTCTATCGTGGCTGCAAAGCTTTCTCTCGGGCCGTACTCAAGGTGTCAGACTGGGCTCCCATTCTTCACTCTCAAGGGAGCTAACTAAGGGAGTGCCACAGGGCTCGTGCCTAAGCCCTACGCTTTTTAACATTTATGTGGCCCCCTTAGCAAATCTGATAAGATCTTATGGATTCTCCCCGGTGTCATACGCTGATGACACCCAGCTCTTGTTTCCTTTTCAAACTCTCACACCGGCAATTCAGTCAACCTTTGCGGATGGGATGAGAGCAGTAGCGCACTGGATGGCTCAGAACTTCCTCCAATGCAATGTGTCCAAAACCGAGGTCATGCTGTTCGGGGGGGCGACTCTTTTATGGTCCCCAGAATGGTGGCCCCTGGAGTTTGGCCCTGTTCCTAACCCCAAACCAATAGCAAAAAACCTTGGCATCAAACTAGACCAGGCGCTCCTACTCAAGGAGCACACCACCCAAGTGGCAGGTGCCTGCCTCCACGTGGTGGGGCTACTACGATGCGTCTTCCCATTTCTGCCAGACAATCACAGAAAAACACTCATACAGACCCTAATAATAAGCAGAATGGATTATTACAACGGACTATACCTATCGGCAAATGAGGAACAGTTGGATAAACTACAGGTTGTCCAAAATACGGCAGCTAGACTGGCTCTCAATGCTCCTCCCAGAACACCCTCCCGTCCTCTACTTCGCCAACTTCATTGGCTGCCGGTAAAGCAGCGTATCAAATTTAAAATATGTAGTATGATACACAGATGCCTGTTTGGAGCTAGCCCCAAATACCTAAAAGAAAAATTTGTCCCATACACCCCCGGACGCACTCTGCGTTCAAGCAACCATCAGCTGCAACAGGTCCCAAAGATAAGAAGAGCCAGACAAGGCGGTCGAGCCCTGTCATACAAAGGACCTATCCTTTGGAATTCCCTACCCACTGCACTGAAACAGATCAGCAATCTTGAATCATTCAGAAAAAACCTCAAAACATACCTCTTTACGCTGCCATAAATCTAGCCAACCTCCCCTCTCACAGCTCCAATCTCATAGTAAACTGTCCAGTGTAAGCAAAAGCACAGAGATATCCCTTCGAGAATTGAATCAGGCGCTTTATAAGCATATAAATAAATAAATAAATAGAGAAATTGTCCGACTTGTCCGAGTAGCTGACCTGTCACCGACCCTACGAACTCTATAGGTGATTGATACAGAGAGCTGCGGAGCACTCTGTCCGTAATTTCCACAAACTCCAAGGGGTGGAATAGTCTGAAGTGCTGGCGAAGCACTTTGCTGGGAGTTTCGACAACCCAATCGGGGTTATTGGCAGATACCGTGCAGAGAGGGAGTAGCGCAGGCATTGCATCCGAAGCTGCAGGTGTTGGTCGTACCCTTTGATGAGCCCAGTCCTGATCCAAATCCTGAGGGGTATCCTGTCCTGACTGTCCATGAGCTGTACCTGCTCGCCTACTGGCATCCTAAGTCCTTGAGGGTCCTTCTCCTCGTTTTCCCAAAACTGACCCGTGGCCAGGGTTAGTCCTCATTCCCGTCCTAGGTAAATATATCTGTGGGTGTCCGTCTATCTTTACTTTTTCCTTTTCTCTTTTTGAATAAAGCATCATTGCCTATGTTATTTTCCCTGTCTCTTCCAAAAGGATTTTACATGCAAACTGTTTTATTAGTTATGTTCCATTTTTCCCATTACCTGTAGGATATTAATGAACTGTTTACTTAATCGGTGTGATTTATTCTCACCTTCCTTTAGAAACCATTGCTTTAATTAGAAGATAGAATAAGGTCTCATTTTTACCTGCCTTAGTATAAGTCTGTAAACTGAATAGCATGTTCCCTGTTACCCTTTTCCTGTAGTTTTGCTCGCACTCAATGGTGCTCACTCTCATTCATAGTTACATTATAGTCCTGATTCTAGTTATTGATATTCTAATCTGTATAAACTTTATTCTCATGGCATATGGACTTTAACTTTTACTATATAAAGTCTTGAAAACCCTTCAGGTGTCTGTGGTTATTACAAAAAGGTATAAAGTGTTATTCAAATGTACTAGGTATTCTGGTTAGTCTTATCTCCTACCCCTGCTAGCTCCTGATTCATCGGGAACTTAGGTACCTGTGACAAGGATTGGTAAGTCGGGTACAACGGAAAATAATAGTAAAAGAAACACAAGAATTACTGATAGTGATGTGTAAGCTCGCCCGATTCACAAGAGTACAGTGATAAACACGTTATGGGCCCAAGTGCGTACAAGTTGGTGAAATAAAGAGCCAGGTGACCTGCGCGCTCTATCATCCTTACCAGTGAAAGACATCAGATCATGATTTTACACGATGTTTCTGTTAATGGTTCATATCCATTTATTTCCTCATAAGATCCAGGTTCTGATGGGTAGCACGGGACTAACCTCAATTGGTTTGGCGTAGAAAAACACAAAATCAAATGCTTGCCTAAATTCATGAATGAAAAATCTGACTTTCATTCTTCTTCTGATATTTTACATGGTCCTGGTGATCCTTTATTCTATCCAAACTATTATTCCATCCAAATTAAACAGAATTGACTACTCTTTCAAAAGCGGTTCACTATATAAGAATGCACATTAGGCCACTCAAAAAGTCTGGCAGAAGCAAATTGAAATCTGAATGCCTTTTTCCAATTGTCCCTGACCAGCTCCTGACCAACTTGTGACAAGTCCAGCTATTGAGCCCAAAACTGTAGCACTCTTAATCAAATACAGAAAAAAAACACAAAAGGAATAATAGTGCATGGTCATCATGTCAGGACAAGCTATTAGATACAATGGGTCCAATGATCAAAACATTTGAGATGGCTGAACTGGCTAAAGAAGGCAATGGAAGTATAGATCCAACTGCTCTTTCCAATTATGTTGAAAGAATCATCTGCTTCATTGGAAATGCAAATTTGCTATCTCACTTAAAAGGCGCAACAGCTTGTTACTGAAAATAAATCCCAAATTAACCGAATTACCATTCTCAGAACCAGGTCCTTCTGCCCATTGGCTCCTAAACCAGGATCAGTTTATAAAGGAAACTTCAAAATATGTGGATGACAATACAACAATTAGTGTCACGTTTCATTATACCTTTGAGTTGTTCACACTGTCAAAGGTTTTCAAATTACATTTTTCAGTCAACCGATTCATACATTCTTTCCAAAGTCTTTTCATCTTTTTTAAACAGATTTGATACATCAAGAAATACAAGAGTTATCAACCGAAGTGGGAATATAGCGAACATTATAAGATCCCCAGAAATGTGTAAGCAACATCTTATTGGTAAAATAAAAAAACAAGATCTGCAAACCATGATAGTCTTCATCATTCCAATTCTTTCATCATATGTCATCCTTTCAATCCATCACCTCAAGGACTGCATTCAACTGTGTGACTTGTTAGTTCGCCTAGATCTCAATGACTATTATGTTTCAGTTTCTGTTCATCGTCTTTATAGGAAGTTTCTATTTTTCCATATGGAAACATGTATTATATCAGTTTACCTCACTTACAATTCATCTTTCTTTGACTCCTTAGGGTTTCACCATACTGTAATGTCATATTTCAAACCTCAGGCAACCAGAACTCTGGTTACCTAGGCAGCATCTTATTAATGGCTCAATTCAGGTCGATTGTTCTATCACATCTTTAAACTATCACTTCTCTGCTGGAGAATTATGGAATTGTAATAAACACGAAAATCATAGTTCCATCAATAGAATCCTGGGTTTCATTGGGAATTCTTCTTGTACTTTACTTGTACTCTCCATGACCCCTTCACTATCAAGCCCACCAGACTTTAAAAATGTGACATCTCAGAGAAGGTCTCAGTTACTCTAATCTGATTGTTTGGATTTGGAGACATCTTTGATGGGCAGCACATTTCAGAGCTTGGAATGGATGAGCAATTTTCAATTCTGCCCCAGATCTACTATAAGAGTCAATGCAATTTTGTTCTAATAGGGGCTCATTTCGACCAGTTCTTGACTGGCGGGACCTGGTCTACAAAGGTGTGTTCTATGCAAATCAATTGTTAAACTTCCTTGCAGGCTCCTTTCCATGTCAGGTATTCACAAAAATTACACCCACTGTTCATGAATACTTCATAACAGACAACCTAACTGCAGACTATAGATCAATCACCTAGCAATTATAATTCTTCAATTAAGTATTGGGGCACCTGAATCACATGTCCTGATTGGGTCGTTGGAAATCGGAATTGGCAGTTGAGGTGTCAGTGATCTGCACAGGTGAGATGAAAATATTTGTAGATAAAGATTCATCAACAGTCTGTCTAGACCCAGTCTCTACACTGACATCGATGTTTGGTAAGTGGTGGGCCCCATGTAGAAAATTAGAGTAATCTCTCATAAGGGACATCCCAGGATGCAGGACAGTCACCATGTGTCCTTTGGTGTTGGTGATAGTAAAGAGTTCAACCTCAAAAGTAGCATCAGATTTCCTTCTTCTGTATTATCTAACAAGCACTCGATCTCCTCTTGTAAAAGTGATGTCCTTTGCATTACATGGTCGGTCATCATATATTTTCATCTTCTATTTGCGACCAAAGTCCGTAGTGTGAATGTTTTCGTCATTCTTAGATCTGAGGTTGGTCCATTGTGGCAGCTTGGTCGTCATGGCTCTTTCAAACACAAGCGCAGCAGGGCTTTCCATTGTCTTTGAGTGAGGGGTTGAACAGTAAGCTTGAAGAGTAGTGTTTAAAACAGCTTTGAGGTCTAGTTTCTCCAATTCAGCATGCTGAACAGTTTTCTTTATAGTACTCATAAATTGTTTTGCAAGGCCATTGGCCTAGGGCTAAAGAAGAGTGCTTTGTTGATGCTTTATATTGAGATGATTTAGAAAGTCTTTAAATTCTCAATTATTGATAGGTGGCCTGTTGTCAGACTTTAATACTGTACATACACCCCATGTCGCAAGAGGCCATATAGTTTTTGAATTACCTTTTCATGTGTAATGTATGAAAGGCCTTTTGCCAATGGGAAACAGTAGTATTCATCGACACTGACTACAAGATAATGTCCATTCTCTAGAGGAACAAGGATACTCAATAGCAATTCTCTATCAAACATTATGTGGCAAGTCTGACATGTCCAAAGGGTGCTGAATGACTTGAGATGAAAGACATTTGCTTGTGTGGCAAGTCTTTAATTCTTTTTTTACAGTGTCTTCAAGATACGGAAACCAGACTCACTGACAGATAGCCCTCTTCGTGACAACTATTCCTCGATGTCCCTCATGGGCGACATTGCTTACTTTTTGTCGTTCTCTCTCAGGGATAACCATTTGTGTACCTTGCATAATGAGGTCTTCTTAGGTCTCTAAAAGTTCATCTCTTACATTTTTTAACTTCAATGACTCATTATCATTAGTGAAAGGTCTGAAGTTCTGGGTCCACAGTTGATGACCAATATTATCTTTTAATCTTAATATGTAACTATCTTGGCTCATGGTAGTGACAGTTTGTTCAAAAGACATGGCAGAAGTGTGCTCAGTTTCACAATAAAAGTGATGTAGGCCTCCACTGTCTTAGATGGGGTATCAGAGCATTATAATTGCACTCTTAAAAATTAATCCGCCAGATTCTGATCTTTCCCCAGATGATGAATAGTCATATAGTTGTTTTCTTGTAACTTCAATACCCAATGTTTACGTCGAGTAGGCATTTTGGATTGCCAAATATTGTCATCAGTGCTTGATGATCAGTCACTACAGTCTTGCCTTTCCAGAAAATATGAAAATATTTACAAGCCCAGGTCACTGCCAAACTTTCTTTTCCAGGTTGAGAGTCAGCCCATTCATTCTGTTTGTGACAAGCTCTCACTGGCATATACCACAATATGACTCCAGGCATTTGGGTGTCTGCTGTGCTGTACAAGGATTGCATCCAACCTGACAGGGCTAGCGTCAACTATATGTAGTCGGAATCAAATTAGGCCATTTCAGTGGCACTCTCAATGGCTTGCTTGATGTGTTTGAAGCTCTTCTTACACTCTCGTGACCAACAAAAAGATATGTTCTTCTTTGTTAATTCTTGCAACAGAGCACTGACTATAGCAACGTCCTGTGTGAATCTCAAACAGTAACAGGCTAATCAAAGAAAGGATCGTAACATAGAAATGTCTTGTGGGGGATCTGCAGTAGACAATGCTTGAACTTTTCCTGAATCAGGTTATACCTCCATCAGAAAAGACATGGCCAAAGAATTTCATGCTTTTCTTGTGAATTTTACATTCCTCTTCATTCAGAGGTAAGCCTGCATTGTTCAACAAATGACATACTTGCATGAGAGCCATGTCATGTTCTTTCTGTGTGGCTCCAAAAAGTAATGTCATCACTATAGTTACATGCATTTACTACAGGCTGTATAGTACGTTGAATGACGTCTTGGAAAAGTTCTGCAGCAGAGGATACACCAAAACTCAATTGCTTATAGCGAAATAACCCAATATGTGTAAAAAAGGTTGTAATGTACTTTTATTTTAATTCAAACTCCAACTGGTGACATCCTTTTTTTAAGCCGAGTCAGGAGAAAAACTTTGTACCATTCAGTTGAGCTATGATATTAGCAATGTGTGGACCAGGATATTCTATCTCTCTCAATTACCTTGTTGGCCTGACGTATGTCAACATATATATGTACAGCTCCTTTATTGTCTTTGTTGGCACTGCTACAAAGGGAGAAACCCATCATGTCGGACCAGTGGAGCATTCAATTATGTCATGCTTGAGTCACAAATTAAGTTCCTTTTTAACAGCATCTTGCAAGTGAAACACAACTCATCTGTATCTTTGAGAAAGAGGATAAACATCCTCATTTATGTGTTAATTTACTTTAATTGTTTTGAGTGTTCCTAGCCCACGAAATAATGAAGGAAATTGACTTACAATTTAACCATGAGCATTCATATTGTAGTTCACTGATATCAGTCCCATATTAGCCGCAGTATTAAAACTCAGCAAACACTTGAGTTCCTTGAAGTAGATGAATAGGTGCTTGCACAACATCTTTCTTGCATTTCATCATGGCTACAAAGGATCCTTGACTCTTTAAGGGCGTTAAAGCAGCCCATGTGTATACTTTTGTCTTTGATTTAGTAAGTTGTGGCCACTTAGACAGATCTTGATAGTTCTCATCAGGCATGATATTTATTAATGCACTACTGTCAAATATAAATGTATCGAACATCCTTTTTTTTTTAGAGTGATATTTGGACAATGATTGTGTTTGGTGCTTCTTTATTTTGTCTTCACGCTGTGATGCACTTACTTTTCTCTTTGCCTTGCAAGTCATCATGAAATTGTTCACTTTCCCAGAGCATGTTTGTCCAATGGCGGGACATTTACCTTCATGTGGAAATGACAATCCACATCAGTAACACATTCTCTTTTTTTCTGGAGACATCGCCTTGTGTCCTTCAGCCTTGTACCCTGGCTTACTTTCATGCTCATGGCTGACGTACTCTGGGCACCTCTGCATCCATGTCAGTTGATTGAAATCAGTATGCTCTTCAGAATGAGCTTCCCAGTCCTTGAGGACTTGTTCTAAGCTCAGAGTGTCCTTAAGCATTTGTCATCGAAAGGAATCTGACAGACATCTGTATATTACTGAGACGTTTAGCTTCCTCATTGTTAAACTCATTGAATCTACAGTGCTTCATATGAACATCCACTCTCTCCAAATTAATCGATCGTTTTACTTGGTCTCTGGCATTCTTGATTTAATCTGTATCTTTTGTAATCCACATATAGCACTGGATTAAATTTACCAGTCACAGTTGTTTTGATTTGTTTGTAAATCACTTCACCTTGTGGTATCTTTTTCATGGATTCTTTCACTCCTTCTCCTGCCATGTTACTCAGATACTTTATGATCCTTTTATGATCTTTTTCATCTATTGCATCTATGAAATCTTCAAAAGTGTCTATCCATGCAGTCGATCTATTGCCAATAATGTGCTTTTTGGCACTATCAAATGCAGTTGGCGGTTTTAAGAATGCACAAAATAATAATGGTTCTGTCGGACAAAAATACACACTGCTTTAGTATTTCAATGTTTCCTTTTGCAGGTCTCGTTCCTAACCAGGATATCAAAACAAGTGTACTAATACATTCACAAACGAACACACTGACCACAAAGAAAAATGAAAGCAAATTTTTACTCAATCCTTTCACATGTGAAGACAAATTACTTCAATCACTGTCCCAAAACGAATATTTAAAACATATATGGCACAAAAACTTTGTGCTAAAACATAATACACACTAAAAACAACAAGTAAAATGTGTTACTTCATATACTTTTTGGAATCAACAACTATATATACAATAATCCTGTAGGTTCATCAATTCAATCTTGGATCCTACAGGGTTTTGAATAGTTTGTTCACGCCAAAAGCGGGGATTGCGTCGACGTTTCGACCCTGGGGGGGCGATGCGGTGTTTTCACGTATCAGGGGTGGGTCTTCATCAGGACTGTATATATATGTGGGACAGCCTCTTGCAGACCTAGCTCCGCATGGAGTCCTGGTCTCTTTATGCATCCTATTGTCGATCCGTCTTAGTCAGGCCGGCTAGATGTTCAATGAACCTCTGTAATGATTTACATGAACGGAAGGTGAAGGACGCGATCCAGGAGAGTTAGAAATACAAAGGAGCAACCTTCCAACCATCTGTATAGACTAAATCATTACAGAGGTTCATTGCATGTGACCGAACTGCAGATGTTCTTTACCAGAATTTCCTTTTAAGTTGCTTTTCAAGTTAAGTTTCTGCTCCCAGTATATCACCAGTGGGAACCCTGAGCCTATAGAAAAATTTTACTTCTTGCATGTACATCCCCATTTTGCTTAGAATGATGCTGCTGGTATTTTGACTGTGCACTGGGACTCTCCTAAATAGAGTAGCAGTAAATACCATAATAAGGTATACTCTTAATTGACATATTTAATTTACCTATAAGTCCCTAGTATATGGTAGAAAGTATACCCAGGGCCTGTAAGTTAAATACGACTAGTGAATTGCAGCACCTATTGTGCCGCCATTAGTGTGACAGTGTGAAATCTGTCTCTAGGCCTCCCACTATAGCCTGGCTGTGGTGGTTTTAAAATTGCAATTCGACCTGTCACAATAGATCCTTTTGACAGGACAACACCTTTCTTCTAAATATTAATATGTCACTGTCCTAATAAGCCCAAAAGAAGGGTGTGTGGTACTTAAAAGAAATGTAATGTAACGCTTGTCCCCAAAATCTATTGTTACTGTAGGAAGGCTGGCTCTTCCACAGGAAACCACTGGATTATATTCAATAATACTAATATCATGAGAAATATAATTCAAAGAGTCTTTTTATAAGTTATTTCAAATTCAATGTAATGGTAAAATTGAATTTATGATATTTGTTAAGGGAAAGCTACTTTTAGAAAGCTACCTTTTCCCTATCTAAAGCCTCTGAAGGCCTAGTTGCATGAACTCCATTAGTCATAGAGAAGGTGTCTGGTCTCTTGCAGCCTTGCCCTGCTGGAAGAATCTGAGCTCCAAAAAAGTGGCTTGGTTCAAATGTAGAAATCTCTACTGGAAGGAGGTGCCACATTTATCCATCATGCAAGGGACCTTACTTAATTTATGAATTACAGTCCAAATGTATAAACCGTTTTGCATCGCTCGTACACAAACAACATGGTGCAAGAGTGATGCAAACCGTAAGTCAGATTTTTGAAGCCACACAAAGCCACTTTGCGTGGCTTTGAGTGACTACAAAAATCTGGAGTAACGAAATGCAGCATAAATTGCTGTGTTGTATTACTCTGCCCTAGGTATGTGTTCCATGGGCATTGCGTGGGTGTTTTCCTATTTAAACCCCATGGTTTTTGACCCCTTCCCAGATTTGCAAACCTTGTAAACCTGGGAATGCACCAAAGAAATACGCCTCACAAGGAGAGGCGTAATAAGGGAAAATATGTTTATTTCTCCTCATTTTGTACCTCTTTCTATGTGTGCATTATTCTGCTGCACATGTAGCAAGAGGAAAATGCCTCTAAGGATTGTTGTGTGCACAAAAACAATGCTGCCTTTAACACAGGCACCCTGGCACGATGGTGCCAGGGTGCTTGTGGCGCGTGGCTTCTAAAACAGAGCCAGCACAAGGGGAGAGGGCAGAAATGCATCCTATTACATAAATACGGCACATTCCTGCCCTTACCCTATGACGCAGGGCAGTGCACAAAAATTCAGTGTCTTTAACAGAACCTTATCTGACAGCAATCCAGCCTAGAGGAGCCCTTCTCAGCCACACCCTGCTGCCTTACACCACTGAGGATTTTTGACTTTCATTTCAGAGTCAAAATCAGAAGCTAAAACTTCTGACTAGGTCGAACTTGTTCCTGTTGCCACCATGGTTGCTCTTAATTTGCATTTAGGCCCCACTAAATGATTGTGGTATTATTTAACATATATTTATATCCTGCTCCCTTCCTTAGATTTTTTCCCTTTTGGTGTCATCATTAAAGTATTCATTATTTTTATACGGTCAAGTGGGATTTTTAATGTGTTGTGCTTACAACTTTTTAACTGTTTTGGTACTTCTAAATGCTTTACACATTTTCTTAACACATTGGCTGCTATGGCTTTTCCCCTCCTGTTCTGGAAATTGCTATATTTCATGGATCATGACGAGCTCAGCTCGTCATAAGCACAGCTCCAGTGTGCCTCATGACGAGCTGAGCTCGTCATGAGCAGCGAAGGGGGCTACCTGCTCCATGCCTTAGCTAATGGGGGTTGAGCTCAGATTTAAATTATTGAAAACTTTACTGCATCTAACAAGAATAGTTACCCTATTACTTGCAATGGACTACTAATCTCCCCAACTCATAATGCAATTTCCTCACAGAACCCAAACAAAACACATACATATCTGGAAGCCCCAGGCACTGTAGACTTTAAGGTCCCATGCGACCACTGCTTTATCCATACACAATATTTATGTTAGACTATGCAACAAAAAATAACAACAAATTTTCATTTAAAAATTAAAGAAAAACGGAATACTCGTCAGTCATGAACAGCAAAAAAAAAATAGGATGTGATTAAGACGGTAGGACGATGAACCATTATGTAATCTGTGCCATCTCTCTGACAATTGGTTTTAACTGCACTTTGTCTTAACTGGTAAAGAATAAAAAATTGGTGGGGAATGTAGTTTATTGTTGTTTCCGCAGCTGCTATAAAATGTAAGTAGGAAAGGTAAGTATTAGCGTGAACATCCGATTTTGTCATAACATTTCCAGAAACCAGTGTACTTTGTTATCCGACCCACATGCGTTCTATTCGGTGGGAGTAATGCGCTGCTTGGACCACAGCACTAAAAACTGAAACAAGAATCCAGCTAGGTCCACTATATTGTAATAATTTTTTTGGGCCCCCTAAACCCTGGGCAGAGCTATGGGTTTTAGACTACAATTTCAGCTAGAGTTATAACAAAGCAGTTTCCTTACCAAATACAACCAGGTACAGCATATGCAAATTACGTTCAGTTGTGCAGCTGCCAAAAGGTGTTGTTACATATTAGCTCTGGCCCTGTTATTTTTCTTATTATTGCGACTATTTGTGTCACATGATGTGTTGATGAGCACTGTGTACCTGTATCCCATTTTCTGCAGCTGCCCTTGCTCAGGGGCGTAGCTAGAGTTTGTGGCGCCCGGGGCTATCCCTCAGATTACCGCCCCTAGGGGGGAGGGGTGCTCGGGCAAAAGGATGGCGAGCACGTGAAAGAGGTCCGAGAGACACATAGTATCGGCGCTAATAGTTCTTCATCATACGCGCTGTTGGGCTCTCATATCACCATTGATCAGTGAAATCTCAGGCTATGCAACTCCTTTAAACGTATCAGCCACTCATGGATTTAAGCAGAGCAGCTCCTAAAACTGACTTTGCAATGGATCACTGATGGGCACTATAATCAGCTTTTTAAATTTCAAGACAAAAGCATGGATCAATATCTCACTAATGCTCAAAGTGTGAACGAAAATATATACAACTCCCCTCTACTATTGTTCCATCCACATTTTCTTTTAACAGATTTTACGATTCTAGCTTGTTTTATGTTGATAAAGTGATCATGTTTTAATTTAACTGACCCATCTTAACTGTATCACTATCAGTCCAAATTTCAACTATGTATATATGACATGGTTAAAGTAATGTACCTGTTATGCACTCAAAAATCCATACAAACACAGATGTACAAAAATAAATCACAATCCACAATCATCATTATGTCCACCTATTTATTTTTTATTTTATTTTTATTTACGAAGTTTTATATAGCGGGAACTTGATCCCGAAGGATATCAGAGCGCTTTACAATTTCCGGCTCAGCCTTTTCCTTATAGTGGAGTGAATAGTGAGTCGTTCGTAGAGTGTGCATCCTCACAGGTCATTCGCTAGCATTCATACAGTGCTTAGTGTCTGCGCACAGGCCGTGGACTTCAACCCGCTATCGGCCACAGTTCGGACCGGCATGGACTGCCTATTTCCACATCACCACAGTTGCCTATAGTGCAGTGCAAAGTTAATTCTCAGGCAGTCATGTCATTCAGTGCATAGGGCCTACTCACTGACCTTCATCTGCAGACCAGCCTCGGCCACGGCTCGGAAAGGCGCGGACTGCCAGTATGTCTGCTCTGCCTGTTCCCACATCACCACAGAGAAGCAGGCGCCCAGAGTGCATAGTGCAGTGCAAAGTTAATTCTCAGGCAGTCATTCAGTGCATAATGCCTACTCACTAACCTTCAGCTGCAGGTCAGGCTCCGCCTCAGCTCGGAAAGGCGTGGACTGCCAGTATGTCTGCTCTGCCTGTTCCAACATCACCACAGAGAAGCAGGCGCCTATAGTGCATAGTGCAGTGCAAAGTTCATTCTCAGGCACTCATTCAGTGCATAGTGCCTACTCACTGACCTCACTCACCTATATCACATAACATGCATTACAAAAAAAGTCTGACCTATTTGCTTCTTAGAATATGTTCATTCATAATTGCAGATCCAAAGCATGCTCTTAGCTCTGAGCAGGGCAATGATATTGTGTTCAATAAAAAAGAAAGCCTAAAGGGAACAGCATATTAAGATACGTCGAGTGTCACTAACTGGGAGCAAGTCTAACATCTCGGAGCACAGTGTTACTCTAGGAAAATCTGAAAGACCCCAACTGCGTGTATACTTGTACAATGCTGAAATTCTACACCTAATAGCCAAGGGGGGGAAATCATTTTAAATACGAAAATCAAAAATTTTGATTCCTACAAGTAGTTGGTTTCAAGTTGTGGCTAAAAATTACAGACAGTTTACAAACTGGTTATATGCTGAGTTGAAGCAGTCCATTGATGCAAGAAACTCTAATTCTTGCTCTTGGGGTAAATGTGTTTTTTGTATTCTATCTCTCAGAACTTGTACATGGTATATCCTCGCTTTAGCACTGCAGAGCAAGTGTGCAGAACTCTTCAGAAAGTCACTAATAATCTAATTCAATTTGATTGTTAACAACACAGGATGAGATAATGCCACTGTGTTTACAAAATCACCACCAGCGTGCTCCGCACACTAGGCAACAGCAAACACGTGGTAAGTAAAGGGCTTCCACGTTGCTCCTTTCTAATAAAACAGTGAGGCACTTTGAGCACACGCACTCGTTCTTACCTTTGCAAGTCAGCTGCTTGGGTCATGCTACCCGCGCTCGGCACGGCCATTAAGCCGACCTTTGTGGGCTACCTCTGGCTGATGCTGGCAGTGGCTCTCCTGATGGCGCAACTTATACATCGGAGCGTCAGCACTGTCCACTTCAACGCCCGGTACTGTCTTGCTGTGATCTACTAAAGAGATCAGTACACCGGAAGGAAAAGTTCAGCTACTGCAGAATACAAAGCACGAGTTTAAATTTAGGTCGTAGAGCAAAGTAGCAGCGATGTATATGGAAGGGATTAGTGCAGTGGTCCTCAAATTGATGTGCATTTGTTTGTGGCACCCCTGGATTGTTTTAACAGCGCACAGGGGCGTCCTAGCGCAGATCGGGAACCACTGGCTTCGAGTCAACAGCTTATGGTGGCCTGCTGTGTTGAGGTGTCATGCCAGTCACTGGATGCATTCATGCACGTCACTACGTGTGTTGGTGCACGAAGCGCGCTAAACAACAGGACAGTTTACAAGTCTGCCATGGGCGGGCTCTGCATAATAAATGTTTGCAGGGCCGTCATTGGTAGCGCTTTCGCGCAATACCAGATTGACGGCCCCGCACCAAAACGTGAAGGTACACTTTTAAAATAGGCTCAGGTGGTGCGTGCACTCCAGTAGCATTTCCACACACTGGCCAATCAAAGCTTAGTTATGCTGCGCAACGCACTTTGGCTGCCAATGATTATTTAGTGTCGGTGTCGTGTTGATTTCGATATTGCTGAGGCACCGTCCGGCCACCCCCAAAATAGTGCCGCCTGGGGCGGACCGCCCCCCTCGCCCCCCCATAGCTACGCCGTATGCCGGAGTGCACGGGGTCTCGGTAATGAGAGGTTGTAGCATGTAATTGTGGCGCGGGCCTCGCGCAGCATCCCAAAAACCCCAGGCAAGCTGAAAGGACTCTTCACCTTGACGTCATCGCTAAATGTGAGAGATGCTTCTTTGCACGGCTTGGATTTATTTGTTACCAAAAGGCAATCAATTGATGCCAGAAATGTGCTCTGTAATTTTCTCTACTAACCAGATGAAGGCAGACCTAAGAGTTCCATGTAGATACCAGGGGGGCTTATTTACAAGCTCCTTGCGCCGCCGCTGCGTCACATTTAATGTGGGAAAACGTGATGTATGGGCGGCGGAAGGGGCTTGTAAATAGGCCCCCAGGTGAAGTTCAGCCAAAGAAGGATTTGCTTGCACTGCAGTGTTCGTTCTGAGATCTGTCCCTGTTTCTCAAAGCTTTCTAAAGACTGTACAATATTGCGGTCGACCGAAATAAACGATCATTAACATAAAATGGCTACCACTACCCAGAATAATCTTCATTATTTCCCTTAATATGGCCTTATAGTCACTTGCCAAGGGTGTTAACCCCTTCGCTTCTAGGCCCATCCCCCCTATACTAAGCCTTTTTTGGGCTATTTGGGGTAGTTTGTGCTTAGGCGCCTGTAACTTTTTGATCACATAAGGTACCCTCACAAATTTGTGTCCTTTTTGTTACAACATAATGGGCATTTTAAAAGTACCCATGGATTGTTGATTCCCTTGGAGGGGACCCAGAAATTTGCCAAAACACAGCGAATATTTTGTTTTTGAGGGAAAAATGGGAAAAAAGTGCTGCAGATGAAAGCATCTGTTTTTTCCCTGCAAATGGTATCGACAATAGGGTTTATGGTGCTGAAAGCACCTTCTTCCCAGCTTTCAGGGACTGACAGACGTTTGTCAGGAAAACAAATCATTTTACACAGTTTTGCCATTTTACTGGGACATAGCCTATTTCTGCTATTTTTTCTGCTACCCAGAATCCCGTGTTCACCTCAAACTTTGTTAACAAAAACAAATTTTCCCAACATTTCTGTGATGGAAAGTTATGGAATCTGTGTGGACCCAAAAAATTCCACCAACTCAGCATTCTCAGAATCACCTGATAAAAATGGTACCTCACTTGGGTGGGGCAAGTGCCCGCGGTAGGGAAGGGTCCAAAAGGTATTGTGGAGACATCACAAAACAACCTTGTTTTGCAAGAGGGGGTCACCTGGGTTTCGGTGGCCATCTAAGGAACCTACCAAACCCACACATTTATGAAAATTAGATACCTTGGAGAGTCCAGGGAGGTATGGCTTGTGTGAACCCCCCCCCACAGTTTTCCTACCCAGAATCCCCTGCATACCTCAAATTTAGATGAAAAAAATCATGTGTTTCCCAAATGTCTGTGTGGGAAAGTTGTGGGATCACAGAGCTGATACAAATTTCCTACCACCCAGCGTTCCCCTAGGTCTCCCAATATAAATGGTATCTCACGTGTGTGTGACCCAAGTACTCGCGTCAGGCAAGGGCCCAAAACGTATGGAGGAGGCATCAAAATTACCTATCACAAAATAACCTGGTTTTTCAAGGGTGGCACCTGGGTTTTTGACCTCGTGCTCGACCGCCATCTTGGGAAACCTATCAAACCCACACATTTCTGAAAACTAGACACCCGGAGGAGTCCAGCGAGATATGGCTTGCATGGATCCCCCAACGTTTTCCTACCCAGAATCCCCTGCACACCAGGCATTCTGGACAGCCCCACCCCTATGTATAAAAAAAAAATCCCTGGTGCCTAGTCTGCACCCCCAGGGGCATATCAGGGGCTACTGCCCACATATGCCCCGGAGAGGCAGAAAGACTGTTGCATTTGTTTGGGGGGTATTGGCCTGCCCATCTTGGACAGCCTCCACACCTAAATCATTTTTTTTTAAATCCCTAGATTCTAGTGGGCTTTTTGCCCACCTGGGGGTCAGATTGGGAGCTACTGCCCCCTTCTGCTATCCGGGGGCAAAAAGACTGGGATTTCGCTGGGGGATGTGGGGGCATTGTCATGCTCATTTTGGGCAGCCCCCACCCTTACATCAATACAAAAAAAATCCCTGGTTTCTAGTGGGCTTTAGACTGTATTGCCCAAAAATATTTAGGGGGAGCAAAGGCCCTTGCCCAAGGGGCCGCTCCTTCCTCCCTGGTGTTTAGTGGGTGGATCCCTGCTTGGGGATCGCCCTCCTGGTATTACAATTATACCTTGGCAACTTTTTTTTTAATATATATATATATTATTTATTATTTTATCCCAGAGAATACAACATATATCAAATACTTAATTATCCAATACAATGATTCATACTTCAATAAAATATGACAGTCTGTGCTTACTTTACATACAACATTATGATAGTTTAGCACAAATCATACTACAGATTTTTATAACATGGTTAAATAACATAAAACCATAGTAAAAAACATTAATTCCTTTAATAATGATTTAAATGAGTATGATGAAAAACTATAGCTATGTATATAATAAGCATAGATGTTTCTAGATCTTACCCAATATGGCCAGATATTTAAGGCCATTATAGCCTCTAGATAGCACTGGGGGTAACCCTCAAAAGGGGTTATTCCGCATGAGGAATTTGTAATGGACCAGTCCATATTCTCCCTTCCCCCTTGAATCCAAATAGACATAGGGGTCCAGATCCTTCTTCCCAGCTTCTTAGATCACCACCCCTTACAGTTATATAAAGTTCTTTCTTGATTAAGGGGGTCATTATGATCGCGGACGAACTTGAGTCCGTCTGCAACCATAGAGGAGGAGGAAACCTCCGCATGGCCTGCGGAGTTCCCTCCTGTGCAATTAGGATGTGACCGCCACCCTGGCGGTCACATTCTCTATTTTTAACATTGCGCCGGGTGCTGCTTCAAGCAGCACCCGCCGAATGTTAAAAATGAAAGCTGTGCATTGGCATGCACAAAGCGGCAGGCACCGCGCGGTGCCTGCCGCTCTGTGCACGCAAATGCAGGGGGGTACCTATGGTACCCCCCATGTTTACCCCCCACCCCCCCTCTACCCCTGGGGGCCCGCAACGGGCCCCCAAATAAGAATCCGTATGCCTTTGCACAACGGACATGCTGCCGTGTAAAGGCATTGAAATTCAGACATCCTAATATGGCTGGAGGTGTCTGAGAGACACCACCACCATATTAGGCCTTTTCTACCGCGGTTGTAAGCCAACCGCGGCGGAAAAGCAGCGGACCTAAACCAGGACCCACCGGCCATCCTAATGTGGCGGTGGGTCTTTGGTGGGTCTGCAGAGGATTTTCCGCATCCACCGGGCCGGCGGTGGCTTCCGCCAGCCCGGAGGATGCGGAAAATCCTCCATCATAATGTGCCCCTAAATATGTGGAGTAAACGGGCAAGCCAGGCATAATAAGTTGGGGTGTAGTGCAGTTCCTATATTCCAATAGGCTCTGTGCATTGGAATAATATATCCTATAGTTTAGACGTAGGACTGAGGTTGACTAGGTCTCTATCAAATGTATTAAACTTAATAGTGATTGCCAGCTAGCTCAGAGGTCACTAGAAACATTCTCGAATTCACAAGAAAGGATTCGTTTCTGACAACCGCATAAACATGACAACTTTGTTTCCCAAGAATAAGAATTGTATCTCTAGAGTTGTGGAAACAATAGATAAATATTTCACTCAGTCAATCGTGCATGCTTCGTTTCTACGGAGTTGCATAGAAATAGAGATGGGCGTTTTCAATAAAAGGGTTTATTGAACAGTCTTCTTTCTCATGCAAGTAAAGTGCACTGCTACAATCGTAATGCAGGCTGCAAAGTATAATGCGTACAGCCAGAACAATATTATAAAATAATACTGTAAAAGCATTGTATGGTTTCTAAACCATATATATATACATACACAAATAACAATGGCTAAAAGTACTCAACTGGTGCTTCTAAAATACGCCTACCCCAATGTACCTAACCTAAGTCTAGTACGCGGGAGGGAGTAAGTATTGTGTAGCACAGGTTTGGTTTTCTTTGCCAATAATCTATCCAAGATCTCTCTTAGGTTCTAATCAGCTGCATACCTTATTTTAGAATGAAGGAGGTCTGGTATCTCTGTCTCGGGACTCAATTTCCCAACACCCCGCAAGGGGAGCTTGGAAACACTGGAGCAGGATTCTCAGCGAGAGAAAGGACAGCTTCTCGATCAGTGCGTCAGCTGGAGGGTCGGCTTCCTTCGGCACGTGCTGTAGAGAGCTGCATCGGGCAAGTAGATAGTCAAACTGCTCCGAACCACTGTAACTTGCTAGAGCAAGTGAAGGCATATTTATACCTTGAAGGTGCCTAGTTTGAAGCAAAGTTGGGCATAATAACGTCAGTAAAGAACCCCAAGGGAATAGTAGTTCTTTGTAAAGTACATGTGTTCTTGGACGAATCAATATTCAAGCAAGGGGAGGTCCCTGACTGCTTAAGCCGATTTTCCAAGAAATCGTTGTGACGTTTTGGTACGGGTGGAAGAAGCAATGTCTGTATTTGGACTGCATGGGCTATCTCTGAACAAGGGAATGATTTCTATGCCTATATTAGGGCAATGTGAATCGTACCTATATAAGGGCATGAATCTGGAAAATTCAATCAGATCCTAAAAAGCCATACAACACCCACTCCTCTTTATCATGTACGACATTACTAAGTTCTAAGAACATAAACCTTTTCTAAAGCATGATGTGTTAAAACCCCACCCAAAATACAAAAAAATGCATTGGTATTAGTTGTACACGAAAAGAGCATGTGTGCTGTAAAAAGCAATGTTTCATTCAAAGCATATAGTATGACATTGGAAATGCTATCCGAATGAATCACTAAAACACATTTATGAAATGGCTCTTAAATACAGAAGAAAAGAAGAAAAAAAGGTCGAGACCATTCCATGACATAATTTATAATTCGTTTGGTTGTGGACAAGGTCAAATATTGGCTCTTGGAAGTATTCAAAGAATTCTTGTTCTCTAGGAATAGTTCTACTTTAAGCCGATTTACTTTGTGCCAAAAAAAGAATTACATTTTGGAAAAAAAAGTAAAATCATACAAAAATAGAGTTACAAAGATAGAAGTTAGTTTTGGAAAGTGAAGGTCGAATACAAAGTCCCATAGAACACTGTGTGCTAACTTCAAAAGTCAGTCTCGTTGTTTGGAGAAAACATCAAATCTTCTAAGCTGGTAAAGAATTTGTCTACTACTGTAGGTGAAAGTTGGACTATCTCATTAAGCAGATCGATTGCACAAAGATGAGAAGCATCGTCGTCAGCCGCATTAGCAATGTTTGAAGTAGATGGTACCTGCATGCCTGTCGCTCCACGTATCTCACCGTCTGCAGTTTGCGTCTGTGAGATCTCAACGAATGCCGTCATCAGGATTGGTAGCCGCTGGGGACAACACAGTGCATGAGCCAATACTGGTCCAAGCAAAGTATCAACATCTGTTGGCAGGACTGATGGGAGTGTCAGACAGATGTCTAGCATGCATTCTTCTCCACATATCAGGCATTGTAAAACAGGTAAGATGCAATCTTGCCAGATTGGTCGGAATGATAGAAACAACGTAGTATTAAGATCTCTTAAACGAGCCAAGCCCAGAATCTGTATCATGCGCTCACAACACTTCATTGCCAGGAAAGTGTTCTCTAAGGTAATCTGGTATCAATGGTGAATTGATTTGCCATATTGGAGCAGAAGGAACAAAAATAGTATTCCTGCTACGAGTCCCAAAATGAGAGGCAGGCTGCCGAATACAGAGTGCACGAAGTTTGGAAATATGCAGAGGACTGCTTCAAAAGGTGCTAACAGTCCCAAAAAATTGTCTTAAATACATGTACAATACCACTGGTATCAGACATGTTAAAGATACGACCTAACATTTCTGAGAAATGTATAGGGCAGTTTGTCGATAAAAGGGCATGTATCTCTGCAGAAGTCCTTGCAACTTGCAGATCATACGTCTCTTTGGAGGTTAAGTACATAAATCTGCATCTTCCTGGAATGATTTGGATTACAAGGTTGCATATGTTTACGTGAGTTTGTAAATGTGTTGTAGCTAACATGTCTGTTTGCACTGAACGCAAAGTTTCTGTGTGTTTTTGAGTCCAATTAACAGTTTTGAAGTCAGGTTTGATTAATTCGTAGAGAGGTTTAACCAGGGGCAGTTGCTAACATTTTAAAGTGGTGGGGCGCAAAGTGATTTGCATACTGCACCGTAGCGAGTGAGCGCAGCGAGCGAGCCCGAACCCCATAAGAGGGGATCGGGGGGATAACGCCCCCAAGAAAATTTTGAAAAAAAGAAGAAAAATCGTGCATTTTCAAGCAAATTTGAGAAAGCAGGAAGGTTAATAAAGCAATTGTGAAAGTGCAATTATTACATTAATAGATGGCATAACATAGGTAGCTGCTTATAATAGATGGCATAACATAGGTAGCTGCTTATTCAGTATAACCACAGAGCTTCATACATTCCGTCCTATTACGCTCAGGTGCTGAATTCAGTACAGTGCAATAATATCAAATTTTTGTATAAATACAGTATAAATACATATAAATACATATACATATAAATACATATATCTTGTGCAGTATCGTAATACATCTCCAACATTCTCTTTTACCAGACCTCACATCATTCTCTTTTTCTCTCTCTCATTTTTAAAAGTTTACAACGCATCAACTCAAAACAAAAGCCACATATTCACATATTCACCTAATCACTTATTAGGTTTAAGGATCATCTTGTATTTCTGTAGAAACTACTCTTAACTCTCCCAATTATTTAGTTGCTGTAATAAAGCTGTAAACGGTAATAGGAACTGCACCTCACTTCCGTGGACTGAAGATAAATGCATCGCCACAAGTCCAGACAACAACAGCTTACTGGCTCTATAAAGCCAGGCCCGGATTCTCAAAGCAAATCTTACACTTTTGTGTAAGTTTACTACTTTTAGGTTTTCACAAGCTACATCAGAAGTTTTACGTCTCTGCTACTAAGTATGTGGACAGGAAGATCTGCCTAAAGAGCTCATCCCGACAAAGATAAAATTTCTCTTGCTCACCAACAAAATCAAACAACCACAGACCCCAACATAGGTATTGGACATCAACTTTGAGAGCTTTCCTGCCAAGCTAACAGTCAATGTAAAATCACTTAGATTGATACACTCTCCAGAAATAACTCCTTTAAAAAGCACATCACCTAGAAAATGCATGGCATCAGTTTTCACTACTGAAAAAAACATGAAACTCTACCTCGCCAGAACAGGCTTTAGGGCATCAGTGCAAGTCTTAATACTCACCTGGATGCAGGCTATGATCTACTCAACGGTTCCCCTGAATCAGGGGAACCGTTGAGTAGATCATAGCCTGCAGGGTCATTTTGCAGAACTAATAACTGCTAAAATTCGCCAAAGCCAGGTAAATTAAACCGCAGAAATAATTCTGGTGCTCATTTACAAGCTCCTTGTACCTCACTTTTCCCAGTTTAAAAGTGACTCCCCAGAGGCTCAAGGGACTTGTAAATAAGCCCCTCTGTGTCGCTCAAAAATCGTGCTATTTGTTGTGACATGTTAGTGTATTTTACAACTAAAGATACACAATATGAGAGTATTGCTAAAAATATTCGTTGAAAAACGTAGGATTTTGGATTACTCAAACACAATTTAAGATTTGTGATGTGAATTGCTGCACTGGAAGAGTCAAACATTTGGGTTCAAACTAGATAAATACATTCATAAGCTCAATTAAGAAGGAAAGTCCAATGGATCCAAGCAGGGTAGACAATGTAATATAATTAATTATTGATAACAAAACCATATAATGTTTCTTCGTTAGCAATTATTTACTCTGCAATCTGTGGCTCTTGAAATATCGAACACAATTAAAAAATACTAACAGTTATGTATGGCTCCTGGTGTGGCACTACCTACTTGAGATTTTTTCTACAGAATGTGCATGGGTATCGTTTCTGATGGTTTTCCAGGACATACAGCGGTTTTCCATGGAGATTCTTCATTCCGTTGATGAGACCTAGGACTAAATGTGGAATACTTTTCAGAGGTGCCAGAATAGTATCAGGGCAGGGGTATTTCTGTATAACTTAAGCAACCTGTCCTGTTAACTATACTTACTATTATGCAAGAAGATAGATTCACGACGATCGACGACAGGTCAATGAGTCAGAGTGAGACTCGAGGTCTCGGAGTCGAGATTGAATGATGATGAAACCACTGGTTTTCAAACACGGTCACCACACAGGGCACAGACACAGAGGCAGGCTGGCTGATGCGCACAGGCAGGGCAGACACAAGACACCAAATAGGCAGGGCCATCTGGGGGTAGGGGGGCGTAGTATTGTAGTCTGGGAGGAGCATGAGTAGCGCTAGTGAAAACTACTCATAAAAAAAGAAATAGAAGCAGCAACAGGCAGAAAAAGCTACAATAACAAGATGTGTGGCCGGGAGAGGGGGGGGCAGGAGGTGAACCTGTGAGCCTGTGAGTGGTGTGTGCGGCAAAGGAAAGCCAGGGCGCTGAAAGCTGGTGAATGCCTTTAAAGTTATGCAAATGCGAATGTTTGAGCGAGCGCTTTTATGTCTAGAAAAAAATGTGTGGTCTCTCATTAATGGTTATGATACAAAGCAGTGAAATCATACGTGAGAGGCCGGCGTGCCTTTAATTTGCCAGAGTCTCTTGTACAAACGTCTTCCATTGTTTAAACCTTGTAAAAACAACCAACTGTCAAACCAAAGGCAGCGTGACAGGCTCATGGTTGGGTTTTCTATCATACATAGCTTCTTAAATGATGCAAATGCTAATATTCAAAGGACGATTCCATAATGAAAAACAATTAACTGAGCACGCCGTGGTAAAACAAAGTCCGATTAGAGTGGATATTATAAAACCTAAAAACCACTGTCTAAGTAAAGGCAATGTGTGATACACTTTGTTTGTGATCACTTTTGCGGCCTTTTTGATGTTCTCAGTGGCCACACGGCTCACTGAGAACATCAAAGCGGCTGACCCTCCTTCACAACACACAGCCTAGGCCTGATCCAGCCCCTAGGCTTGTCCGATCACTCCTGCCCAAACTAGGGGCCCAACACAGATTGTGGCAAGAGGGTCGCTGCCACCTCCCGGCCTGCGCGTCACATGGGCTAGGCCCAAGCCGACCTCTGGGCCCTCACAACTGCGGACGCACAGGGAAAGCTCTCCAGTCAGCGCTCTGGTTCAGGAGGTATGCGGGCGGCACTCACCATAGAGTACTTGTCCACTCTCCAACCGCAGTGCAGCTCACCTCACACACCAGGTCCACGAGGCGACTAGAACCGGATCCTGCAGCCTCCCTGCCATCCGACGTCAGCAGCCTGAGCAGCGCCGTGCACCATGAAATGGCCAATCACTGCATGACTGCATTCAAGTCAAACACAGTGATTGGCCATTTTGTAGTGCGGCTGAGCAGCAGTGCACCACCCACGTGGGGCATCCAATAATGGATTGCCCTGCCCTGCTGCCCGGTGACCGGCCAGCAGCGCCAGGATTGACTAGGGGGGCATACTCACTGCTTGCCCTCTCGCCCTTCCTAACACTGGGGGCTGCTGCCCGGCTAAATCAGCACCCCCCTGGTCACTCTCTATGGGGGGTACCTAACTGCGCATGCTCGGGCTAGTTTCAGCCTCAAGCTTCACTTGCGTGCTAGGGGTACCTGTCTCTGCTGCTGCAGCCCAGCTGTCACTCAAGCTGTGCAGGACAGCCCCCCTGCGCACAGCGCACTCCCAGAAAACACGGAAGCTGCCCAGATTCCAGGCGGGGCTCGGCGGCGGCGCTTAATAAAATACTCAGGTGGCGATTATTTTAAAGAAAAGTACAACATTTCCTTTGCAGCCGCGGGTCCATGTGGGCTAGTGGGGCTACGCCCCTACACCCCAATGGACGCACCGCGGCTGGGGTTAACCCTTTCTGCGTAATTTAGAATGTATGTTCTTCCAAAATTTAGGAAACCTAGAATTGACTGTGGATTTTTCAGCATTTTTGGAGGTTGGAGCAGCACACACTTCTCTAAAAAGTTGGCTGCCCGACTTTTGCCTTCACTTGATAACTCATATCCCAGAAAAAGGACATTGAGGTGGGCAATTCTCGATTTCTTAAAATTGAATTAATACCCTTCAGAGGCGAATCCAAGTATTATGGTATTCACTCTGTTCAAGTTCCTGTCCAAGTCATCGTCTGTTAGATAGATGTCATCAACATAAGATAATGCCTCATCATCATACGTTTGTAGTAACTCTGTTCCTCTAGCTGAAAATAACCCTGGACAATCTTGAATCCCTGGGGGAGACAACAGAAGTGACTCTGTGTCCCCATGATTGAGATAGCGGTCAAATACCTACTTTCTCGTGCAATGTTTTGACAGAAAAAACAGTAGAAATATCTAAAGTGGTTTTATATTTTTTACGTACAATGTTATTCATTAGTGCTGCACTGCGTGCATTTTGTACTGCAAAGGTTTTGCAACAAGAGTTTAAATGTCTGTAGTCCAAAACTAGACAATATGTATTGTCTGGTTTGGAGACAGGAAACAAAGGATTGTTCATTGACGAGGTGCATGTTTCAATCACCCCTTGGTATTTAAGTTGATCTAATATCTCCCCGACTTGTTTTTTAGCTTTTTGCTTAACCAGATACTGCCTTTGTGCAGTTGGTCATTTAGTTTTTAACTGGATTTTATGGTGAGGGGAATCCTCATCCCACCCTACATGATTTTTATATAATGCTGAAGCCTGGGTGACTGCCCATTTCCTGGCATATATGTATTTTTTATGAATTGGAATATGGTTGGAGAAGGCTGGCATAATGATTTCTTCGCCATGTGGGCACTCCCTGACAAATTCAGGTGGCCAGTCTTGTTCAGCTAGAAGATTGTCATAACACTTAGAGAGCTTCTCCCAAAAGAGTGCTCTTATTTTTCTAGTTATATCCCCCTCCATCAGGAGTGTTACTTCATATAACTTGTGTGGGACACTAACCCTGGTATCAGCAGTTTCAACTTGGATGTACTCATTCAAGTCCACTGTCTCCAGATGATCCTTCAAGATCTTGCGAGCTACAGTTACTTCTGCTGCGCTGTCCAGCATTCCTGAGTTGTGTCCTCAAGATCCTCGGCATGTCTGATTTTTAGACCTGCTACCTTCTTTTTGGTGAATTGGGTTTTCTTATTTTTCGGAATGTGTTGATCGTCATTGGACTTCACGCATTCTTCTTTTTGTTCTGACCGTCCTCTTCTTTCTGATTTCTGTGAGGAAGTCTGAAAGGTACGAGAGGAACGTGTATCAGTATCTTGATATCTATCAGGTTTTCTCAAATTATCCCTGTTCCTGAGGTTATACCTCTTTTCAGAGGGCTCCTTTTAAGGAGACCTACCTCAGGATTGAGAACGCTTCTCTTTAGAAGTTTGTTTAGTCTTTTCCCACTTTTTTTTAGGAACAGTGAGAGTGTTTTTCATAAAGAGCATTTCAGGACTTTCAGTTATTTGGGGTTAACTGGTTTCCCACCCTAACTGTCTCTACCTAGCTCTTCTTGGGATTTTTCAATTATTCTGGCCAGGTCATATGGTTGCTCAGTTACATCAAATTCTCTTAACCTTTGACGGATCGCCATGGATGCTGCCTCACCTTTAATATTAGCTAATATTATTGTTGAGACCTGTTTGAAATCTTTCAGTAGTTTCATACCCAGATTTAAAGCAGGGTCTGCCCCGTATTCATTTTGAATCTGCATCAGAACGTCTGGTATTACCGCCATAGACGGAACACCATGTGTTTTTGTGTAGATTGCAGCAAAGACTGTACCTTAAGTGTCGCAGTTTTCCAGGTGGGCCTGGATCTTTCCATTTTGTTGCAATCAGCAGGCAAGCTACTGCAACTGACATGAAGATAAAATATATCTGGGTCTATTCCAAATGATCTTTATTATCATACCCCAGAAGCATCATAAGTGGGGTAAAACCAATTTGCCGGCCCAATACCTCTTGCCAGAAGACTTCTATTCCTTTCTTTAAGGGTTGCAGTTTTTCACAGCCATTAAACATGTGAATCACCTCAGCTGGGCCTTCTCCACACCTAGGACAAACGTCATCTACCCTTTTTTCCCACCCGAATAGCTTAGCCGGGGGGAAATTAAGATTATACACTGTTATATATTGTTGCGCATTCAGGTTGTCCGAAAGGAAAATCTTTCTTTCTACTGCAATTGACATACATAGGTCCATGTCCTCTTCCCCTAACTTCCTTGCCCAATTGGATTCTACCTTTTCGAAGTCATTTGGAGTATCGCCCAAATGGATTTTATAAACATACTTGATCCTACAATCTTTGCGAGTGATGAATTCTAAGAGAAGTATTTTAGATTGAGAAAGTACTTTACTTTAATTTGCACATATTTAAAATATAAAAAATAATATCTATCTTCTATTCCATAGGTCTCCCATAATTCGGCAAAAAAAACAATTGTCCTTTTAGAAAAATATCACCTATCTTGCTTGTGTCAGCTTGGTCCCATTGCTTTCCCATCACATCTTAAAAAAAGGTAAGAAAAAGAGGACATTCCCACAAGGCTGTATACTAAAGATACCTTGGTAATTTCAGATTTGCCAACTTTACTCCAAACACTCCAAACTGCTCTTAAGCACTTAAAGCGTGCTTTTTTTAAGTAACTGGGCTCCAATTGTCGAACGAAAACCCCTGTGCTGCCTTGCCAATAGCCATCTCATATATGGATGGCAAAGCATCAGCAAATTCCTGATTTCTAAAATACCCATTGCCAGCTGTGAGCATAACTCCCATCTGTTGAAGCATTGTGGACCAATAATAAAATATGAAATTTGGGACCGCCCATCCCCCTTGTTACTGAGGGAGGGTTACAAACTTTAATGACCGGTGTATTTTCTTATATTGCCGTATAAAATTTGAAAACAAAGACTCCAACTTCTTAAAATGAATACCTTCAACCTAGAGAGGGATAGATCAAAACAAGTAGAGCATCTTTGGAAATATGACCATTTTGAGAACATTGCATCTGCCAATTATTGACAAATGCATCTTATCGATTCATCTTATATCTGTACTGATTTGAGATATTAGGGGGTCCATATTGCTTGGCCAAATAGAGTCCACATTTGAGTTTATCTTGATCCCGAGGTATATAGCTGTGTCACTCCTACGGGGAGCCTGAAAAGCAATGTTCCTAGTGCAAACAATCTGAGTTTTCTCGGTATTAAGGAGGGACCGGACTTCTGCCCATACTCCTCTGCCGTAATTGCTACTTGCAACATTGCACTCCGAGGATCCGTAGTCACTATCGCTATATCACCAGCATAGGCTAGGACCTTCATGCTATAGCCATGGATGGAGACTGGTATAATCATTTGGCTATATACTATTCATCTAATACATGGATCAATATACAGGATGAAAAGGATAGGGGTGCAGAGACACCCCTGCCTTGTCTCCCTAGCAACCTCTATTTGTTCTGATTCCCTACCCATCATCTGTATCCTGGCATATGGATTATGATCCATTGCTTTGATAGCAGTAATAAACTGTGGTCCAAACCCTATTTGACTCAAAATTCCCCAGAGATAGCTCCATGACACTCTTTTTGGGCATCTAGGAGGATCATAGCCATTTGGCCCCCTGTAGCTGATGCTATGTCAAACATAGGCTATAGCTCGTCTCATGTGGTCTGTAGTCCCCCTGCCTGGTATGAAACCATGTAGCCAGGGAGTAAACAGATAACCAGTAATCCTTCCGAAGTTGAATTGCAAAAAGTTTAGAGTAGAGCTTAGCATCCGAATTGATGAGTGAAATGGGTCAATACGAGGCTGGATCATCTATGGGTTTACATGTCTTTGAAAAAGCAATAATATCAGTACCCATCCAAGATAGCGGAGGAAATCCCTTGTACTGAAGACTTAAAAACAAATCCAAAATTAGGGTGCTAACTTAGGTTGCATCAACTTATAGATTGCAACAGGAATTCTATCAGGACCAGCTGCTTTACCTGAGGCCATCTAATGCAATGTATCTATGACTTCCTGTAGTGTAATGCCAGCCTCAAATTTTTGTCTAATGGTCTGATCAATTCCTCCTATTCCCCCCCTGGACTCTTTCTCCTGGTACCCTTGAGCTGTTTCCAATGGTCTCACCTGATATAATTCCCTGTAGAATTCTGTAAATACTGTAAGGATTTTGTTAGGATCGTTGCCTGTAACCCATCTTTCCTTTTGATCTTTCCGATATTATTCCTGACCATTTTCTGTCATATACGTAGCACTATGAGCTTGCCTCTGCCTCTCCATATTCATAACTTTCCTTTTTATAAGCTTGATATACTTCTGCTATCTTTTTGTTATAATAGCTATTGATCTCAGCTTTAATCTTAACTGCTGCTAGTTGTAGTTGTACTTGTCGCTCTTCCTGCTTCCGATGTTTTGCGATAGTATGCTCTTCCTCTACAAAAGCGAGTTGTGCGATCAGCTGATTCATTACATCTTTCTGTTGTTTCCTGCTCTGACCCACAAAACCAATGACCCGCCCCTTAAACCGGCTTTAAAAGCTTTTCAAACCATTTCCCTCTTGGCACTATATCTATTTATATCAAAATATCATTATACCCATCCCCTGATGGGCTCAATTAACAGACTATTGGCAAGTAGTTTCCTGACAAATGTCCACTTAAACTGACCTTTAGTATGCCCCTGTATCCAAAATCAAGGGATTATGGTCTGACGAAAATTTCGACAATTTCCTGATGCCAATCTTGTCAAGGAGAGTAGCAGAAGCTAAAAAGTAGTCTCATCTAACATACTTTTTGTGAGGGAAACAAAAATAGGTAAATCCTGGATCTTGTGGTCTCTTTGTGGCCCAAACATCAGCTAAACCATGACTAACCTTGAATGCAGCTAATGCCCAATACACCTGAGGCTTCCTCCCCTGATGTTTATAACTAATGGTCCCTGTTACCTCCAGATGGAAATTTAAATCACCACAGATTGTCAATGGGTCAGGCCATGTTGCTAGTTACAACTCAAGATCGTCCAAAACCATAGGGTCATCCTGGTTCGAGCCATAGTTGGTGCACAGCGTCAATCCAATAGGCAATGAAAGCACTGCCTACCTACTCAACTTATCCTCTAGGACTTGTGTACCTCGTGCCATATTTTCTTTAACATGAATAGTCGAACCCCTAACCGTGAAGGTCTGGGTTGAGTATGCCATAAGAGTATATCCACTAATCATAAGGGTTTCCCTCTTACCTAATGGCATATGAGTTTCCTGTTGACATATTATATCACAACTCAGTGATCAGGGATGTATGTCATTACAACGCACACTTTTACAACGCATACCGTTACAACGCATTTTTTACACCGCAACATCCATTACAACGCACTCCATTACAACGCATGCCATTACAATGAATTCTTTAAAACTACCTTTACAACGCATTCCACTACAACGCATACTACATTTACAACTCATACCATTACAACGCATACCATTACACTGCATGTATGGGAAGTATTGGATAGTGTAGGGGTAAAAATTACTATTCTAACTCCAGGGGGGTGCAACAGTAGGGTAAGTGTTGGATAGTGTAGGGGTAAAAACTACTATTCTAACTCCAGGGGGTGCAACAGTAGGGTAAGTGTTGGATAGTGTAGGTATGCGTTGTAATGGTATGCGTTGTAATGACTGCGTTGTAATGACATGCGTTGTAGTGGTATGCGTTGTAGTGACATGCGTTGTAATGGTTGCATTGTAATGGCATGCGTTGTAATGGATGTTGCGTTGTAAAAGTTTCATTGTAAAGGTAGTGCGTTATAAAAGTTGCGTTGTAAGTGTTGTTTCCCAGTGATCTTAGAGATTCTCCTACCCTCATTCATTTTATTTTGTCATTAAGACCACGTTTATGGAACATATAGATATCTTACCCATGTGAGCAGCAGGTAAACATTCCACTGACTGCCTAAACATTACCTACAAATCAAGATTTCTTACTGATTCCCTGGGGTTTCCTCTTTCTCTAGCTACCCCACCACCACACCTCAGTAAACCACCCCTCCCATTCACCCATCCCTTCCCCATCCAACACCACCCTCCTGCCCTATCCCCCCTACAATGAAAGCAGACAGACCGATCCTTGGCCTGTGGTTGATGAAGAGCAGCTTCCCTAACCAGTGGGCTTAAAAGAAAGTATTTTAACATCCTATAACCTCACACCTGCAAACCATATAACCGAAAAGTCACCCCCACCAAGTGAACCATATAATCCCCTGCTTCTCTTTATGCTACCCTCATTCATAGCAAGAGGGTCCAGGGCTGTTGCTCAAGCTGACCCACCCATGACTACCTTAAGCATTGCATAAATTGAGAGAAAGCTTTAGGAGGGTGAGTTTGTACTATACCCCAACCTCCGCAAGAAACTCTTTGGCTTTAATCTCTGTAGTGAAAAACTGTGTCCGCTCCCCCAGACCACTTTCAGTCGTGCCGGGTTCATTATTAAAGCTTGGGCCCCTTTCTCCTGAAATGATTTGATTATTTGACTCAAATGCCACCATCTCTACAATTACATGGCAAAAATCCGGCCTGACTAAGAATGAAATATTGCCTACAGAATGTTTGGCTTCATGTGTAGCTTTCTCAAAAATATTTTGCTCCAGTTGATAATTCCCAAAATAAACTAGCACTGGGCTTCATGTCGGGACTGATAGATTGTCTTTAGACAAAGGGCACCCGGTGCACCCAATGAACTTCCTGGGTTCAGTTCCAACCTTCCAGGTCCGGAAAGACCTTACTCAACAGGTCTACCATGTACAATCGGATATTTGATCCCTCTTTCCCTTCTGGAACCATAGCAATCGCAAGTTGTTGCATCTTTGGCGATTCTCTTGGTACCCCAGTTTCCACTGGATAGCTATCAGCTGGGATTCATGAGCCTCTGGTTCTCCTCAGGTGACCGAAATATCAGTCTCAAGGGTAGCTGTTCTAATCTCAAGATCTGTCAGCCTTTCACTAATTGCATTACATGTTTAAGCGATCTTCCTAACTGAACCCTGCAGCTTGCATGCAGCAATCTGAGATCACCGACTATCCTGCCGGGGCTCCTCACGATGTGATAAAACACATTGAATGATCGTAGCCCGGGAGGATGGCATTGCTGGATGATCATATTGAGGCGCTGCTTTGCCAATCAGATGTTCGACTGGTGAGTAATCTCACTTAAGGTCTTTTCCCCCTTTCTGTTATGGCCCCCTGATTTTCTCGCCACGATACGTGCTATTGCCATTGCATCCATTCTGCTGGAATCGGGTAATCTTTCATTCTCACTTGATTCAGTACTCTACCCTGATCCATTCACTGGCCAAGTTTCATCTGACAAGGAGAAAAAACAGTAATTTGTTTCATGTTCTAATTCAGTGTCCCCCTTCTCCAACCCCATGAAGCATACTGATGCCCGTTGGCTTTTTCCAGTACTCTGATGTGGGTGAGTAGTAAAAGGGGGTGGGACATCTCCCCTCTCATCTGCCCCAGCATGACATTTTTTATCAGTCTCCAAATTAACCTTTTCTTATGTGGCTATATTCTCCAGGACTAGGTTCTGAGACTGGGTTTGAACGATGTCATATGCTGTGTCTCTCTCTCATTACTCCCCACATCAGTCCCTGCAGAATCCTCAGTAAGCAACATATTAGCCCCAGTTGTTACCTTGTTGGCGGGGTGTAGTATTCTCATGTAATGTGTATGTACTTGCATCCAGCTGCTCAGCCCTGTGTGTGTGTATTCTTATTGGAATCCTAGTCTGTGTGGAATGTTGGATGCATCAGAGTGTCAGTTAAGGATGGGCTGAGCGGCCAGTGGGCTGCTCCTGATGGGGCTGTATTCTTGACCTTGACTTATACTAATAAACATCAACTTCAAGTACCTGAATGGGACCTACCCACTACACGGGGATAAATGTGGCGGGTGTTATTCCTCCTCGTCCCGGGGGCTGTGTTGTTATAAAAGTCACTGGGAGAGACTCCTTACCCAGCAGAGGCAGTTCGCCAGCATGGAGATCTCTCTGCATCCCCTTTTCTTCTGCATGGTTAGAATTGACGTTCGCAGTAATTCTAGGACTCTTGAACCGGGCAGCCGCTGCTGGGGCGCGGTGCAGCCCTTTCTCTTCCTTTCTCCAGAGGTCTCCGTCCGGATTATCAACTGAAGCCGACACCCAGGCTGTCGGGATGCAGATGCTGATACAGTCTCCGTTCCCGAACCCACGGCCGCCGAGGCAGGGGTCGCACCGCTCAGCAAAGACGGTGCTGGCATTCTTCCTCTACCACTGCTGCCTGCGGTCTTGGGTTCCATCACAATCAGCCCGGCCAGGAAAGACAGCAGCCCACACCATCAGCCACCTCCAGAAACCTTCTGCAGGCAAGTAGCAGCACTCCTTGCCTTGAGGCAATTGTACAACAGCTCTTGCAGGGCGTAGGACTGTACGAGGTTAGGGTTAACAGGGTTGTGTCAACTTCAAACATCTTAACCGCTATTAAGGCAGTGGCTTCACAGATAGTTTTGCCAGCTGGTCAGGGAGCTGCAAGCGACCGAGTCAAGTGGTCACCATCTTGCTTTCCTTGTCCTTGGCAACTTTTTATGTCCTCTACTAAATCATAGTAATATATTAAAATTACTAACTGCAATTCTAGCGCAATTCTAACTACCTAACAACCTGTACCTTGGATTCTGCCCAGTTAAAAAATGATCTCTCCATCTTCTCTCCAGAAATAACTTATACTATATGGCATAGTGAGGAGATGGTCCTCCTTGAAGAACGGGGGATTGAGATCAGTAAAAATCCTGATAACAACTACCTGACCTTATTGATCCAATGCCAGTGGTAAAGAAGAGCGACCAGATAAATGCTACAACACCTGGAAGTCATGGAGGGCAAACTAATGTAAAAAAGGAGCTATTGGTTCACTATTCAACCCAGCATTATCTTTAGGTATTACCATTACAAGCGGCATTTCGGGCTCCCATATCTGCAAAAACAATACAGAAGAAGCCGGGCATTGATTGGGATTGGGCTTGACTACCGAACATTCTTACCAAAGGAAGATCTATAGGGAGCGATTGGTGATCAAACAGTTTGGATAGATCGCAAAAGTCCATCATCATTTGCTCCCGGAATGTTCATGGCCTCTCTAGACTATTACCAGACAAAGTGACAATAACCTTCTTACAGAACTTTAAAATTCAAATGCTGCAAGAAAACTGGAAAATAGCTAATGAGACAATTATTGGTTACCAAAAATATTCCACCTTTGCACTATGCATATTGCCAAGCAAAAGATAGGCTTTCTATCTTTATCTCACCAGAACTAGGCACCAAGCACCAGGAAATTGACTTTCAACTTAAATGGCTACAATGTATTAAAAAGCACCTACAAACCCCGATAGTCATTCTAAACGTGCATCTAAGTACAAAAGTCGATCAAACTAACCCAGCTTAGCACCCATTGGGAAATAATTGACACTCTGACCCACCAACACCCTACGACTGGCCGAATTATCTCAGGCGATTTCAACATGCATATGGTCTCTAAGTATTCTTTGGATGAATCAGGTAAAGATATAACTTGGGTTTGCTCTTACTACCTTCAAAAATATGATCTTATGTTGTTACAAGAAGACCCTCAACTTAATAAAGTAGGTGTGCCAACCTTTAAAAACTCCAGGCAAAATTCTATAATTGATTACACTATCGCCTCTAAGCAATTAACATCTCGAATTAGGGGGTACCACGAAGCAAGTTGAAGACGAGAAATCTCGATCAAATGCCAACTGCCTTTAATTTAAGAAAGATGACATGGCACCCAGACAAACAATCAGAGATCCTGGCCTTTGCAGAAACCAAAATAGAATTGGCACTCTGCGAGCTTCAATCTGTAAAATCAATGGTGGAAATTTGCCCCTGTCTATGTTCATCATTACAGACATCTTCCCACCTAAAATAACTACCAGGTGTATCCCAATTAGGCCAAACAGGAACAGATGGTACTCACAAAAACTTTGACTACAATCGAAAGCCCTCATTAAAGCAACATGGGCAATATATAAGCAACCAATCTGTGCTAACAAAGAACTTAAAATGTGCTTACTGGAGAACTTACGAAGAATATATAAGAATGAGATCTGGAAGGCAAAAAGGGCCTATCATTAAGACATATTGGTAAAGCTACATTACGCTTGCAAAAGCAACAACTTAAAAACTTTTTGGGGAACTATTAACAAGCTAGACCATGGCAGCAGGCGAGCAAATAGTGCGAACAACCTCAAATCAAGCTGGGATTCTTTCCTCTGTAAAATGTACGGGGTTCCACCAACAACCAATATTGAACATATTATCCAACAAAATATGCTAGCCTTCCCAGGGTGTAAGAAGAATGAAAAACCTAATGAAAATTCTCATGATGAATATCTACTTCTATTGGAGCCTATACACGAGGAAGAGACTACAAACGCTGTAGGTATGATCAAATCAAACGGTGCACCTGGCCCCAATGGAATTCCCAAACTTTGTATAAGACCAAAACAGATCTGTGGGCAAGAGTCTTAACACCTCTGTTTAAAGATGCGGTCATGCTCAAAGTAATTCAGAACTCTTGGGAAGGGTGCATTTTTCAACCCATTTGCAAGAGTGGTCCCCCGACAATCCAGCCTACCATCAATTCATATCCCTAACCAATGTAGAGGGGAAAAGTTTTGCTACTTACCTACTCAAGGATCTGGAAAAATGGGTTAATTCACTCAAGATAATACCGATTTTTCAAACTGGTTTCAGAAGAGGCCAGTCAATAATCACAAATTTCATTTCCATTGCACTGTTAGCGGAAAAAACTAAACCAAAAAAACAAAAGCTATACATTTGCTTTTGACTTTGTTCCTTGCAATCTGCTTTGGAAAATGCTGGCAGCATGGGGCATACCGAAAAAATGATTCAACATGCTTATTTTGTTATATTCAAATACATGGGCCCAAGTGAAATTGGGTGATGGCAGCTGCACTACTCACCATTTAAAAACTTTCAGTAGCCTGCAACAAAGTTGCCTACTAGCACCATGTCTTTTTCATCTTTTTTGGGTGCATTTAAACTTTCATTTGCAGAATGTTAATGCTCACTCTCCAACTCTTTTGGGTTACAGCATGAATTATTTGCAGTATGCCGATCACATGGTATTGCTAAATCACACGTCAATAGGCTTACAACGGCTAATAGATTAATTTAACATTTAACTACATTTTAACAAATGGCTTACAAATGAACATAAAAAGATGAACATTTTGACGATAGGGCAATCTAAACCCGGTACGTCAATATGGAAAGCTAATGGGTCAGTTATTGAATTAGTAAAATCCTACAAATATTTAGGAATTATATTTGAGGATAGGGTATCCTTTAATCATCATTTTACAAATATAAAGGCCAAAGCTACATTCCTTTCATTTGGTTTTAGAACCTTGTGAGACAAGCTTTTATGCCCTAGCCTAGAGTACTTAGTTAAAATTATGAAGGCTAAGATGATTCCCTCTTTAGCCTACAGATCTGTGATCTTCCAAGGTAAAGACTCTAAAAATCTGGACAATTTGCAAACTTAGGGGCTCATTAGGATGGCGGATGGAAGTGCCTCCGCAGACCCAGAGCATGTGGAACATGCCTATTTTCCGTGCGCCCGTCGCGGACACTCCGTCCGCCAAATCAGGATACGAAATACAGGCCAAAATCCGTCCGCGGCGGTAGAACACGGTCCGCCGCACCACCACACCCAACCACGCGGCGGACGTAACCTATCCAGAGACTCCGCCGTACCGACTGACGTCTAGGACCGTCCTCCAAATCAAGATGGCGGAAAATACACATAAAAGCGCTGCGGAAAAACAACCTGCCTGAACACTGCGGATGCCCCACAGCGACCATACCCACCACGAGCCGCTCGCCGACATGGACCCTGCACTACACGCTTACCCGATATTCTTCGCGATCCACTACGTCCTAGTCTTGGCCCACCATCGAGGACGACGCAGGTAGGCTACAAACCATTCGCTGTCTGGAGAGGAGTACCTGCAAGGGCCGTGACGTAGGGAGGGGGGAGTGACATGTCCCGGAATCGATATATTCTTGTGTACGGCAACGCCTCCAAGGGTCGTGACCCAGGTAGGGGGGAGTGACATGTATCTGAACCCACCGCCCTCAAGAAAATACAAATCCACACCAGCATCACACACGCAAGAATGACTCCGACAACCCACGACACATGAATCACAATTTTATTTACGCAGAATCGGAGTAACATCACAGTCTAGGATCAAGCATGGGCAGTGTGGACACCAGAGCATTTACAACAGAGGCAGTACATCAGTATGAGAACAGCAACAGGGCATAGTGGACACCAGAGCAGGTACATCAGAGGCAGTACATCAGTATGAGAACAGCAACAGGGCAGCAACAGGGCAGTGTGGACACCAGAGCAGGTACATCAGAGGCAGTACATCAGTATGAGAACAGCAACAGGGCAGTGTGGACACCAGAGCAGGTACATCAGAGGCAGTACATCAGTATGAGAACAGCAACAGGACAGCAACAGGGCAGTGTGGACACCAGAGCAGGTACATCGGAGGCAGTACATGAGAGGGTCTAAGTGCACCAACAGTCCATGGCAAGGCACAGGTCCATCAGAAGCAGCACATGAGAGGGGCTAAGTGCACCAACAGTCCATGGCAAGGCACAGGTCCATCAGAAGCAGCACATGAGAGGGGCTAAGTGCACCAACAGTCCATGGCAAGGCACAGGTCCATCAGACGCAGCACATGAGAGGGGCTAAGTGCACCAACAGTCCATTGCACTGAAAAGGTCCATCAGAGGCAGTACATGAGAGGGGCTAAGTGCACCAACAGTCCATGGCAAGGCACAGGTCCATCAGAAGCAGCACATGAGAGGGGCTAAGTGCACCAACAGTCCATTGCACTGAAAAGGTCCATCAGAGGCAGTACATGAGAGGGGCTAAGTGCACCAACAGTCCATGGCAAGGCACAGGTCTATCAGAAGCAGCACATGAGAGGGGCTAAGTGCACCAACAGTCCATGGCAAGGCACAGGCCCATCAGAAGCAGAACATGAGAGGGGCTAAGTGCACCAACAGTCCATGGCAAGGCACAGGTCCATCAGAAGCAGCACATGAGAGGGGCTAAGTGCACCAACAGTCCATTGCACTGAAAAGGTCCATCAGAGGCAGTACATGAGAGGGGCTAAGTGCACCAACAGTCCATGGCAAGGCACAGGTCCATCAGAAGCAGCACATGAGAGGGGCTAAGTGCACCAACAGTCCATTGCACTGAAAAGGTCCATCAGAGGCAGTACATGAGAGGGGCTAAGTGCACCAACAGTCCATGGCAAGGCACAGGTCCATCAGAAGCAGCACATGAGAGGGGCTAAGTGCACCAACAGTCCATTGCACTGAAAAGGTCCATCAGAGGCAGTACATGAGAGGGGCTAAGTGCACCAACAGTCCATGGCAAGGCACAGGTCCATCAGAAGCAGCACATGAGAGGGGCTAAGTGCACCAACAGTCCATTGCACTGAAAAGGTCCATCAGAGGCAGTACATGAGAGGGCAGACAGCAGTATCAGAACAGCAACAGGGCAGTGTGGACACCAGAGCATGTACATCAGAGGCAGTACATCAGTATGAGAATAGCAACAGGGCAGCAACAGGGCAGTGTGGACACCAGAGCAGGTACATCAGACGCAGTACATCAGTATGAGAATAGCAACAGGGCAGCAACAGGGCAGTGTGGACACCAGAGCAGGTACATCAGAGGCAGTACATCAGTATGAGAACAGCAACAGGGCAGCAACAGGGCAGTGTGGACACCAGAGCAGGTACATCAGAGGCAGTACATCAGTATGAGAACAGCAACAGGGCAGCAACAGGGCAGTGTGGACACCAGAGCAGGTACATCAGAGGCAGCACATGAGAGGGCATACAGCAGTATCAGAACAGCAACAGGGCATAGTGGACACCAGAGCAGGTACATCAGAGGCAGTACATGAGAGGGCAGACAGCAGTATCAGAACAGCAACAGGGCAGTGTGGACACCAGAGCAGGTACATCAGAGGCAGTACATGAGAGGGCAGACAGCAGTATCAGAACAGCAACAGGGCAGTGTGGACACCAGAGCGGGTACATCAGAGGCAGCACACGAGAGGGCATACAGCAGTATCAGAACAGCAACAGGGCATAGTGGACACCAGAGCAGGTACATCAGAGGCAGTACATGAGAGGGCAGACAGCAGTATCAGAACAGCAACAGGGCAGTGTGGACACCAGAGCAGGTACATCAGAGGCAGTACATCAGTATGAGAACAGCAACAGGGCAGCAACAGGGCAGTGTGGACACCAGAGCAGGTACATCAGAGGCAGTACATCAGTATGAGAACAGCAACAGGGCAGCAACAGGGCAGTGTGGACACCAGAGCAGGTACATCAGAGGCAGTACATCAGTATGAGAACAGCAACAGGGCAGCAACAGGGCAGTGTGGACACCAGAGCAGGTACGTCAGAGGCAGTACATCAGTATGAGAACAGCAACAGGGCAGCAACAGGGCAGTGTGGACACCGGAGCAGGTACATCAGAGGCAGTACATCAGTATGAGAACAGCAACAGGGCAGTAACAGGGCAGTGTGGACACCGGAGCAGGTACATCAGAGGCAGTACATCAGTATGAGAACAGTAACAGGGCAGCAACAGGGCAGTGTGGACACCAGAGCAGGTACATTAGAGGCAGCACATGAGAGGGCATACAGCAGTATCAGAACAGCAACAGGGCATAGTGGACACCAGAGCAGGTACATCAGAAGCAGTACATGAGAGGGCAGACAGCAGTATCAGAACAGCAACAGGGCTGTGTGGACACCAGAGCAGGTACACCAGAGGCAGCACATGAGAGGGCATACAGCAGTATCAGAACAGCAACAGGGCATAGTGGACACCAGAGCAGGTACATCAGAGGCAGTACATCAGTATGAGAACAGCAACAGGGCAGCAACAGGGCAGTGTGGACACCAGAGCAGGTACGTCAGAGGCAGTACATCAGTATGAGAATAGCAACAGGGTAGCAACAGGGCAGTGTGGACACCGGAGCAGGTACATCAGAGGCAGTACATCAGTATGAGAACAGCAACAGGGCAGTAACAGGGCAGTGTGGACACCGGAGCAGGTACATCAGAGGCAGTACATCAGTATGAGAACAGTAACAGGGCAGCAACAGGGCAGTGTGGACACCAGAGCAGGTACATTAGAGGCAGCACATGAGAGGGCATACAGCAGTATCAGAACAGCAACAGGGCATAGTGGACACCAGAGCAGGTACATCAGAAGCAGTACATGAGAGGGCAGACAGCAGTATCAGAACAGCAACAGGGCTGTGTGGACACCAGAGCAGGTACACCAGAGGCAGCACATGAGAGGGCATACAGCAGTATCAGAACAGCAACAGGGCATAGTGGACACCAGAGCAGGTACATCAGAGGCAGTACATCAGTATGAAAACAGCAACAGGGCAGCAACAGGGCAGTGTGGACACCAGAGCAGGTACATCAGAGGCAGTACATCAGTATGAGAATAGCAACAGGGCAGCAACAGGGCAGTGTGGACACCAGAGCAGGTACATCAGAGGCAGTACATCAGTATGAGAATAGCAACAGGGCAGCAACAGGGCAGTGTGGACACCAGAGCAGGTACATCATAGGCAGTACATGAGAGGGGCTAGGTGCACAAACAGTGCATGGCAAGGCACAGGTCCCTCAGAGGCACTACATCTGAGGGCACACTACAGCAACTTACATCACACTATCAGGTGGATTGCGTGAAGTACCCGCATCGGACAGACTGCCAGCACCAGAAACCGGAGTGTGACACACAGCCACAGATGTAGTGACTGACACGTGAGCCACAGACCCAGATACACTGCCAGCACCTGATACAGGAGTGTGAGACACAGCCACAGACCGAGTGACTGACACATGGCCCATACACCCAGATACACTGCCAGCACCTGATACAGGAGTGTGAGACACAGCCACAGACCGAGTGACTGACACATGGCCCATAGACCCAGATACACTGCCAGCACCTGATACAGGAGTGTGAGACACAGCCACAGACCGAGTAACTGACACATGGCCCATAGACCCAGATACACTGCCAGCACCTGATACAGGAGTGTGAGACACAGCCACAGACCGAGTGACTGACACATGGCCCATACACCCAGATACACTGCCAGCACCTGATACAGGATAGGTCTCGACTGATACCCTGCCACTAACAGACACATGCGAGTCAACTGCTCCAGCGCCACTGGGACCACTGAAATGATGAGCCACAGGGCTGTATGGTCCAGGAGGCAGGGTGGCTCTGGGAGCGGGGGATAGTTGCAAATGTCCGACTTCGGATTGTGCATGTGTCAATGCTGTGTGTCTACGTTTCTTTTGGACATGTGCCTGCGCCGTGAACAGGACAGGGCTGACAAGTGGGCCGGACTGAGAAGAAATTTCACCCACCATGGGAGGGGCATCTGCTGGGGGGGAATGCTCTCTGGGGACGTGCTGGAGGCTGCTTGTCGTTTGCTGTGTGGCTGCCTTGTGGCCTCTGCAACATGTGTCATGGGGGATGCTACTACAGGGTCCACCTGCATCCGTCCCTGACGGGCCCTGATGGGAGTGGAGGTAAGTGGTGACTCCACTGCGGAGACATCTGTATTCTGTTTCCCAGAAAACAGCTGCCTCAGTGCAACAATGGGTGATGTATGCCTGTCCCTGACAGCGCCACTGTCCATGGGAGATGCCTTGGGCCTTGGATGTTCCATTTCCGTAGGAGTACTGTTGTCTGCGGACTTTCCCTGTTCCCTGGATGGTGCCCTGTCCCAGGCAGCAGACTTGTCGTGTGTGGTGTACATATCCCCAGGACACACCTTCTCCCCGTGTGTGTCCCTGCCCCTGGGAGTGTCCGTGCTCTTCTTAGGTGCGTTTGTCTTGTGACTGTCCTTGTCCCTGCCCTTGGGAGAGGCTCCTTCCTTCCTAGTTTCCCAGCCCTTGGGAGCGGCTCCTTCCTTCCTAGTTTCCCTGCCCTTGGGAGTGGCTCCATCCTTCCTAGTTTCCCTGCCCTTGGGAGTGGCTCCTTCCTTCCTAGTGTCCCTGCCCTTGGGAGTGGCTCCTTCCTGCCTAGTGTCCCTGCCCTTGGGAGTAGCTCCTTCCTGCCTAGTCTCCCTGCCCTTGGGAGTGGCTCCATCCTTCCTAGTTTCCCTGCCCTTGGGAGTGGCTCCATCCTTCCTAGTTTCCCTGCCCTTGGGAGTGGCTCCTTCCTTCCTAGTCTCCCTGGCACTGGGAGTGGCTCCATCCTTCCTAGTTTCCCTGCCCTTGGGAGTGACTCCTTCCTTCCTAGTCTCCCTGGCACTGGGAGTATGCGAGCCCTCAAGAGATTTATTCGTCTTCTCAATGTCCTCGTACAAGGTAGTGTCAATGGAAGTGGTAGTCTTGGCTTGGTAGTACCTTGTGTGTGGGATGGCTGTGCAGCATGTGTAGCAATTACACCCAACCCCTCTTTTGCTTCACGTGTGTGTACTCCACTATATCTGACGTTGTCCTTGTGAACAGATTTACCTGACCTAGGGGATGGGGTCCGAGGCCTCCGTGCCTTGACGTGCTGGCTGACGCTGCTTCTAGTGCAATAACCTGTATTAGAGTCCTGGTCAGAAAATTCACTCCCCCCTGACACATCCAGAGTTGTAGATGGTGGAACAGAAGTACCACCCAGTCCATGCGACTGTACAATGGCAGACGACACACTGTTAGCCAATGACTGCAGTGTCCTGTGTACACCAGCCAGATCACCATGCATACCTTCCATGAATGCCACCACCTGCCCCAACTTCCTATCGTGGTCTTGGAAAGCATTTATCATATTGGTCTGCCCCACACACAGCTGTCGCAGCAGATCAACAGCCTCTGCACGAAGTGCATTTTGGCTCACCGAGGCTGGGGCAGCGGTGCCGACACCGAACGCCACTCTGCTCCCCCTACTCCTGCGTGCACGAACAGTACATGGTGCAGTTGGCGGCAGGGTGGGCCCTGTGTGCTGTGTCCCGACCGAAGGTGTTGATTGCCCACTCCCAGTCTGTGACAACAGTGCTGACTCACCAACACTGTCGGAAGATGATGACGATGTTGTCTCCACATGCGAGTCCTCCGGGACGGTCCTGTCCCCCTCTCCGGCGCTGGCCCCTTCGGTGTCAGTCTGCGTGTGCGCGACGTCTGATCCGGATGCATTGCCTTCTATCATCTCCGCCGTCTGTGGCTGAGTGCCCTCTGCCAAAGCTGAAATGCACAGGAAATTGGTGTAAGTCATGGGCACACTCACGTACAGTACAGCTACGGAATCCTTAAAGCCAATTATGACAATGTCCATCGATCCCCCAACCTGCACATGGCCCACCCCAACCAGTCATCCTCACAGGAATTAAGTGGCATTGGCCGTAATACATGTACAGCATGCACACTGGGCATGAGGAACTACATCTGCACACAAGTGTTGCCAAGGGGTGACGGAGCACTACAGCATGTGCATGAAAACTGAACCGCTTAGCGGGTGACGTCTCAACATGCCGCATCGGGAAGTGAAATTTTACTGCGGCAATGTCACCAACATGCCATTGGAACGAGCCTCACGATCGACGGAAGTCCCTAATGTGTGTGGGCAACTATACATGCATTGCACTCACAAGCTGACAGTATGCTTACCGCCACGTTGCTGTTCATCCACACGCAACCGCTCGGACAGGTCAGGATGCGTCACAGCTATGATACGGTGCATGAGAGGGGTCATTGAGCGTCGGGCCAGACGTGCCGTCCTTGGAATCAACCCTAGTGTCACTTCCGCTACATTCTTGCTCTGTCTGGAAATGTCGTCCCAGCGTTTGTGGCAGTGTGTATGTCGTCTATTGGACACCCCCGCTGCTCGTACTTCACGTGCAATGCTCCTCCACACGTCTTTGCGAAGGTGCAGCTTGACCTACCATGATGGGAGACAAAAGGGTGGAAGTCAGTGGAGCAACACATTTCTCTCTGCAGCCATGCACATTTCGAATCTTTTGTTGGTCACACATCACACCGCCAAGTTTCCAGAGCCCAGGTGTCATATGACACCTCATGCACAACAACTTATCCCCCATTGCACTTACCACCTGTCCGGGTGCGCCGTACAGGCGTCTGTAGTTGCGGAGCACAGCGTCCACGAGGACATCAAGCTCCGCGGCGGTGAAGGGACAAGACCGGATCTCTTTGACTCTCGACATGCCAAGGTCACGGAGTATGGCACTAGAGCGGCAGTCGGTGGTCAGCTCCGCAGCAGCAGGTGGAGGTGATGGTCACAGGCAGCAGTCGGTGGTCAGCTCCGCAGCAGCAGGTGGAGGTGATGGTCACAGGCAGCAGTCGGTGGTCAGCTCCGCAGCAGCAGGTGGAGGTGATGGTCACAGGCAGCAGTCGGTGGTCATCGTAGAAGGTATGCTTTTGCACATCACACATATATAGGGCCCTGTGGCCATGTCAGTGGCATACGGCGCCAGCCATTGGTCAGCCGTGGAAGCGTGTTTGGAATTGGGCCAATGATTGGCCCTGGTGTTGCGGTGAACAGCATACGGTACTTGCTATTGGGCAACCGTGGCCCATGTCCACACCTCCCATTGGCTGCACGTGCACAGACCGTCACGCTCACACACCGGCAAGTGCACGTGCTAGACACCGGGACCTATGCATCATTTGCAACAAAGTTGTAACAGTGGCGCCACCATGGCGGGGCACGTATTCGGCGGGGGAGGTGGAGGCCAAAACATCCATAAGCTGATGTCCATGCACATGGCAGTTCATGACCCCCCCTTACAGTGACATTGCATCAGCCAGCCTACACCGGCCGGCCCAGCCCTGCCCATGACCGGCTTGCCAGGCCCTGCCCATGACCGCTGTGTCAGCCATGCCAACTACCGCCGTTTCAGGTCCCCTCCACTACCGCCGTGCCAGGCCCAGCCCATGACCGCCGTGTCGGCCATGCCAACTACCGCCGTTTCAGGCCCCCTCCACTACCGCCGTGCCCTGGCGGGCCTGGCACGGCGGTCATGGGCTGGGCCTGGCACGGCGGTAGTGGAGGGGGCCTGAAACGGCGGTATTTGCCATAGCCGGCACGGCGGTCAGGGGCTGGGCCTGGCACGGCGGTAGTGGAGGGGGCCTGAAACGGCGGTATTTGCCATGGCCGGCACGGCGGTCAGGGGCTGGGCCTGGCACGGCGGTAGTGGAGGGGGCCTGAAACGGCGGTATTTGCCATGGCCGGCACGGCGGTCAGGGGCTGGGCCTGGCACGGCGGTAGTGGAGGGGGCCTGAAACGGTGGTATTTGCCATGGCCGGCACGGCGGTCAGGGGCTGGGCCTGGCACAGCGGTAGTGGAGGGGGCCTGAAACGGCGGTATTTGCCATGGCCGGCACAGCGGTCAGGGGCTGGGCCTGGCACGGAGGTAGTGGATGGGGCCTGAAACGGCGGTATTTGTCATGGCCGGCACGGCGGTCAGGTGCTGGCCCTGGCACGGCGGTAGTGGAGGGGGCTTGAAACGGCGGTATTTGCCATGGCCGGCACAGCGGTCAGGGGCTGGGCCTTGCACGGCGGTAGTGGAGGGGGCCTGAAACGGCGGTAGTTGGCATGGCCGACACGGCGGTCATGGGCTGGGCCTGGCACGGCGGTAGTGGAGGGGGCCTGAAACGGCGGTAGTTGGCATGGCCGGCACGGCGGTCATGGGCAGGACTGGGCCGGCCGGTGTAGGCTGGCTGATGCAATGTCACTGTAAGGGGGGTCATGACCTGCCATGTGCATGGACATCAGCTTATGGATATGTTGGCCTGCACCTCCCCCACCGAATACGTGCCCCGCCATGGTGGCGCCACTGTTGGAACTTTGTTGCAAATGATGCATCCGTCCCGGTGTCTAGCACGTGCACTTGCCGGTGTGTGAGCGTGACGGTCTGTGCACATGCAGACAATGGGAATGTTGAACGTGGGCCGCGTATGGCCAGACGTAAACAGCGGAAGCAGTGCACCGCCATGGCGGGATCAATGATTGCATGTCAGCTGACGATGCACCTTGTTTCATTGTCTGCAGCTGCATGATGACGGTTGTGTGCGTGATTGCGTGACTCCACACTTCATGCTCTATCCCATGTGTGTCCATACCATGGCCATCGGTGTGCCACAAATGTCCATCACATGTGCATGTCGACATCGGTCACTTCCATACACAAGTTTATCGTACCTCACATCTACACAGTAGATCCCGGATGTATTGCCACATTGTGATTCAGTTGTCTGTGACTGGTATATGTGTGATATTGACTATGGTGGGGGTTCACTTGTGTTCAGTGCATGCGTGTTGCCTATTGGGTCACCATGCATGTGATGTCCGTTTGGTCACCATTATTGGTGTTGCCATTGGTGCATCAAGAAATGGTGTGTGTATATTTTTGTTTGTGTGCATGCACTTGCATGTGTGTATGTCATGTTGCGCCTACACATTTGGGTCATGTCACATGTCTTGTTGGCAGTAATGTTGAGGTGAGACAAAGTGCATTGCACATGTTGCAACACATCATGTAGCTAGTGGGTGCACATTGTTGCTACGTCAATCCATGTTGTTGTGACAATCAGAGATGTCAAACATATGCTAATTGAACACTGCCTATTACATGTTGGATAGAGTGCGATGACATGTGTGTGAGTTGCACAGACATGCGTTGTATGTGAATTGACTTCCATTCCATTTTCTCCCACACAGGAGGGCTCAAAATGTCCATCGCCCATACACTGTGCTTGAGGATATGGTGGACGTGGAGGTGATCAGGAAATTCAGGCTTGATCGACGTCGATTGCTGGAGCTTGTGAACCAATTGTCTCCTTACCTGCAGCCGCGAAGAACCTATCCAGGCTCCATTTCACCCACCCAAAAGGTGATGGCGGCACTCAATTTTTTTGCAACAGGCACATTTCAGTACACTGTTGGACATGCCGGGGGAATGTCACAGGCCATGTTCAGCACGGTACTTCGGGATGTACTGACAGCCATGATGCTGTACAAGAATGACTACATACATTTTCCACAGGCGGCAGAGTTGGCAGCGGTCAAAGCAGACTTCTATGCACTGGGTCGCATACCACACGTTGTGGGTTCCATTGATGGCACGCATATTGTGATCATTCCACCACGGGCACGTGAGCAGGTGTTTAGGAATCGGAAGCACTTCCACTCCCTAAACGTGCAGGTGGTGTGCCAGGCCGACAACATAATCTCACATGTGTGTGCAAGATTTCCTGGCTCTGCACATGACGCCCACATCATGCGGAGCAGCATTGTCCCCCAACTGATGACAAATCTGCGTCCGGCACAAGCCTGGCTTGTTGGTGAGTATGCTGTGGTGACAGGAGTGATATCTGTGTGGCTTGGTGTGCCCACATGTTCAGGTAGTTATGTTTCTCTCTCTCTCTCATTTCCACAAACACAGGCGACTTGGCTTACCCAAACAGGCCTTGGCTTCTAAGTCCAATACGCAATCCCACTACAGCGGGAGAAATGCGATACAATGATGCCCATGGTAGGACACGTCGAGTGGTGGAACGAACATTTGGCCTGCTTAAGTCTAGGTTTCGGTGCCTGGATAAGACTGGAGGGGCCCTGTCTTATGCACCAGGCAAAGTATGCAAGATTGTGATTGCCTGCTGCATGCTCCACAACCTGGCTGTACGCAATAACATTGAACTGATCTTGGACCCAGATGAACAGCAAGTTCCTCGCCCTCTCGACCCACCCATGTCGACTGATGAGGATAGTGGTGAGGAGGAAGGTGTGGACCAGAGGCACCAGCTCATTGAACGCTACTTCCCTTGATTGTGAGTGTGCCCCTCTTGTGCTGCTTGTGTATGCCCTGTGTAGGTTTGCTGCTCTTGTGTCATTGTGTTGTGCATCATCTATGTGTTTTGTTATGTGATGTATGCATGTGTGTGTGTCTCTTCATTTATGTGGACATGCACTTCTCCATGATGTGTGTAGTCTCATCCATTCCTGTAGTGATGTGTGGGGTTTGTAGAAAGTTGCACTGCAGTGCGTTGGGATGAGTGTGATGGTGTTTCCTAACGTGTGTTTGCGTTTTCTATGTTTCCCTAGGTAACTCCCTTGCGGCATGATTCTGTACCAGTTGGATCCCTGAACCTGGTTACGTCTGTTTCTGATAAAATCATGTGAATAAACATGGAGGCAACACATCATTGAGTGAGTAAGTGTTATCTATTTACAGATTGTGCATAGGTGTAGGTGCATATTTACAAATGAGTGAAGGGGTGGGGGAGTGAGAGTCAAAGGTTATGGCAGATGAGATGTCCGTGCAGACACCACATAGGGTGGTGTCTGCCTAGTGCAGCATGCCTGTGCCAGGTGGGACCGGATAGTTGGCAGGGTGAATGGCAGGCTCAGGTACTCAAAAGAGTCATTGTCGGCTCCTCTTGGGGCGTGTGGCAGGAGCTTCGACACTGCTCTCGCCCACTTCCAGCCTCGGACGGCCCCTCCGTCTTTGTGTTGGGACGGAGTCAGCTGGGGGCGCTGGCTGATCAGATGCCACATCCGCCGCCAGGGGCGCAGGTGGCGGTGGCGGTGTTGTTGACAGTGGCGTTGTTTGAGGGGGTGTGGGATGGGTGGTGTTGGCGGATATCCTCGTGCTAAAAATGTCCACGAGTTGGCCAAGCCGCCTCTCGATGGCCCACAACATCGCTGTGTTGTCAACAAAGTCCTGGTGGGCCCGGTCTGCCTGTGCCTGGCCACGTGGATAGTTCTGCTCCACCCTGACTAGTGCTTCTAGACACTGTTGCACGGCATTGGGTGTAGTTTCATCGTGCCTTCTTTCTGCTGTGCTCCTGCCTGCAGGATCTGGCCTTGCATTTGTGGTTTGCCTCACTCTCTCCCTGCGTGGCTGGGATGGCGCTGGCCCAGCGTTGGGCGGTGGGTTGGGCAGGGTGGCAGGGGCAGCAGTGGTGGTAGTAGTGGTGGTGGAGGTGGTGCTGGAGGTAGCTGTGCAGGTCACAGTAGCCGGTGTTGTGGTAATGCCAGAGGCCGTAGTAGTTGTTGGTGCAGGTGTGACCTGGGAGCCAGATGTCCCTGGCTGGCTGCTTGAGCCGGCACCATCCTCAGCCCCGGAGGTGGCTGCCCAATCGTCCCCTGAAACTTCTGAGTGTGGGGATGGTGGAGGCCTGGTGTTAATTGCAGCTGTCAGATTAGGATCCCCTGCAAAACAAAAATGTGAGGATGAGTCATGTGGCCATTACGTGTACATTTATTTATATTTGACATTCAGTCGGCAATGGCACACACCCCACCCACCACCACCACCCTCTCTATGGACATGGAGGCCTGTTGTGAGTTGGAGTTCCGTCCCCTCACACACCCCACCCACCACCACCACCCTCTCTATGGACATGGGGGCCTGTTGGGAGTTGGAGTTCCGTCCCCTCACACACCCCAGCCACCACCACCACCCTCTCTATGGACATGGGGGCCTGTTGGGAGTTGTAGTTCCGTCCCCTCACACACCCCAGCCACCACCACCACCCTCTCTGTGGACATGGGGGCCTGTTGGGAGTTGGAGTTCCGTCCCCTCACAGACCCCAGCCACCACCACCACCCTCTCTGTGGACATGGGGGCCTGTTGGGAGTTGGAGTTCCGTCCCCTCACACACCCCAGCCACCACCACCACCCTCTCTATGGACATGGGGGCCTGTTGGGAGTTGGAGTTCCGTCCCCTCACACACCCCAGCCACCACCACCACCCTCTCTATGGACATGGGGGCCTGTTGGGAGTTGGAGTTCCGTCCCCTCACACACCCCACCCACCACCACCACCCTCTCTATGGACATGGGGGCCTGTTGGGAGTTGGAGTTCCGTCCCCTCACACACCCCAGCCACCACCACCACCCTCTCTATGGACATGGGGGCCTGTTGGGAGTTGGAGTTCCGTCCCCTCACACACCCCAGCCACCACCACCACCCTCTCTATGGACATGGGGGCCTGTTGGGAGTTGGAGTTCCATCCCCTCACACACCCCAGCCACCACCACCACCCTCTCTATGGACATGGGGGCCTGTTGGGAGTTGGAGTTCCGTCCCCTCACACACCCCAGCCACAACCACCACCCTCTCTATGGACATGGGGGCCTGTAGGAGTGGTTTAGACGTTGGTGAGTATGTGGACTGCATGCATGGCTTGGGGTCTGGGAGATGTGTCTTCAGAGTTGTGTGAGGCACACCGTGTTGTTGTGTTGGTGGTGCTTGGTTGGTACTTACCAGCCTCTTCTCCATCATCAAGTCCATCAAGGGTCTCAGGGTGCAGGATGGTCAGCACCTTCTCCTCCCACTCGGTGTATGGTAGGGGCTCCGGGGGGGTTCCACCACCTGTGTGGTTGGCCCGGAGAAAGTTCTTGGCTCTGATGGATTTCACCCGGGTCTTGAGGTCGTGCCACCGCCTCTGAATTTCCTGCTTCGTCCTCAGGACGGTCCCAAAGGCATTGACCCTGCTTACAATCCGGTCCCACAGGCTGTTCTTCCTAGCTATGCTGGTCTGCTGCACTAGGCCCCCAAATATGTGGGGTTCGACACGAATGATCTCATCGACCATAACCCTTAGCTCAGTGTCGGTGAATTTCGGGTTTTTCTTGGGTGCCATGGTGCTCGGGTGTGTGTTTATGTGAATTAGGAGGTGCTGGTGTGTGGTGTTTGGGGATGGTGTGGTGGGTCTTTGTGTACAGGGTGTGTGTGTGTGTTTGGGTGTGGGTTATGTGTGTGATATCTGTTTTATGCTGTTGGCTAAGTGGAGTCTCCTGCTAGCAGCTATGCTGTGATGCAGAGGATTTCTGGAGTGGGTGGGAGTTATTTTATAGTCTGTGTGTTGGCCCTGTGTGAATGTTGATTGGCAGTCAGGTGATAGGTGGGTGTGTTGGCAGGTGTGGTTTATGCGGTTCTTGGGGGTGGGTCATTGTGTCTTGTGTTTGGTTTAGATGTGTCAGGTGGGTGTTCGTTCATTTTCCTGTGTTTGGTGATGAATTCTGTCGCAATATATGGCATTGGTTTGACTGTAGGGATGTTGGACTTCCGCTGTGGTGCACGGTTTCTGGTAGCATTGGTACCGCCGCGGACGTGGATCGCGGTGGCTACCGGGGTACTTGCGGAGTTATCCTAATTGCGGACACGGACACTACGCAGGGGAGGTTGTTGTTCTCCTGGTCATGTGCGTACGCGGCAGTCGGTGTTATTTAGGTTCTGTCCGCCTGCCGCGGCCTCAGGTGTACTTCGACCGCCGCGGATGGAGATTGTTGTGCTCCGTCCGCCGCGATCGGCGTTTCTGTCAGATTTGATCCTAATCGCTATTGCGGTTTTTCCGCGGACAGGTCCGGAGTATCTTGCCACCTTCCTCGGCGGACGGAACACGTTTCCGTCCGCGATCCTAATCGACCCCTAAGTTTTTTAAATCTACTTTTAGGATTCCAAAAAATATTGGACATGCAAACGTCCGACTGGAGTCTGGCAAGTCCAGCCAATCTCAAGTAAGACAATCAGCATTTTTAAAATGCATATATTCCTTATTTCTATCCGACCCTGGTAGCCTTGCAAACATGTGTTAGCAAGAACACATAAAATCTGACTATGCAAGTGGGTGGAAGTTCTTCATACTGAGAATTTGAACACTTTTAACCACCAGCCTTTCGCCCACCTTTAAACACCTCTTAAATCGATCAATGAATTTTGTATCCCTTTTGTTGGACAAGAAGGCTATTTCAGTAAAAAAGCATGCTTGGTCGATTATTAATTCATTTAATGAAATAGCGCTCCAAACTTACTTACTTTCCCACCTACAGCCATTTATTAGGGATACATTCTTAAAGTTGAGATGTGGCCGATACCCGACAAAGGATGGAACCCTGAGATGGATACTCATTTGGCCAATGCCAAATTGTAGACTCTGTGGTCTTTCCAATGAAACGTTAATACATGCTGTGTGTTTTTGCCCCTGTCTACTACAGTAAAGGCAAGCATTGCTGAGACCCACATTCATTGAACATGAGGGGAGAACATGTGTCAAACAATAATTCTTTGCCTTCCCGGGAAATCAATCCAACTAACTAGACAATTCGCTAAGTTTATCCTTACAGTAGATAAAAAAATGTATTTGGAAATCAAATGGAGAGTAGTATTGACTTGATTACACTGAAGCACTTTATGGATCTCTCACCTGCCCATAGAATTCTAATTCTTACAGTTTGGTGCAGCAACAAGACGTACTTAGGCACTTTACTGACTCAGAGGCACCTTAATAACTTGGCACTGATTACAATGGGCATTGTTTCATTTTTATTTTAAAAAAGTGATTTTAACAATGTTGTACAGCATGGTGAACTAAGCACAGAGTCACTTTATTGATTTAGATCTAAAACAGTGGAATAATGTATTGATAATATGTAATCCTGGAGATATGGTGATTAGTGACAATTGAAATGTTATTTTTAGTAGCCTGTGTGTTGAAATTGATGAAATTTTAGTAGGCTCTCCTTATTTTATTTATTTATTCCTACATATTTTTTTCTTAAACCAATGTTAAGAACTACTGTGCATATGGCTGTCCATGTTTTAACAATTGAAATGCTTTTAATTAATCGACAATAAAGACTTTACTTACTTAACTAATAAAAAAAGTATGGTAAAGAAAGTAATATTTAAAATTAATATACATGTTAATAAATGTAAATCAATATATATAGAAATATATAAAAAACAGTAATTACATTATTCATGCTGCTGCTATTCACATTACTGTAGTTAGTAATTTACCTGATGTGGGTTGCAGAGGCATGTTTCATAATAGGTTGTGGCTAAAAGTCAAAGCCTGTAGCAAAACATCTATCAAGAAAGCCAAAGATTCTGTTGAAAATAGATTATTCACAAGTGGATGCCTATGCATGAGCTTTTGTTTAAAAGGTGCTATACAGTGTTATAGACACATTCTATGTAATAAGGATGGTTATAAGGTGTGCATGTCTACTTCCAGAACTTTGCAAAAGAATTTGAGGTATTGCAGATTGTTGACTAGTGTAGAATGTAGAGATGAACCACTTTGAGGTGGTTTAACTCACTCTGGGGTTGCAAGCATAGCTGTAAAGATGTGTGCCATTGTGCTCATCTCAAGAATGTGTGTAGTGTATTTTACCAAACTACAGTGGGCTGTCCATCAGGCCAGGCAGAAGGAGTCTTATCAGTGGCAAATTATTTTGTTTGTTAGGTTTTTTAAATATTGTGAGCCACAAATGTGGAATTTTATTACACCTTATCAAAACATTTAGACAGGCATTTATCCAAATGGATTCTCACAGATTACCATGTGGGTGAGAAGAGAACTTGCCCCAGTGCTCAGTGGTGTTGTCTGTTTTTAAAGCATTTTGCATTACTGTACAATTTCTTCCTAGAGAAAGAGAGCCGAGATGTGCGCAAAACTATATTGGTTCATATTAGTAACAGCCAGCGATAATTTTTGCTAAGCGCACTTAGCGCGAGCATAATTATCGCTGGCTATCGCTGGTTTATATCGCAGAGATAGTTCATTATCAACAACACTTATGTCCAATGCGATATACATTCAAGCGATGGCGGCGAAATGTGCGATTATCACTGGAAATCCAGCGATGACCGCACAGAGAGAGGCAAAACCTTTTTGATGGGGCTGGGTGGTCTCAGCCTTAAAATCCACTGTCCATAGGCTATAATGGTTTAGTCAGTTTAAAAACAGGCGTAATTAATCCTGCGATAGGCGTGGTTAGCGCTACTTTTTTCGTCGCTATGCAGGATAGCATGCAGCTGGATGATTGAAGAAATGTCTGTTAGCGACATTTCCCACGTTATTTTTGTCAGTTACGCCCACATTGCATGTCATTAACGTTGCAAAGCTGGGCGTTGAGGAATCGGGCTCAGAGGCATAGGAACACGCGCTAGCGTGTCATTGCTGATAGTGCCACAAAATTATCGCCGCTTTTTGCCCGAAAACGGACGATTTGCCCCGTAGTTGTTGAGGTTTTTTGAGGAGAGGAGGTTGTTTATGCATGGTGAAACAAAGAATGTTCTTATCCACAACGTGCTTAGAGCGCTGTTTGGTTAAGTTGTATTTAAGTTTAGTGGTGAAAGATTTTTTGTGCAAAGAGTGCGGACTGATGCCTAGTGTTTGGTTATCATACTAGTGATATATATTGGGGCGAAGCTACAGTGTCAAGGGACTTTGATTAATCTTTTTTATTGGAAAAGTGTGGTTTTGCTGTTTTAGAACATATAGCTTATTTATTAGGTCAATGTTTGACATCTGTAAGGTAGAATGCAGTACATATTGTAAGTTTAAGGATTACTTGTGTTGTGTGTCCTCCTATTGTGGAGCCATGGTTTCTTTGGGTCATTTTGCAGCCAGTAAGCAATTTTACTTTGGCTATGTCACATTACGCATGCCACTGTTGAATGATACTGAAAGGTTGCGTGGTTTTGAGTTGAATATGTAGATGCATTGGGGCTCTCAAAGTATAATGTCTTGGGTCTGTCTGTGTCACCTTGTACTGAAAGTTTGCGGTACTCGCAAACTACATGAGGTTTTTGATTGTCAAAATTGTCATCAGTTATTCATAATCAAAAGGTAATACTTTTTAAAATGTGGCGCAGCGTGATTAATGGAGTGATGGTCTTGGATGAGAGGCTCATTGTTGGCTGAGTAATTTGACATTGAGGAGCTGATTATTCTGAGACCAGTGGTGTATATACATGATGCAGCATGTTGTTGATTCTGTGATTGCGTCAATGAATTAGGGGTTATTCTGCAGCTAAATTGAGAGTTATTTAGTGTGTGAATTAGAGTTGAATATTCTGGTTCCTGAGATGAGGTTGGCTCAAGGTGTAGCTGTTCCTTTTGTATGGGAAGCCTACAGGACAGATCCACTCTGATAATTCAGATGCATTGGGATTTGTTTTATGTGGTTTAGGTTGAGTTGTTATGATGCACTAAGATTTTAGTATGGGTATTAGATGCTTACATTGCTGGAAAAAGGAATTTGTTCAAGGAAATGATTTTGGTTGTATAGGTCAGACCCAAACTGGGCAAGATTATGTGCTGTCAAGTCTGTGGTTGTGTGATATAGAGGGGATTATTGTTTCTGCCTAGAGTGGTGAAGCACTCACGTAGATGTTCCATGAGTTATGGTTATCAGAGGAATGACAGAAATTGGTGATCTTAGGTGTTGTTCAGTGGTTTATGTTTGGAGGGGTGTGCTGGGAACTACTGAAAGATTGTGTGGTTGTAGCAAATCGGCATATATGTTGCTCTCTGATTTGTTATTAGGTACTTTGGTGAGTGATTGTGGTATTTTCAGTGCATTGTGAGAGTTTTTGCAGCCATTCATATGGAAACCAAATTTGAATAATGCGCTATGTGATGAAGGTTAATCATTGTGTATGTGTAAAAGAGATTCTTAGAGCTAAGTAAATGTACATTCTTTGTGGTTGACTATGGCAAATACAGTGGATTGTATCAGTGACCGAGTGAAGGACTGGTTAAGTTGTCGAGCAAGAGAAAATCAAATATACAAATATAAAAGATTGTGTGCTGGTGGGTTGATATAGGATGCTGGGTAATCTGTTGGGAGTAGGTGTATTCATTAATGTTTGAGCCGAATACAGTTTAATTTAAAGTCAGATTCTGGGTGAGATTTTCCAGGGGTAGGTGGGCTGTGATAGTGTAAAGCAATGAAGAGTGCTGGAGAGTGATGTGTTATGGTTCATTGAGGAAGGTTTAAAGTAAGGCATGTTGCAGACAGATTTATTTTGGTGGACTGTAATGCATATGACGCAGACATAGGAATGGGGGCATGATGAGCGGCATGTAAAGAGTCGTACTGTCTGTTGAGCTGGGTATAGTGAATTTAGATATAAAAGTGTGTGTTAGGCAGGGTCTAGAGTGCAAGAGGGTAAGATGGAAAGGGTGTGCTGATAGTCAGTGAAAAAGGATATGTTGGGTAAGATCTAATGTACAAGAGCACAGCTTTAGATGGGTGAGGCATTGTATGACGTAATGGAAGCATTGTGATGCAACTGTGTATAAAGACATTTAACTAGGGAAATCATAAAACATGCAGGAGAGGTGCAGCTCTGGTTGCGAGATTGGGCTGAGCAACATCTGGTGGGGTTGGAGACTGACAATTGAGCCTGAAACTGTTTGTCATAAGATCACAAGGGTACATTTCTCACTGTGGTGAGAACAGTCAATTTCTTTAGGTGACAGCAACTCAATATTAAGCACATATATAAACAAGGGAGTAGCTAGAAAATTAAAATACCCCCACTTGAAGCCTGAACCATACCTCTAATTATAAAGAATATAAAGAATGTTAAGTGGGCATACCTGACTGTCCTTAGAAGAATTCCCTTCCTTCTTCCATCCATGCATCCTTTCCCACTCCCAACCATTCATTTTCATCTATTCCTTCATCCACCCTGTCCTTCCCTTCACCTTTTCATTCACCCATCCAACCATACTTTCTTCCATCCACCCATCCTGTCACCCTTTCATATATCCATCCTGCATGTTAACCATCAACTCGTCAATATATTTATTAATACATCAATCCAACCTTTCACCCATCCATCTTTTCACTATCCCTTCATCCATCATTTCGCTAATCTTCCAATCTTTTCATTCATTCATTCATCTTTTCACCTAGTGATCCTTTCACTCTAACATACATCTGTTCACATTTCCATATACTCTTAATTTTAACCTTACATCATTTCTCCCTTCTACTTATTGCTCCTTGCACCCTTCAATTACACATTTCTTCTTTTCTATCTTCTTCCCTATTACGTGTCCTTTTCTACCTTTCAACCTTCCTTACTCCTCCCATTCTTTTCACCACTATATATCCTTGTTTTTATCCATACTTTTTCCCCATTCATGAGAACTCTGTCTGTTCACAAATAACAACTGAATGTTCTAGTGGGACGCAAGTAACCAGCCAATCGAGCAAAAAAGGCAGCCCCCACTTAAGCTTCTAGAGTGGGGGGTTCCCCACGCCACGGTATATAAACATGACTATATCCTAGTGGATCATAACCTCTATTAAACCAATCAAATGAGCACATTGTTGCTTTATGAAATGTCCTCTCCTTCACTGGTTTATATCTCAGTAGACATATATCTGTAACGTATGTTCTCAGCTTCTGCTACTTAGATGAAGAACTGTGAACATTCTGAATTAAAGCTGTGTTCTCTGTACCAATATAGGTGCTTTGATTTGAGTGTGCTTTTTATTCTGTACAAACAGCAACTCTTTTTTAAATCACATAGGCCCACAGAAAGTGAAGAATTTATACTGTGTTTGCCAAACATTAACAATTAATAGTACAGAACTTGGTGATAATCTGCCAACAATTTAGGGCCCTAAGCATTTTATTTTTAATTATCCACTCTGAGAATAATCTATATTAAAGCAATTCAAAGGGGATTGCACATTAATGCAAAACAAAAAACTCCCCAAAATTAGCAAGCTCCTTGCGCAATGTGAGAAAATATGGAGTGCAAATATCTAATTAAAGGAAGCATGCTCTCCTGTCTTACAGCAGAAGAAAAGGCTGGAATACCTACCAATGAAGTTGAATGTATCTCTACCAAAACAAACAATGATGAAATTGGACAGTCCTGGATTATGGCAGATGTCTAATTAAACGTTGTGCACAATTCCCAAAAGGACTTCCCAGTATGGAATTAGAACTACGGGAACAATATTTAACATATTATTACATGAAGATGCCTGAAAAGTTCAATTAGTAAAAGTGCATTAGTGCAATTTCCATGTGTACTATCTGTGAATGAATATTCCCTAAATAATCATGTGTATGTAAGAGTGTGTATAAGAGTACCACAGGAGTACTGGTTTAAGTACCCCAAAATGCCTTTGTGTATAGGCCCCTTCATACTCAAAGTTCATCTATATATTGGCCATGTGACTGAGATTGCTAAGAAGTGTGCCAATCAATGCCAATTGGAGTGATGGCTTTAGTATAGTGATTCAGAAAAGGGAGTGGTGATGAACAGAGTGTCTGAATTAAGCAGACCACTCTTACCAAGTCCAAAGATCAGGGCTTGATCCATCACCGTTTTTTAGCTCACTGCACCATCCCAGCTCAGAACCTGGCTACATGCAAATTAGGCTTTAGTATAGTGAACATCTCCATACTGGAATTTGTTTATAGAGCATGAACCCTTATATAATACACAAGCTGAGCAACAACTGAGACGACATAAGGTCCTGCCGCCTGTCAATGGAGAAGGCCTGGCTTTAGTGGGCACCTTGACAGAGGTAAGCTTGGAACCACCTGAAATCTTGGGCATCACCAAAGTAGGAGTATTATTTGACTACTGCATTCAAAGACATATATGTCAATAGTTCAACACATGCCTTAGAATCTGGGCCCCCGGGCCTGAGGTGCCACTGCACTACACTTATAGCTGTTTAAAACTACTAAACCAAGGTATGGGAAACCCACTTCTTTGCCCGCTTTAGTACCCTGGCAGTTGCACTGATACTACACAACCGACTGCATCCCATTCATTGCCCCCACACATTGACTGGTGCTTCTGCACAAAGTATGGTGCTTCTTGCCAAAGTTTTAATGTCGTTATCTCCAGTGTCTGAGAAAGATAACATTTGAAGTTGTCCAAGAACAGGTCATATTGCCCTCAGTTATCTATGGGCTCCCAAAAATTAAACCCCTCTCATGGAATTCATCCCTCATGTCTAGGGGCCTAATTAAGACTCTGGCTGTCCACGGACTGCCAGGCTCACAGGGGAGCAGCAGTGGCAGTCTTCTGACTGCCCTATTATGCCCATGGCGGTCTTGAGGCAGCAATATGCTTGGAAGGGCCGCTGCAGCCACCCCAAGCATATTACGAGTTTCCTCAGTGCCACACTTTTAATGGCGGTGCGAATACCATTCAAAATGTGGCAGTAAGAAAAACAAAGGGGCCTTACAGGCCTCCTTTTTTTTGTTTGTTTTATGTAGCGCTAACTAGACACAGATGTATCAGAGCGCTTTACGTGAGCACCAGTTACTTTACATACGGACACACATGCATTTTTGTTAGGCATGGGGAGATTAAGTGATTTGCCCAGAATCACAGAATGCTGAGCGTCCCTGCCGAGACTCAAACCTGGTTTTCCAGCTCCTAGGTCGTCCGCTCTAGCCGTTTGCCTACATTCTCTCCCCTTGTGTCTCTGCACCATGGTGTGCATGCAGGGAGGCACATGTTGTGACCTCCTGTGTGCATGCACTGTTGCAGGGATTCTGCACAAACACAGAACTATGCGCAGGATTATGGGACCTTGGTGTATAGGGACTGAGTCTTCCAACCACTTTAGTACCCACGAGCCCAGGACCGACTAGCTATAGTGTCTCATTTGCTCTCCTACTCACTCACAGAGAGAAAAATGATTAGACACCCCAGAACACAACACTCCCAGATCTCTCAGGAATCGTGGTAACAAGACACACCTTTTCGCCCGCACTCTTGTAATTGTCCACAATAAGATCTGATAGAGACACAAAACAGTTTAAAATATTTATTTTAACTAATGTGTCCTAACATGCAGTATCTGTGCCACAACAAGCAGGAAAATACATATTACAAATACAGTCAGCATAGCAGCTAGACCATAAATCATGATGGGAGATGTATGAAAATACAATAGAGCCTAACCTCCCTCCCCTTTCTAAGAAGCAGTATTATTATATATTAAAATATCTCTGGGCTTTGTCAACAGACCCCCTTACCTTAGCCTATAGATGGTAGAGCTACATCATATCATAGGTGCTGCCTCACTCTTCTCCCTGGAAAGGTCCCTCTCCAAATGTGTGTTAACTATTTGTGTATTCTAATAAAGCCAAAGTATGTTTCTCCAAACAACAACTGCATCGTTATGTTTTGTCTAAAGGCTAAGGCCAGGCCAGAACAAAATCACAAGGGGCATTGTCATTTGACCTTGCACATAATGTTCAGTTAAAATACGAGGAAAATGCAGAGAGTAAACACAGCGATGAGGTCTCATGTGAAACTAGTAATTGAAATGATTGCAAAAATAAAGACGTATAGTAACGTGCGCAAAGCAGCTAGCAAGCTGCAGCGTGCTTATGCTAAGTTAGTGAAGACCACAATGTCCTTATGGGCCATGTAACAGCACCCCAGTTCTTGCACAGCATGGACTGCAGCAATCCATGCTGTACAGGTACTGTTTTTGGCATACCCATTGCGGTGCCTAATGTATAGGCACTGCCAAAGAGCAGCCCGCCAGACCAGAGAAAAGTCCTAATTTGGCAGGCGGTTCAAACATGGGTTTGGCAGTGTGGGAGCGGGGTAGTCGTCCTCTAGCACCACCAAAATCATGAAAAGGCCCTAAGTGTTTCTATAATCATGATTTGCTAACAAATATTTTTTTTGACTGAAAAAATCCCTCCTCACCAGTATCTCAGTTTGCCTTCAATACAACACACATATCTCCTCGCTTTTGCTATTGGTGATACCTCTGACTGGGCCCTTTGCGAACAGCTAGTGTAGGGCATAAAGTTGCTGAATAGGAACATTGGATAGCAAAGAAAACAAAGTAATAAAAAAAGGGACAACAACCTTATTAAATAACAAACACTCTTAAGCGCTCACATAAGCAACCCAACACAACAAAACACACATTTATTATCATGTGTAAATACATATATAAATACATAAAAGACAATGCATTAAAAGGCAGACATAATTAAAGTTCATTTAATCAAACTTGTCAAAATAGTAGCCAAGAGGAGTTCACAAGTTTAAAATAGTACAGTGATGTGGTCCTGCTCCTGAGATACATTTCTCAATGTTATTGCATTGAATAATTATACCACTGAAAAACAGGGATAATCTTTCAATCTAGCTTTCAGTTTTACACTGGCAGCTATTGGTGATAGAACTAAATATAAAGTGCTGACATAACAGACAATCAGGTGGAAGGAGGCCTTTCTTCATAGTTTTTATTGAACAATGTAAATATATAACACAAACTTGCACCTCCTGTGCATACACCATGGCCCTACTCAAGACCACCAAAGTCACCAGAACCAGATCATGTACACAGAAGAGCTCAAATTCACCAAGTGCCACTGGAAGCAGCCAAAACACAGAAGGAGACAAAGCCAGGATAACAGCAACAGGAGCAACTACATATGATGCCACCAACAAATCAGGGCCACTAAATGCTCCGCCCTTACCAAGCGCAATGAAAGCAGGACCAACAGGAAATCCTTAACATTGTGAAAGAGTTGCCTCACTAATAGCAATCTCCACCAGCACCACTTCCTCACAAGAACTCTGCACCTAGCAGTATCTGTTCTTCAGCAGTAAGACTTACTGCATCTATGACAGCTTCAAGCCCCGAGCGCACTTCTTCACCCTTGCAGTCACTCTACCCATCACTGCCAATCTCCATCACCATTCAAGAAATCGCAGCAACTTTTCACACCATACACTCCAGAGCACCATTGGACCCCTGCCCCCATTACCTGTTTACTAAAGGACTGGACCCCATCATCTCAACACTCACACCAATACCGAATAACTCGACCTACACAGCCACCTTTCCGTATGCCTGGAAACAAGACACAGATTTCTCTCTCCTAAAGAAACGCTCAGCAAACTCTAAACCTCTAGACAACTATCATACAATCTCCCTTCTACCCTTTCCAATAAAATTCATTGAGAAGATCATGAACAAACATCTAGCCACTCACATCCATGTCAACACCTTCCTCAACACCACCCATTCCAGCTTAATACCCAAGAACAGCACTGACACCACCTCTTTGCCGCCACGGACAACATCTGACTGAACGTGTCCAGAGGAGACACCACTACACTCATCAATCTGGATTTATCTGCCACCTTCGTTACCATATCCCACCCCATCCCTATTCAATACCTACACAAAACCAACATTCAGGGACCAGTGCCTCGCTGGATCTTCTCTTTCCTCACAGGCCGCACTGAGTCATCCTTTCACATTGGCCATGGCCAAACTCTCATCAGCGGAGTACCACAACGTTTCTTGCTCAGTCCTACTTTATTCAATGACTACATGGCCCCACTCACCAGAATCAATGATGCACAACATTGTCTCCATCTACCTCAACAATTGCATTAACTACAACATACTTACCCGACAACTCCACTCAGCCGGACTCCTACGCACAGACGTGCTCCGCATACGCAGAATCAGATCTGGCCGGGCATTCTCCTACCTCACTCGCAAAGGCTAGAATCACCTACCCTTGCACATTAAATTTGCCTCCTCCGTTCTTGAACTTCGCAAGAAAATGAAGACATGACTCTGCACCTAATCTTGGCCCTGGGTGGGCCCATGCAGCTCCTGCTTTTCAGCACCATGATTCTCTTTCGGGTGAGTCATGCGCTCTACAGATACACAGAACATAACAAAATATATATCCAAACATCAAAATAATTCAAGTAGCTTAATTTGGGTGTTTAAAGGAATCAACTTAGGAAACATCTAGAGCGGGCATCTGCAACTTCTAGATTTGATGTTGTCTAAATGTGTTGTTGTTCTAGATGTGTTGTGTTGTTGTTGCTGGATGTTAATCTCTTTCCCAGATCACTTGAGCAAGGGAGTAATTTTCCAAGCAAAATAAGGAGAGAGTGCTTTTTATACAAATATGCAGCACAAACATTTTTCATGAAGATTCACTTAAAAATGCTGTATGTAAGCGAGGGTATGGTACAATTTCAGTTCCAGGTGGAGTATACTGTAAAATAATAGAAAGGCTCTTATTTGGAAATCTCCAGATTATGAAGGACCAACTAAGCACACCAATACAATAAGCTGGAATATTACATTTGGGTGACTTGACAGATCACATCGGTCTGCAACCCTGGAACACCATACATCATGGCCACCGAGCAGGAGCACCAAAGGGATGAACCCATGTTGGGATCATTAATCTCTAAATATCCTTCCTTATACCCTGCCATCCACAAATTATAAGAACAGCAGCACAACAAGGTGTGCTAGTTAATCGAATGTACACCCGCACATTTTTGGCTTCGACTCACAGCATCGAGTTCTGAAGATACTTCTCTCTCTCTATTGAACTGACTCTGTTCTGCATCTTCAGCACAATACCTTCTTAGTGGGTGTGAAACAGCATATAGTGAAATATCTTGCAATTCTTTCTGGGCTGCTAACACCCGCCCATCGTCCACTCGCTTCATCAACCTCAACCCTGATTGACCAGACTCAGCTTCCAACTTTACTGCCTCTAAATTGGATTGCCCTGCCGGCTGCCCAGGTAATTAGTCGACTTGGTGCAGTATTGTTGTGGTCCCATTTAGGGATCATCTCTTGTTGTCCTAACCAGCATGCTGCTGCTTGACCTGCCTGCTGTCTAACTGGCCTGTCCTCATAGGGTTCTGCTCTCTTCACCCTTTGGTTGCTAGCAGCCTTGCAGATCAGCATCCAGCAGCTTTGCGGAGCAATCTAAGGCTGCATTGTGGTGCAGTGGGTGTGCCTGGCCTGCCCATTATCCACCTTGCCTGTACCCCAAGGGACAGCTCTCTTCCCCTCATGGTCTCTTGAGGACTTGTGCAGTGGGCTAGAGGCAAGCCGGTTATTGAGGCGATACTGTGGCTGTTTGGGGACCTCCGTTTCTCACTTTTAACCCCTGTTGCTTCCGACTGCTGTTTCAGGGCGACATAAAGGAGGGTCAGGTCTAAGGTCCCTGGCAAATTTCTGGAAGCCATCACTGCTTCTTCAATGCAGCCTGCTGACCCTTTGCTTGACCTAGGTGGTATATCCTGCCTTGGCCCCCATAGTCGGTACCTGGCAACACCCAGCACGACCAGACACTCCTGGAGTGTTTGATTGTTCGCATCACTGCGAAGCATTGTTGTGTGCTCCTGCTCACCTGAAAAACAGCAGTTTCTGTATCTGTGCATTGTATGTTGAAAGAAGGCTTGCTGAGCCTTCACTCCATTTTGTGGGACCCACGCCCCCATTTCCATTGTCTACAAAATGGCACCCTGCTCCTCAGTAAATTAAAATCAACAAAGGTCTCTAACCACTTTGATAGTAGAACGTAAAGAAGCACTTATCAGCTAATCACCTTGCTACATTGTTATGGAAGAAGGACTCTCTGCCTCTGCTCATCTAATTGCACCCATCTTGTAGTTGTTTTAGTACTTGCTGTCTCCTATGAACTTTTGCTCTCCATAAGCTGAAACCCTACTCTCCTTTTTGATATTGCCTTTTTCTTATGAGATGTATTGAATATATGTTTGCCCTAAGTTGGAAACATCTTTGTTGCCACTCATAACACTGCATGTTTCAGCTTAGCGTCCCAATCTCCCTCACTTACTACTAAATAAATGAAAGTCTCTGGATATCTCACTTACATATTATAAGTTGTAAGATCCCTTTTGCTGACTTCAACTCCATATGACTCCAAAATCCACCAGTTCTAGTGCCTGGTCTGTGATTAAAGCATGTTTAAAGCCCACAGTAAGTCAACTCTATACTACCACACGCAGCTACATAATCAAGCCCTGATCATTCATCCCCTCCTGCTTACACCCTCCGCCCCTCATCTAGCTTTCTTGCAGCTTGTTTTTGACATGGATTCACTAAGAATAATCAACACCAAACTGGAACCATCGGGCCAGCCACTATGCTTATAAAATTAAGTACCCCCAATCTAACAAAAAAAGAATCCAAAAACTTTAAACATAAACTCCTCAAATATCACCCAGAAACCTTGGTTTCTGATCCCTATTTCTGTGCGAATAAAGGAGTTATAATAAGTGCTGTATCCTTATATGACTAGACGAGCACAATGGAAGAAAGCCCTGTTCTCATTGCTCTTGATCTCTATATCCAGGAAAACCCCCATGGTATAAGACTCTCGGTAGCCCCCTCATCAGTTTATAGAGCAGAAGCAACAATCACCATTTACAACAATGGGATTATCCTCATCCAGTCATCAGACCTTAATCTAGAAATATTTGAGGAAATTTTCCCTCTCATCAAAAAAGCTGCAACGAGTACTGAATACACCAGCGCTCAAGGTCTTCCTCACTCTGCGTGCAACACCAACTCATCACCATCACCTGACGGGTCCGGGCTTCCCTCTGTGAATCACCATACCAGACTGCAGCCTCACCCACACCCAGAACAGCTACCTCAGAGCTACATAGCCATTGAATTTGCACCTTCACCCCGCTATATCTCTGATCTACCATGCCTCAACCAATGCTACTTCCGCAATCTGAACCTCCAACTGCATCAATTGACTTATCACCATTACTCCCACTTTCCCATCTCTTGAGCTCCCCCACCTAAATTCGGGCTTACCTCCACCTCCAACCCACCTTCCCTTCCACCAGCTCCCCAAACCAACAGTATTCTAACACCCGAGACATCAATATCCCCTCTCTACTTGCCCCCTGCTTCAAGACCCGACAACATATCCCCACACCTTGGCCCATTGGACAAAAGATCCTCTATCTAATAAAGATGTCCACTCCCTCCTCCTATCATATAGCTCATCATACCCTGATAACATAGACAATCAGGTCCTAAACCAATCCATTCCATTGAACTAACATACAGAACTAAGGATCAACCACAGAGCCTTAAACAAGCACAACCTTTAGCGAATTACCCTCATACAGACTCCCCCAGCTAATTCCAAACCCCATCTGAAATGCATGCTACTCAATTGAAGGTTGGCTGCAAGAAGCAATGGATTTTGATGACCCTATCTTCGCCCATGATCTTGACCTCCTAATCCTGACTTGGCTAAATGATTCCTGTGCACATATCCTTGACATACTAGTCTCTCCTAACCATGACATCACTAGACTAGATGGATCCAGCAGACCAGGTGGAGGCATTGCCGGCATGCACCGTAACAGCTTACCAGCTAAGCAGTCACAATCCCCTGTTCTATCCTCATGCGAATACTTATGCATCGATATCACGTGTAACAGCAGGCCACTAAGCACATTGCACATGATCTTCCACCCGCCAGGAGATAACCTTTCTTTCATAGACCAAATTATGGAAATCATAACAACAAACATGAAACAGAACTGTACCCAAATCTCCCTCTTAGACTTCAACCTCCACTGGAATGAGTTGAATGGCCCTGCCTTTGAATGAACAGACTTAAAACTTTCTTTGCTGACCTTAACCTGATCCAAATCTGCAACAGTCTCACGGTCAACACGAGAGCGAAGTTAGATCTTATCTTTACGAAGACCAACTCCATTCAACTTGAGTCTATTCTCCCCTTGGAATGGTCTGACCACCACTGCATTACTTTCCTCATTATTGGATCTGTGAACACAAATACATCTCAACTAACAAAACCCCAACTCTGGAAAAGGAGCATGTAAAATATAAACCTCAATGAATTAGCATGTCTCCGTAAAACATCCTGCCTTCTGGAGCATGTCAGACATCCATGATCTTACAAATCACTACACTGGTTGCATGAAGAATATTCTAGACTCCATTGCACAGTTACAGCAAAAAAGATTATCCGCCAAAGGCTCCAAAGCATGGTGCAGTGACAGCCTCATACAGAAACACATAACCTGAGACTAGCTGAATGACAGTGGAGATCCTCATTGTCCCTTGAACACCTCAAGCATTTGAGAACACTCAGGAACACATATTACAAAAGCATCCAAAGTTTTAAAGCAATTTTTTAAGAAACCACTAGATCAAGCTACAAACCAACCAAAAATATTTGAACTTGTTAACTTCAATCAAATGGCCCATCCAACCCTTTCCTAGCAGGATCATGTCTGCTACCAAACTGCGAAGAATTTGCCTCCTTCTTCCTTGAAAACACGAGAAATGATTTGCAGATGGATTTGGAGCATTGTCCTCTCTTACCTAATTCTAGCCTCTCCTCTTCTAAGATTGTTTTACCCTCATGTCTACCTAGGCACATTCTCAAAAATAACGCCTCATGGATTTCTTTCAAAACCTTCTAGGAAACACCATTCTCAAAATTGTAGCAGCACTGAAACCCTCAAACGACTTCAATGACCCTCAACCCCTCCAATTTCTTAAGTGAGTTCAAACCACTGATACTCCCACTTTGGACCAAGATTGTAAATGCCTCTCTACTTCAAGGAACTATCTCTAGCTACCTAAAGTCTGGACAGGTTTTCCCTATCCTAAAAAAAACAACAGCAGATCACACGGACCTCAATAACTTAGAGCCTATCTCCAACATTTCAACTCTGGTGAAGCTCCTTTAAAAATGTGTACATGTCCATCCCTGTAACCACATTGAACAATTTTCCCTTTTAGACCAATTTCAATCTAACTTCCATCTGTGGCATTGCACTGAATCAGTTGTTACACACATAGTGGACGATGCACGAAAATGTTGGAACCAAACTAATCTTGCATTCTAATACTCCTGGACCTATCTTAGGCATTAGATACGGTTAAGCACAACAACCTACTAGACTTACTATACCACATAATGGGGATATCAGAGTCCGTCCTAAACTGTTTCACCTCATTTCCCCAAAACAGAACTCAAAGATTCAAGGTTAATTAGTCCCTACCTAAGAACTCCCCCATCACACTAGGGCTCCCCGTCAATCCCTCTCTTTAACTAGATCATGAAGCCTCTAACAGAAATTCTGAGTTCATCCAACTTCCACTACCACAGGAGGGAGGATTGACTGACAGAATCCCAATTGGAAATGGTTTAAGGCAGGGGTGTGTACTTGCCCCCCTATTGTTCTCCCTGTTTTTAGCTGATCTACCCCAAAAATTAAGAGAGTTTAGAGGGGCGAACCCGAAACTGGGAGGAAACCAGATATCGTGCCAACTCTATGCCGATGATTTGGTGATTATGGATCAGACGGAGATAGGCCTTCAGAGAAAATTAAATAGGTTTAAAGAATACTGTACAATTAAAAATTTAGTAGTAAACATGGAGAAGACAAAAAATGTATGTTTTGGAAGGAGAAAAACGAAATTCTGATGGTATCTTGGCACAGATTTGCTTGAGAGGGTAGCAGATTATAGATATCTGGGAATGTGGTTTACTGGTACCCTGAAATGGTATACACATTTGCAAGCTTTAAAAATGAGGGCATTGGCTTTTGTGAAAGGCCTAAAAAGATTTAATAGTACCTACGGAGAAATGTCGGATAGGCCGGTCATAAAAGCCTACCAAGCAATGGTCCCCCCACAATTTCTGTATGGAGCCGAGGTACTTTACTTAAGTGGTAAGAACTCCTGGGATAAAGAGGAGGGAAATATACTAAAAAGCTTGTTCCTGCTGCCTAAATCATCTATGGTACAGGCAGCAAGACTTGAGCTGGGAATTACCTCCTGGGCTATAACTGCTTGTATGGCCCTTGTACGTTTTTGGCATCGATTGGGAGCAGGGGAGTCTCTTAAAATCTCCCAATGGGCCAAAGAGGAAATTGCCACTAGCGAGCTGCCTTGGGCGAAAGCGACTAGAGCATCAATAAGCGATGCATATGGGGTGCTTGATTTGAAGGTATGTTCCCTGCAAGACCACATGACAATAGGTAAGAAAGAATTAAGGCTTTTGGGGTTTGATATGTTCCCGTATATATGATCGGGAGTACCTCTCACAAAAAACCTTGGTGGCCCACATGACATTGGCTTGGGAGATTGATCAACATTTCCCCTATGTAGACCGGCTACCAAGCTACAGTTTAAGGCCGGAAGTTTTAAAAATGCGAATTGGGATAAACCCATGTTATGCGAATAACGGGGTTCAAAACCTTATGATAGATTGCAATGGTAGATGCACTTGTACATTAGGTACCACCTGCAATATTTTACACATTTTACTAGATTGTATGAGGTTTTTAGATATACGAAAGGAGTTTTTATGTCCTATTTTTAAAAATTATAAGATTAAGAACAGGATGCAAGCTGTTACCCTTTTGGTGGAAATGGGGAATTTAGATATAGCCTGTGCTATGGGAAATATATGAATAAAGTTAAGGTGTTCCTCAAGTGCACAGAGTAAGCACTAAAAGTGCTCCCCTTAGGATTACATGAGTTGGAACTATCAAGGGATTACAGTATTACTTGCTACATATATGAAGGATTTGATGTATATGTATGAATTAAGTGATTTTAATCATTTAGAATGTTATAACACTCCGATTTTAAAAAGAAAGCTAAACCATATGTATTTTGAGGTGTAATATCTTTTTATGACACCGCTGTGTTATGTTTTTTTACTATCAGGATAAGAGGTAAATTGTACTTTTACGGTTGTAACAAACCAAATAAAGTTTTGTTTGACTGACTGACACTACCACATGTACACCGACGACACTTAATTATACCTGAAAGTTTCCTCCTAAGAAAACATTAAATCCCTCAACCTAACTCTATAGAAAATCCAAAGTTGGCTGGCAGGCAACCACCTCAGCCTAAACACTCTCAAAATAAAATTACTCCTAATCGTTCCACCCAACCAATTACTCGTCATTAAGAAATGGATGAAACAACTAACAGTCCTCAACTGCTTGCTACAAGTTATTGATTCAGGTAGATTACTGGGAGTAACTCTAGACAAGAACTTTCACATGCAGAAGGACATCTGTGCTGCCACCAAAGCAGTGACCTCCAAATTAAAATCTTAAGAAAATTAAAAATATTCCCCCCTCAATGACTTCAAGTCTGCAGTGCAAGCCCTCTGCAGCTTTCCTAGATCCTTTCTGCGGCTGCAGATCCTCTTGAAACTCTCGCAAATTATTGCTGAAACCACAATCATTTCTTTAAAAAGAAACCCTTCTACCAAGCTTTCTCTGGGATTACCCTGAGAATTTGGAACTCGTTGCCCTCTGAAATCAGACTGAATCCCTCAACTGAATCTCTGAAAAAAGAAGTTAAAGTACTACTTTGGAACAAATTTCTGCTCTATTTCCTAGGATCTCCTCTCTCTGTACCTTTCATGACACGTCAGTTACACTCATGACTACTGCTCGCTATTATTGTTTTTGTTCTATCGGTCCTGACATTGTGATGATCCCTCCCTCACCTGGGGAGTTACCGTATCCTGTACTGTTCTTGACTATGATTTGATTGATTCTTTTTGACTCTGTTCTCTGAACATTTATAAAGTGCTATGATACCCACATGGGTCATGTTCACCTACATAAAACCTTTTAAGTAAATATATAAATAAAATATGCAGTTAGAGAAAAATGCTGGATATATGAATGATTTAAATTCTTGCAGGGATCTTCCTGCTGTGTCATTCAAAACCAGATTCAACAAGACGTTGGGGATATGGAAATGGAGATTCAAAACACCAGTAAAGGATAAAGGGCTTCCCAAAATGGTAAAATGCACTTTGTGCTGCAAAAGAAAGCAAGTTATGACTACATTTCAGTTCTCCGTTTGTCAATCAGTTCTGCTGCACTATAAAAGAAGCATTAGTTTGCCTAAAATACAATGACCCCTCAAAAACTAACCAAAATGGGCAAAAATGTGGTGCTTACTTCCAAGAAATGCAATGTCCCTGCAAAAGATGATCATAATGTCTGTAGGCTGTCCAACATTGACATCTTTCTGGGAGGAACTAAGTGGAATTGTCTTTAAGATATTTACACAAAACATTAAGGTAAGCTCCTCCTTCATTTTTTTGCATTGAGGCAAAGAATTGCATGGTCCATTTGTTGAGATATTGCAGAGGAAATTGTTATTTAATACTCTTGGATCGTTATAAAATATCAAAAAAAAGACTGGTTGTACAGAGTAATCTTCCAAAAAAGCAGCCACATTTCGCCAGCTGGGAGAAATGAGTGATTGTTTTCACAGGGTTTTTAACTATGTAATTGAAAGTGCTGTGATTACGCCAGCACAAATGTTGGATTATACAGGTCTGAAATCCCCAATATTTAAACAGTATATCTCAGATGTATATTCAAATGTCACCTGGAACAGATAGATATAAATTAGTAATTTACCACCAGATACATTTGCTGTAATCCACATTGTAGCCATGACATGTCTCTTATTTACACTGAGCTGATAACCAGAAATATGGCCAAAAACAATTGCTTCCCTAAACGGTAAGTCAATTATGACAGCCTGGTGTAAATTGCTACATAATCTGTGTATGCTGTTATCTTTATCTCTTTATTATTAGCAATGACTGGAGGGATACACTTGGCCACTTTGGGCAAACATAGAAAACCCAACAAAATAATGTACGGAGTGCTGAATCTTTTCAACCACTCACCCCCGGTCAAGAGAGCTGGGTTTACTCTATCATTCTTTCACTCACAATGCCACCCCAGTTTGGACCCAGCCATATGGAAACCAGTTTGGACCCTACACTTCATGGGAACAATTTAGCCCAACCTGCCCGGTCAGGTCCTTCTTGGACTGAAAACAAGCATCCTGGAACCAGTTTGGGGGTATCACTCCTCATCAACCAGGCAAGCTTGAATCCAGTGGAAGAGTGAGCAAGCAACACAATCTGGGCATATTCTTGGCCAATTGGGGCGAACATAGCAAACACAACAAGATGATGTACGGAGTATTGAAACTTTTTCAACCACTCAAGAGATCTGGGTTAAATCCATCATTCTTTTGCTCACCATGCCATCCCAGTTTGGACCCAGCTATATGCAAACCAGTCTTGACCCTGCTCCTCATGGGTCTCAGGATGCTTGTTTTCAAACCAGTGAGGTCCTGGTCTGGTAGGTGTCCTTGTTTCATTTGATCCAAACCCAATGCAGCTACTTCATATTATTTTCCGGCTGTGGTATTTAAGTTTGGAGACCAGTTTTTCGGATCAAAGTAAAATGATCCATAATCAACATATTAAAGAATTTATGTTGTGCACATTCACCAGTGTCAGGCAGCCTCCGCCTCCCCCCACGCATGCTGCAAAATTTGAGTCTTCATGGCAGCTCTGGCTCTGTGTTTGACTACTGGCCACAGAGTTATGAACACCCTGCAGGTCATAATGGACACTGTGTAGTGTTCTGGACTTTCATTTGATAACCTAATGAATCCACAATGTTTTACATAATTGGCTTCCATTGAACTAATTAGATTAACTCACTTGAAAACAATAATTTGCAGGTGAAAAATTCAAGATTGGAAATAGTGTCAATAATGACGGAGGTGGTCATCATAACTGTCTGTAACACTGTGTTGTCTGAGTGGACAGTTAGGTCTGTTGGTTGAGGAGGATGAAGAGGACATCTCGTGACAGGGAATTCATTTTCCATTTTGTTTACCTGATCACAAAACCTAGATTTTGAAAAAAGTACCCTAAATGGATTCCCCACTTCTTCATGGAAATTTACACTGAGCCTGGGTGCATGGAGATGTTCAGTGGCCATTGTTATGCTTTGCAGTCAACAATACCAATGTTAAGCCTTGTTGCCAGTCCTCGTGATTATCACATTTCAAATTGTGAAAATAAAAATGTTGCTTTATTGGAGGAATATAACATTTCATATCTTACACTACAAAAACCTGGACTGGACCCAACCAAAATGCCCAAAATGCTTTAAAAAATGGAAAGAAATATCTCAGGATTAATCTTTTGAATGTGTTTAGATGCTGGTTGCTATCTGTTAGCCCTTTGGTGCTTTAAAGTAAGAACAAGGGGTAGATATTCAAACATTTTGCACAGGGTTAGCGTCACCAGCACAACATTTTTGGGGGCAATTTACTTTCCAGCGTAAAACTTCTTTTGCATTGGAAAGTACCCTAAAAGTAGCACAAAGCAGCGCGAAGCATCACTTTGTATTATTTAGCACCAAGCGGGTGTTACATGGGTGGTACATCGGCATTCCCATGCAACCATCCATGCCTTTTGATGTCAAACCCTATTTACAAACAATTTTAAACAGGGTTTAGCGCCAAAAGATAACGTCATCTTAAAGGAGGCATTAAGAGGAGAAATGGTTTCATTTCTCCTTTATTTTCCTACTTTACATGCATGATGCACTATGCAGCATACTAGAAAGTGGGAAATGTGTTTGAACTTGTCTAGGCATAGTAATTTGTATATGAAGGTTACCCTTTCTGTGCAAAACCTATGCTAGACTAAGGCACGCACGTTAGTGCTATAACGCTAAGGTGTGTGCCTGACGCACAGCAGCTTAAAACAGCAACAGCGCTAGGGAGAGGGGCAGCAGATCTTTGTAGATATGGCGCTTTCCTGCTCCATCCCTGTCACGCAATGCAGCGCACCATTGTTGGCTGCTACGCTGTGTTACATGACTTCTGTAGTACATTATGGGCCAGATTTTCAAAAAAGGCATTCGATACAGAGAAGCTCCCAAAGAGGCTGCACTGCGTGACATGGAGGGAACAGGAGAGCGCTGTATCTTCGGAGATGTTGCTATCTCCTCCCCTTTCTACAACGCTGGTGCTGATTTTATCTGACATGCGCCTGGCACACACCTTGGTGCCATAGTGCTAAGGTGCATGACTTAGTCTAGAACAGGTTTTGTACAAGAAGGGTACCCTTCCTATGCAAAATACTATGCCTAAACACATTTCAAACACTTTTCCCACTTTGTATGTGTGCTGCTCAGTGTAGCATGCATGCAAAGTAGGAAAAGAAAGGAGAAATGAAAAATGTCTCCTCTTAATGCCTCCTTTCAGATGGCATTAACTTTTGGCACCAAACATTGTCTACAAACTGTCGTCAAAAGGCGTGTGTGGTTGCCTGGGAGTGCCAATGTACCACCCATGTAACACCCCTTGGTGCTACGTAACGCAAAGCAATTCTTTGCGCTGCTTTGCATTACATATATGGGGGCATATTACCAACAACTAGCGATAATCTTTGTCTCTAACTTGTTTAGAGACAAAAATTATCGCCGCACATCGGCGATTTGTATCGCAGATAAACCTTGCTATTAGCAAGGTTTATCGCAAATGCGATAAAAAACGGCCGCAATGCATGAATATCGCTGAAAAGTCAGCGATATTCATGCATTATCGAGCAAATGCTCTTAGCCATGTTATCCACCTCCCATTGGATAACATGGCTAAGAACTGCTAAGGGTAGGTGTTAGCTTTTGGAGATATTCGAGCTTAGCGCGAATATCTCCAAAAGTTGGTAATAGGAGATAGCGATGTTAGGGACTGTTTCCAGTCGCTAACATCTTGGCACGCCCACTTTGCATGTCATTAGTGATAAATATCACTGACATGCAAAGCGGGGCCCAAGATGGTCGCTATCTCCTATTAGCTGTCACTAACTGGTGTTAGCGACAGCTTGGTAATAGGGAGATAATTTTATCTCCGCTTTCTTGGCTTTTAAAGCCAAAAAAGCGGAGATAAACCCCCTTGATAATATGCCCCATGGTACTTTCCAATGTAAACCAAGTTTTGCGCTGGGAAGTAAATTGGTCACTTTTTTTATGCTAACCCAGCGCAAAATGTTTGAAAATCTACCCCTAAGTCTTCATTGATCCACAAGAATTATACTTTCAGTATTTTAGTGATATGGTAATTTTCAAATCTAAGCAGTTTAAATATTAACATTTTGTCGCCCTAGAAATGGATACCACGAAAAACCACATACATTTGTTTACCCAGATTTCCATTTGGTCTGAAAGAACAATGTTGCTGCCATTTTGAACCAGTCTTAGGCATAACGACATCAGTGCTAAACGTTGACCTTTGTGACTTTGTACTTATGCTAAACTCACCATGATGCTGCCAAGAAATGGTTGCAAAAGTCGACAGAAGAGTGGAGGAAACATTTGATCATGTAAAAAAGACCCGTGTTGCCTGCCAGCTCTCGTGAAATGTTTTATGGCCGTTAGCAACCAATGTTTCTGAAAACATAATACGTTTGTTCGGTTACTCCATTGAGTTTTAAAACCTGTCAACCTGGAAAACAAGCTTTTGCAATGCAATCGGTCTCGTCTTTGGGGTCTTATAAGTATTTAGCCATGCAGCACAATGTTTTCAGCTGGGGGCCAGTTGCGGCTCCACCGGGATGCAGGGAAGGGAAACCATACTCTAAAAAGGCCATGCTGTTTTTTAAAGAGCCAAATAAAAAAAGGAAAAACCAGGTTCACTTTACTCGGCCATTATAAAATGCAAGGCTGGAACAATGACGAACGAGATGGGTTAAACGTTTGTGTCTGCAGGGGATAATCATCTGTGAAACCACCGAGAGTCGACCAGCCCGGTCTCGATATCTGAAAAACAAAAGGAATGTATTGGCTAGGAAGGTAGAATCAAAAATAAACTCGGAAAGAAAAATTGGAGCGGAGTGGGTCACAAAAAGAGAGGTACTAGCTGAGCCAAATGGGGGATGAAGGCACTTAGAAGCCACTTGGTGACCTACAAGGTGCTTCGATAAGAGGGGAGCGAGAGGGTTGCAGCGACATGGGGAATAAGGAGTTCCTGGGGTACAACATGGAACATTAGAGAGTTAGGGCTGTGGTTGGGAGTGCAGGGAGTCTGAAACAATACAACGGTCTGACACGGAATGAAGTGACTAGAGAGTAAAGAAAGTCACGTGCTTCAATGCCCTCTGGTTAATGAACAGGTATTGTTAGGACCCTGAGGTTAAATTATTTGAAAACGTTTAAAAAGACAAGTGGGTTTATTCCCACAGAAACTGTACTTCTTGCTCAAGAACTGACTTATAGACACAGCCATGCTCTATGAAGGACAGCATCGGTCCCCGTGGTCTCAACTGCTTTCTTGGAGCTCTGGTGCTGCAATACCTTTGGTTTGTAACTGAGCCTCCTGCATACATCAGTCCTCTGCTAGACCCCACAGTTCTCCCTTCTCCTTCCTGCAGCATAAGGGCAACTCGGAATCCCAGGCACAGAATAAAAACAACAATAGCCAATAGGTCTCGCCTTTGGAACCTTATCTGTGTTTAGTCATAAAGCACATTATCCTGGGAGCTGTGCCGCCAGGGATTGAGGAGCTATAGAATTACTACACACTGGGTAACACAGTCTGATTTAGGAATTGATGCTTGACTCTGGGAACATTTACGGGCACATTTTAAGGCTTTTAAAGGCACAGACAGAAAGATAAGTACCTCAATGAAAGTCAACAACACTATAAAATTCTGCGTCTCGCCATTTTGAAGCTGTGAACTGAAAACATGTTTGTTGTACCACTTTTTTTTACCACCATTCTATAATGAAATGAGATTCTGCAGAGTAGGTTCTCTGGGTGATGTTTTTTGCATTTATAGTGAACCAAATCCAGTTCCATCTGCAGGGTGTGCCACACTGGTCTCACAGAACAGATCAGGAAACATCCAAAGATATAGGCAAAAAAAGCATTGAATGAAAGCAAACAAAGGCTGGGACATTTTTCTAAAACCTGTTTTTTTATTCTGATCTTGGGTAGAATCGTAAGGAACTACATTACGTTAACAGTCAATACAGAGTTTGAATAATGTTGGATGGGTGCTGAGCAATAAAATTGGGCTTTAGCAGTAGCCCAAACTTCCTCCAAAGTGCCGTACATTCATCTGCCCTCACTCTCATGTCAATATGTTGTGTTTAAAGCTGACAGCATCCCAAAGTGGTGTTGTCTGGATTATTTAATCTAATGATTAGGTTGGTGAGTGAGGGGTCTTCTTAATGAAAAGGAAAATGTCTTTCCTTTTGTGTATCCTACTCTTTACCATGTTAACATTTTATGTCTTCAGGGTAGACTCCTTCTTTTGTTTGATATGGATTATTTAATGACCACCTTAATCGCCTTAACCCACGTCCTTTATCTAAAGCAGACACCCTGGCACACTCCATGATCTGCAGTTATCCCAGACAGCGTATATCACACTGTACACCAGATCAGAACACAGCACAACAAATAACAGCATCACTTCAGCCTTAAGGAAACTTACCAAGCTGTAGGGAATTGAAAAGTGCACCTTTGTGATATCCAGATTAAAAGACACACAACTAAAATAAACATTCACTTCACCCCTTTCCTCCATGTATCACATTCCACCTCATTACACTAAGGACAAGATACCACAACGTAGCACATTATCACAACACACTCATACCTCATACTGTTAACACAATGCAAGGCGCCACCCCCCTTAAGGGTGTGGCGCCCTTAGTGGCAGCCAAAGGGCCGCCCAATTAAGGAATCACTTCCGGGTCACTCGACCCGGAAGTGAAAGTAGGGGGACTAACGGAAACACGTCGTAGTGCCCCGGATACAGTCAGAGGGCGCGAGGCTTAAAAGCCAGCGACCATCTTAGTGACCCCCTCTTTGTCTGCTGACCACCCAGGAGTCGGACGTCGCAAAAGGAAGTCAAGGGCCGTCGCGTGGATAATTGGTTCCTGAGGGTCAATCCGACTCGTTTTGGGGCAGGTGAGTGGGCCTCGCAGTGTGTTTATTGGGTGTATTGCCGGGGCGAGTCATGTGGCGTGAATGCTTTCATCACGCGCGAGTGATGATGTGAGCGCGGGGGGCAGGGATTGCCTGTCGTGTGAGTGAGCCGCCGCGTGTATGGTCCGTTAGGCTGTATGTGCATAATTGGGGTGAAGGGGACATGCCGATGGAGAGCCCGGGAGGCAGGGGAGCTGAGGCGAATGAAGAGTGTTTTTTGGGGGTATGCAGGCAGACCCAGCGCGATCGCGCCCCCTCCCTGATTGGAGCGGAAGTGGTGCTTGCGGTGGGGGCAAGGGGCCAGAGCGGATGGAAAATGGCGGCGGTACGATTATTTAATATCAAAAAGGCACAATGGGAGGAGGTGACGCGCCCCCTCCCCTTTTGATTTTAAAGATAGCGGAACGCTCATAAAATGGCGAGCAGCTGCACGATCGGTTGCTGGGCATCCAAACGCCTTCCCTCCCTTGTTGGAAATATAAGGTAGTGCTCGCCAGGAGTTAGAGGGTCCGGGCAGGCAGTGGGTGTAGAGCGGCATGCGCTATCGGGCGAGACGATCCTCCCTCTGCCCTGGGTCTAAAGGGATAACTGTTGTTTCTAGAACAAGAGCCTGGCAAACTCGGCAGTAAATAGGTGTAAAAAAGGAAAAGAGGCTTTTTCTGATAAGTTCAGCGCTCACATGAGCTTTATACTAATAGCAGTAGGAGCATAGTGAATGCATCTCATACATTGAAATTGGAGTAAGATGCAGTAGTAGCCGGGCTAATGCATATAATACAGTTAATGGATTTTAGATTCAGTTGAGGGTACCGAATTTCGATTCATCCTCCTGGCAGAGAAGGTTTTTGTATTTATATTATGAAACTTATGGCATTCTCGAGTACAGGAAATATCTTGTTTGGAAATTGACAAGAGCGCACTAGTGATGACAATCCATAGTGATGCAGGGCTGCTTGGTCTTAAATACGGCAGACAAGTCTGAGGGGGGATTGGCGCTACAGTCCGACAATTTGATAACAAGTCATACATATTATAAGCAATGCATAAGCAATTTAAGGACATAATTGAACGTCATGGGCGAACTACCAGCGATAGCATATGTATGGGGTGTATCAGTTTGGTGGCTAATCCAGATGCACGTTGTCAATTAAGTGGTACTAACACAATTTTCTTTTAAGTACAGAATGCCGCCAAAACGGACAACAAAGGGGAAAAGGGCCCCAGCCAGAAGAGATGACTACCTTGCGCTTACAGAGATCATGGAGTTTACAAAAGAGAAAGGCATGGACTGGGCTCTAAAGACTATGAGAGAGGGGGCTAGAGCGGACGAGAAAGCTCATGAGGAAAGAGGGAGAGGCAAGAGAACGCGGCGTACGCCGGAAAGGTTTAAAGAGGCGGTGAAAGACAAGCGGCCCAGGGCGGCTGAGCCCCAACCAGCATCACCAGGTGAGAAGGGGGTGCTAGAGACAATAGATTTGAGCCCGAACACGGATAAGGACAATGACGCTCCTGAGGGAAACCATGTTATTTCTAATACAGCGCAAATAGGAGGGGCGCCTGTCGCTAATGCGGAGGCGCCCTGCTCTCAGGTTACTTTACCGCCAGTGGTTGCGCAACCGGGTAGCGGAGTGCCACAAGTTTGGGTGCAATCTGGAGGAGTAGCGCAATTACCGGGGATGCAGTTATATAGTTCACATGGTCAGGCAATCAGTAATGGCCCTGTAAACACGATGATCCCCACCACAACATACCCGGGAAGTGGGGGGCCTATAATGATGAGCGCCTACCCGAATGTGGGGTGTCTACCACAGGCCTCAACAGCTAACACCGCCGTTAATTTGGCTGGGTCACCTAGTACTCAGATGCAAGGGGGAGCTGGGGTGCAGACGGCATGTCATCCAATGTTAGCATACAGCCCGTTAATGTTCGGTTCCGCATCGCTGACCTTATCGCCATCTACGGGGATCACCTGGCACGTACCCGCAGACATTAAGGAAAAGATACTTAAGGGCGAATACGTGGATGAGTTCGATCTCATTAATGCAGGGGTGGCCTCAGGTAAAGCTAGAGGAGGTAAGGAAGGCGAATACAACCAAAAAAAGGTATGGGTAGACTGGTCCATGAAGAATTGGATCACGGGATTTGCCATTTATGCCGCAATTATGCTGGAAAAATACCCTGGGTTGGGCCCTCAAATGATGAGTTACATATCCTTGATACATGGGGCGGCAGCTGAGTTCCCAGGTGTGGGATGGTTAAAATATGATAACAAGTTCAGACAAATGAAAGCAGTACACCCAGGGATAGCATGGGATCAGCGTGAGATCAATCTATGGCACACAGTTTTTTATTCTTCCCCTTCAACGTCCAAGACCAGTTCCCCTGCTCAGAGCCAGTCCTTTCGGAGTGACAAGCGGGCTGTAGATAAGAAACAGGCCTGCTGGCAGTTTAACAAAAATGAGTGCACCAGGGGGACCTCGTGTAGGTTTAAACATTGCTGTTCCTACTGTGGGGGAACATCTCACCCAGAAATCAGATGTTTCAAGAAAACAGGAAACCCAAAAGAGCAGTCGGCCCATACCACTCCAAAAGGGAAGCCATCTAAAACATCCGACAAGCCTCCCAACTCCCATTAAAAGACATGTTTTGACACACCTCCTTAGCAAGTATGACAAACTAGAGGAGGCTCAGTTCCTGCTTAATGGTTTTACATTAGGTTTCCGTATCCCGTCTTCAGCTACCCCCACAAGCGTCCCGCCTCGCAACCAGAGTTCGGTGCTTCAGAATATGGAAGCAGCGCAAAACAAGATCATGAAGGAAGTTGCTTTGGGGCGGGTCGCGGGTCCATTTAAAAATCTCCCAAACCCTGATCTGGTCTGCTCACCCCTGGGTTTAGTTCCTAAAAAAGAGGAGGGTAAATTCCGCTTTATACATAATCTATCAAGCCCCCAGGTTTATCGGTCAATGACAAACTGGATCCAGATCTCTGCACAGTGCGCTATACAACGTAGACACAGCAATTGGAAAACTGCAGGCTTTGGGTGACGGAGCTTTAATGGCCAAGTCCGATATCGAGTCAGCGTTTAGGCTACTCCCGGTTCACCCGGAGGACACAAAGTTCTTGGGCTTCACTTTCAAAGAGAATTATTTCATAGATCGGTGCATGCCCATGGGATGCTCTATTGCTTGTGCAGTTTTTGAGACTTTTGCCAGGTTCTTAGAATGGGCAGTGGAGCAATTCCTGACCTCAGACAAATCTCATGCAGTTGTACACTATTTGGATGATTTTCTATTTCTGGGTCCTAAGGGTTCACAGTCATGCAGGAAGGCCCTGCTGGGCTTGCAGCACTTGGCTGAAGCCCTCGGGGTACCATTAGCAGCCAAGAAAACAGAAGGCCCTACTACATGTTTGACATTTCTGGGCATTGAAATCGATACCAGAGAAGGCGTGTGCAGGTTACCCATGTCAAAAGTGGCTGCCTTCAAGGCTGCGATTGATGACTGCTTAAAAGCAAAGAAAGTTACATTACACCAGCTACAAGTCTTGGTAGGGCAACTGAACTTCGCCTTGAGGGTCATACCAATGGGCAGGGCATTATCCAGGAGTATAGCAAGGGCAATGTCTGGGCTTCGTGCAAAGCACCATAGAGTTAGACTCTCAGCTGACGTGAGGAGGGACTTGATGATTTGGAAGTGTTTCTTGCAGGATTTCAATGGCTCGGTGTTATGGCGGACAGCGAGCACCTCAAATGCTGACCTTGAATTGTTCACTGATGCAGCAGGGAGTGTTGGTTTTGGAGCAATTTTGGGCCCTAAGTGGTGCATGCAGTATTGGCCAGAGGAATGGGCATAACAGGGTCTGACGCGCAACGTCACTTTCCCAGAACTGTTTCCCATAGTGGTGGCTCTACATTTGTGGGGTGATATGCTCGCAAACAGACACATTGTATTCTGGTCAAACAGCATGTTAGTAGTGATGGTGATCAATAACCAGAGAGCAACTTGCACATGGGTGCTGCGTCTACTAAAGGAGCTAATATTGCAATGTCTGAGTCACAATGTGCATTTCACTGCAAGACATGTCCCTGGGGTTGAGAACCAAGCTGCTGACGCTTTATCTCGTTTTAAGTTGACAGAATTCCATGCGCATTGGCCACAAGCAGAGAAGACAATGACAACATTCCCAGCGGAGCTATGGAAGTTTGGTGCCCCACAGCCTCCGAGTTGATAACTGCATTCTTGGCCCCCAAGACTAAGAGTATGTATCAGAAGTCGTGGGAATGTTATCATTTATACTTAAAGGGAGCGGGCCTAGTGGATGCCTTTGTACCCCTGAGCGTATTAGGCTTTATAGTACATCAGAAGGGGAGTGGGAAATCAGTGGCATTTATGAAGAGACAATTGTCAGCATTGGCATTCTATGCGGGCTTAAAAGGGGTTACAGATCCAATGAAGGACCAGAGGGTGAGGAGAGCCGTGAAGGGGTGGAAGCGCTTAACACGGGGTGTGAAGGACTCGAGAAGGCTTATAGATGTGGGGAAGTTGGTGAAAATTTTAGAGACCCTGCCACTCGTTTGCTTCTCCCCTTACGAGACTCAACTATTTAGGGTGGCGTACGTGTTAGCCTTTTGTGGAGCTCTTCGGATTTCGGAGTTACTCCCGGCCTCTAAGGCGGATAGGGATGGAGGTATAAGGTGTACAGACATAATCGAGTCAGAAAATGTCCTGAAAGTCAGGGTTCGAAGGTCTAAAACAGATCCTTTAGGCAAGGGGACTTGGTTACAATTAGGCAGAGTAGCGGGGGAGTCTTACTGCCCAGTTAGGTTAATGAGGGAGTTCATGCAAACCAGGCCTCAAGGGGGCGATGATAAAGTGTTGCTCCACAGGAATGGCTTACCCCTCACCAGATTTCAGTTCAAAAGGGTAGTAAAAATGACCTTGTCAAAGATGGGTGTTGACCCGGCAGACTTCACATCCCATTCCTTTCGTATCGGTGCAGCAACCACAGCCGCTGGCCTGGGGTTGCCGGAACAGACTATCATGAGATTAGGACGTTGGAAGTCAACATGCTATGAACGTTATGTGCGCCCGCAATTAGTATAAACGTCACCCTCATGACCTCCCCCTCCCTACTTTCAAAGGCTGTTCTCACCATTTCTTTCGATATTTACTCTAGGTACTACCTCCCAAAGAACCCAAATATGTTGGTGCGGCCACTCCTTTATTCGCAGGGCGGGGTTGATCTTCAAGGAAACGCTCGAAAGAAGGGCGCACATGGCACAAGGATGGGACCATCATTGGGTAGGAATAGGTGGGCAGCACTTAGCTGACGTCCCGAATGATTTGAGGGCGGCTTTGGGCAGAGGCATGCCCTATCCCGATGTATTCGTGTTGCACTGTGGAGGCAACAACATGATCCCGGCTGGAAGGAGAGGGGTGAAAGAGTTTTTGTTTACTACGCTAGCAGCAGTCAAGAATATTTTGCCAAAGGCCATCTTATTATGGTCTGAAGTCATTTCGAGGCCGATATGGTTGCGGGGCGCACCCCCGAAGGCAGTGAATAAATCTGTCAAAAGGTTGAACCAGTCAGTGGCCGAAATTCTTCAGAAGTCTAGCATTCGAACCATTCGTTACAAGCTACTACAAACATCCAGGCCGGAGCTATATGCGATGGACGGAGTGCACCTATCAGAGGCGGGCACAGAAATATTTATACAAACAGTCTTAGGAGCCATTTCCGAAGCTCTGGAGTGCAGGGGGGGGGGACGAGTCCGCCAGTAAGCGCCTCGCCCTGTGGCGGGGTCCTGGACAAGAATATCACGGGAACTTCTTTGGGCAGTGCCAGTTTTTACCTCTGAACAGGTTTTTAAAATATCATGGGCTCCGGGCTGGCGGGAGAGTTGGGGCTGACCTGCTGGTGGCCCTGGCTTCTCTAGCCCTACCCTGGAAGCCGCTGGTTGCCACAAGTGGTGGCAGATTATTCACTTGCGGCTCTGTTGACCGGAAGGTGGTTAACTTAAGGAGAGCAGGCTAACTTGGTTGTGGCCTGCTGGCGCAACCCGAGGGTCAACCAAAAGCCCATTGGAGAATGGGCTGTAAAAGAGTGAATATGTATGTAAGTGTGAGTATCTTAATACTGTGATGTGGAAATAATTTTGACTTTTAAATAAAGAAATGGAGGTCAATGAAGTAATTGACCTGTTAACTTGTCTTAATAAATATGCACACTGCAGAAAATCAAACAAGGCTCTGGTGTTTAATTTGAGAAGGGGCCTTAATGCGTTGGGGGGAGTGTGCACTTTGTATGCCATCTATGCAAGGCGCCACCCCCCTTAAGGGCGTGGCGCCGTTAGTGGCAGCCAAAGGGCCGCCCAATTAAGGAATCACTTCCGGGTCACTCGACCTGGAAGTGAAAGTAAGGGGACTAACGGAAACACGTCATAGTGCCCCGGATACAGTCAGAGGGCGCGAGGCTTAAAAGCCAGCGACCATCTTAGTGACCCCCTCTTTGTCTGCTGACCGCCCAGGAGTCGGACGTCGCAGAAGGAAGTCAACCACTCACCCACCCCAAAAGTAAGGCTTCAGGCAGGGGGTCCTGGACAAGAATATCACGGGAACTTCGTTGGGTAGTGCCAGTTTTTACCTCTGAACAGGTTTTTAAATCATCATGGGCTCCGGGCTGGCGGGAGAGTTGGGGCTGACCTGCTGCTGGCCCTGGCTTCTCTAGCCCTACCCTGGAAGCCGCTGGTTGCCACAAGTGGTGGCAGATTATTCACCTGCGGCTCTGTTGACCGGAAGGTGGTTAACTTAAGGAGAGCAGGCTAACTTGGTTGTGGCCTGCTGGCGCAACCCGAGGGTCAACCAAAAGCCCATTGGAGAATGGGCTGTAAAAGAGTGAATATGTATATAAGTGTGAGTATCTTAATACTGTGATGTGGAAATAATTTTGACTTTTAAATAAAGAAATGGAGGTCAATGAAGTAATTGACCTGTTAACTTGTCTTAATAAATATGCACACTGCAGAAAATCAAACAAGGCTCTGGTGTTTAATTTGAGAAGGGGCCTTAATGCGTTGGGGAGAGTGTGCACTAGCAACCGTCAGCATGAAAAGGGAGAAGGCGGATTCGAAGGCAATGAAAGTGCAACCGAAGAACATGGCGCCCTCATCTTGCCGAATGATTATGAAGCCCGACCAGGTCGGCCGCCTCCAATGAACCCCACAGATCGCAATGCTAGGCACACCGGGAATAGATAGATGCCATGGAAAAAAGCACAGCAGCAGAACAAACTAGATGGAAAATAAAAACCACTTCTGCTACAAAATAGGCTATTGTAACGAAGGAAGGACCAAAGAAAATAAAGTAATAGAAACTATACCAGGATGATTTCACGTTAAAACAGGCAAGAGTGCACTATGTTTTTTTTTACAGCCACATTAACAATACGTTTATCCCTAATGTGACATGGTGGATGACATCAAATGGCAGGGATACATGATGTGAAAAACACTACATTGAAATAATACATGACAGAATTTGCATTAAATGGAAGCAGGGTGGTAGAACCGCTGCAGAAATTTTTTATTTGCATCTAAGGAATTGGTTCTTCATGCTTATTGTTTTTAGTTGGTATTTCTTTTAACAGTGAAGCCTACTTTGTTTTGTAACATATATTGTCATGTGTCCAAGGGTACATTACTATGACCCAGGTGAACCAGTTTGCAGCAAATCAGCCGGAGTTTACCAGTGGAAATTAAATGGCGGATGAGTGTAGGCTGAGACAGTTGAGAACAGAGTTCCCCTTGGCCAAATCTTAAAAGACCCCAGTAGTCAGTACTGTCTGCCTTCAGTGTCTTTTCCAGTGTGCAGCTTCTGATTGTGACACATACATATTTTGTGACTGAGTTACAGCTTGTGTACTGACTTAATGGCAGACTTTATTTTTTGCTAGTGGGTAAAGGTAGGGAGAGGATATGGCGCAGTGGCTAGAGCTGTTGATTTGTGAGCTGGGGATCTGTGTTCGGGCCTCGGTGTCGGCTCAACGTCCAGTGAATCTGGGCAAATCACTTAGGGGTATATTAGCAAGAACCTCGTTAAAATTATTGCAGTTTTAGCAGCAGGAAACTGCAGCTAAAACGGCGATAATGGGCTTGCTAATATGCTATATATAATTCCAATAAAATCCCAGGTTAGATGTGCAGGACATCTAACCTGGGCTTCTATTGGAATTCCATAACGCATATTGGCAAGCCCATTATCGCCATTTTAGCAGCAGTTTCCTGCCCCTAAAAAGGCGATAATTTTAACAAGGTTCTTGTAATATGCCCCTTAGTCTCCCCGTGCATGCTCTGTACTCTACTAATTTAAATTAGACAAATAAAAATAATTCTACTAATTTAAATTAGTCAAAAAAAGCAGCGATCTCGAAAGGGGGGTGGGCAGCAAACAGTGTTGTGGGAGGGGTGGGGAGAGACAGCACAGGGAGATTGTGTGACAAGGACTTACAGCCTGATTCATGAACGGGCCGTTTTGCGAGGCTCAAATAGCGAATAATAAGGAATCGCTATTTGAGACTCGCAAAACGTATTCATGTAGGAACCGCAATATTAATTGCGATTCCCACTGATTCCTTATTTGCGATTAGCTAATTGCTAATCGCAAATAAGGAATAACTCCCCATGGATTCCTATGGGCCAAAAGGCCCATAGGAATGCATAGGGCGTCATTCCTCATTTGCGATTAGCAAATAGCTAATCGCAAATGAGATTGCGAGCACAAGGGTGCCAGGGGTGTCCAAAGGACACCCTGTAGCACCCCTGCAATGGAAATTAACACAGGTGTTGCACACACACATGTCCAAAGGACATGTGTGTGTGTAACGTGCAACTCAGAAAAATGCATTTAAATGCATTTTTCTGAGTTTTTGCAATTTACCACGAGGTTTGACCTCGCGGTAAATTGCGGCCCGAAATTGCGATTTCGCAATTGTAAAATGGATGATGAATTACATTTAAGGAATCTCAAATAGAGATTCCTTAAATGTAAATCCTCGCAAATATGCGAATTAGCAAATAGCGATTTTTGCATTTGGGATGTTGAATCCCAAATGCAAAAATCACACTCGCAGAGGGCCAGATTCTCAGAATCTGGCCCTTTGCGAGCGCTATTTTCATTGATGAATCGGGCGGTTAAAAGCAAAAGCTACGGCGGTGTACTTCGCCTTCAGAAAGTTGAGAGACACTTTGGCATATCCGAACCAAGAGCATTTACTCAAGGTAATGAAAGCAAAGTTGAATCACTCCCTGGCCTATGGTTCAGTGATTTTTCAAGGCAATGACTCGAAAATTCTTGTTAACCTACAAATAAAAGTCTTTAAATCTGTGTTCAGATTTCCAAAGAATATTGGGCACCCCAATGTTAGATTGGAATTTGGTATGAAAAGACAAACTGTAATAAGACATTTACTGCATTCTGTCTGCAATACCGGGGTACATTGTGGTACCACCAGACAACACTGTGTTGGCATACAAATCTTTTCGGATATCAACATCACACTTCATGATAGAGTTGTAAGTGGATTTTTTAAATCGTTATACTCTTTCTTTTGTTCTGACCCAGGCACACTTGTGTACCATTGTTGGCAGGAGATTATGAGGTATGAGCACGCTAAGGGTTGGCAATCTTATTTAACAGAGAGTCTAAACTAGTTCAAGTCTCCGCCCCTTTCAAGATGTAGTTAGAAACAAAGCTGTCTTCAGACAGACATTAAATCAATCAGTTAACTTCCTCTCAATTCTTTTGGCTAAGGATTAGTTTGCTAAAAAGAGACATGCCAGGACAGTTATTAACTCATTCACCAAACTAGATCCATAATTGTATGTCATAACCCATTTAAAATCGTTTACAAGAGAAATATTTATGCTGCTACGACTTGGGAGATACCCTACAAAGGATGGAATTCACATATGGGAACAAAATTGGCCCACAAACAGCTGTAGGTTATGTGATTTTTATAACGAATCTCTCTTGCATATAGTATCCATTTGTCCTCAAATGTTAGAAGAGAGGAAAGTCCTATTAAAATCAATTTTTACAGAAATCGGGGTGAGAACATGTCGCTAAGCAACCACAACTTGTCTGTCTGGGAAATCGGGCCGTTTGACTACACAGTTCATAAAGTTCATCCTTAATGCAGAAAAAAAGTTAACCTCAGAGTGAGTCACCTGACATTAGCGGTATGCTGTAATCACTAATAATCAGTTTCACTTGATAAAGCTGTTTGGGGCATATTATCAAGCCTGTGCGCTAAAATTATCGCCGCTTTATCGGCCGAAAACGGCCGATAAAGCGGCGATAATGGGCTTGATAATATGCTCTATGGAATTCCAATCGAAGCACATGTTAGATGTGAAGACATCTAACATGGGCTTCGATTGGAATTCCACAGAGCATATTATCAAGCCCATTATCGCCGCTTTATCGGCCGTTTTCGGCCGATAGAGCGGCGATAATTTTAGCGCACAGGCTTGATAATATGCCCCTTAGTCCCAAAGAAGCTGATTGTCAAATGTAACTTTATAATTTGCTCTTGAAGTTGCATGCATGGCTCTGAAATTGAAATTTTAAATGGTTTTATTTGTCTGCAGTAATTGGGTAAAATCCCAATTTTAAATTAATAGTTTGTTCAGTGTAGGTTCCTTTGTGAGGAAGATGTTATCCTTTTTCATCAATTATATAAAATGTTGCCTGACGTAAGAATGGCCTCCTTGAAAGGAACTGCACAGTGGCACTTTAACTATGGTACTTTACCTATGGTATTTTAATGCATGAATTTTAAAAATAGGGGGTAGAGTAGGTAGTTCCGCTGAGAATATTTTATTATCATTTCATATAATGTAGTGTTGTTCTTTGTGTTCTGTGTGAAATTCAGAACTGAAACACAATGTATCACTACTTTTTTTTACTCCTTGCAATGCATTATGTGCATTTGTCATTGGAAGATAATATAACTGATCGATCAAATCGGTTCAATCATGATCCTTGCACAATTCAAAGCATTTTTTATTCTTGTTTGTAATGATATTTATTAATCAACAATTAAGTATTTACTTACAAGTGTGAGAAGAAGTAATGTAAATTAAACAAAAGTGAAAAACAAGCAGTGACCTCAGAGGGGCGTTGGGGGGGGGCAAGTAGTGTTGTGTGAGAGATAACCGGCCAGCATAGAGAGATTTAGTGAAGGCAGGGCTAATTAAGCTGCCAAAGCTAAGTAAACAAAACACTTAACAGCAGAGGCAGGCCAACAAAGAAAAAAGAGTGCTCTTGAAGCTCTCTGCATAGCATCATGAGTAAGAACGCATGTAACACAGGCAGTCCTCAAGAGAGGATATGAAATTCTAAAAACTACTAAGCGTATCCACCAAACAAAAGCCAGCATTTCTATAGGACAGAAAGAGGAACCAATTAAAAATATGGGCCGTCCTCCAAGCACATATTCTGAATACGGTCCTGCCATGAAGTGCTGGCAACTAGTGAGAATTCACGTGCACGAAAGAAATGTTACGCGCAGACAGCGGCCGCGATTAGACGCCGGTTAGGAAATGCCCGACCCACACTGATCTTTAGATATTTCAGAAATTTGGATCTCCAACTGAATGTTCGTTTACGCCACCATGGACGCATGACGTACTCAAGACCCCAGTGGCGCCTTCTTTAAGGACTTTGTGCACTTCCGGTTTGGACCTGATTGAAATCGATGGTCAGATTACACGGATCAACATTCACCCCGTGATACCAGATATCACACGTCTGTGTTACAAGAATTTACATTGCCCCGTTTCCCATTGTCATGGTTGCAGAATTGATCTGTAACTTTATTGATCACTCACGGATCTTCAATACAGTTGGTGGTGGTCCTGAGGAGAACCCTACGAGTTATAGGGTTCGAAACGCGTAGAACTTTGTTTTTGTTGTTAACAAACAAATGCATTGTTATCAGACAATTAAGGCTGGTTGTGTAATTGGAAACAATGGATTGTGCATTTTTGCTTTGCCCATTTCTGAGGTTGACATATCCAAGCCTTTTCCTCATCTAGGGCCAGATGTAGGTAGGCAAATACCGGTCGGTAACAGCCGAAATTCGGTAATTTCGGCCGTTACCGACTGGTGTTTGGAAAATGAGATGTAGGGCCACCTAAAATACAGATTCGGTAATTTTACCAATTCGGTAAAATTACTGAATCAGTAAAATTACCGTAATCTGTATTTTGCAATGTAGGTAGCACTGTAATCAGTGCTACAGGGCTTTCAGAATTCGTTATTTACCACCAACTAGAAGTTGGTGGTAAATAATGAAAAGCCTTGAAAAAGCAATTTTTTTGCTTTTCAAACGCTGCCATGTTGCAGACATACATGCCCTTAGGGCATGTATGTCTGCAACATGTGCACCCATACACGATTGAGGGGTGCAACAGGGTGTCAAAGTGACACCCTGCCACCCTTCAATGTGTCCCCCAATTACCGAATCGGTATTTACCGATTCAGTAATTGCCATTCATTCCTATGGGCCTACAGGCCCATAGGAATGAATGGCAATTACCGAATCGGTAAATACCGATTCGGTAATTACCGAATCTTACCGATTCGGTAATTTAAAAATAGAAATTACCTACATCCCATTTACCTACTCTTAAATACCAAATCGGTATAATTCGGTATTTAAGAGTAGGTAAATTGAGATTACCTATATCGGGCCCCTAGTGCATTGTTTGTGGTATTGGGTCCCTTTTCTCCATTCTATGTACAGTAATCCTTGATTTACGGTAGCAAAGGGACTTTGTTCAATATGTGTGTGATTGTGTAGTAGGAGTGTAGTGTGGTGAAGTTTTTGAATATTTTGTTGTGGTATTGTTTGTATTAATTTGTGGCGATGTTTTAAAAAAAATGGATAAAAAGATGAAAAGTATTTGATTTAGAAAAAATAAACAAGTTTATTGATTAAACTTGGCACTTGGTTGATCAGTGACTCGTGTGCCATTCAAAGTTGTTCTAAGTGTGTATCAGCATTGGCATCTTTGGTTGTTTTGACTGTTTCTGGGCTCAGCCTTGCTGATTAGAGCCACACTCATTATAGTTTTAGTGTCATATTTTGAATACAGTATGTCTGGAAGAGACATTGCATGCACTGCCTAGGCGAGACCAAAAAACAGGAGTTGTTTTATTTGTTCGCAACAATAATATGACCGGAGCACTGTTCTGTGCCCAGCCTACCAAACTTGCCACATAACATGCCTGTTTCAGAGGTAATGAAAGCAAAGGAAGGAAAGGAATCAACCACAGGAGTATTTTGAGTTTAAAAGAGGTAGGACACAGCAGGGTCATTTAAATGCATGCAGGATTCAGCACTACATGTATTGCATGGAATGCGGCATTACAGCTTTAAGGGCCAGATGTACGACCCACAAATTAGTGAGTGGAAAATTGCATCGCATTTGCGATTCGTAATTTGCGACTCACTAATTGGGATGCACAACAGTGTCTGAGACATTGTTTGCGATTCCCAATGGGGTCACAAATTGCATGCGTCATGCATATTAATGAGGCTGTCGCATATTTGTGACCCAATTGGGAATAGCTGGCGCTCCCAGGGATGGTGGTCTGCTGGGGTCAGCAGACCACCCTGTCTGGGACTGCTTTGTCAATAAAGCAGTTTTTTTCTAAGGCAGCCTATTTTCCTTAACCCCTCCTATGCTCATGATGAGCTGAGCTCGTCATGACCGTTGGAACGCTCGCACGCTGGGCTACTTCCACTGCTGTGTGAGCGTTCCACACAAACGGGTATGGTCATGGCGAGCTCTGCTCGTCATGAGCACACGAGCACCGTGTCTCATGACGAGCTGACCTTGTCATGAGCAGGGGGGCGCTGTGCGCACCCCCACTCGCCCCCCAGCACAGCGGGGGAAACAGCCCCGCAGCCAAGGGGTTAAACGAAATTGGGATGCAATTAAAAAATCAAAATTAAACTTTTCAGTTTAATTTTTTAAGAGCAGGCAGTAGTCCCTGGGACCATTGCCTGCCCTTAAAAAATATTTGTGAATGTATTCACAAATGGGAAGGGGTCGCAAAGCATTCTTACATAGGTAAGGGGTCAATATTAGGAAGGGTCGCCCTTGGAACGCCCCTTCCTAATAGCGAGTCGCTATTCCTATTTTGTATTGATTTGCCACTCGCAAAATACGACAAGTACATGGGCCACAGGTGTTTTTGCAAGTGCAAACGGGTCTAAAACCCATTTGTGCATGCAAAAAACCTTTGTACATCTGGCCCTATATGTTGTTAAATTGCATTTAACAAGCACTGCTCATTTAGACCAATGGGTTAATATGTTATTGAAATTAAATTATACCACATGTGTGCACAAAACAATGTAAAGGTTAACTAACATCATATAGATGAAATGCTGGGATTAACACTTCTAAATCAAATCAATCAAATCAAATAAACTTTATTCGGTTTTGCATCAAAAAATCATAAAAGATATGCATATGTGGGTGCATAAAAACATAAAAACACATACATAAAACAGTAATTCATTAAAACATATTGAAGTCAAATCTATTGTACAGATTATAAATAAGGCCCAAAACCCACCCATCCTAATTGTTTTGGGGCCTTCGTGTGCAGATACCGACAGAGCATGACCTCCAGTTTAAGCCGCGCACAGGATCAGCTAAACAGTAAAATCTTAATCATGCACTGTCTACACATTCATACAGGTCCTCAATTTCACAGAAGCTTTTAAAAATCCTACTATGAAAATAATTCAGTCCTCTTTCAGCAATTGAAGGTACATAAGGGCAGGATGGGCCTGTCTAAAATTCAATCTTTTTAAAATAGGAACCAAAAAGTGCCTTCGGGGGATTTCATACAACTTACATAAAAACATAAAGTGTAGCCAGTCCTGCGGAGACTGTCCGTCGCAGCCGCAGGGAGCTAACACTTGACCTCTGCTATATCGTTTGGGCCTAGCTAGCAAAAAGTGAAAAAGGTTCATACCGAACCTAGTTAACAAAAATTTCTCATGAGTTGATAAAAACCCCAAACGGTAAGACTCGGTTGTCTGAGTTGTTTTGAGTAGTAAAAATGTACGGGCACTAGGTTTCAGTAGCTCCTGCGCTTCCCTGTCCACTTTCCTTAGAGTCAGGGAAGCTGCCCCAATTCATTCCACATCCTTCTCGGCAATGGATTCTGGCTTACAAAATAGATTACCGCGCCCTACCCTTTCCAGGCTACTTATAATGTACTTGAGCCATGGGATTCTGATTGTATTGTCATGAGACATGCACTCTCTTGAGATTATATGTTTGAGGGTTAAATCTTTATTCAACCAACACTTCAACGAGAAAACCAAAGGGCACAGTGCAAGAACATCGCTTAAGTGAGAGACCCCCAGTTCCTCATGAGCCGCTAAGTTGGAGGTTCCGCGCGGGACACACAGGAGGCATTTCAAAAAGTCGTTTTCCACCACCTGAAGTGGGTCCACAACAGTGTATCCCCAAATTTCACTGCCGTAGGTAGCTATGGCTAAACCTTTGGCTTGATAAACCTTTAGCATAGCTCCAGTTGGTTTCCTCCCTATTTTAGAGGCAAAGTAAAAAATTGACGCATTGACCCGGACCAGGTCCCCCTTTTACCTCAAGATTAAAGGACCCCTGTTGGACCCGGCCCTTTGGGCAGGTTCACCCCGAGACTTTTTGCTTTTTCTTAGTCTGTTTCTGGAACCTGGTGGTGGTGATTTTAGGCCTCTACGCACTTTTTCACTGTGGTACAGTGTAAAGTGCTTGAGCTCTCTGTGTATGTGTGGTGAGTGACCTGCCCTCCCATAGGAATGAATGGGGAATAAGTATGCCCATGGTAGTTCCTGATGTGTGGGGAGTGCAGGGGCGAGTTTGGTATGAGAGAACTCGTGAGACTGAATGCTGAGAAATGGTATATGCAGCATGAGTGTGTCTAGTCTAGAATGGCCACTTTTAGAATTTGGCATATTTGTGTAATTTGTGTCTGGCATGTGATTGGCTGGTGAGCCTGGGTCAGGAGTGCCTGGGCCTGCTTGTGGATTGACTGTCTGGTTTGAGGGTGACAGGGGCTGGAGAGCCCAGGAGGTTGTCTGAGTCAGCCCGTGGATGAAAGGCAGCATCTGCTGCCAGGGAAGTGGGAGGAGATGGCACCTGATAGTGAAGGGCTGTGCCTGCCTGCTACAATGCTGGCTCCACCCCCGCTGGGCGACTGTCACCTCTGTCCCTGATACTGACAGGACTTCCCTATAACCAGTTCTAGCTGGTTCTCACACTGCCTACACAAAGACTTCAAAGACTTTTCTGTGTATAAGAAGGGGCTGTGTCCCCTTCCAATTTGTTCTTGTTTTTGGACTTGAATCTGCCAGGGGCATGCTGCTGCTTGGGCTCAGGGGAATCCCTGGGCCCTGCCCAGCCCCTGGACCTCTGATGGACTTTTGCTGGACCTCTGCCCTGCTGAGGGCACCTGGGAGCGCTGTGCTTGACGTCTAGCGCTTGGGGAGCGCTTTGTCTTTCCCTAGCGCTGGGAGCGCTCTGTGCCTGACCCCTGGCACTTGGAAGCACTTTATTTTTGGTTATTGCGCTGGAGAGCGCTTTTGTGGTAAAGCCGGTGCCCACCCGGCATTTGCGGAATTTGCTGTGTTCCTTTGATCGGCGAGTGCCCACCTCGCTTTATGGTTGGCTCTGGCGGCTGCCCACGCCACATTTGCCCGGTGCCTGGCCGCTATCCTTGTCTGATAATTTATCACGAGGGAGCCCACTCCTCGGATAGTGATTCCCCGCCTACGAGTGCCTTGGGCGGGCCGCCGCGCTGCCCGCGGCGACCCGTGAGTGCTTGGCTGGCCAATCACAGCGCGGCCGGCCGGAAGTCCCGCCCCCGCAGCCCGAGAAAGAGTGATGGCCGCCCGGGGCTCCCGTGAGCTGGGGAGAGCCCCGGGCCTGCCAGGAACCAGCCGCCAAATGTCGCGGGGCTCCCAGGACCAGGAGGGAGCCCCGGTGGAAGAGGAGAAGCGCCGCCCCGGGAAGCAGCCTCGGAGGAGGAGCAGACCCCGTCCCGTGAGCCGTTGAGTGGGGCCCGGGACTGTGTGAAGGAGAGGGGGCGTCGGGGCACATTGCCGGTCCCCACCCCCCCTCCAGTGGTGCATACTCCTTGTGGGGGCGCTGAGAGGCCCCTGCGAGGCCCCAGGGATTCTCGAGCCCAGAGAGGCTCAACTCGCCTATTTTGATTTACGAGCCTGCGAGGCTCATGAGGGCATTTGTTTGTGTCGAGTCCCCCGTGAGGGACTCCAACGAGGCGGCGGTATGAGAATTTGAGCCCCGTGGCACCTGGTGGCATATTTGATGAGCCCTGCGAGGCTCCCCGCCCACAATTGTTGAGAGAGCCTGTGTGGCTCAGAGGGGCCATATTTTGTTTAAGAGCCTGTTTGGCTCCAGCATTTGGCCATATTTAGTTAGAGGGGCGTCGGGGCACATTGCCGGTGCCCGCCCTCTCCTGCCTGCGAGGAATGTGTTTTTAGAACCTGGGTGGCTCCCACAGTGGGTGCAGTTTGCGCCCAAGGGTCAGTGATTGACCCTGTCGCAGTTTCCTTGATGATTCCCAGCTGCCCAGCAATTAGTGGGCAGCTGCACCGTTTAGGCGCAATTTCAGGAGAGAGTCCCTGTGTGGGACAGAGAGGGCACAGTGGTGCCAGGCCTTCACAGCTGCGCAGCACTTAGTGCCAGCTGCTACGTTTAGGCTTTCTTTTCTTGAGACTGGCGCTGCATGGCAGCGCACCCTGACATTGAGACTCAGGGCGTCTTAGCCCCAACACGGCCAGTTGGCCTAGGGACTGCCACAGGTGGTGGCTTATGTAAGTTTTGCGCAATTATATGGTAATTGCACCTCTGAATGTGTTTTCTTGCATCATGTGTTATTCCTACACCTCTGAATGTTTTTAGACATCATGTGATTTTGCGCTATTGTACGGTTCTGGCACCTCTGAATGTGTAGGTTTATGCATCATGTGTTTACCTTGTCTTACACCCCTGAATGTGTTTTTATGCATCATGTGTCTTTCTTTCCTGCGCTGCCCCTCTGAATGTTTTAGGCACCATGTGTCTTCTTGCGCTGCACCTCTGAATGTATTTTATTGCATCATGTGCTTTATTCTTAACACCGCTGAATGTGTAGGTTTATGCATCATGTGTTTTTCTCTTTATTACTCCTCTGAATGTATATTTATGCATCATGGGTAATGTGTTCCTTCTTAGACCCCTAAATGTATTTTATTCTTAGGTGAGTGTTCTTTTTAGTACAGGTGGTCCTAGTAAGGTCCTGGTTCCTGTTACCAGTGGATACTGGTTGTGATCTTTTGATTACCATTTTATGTTTATTATTCTTTATTCTAGAAGTGCTATATCTGATTCTGACTGTGGCCCATGTGGCCCTGTCTTGTAAATAATCCCTTATGAATGTTGCCCGTGCCAGTTGGCACAATGTACATGTGTGATTTTTATCTGATGTGTTTACAATACAAACGGTATTTTAATATAACCTTGTGTGGGGTCCCTTTTGTGGTGTGCCTAGTATGTTGTTGCTGTTGTGTGCTGGCGCAAATGCTTTACACATTGCCTCCAAGTTTAGCCTTACTGCTCGTGCCAAGCTACCAAGGGGGTGAGCAGGGGTTATCTTGGCATGTGACTTCCTTGCCCTGACTAGAATGGTGGTTTCTGCCTGGCTTTGGCGTCAGCCTTAGCCTACCAGAAATAGCCAGTTCTAACAACCCCATTTTAATTTATCATCAAAAAGAACTCCTAAATAGGAAAATACATTAGTATGGAGGATCTTAGCAGGGCCAACACGGAATTATAAGCTCTTTTTAGAATGTTGTCCCACTTCCATTACATAGGATTTGGATATATTAATTGTTAAGTCTCGATCAGACATGAAGCTAAAGAAGGCTGTTAAAAGGGATTGCAAACCGATTGTCGTCCTGGATATGAGGACGGCATTGTCTGCATATAGCAGGAAGGGAAAGCCACGCCGCCCTACGTATGGGTAATCCACTTCAGTTGCTCTTAGTTCGGTCTCCAGGTCATTGATGTAAAATAAACAAAAATGGAGCCAAAATACAGCCTTGCCGTACACCCCTCCTAATCTCAAGGTCTCTTATGACCCGAAGGTCCTGAGAGAATCTGACATTAGCCTTAGTTGATTTGTGCAGGTCCCTTAAAAAAGTAACAATATTATTATCCACCCCCTTTGCCCTCATGGACTGCCACAATTTAGCTCTATTGACACAATCAAATGCAGAGGACAGGTCCAAGAAGGCAAGGTAGATAGTACCGGGGCATGCCACAGTATATTTGCTCGGTATCATGAATGGGTTAAGGCACTGAGCAAAAATAGAACGGCCCGTCCGAAATCTGTACTGAACATCCGACAGGATCTCTTCCTCCTCCGCCCAAGTTGATATTCTCTGCAAAAGGATACGTCCTACCACCTTAACCACGGAGTCAATGAGAGATATGGGCCTGTAACAGTGGGTGCTATTTCTATATCCCTTCTTAAAAACAGGGACTATGGTGGAGGTAGCCCATGACTGAGGACACCCAATTTTTGCCGCTGCATTAAACACAGCCACCAGAATTGGTGCCCAGAACGAAGGGTTGGACTTAAATCGAGGAATTCTGTTTGGGCCTGGCGCTTTATTAATTACATTTCTACATTAAATGCTGGAAACTGACAGAAGCAAGTATAACACTAGCTCTTCCCTATTTATGGGTAAAAAACCAAAGTAAGCAATAATGTTGGAAATCCTAACTGCTGTAGCATAACAAATGCATCACAGAGATTACTACGAATCTAGCACCAAACTCTGAAGGAGGGTCTTGAAATAAAAGCGCAGCTGCTTGTTTTAATTGTAAAGGTGATTTTCTAACATGAAGAATGTATTTCTAGAAAGATTGTTAAAAAATATCTGATTACTGAATGTAACAGTTTTTCATGTTTTCTAAACTTCCACTCAACAAATATTCTCAGGACTGAAAAGCAACACATCCATCTTTCATTCCATGTTTCAAATTCGAAATATGTATATTTAAGTTTGTGAAACTAACTGCCAGTGGTGGCTGGTGACATTTGAAAGTGGTGAGGTGTAAAAGAATGGCGGTTCTGCCCTGCGGCGAGCGAGCAAGCCCGAACAACCTGTTGGGGGTTTGGGGAACATTTCGAAAAAAGAGTGGCTAAACGTTGCATTTTCAAGCAAATTTGAGGAAGAAGGAAGGTTAATAATGCAATACACTTTAATTATTTATCATTAAACAATTGCCAATTTTTATGAGCTATAGAGGGAAATATTAGCGTAAGCTGATTTCATTTGCTCACCTTCCTGTGATGAAGAAATCAGCTCCAGACGATTCTTGTGATAGCTCGGAATCGGAAAGATGGATATCTGCTGTTATCATTGCTCTAGAAGGCAGGGTTTGAGGCCCGGATAACCTGCAGGTCACGAATCACGATGCCAGTAAGAAAGCCGAAAGGGTGAATTCACCTACTGCACAAACATTTGAGAGTGCCACACTGAGTAGATATTATTAAGTTGTGCATATATGAGTAAAGAGGTAATCTAAGAAAAATGCAAGGAATAAACAAAACGAAAGCCCAGTGATGACAAAAACAGCACTTGAGACGTGCAAGCCAAGCCGAGAGCACAGAAGGCTTTGTAGAATGAAAACTGGGCACGGCCACAATGGTTCTCTTCACCAGCCCCTGGCACACATAAATGTATTTGTTAACCTCTGGCATCGATAGACCTATTTCTGCCAACCTCTGGTACAAGTAGGGCCCTCCCTTATCATTTGCCAGTCTCACCTACATGCGTGGCCCTTACCGCGACCCCCTGGCACAGATAGAATCTTCCTCAAGAACCCCTGCCCCAGGTAGGTCCCTCCTTGCCAGCCATCGTCATTGAACACCGGAGCTTCTGGAACCTCCTCCCAAACTCCTGGAAGAGGCACGCACCTCCTCACCAATGGGAAACAACCTTTATAACGCAACTTTTACAACGCACTACCATTACAACGAAACTTTTACAACGCAACATCCATTACAACGCATGCATTTACAACGCAACCATTACAACGCATGACACTACAATACACACCACTACAACGCATGCCATTACAACGCAGTCATTACAACGCATACCATTACAACGCATAGCATTACAACACAGAGTACCCTTACACTATCCAACACTTACCCTACTGTTGCACCCCCTGGAGTTAGAATAGTAATTTTTACCCCTACACTATCCAACACTTACCCTACTGTTGCACCCCCTGGAGTTAAAATAGTAATTTTAACCCCTACACCATCTAACACTTACCCTACTGTTGTACCCTCTGGAGTTAGAATAGTAATTTTAACCCCTACACTATCCAACACTTACCCTACTGTTGCACCCCCTGGAGTTAGAATAGTAATTCTAACCCCTACACTATCCAACACTTACCCTACTGTTGCACCCCCTGGAGTTAGAATAGTAATTTTTACCTCTACACTATCCAATACTTACCTTACATGCAATGTAATGTTATGCGTTGTAATGGCATGCGTTGTAAATGTAGTATGCATTGCAGTGGAATGCGTTGCAAAGGTAGTTTCAAAGAAATTGTTGTAATGGCATACGTTGTAAAGGTATACGTTGTAATGGATGTTGCGGTGTAAAAAATGCGTTGTAAAGGTAGGCTTTGTAAAAGTATGCGTTGTAATGTCATACATCCCTCACCAATCCTTGGCTCAAGCAGGCCCCCTCCTCAATTACCCAGGCACAGACAGGATCCTCCTTGCAAGTCCAGATCCTAGAACAATTACTGCATCTGGAATAGTGTGTGAGTGCTTAAAATAAAATTGTCTGTTTTACGATACTCAAGAAAAGCTGTGTTATCGACTTCGGAAGGATGACACTTGGATTTAACACCTCTGTTCTGCGAACCCGGTAACCTCAGACTACCCACAGATATAGTCATCAAAAAGATATATACACTTGTGGGTTTTGGTGAAATTCTCTCATCTTGCTCGTGTCTGTGCCCCCCCCACCCCTTCTTCCAGGAAACAGTGGATAACGCTGGGTTAAGCTGAAATGTATTTTACAGTTGTATATCGTATACTGGTGTGCTGTCATTTTAATTGCTGCATAGTCGTGCTGGCAGGTCATTTGCATCAATTCCACCACTTGAACTAAAGCGCCTGGCGATCATAGTTTGTAAAGCGAGTGGGTTCGATGGACATGCAACGATCTTGTAAACCTATTTGTACAGTGCCTCTTGGACCCTGGGAACGGTTAGAGCTTTAACAAAATAAAATAAAAACAGAAAGAGTAACAGGCACATAGCTCCAGCCAACTGTTATTTTGCTTTATGGTGTTACGTAAAATGATGGGCCCAGTAGAGAATATAATGGGGGGGCACTGAGTCGCTCATTTTGCCCAGATATTCAATGGCCTTGGGGTAAATGGGGGTAAATGGGAGCGTCCTGAAGCGTGTTATGTCCACGGCTCTAGCACTGCGGATAGTGGCGCTCTGCTCGCAAGCGACTATGTTGTACAGTGACTCAGCCAACCCCCTGGGATTTGCACACCTCACCCGGATTGTACACAAAACCTACTTTTATCAGTACCAGAAGTGCCAATTCTAAGATTGAGTTTGCAACGTGCTTAAACTCAGTCGCGGCTCGCGGGGGAGGAGGGGGGGGTCACGTGGGGGTGGGTGCCAGGAATCAAACATTAAACTAAAAAGTAAAACTTACCTTGGCCGGTCCGCGCTAGCTCTGCTCCCCTGGCTTGGCGCCTTTACGAACGGTCCTGTAGTTGACTGGCAGCCTCTCTCAGCCAATCCTGGCGCTGCGCCAGGATTGGCCCATTCCATTCCTAGCTGGTCTGCTTGAGTATCTGGGTGTTTAAATAATTGAACCTGGAGCTCTATGTTGTATATTACCTTATTGTGATTCATTGTATTGGTTGCCATCAAACATGATAGATACATAGGAATGTACTAGTTTAAAGTGACTTTTCACTTTTGAGTTTGAAAACAGAAGCAGACCTAGGTCCTTTTTACTTGGGCTTAGTAGTCTCTCCAACGTGTGTGAATATTTCTGTACGAGTGTGTTGATTTGTTTGACTGTGATATGCCTGAGTTTTAGAATGGATGTTTTTAAGTGATGGTAGTGTGGTGTGTCCCATAAACTTTTCAATGTTCCTTGTTTACTATGTAATGAATTTAGAAATTAGTGTTTTGTATTAACATTGAAATAAACTGCTATTAAATAGCGATTCCCATTCTTGAATTGCTTTTCTTGATTTTGACGACCAGTTGTGATTTGAATTATTGATATCAGTATTGGCACCTTGTTCTTGTTATTTGAGGATTGGCTTAGGGCACGGCTACTACTCGCCCGCCGCACGCCCATTAGGAGACCGAGGGGCTCCTAATGGGCATGAGCAAGCCAGTGAAAAAATACAAGTGCGCATGAGTGGGCAAGGGCTAAAAATTTGCCCTACTTCCGAACTTTTGCGCACTTGTGGTGCTGCCTGCTGCGCCTGGTGACAATCATGTCAGTCAACATGATGCCAGACCGCCCACCCCCTTCAGACTCTGAAGGGGTGGCCGGTCTGACGTCATGCTGACTGACATGATTGTCACTTCCTCCTCGGCGTCTTTGAACTTAAGTAAACTGAGAGTTTACTTAAGTTCAAAGACACCGAGGGAGCTGCAGAAGGCGGGGCTACGCCCAAACGCCCCAATGGACGCACCGCACCTGCTAACTGCTCAAGATTGTGATCAGCTGTGTAAGGTGTGGATGTTGTGTTCCTTAGTGCAAGAAAAAATAGCTGGATGAAGAAGTCGAAATGGGGCCTTCTGTGGGAATGTCAACAAAACGAGCATTGTCTGTCGCTTCCTGTAGGTTTGCGAAAACAATTGCTAAACTGCTCAGTTAATCGCCTAAAATGATGCCAATATTGTGGATTGCACTTTGGATTTCATGTTGTGAGATCTGGCAGGTTTAGTGAAATTCAGCAACTCTGCACATGTGCTGAACACCCATTCTTTGGAATTATGCATGTAGAAAGGTAAGAAAGTTCACCCCATATAATGTGTCATGCAAAAATTGGATTTCACTGTAACCATCGCATTTCTAGGAATGGCAAAAATTGTAACTGCATCATATTTCTAAAAAATGGAATGTTGTGTCTGTGGCTCATACTACACACAAGAAGCTGATATGTTTGTGATTTGAATTTTAATTTAATTACTGAGTGATGTGTGGTCCATTCATTGCTGGGCAAGCGAGTTTCAAGTGAGCTAGGACATCTCCTATGCTCATTTTCCTGATTAATTCACCATACCGTGTAAATTCATAAGAATAATATATATCTATTACCTAGTGGCGGTTACCAGTAGGTAGTTTTAGTTGGGACCATCCTTGAATACAAGAAGTTTTTTAAAAAGTGTGTTGATGATTTTTGTTGTGAATGGAAAGTTTTGGGGTGATCTATCAACCAGGGTCCGAGTAAAACAAGGGTCGAATAAAGTGTGTTTTCCTTGTTAATTCCCATAAGGATTTTGAACAAGACTACAGGCCAAACTGCTGGACCGAACTACACCAGATTGGGTAGAAAGCTATCTCTTGGTCCAGAAAGAGTTATTTTTGTTATTTGGTGTAAATCCATTCAGTAGTTTTTGAATTATTTAAAGAAATTCAAATTTGGATATATAGTGATACGGATCCTCCGAGGACGGACAGTCCCTGTGATAAAAATCTAATTGGCTGCCAACACTTCAACCAGAAAGTGTTGGTATCCATCTTCGGCATTGGCTTCAGCGGAGTCCCACGGAATTTTATTTAAAGAAAAGGAAAAGGGGTCAGGGTAGGAATACCCTGACCCCTAGCTCTGGTCGTGGGGTCCCCCTGGGACCCCAACATCGCAAAAAAGCATTATTTTGTACAAATATTTGCACAAAATCATGGTGGATCCGTTATTCTGGCACAATTAAGAAAAAACACAAGCGCAAACTCCCATGCTTGTTTTGAAATGAAGCCCCAGGTTAGCCAGGTCCCGGGGCATTTTAAAAAAGGAGGAAGGTGCATGCTCCCCCTCCTGAGGCTCTTTGAACCATGGGGACCACCACCTCCTGGGGCTTTATTTTGATTAATAGAGTAGGTCTGTGCGGACCTGCCTCCTGGGCTACTAGAATCCCAGGAGGCCACCACCTCCCAGGGCTTTGTTTTTAATAAAGAAGGAGGGTCATGCGTACCCCCTCCTGGGCTACTAAAAGCCCTGGGGCCACCACCTCCCAGGGCTTTGTTTTAATAAAGGAGGAGGATCTTGCCTGCCCCCGTCATGGGCATGTATTAGTCCTGAGGGCCTTCACCTCCCAAGGGCAGAAAACACAATTTGCGGGGATGGCAAGGACCCCCAGGGACCATCACCTACCCAGTGCCTAAAAAATAACCCTCCCAGGCTATATACGGCCCCAGGGACCACCGCCTTTCCATTTCCTGCCTGTGAAGAAGAAAGGAAGGTGCCCGCAGCCCTACTCCTGGAGCCAATAATGGCACTGGGGACCTCCACTCTCCAGCTCCTGCTATGTCCCAGGGAGCCCATCCCCAGAACATAGCTGTTTGCTCTGACTTGGAAGGAGCTTTGACAGCAAGCGAGAGCTGTAAAACCGCTACCGCTTGGTGGAAGCACAGTTATTAATTGTTTCTCTGCCCACTTTCAAGTGTCTCTCACAGACCAGGAGAGGCATTTTTAGCAGCTGGGGTCCATGAGGCTCCACCACAGTCCCTATGCTGCACCCTGGTTGCCCTGTGGGTGACCCAGGAGACCTGTCCCCGGGGGATGGGATAAGAAATTACCAGAAAGAGGCAGAATAAAGTTCTGAAGGGAGCATAAAGAGGCAGAATAAATATCAGAAACGAGCAGGAAGAGGCAAAATAGAGGTCAGAAACCAGCAGCAAGAGGCAGAATAAAGGTCAGAAACAGGCAGAAAGAGGCAGACTGAAGGTCAGGAGTGAGCAAAAACGAAAGCAATGCAGTGGAATGGATACAGCAATAATTATTTCAATATATGATGGAAACCTGAATTAATCCATCAATGAGAAGTCATTCTCAAACCAACCGATTATTTTAATTCAAGAACACACTCACACTAGGTTGCAGATCCGATGTAAGTCGTTAAACCTCCAGTTTTTTTATATATCTATATGTTTTTTTCATCACATGTACAACACCCATTTATTTACAAAGACATAAAAAAAATATATACATACAAACAATACATTTATATATCTAAAGACAAAACAGAATCCTTGGGACCCTAATGCTAGTAGTGCTGCGAAACAAACTTAGAAGAACAGAAAAATATACAGTTCGCAGTTCACATTAATCAAGATAACCCTTGTGTCAACACCTGTCAGGGTATAAGTCCTTACACCCTATTGCACTATTGACAGGTGTTACAATTATTTCTTATACATATAAGTTCAAATATTAAAGGGCTTCTTTTTATATCTGGTCGACGCGTTTCAGCCCCTTTAATTTGGGCCTCATCAGGACTGTGGGCCAAAGGAAACCTGTAACACAAGTAAAAGCACTTTCTCATGTATACTTAAATATAAGTATTGATATATTTACAATATGTATAACTGACTGAACGTGGGGATCACCAACACTACTATCTCCCAAATGCGTCACCAATTAAGTAAACCCCAGCTGTGGACAACAGTAGAGCTAGAGAAATGCGAAAAGAATCTTTATAGAAAGTGTCAAAGAAAGAATACCCTGAGCAATAACTCTACTCAATCAGTTACCTTAAAAGGCTGTGCTCTGAGTTTAGTAAGAGAGTATCAGAATATCAAAAAAGTAGTAGAGCAAAGACTAAATCATCCCTTAAGCTAAAGAGTGCTGCAATCTGTGCTCAAATGCCTCCTAACGAGATCTCAAAATCAAAGAGACTTATCCCTGCATGTCTACCTTGCCGGGAAGCCTGTTTCAGCATCTACCTGGAGGTCTCCAGCCTCGGCCGAGCTAAATTGCAGTAGAATACTCAATCCACGCCTCTGTGTGGAGGCAAACAAATAATCTATAAGGCGCAATTCCATAACTTTTAGGTGCTCATATTATACATCCGCTAATCCGTGCCATTCAAAACAACTATATAGAAAGTTACTGTATCTTATTGTTAGACCTGACATCATTGGCTTGAGTCTCTCCTCCATTTTTTCTCTTTGCCTCCACTGTTTTACGATGTTTTTGCTGGTGTAATGCTTTGGGCACTGTGCCACTGCTGATCAGTGCCACAGTGCAAGTGCTCCCTATGTTAAATTGATGTATTGATTGAATTCCATGTTTGGCTTATTTGGTTTACTGTCAGTCCCTAGTCTAGTGAACCAGGAGTGCCAGGGCTTGTAAATACAAATGCTGCTTGTGGGCTTGCAGCACATGTTGTGCCACCCACAAGAGCGGCCTAGTAAAAGTATGTCTGAGGGTCTGCCATTGCCACACCCCCGTGCAGTCTAGTACTGTCACGCTGACTGCGCAAGTACACCTACTTGCCAGTCCCTAGATCTTCCCTTAACTTCATGTTAGTCACCCCTATGGTAGGCCCACGGGCAGGGTGCATTGTGATGATAAGGTAGGACAAGCCTGACCAAGTTGGCATGTCCTAATAGTGAATTACAGCCATATTAGTTTTTCACTATTGTAAGGTAACCTGCTCTCCATTAGTTAGAATGGGCTGCCAGGATTATTAATGCTATAATCCTAGCTGGCTCGGGGAGCATGGTGCAATGTCGAGTTTGGTATCCCTGAACTCGGGGTTCAATAACGCATCCGTTTGTGTGGATGGTTTTTGGACTCTGGGTTTGAAAATAGCACTTTTAGAAAGTGGCTATTTTCTTGTCTAACTATTTCTGGTTTCTGCTAGTTTGGTGTGTGTGTGACAGGAGCTGGGTGGCTCCAGAGATTTGCTGAGTCATTGTGGGATGAGTGGGACATTTGCATTGAGAGTAGGGGGAGAGTAGCTTCTGATAGCCTGCCCTGCCTGATACAATCCTGGCTCCACCTCCTGCCAGGCGACTGATGGCTCTGTGCCTGCCAGGGACGATCCTGGCCCCACCTCCTGTTGGGAGGCTGATAGCTCTGCTCCTGCCAGTGACAATACTGGCTCCACCTCCTACTGGGCGGCTGAGGACTCTGCCCTGCACAGTGAATAGGCCAGGTGCCTCTGCCTGGCTACACCCACAACAAACCGAGGCTGTTGGGAAATTCCCCTGCATGGACAAAGGGATCAAAGCCAAAAAGGGGTATAAGAGAAGAAACCCTGAACCAAGAATTTAGATCACTTCTGACAAGGAACCCTGAAACCAAGGACAAGAAGCCTGCTGATCCAAGGACTTGCCTACCCCTTCTGCCAGTGTGCTGTTTGCTGGGGGGAATCCTGCATGTGCTTCTTTATTTTTGCCAAGGAACCAGGAGAGAGGAACTGTGTGTGTACTCTCAGACTTTGCTAAGAATATCTCCAAGGACTGGAAGAGTGCCAGTCTCCTGCTGAAGTCACAGGGCTAAAGGACTTCATCATTTGCTTAAAGTGCTATTTGCTGGAACCTGTGAATCCAGCACCTCTGAAAGAAACCAGCAATCTCGACGCCGACGGACGCCGCCGAATCCAGCTCGACATCGTGAGTAACGGCTCCAGTGTCCCGCTTCCTCGACGCCGGCCGCCGGGCCCGATCGACGCCAGCAGCAACGCCAGTGAGTAGCGAGTTCGGCTCCAGCTCCAAGTGACCCCGTGTCTGCACCGCTGCTGATCGCATCGACTTCGAGTCCCCTCGACGCCGTGAGCGCTGCTCACTCTTGCAACTTCATCGACATCGACGACGACGCCGTATCCTGCTTCACCTCGTGAGTGCTGCTCCTGCCCGACATCGATCGACGCCGCTGCAGGTCGCCCAGACTCCGAGGCCGGATCGACGCCGGAGACGGGACGCCGGACATCTCGACGCCGCTGATCATCGAGTGCTTCACTTTTCCAAGGTACTGTGTTGTGGGAGTCTGCTCGACTCCGGGCTCGACGTAGCGCTCCTCGCGGTCGACGCCGAACCGTTTGGATTAACTTTGCCTCAACGTCGTGTGACTCCCGTGTGGGTTACATTGTTGCCAAGAACTTTGTTTTAAAGAAGAAGAGTTGCTTTTGATACTAAAGACTTTGTGCTAAGAAGAAACTACACTTGAACTATTTTTCCCTTCCAAGAGTATTTATTAAGACTGTGGTATATTTTTGTCGTTATTTGGTCTTGTGCTAAGCCTGATATAAAAATCCTTATTTTTATAATACTACTGTGTCGTGTCCATTTGTAGTGTATTCACTTTATTACTGTATGTGGTCATAAATGCTTAACACACAGCCTCTGAGATAAGCCTGTCTGCTCTGCCAAGCTACCAAGGGGGTGAGCAGGGGTTATCAAAGGGTGTGATCCCCTTGCCCTGACTAGAAAAGGTGTGTCCCTATTTGTCAGAAGTGCATACCTCTGCCAACTAGAGACAGCCGGTTCTAACATTGGTGGCAGCGGTGGGATTTGAACCTTGCATTTATGACCCATGTGCAGTGATTAGTGTGCGCTACATAGTGAAAGCAGACCATAGCGCAGCCACAATCTACTTGGAAGGATCCTATTCTGGTTCTCCACTTTTCTGAAGCTTGATTTTTTGAACACTGCCAGTTTTGACCATGAGTGACACTGGAGTCACTACCCCTGTTGTTGTTGTGGAGGAATTTGATAGAGCGAAGATAAACGACTACGGCTTGAAGAAGCTGAAATCCTTTTGCAAGCAGTTTAAAGAATCCTATCAAAGGCATCATATTGAAGGAGGAATATCTCAAAGCTTTGGAGGCCTGGTTGGAGTCCAGAGATCCCTCTGATGCGGTGGTGGTACCGCCAGGGGAAGGGGATGAGGAGGCGCCAGTGAATGGGCCTGTATCCTCTCCCGGTAGCAGTGTTTCCTCCAAAGGTCTTTCCCCTGAAGAAAGAGAAGAAAGGGCGAAAGAGCGAGCATACAACATGGAAATGGCAAGGCTGAAGATAAATGGGCAGTTGGAGTTAGAAAATGCAAGAGGTAGGAGAGAAGCTGATTTGGAGACCAAAAGGTTGGATTTTGAAAGAGAGAAGTTAGCTTTGGAGCGTGATACCAAGTTGAGGGAGTTGGACATCCAAGCTAAGAAGTTAGAATTGAATCCCTCTGGTGGCAGCATCCCATCTGGGCCTGCAGAAAGTAGGTTTTATTTTCCCAAAGATGTGATAAAAGATTATCATAGGAATGAAGATATTGGCCAGTGGTTTAAAGCATATGAGTTAGCATTGTTGGCCCACCGGGTCCCTGAGAAGGATTGGGGAGCGGGGTTGTGGGGTCGCTTTGTGAATGAGGGAAGAGATACCCTGTTAGACATGCCTGTTGAGGATAGGATGTCTTATGCTCATATGAAAGATGCTTTAATGTTGAGGTATGGCCTAACCCCAGAAAAGTACAGACAAGCTTTTAGAGAATGCAAGAAGTTGCCTGGTACGACGTGGGTTGAATATGTGTCTTTTTTTTTAAGAGCCATGGATAGTTGGGTAAAGGGCAGCAAAGTGGAAAGTTATGAAGCTCTTTATGATTTGTTTGCTTGGGAGCATTTGTCTAATAACTGTTTTCCAGAGCTGCGCCAGCACCTTATTGATAGCAAGATATCTAACCCTAGAAAACTTGCTGAGGAGGCGGACCGCTGGGTCAGTACCAGGGTCCACAAGGGTCCAGTGGGAGACTCAGCCAAAGGTGGGCAGGGTCCCCAGCAGAAGAGTGGGGGGGACAAGGGTAAACAGAAGGAGTCTCAGAAAGGGCCCCAAAGTAATCCCCGAGGGAACCAAGGGAAAGGTTCCCAGCCTCCCCCTGAGAAGAAGCCAGGGGCCCCGACGGGTAAACCTGTTCATAGGGGCCCCCTAACCTGCTACGTTTGTGGGCAGGTGGGACACCGGTATTATGACCCCCAGTGTCCCATGAAGAATTCGAATGCACCGCCGCGTGCACCCCACGTCAGTTGGCGAGTGTAGCCCTGGGAGGGGAGGAGATGGTTGTCCCTGGTAGGAGGGGTCCCGCAGAAATGTCCCTGGTCTCGCTAGGAGACATGGAAATGGTCCCTCCACCCCCTCTGCCTAGTAACATTAAGAAATATAGGCAGTGGGTGACCATTAATGGCCATAGAGTGGAAGCTCTCAGAGACACCGGAGCGAGTGTGACAGCTGTCAAGTGTCACTTGGTGTCCAGAGAGCAGGTGGTTCCCCACGCATTCTACCCCGTAATAGCTGCTGACAACTCCCAGAAAGAGTGTGAGGTAGCTCAAGTTTCCTTTGAATGGGGGGGAGTTTCAGGTACTCTTCAGGTTGCTGTGAGGCCCGCCATGCCTGTTGATTGTCTCCTGGGCAATGATTTAGAAGACTCCCCTTGGGCTAAGGTGGAGAGGGAGACACATTTGAAAATGTTGGGTGTGCCAGAGTGGGTGTGTGCAACCACTCGATCCATGACAGCAAGTAAGGGTGTTGATGGGGTCCCGGAGCCTGAAAGTACGGCCCAGGACCCAGCTGTGAAGAGAAGAGGCAGGAGGCGCGGGAAACCGGCCCCCGTAGTTCCCGTGGTCCAGGAGGAGGTAGACCCCGAGGGGGATGCCCTGGAGCCCACAGGGGAACAAGTTGCTGAACTGGGAGACCTGCCCGAGCTGACCCATTGGCAGCAGGATGGGGGTCCTTCCAGGGAAGAATTTTGTGCAGAACAAAAGGTGTGCCCTTCTCTTGTGGGTATGAGGCAGCAGGCCTCAGCCCAAACCTCAGGTGATCAGTCAGGGTCACATTTTGTGTACTGGGAGAACGACCTCCTGTATAGCGAGCCTAAGGCTGCTGAGCCTGGGTCAGCCCTTGTGCTGGTGGTACCCCAGTGCTTTAGAGCCTTCCTACTGGGTTTGGCTCATGACGTTCCTTTAGCTGGACATCTGGGGCAGGACAAGACCTATGACAGGCTTGTCACCCATTTTTATTGGCCCCAGATGCGAAGGGATGTAGACATCCACTGTAAGACTTGTCACACTTGCCAGGCAAGTGGGAAAAGCGGAAGGAAGCAGAAGGCTCCCCTCCAACCTTTTCCAGTGGTCAGTACCCCCTTTGACCAGGTGGGTATTGACATTGTTGGGCCCCTGGGCCCCAAGACAGCCCTGGGCAACAGGTTTATCCTGGTCTTGGTGGACCATGCCACACGGTACCCGGAAGCCATCCCTCTCCGAACAGTGACGGCCCCCGTGGTGGGACGGGCACTGATGGGTGTTTTCTCCCGCATGGGGTTCCCCAGAGAGGTGGTGTCAGACCGGGGCACCAACTTCATTTCCAACTATATGAAGTCTCTGTGGAAGGAGTGTGGGGTAACCTACAAGTTCACCACTCCTTCCCACCCTCAAGGTAATGGGCTGGTTGAGAGATTCAACCGGACCCTTAAAGGCATGATCATGGGTCTTGAAGAACCAATGAGGCGGAAATGGGATGTCCTCTTGCCATGCCTGTTGTTTGCTTACCGTGAGGTGCCGCAGAAGTCTCTAGGGTTCAGCCCCTTTGAGCTTTTGTATGGTCACCCGGTAAGAGGACCTTTGAGTCTGGTCAAAGAAGGCTGGTAGCAATCTCCCAGGAATCCTCCCCAGGATGTATACAGTTACATGCTGGCCTTCAGGAACCAGACTAGGCGCTTCAGAGATCTTGCTCAGACAAATCTGGAGGCCAGCCAGGAGGAGTTGAAGCGTTGGTACGACTGGAATGCCACTCTGGTAGAGCTTCAGCCTGGTCAGGAAGTGTGGGTCATGTCCCCTGTGGAACCTTGTGCGCTCAAGGACAGGTGGACCGGACCGTTTAAGGTTGTGGAGAAGAAGAGCGATGTCACCTACCTGGTGGACTTGAAATCTCCCAGGAACCCCTTGAGGGTCCTGCATGTCAACCGTTTGAAGCCCCACTTAGAAAGTTCCGAAGTGGGCATGCTCCTAGCTACAGATGCTGGAATGGAGGAGGAGAGTGAGCCTCTTCCTGACCTCCTGTGTGCTAAAGAGCAAGATGGGTCAGTGGATGGTGTGGTCCTCTCTGACACACTGACCCTTGAGCAGAAGCAGGATTGTCGCCAACTGTTGGGACAATTCCCTGATCTGTTTTCCTTGGTTCCGGGTGTCACGCATTGGTGTGTCCATGATGTTGACACCGGAGACAGCCCTCCTGTGAAGCACAAGGCTTACAGGGTGACTGACAAGGTCAGAGCATACATTAAGGAGGAGGTCTCCAAAATGTTTGCGTTAGGGGTGGTTGAGTCCTCTAGCAGTCCTTGGGCCAGCCCAGTGGTCTTGGTTCCGAAGGCTGCAGCGCCTGGTGCTTCACCAGAACTTCGGTTCTGTGTGGATTACCGAGGACTCAATTCAGTCACGAAGACTGACGCGCACCCCATCCCCAGAGCTGATGAGCTCATAGATCGGTTGGGGGCTGCCCGGTACCTTAGCACGTTTGATCTGACGTCTGGGTACTGGCAGATCGCCTTAACTGATGGGGCAAAGGAGAGGTCAGCATTCTCCACACCAGATGGGCTCTACCAGTTCCGGGCGATGCCCTTTGGGATGAAGAATGCCCCTGCCACCTTCCAGAGGTTGGTCAACCAGGTCTTGGCTGGACTGGAGGATTTCAGTGCCGCCTACCTGGAAGACATCGCAGTGTTCAGCGCCAGCTGGGAGGAACACTTGCGCCACCTCCAGGAAGTGTTGTTGGCTCTGCGCAGAGCAGGCCTCACAATCAAAGCCAGTAAGTGCCAGATTGGGCAGGGTTCTGTGGTGTACTTGGGGCACCAAGTAGGGAGCGGCAAGGTTGCCCCCCTGCAACCCAAGATTGATACCATCCTGGCTTGGGCGCCGCCCAAAACCCAAACTCAGGTGAGAGCCTTCTTAGGTCTCACGGGTTACTACAGGAGGTTTGTCAAGGATTATGGTAACATTGTGCACCCCTTGACTTCGCTGACTTCCAGGAAGCAGCCACGAAATGTGATCTGGACTGATGCCTGTCAAACGGCCTTTGACACCCTGAAAACTGCAATGTGCACAGCACCTATACTCCAGGCACCCGACTTTTCTAAAGAATTTATTGTCCAGACGGACGCTTCAGAGCATGGCGTGGGGGCTGTTCTAGCTCAGGTAAATGAAGAGGGCCGAGACTTGCCTGTAGCCTTCATCAGCCGGAGGTTACTTCCCAGGGAAACAAGGTGGAGTGCGATAGAGCGAGAAGCATTTGCTGTGGTCTGGGCGCTGAAGAAGCTAAGACCCTACCTGTTTGGGACTCACTTCCGGGTTCAGACAGACCACAGGCCCCTCAGATGGTTGATGCAAATGAGGGGTGAGAACCCAAAACTGTTGAGGTGGTCCATTTCCCTACAGGGGATGGACTTTACGGTGGAACACCGCCCTGGTACAGATCACGCCAATGCTGATGGTCTGTCCAGATTTTTCCGCCTTAGTGATGAGGACTCCCTAGGTCAAGGGTAGTTCTCCCCACGTTTCAGCTGGAGGGGACACGTGTTAGACCTGACATCATTGGCTTGAGTCTCTCCTCCATTTTTTCTGTTTGCCTCCACTGTTTTACGATGTTTTTGCTGGTGTAATGCTTTGGGCACTGTGCCACTGCTGATCAGTGCCACAGTGCAAGTGCTCCCTATGTTAAATTGATGTATTGATTGAATTCCATGTTTGGCTTATTTGGTTTACTGTCAGTCCCTAGTCTAGTGCACCAGGAGTGCCAGGGCTTGTAAATACAAATCCTGCTCGTGGGCTTGCAGCACATGTTGTGCCACCCACAAGAGCGGCCTAGTAAAAGTATGTCTGAGGGTCTGCCATTGCCAGACCCCCGTGCAGTCTAGTACTGTCACGCTGACTGCGCAAGTACACCTACTTGCCAGTCCCTAGACCTTCCCTTAACTTCATGTTAGTCACCCCTATGGTAGGCCCACGGGCAGGGTGCATTGTAAGGATAAGGTAGGACAAGCCTGACCAAGTTGGCATGTCCTAATAGTGAATTACAGCCATATTCGTTTTTCACTATTGTAAGGTAACCTGCTCTCCATTAGTTAGAATGGGCTGCCAGGATTATTAATGCTATAATCCTAGCTGGCTCGGGGAGCATGGTGCAATGTCGAGTTTGGTATCCCTGAACTCGGGGTTCAATAACGCATCCGTTTGTGTGGATGGTTTTTGGACTCTGGGTTTGAAAATAGCACTTTTAGAAAGTGGCTATTTTCTTGTCTAACTATTTCTGGTTTCTGCTGGTTTGGTGTGTGTGTGACAGGAGCTGGGTGGCTCCAGAGATCTGCTGAGTCAGTGTGGGATGAGTGGGACATTTGCATTGAGAGTAGGGGGAGAGTAGCTTCTGATAGCCTGCCCTGTCTGATACAATGCTGGCTCCACCTCCTGCCAGGCGACTGATGGCTCTGTGCCTGCCAGGGACGATCCTGGCCCCACCTCCTGCCGGGAGGCTGATAGCTCTGCTCCTGCCAGTGACAATACTGGCTCCACCTCCTACTGGGTGGCTGAGGACTCTGCCCTGCACAGTGAATAGGCCAGGTGCCTCTGCCTGGCTACACCCACAACAAACCCAGGATGTTGGGAAATTCCCCTGCATGGACAAAGGGATCAAAGCCAAAAAGGGGTATAAGAGAAGGACCCCTGAACCAAGAATTTAGATCACTTCTGACAAGGAACCCTGAAACCAAGGACAAAAAGCCTGCTGATCCAAGGACTTGCCTACCCCTTCTGCCAGTGTGCTGTTTGCTGGGGGGAATCCTGCATGTGCTTCTTTATTTTTGCCAAGGAACCAGGAGAGAGGAAGTGTGTGTACTCTCAGACTTTGCTAGGAAAATCTCCAAGGACTGGAAGAGTGCCAGTCTCCTGCTGAAGTCACACGGCTAAAGGACTTCATCATTTGCTTAAAGTGCTATTTGCTGGAACCTGTGAATCCAGCACCTCTGAAAGAAACCAGCAATCTCGACGCCGACGGACGCCGCCGAATCCAGCTCGACATCGTGAGTAACGGCTCCAGTGTCCCGCTTCCTCGACGCCGGCCGCCGGGCCCGATCGACGCCAGCAGCAACGCCAGTGAGTAGCGAGTTCGGCTCCAGCTTCAAGTGACCCCGTGTCTGCACCGCTGCTGATCGCATCGACTTCGAGTCCCCTCGATGCCGTGAGCGCTGCTCACTCTTGCAACTTCATCGACATCGACGACGACGCCGTATCCTGCTTCACCTCGTGAGTGCTGCTCCTGCCCGACATCGATCGACGCCGCTGCAGGTCGCCCAGACTCCGAGGCCGGATCGACGCCGGAGACGCGACACCGGACATCTCGACGCCGCTGATCATCGAGTGCTTCACTTTTCCAAGGTACTGTGTTGTGGGAGTCTGCTCGACTCCGGGCTCGACGTAGCGCTCCTCGCGGTCGACGCCGAACCCTTTGGATTAACTTTGCCTCGACGTCGTGTGACTCCTGTGTGGGTTACATTGTTGCCAAGAACTTTGTTTTAAAGAAGAAGAGTTGCTTTTGATACTAAAGACTTTGTGCTAAGAAGAAACTACACTTGAACTATTTTTCCCTTCCAAGAGTATTTATTAAGACTGTGGTATATTTTTTGTCGTTATTTGGTCTTGTGCTAAGCCTTATATAAAAATCCTTATTTTTATAATACTACTGTGTCGTGTCCATTTGTAGTGTATTCACTTTATTACTGTATGTGGTCATAAATGCTTAACACACAGCCTCTGAGATAAGCCTGTCTGCTCTGCCAAGCTACCAAGGGGGTGAGCAGGGGTTATCAAAGGGTGTGATCCCCTTGCCCTGACTAGAAAAGGTGTGTCCCTATTTGTCAGAAGTGCATACCTCTGCCAACTAGAGACAGCCGGTTCTAACACTTATATATAGAAATGCGGCCAAAGCTGTATCTCGCAAGGCCAATTCAAAGCGTCTGGTAAAAAACAGTTGAATACGCCGTATCGCAGAAGAGAAAAACAAGCTAAAATGACTTACAGGTAAAGAAGGCGGTTTCGTAGGGGCGTCAATCTGGGCTAAATTACTACTTGAAAAGTCGGGGTAAATACTCGTAGGCAAAAGGTCTGAAAAATCAAAGACCCTCTTGAGTATCCCATTCTTCAAAGGTATTACGGTCTAAAATAATGAAGAAAAACTATCTACAAGCACAAAGGAGCTTACCTTAAAGTCAACTTCTCCTCTCGCTGGATCCCTATCTCTGCGAGTTCAGAACACCACAGTACTGATTCCGTAAAAAACTCTCTCCAACAGTAGACACTGAAAACAGACTGTGCGGACTTTCTCTGTAGTCTCCAGCCTACATCAAATATCGGAGCCACTGTGACACTACCTGACACATATACAGTGCCACTCAACTAGGGGGTCACTAAGGAAAGAAGGAGAGCTGGGGAAGGGGAAGGAAAGAGGAACGGAAGGGAGGAAAAAGAGGGGGGAAGGAAGGAAAGGGGTGGAAGTGGGGATGAGGGGAGGGGAGTTGCACAGTGAATATTAAACAATTTGGAATGTAGAATGTAGACTCGACCAGGGAGGCATTCCACTGCTTATTGTGATTAGACATGCAGCCAGATTCATGAAGGTAAAATCGGCTCGCAATGGGCCAGATTCTGCGAATCTGACCCTTTGCGAGCGCTTTTATTGCATTTGGGATTCATCATCCCAAATGCAATATTCGCAAAATCTGAAATCGCTAAATTGCGAAGAATTGCATTTAAGGAATCTCTATTTGAGACTCCTTAAATGCAATTAATGAACCATTTTAGAATTGCGAATTCAGAATTTTTGGCCGCTATTTACCGCGAAGTCTGACTTTGTGGTAAATAGCGAAAACTTCGAAAAATGCACTTTAGTGCATTTTTCTAAGTTGGATGTTACACACACACATGTCCTTTGGACATGTGTGTGCGTAACACCAGTATAAATCACCATTTCAGGGGTGCTACAGGGTGTCCTTTGGACACCCTGGCACCCTTGAAATTGCTTCCTTATTTGCGATTCGCTAATTGCTAATCGCAAATAAGGATTGACTCCCCATTCATTCCTATGAGCCTTTGGCCCATAGGAATGAATGGGGAGTCATTCCTTATTTGCGATTAGCAATTAGCGAATCGCAAATAAGGAAGATGTAGAAATCGCGATAAATTTTGCGATTTCTACATGCATCCCGTTTTGCGCGTCTTTAATAGCGATTCCTTAATAATCGCTATTAAGGACTCGCAAAAGAAGAGCATGATGAATCCTGGGGATGCAAAATTAAACAGGAACCATCACCATATAAAAGAGATTATAATTTCTAAAAAATCTATATAACTACACCAATCGTTGTGATCGCTCTCTGTTGTCGTGCACAATATAGAAAAATTCAATAAGGCTGCATGATTAACATGGAGTATTACATTGTTCAAAGGAAATTACATAGGGACTGACATAAAACGTTGTGTATGACAGAAAAATACATTAAATTGTATACAGCTGAGAAATATATTAAGTCATCACCTCTACTTCACACAGATCCATCTCATTAACAAAACATGTTATATTTCCCTTTTAGACTGATCATTGTAGGCAAAAGGTCAACAACCTTCTGTCTAGATAGGTGTAGGATGTAATAATGTATTACTCTCTCTGGTTGTTAATACTGAGTTTGAAAAATGCAATATTTGATCAAAGCCCAAATTTCATCTCTGTCATTAAGTCTGGTGGTCGCTGTATGGTATTTCTCGATTAGTCTAGCCTCTAATCGGGTCAGGAGTGAGCAGAAAGAGGCAAAATAATTTACAGAACGAGAAAAAGAGGCAACATAGAGTGCAATAGTGAGCACAGAAGAGGCAGAAAAATATGCAGAAAACCGAACGCAGCAGAGGGTAGCAGACTGCAGACAAGCTGGACAGGAGGACTGTCACAGAGTGAGCTGCCACGAAAACCTGCTCCTGTGTGCCCCCTACTTTTTTCCATGTACCCTCTGACAGACCCACGCATGCGCTCAATCACAGACCCACTCATGCAAACACTCACAGTCTCACTGAGTGACTTATGCACCCACTGACAGACACACTCAGACACTCATGCACCCACTCATAGATCCATTCAAACCCTCATTTACCCACTCATAGACCCACTGTGAGACTCACATACCTACACAGACACTCATGCACCTACTCAGAGATCCATTCAGAGACTCACACGCCCACTCACTGACCTACTCAGACACTCTTGCACCTACACACAGATCCACTCAGATACTTATGCACCCACTCACTGACCTATACACGACTCACACACCCATTGACTGACCCACTCAGATACTCAGTCACCCACTTACAGACCCACTCAAAGGCTCACACAACCACTCACTGACCCAATTAGACCTTCCTACACCCAAGTACACAGACATGTACACACCCATACAGTCACTCACACACCCACTCACAGACCAATACAGCTACTCATAAACCCACAAACCTATTCACACACCCACTCAGAGACTCACCCATTTACTCAAAGACCTTCAAAGACACTCATGCACCCACTCACAGCCCCACTCAGACACTCACACACCCATGTACATAGTCATGTACACACCCATACAGTCACTCACACACACACTCACATACCCATACAACCATTCACATACCCACACTCAAAGGTTACAAGTTTCAGTCAGGAAATACAATTTACAAACAAACAAAGGTTACAAACAAAGGTTACAGGATGTTATAGTTAGGAAATAGAATTTACTCAGTCACCCACTTACAGACTCTCTCAAAGACTCACACAACCACTCACTGGCCCAATTAGACACTCCTACACCCAATTACACAGACATGTACACACCCATACAGTCACTCACACAACCACTTACAGACCCATACAGCTACTCATACACCCACAAACCTACTCACACACCCACTCAGAGACTCATCCATATTCTCACAGACCTTCAAAGACACTCATGCACCCACTCACAGATCCACACAGGCACTCCTACACCCATTTACACAGTCATGTACACACCCATACAGTCACTCACATACACACTCACATACCCATACAACCACTTACATACCCACACTCAAAGGTTACAAGTTGCAGTGAGGAAATACAATTTACAATCAAACAAAGGTTACAGGATGTTATAGTTAGGAAATAGAATTAAAAAAAATGAGAAATTCACTCAAAGAATCAAAGGTTACATGGATGTTAAAGTTAGGAAATAGAATTTAAAAAAAATTGAAATTCACTGAATAAAACAAAGGTTGCAGGGCAGTTATAATGAGGTTGACATTTCACTCGTACAAACCCAGAGAAATTCAGCAGTTATAGTTACCTGAGCTAACTATAACTGACGCTCCCACAATGCACTGCTTATGACCTCACATATTACTCACTCATGACATAGTTAGCGACATCACTGATGACATCTCAAATGACATCACTGATGACATCTCAAGTGAAATTACTGATGACATCACTGGTGACATTATCCAGTGATTCTGAGTGTTTTCTAAAAGCTAGAAAGAGCAAAACTCAATTCATGATTTAGCATTCTGCAGCACACATAGGAGTAGCAAATCATCATTATTTAATAATTATTTATGTGCAGGGAGGGACACCTTCCTGCACATAAACAATCATTAATGGAGCACACATAGAAAAAGCAAAAATGCAAAAATGATGAGAAATAAAAGAATTTCTCCTGTTGCGTCATTCTAATGCCTGCTATTACAAGAAGTTCGTTTTTGGCGCTGCCTCAGGTTTACACATCCTTGTAAATCTGGAGCAGTATTAAAAAGCAATGGGTTTTGCGGTGGAAAGCCTACAGCAACGCCTATTGTGCACATCTTTCAAGCAGAGAACTGTGTGAATGGGTACTGTAGCAGGGATTCCGTTCTCTTACAGAACTGCGCATAGAGATCAGGAACCTCAGTGAATTAGGGTGACCCAAAACTCACCTCAGTATCCAAAATCCCCTTACCTAGCTAGCTACAGTGTCTCATTGGTCATAACAAACTCCCAATGACTTAGACAAACCAGAACATGAACTTAGGTTACCTCCGGTATCGTGGAACACATGAACACTCTTTCGCTCTATAATCATTTCAAACCAGAATGTGGAGAAAAAGAGGACACGTGCAATTTTGAAATATTTATTATTCAATGCAAGGTTCTCAAACGCAGTATCTTATATAATACAAGAAGACATATTATAAAAATCAGAGTTATCAGCATAGTCACTAATCCATGATAAGCAAACGGTGATAGCATATTATAATGCAAAAATCAATAGAAATTTGTATCACCTATTTCTCGCACTCCCTATTTAGCATACTATATTATATCTAAGAAGGTCTCATTTGGGTTTTAGCAGGGCGGGCCCATACCTCTAAATGTCAGGAGGAGAGGATCACATCATCTTCTACCAGCTCTCTGCATGCGAAGCACCATCAAGTGTGTTTTTTGCATTCTCAGTAACTCTATCTTAAACCCGCTTAGAGCCCAATGTTGGCAGCAAATGTATTTGTGTTATGTCTAGTGGTGCGAGGATCAGAGCTCCCAGCAACCTTGTGTTAGGTTATTCTTAGAGGGTTCAGCACTCACTGTTCAGACAGTGTACCAAGCACGACTGATATCATTGTAATAACATATTATTCTCAAATAAATCACATCTTTCGTCTAGGTTGAAAGCTATAATAACAATTAGGTGTTGTGTGCAAACTGAAGCCAAAGGAAAATATGTTGTTTGAACACTTAATAAACTCATGCTAACTTAACACAGTATATAGAAAAGCAGCATCTATATGACACTCCCCCAATGATCCGAGGACGGTCAAAAACACAGGCCAATACTAGAATAGAGGCATAACATGAAAGCAGAGTTCAACAATGTTGAGCCAAGCTAAATGTGTATATAAAAGTTATATAAAAATATGTACGAATGCCTATAGTGGCAACAAAAATTATTTAAGCCAAAGTCTTAAATTTGAGGCCAAGTATAAAGTTACAGGCCTAGATCATATAAAGTCAAATGTTCGTAAGAAAAAAGGCACCATTCAAAAAAATACTAAAAAGTCACGTGCCATTATAATGAAAGTCTCCAAGTCATCTCATGAGTGGATAGAATATGCAAAATAGGCAGCAACAGCTTCCAACATGAAATCACTGTTATCATCCGAAAACAGTTCAGCCATCCAATTAAGCAATGGGAAAGAACATACGTGCTCCTCCAGCACCGGACCCTCTAGCAACATCAGAGGACAACTCGGTGGGTTCTCAAGAACGCTATGTGCCAGAAACTCATGCGCCGCTGTGGGTATGTCCCACTGACCCATTAGTCCATGCATCGCTGCCAAGGCCATAATCCTTTCGCCAGAACAAACCAACTCGTGAGCAACTACGGGGCCCATTAGGTGATTAAAATTGACGTCCGGAGATATCGGCAAGCAGAGACACAAATCAATGGCCCAGTCGAAATCGCAGCTTAGGCAATGAAACACAGGTTGGACACATGTGAAAAAGGAAAATCGAAACGATAATCCAAATGCCGTGCTTAAAGTCGCAAGCGGCAGGGTGCCATAGTAATCAAGCATCCGGTTGCGAAACATTGTCAGTAGGAGCTGAGCGGCTTCTTGCGCAGGATGGGCATCCATGTTTTAGGAAGCAGAATAACATCAAAATGCCTGCAGCCAAAGCCAGCAAAACAGGGAATCTGCCAAACAAACTAGGAAATATAGAATGGAAGAAAGCGGGGATGACACCAAAATTTTTTTCAAATGTAGTCACGAGACCACTGCTAATCAATTTAAAAAAATGAGCTAAGCCAGACGTGGAGGAGGCATTAAAGATTTGATGAACTCATTCGCAGAAAAAGTGCCTGTACCTCTGTGCGTGTGTAAGCTATGTGAAGGACATAAGCTTCACGGGCCGAGCTCAGGGCCACTTCCTTTTGAGACAAAAGAGCTCATATTCTACTCGTACCATTGAACTCCGCTTTCAAGGTTGGGATGCGCGGCCAGATGGAAACATCTGAATTCCCATGTGTGGGAGGATATAGCACATTTTTGCAACACACCACACGCTCTGATACAGTAACCACATGAGCGATACCGACCATTAACCCACAACACTCTTCGTTATTCAAAAGCAAATATCTACCATTTGTCAATAATGTAAATGTGGGAACTATTGCTGGAACTGGCGTGCCTTTCAAAACACAGGCTAAATTAGGCCGGTCCTGATTACAAGAACCATGCAACTGGATGTGTCTGCATATTAATGAACGGTCAGGCAACTGTGTGCATTCTTCACCATTAAGATTCACTTCCTTTCCATCTTTCAGACATCTGTACGTGTATGGTATAGACCATGCCACATGGAGGAAAGCACTGCCTAGTGGTTCATATCGTCCTATTGCAATATACCGCATACAATTAGTAAATTTGTACAAAGCAAATGGTAACGTAATAACTCCATAGATTAGCCATGTTGCACCAGCAGCTTCAGCTACAGAAAAGGGTAAAGATTCTAACTTTTCAATATGTAACATAGAGAATGATGCATCTCGCATTGAAAGCATGCGCTGCTTGTCAGTCAAATTAAATGGGGCAAATAGTGAGGACACGTTCATGTAACTCCAGGGCACACGGCCCGCCTTAAGAGTCTGTAGTGTCCATGCAAACTGCATTACAGAACGCAATTGATTTTGACCATGGTATAATACAGACACCTCATCATTCACAATGTCTACTACAGAAGAAACAATATTATTCAACGTGTAAATTCGGGAAGAAAGCATGTTAATACTGTTATCTACAACTGCAAGCACTTTTTCCAAATTTGCTTGGTCAATCGCCCTTAGGCGCTTACCAGCCTCAATTTGTGAGAATTTCCAAATTTGATTGTAAACCGCATAAATCCACCGTTTAGACCTACCATTAGACGGGCCTTTTATAAAATCATTTAAATCCACATTATCACTTAACTGAGATAGATGTAATTTAACTGCAGCTAACGTGGAATGTTGCAACCAATTCTGACACAGTTTCCCCACAGAGTAAGTTGTGACAGTATAATCAGTTTCAAAACGGGGATCAGGTCTGACATGTGTAAACCCTTCAGTCAAACCCAGAAAACGACGTTGGCAAGAATCAACACTTCTATGCCACATCAGCCAACCCTTCGGATCCAAACTGGATACATTAAAGGATGAATTATGCAATAGAGTTTGTAACTCACGAATGGACAATTCAGTATAATTACCCCAACCTGAATATTCTTCCAATTCGGGGATAATTGGTGTATTTAATTTTTTAGAAGTAGCCAATCCAAAGCATGTTGTTTGGGAAATAGTAGAATTTAGAAACAACATGTGATTCGGGATGAGACATGCACGGTGCAAAGCCTCAGTGCCTTGTACCTGCCAATCTTTGGTACCCCAAACCGATTTAAGGTCAATTGTTCCCTTTCATAGCTCGTAGCCATCTACAGCTAACTTGTCTAGAAAGGACTTCGAATACAGTAATTTTGTATTGGTAAGTCTAACTTTGGACATTGGCTTTTGTGTCATTTTGAAATAAAATGACTCAGGATTTGATTGATTAAAGTCTGTAAAATAAGTGTATTTTTTCAGAAATGTACTAGAGCTGCCTCCCAATGGAGCTGGGCAATGTTCCCACTGTGTGTAATTTACAGCAACCCTTCTGGAATTTGTTTTATGCAGAAAATGATTACCATAATGTTGAAAGCAAAACAAATCACCATAATTAACAGAATCTAAGTATAAATCCTCAGCATCAAATGCAGCATAGTATTTCAAATCAGAGAATAATGCTTCCACGGCCTGAATATCCCAATCATCAGAACGTATATTTTGTTTTACCACATCCCCCATGTTTACTCTAAGCACATTCGGAACATTAATCACTTCAGTTGGGCCATGTATCTGAAACCTAACCGCATCCCACACAATCCCATCAAGAACAGGCCAAGCAGTGATGTTAACTATATTCAAATCTCTTTTCAGTCTGTGTGCTGAATGTGAAGAGGAAAGAGGGGCCAATGTTCCATTAAGGTACCGAATTACTGTTCTTTCTTTGACATAGTGGCCATCGATCAGACGGAAAAAATAAAACAAAAAACCAATTGACATAAAAAGATAAAATGAAAATAGAATCATCCAAATGTATGTCCAAGGGGGAATTAAAAAATGTTTTTTTAATAAAGTGGCATATTTTGCAATAGTTGAGGGGTTTTTTGAATGTTCCGAAACAGAGTCAAAAGAGAATCTGGACTGGCCGGCTAAACGAGTCTGCAAATCCGGCATTGATAAATCAGTTGGATAGGTGTAGTTCAACTCATCAGTGTTAGTAACAGGAATAGTATTTAATAAAGGACTGGAAATAGCAGGCATCTCGAGGGACACCTCCGGTTCAGCACCAGAAGTTATGGCCAACACAGAGTGCCTCACCATGGAAGGACAGGATACTGCCGGTGTCATGCTATGAAGAATCGGCCACCCTGTGTGTATTGACATTGTCAATTGAGATAAATCTGTTTTCCTTACGACCTGGAAGTGGTGGTAATATGACTGTTCTCATGCCCTTCACTCCAAGAATTCGAACCGGTGCACGATACGAGGGACCAAACTCTTTCTTGTTATCGATCTTCTCTCGAACCAGTTCTCCAACTTGGGGTAGCCAGCCAACTACCGGGATCTGCAACGCATCATCCGATGTGGAGGGCAAATGTTCCTTTGCTAGACTGTCTCTGGTCTTTTGTAGATCCTCTAAAACATTGCAATGTTCATCTACGTCAAAGGCCGCGGCCTGGGCCTTGCAGTCTAGACCGTTGAGGTCAGGGACATACATCTTGATACCAAAGAGCATTTCGTATGGGGTCCGCCCGCCCAGAGACCTTCTAGGGAGATTATTAAGCGCACGCTGCACGCCATTGAGATGGGCCAACCAGTTTCTGCCAGTGCCTATAACTCGAGCTGTCAAAGATTGCTTTAAGTCACGGTTCATTCGGTCCACTACACTGTTACCCTCAGGTCTGTATGGAGACAAAAACTTGACTTGGACCCCCAACGAAACCATAGCATCCTTATACGCCTTAGAGGCGATAGCCGAACCCTGATCCGAATGGAAGGTACCACAGGCAAAAATCCCTACAAAGACACGCAAATCCTTTATGACAGTCCGTGAATCAGCGCTGCGATGGGGCCATACCCACACAAAGCGTGTGCATGAATCAACTGCTACTAAGATATATTTATACGCAGTATCAGAAGAAAAAGGACCGCAGTGATCTAAATAAACACATCCTAGAGGTTTATTAGAAATGTACAACTGTGTCTGAGGCGGACGCGCAGCAGTCGAAGGTTTAATCTGCTGGCAAATGTCACATTGAAGGACATAATCGCGCGTCTGTTTGTACAGTCCCCGCCACCAGAACCTCTGTTGTAGCTGAGTTACAGTGGCTGAGACGCCCGCATGCGCAGACGCCACACCTTCATGAGCCGCTGTAATCAAAGCAGCTCTGCGATCCGAGTTGGGAATTAAACGTTCACCAACATCAGGAATTTTCACATAAGGAACCTTATCGGGACTTAAGTGGTATGTGTACTTCGAAGGGAACCCCGCAGGATACTTACCTCCCTTCTCAATGGCAGCAACAGCCGCCAAGATGTCATCATCTATCTTACTTTTGCACCGTGTAACTGCTGCAACTAAGAATTTGGATACTGCTGCCTTCGCCGCTTCATCATTAAGTGAATTACCGACAGCGTGGACTCCCACACGCTGGTGGCCAAGAGTATGAATCACAAACACGAGTGGTAACTTTTCTTTAAGTTCAGCCACTCGGACCCAGATCATTTTATGTTTTATTGTGCTACCTTTGGAATCACGAAATTCATTCTGAATCCAAAAGAGCAAGTTTCATTGTAAGACTGGACACAGTAGTAAGAGTCACTTACGATTAAAGTCGTCACACAAGGATCGGCGTACTCCAATGCAAGCATCAGAGCACGCAGTTCTGCTAATTGTGCGGTGCAGTCCCCAAGTGTCTGCGTGTGCACGACACTGGACTTGAACTCATCGTTCACCATGGCACCGACCACAATGGCGCATGCAGAAACGTAGGCGTGTTTAGAGCCATGCGCAACCTGCGCCGAACCATCAGTGTAAATGATGCAATGGAAATCCTCCAACGGCCGCATTGCTAAAGGAGCAGGATGAACAAATTCATACTGTAAGTACTCCTGCGACCGTAAAGTGGTGTAAAAAATAAACGTGACATCCTGGGATGTCAAGGATGCAGCCCATTGAATCCACCGAGGGTGCAAAGCTTTGGAATTTGGTACACTGGCTTTCGTAACTGCCTCCAAGGCAGGACACGGGGTAACAACCAACATGCGTTTTCCCTGTGACAGGGCACGTTGCTTGAGAATTGTTATCTGCACAGCCGTCAAAACTTTTTCAACAGTGGAAAATCGCATTTCAGCCGAAGTGTACAAGTGTGACTTGTAAGCTATAGGTACTGTATCTCCTTCATTAAAAGTTAGGTACGTGAAACCTACTGTTCCAGGGACAATTCTTATCACCAGGTTGGTCTGGTTATCACGAGTCTGTAAATATTCAGAAGCGAGCAAATCAGCTTGCAAAGACTGCAGAATAGCTGAATGCTCAGGCAGCCAGCATGATTTGGAAAAAGATGGTTGTATCAAAGCATACAAAGGCTTGATACGCTGGGCATATTCCGGAATGTATGTTCTTCCGAAATTCAAAAAGCCCAGTAAAGATTTCAATTTTTTCAGTGTTGTCGGAGAGCGCAACTGCGCGCATTTCTCCAGGAAGTGAGGAGCCAAACCTTTTCCTTCATTGTTGAGTTCATAGCCTAGAAACAACACCGTGTACTCTGCAATGTGCGATTTTGCAAAGTTAAACTTGTAACCCATGTCTGCAAAGTTACAAATAATACTGTTCACTCGACACAGATGCTCCCAAAGTTCATCGTCCGTGAGATAAATGTCATCCACATAAGAACAAGCATCTGGGTCGACCCTCTCCAACAGAGAGACTATGCGGGCGGAAAATACTCCAGGACTATTCTTATAGCCCATCGGGAGACGCCAAAACATTTTTTGCACACCGCCGCATGTGAAGGAGGTCCATTGGGAACTTAGGCCATCCAATCTGTGGGCATAAAAACCATTGGAAATGTCAAGCGTGGTTTTGAACCGCTTACGCACAAGACTATTCACAAGGGCAGAGCTGTGGGTATTCTGTACTGCACAGTTACGGCAATGCGAGTTTAAATGCTGGTAATCCAAAACCAAACGATATGAGCCGTCCGGCTTGTTCACAGTAAAGAGGGGGTTATTCATCGGTGACACACATGTTTCAATTACACCTTGATATTCCAATTGTTCAAGGATTGCCGCGACTGAAGCTTTGGCTTCACGTCGTATGGGATATTGAGGTTGAGGCTGTGACTGAGACCGTAAAGGAATCTCGTGGCTTGGGGACAATTTATCCCAGCCACATTGATTGCGGTACACAGCCGGTGCAAGCGCCAGAGCCCACTCTTCTGCAAAGTGCAGCGCTTCCACTCTCGAAACAGTGTTCGCGAAACTGGGGAGGATTACCTCCTCCCCTCTCGGAGCTGCGAGAACAAAAGGTGGGGGCCAGTCAGCCTCCGAAAGCAAAATGTCATACGTAGATGAAAGATTTTCCCAAAATACCCCTTTTATGGTACGCTGTATGTCACCTTCTATCAACAGGACAATTTCAAAAAGTCTATCAGGGGGAGCAACTTGTGTATCAACTGTTTCAATTACAACATAAGTATCAGTCGCTGTCACCTTCAGTAGTGGACGGAGGGCCTCTCTCACTATGGTAATCTCCGCTGCGCTGTCCAGCAAGGTCAGAGCCCACGTCAGATTCCGAAGCCGCGTTCTCACAGTCTGGGGCATATCGATGCGCCGTTAAGGCAGCGATTTTCTTCTTGGCAAACTGCGGTCTCTTGGGCGTAGAGCCCTCCTGTTTGTCTGCACCGTTGCGCGGGCGGGGCTGGTCACGTCCTTGCTGGCCACCCCGGCCCCTGCCGCCCCCTCCACCACCGATTGACGGGCCGATGAGTCCTGAAAGGAACGAGGAGAGCGTTGTTCAGAAGCCTGAAAACGATCAGGAGATTTAATCATCGCGCGGTCGCGCAAATCATAAAAACGTTCCGACTGCGCAGGCAACGGAGACGCAGGGCGAGATGTCTGAGCCTGTTGTTGCTGTTGCTTACCCTGTTTCTGTTTTTTAGGCCAATTCTGTTTTTTATTGGGATTGGGCTGAACCGCCGCTACCGAAGATTGTCCCTGGGGCTGCTTTTTCTCTTTATCAGTAAAAGGCTTAAGACCCTTGGCATTGCGGCCAACCGCTTTATAAGCCGCCACAATTATCTTCGCTAACTGTCGGGGTTTCTCGGGATCGGGAATCGCCTTTAACGCGTTAGCCCCCTGAAAGTTCACTGCATCCCCCTTAACATTCGCAAGGATCAGATCGCAAACCACATCAAAGGTGCCACACAGGCGCATACCCAATTCAACCGCAGACTCCGGCCCGTGATCATCTTGAACACGTTTAAGGACCGTAGACAGATTGGACATAGACGGGGTGCCATAGCACCTCGAATATACCGCTGCAAAAGTCTTACCCCAGGACTCACAGTCAACAAGCTCAGGGGCCAAATCCTTCGGCAAACTAAGCATTAGAATCCGGTGCTTTTCACCAGGAGTCGTATTAGGAAACACAGCCTCCAGCTGGTCAAATTTCTCGGCAAGCCAGAAAGGAAAATCATCCTTATCCTGGGGCTTCTTTCCCATTAAGGAATTCGCCATGACAGGACTGATTTTCAAACCAGCCTGCCCTGCCGGAAGGGCTGCACCTCTAGGGGCTGCCCCTTGAACATTACGACTTGTGTAATGTACAAGGGCTCTAATCACGGCAATAGCGACTACATGAAGTCGCCTAAGTTCACCAATGTTACAATTGCCGTGATTAGGGTGAGGAGTAAATCCAGCCAAAGCGGGCCAATTTGCGCCCGGGATGGACAAAGGACCTAATCTCGGAGCGGTTAAAGAGTGGGGTAGGGCGCCACCAAACCAAACTCCATGCTGCCAAACATCGATAGGTACTTCCTGTGCTCTGTACGGAGCATATTCAGCAGGTACAGGTGACGCAGTGCACGAGTGGAACACACCAGAATTTGCGTCCACCGTCGGAAATGTCACTCACGAATAAAACAGTTCGTATGGGTAAGCATGTTCCGCACTCACCACCAAAACCACAGCCAAGCCTGTCAAAGGAACATCATAAGCCCGCAAATGATCACGCACCGCAATGCGACTATGTAGCGGGATGTCCACGGCTTGTGCCATGACAGCACAGGAATTAGAAACAACAAAGCAAACTTTGTAGCACAACTGGGTAGTAATTCAAGGAAACCGTTTCAGATAGATTCAAGCTTGAAAAGACCTATTTCAAAAATAGGTAGGTTTTTCCGACACCACCGCTCACCGAAAATGGTAATGAAGGGGTTAAGGTTTGAAAGATATACTACTCGAGTGTCATGATATAAGACCACCGATGTATGGGCGCCATGTAGCAGGGATTCCGTTCTCTTACAGAACTGCGCATAGAGATCAGGATCCTCAGTGAATTAGGGTGACCCAAAACTTACCTCAGTATCCAAAATCCCCTTACCTAGCTAGCTACAGTGCCTCATTGGTCATAACAAACTCCCAATGACTTAGACAAACCAGAACATGAACGTATGTTACCACAGGTATTGTGGAACACATGAACACTCTTTCGCTCTATAATCATTTCAAACCAGAATGTGGAGTAAAAGAGGACACGTGCAATTTTGAAATATTTATTATTCAATGCAAGGTTCTCAAACGCAGTATCTTATATAATACAAGAAGACATATTATAAAAATTAGAGTTATCAGCATAGTCACTAATCCATAATAAGCAAACAGTGATAGCATATTATAATGCAAAAATCAATAGAAATTTGTATCACCTATTTCTCGCACTCCCTATTTAGCATACTATATTATATCTAAGAAGGTCTCATTTGGGTTTTAGCAGGGCGGGCCCATACCTCTAAATGTCAGGAGGAGAGGATCACATCATCTTCTACCAGCTCTCTGCATGCGAAGCACCATCAAGTGTGTTTTTTGCATTCTCAGTAACTCTATCTTAAACCCGCTTAGAGCCCAATGTTGCCAGCAAATGTATTTGTGTTATGTCTAGTGGTGCGAGGATCAGAGCTCCCAGCAACCTTGTGTTAGGTTATTCTTAGAGGGTTCAGCACTCACTGTTCAGACAGTGTACCAAGCACGACTGATATCATTGTAATAACATATTATTCTCAAATAAATCACATCTTTCGTCTAGGTTGAAAGCTATAATAACAATTAGGTGTTGTGTGCAAACTGAAGCCAAAGGAAAATATGTCGTTTGAACACTTAATAAACTCATGCTAACTTAACACAGTATATAGAAAAGCAGCATCTATATGACAGTACCATATTTACAAGGCACCGTTAAGCCACAAAAAGCGGCTTAACGCCACTTTGTAAGTATGCAGCAGGGCATTGCACCACAGAAACAATGGTCAAAGTGAAGTTCCTGTGGTGCAATCCCCTTGTAAATATGCCCCTCTGTGTTTATTCTCATCACCAGTTTTGATCTGGTAGTAAGATCAAGCACATGATATGAAAACCAGTACTCTTGTGTGAGCAACCAGCCCAATAGCTTTTGCTCTCGTTATCCCTTATTATTTATTGGTATGTGCATCTCAGGATGAAAAGCTCAGTTAACACTTGGAACACATATTATTGGCTTTGGTTTTTTTTTGTGCCCCGCTTTTAATGCAACCTTTATATGAGACCATTTTATGCACTCTTTTTGGCTAGCAGTACATTCAGCATGGTATCTCTGTCAAGCAAACTAAATGCTGTTGTTAGTTTCAAAGGAGCTTCAACGATTGGCCAAAAAACACGTCAGGTGCATTATTTTTCTGCAATATATGTTTCTGAATTGACCTGTACTGGAAATGACACTTTTCTTTTTGTTCCCTATAGAAAATGAAAACTAGTGACTGTGAACTAAAAAGGTATATACATATCAAAAGGAGTGTGCTGAATTCCTCATGATGCACCAAGCTCAGTCCAAACAAATTTGATGCGATGATGAGGGCACAATGGACATGGCTGTCCTAAAAAACTGATAGTACAGCAGTTTCGTATTGAAATTTATAAATGTCGCCGTAGTGTCATAAAGTAGAGAAAAGCCGAACCTGTGTCTCTGGTTGTTTTGCAATTTACATACAGAACCGTGAAAGTCAACATTTGTAGCAAGCCAGGTATGCATCAATTTGAAGTTTGTTTATTTGTACGTTTACTAAGACATAGCCTGGCTACAGGTCAGATTTTCAGATAACCACACTGTTTTAAATAAAGTCACTGCAGCCAGCTGTCATATGATGAAATAACAAGAGTACACACATGAACAAAAAATGGTCTCTTACAACCTGCAATAGTGATTCCACAACATACATTACACCACAGACTTTACACTCAGTCATTGGTACATTACCTGCAAAAAGGGAACAAATTCCATTCTGGATAGCTAAAAAAATTACTCAAATCGAAGCAGTATTTCCTAATGCTAACCCTCATGAGAAACACAGAACTTTAACAATCTGTTTATCAATGGGGATCGCACTACATCTGGAGGACTGCAACACTTGGGGTACAATCTTCGCTGCTATCTACACTAGAACACATGGTGTGACGTCTATTTTGGTAATACCTGATGTCCTGAAACAGATTCAAAATGAATATGGGGCAGAGCCTGCTTCACATTTGGGTATGAAACTACTAAAAGATATTAAACAGGTCTCAGCAATAATATTAACTAATTTTAAAGGCGAAGCAGCATCAGTGGCGATCCACCCAAAATTAAGGGAATTTGATGTAAATGAGCAACCAGATGAACTGGCCAGAATAATTGAAGAATTAGGCAGAGACAGTCTGGGTGGGAAACCAGTGAAACCCCAACTGTCTGAAAGTGTTGAACCCTCGCTCACCTGAACATCCAGATAGTTCTGCTGGCGAGTTCTGAAGACAGTTCGTACCCACTCTTAAGCCTCTGATCTCACTGCACTGATTATTGTAAAACTGTGCATGAAGAAAAGAAGCTCAAGGGAAGGGGGAAGTGGAGAAAATAACAATAGAGAGAGAAACACTGCTCCTCTTGAGACGTCAACTGGAAGGGAGTTATGTTTGCTGTATTATCTATTAGGAAGAGACAACCAAAACAAGAGTATTACTAAACTATCTATATGTACTCAGATTTCTTCTTCTCATTCTGGAATACACACAATTGCTTATACACAATCATACTTTAATGTACCTCTCTGTTTCTGGTCTTTTTATGTTTCACCAGATAGGACTCTTTTTCTCAAGATCGTAGTGATACCTTTTCTTACATACAATTGAAGAAAGAACAACCATTAAATCTACTGTCAATTACTAAATGCACAAACTTATTTGGGAACATATTTGCCTTAACTTACTCTCTTGTTTGTCCTTGTAACATAAATAAAATGTCCTGGAATGTTTAGACTATGGATTGTCAGGTTCATACACCTTTACATTGGTACATGAAAGATTCACTGTTCTTTGGTAATAATAAGACTTAAGTCTCTATCTTGATTAGGACCAGAAACCCGTCCTAATATTCATTGGGTTTCAAGTGCTTCAAACAATGTCTCAGCAAAATAAAAATCTCAGCAAATCAAAGTCTCAACAAATCAAAAGTAAAATAAAGAGGTCTCAATGTTTCAAAGTATTCCGAACGTTTTCTGTACCTTTCGTACTTTCCTTGGCTATAAATATCAAAATGTACTTACTCGAGTGTTGTTTGTAATTTCAAAAATGTTAACCTCTTTTGTTTTCTGTTGCAGGTCGTTCCGATTCAAACCGGGGACCGGAAATCTGGAAATACCGGAAGGGATGGGGAAAGAACTCCGAGCCGGACCCAGAGCCTCGCAAAAGGAGAAGCGCCGAAACAATGAAGAGTCGCGGGGGAGGAGATTCTCCGCCGGAATGAAGTGCTCCAGATGCTGGAATCAGGTAAGCTGAGCGGGATCTGCAGGAGTGATACAGGAATCAGGTAAGCAGAGCAGGACTTTCAGGAGAGAAGGGTTTTCCGACGAGCACAAGCAGCCGCTAAAGCTTTTATAGACAACATCGGGTGGGGTTCACACACGCTGCACGTTGAAACGGTTTCTGTTGTAAAACGTGCAGCGCCCAATTATGCAAACAAAGGGCTCATTATACATTGAATGGAAGGCTCTTTACCAGTTTGCAGTTGCAAACAAACCTTGGCAATGACAAACCAAACCTTGGCAAAAACAATATATTATTGTGCATTTCTTTAGAAGCGTCATCAAAGCCATATACGTTGTTACAATGCAGAATTATTTAGAGCCAAGGTCATTGTGAAGAGAGGGGACAAGCTATTTGTCTCGAACAGATCCTAACAGAAAGTCCTGAAAAGGTCTTTACTAAAAACACTCGTACATCTTCTAAAAAGAGGTGGAAAAATAGCAAACAAACTTCTAAAGAGAAACGTTCTCAGTCCAGAGGTAGGTCTCCTCAAAGGGAGCCCTACGAAAAGAGGTATAACCTCAGGAATAGGGATAATTTGAGAAAACCTGATAGGCATCAAAATGCTGATACACATTCCTCTCGTAACTTTCAGACTTCGTCACAGAAATCCAAAAGAAGAGGACGGTCAGAAAACAAAGAAGAACGTGTCAAGTCCAAAGACGATCAACACGTTCAGAAAAGCAAGAAACCTCAATTCACCAAAAAGGTAGCAGGTCTAAAAATCAGATATGCCAAGGATCTTGAGGACTCAACTCAAGAATGGAGAACTGGCTCAGACAATGTTGGACAGGGCAGCAGAAGTCACCATAGCTCGCCAGAACCTGAAGAATCATCGAGAGACAGTGGACTTGAAGGAATTTATTCAAGTTGAAACTGCAGATACCAGGGTTAGTTCTCCACATAGGTTATATGAAATAACACTTAGGATGGAGGGAGATATTCCAAGAAAAATAAAAGCACTCTTTTGGGAGCGACTTTCTAAGGGTTATTACATTCTTCTAGCTGAAAAAGACTGGCCACCACAATTTGTCAGGGTCTGCCCACATGGCGAAGACATCATTATGCCAGCCTTCACTAATCATATTCGAATTCATTTAACATATACATATGCCGGGAAATGGGCAGTCGCCCAAGCTCCTGCATTGTACAAAAATCATGTAGAATGGGATCAGAATTCGCCTCACCATAAAATCCAGTTGAAAAATCAACCAACTGCACAAATGCAGTATCCACTTAAGCAAGAAGCTAAAAAACAGGTCAGGGAGATATTAGATCAACTTGAATACCAAGGGGTAATTAAAACATGCACCTTGTCAATGAACAATCCTTTGTTTCCTGTATACAAACCAGACAACACATATCGTCTAGTATTGGATTACAGACATCTAAATGACGACATCTAAATGATGACTTGGATAGGCACTTGAACAGAGTGAACCCCATTATACTTGGATTCGCATCTGAGGGTTACAAATTCAATTAAAAAAATCTAGAATTGCCCATCTCAATGTCCTGGTTCTAGGATATGAGTTATCAAGTGAAGGCAAAAGCCTGGCAGCAAACCTTCTAGAAATATGTGCACTACTGCAACCTAAAGAAACGCTGAAAAACCTACAGTCGATTCTAGGATTCTTAAATTTCAGAAGAATTTACATTCTGAACTACGCAGAAAGGGTTAAACCTCTCTACAAATTAATAAAACCTGATTTTAAAACAGTAAATTGGACACAAAAACACACAGAAATTTTGTGTTCACTCCAAACAGACATGTTAGGAACGAAACATTTGCAAACACGCATAAACGTATGCAACTTAGTGATCCAAATCATTCCAGGACAATGCTGATTGACGTACTTAACTTTTAACGAAGATGAAAAGTACCAATAGCTTACAAATAATATTTGTATACACAAGCAGAAATGAAATTCACTTCAACTGAAAAAATTCAGATAGCGGTTCAGACTGCTGTAGCAAAAGAAAGAGCCCTAGCACAGAGGAACAGCATTATGGTCGTAACTCCTGTATCTGCCTTAGAAGTAGTGACAAAAGCGAGCATTCCAAATGCTAAAGCTTTACATCCAAGATGGATACAATGGGTTAATTCTCTTGCTGCAACTGATGTTGAATACGTTTTTGATCCATATTTAAAAACACAAGGATTTCTACAAAACGAACATGAATATCCTCTGCCTACTGAAACTCTGCCTCTTGACCAGTATGAATGTATAATTTATACTGACGGTTCAGCTTAACCCGGGATAAACAAGCCTATAGTGCGGCGTGCGAGATCGTTAAAGGTCGCTGGTATGATGGCAAATTTAGACCAATGGTCACTAAAACTCAACCCTTATGAGATTGTACAGCTCAGGGAGCTGAACTACAAGCATTCAAGATGGCACTTGAAAACACAGATCGCGAATTCCCTACACTCATAGTGTGCAATTCGTATTGTGTTCAATCTTACAATGAATACTTGCAAAACTGGATTCAAAACGTTTATAAAGATGCAAAAGGTGGCACAATCAAGCATAAACTGCTTTGGGAACAAGTAGTTCAGTTACGACAAGGACTACAAAACACTCATGTGATACATACGCTGAGTCATCAACGCGATGGCGTTCACGTTGAAGGGAATTCGTTGGCTGATGAAGCCGCAAAGGCAGCGGTACAAACGGCTTCCGTAGCTGCAATCACTCGTTCAAAAACGAAAATAGACAGCAGAATAATGCTAGCTGTCAATGCTTTTAGCAAAGACAGCGGAAAAACGTTACCTAACGGGTTTCCATTCAAATACTCATATATAACTGATGCGAACAATGTTCCATTTGCTCGAATCCCTGGAGTGGGGGATAGGGAAATTCCAAACATGGAACATAGATTAGGACTAATCTTAGCAGCAGATGAAGGGCTCGCCTTTGCACATGCAGGTGTTTCCGCCACTGTGTCAATATGAAAACAGAGATACTGGTGGCCCCGCATGAGGAAACAAACCAGAAACTACGTTTTGGAATGTGAAATATGCCAAAAGATGAAAGTCTCTACTGTGAAACGTCCTGCGCAGACACCCCTGTTAATTTCAGATAAACCATTAGCTTGCGTTTACCTGGACCACTGTGGTCCCTTACAGAGGGATGGTAATTATAAATTCATAATGGTTACAGTGGATTCGTGTTCAAGGTTCATTTTGGATGTGGCCTCAGCGCTCGGCTGATGCTCGAACTGTTATAAAAGATTTGCGAGTCTTTATCGGCACATACGCAGTTGGCACGCGACATTCGGACCAGGGTCCTGCGTTTAGCTCTTGAGATTACAAGGAGGCCATGGCCAGTTTGGGCATTGCATTGCGGTACTCTAGTCGATCCAATCCTGAGGGAAATTTGGTTGTAGAGAGAAAAAAACGGGACATAAAGCAATCTATAACAGCTAGGGTATTAGGCTCGGGTGACAGGTGGGTCAAACATCTAATAAGTGTCCAACGTAGTCTTAACAATTTGCCAAGAAGTTCTCTAGGGGGTATCACTCCATGTGAAGTTCTTTTTGGGACCAGAATGTTAGTAGCGGACCTCGATTGCCAGACTTCAGTGGTAGTTAGTGATCCTACGGCAATACAGGTCAGGTCTGCTGCTATTTCATGACCTGTCCTCTAACCAAAAATTTTATTTTACGCTGCCCGCTTATTTTAAAATCCATTTTTAGAAATTACTCACTTTTTCCTGGCATGCTTCCCTGGTCTGCCGCGGCAAGTGCCGTTGGAGCGGAGGGAGCTAGCATCGCCATTTTCTGCAGCCGACAAACACCTGAGGGCACTTGATTGTAGCGGTCCCGCCCACCTCCTACCTCACTTAAGGGGGTGCGCCGAGCGGACGGCGCGCCAAAAGAAAGCCCATCTGCGCCAGACCGCCGCCAGCCGCCAGACACGCTGCTGGTTTAGTCTTTTATCTTCCCTTTTTCTCATGGCCATCATTCAGTACTCTAGTCTTGAGCTGCATTTATTAAATGCAACTACAAGTAAGACTGCCCATCTTTGTATATTAGCTAAGGATGCCATCAATGCCTCCTATATGTTCAAACCTACTGTCGATGGCATACCTATACCAGATAAAGACACTGTCAAACCCAATCTCACTAATCAGCGAGCTCGCACAAACAAATAATTGACGGGCCTTTATTGCAATGCCCGATCCCTCGCAAAACACGCTATTGAAATATGGGCATTAATAGACTCTGAGAACCCAGACTTTCATATCATAACTGAGACCTGGCTACATGAAAACTCCCACCCCGACATAGCGATCGCTATCCCACAGGAGTATCAACTACTTAGACTGGACAGAAAAGGAAAAAGAGGTGGGGGGATTGCCATCACGTTTAAAACCAACATAAAGATCCGCACTATTGAGACATCCCAAGCTGACTGGGGAGAGATCTGCATCTTTTCCATAGAAAGTGCCAGTCAATAAATCCTGGCGGGGTGCCCTAGTCTTTCGACCTCCCGGCAATAGAGCGTATTTTTCTACCAACCTCACAGAGGCTATTGCCCCCCATATACTAGCTGCTGATAACTTCCTTCTAGTAGGGGATTTCAACTTTCATGCGGAGCTCTTATCAGATCCCCACACAAGCGAACTTATAAATAGTCTTAATACTGTAGGACTCTCCCAACGCATCACCGTCCTACCCACTCGGCAGGGCATACCTTGAACCTTCTCCTGACTAACTCCCCCCTAGTAGAAACTGACCCACCATTTCCTATCTTATGGTTTGATCACTATGTGATAAGGTTCCGCCTCCAAGACTCTCTAAGTAAACCTCCACCTTCGAATATAAGCAAACTAAGCCGATCTTGGAACAAGATCAATCTTGACTCTTTTTCCACACACTTTTCCCCCATTCCCCTCTCTGAATTAACTAATCCCAATCATGGCGCCAGAAGCCTTGATCTGGCCATAACCACCACTCTTGATTGCATTGCCCCCCTAAAACTAACCAAATGCCCCACCAAACTCTCACCTTGGTTTACCCCTAAACTCAAAACTGACAAACTTGCCGTAAGGAAAGCTGAACGCAAGTGGAGGAGTTCCAAGGACAACAGGGATAAACAGGATTATATGACCTCTCACCGGCTATATATGAATCATGTCGCTCTCCAACTTCTTCATTAAAAATATCGATGATATCCACCAAACATTACTAATGACCAACACAAGAGCCAAAACTGGGGTTTCAATAATTAAATGAGCTGGTTTCAATGAAGGTTGTTTTGATTGAATCAAACAACAACCGGTTAACTTGTTACACCGAGCAATTTTATTTAATTTTTGCAAGCGGTCTTTTTTTCTTTTTTCAACACATTATTCGTTGTGCGTGGAAAATACAAAATGAACAATGAAATACGTTTTATGTACAATATATACAAACATATAAATACAACATTTCATACACACTTGGCCATACATTCATACACAGACCATACAAAGCAAATAATACTACAAAGAACACTGTGTCCAGGCATCTGTAAAACAATCAGTGGAAAAGGATTCTTTTCATATTTTACAATGTCGTTGTAATTATCATGAGATCCCTCATGAACCCAAATTAATGAAATCACTACTCCGACATGATAATGGTAGCCAGATGCGGGACTGAAAAGCTGGTCGACGCGTTTTAAACCCCTAGGAATTGGTGGGGTTCTCCTCAGGACCGGGTTTGGTTCTGAAATAATAAAGATAACTAGCTTGAGCAAGGTGTCATGGAGCAACTATCAAGTGGATTTAACAAGGGATCGACTACCAGAGTCCAGCTGACGCTCCCTACCTCAATCCAAAAGTTCGACCGACAACTTGAGAGTTTCCGATCAAAATCGTATTTCCCAACAGGTTTGGTTACAGCAGCTGTGCGAGAAAACAAAATACACGCGACAACATTTCAGTGTGGTGCAATGCTATCAGACATCATTCATACCGCTTGCAGAGGGGCGCGTAAACTTACCTGCGAGCGGGCGGTTTCAGTCTCGCTGCTCTGCTACTTTCTTTGGCGGCTGCTCCTATTCTGTAGAACGGGGGCGAAAGCGTTTGTTAGTGATGTGGCGGTTACCCGTGTGCGAGTCAATTCCGTATCAATCGAGTTCACATACCGAAGCGGGAGCAAGGCGATGGTCCTTCTCCCTAGCTGGTGTACATGGTTCAACCGGCTGGAGTCCTCGAATGGGGGTGTGCCTCAGTACTTCCTGGTTGGTGTTAGGAAGGAAGGAGGGCCCGGGAATTCTGGGACTTGTAGTCTAGAGACAATGTGCTGACGAAAGGGAGTCAAAAGGGTCAGCTGGCTTAAGCATTCGGCTTGTAAATTTCAGATATTTCATTAAGTCCTCGTGTGGCAGTATTGAACTTCATAATGAGCATTGCTTCACGTTGTGATAATTTTGCATCAATGTCCCCTCCCCTAGGGTCATTTTCAATTTTAGACAAGACGGTCCAACGTAAATCACGTGAATCATTGGACTAGGTGTAAACATGTGATCACGGATTTACGTTGGACCGTCTTGTCTAAAATTGAAAATGACCCTAGGGGAGGGGACATTGATGCAAAATTATCACAACGTGAAGCAATGCTCATTATGAAGTTCAATACTGCCACACGAGGACTTAATGAAATATCTGAAATTTACAAGCCGAATGCTTAAGCCAGCTGACCCTTTTGACTCCCTTTCGTCAGCACATTGTCTCTAGACTACAAGTCCCAGAATTCCCGGGCCCTCCTTCCTTCCTAACACCAACCAGGAAGTACTGAGGCACACCCCCATTCGAGGACTCCAGCCGGTTGAACCATGTACACCAGCTAGGGAGAAGGACCATCGCCTTGCTCCCGCTTCGGTATGTGAACTCGATTGATACGGAATTGACTCGCACACGGGTAACCGCCACATCACTAACAAACGCTTTCGCCCCCGTTCTACAGAATAGGAGCAGCCGCCAAAGAAAGTAGCAGAGCAGCGAGACTGAAACCGCCCGCTCGCAGGTAAGTTTACGCGCCCCTCTGCAAGCGGTATGAATGATGTCTGATAGCATTGCACCACACTGAAATGTTGTCGCGTGTATTTTGTTTTCTCGCACAGCTGCTGTAACCAAACCTGTTGGGAAATACGATTTTGATCGGAAACTCTCAAGTTGTCGGTCGAACTTTTGGATTGAGGTAGGGAGCGTCAGCTGGACTCTGGTAGTCGATCCCTTGTTAAATCCACTTGATAGTTGCTCCATGACACCTTGCTCAAGCTAGTTATCTTTATTATTTCAGAACCAAACCCGGTCCTGAGGAGAACCCCACCAATTCCTAGGGGTTTGAAACGCGTCGACCAGCTTTTCAGTCCCGCATCTGGCTACCATTATCATGTCGGAATAGTGATTTCATTAATTTGGGTTCATGAGGGATCTCATGATAATTACAACGACATTGTAAAATATGAAAAGAATCATTTTCCACTGATTGTTTTACAGATGCCTGGACACAGTGTTCTTTGTATTATTATTTGCTTTGTATGGTCTGTGTATGAATGTATGGCCAAGTGTGTATGAAATGTTGTATTTATATGTTTGTATATATTGTACATAAAACGTATTTCATTGTTCATTTTGTATTTTCCACGCACAACGAATAATGTGTTGAAAAAAGAAAAAAAGACCGCTTGCAAAAATTAAATAAAATTGCTCGGTGTAACAAGTTAACCGGTTGTTGTTTGATTCAATCAAAACAACCTTCATTGAAACCAGCTCATTTAATTATTGAAACCCCAGTTTTGGCTCTTGTGTTGGTCATTAGTATTAGTTGGACTCAGCCTTACTGAGTAATGAGTCAAGGCCCTCTTTTGATTCATCCACCAAACATTGCCACAACTATCTAACATCTTACTTAGCGGGATTAATCCCGATCCCGTACCTCTTTATACCGCCCCCTCACTAAGTTTCAGACAGTCACGGAGAAAGAAATACTGTTAGCCCTTAACCACATAAAATCAGGTTCCCCCACAGACACAGCTTTAGCTCAAGCTCTATCCAAAATTGGTCCTGCGTTCCTCTCCCAACTTACTGTTCTATTTAACCACTCCCTGTCACAGTCTAAAGTCCCCACCCTCTGGAAGGAGGCTATTATTAAACCCATCCTGAAAAAACCCTCTGCTGACCCCAAGCAACTATCCAATTATAGACCAATATCTCTTTTACCTCTCTTCGACAAAATTTTAGAATCTTCGGTCAATTGCCAACTTACCCAACATCTGGAAAACAATAAACAGTTGACCCCTTCCCAGTCAGGATTCCGGGCCTTCCATAGCACCGAAACGGCCCTGCTTGAAATGGTCGATAATATCAGACTTTCCCTGGATTCCAGACAATCAGCCATACTGATTTTGCTCGACTTGTCGGCTGCCTTCGACGCCATTTCACACAGCATCCTCCTTGACCGCCTGTGTGCGTCTGGTGTCGAAGGAGCGGCCCTTAATTGGTTCAGGAGCTATCTGATGGATCGCTCATCTAAAGTGCAAATAGGTGACTTCTCCTCAGAGAGCCAAATCATTAATAAAGGGGTTCCACAGGGCTCAATTTAACCTACATATGTCCCCCCTGGCTAAACTTATACAGTCTTTTAGATTTCAAACAGTATCATACGCAGACGATACTCAGCTGCTAATCACCATAGGACCTGACGTTACCAAAACGAAAAAGCTCTTTAAACTCTGTATGATAGCTATAAACAACTGGATGACAAACAACCGCCTTCTCCTAAATGCTAACAAAACAGAGATTGTGCTTTTTGGGGAAACAAAGCAACGTTTTCCTGAAGCCAACCACCACTGAATAAAAACGGACCGTCCCAGCAAGGCCTGTCTGGATCCCAAAGCTCGGTGATCTAGTCAGAGAAAAGATTTCGGACAAGAAGGAATTTGGGCCTTCTTACAGACAACCAGTACCTGTCCTAGCAATCCACGAATCAAGAACAGTTTTACTGTTGCCCCTTGTTGGTAAAAAGGAAAACAGGTTTGTGTCCATCGACCTGATCAAACCATACTATGTAGTCGATACTAAACAGTATGCCAAGTGGACTCTGACCAAGTAGCAGACGCACTCCTCTAGCTACTATCCAAGAGGTTCAAACTGAGAGACTCATCACCTTTGAGGAATCTGCAGTGTGAAATGAAGGACTATGCAATAAAGCCATGGTACTTGAACCTCTTGAAACCCAGATAACAGTTTGTTAAGAAACACCTGTCTACAAAAAAGTAACAAGTGATCAAGTGGTTCCAGCGATTTCAACGAATCCTGATGCAATCGCAACAATTGACAGAACTGCCTCTGGCTATTTCATTAACTTTGCTACATTTTCTGAGGATCCCAGCGAACCTGAAACGACACCAGCAAAAATAACTTTCAAAGAACAAGCAATAGACCTTTTTCATCACCTGGAAAAGACTTATCTGGTTTCACCATGGATTGAATTTTGGATTGTGTTGGGTGTACTATTTCTTCTACTTTGGTTATCTCTGGTAATAACTATGGGTATGCTGATAAAGGGAAGATATGTCAAAATGGACACAGCAATTAAGAACATCAACTTACTCCTTAAGCCACACAAATCATCCCATTGTGAACAAAGAGACTTGTCATCAGTGAATATCACAGCCGTTCCTGTACCTGATGGTATAACTTGGGAAAAAACAGAATATTACTTTTTTGGCCCTTCGGAGCTGTTGAAGATTCCACACTTATTCAAGATTTCATTAAGTGACTTTGTTTCATCTAGTACCTTTTCTGATGATTGGGACTTCGAGACTATTAATAATATGATGTCAGATTTAGAAATGTCTGCCGTATTCACAAATCATGAATATTTAGAAGGTTCATCAGACTATGAACAAATGCATTGTTATAATCATTATGGTCATAATTTCTTGCACAAATAAACAATGCCTAAAAATGTATTAATGTATAACCAATGAGAACATTGTCCTACACCACCAAAGGGTAGCTCTATAACATTTGCAATGAAATTTCTGTACTTTTCAATGTATCCAATCCAGAACCATTTTACTTTAGAAATATGAACAAAACAGGAATGAAAAGTATGTTGACCAATACAAAACATATTTATTCTGTAGCCTTTTATGCCCAAGTGTCTAAACTAGGTTTCGACTTTTGGAAAGACAATATTGAGACAAAAACTGGGGTTCAAAAGATTGGCAAGTACAGGGTATAGAAGCTTTATTTAGAGCCTGTATAATACCTGAACAAATTATGTTTTTGAATGACACTGTCCAACAGACGTCTTGCCTTGGGTTAGCCAAGATAAAAGACCTGAACAATCCGTCCACACCTACACCTACACCTGATAGTCATAACACTTCAGAGGGGGAGGTCGACGTACATACTATTTTGCTTCACAGCAGAACAGATCCAGACTGGAAAAAATGGTTGATCTGATCCACAGACACAAACAACTGTCAAGATAGATTACTGAATAAAACACAGGGTTGGACATTCAATATGCCAGACCCAAGATATGTTCAAAGACAGCATCCTGGAATAGTAACAACATACAGTGTAGGGAAACTCTGCCTTGATTGGCTCCAAAGATCTACACTTAGGATGTAAAACATCACTTATCTTTACTTAAAGATGGCGCAGACCTTAGGGAGTTCTTGCTAGGACCAAGAAAACCGCATCAAAAATGTTTTATATATGCCGGTATCTATGCTGCTTATAATGAAGCATGGAAGATTACGAAAGCAGAGACTGCAGAACGAATACGAGAAATTGATCTTATTAATTTAGAGAAAACTCTCTCTGTAGTTGACAATGGGTTAACGACTCTGTCATCCAGGATATATTCCTTGGACAGCATAGTGTCTTCTGCCATAGACATCATGGAACAGGACTTGGTCATGTTGCAACATGGTCAGTCACAATTACGTTTTATCATTCTATTAGGCTGGATGTTGCAAAACCTTTGTTCAGGCTATGTGCCTTGGCACTTAATCAATACTATGTCACTGTTTTCAGAATTCAATCTCACTGATAAACAGATCAAACTGGCACAGAGGGGAGCAGACTATACGGTGCTGAGCATTAAAAAACTAGAAAGATTGCCTTTTACAGTTGCTGAAAAGCAAGCTACTGAATGGATTATACATGGAACAATCACTCTGCCTGTTACAATTTTCCATTTTCAGTATTGCCTAAAACACATACCAGCAGGCACATATGAAAGGTTGGGCAAAGAATACATCAAGACATCCTGGGAATTACCATACACACACAAAGGTTGGAGTGGGGAAGGGAAGTGTTCCTTAGTGTTAAGAACCTTGAAAACGTACTAAGCGGTTCTCTCCTTTGTCAGGGTATAAACTTACACGGGCCTGCGATGGTTCCTCTAACAACTTATCCTGCCATCTGCAAGGTTCACCAGCTTCAGTGATTGATCCAATTTTTGGACAACTTTCAAATGGAAGTTACCTCATGTTGAACGATCACAGCTGCTGTGGCATGTTGCCAGGTATAACATATCTAGTAACTGTGTGAGTCAGGGTCACTTGCTGTATGCAAGTATTGTTTCCTAAAACTAAGACAGACAGGGAGTTGCCGTTATGGCCTTCACTGAACATCTCTTCTATACGAATTGATACTTTAAGCAGAATGAAAGCCATTCTTTTGCAGAAAACTGTGCCACTGACCTCGGCCAAAGAAATCTATGACCTGCAAGTCGCAAGGACTTCTGCCGAGATACATGCCCTCTTAACTACACACTGCCCTATACATTCCTTGGAAATGTTAAGTCGTATCTTAAAACATGTCTGATACGAGCGGTATTGTACATCTATTTAAGAACGTATGTTCCGGACTGTTAGCACCTTTTCAAGCAGTCCTTGGAATATTTCCAAACTTTGTGCACTCTGTGTTTTTGTGGACTGCCTCTCCTTTTGGGACTCATTAAAGGGATACTATTTTTTGCTCCTTCTGCTACGATATGGCAAGCCAAATCACCAGCGCCACTCCAAGCACCATACAGAGAGCTCTGTTGGAGGAGAAGTGTCGTGAGCGCATCGTCCAAATATTGGGATTAACTAGTCTACGAGAATTAAAAACCACATGGTTTCTGTCATTCAGACCAATCTAGCAAGATTGCATCTTACCTGTTTTACGCTGCCTGCTATGCGGAGAAGGATGCGTGCTAGACATCTGTAAAACACTCCCATCAGTCATGCCTACGGATGTTGATACTTTGCTGGACCCAGTAAAGGCCCATGAGCAGTATTGTCCCCAGCAGCTACCAATTCTGATGACGGCATTCATAGAGATCTCACAGACGCAAAATGCTGATGCTGAGGCACGAGAGGAAACTTCAGGCACCATCCAATTAGAACATTGCTAATGCGACCAGTGCTGAAGGTGATGCTTCACATCTATGTGCGGTTAATCTTCTAAACAAGGTAATCCAACTGTCACCTACAATGATAGACGATTTTTTTACAGACTTAGAAGATTTCATGTTTTCTCCAAGCGCTAACACTGACTTTTGAATTTGGCACACAGTGTTCTTAGAGACTTTGGGTCATATATATCAACAAATTTACCCAAAGACACAGAATGGGCAAAACCCTTTGATACATCTGGCCCTTTGAATTTGACCTTCATTTTTTAAAAACAAAGAACTTTTCCTATGATTAATTTTTTTTCCAAATATGTATTCATTTTTTGGCACAAAGAAATCTGCTTAAAGTAGAACTAGTCATAGAGAACAAAAATTATTTGAATACTTCCAGAGACAGTATTTGACCTTGTCCACATACAAACAGTTCTATGTAATTTGACATGAAATGGTTTCAGCCTTTTTTCTTCTGTATTTACGAGCCATTTCATAAATGTATATCTTCATGATTCATTCATTTAGCATCCAAATGTCAACATATATGCTTAGAATGAAACATTGCTTTAAATGCGAACAGTACCAATGCATCTTTTATGTGTACAACCAGTTCAATTGCATTTTTATGTATTTTTGGGTGTGTTTTCACACTTCATGTGTAGATATGTTTTAGATGTGTTAAACATGTTTAGAATTTAGTAACTTGGTACATAAGAAAGTGGAGTGGGTGTTGTATGTCGTTTTAGATTCCGAATGAATTTTCCCGATTCATGCCCTTATACAGATACAATTCGTGTTGCCCTTATATAAGCATAGAAATCCAGCCCTTATTTAGGCATAGCCCATGCTACCCAAATATAGGCATGGCTACTTCCATCTGTTCATCTACGTCACAACGATTTCTTGGAAAACCAGACTCTTAAGCTGTTAGGGACTTCCCCTTGCTTGGATATTGATTTCTCCAAGAACTCATTTATTATGCATGAACAACTATTCCTTAGGGGTTCATCCATGATGTTCGTATGCCCGACTTTACGTCAAAGCTGGCATTCCTAAACACCTTCAAGGTATAAATATGCCTTCACTTGCTATGGCAAAGCATGGTGTGGTTCAGTGCAGTTCAACTACCTACTTGCCTGACGCAGCTCGCTACTGAACTGCAGTTAGAGGCCTTTTTTTAGAACCAGAAAATAGCTGGTCTTAAAAATTGAGATAACACTTGGGGCCTCTTCCCAGCAGGTTTTGGTGCTGGACAGTGCCGCACCATCAATAAGTGTGCATTCCTGGGCCTCAGTCATGATAAGTGTTGCAGCGCTGCGACAAGACTGCGTTGCAATACTTTTCACTACGCCCTTCTTGCATCACCACGGATGCGCAGTATTCACTGGACAGTGCTCCATGACGCAAGTAATGACAGCTACATCTGGAATCCTGATGTTTCTGCCTGCGCTAAAGTCATGCATTGCTGCATTCATGTCACAAGCATGAGGCAACTCCAGCAATGCATGGGGCCAGCCTATACCTGTGGCACTGCATCACCCATACACCTGACATCAGGCAGGGGTAAGGTACTGATGCAGTGCCATCCTACAATTGACGCAGTGAAATCTGAGGGATTTCACTGTGCCACTGCTATGAGGACTTGTCGCATGGGAATGCACACCCTGGGTACATCATACCTGATGCAGGTATGATGTGGCACAGGACACACGGCGCAATGTGGTGCTAGTTTTGCCTGGTCCATTTTTGAGGAGTGCCAGGGTGTCGGCGTAGTTGGAAATCCATTGGTGGCGGTTGGGCGCTGTGGCGTCATCATCTGCAAGCGTTGGCGGAGTGGTGGTGCTGAGGGAGTTGATGAGACGTTCTTCGGTGGCCTTGATCCAGTTGCGAGGGGGGGCGATGATGGGGATGGTGTACGGTGGGCATGGTGAAGACGTGATGTATACAATGATGGTCTGTAGTTGAAGTTGCCGCTGGTGGAGGTGACGTGCTCAACTGTGTGTCCTGCTGTTTGGCTTCCTGAGGTTGACTAGCTGCTTGAGTCTGATGTTGGGGAGCTATGCCAGGAGGGGCTGGTGTTCTGGTCACTGGGGTTGTCCAGGTGGAACTTGAGTTCACCAAGTAGGATGTCGTCAGTGGATGGGAGAGTCTGGTGTGCCATGAGGTCTACAATGGCATCAGAGCATGGGTGTCCATGGCCCAGGGGGCCTGCAGGTGGATGGGGTTGAGGTTGGTCCGGATCTGGAAGTTAAGGTGCTCCATGTCCACCGTTGGCTCATAAGAGTGCATGGTCAGTCGGAGTGTGCTTCTGTAGGTGATGACGATGCCTCCTCCAGGATGGTTGGGGTGGTCCTTGCGGGTGATTTAGTAGCCGTCAGTGATAGCGATGGCGATGTCCTGTCCGGAACAGATGTTGGTACTTGCAGGCGATATGGCATCCAGGGTTGATGTTGAGGAGGGTGCCTGCGCCATAGTAGTGGAGTGTCCGAGTTTAAGGGTCCTTGGTGCTGAGTGCGGTCCAGGGGCATACGGACGCAGACGGGATTGCTTACGGCTTGCCTTTGGCATGAGAGACGTCTAATTCAACGCAGGAATTAGACTGTTATACCTTTACAACGCACCTCCAACAATGCTGGTGCCTTTACATTGCATTCCATTACAGGGCATTGTGAGGTCAGTAATGGGGTATTTTTAATTTTTAGTGTGGGTATGGGTTTTGGGTGTCGGGATTAATTTTGGGGTATCTCATGGGGTAAAATTTGAAATTTGGGGAGTGTTTTGGGGTCAATCATGAAAGTGCAGGTGAGCATTCAGGGTAAAAATTAAAATAGGAGTGTGCATTTGGGCCAAATATGATTTTCAGGCTGTGTTTTGGGGGCTCAAAGAATAATCTTAGGGTTCAGGGTTTGCTTTGAGGTGCAAGGGTTAGTTTTAAGGTTGCACTCACTCGGTGGGAATTGTAATATTTACATCCAAGCTATCCAACAGCTTCCCTGCTGTTGCAATATGCCTAGTATTAGGATGCATTGTAATGGAATGCGATGTAATGGTATGCATCATAACTTCATATATACCTTTGGCACACCAGTGGTACGCCTGCTAAGCATGGCCGCCCAGCAGACGCCATTGAGAAGTGCTGTTGGGGGGACTGGACAGCTGGAAGGTGGGAAACGCCAGAAAGGACGCTGGATGGGGCGTGGATGCAGGTGTGTGTGTGTGAGAGAGGGTGTTTTAAGTGAGAGAAATCTTAACTCAAGGCCGGGTCCCATACCTTCGTTGCTCCTGCTCTCCTGAGTCTGCTTCCAGGACCAGGAAGTAGGCAGCCAGGCACCCTCACCTAAGCTGAAATGCGGCATTGGGATTGGTCATTGGTGCCGGGTCAAGGCATCCAGCCAGGGGCTGGAGGAGTGGGCATGTTCTTTATGCAAGCTGTAATGCAGCCTGCATTGCAAACAGGACAGTGCACATGACTGCTTTGGGCTGCCTGAGTGGGCCGACCAAACATTCATTGTGCACATGAGTGGGCATGCCACCCCGCCCCTGCCCTACTCCTTGAGCGGAGCAGCCCTACCCACCCTCACATCCGCAAAGGAAACATAGCACAATTACATCCTCAAGTTATCATCATGTGATGATTTTTCATCTTATTGCACTGCTTGAAAGCAGTGAGAGAACGCTCTTCCGCCGTAGTGGATAAGCCGCCACTGGGGGGGTGTCATCTACAGGTGCTCGGCCTGTGCGAATCGACCCCGGGCCTCCACTACTACACGTCCCACCTTTTCCTTACCAGGACATTGACACCATGGTGCAATCCGCTGCACTCTCTTCAAATCTGTGAATCACAAGCCTGGGTACAGCAGTCACCGATAAGTCCACTGGTGAACCTCCTGATGCAGTTAATGCCACAGGGCCCCCTTAGGTGTGAAGTTGCAGCACTCCCGCCACACAAGTTTGGCGCAGTTCAGGGCTTCATGTCTACCAGTCCTTGTATATATAGCCCATTCTTTTTTGGGGTAATATGGCTTCACCTGCTAGAGCCCTTCCTCTAGCTTGCCTGCTCTTCCCCTAAAACTGATGCTGGGCACTATCTGCAAACACAAACATAAGTGGCCCTGCCACAAGAGTGCTGAAAGAAAAACATTCACTCGCGTAGTTAAACTGCATAGAACATGTCACACCTGAAAATACAAAAAATAGCTTCCTTCAACTGCCGGATCAAAAAATGAAGTTCAAAGAATGAACATCTACCTTTTCATAGACCTATGGAATATTTCAAGTGTAATATGTTATCATTAAAGGAATAGTCTCCAAGGCATCTCTGATTGTTTCTTAGATCATATTTGTTGGGTCTTAGTTTTATGCTGGATAAGGATCATTGAGCCCCTTGAAACTGTATAATATATTATGTAATATTATTTCTTTCGGATTGGCTCGGTCATATTTATCTTTTCAAATCTCCACATAGTAGTAGACATTTTATTATGCCTGCGCTTTGGAAATGTCCCACTAAACATAGTTTTGGAGAAATGGAATAAGAACTCCCGCAAATCTTCTGTTTATGACCTTTGCTAATAGGAACTCAAAATATGTTCTATGTTTTGTAATTATGCTCGACATTACAAGAGGTTAGGACCAAATATGTATTACCCTTGCTAAAGAGACACAGGGGCATATTATCAAGCAGCAGCGATAATTATCACTAGCCGCGCTTAGCACGAATTTTCTTATTGCTGGAATTTATCGCCATGCTAGCTCTGTATTAACAACGCATAGCGCAATGGCGATAAATATTCCAGCAATAGCGGGGGAAATGGGCCAACATCGTTGAAAAACCAGCGATGTTGCATGAAAAATGACGATAATCTTGCAGATACGACCCTGTGGTCGTATCACCATAATCCACCCCCCATGTAATGTATAAGTTATGATTTTTGCAGACGTTAGAAAGCAGCGTTAATGCTGAATATGATTATCGCTTCACCGGACGGGGCCTCATTGTAAATATCGCGGTGCCCCATTAGCAATATTATTCCATGATATTTTGTTCTCATTAACGATGCGATGCGATGCAAGGCATGCCATACGTGGGCGCTAAGTCATTGAAACACGCGCTAGCGTGTCCTAGTAAATATTGCAATAAAATTATCTCCGCTTTCGCCCACAAACGGACGCTAAAGCGGCGAAAATTGTATCGCCAGCCCTTGATAATATGCCCCACAATCTGGGCCCATGTTGAGCTGTGATGGAACTGCTAAAAAATCTGCTGACTGAATGTACTTGTTTTAAAGTTTATAAATTGTTTACATGTATTTTTACCTATTTTCTAATCAAAAGGAGTTCATGAGTATATTAGCGATGTCATGTATGACATTCACTGGCTCTCATTACGGTGAAGTGCATTTTATTTTGGTTTTCTGATGTGGATTATAGACCTCAATTGAGTTCATGAATGATGTGAATAAACTAACAACCACCTCAAACTAAATATGAAATCGTAATATATTTAATTTAATGATGGGAACAAGTGTGGAATATTAGTAAATATGTAAATTGTAACCTACGAATAGTTACTTCAAGACGAACAGAATTAACCAGGAGGTTTGGGAATAGACTGTTCTACAGCAAAAACAGAATTTGTGGGTGGAATGCCGGCAAGTTCCTTTCTATCCCTGTTGTGGACTGTCCGCAGCACATTTTGTGTGTTATTTCTCTATTGTATTGTATTGTATTGTATAGTACTCTTATATAGTGCGACTGCCACCCTACGGGTATCCTGGCGCTTTCGAGAAAAACCGAATCAGATGGAAACAGCAAATTGAAAGGCTGGATGGTGAACGCCAGGGTCTCAGACTTTGGCGAATAGCCATGTTTTTAGGCTCTTTCTGAAGCCTATCAAGGAGTCGGCTTGCCTGATGTTCTGGGGCAGCTCGTTCCACAGGCGAGACGCTACTGTGCAGAAAGCTCTACCTCCCATCCTGGATCTCTTGAATCTGGTGGTAGTTGCCAGACTTAGACTGGAAGAACGAAGAGACCTAGTGGGCTTGTACCATGTGAATCTTTCCTGCATTGGTAGAGGACCTGTACTGTGTAACGCTCTGTAGACAATGCACAGAGATTTGAAAGTGACTCTGTCCCGTATAGGCAGCCAATGAAGGTCTCTCAAGGCCATTGTGGTAGAGGAGCTGCGTGGTCTATTGAGTGCCAACTTGGCCACTAGCGACTGGACTCTCTGCAGCCCCTGCAAGATGTATAAGGGGGCGCCCAAGTATAGGAAGTTACAGTAATCCAGTCTAGCCAAGATTGTGCTCCTTACTACCAAAGGTCTAGTCTCATCGGGCAGGAGGGGTAGAATCTGTCTTAGTGCTTTTAGCAAGCCAAAACAGACACTAATTGTTTTGTTAGTTTGCGAAACCATTTGAAGGTTTTCATCAAACAGTACTCCCAGATTCCGCACGGTCTTTACTGGGATGCAGGGATCACCCCCGGCGAAAGCCTAAGCTCGCACGGTAGCTGTTGATTTAGTTTGACCGTCGAGCAATAGACTACCTCCAATTCCCCTTGTTGAATTGAAGGGAGTTTGCATTAAGCCAGCTGGAGACCCGACACATGCATTCCTGGAATGTGTCCATGGACTCCGCATGTTTCCCTTCCAGAGAGAACACCAATTGGGTGTCGTCAGCGTAATTAATCAGATCGATCCCATAAGATTTTATAATAGGGATCAAAGGCTGCAAATATATATTAAAAAGCATAGGGCTGATCGACGAGCCCTGTGGCACTCCATGGAGGACCGGGGACTTGAGGGAGGCAAACGGAGTCATGGTCACTACCTGTTGTCTACCGAACAGTTATGATTGTAGCCATTTCAGAGCCTTGCCTTTCACGCCCAGTTCTCCAGTCTACTTAGCAGAACTGCATGGCTAACCGTGTCGAATGCAGCCGACATATCCAACAGCACAAGTACTGACGAGTTACCGTTGTCGGCTCTCATTCGGCATTCTATGTGGAGACTCACACTACAGTTGTGTGCTTTGCATGCAATTTTTGGGGTACTACTTTTCTATGGTGTAATGCACATATATTTATGTCATTTAGATTGACTGAAAAGAACAGCATTTATTTTAGGCCTGTTCCTCCAGAGGCAAGGATAGCAAAATGGTGGCATGCAAAAGTATTATCCTTGAGGGTTGCTTTGCTTACCACTATAGTGCACAAGTACACGTTTTCAGAACAGGGGCAATTTGTTGCATGTTATATTATATTATCAGCATGTTTATAGCACACTAATCACCCAGGAGCTTTGCAGCATGTGAATGAGGGTAGCCCTGGGGGTTACATGAGAAGGCATGTCTTCAGCTACTTGGAGCTCAAGAAGCGTGGATGAGGCTCTGATGCATTGTGGGAGGTTGTTCCAGGCTTTAGGGGCTAGGTACGAGAAGGTGCGACTCCCTGCTCTGCTTTTATGTATGCACGAGTTGTGTGCTAGTGAGAGACCAGCAGGGTGGAGGTCAGCAGAGTGGAGGTGACTGGAAGGTTGATGGAAGTAAATGCGGCTATTCATGTTTACAACAATTATTTTTAATGAACCAATAAAAACTGAGTTAGGAGCCAGTAGGCTTCATTCTATCAGATGTTGGCTTGGGGAAAGGCACTGCCAAAGAGTGGCCGAAAACATTGAGTAATAATGGAGTTAAAAGTACAGACACCACTGAGAAAGCGTAAAGGAATCTTCACAAAATGGCAGGTGTGAACTAGGTGGCTAGACCTGCTGCAAAAGGAACACCAGGAAGAATTTGTGAACGGAGATAAGTACTGAATCACCCGACTAACACTGCAAAGGTTTCATGGCAGGGATTCAGTGTAGGGTGTCCAAGCAGTGTATGTGAAAGCAGTCCAACGATTTAGGAATTGTCAGAATTGAATTTGTAACGTCAGAAGAAACAGAGGCTCAAAATTTGACGAATGCTTGCTCCTCTCCACCCCAATGGGCTGGCTGTTTTTGTAGCAGTTTCTGTCAGGCCTTGTGGCTGTTTTGTACATTTGTGCTTGATCTCATCTTGCTTCCAACTGATGAGGCTGGGTCCTGTGGAGAAAGGATGCTTCCAGAGAACATTCATTCTTCCATACTGTAGGCAGACTATTTCCTGTGGATCAACAGCTGACATCTGGAATATCGTTACATTTCCGCAACTACCCACGCCATAAGAAATCTCTTGCTTTTATACATGCCATTTGGTGTCAGTATTTAAAATCTTCAATATGAGTATGCACAGGGATAGCCAGGCTTGTGTTTAAATTGGGCCGTAGCAATACAACAGAGCAGATCTAGGGTTAATGACCAGGTAATATTATGGCAGATAAACATAGGACTGTTTATTATTGGAGAAGCCACCTCTGACAACACTAAATGTAATTCTTTAATTGGCATTACTGGGGACTAGTGCAAATTATAATCTTTTTTATGCAGGGAAGCAGCACAGAAATATTTCCGTCATCATTTTTACATTCATGGGCATATTTGGAAGAATTGAGTTAGCATCGGTTCGTCAGATTTCGTGCCTGCTGCAAGTGCCCTAGCAAGGCCACAGATGTGCTGTAGTTACAATACAGTGTTCCATTGGACGAGGATCCAAGGATACGTGAGAAATTCTGATGCATCTGTCGGCGCTAAAGTGACGCATTGGTGGAATTGATAGTAAGACTGACGCAACTCCAGCAATGCATCAGAAACAGAGGCAAACCCTATTTTAATAGCCCTTCATCAATCCTTATGCTTGGTTTGAGTAGGCATAGGGATTTTGACACAGTCAAGCCGTAGAGTGATGCAGGGTAATGTAAATTTCACTGCATCAGTTCTGCATGGCTTTTAACTTGGGAACATCTACCCTGCAAACATTATACTTTGCACAGGTAGAATGTGACGCAGGCCTCTACACACGGACGCTTTGGGTCCAATGCGTTCGTTTGTAAAGATGGAGCAGTGTTAAGCAATGATTGCATTGCCGCTGCGTCAAGCAAAATGACACTGTGGCAGGGATCGCTCCTTGTAAATATGCCAATTAGAACTTAAGTAAACCACTTACTGGAAACTACCATGCTCCAGTTTTTGTCTGTAGGAAACTGATGCTCTCAATAGAGGCATACACTGTATGGTGGCCACAGACACACGCTTATTCATATTTCCACAAAAACACAATCTGTTATTCATCAGCAGGATGGTCCCCTCCCTGCACAAAAACAATCCTGCATGCAATGCAGGCAACCTTGCACCAAGGTAGCCGTCATTGGTTCAGGCTGCCAAAAGGGCACCATTGTAGGAGGAAAGGCCGGATTGTGCTGTATTATTTTAAATGAGGGGTATTCCTAGCCTTACCCTGTCACGCAACGCAGGAAGGTGACTTGCTGCGCTGTGTGACATTCTCATGAAATAGGCCCCACCGACTTTAGGTAATCTATACTTTAGACTTTTTATTACTCAGCAAAATAAACACTGAAGCACCATTCTTTTTCTGTGGACTAATCAATATCCACTGACAATGTGCAATGATTGTCAATGCGAACAAGACATAAATTGTTATTCTGTAATAGTAAATCAATCGCAACATTCTTCTAATTGTTTGATTTAGATGCAAAACATAGAATCCACACCTTACAATGGTTCACTCTTCCAGAAAGCATAGAATTCCCGTACTTGCATCTCCACCATTTTGAGAAGGGTTCTGTGATACCATTTTTACCAATGTAGTAAGTTAGTACACGCTGCAGATGAGTGGGGTGAAGGGTAAATCTCACCCTCCCATTAAATGGTTTTATGCAAAAAATGGCGTGCAGGGGCATATTTTTTTTTTAAATATGTGCATAAGTTGACATGTCCTCTCCTTTAACTGCACGTACATTACAACGTCTTTGGCAAAGTAAATTAATTAAATTGTTCACGAAATACAAAGAAAATCCTCTTATGAAATCCCCCAAACTGCAGAAGTAATATTAAATATACCATGCAAATCAAAATGTAGGGGCATATTACCAAGCAATAGCGATAATTATCGCTATTGCTTGGTTAGAGACAAAAATTTACCGCTGAGCTGCGGCGATTTTTACCGCAAATAAACCTTGGTATTACCAAGGTTTATCGCAAATGCGATAAAAATCGGCCGCAATGCATGAATATCGCTGAAAAGTCAGCGATATTCATGCATTACTGAGCTAATGCTCTTAGCCATGTTATCCACCTCCCATTGGATAACATGGCTAAGAACTGCTCAGGGCAGGTGTTAGCTTTTGGAGATATTCGCGCTTAGCGCGAATATCTCCAAAAGTTGGTAATAGGAGATAGCGATGTTAGCGACTGTTTTCAGTCGCTAACATCTTGGCACGCCCACATGTCATTAGTGATAAATATCACTGACATGCAAAGTGGGGCCCAAGATGGTCGCTATCTCCTACTAGCTGTCGCTAACTGGTGTTAGCGACAGCTAGGTAATAGGGAGATAATTTTATCTCCGCTTTCTTGGCTTTTAAAGCCAAAAAAGCGGAGATAAACCCCCTTGATAATATGCCCCGCAGTTTCTTAACAAGTTCTACTTATTATGCTGGCATCGAGTTAGATCATTTTGGTGCTATAGATTTCGTGCTGAACTGTAAACTAAAAGTAGAACACTTAAAGACACCAGCAGAGACTGGATATGAATACTAGACAATCATCACACAATTCAACAAAATGATCAACATCATACCAGAAAGCGTGAAATTATCTCCAATAGATGTCAGTATGGAAAAATGTTTGTATGTTTTCCACACAAATTACATTAAATTAGTTTACAGCGTTTGGTGTTTTGGGCAAATTCACTATTGTGCTGCTACATTTAATAAACCAGCAAATCTGTAGACACGAATGTAGAATATGTTTTAGGACTTTGAATTGCATACTTTGCATACTGCAGAGCATGTTCATAATATATAAAGACAATTTATTTGTATGAAACATTGTAATAAGTGATCTATGTTTTAACCTCCTTGCCCATGTACCATATTCTCTCGTTGGTACTTGGATCACTTTTTGGTTTTACCTGGAAAATATGAGATAGTTGCTTCTACCTGTCCAGGAAGGTCAGTCCACACACTACCAGAATGAACAGTTCCTTCACCTATCACAGCTCTTGTAGTGAAAGGCCCACCTCTCCTTGTTGTTCCTCTGTACCAACCTTAGATCTCCAAATTCCATATATATGGCTCAAAAGAATTAAGACCTATGGGCAATGAGGTGACTGACATGTTATATGTAGCTGCCACCACCACAGTGCTGATAATGCAGCATCTTCTACCCCATCTTCTGTCCTCTGAGACATGGACCTGTATTCCTGGCATGACGATCATATGTAGTGTCACATGTCCACATTGAAAAGCGCCCAGCCAGCACTGCCGGTACTGGTCACCTCTTCCAACATTGCAAGGCATCCCCAAATGACAGTCTGACAATTCCAATGGAGCCAACGAGCAGTTGCTTTACCAGTTGGCAGATCTTCAACTGCAAAAATGCCTCTTGTGTGCTTATAATACTCCTAAAGTGCAACTACTAGGCAGGCAGTCGGAAGAAAGTGGGGAGTCTTGCACTAGTATCTTAAATTTTACAATGTCTTCATATCAGATGTTCCATTTTTCACTACCTTTTCAATCTACGCTTCTCACTACATTTGGCATGTCCGAATGACAGTATAGAACAGGTAATTTGTATGTTGTTGTTTTATATAGCGCAAACTTGACCCGAATGTATTAGAGCACTTTACATGAGCACCAGTTGCATTACAGACGAACACATTCATTTGTTTTTAGGCACGGGGAGATTCAATGATGTGCCCAGAATCCCAGGATGTTTGAGCCTCCTGCCATGATTCGAACCGGGTTCCCCAGCTTCAAAGTCGGCTGCCCTAGCTGTTACCACCATTTAAGGACTATGGTTTCTGACACTCACCACATTTCCATGAATTTTCAGTGGCATTACTTTAAGATTTTGTGATATAGGGTCAAGGGTAAGAAAAACATATACCACTTCTTCTATATGCCATAAAATGCCAAAATATCTTCCAGCTTAGGATATGATGGGCAGTAGAACTGAAAAAGGTGATAAAATCTGTGCTGGTTGATTAAAATGCCAACACAGGGAAGGGAAAACCCACGTCAGATTGCTCATGCTGGCTGGTAAGATGTCTAAAAATGGACATCGGGGGCACATTTATCTTGGGCCAGCGTTTGACTAATTAGACTCTTCTCAAAAAACGTTATAATTTTTCTACCATCAGACATGGAGAGCATTCATCAGCTCAGCACACACTACTGCTTTTTTCAATTATAACAATATATCCAATGCAAGCCTTCCAACTCTGAAAAAATGAAGAGGGCAGGACCTTGAGGCCTTTAGGGCCTCATTTATGAAAAGTGTTGCATCACTACGATAAAACAGCGATGCAACACTTTTCACTGTGCCCTCCCTGCGACACCTTGGATGCGCTGTATTTACTGTACAGTACTCCATGTTGCAAGGATTGACAGATGCATCAGGAATCCTGATCTCTTCAGCCCAAAACTCATGCATTGCTGGAGTTGTGTCCTAAGCATGATGCAACTCCAGCAATGCATAGGGAGGCCCATAGCTATTGCACTGCATCACCCTTATGCCTGCTATGAGGCAGGCGAAAGGTTTTGACGCAGTGCCATGCTGGCAGTGGGGCAGGGAAATATGATAGATTTCACTGTGCCACTTCTACAAGGCTTTCTTGTGGGGAAATGCCCTCCCAGTATACATTGTACCTGACGTAGGTATAATGTGGCGCAGGGGTCACAAAGTTACACATCGTCAAAATGCATCACTTTGTAAATATGGTGCAACATGGCGCATTATTTACGCTGCTACAGCGTCATGAAAAGTGATGCAACAGCGGCGTAAAAGTGTCACATGGGGCTCATAAATAAGCCCCTGGTGCCTAACTATCCCAAGATATGGCCGGGGGGGCTTCAGAGGAACCAGCGTCATGAGAAGGTAGTGTGGCTTGGTGTTGAGCACTGCCTGAATGTCACTCTTCACTCCCAAAAAATAGGCTCAGATTCTGTCGTCCTGGAGACATCATGAAGCCCCCCGTGGACATCAGCTGAGCAGCACCCAAACAAAGGAGCTCGAGACCCAAGCCCTGCAGGGGTTTCCAACTGATCTTTTGTTTCTCCATATGATATCGGGTCTTCAATGGGTGACTGCATGAAGACAGCTGATATTGTGTTACAAGCGGTGGCACTGTGTGTGTTGGCTGCTCTGCCCATGTTTGATCTATACAGCCAAATAGCAGCTCTGAGGCTAACACAAGGTTGTTTGTAGCACCCCAAACAAAAGAAGAAATGCAATAAATATTTTTGACCGTGCTGCAATTCATGGTTTGAGAGCAAACAAAAGCAAATGTGGTGCACACATGGAATCCACACTTTTTGTAGGGATCTGCATAAGTAGGTAGCCCAATTGCGATCGCAAATGCAGAAATTCACAGAATTTCTGCGTTTGCGATCGCAATTTGGGCAGTGTGCTATGTAGCACACAAAAACCCACACGCAAAATAAGGAATCGCAAAATTTGCGATTCCTTATTTTGCGAATGCATTTAAGGAATCCCAAATTGCGATTCCTCAAATGCAATGTAGGTAGCACCCAAGTTGTGCGATTTTGGCTTAAGGAATCGCAAATTACCACCAACTTCAGGTTGGTGGAAATTTGCGATTGCTTTGAAAATGCCCTTTTTTGCATTTTTCAAAGTGCCATGTGGCGCACATACATGCCCTTAGCTCATGTATGTGAGCCACATGTGCACACATGTTTATTTCAGGGGTGCAAAATGGTGTCCTATTGACACCCTTGCAACCTTGAAATTGCATTCTCAATTTGCGATTCTCTAATTGAGAATCGCAAATTGAGAATGTCTTCCCATTCATTCCAATGGGCGTTCTAGCCCATAGGAATGAATGGAAAGCTATTTCTCATTTAGGAATCTCAATTTCCGATTTGCAAATAAGGAATAGGTGGGATTCGCCAAATATTTTGCTAATCCTACCTACATTGCGTTTTGCGAATCTCTAATTGCGATTCCCTAAAAATCACAATTTGAGAATCGCAAAACATGTATTACCTACATATGGCCCGAAATGATTAAATTGGAAAGAAGAGCACTAAGAAATCAATTGAAAATGTCAATGTTATGATCTTTTCGAGTATTTAGTGGTGAGAACACAGAAAGATTAGAAATAATAAATGAATAATAAGATTCTTCTACAATCGAAGGGAACATATTTTTTCTGAAAGTACCCTAAGGTTGTTTTGTGGTTTGAACCAATTTCACTGTTTGAATTAGCTAGTTTTTTTTAATTTGTTCTGGGCAAATTTACCGCCAATCAGCATTGTCACAGAGCTAATTCCAGAATGTGTCCCGTACATGTAGCAGAACTAGTTTTATTTTATTTAAACAAAATGATTTGATTTTTCCACTTAAACTGGGCAGCCCTCTTAACTCCCCATCCTCAGGCCACCCAGTATAAAGGGAAAGAAAATCAAATAAAAAAATCTAAATGAAAAAAGGATGGGAGCCTCGTTAAATGGTTTGCTATAGTACCAACTGCTGATAGCTTCTCATGCTTACTACTGACCAATGTATGAACTTTAACCTATTATAAATTGACAGATGGGTAAAAAAGTGAAAATATAAAACTATCAGTTCTTTTCATGGCACAGTAGGCAAACAAGAGAAACACTAACATTGATTGATCCTTAGAATGATGAAGAATACGATTCCAGTATGGGTAGGTAAGCTTCCTTCAGAGGTAACTCTAGTTTGTGGTGTGTCTTAGTTTAAGTGCTAGATACTAAATACAGTGGTGCTAGTGTAGAAGATGTCTTTCTGTTGATAGTACCATTGATGAAGCTTTCTGTGTGATGGCTTTTGTGAAAAAGGAGGAGGAATTTTAAGAAATCCTATGGTTGGAATCATGCTGCTTTCACCGTCTCTGGAACGTTATTTGGTGATTGAAAATTTACTGCTAGATTAGGTGGTTTCCACCAGATCAGAAGGGGGCCAGAAATATGGACACATGGAATGCAATGAAAATGGCTCGTAAAGTTATCTATAAGATGTTTTCTTGCCTCATTTTTAATATGGCAGAACCAGTTTTCTTCTGTTCGGAGTGTGGTCTTGGCATACTGTAATTCACACTCAACTTTCTAAATGTAGGTATGTTGCAGTGTGATTTGAGTGTTATCTGGTTACCATTGACATACTGGATAATGACCTACATTCAACTTGGCCAGAGGTGCCATGTACATGAAAGGAAGATTGGGAGTTTGAGTCAGAACAAACCCCAGTTTCCAAACTCTCAAAATCAAATTGCCTATCTTGAAGACATCTAAGGAAGTGTGAGCCCTCAACGCTTATGTCTTATTCCAAATGTTTAAATGATGGTCTATTGTTTCAAAGATTACCGAATAAATTAAGCAGGGCCTAGTCATTCAGGCGTGGCAGAGTAACATATTTTGTAGATGTACCTTAGATATTTTCTGTTCTTCTCCATGGTCACAAATATGCCCAATGGTAGACTGTGTATTTCCAAGTGCATACAGTTGCCTGGTAGCTTCTTGGTCTAGAGTTTTGGGAGACCAGAAGGCAGTGGTTGGACAGTGTACCTATATAATTTGTGATGATCTTGAGAAGTTGGATGAGGGCTGTGTTTTTCAAGTGGCAAAAACATATACCTGTTATATTTATATGTGAGGAACCTCCTTGTGTGAATTTTACAGTGTGCTTGCAGTAGTGGAGGTTTCCTGAACAGCCCTATCAGTTGCCTGACAGATGACAGTAGATAGGCAAAATTCAAAATCCCAAAGAAAATTGAGTCAAAATTAGTTATTCGTATAGTGCTGTCAACAAAGTGCATTACATACGATGTAAGTATTGGAGGAAGGAGCGCCAAATTCACAAAGTAAAAGGTCAACATTCCATGTTGTAGTCCCTATTCTTTTTTATTTTTCAACTAAATAACAAAAAGTTCATTTTCCAACAGAAAAAGTAATTCAGTCCAATATCAATAATCCAATCTGAGGATGTGATTCAATATCACCTGTTTGCTAAAGTTTAGAGGAGCAGCAAAATGAACTGCTGCAACGTCAACGGGTCGTGATAAACCTGCTGCACAATCGAATATGCACTGAGGCCCTACTTTTAAACCCAGTCTGATCCAATAAAAAAACATCTACGCCCCTGAGTAATTACTTAAAAATAGTGCTCAATCTGGTCCGCATGAATAACAACCAATGATCTTCGAAGTAGCGTCTCGAGTGAAAGTTTGGCCAATCTGCAAAAAGTCTCGTGGAACGATACCTGTTCCCAATCTGGCCCAACATGCTTGTTACCACTGGAGATGAACACCTAGCACCAGGGGCTATCCTGGATACATTTGTTACCCCCACAGAACAAGAGTTCACACAATTAGCCCTCAATGTAGCATCTGGATCCCCATTGGATCCTCTACCCCATAAAATAGTTAAAGAATTTGGGGCTAAATTCTTTCCTGTACTCCGCCAGCTATGTGTCCAATCCCTCGGCACAGGCATTGTGCCGAGGGAGTGGAAACAGGCAGTTGTCACACCGCTGCTAAAGAAATCTAATCTGGACCCCAATTGCCATAAGAACTACCGGCCTATCTCACTCCTGCCGTACCCAGTTAAGATCATGGAACGGCTGGTCAGTAGGTCTTTGTCCCTCTTCCTGGAAACAAATAACATCCTTGAAGAGGAGCAATTCGGTTTCAGACCAGCCCATGGAACCGAGTCAGCTTTACTGATGGTACTGGATGACCTAAGAATGAGGGCGGACAGGGGAGAATCAGCAATTCTGATTCTGCTTGACCTGTCCGCCGCATTCGATACGGTGAGCCACGACATCCTGCTGACTAGGTTGAAAACCTTTGGAGTACAGGGTATGGCACTTGACTGGCTCCGCTCTTATCTGTCAGATAGATGGCAGGCAGTGGCATTGCCCCCGTATCAGTCTGAGTTCGCTATGGTCCCACATGGGGTCCCTCAGGGGTCTGCGATTAGCCCGATCCTTTTTAATGTTTATATGCAGCCCCTGATGGCCATCATCAAGGCTCACGGCATTAGCGTGATCAACTATGCGGATGACACGCAGCTGATGATTTCCCTGGATGGTGCCCATGCAGAATCTCTTGAGACCTTCCACACCTGCATAATGAAAATGGCAACCTGGCTAAAAAGAAATTCACTACAGTTTAACAGCAGCAAAACTGAGATAATGCAATGCAAAGTGGGAAGAATAGCCAGAAACCTGCCTGTTGGCTTTTGGCCTCTAGACTCATGTGAGCCACTGGCACCAGTAAAAACAGTGCGGAATCTGGGGGACAGTCTCAATGACAACCTGAGTCTGGAGACCAACGTCGACAGGTGAGCAGCTGCTTCGCCCTAATGCGGGGCCTTCGAAAGCTGCTGCCTTTACTTCCAGCACACACCAGAGCAACCGTGGTCAGAAGTACCATCCTCAGCCGCCTGGATTACTGCAACGCTCTGTTACTGGAATCTCCTGCCTATCTGATTTCCAGACTCCAGAGCATCCAGGCGGCAGCTGCAAAGATGGTGCTTTCTCGAGGACGTCGGTCCTCCCCCTCCCTTGCTCTAGCTGAGTTGCACTGGCTGCCCGTTCATCAGAGGATCCGGTTCAAATCCCTGTGCACCGTCTTCAAGGCAGCGCATGGTTTGGGTCCTAAGCCCCTTCAGGCCAAATTCAAGTGGTATGAACCCACACGGACCCTCCGCTCCTCATCCACTAACCTCCTCAGTGTACCTAGGATTAGGAAAGCTACTCATGGTGGCAGAGCTTTTAGCATAGCTGCAGCTCATCTCTGGAATAGCCTTCCCTTGGCAATTAGGAAAACCAACGAACTGTTGCTTTTTCGCAAAAGGATAAAGACTTGGCTTTTCCCCAAAATTACACTTCCCTAGAGCTGTTCCACTCACTTGTCCCTTTGCTGTTCAGTTTTTTTAGTTGCACTTTTTTCAGCGCCAGGATGCCCGTAGGGTTGCAGCGCGCTTTAGAAATGACATAAATAAATAAATAAACCTTTATCCAATCCGTGTGCTCCATTCACTAACCCGCGCGCCTCATTCTCTGCCTCACGTCATGCCGTCAGTCCCGGAAATAAATCAGTAACCAATCAGAGATAAGTTCAGTTAAAACATTCTTATTATGCCGACTTAAGGTTAAGTTCACCCCTTCCTACAATGGTTGTAATTAAACGTAATACTGCGCAATTCGTCACAATAGGAAGAAGCGAAAAGCCCTGAAATACTGAACATTTCCCACAGGCATTTCAATACTGGTTGGGAAACCTTAAAAACGCAACAATGTCTTATTCTTCTCAACCGCGTGTGGCTATGCCTTAGTTTCAATATGCCAAATCTCAAGGCATGATCCCGTGAGTTTTTTTTTAATAAAACTGTAGAAAAAATAATCCAATCCATTAGAAATAAAAAGAAAGAAAAGAAATCACCACTAGATATTCATCTAAAGACGAAACAATCAAATCTCCCAGCCTGCAAACATAATGTATTCTACAATTCAATTGCTATAAATAATTAAGTCATTATATTGAGATGTCCAAAGCTGATACACCAACTATATAAGTGTTGTCCATTTGACACCAACCCAAATGAGATTCAAAACGATAATTCAGAGAAAGTGATGAAGCTCTGACTCACTGTTCAAACCAACGGTAGCAGACCTGCACCTACTGATCCATTTGGCATCCTGCTGTCTTAATGTTAGTACCCAATCCCCTCCTCTCTTTCTGGGGGTAATTTTCTGAATCCCATGAAACTTTATGTTCTGCTGCGTCAAGTGATTGTCCTTAATGTGTTGGTACAAGGGTGATCTATCATCTAGATTTAAGATGGCATATTTATGCTCTTGTATCCTTAGTTTCAACATGCGTTTCATGCTGTCAATGTAAACTTTATTGCAGTTGCATATGATTGCATATACAACTCCAATACTGTTGCAGTTAATAAACTCATTAATAGTATATCTACTTATTGTGTTGAATGCAAAGTCCTTTATTCTATTTAGACCGATGTCACAAACATTACACGAACCACAAGTATAAAAACCATTCGGTGATCTGGGAAGCCAAGTCAAATTCACTGCTGGCAAGGGTTCAAGGTAATTTCGGGTAACCAACTCTTTGATGGTTGGACTTCTTTTATAAATAATCCCAGGTTTCTCACTAATCAATGGAATTAAGCCTGGCACTCCCTTCAGCAGGTCCCAATTCTTTCCTAGAGCTTTGTAAATTAAATCTTTTTGAGCACAGAAAGTAGTCACAAAAGCCAGCCGTTCTCTGGCACTGTCCCTTCGCTTTTGCTCTAAAGTAGATTTTCTTTCAACATGCATAATTCTTTTCCTAGCTCTCAAAAGGTCTTGGTGTTTATAGCCCCTCTGTTGTAGTCTATGCTGTAATTGGTCCAATTCTTTATAGAAATCCTCATCCTTGCTGCAGTTCCTTCGTATTCTGATCATTTCCCCATAGGGGATACCCTTGGTTACTGAGGTCGGATGGGCACTGTCTGCTCTGAGTACTGAATTTGTGGCAGTACTCTGTCTGTACAATTTACTCATGATGCTGTCACCTTCAACATACAGTTCTACATCTAGAAAACTAATTTTACTTGTGCTATAATTCAAAGTCAAGGCAACATTAAAATTGTTCTCATTCAAGTAATCAAAGTACTGAAACAAATTGGTCTGTGTACCCCTCCACATGATTAAAATATCATCAATGAATCAGGCCCAGAATATAATGTGGTCCGTCCCAGGCAACATAAAAATTGTTCTCATTCAAGTAATCAAAGTACTGAAACAAATCGGTCTGTGTACCCCTCCATATGATTAAAATATCATCAATGAATCAGGCACAGATTATAATGTGGTCCGTCCATTTACCAGCACCTCAACTCCAGGCATTAAGACAGCAGGAAGCCAAATGGATCAGTAGGTGCAGGTCTGCTACCGTTGGTTTGAACAGTGAGTCAGAGCTTCATTACTTTCTCTGAATTATCGTTTTGAATCTCATTTGGGTTGTGTCAAATGGACAACGCTTATGTAGTTGGTGTCGTATCAGCTTTGGACATATCGATATAATGACTTAATTATTTGTAGCAATTGAATTGTAGAATACATTATGTTTGTAGGCTGGGAGATTTGATAGTCTGTTTCGTCCTTAGATGAATAACTGGGGGTGATTTCTTTTCTTTCTTTTTATTTCTGATGGATTGGATTATTTTTTTCTACAGTTTTATAAAAATAAAAAATAAACTCACTGGACCATGCCTTGAGATTTGGCATATTGAAACTGAGGCATCGCCACACGCGGTTGAGAAGAATAAGACATTGTTGCATTTTTAAGGTTTCCCAACCAGTATTGAAATGCGTGTGGGAAATGTTTGGTATTTCAGATCTGTTCGCTTCTTCCTATTGTGATGAATTGCGCAGTATTCCGTTTAATTACAACCATTGTAGGAATGGGTGAACTTAACCTTAAGTCAGCATAATAAGCATCTCTTTTGAACTTATCTCTGATTAGTTACTGATTTATTTCCGGGACTGACGGCATGACACGAGTCAGAGAATGAGGCGCGTGGGTCAGTGAATCGAGCACGCGGATTAGATAAAGTTTTATTTTCAGTAGTAACAAGCATGGAGGACCAGATAGGGAACAGGCATCATTCCGCGAGTCATTTTGCGGATTGGCCAAACTTTTACTCGAGACGCTACTTCGAAGATCATTGGTTGTTATTCATGCGGACCAGATTGAGCACTATTTTGAAGTAATTACTCAGGCGCGTAGATGTTTTTTGATTGGATCAGACTTGGCATAAAAGTAGAGGCTCAGTGCATATTCGATTGTGCAGCAGGAGTATCATGACCCGTTGACGCCGCAGCAGTTCATTTTGCCGCTCCTCTACACTTTAGCAAACAGGTGAGACTTTGAACGGGCCATGGGTTTTTGTGAATATGTTTAGATGTTTAGTCTCACTTGGATTAGATATACAAATAGTCGGTTTATTCACTTTCTTAGATTTATATGAAACAATTTCTTCAAGATATAAGGAGACCTTTGATTGAGCCGTTTGGTACATGAACAGATTTTCATAGGTAAGAAAAATTTTCCTTGATCAAATTAAATGGGGTTTTTGATATGACAGTAGAAATATTGGATAATTGTGAAATATACAGGGGATATTATCTGGACAACAGAAAGGGTACACTCCTTGGCATATAGATTGATAGTAGTGTTAGTGTGAGTTAATTTAGGGATCTATTGGATATTGACAGTATATTTCAAATCACAGGCCCATCAAGAGTCGGAGACTTTACCTTATTTGTATGAAGGGTGATACAGTTCTACAACATTTAATGACTGATAGCATGTATTAGGTATGTTTCTTGCATTTTTTCAAGTTTGTACAGGGATGTTTTGCAAACTAAGAAACCAAATGATTATGTATGTTGCATGATTCTGATTTTATAAATCAACTTGACTAACTTTGACGTAAACTTTTTTAGTTGGTGGGTTCTCCAGATGGCGTATCAATTATACATAGATTGTTAAATAGACAATACAATTTTTTCTAACTGCGGTTCAATTCAATAACAGTATGGCAGTTTTGAACATTTGAAACTTATAACATTTATGCTGGACCATGAGGATGGTGATAATGTTTATGTTTGAATTCTGTGGCTTTAAATTGATTCATTGTTCTGTTACTTTTACAGCCCTGATGATGTCCCTTTGAGGACGATACGCGTAGGCTGTCTTTGTTTTTCTTCTACAAGAAAATTATTGAATCACATCCTCAGACTGGATTATTGATATTGGACTAAATGACTTTTTCTGTTGGAAAATGAACTTTTTGTTACTTAGTTGAAAAATAAAAAAGAATAAGGACTACAACATGGACTGTTGACCTTTAACTTTGTGAATTTGGCGCTCCTTCCTTCAATACTTACATTTGTGGATCTGTTCGGTCTGAACAGTGGACCTGAGGAAGAAGAGCACCTAACCTATCAAGGAAAATATCCGAAACAGAACTGTTTTTGTGGACTATTCCCTAGTGCATACCTGGGAGTGCCCTCACCGTTGGCCTTTCTTTGATTGCATTACATAAGATATTTGATATACAATTATTTTAGCCATTTAAATGTGTACTCATTTTATCAATCTCAGAGGGATAAAATGTTGAGTGAAACCTGGCAGGATTTAACATGTATCTGCAGTTCTCACACAGATCTCAAGCGTGAGAGCTCAATTTGCAGAGCTATTCTACCTCTTGCAAATTACATTTGAGCAGGTAGAAAGCTTCAATCCAGTCACATGGAGCAGAGACAGAGAAATGTCCATTTATTGAAAAAGTTCTTTAGTTTCTTGTCACGTGTTTAAAATCTCTTTGTATGTTGTTAGGGCCGAACAACAACAAAAATACAAGCCAAAGGGGTAGCACAAAACCTGTACCTGGGTGTGTAGTAAACTGTACATTATTTACATATCAATGAGTTACAGCATATGCATTGATTTCACAAAAAGAGCAAACTAAGAGCAACCGTATAACACAAAAAATAAATATATTGTATTTGCAATTGACCAAGCAACGATTTTGTTTTTACACTAGTCTCTAGTATTCTGTACTGTGTAACAGCACTTTTAATTTACAAAACAAGTTATCTATCAACAAATCATCTAATCATATTGCTCTTCAATACACTTCTGTAGACAGGCAGGACTTGAAGAAGACGTCAGTAAACTGCAGCTTTTGCAGCCGGAAGTGGCTCCAAAACCTTATTCCATTTCAAGTAAGTCCTTGGAAGCTTGGAAGTATTAACATGTGCTGCTGTAATTCGGTATATCAAGGTGCTATATACATTTGATGTACAGACAAAAGTGTGGTGGGAACTCTCACTGCAGAAGCATCAGGAAACGGGCAACCGCTTGTAGGGCCTGCGCGTTTCCATCTTCCATGCATAATACATTTACTTCATGAAAATGAACACACAAAAATGAAGAAGAGGATGGTTCTCTTAGAAAACACTGATTAGAAATATAGTGGCTGAGGCTAGGTAGGTCCGTTTGTCGTGGTAACTCTGTTTTCCATATTCATCTCCCAAGTCCCCACCCTCCCTCCGCCCCTCCCCCGAAATAAAAATCTCAGGGTTGTTCAACAAAGTGCAGGATTGCTTGCTTCAGGAAGTGCCGCTTGGCAATGGTTACAACGGCACCATCCCATTCACCATCTGGACCCTCATCTCTTGAATGCTGCTCAAAATTTTCTTCTGGTGCCCAGCGAGGGTTACGCCGAACCTTCTTAAGTCCCTGTGAAGCAGAAGAAAATAAAGATGGCTTCAATTACTCTGCAGCGCACACAAAGCTGTACAGAATGACCCCCCACAACGTTAATACATATCCAGAAGTAGCTGTTTTTGTATCTGGCAGGAGCTGTGTTTGAGGCAAAACAAAAAGACGGGTGAGTCATTTTTAATTAGTTCCCTAGAATCTTTATGCTTGATTTGGCCTCCACTTTGTAAATCGTTTTCCTTCACTTTTTTGGGGGAGTTAACCAGAACTGGTACGCTCTCCCCTCTAGCAGACTCATAATTGTGTTGTTTGAATGACTGAAGCTGTTCACTGGGGTACATTTTTTAAGGCAAATGCTAGGCTACAAAAGTAATCAGCCTTGATTGTTTTTTAATCTTTTGGATTGAATGTATTGTTTTACATTGTCCGTTGAATTTGAAATGCTAGTATTCCAGCTAAAAATAGATTTTCAGGAGTCTGGCAGCTCACAACCATTTTTTAATCATGTGCTTGTTTCTTTTCTATAATGTTCTCCCTCTCACTTGCTCTCATTAATGATTTGTTTCTCTCAATCAAAGACCTTAGAGGTCGATTATGAGTTTGGCAGTGCTGAGCCAGCTCTCCATCGACACAGCACCGGCAGAGCTGCACAAGGATTGTTTGCATTATTACTAGTTGAACTTGTGTAAGGCAGACGGTCTTTTGCCTTTCCTATGGTGGTGCCTGGAATATAGGCACAGCAATGGGAACAGCAAGAAAGTTCCATCACGGTATGGTGGTGGTGAGGAAACAAAGGGGGCAATGCAGGGTCCGGATACCTCTGCGCCGGAGGATGCATGCAGAGGGGGGCACATGATGTGCCCCCCTGTCTACATACCCTGCAGGAACGTCTATGGCATTTCCATTGCAGTGTCTTGCTAAGGCTAATATATGAGCCTTAGCACTGATTCGCCATGGTCCAGACCTCAATTCTTGTCGGAATCCAGCAGGCGGTCGTATTATGGTTTTGGCGGTGTGGCAGCGGGAAGCTGGCCTGGCGGCTCGCTGGCCCAGCAGGAAATTCTTAATAAAGCCCTAAATTCGTGCAGGCAAGAAATGAAAGTTTCACCAACTCCTCCACGTTTTCATGAGGTGGCTTCTCCACAAAAATGCACTAGCCACCATCTATAAAAGCTAACAAAATGAATTACGTAAATTCACATTTTAATCTGCAGTCAACTTACATCATTATGTTTTGGAGTGCAGGAGTATGCCTGGAAACAGAAGTCGTTTTTAAAAAAAAGAATACCATCTGGGATTTTGTGAATGGAGAAAAATGAAGAATATCTATTCTAATCTTTGTCAGGAATATAATTTGCACATATTTCCGCTTTTTGCTTCTACCTGAGTATAGCGCAAGAGTGTGTCAACCTTGAATGTTTGGAAAGCTAATCCAGGTTAGCTTCAATACTGTGTTGTGTGACACACCACATAAAGAATATATTTTAAGGGTATTTAGAATTAGGGTGACCAACTGGCATGGGTGCAAATACAGGACGGTCGGTGTAAAAATTAAGGACAAAGGGTCAGAATTCAGGACAAAAATTCAGGACAGAAGGTGAAAATTCAGGACAAAAATTTGGGACAAAACATACAATTTACAGACATATCAGAGGAGGTCGCACAATAATATATAAGTATGTAAATAGACAACCAAAAAAAAAACAAGTCAAAATAAGTTTATAGAAGGTTGAGACAATCGTGCACGTCACAGTTTTTTAGTATGCGCGCAGCTTTGCAAAGCGACATCAGGCACTTTCTGCAATCAAGATTTGTGCTAATGTAACAATAAACGTTAAATAGTATTTTTTTATTTGTATGTTACAATCTGACTTTTAAATGTACAGTGAAAACGCTGTTAGTTATTTTATTTTTATTTTCTCCAGCATGGCGCCAAGATAAAAGCAGAATGCCTTGCCCTAGTCAGATGCAGGAGAAGACACCCCACATGCTGTCACTACAATTGGGCCAATTGTCATTCTATAAGTGCTAATCAGCTGTGTCTCAGAATGACAATGGGCCCCTCCAGTCTGCGCCAGGTCTGGGAGGGCCTGCTGCAGGCAGCCTCCTCAGTTTAAAAGATAAGTGTGAGAGGCCCGAGTGAAATCTTTTAAACTCAGTGGGCCTCTCGCAGGAAAACGGCATACCTTACTGAAATTTCCCATTTCGATTTTAGTATGATGTCTGTAAGTCGTCCGTAATTTGGGTACACCAAATTACGGACGCCTTGTGGACATCATACTAAAATAACGGACGGTCTGTGAAATTTACGGACGGTTGGTCACCCTTATTAGAATGTATGTGTTTTTAGGAGCTGAACGGTAAATTATATTCCCACTAACTCTTATATTGGGTTTCCTAAAATAAATGAGAACATATCGACACCAGCATTATTAGAAACTCCCGTCATATGCTTTTGTGCTAAGCTGCCATCGTGCTGCCTATACACAAGTTAACCATGGAAGCCACAATTGACAGAAGGGTAATAAAGATAATTTTTAAAACTTGACAGCAGGGTGGTTTATCGCAACAAATTAGGGTCACTTAATGGCAGTTAAACGCTGCAATTTACTAAAGTGACTAAAAAGTGGGGTCAGCGCAAAGGTCAAGTGTCATTCAATTTGCCACTCATTAGCCTACATTTATCTTGACAAAGTTGTAATAAATGGCCCACAAATACAATCACACAGCAATTTACAATCAGTCTCAAATACCAGACGCAAAACAGGGAACTGCAAGAAGAACCAGACAAATGACAATAAAAATGGTCAACTTAAACAGAGCTTGGAAGATAAAAAAGAGAAAATGGTATGCCAATATGGTTTACAATCACTAAATGGAGTTATAAATACATCAAATGAATGTATTGTGGTGAACTGTTTTGTCCTCAACGTGGCCATCTCATTGACCATATTCTCAATGACACAAATACCGTTTGGCAAAATACGGGTATAATCTCTTTGAACAATATGGAGCAATGACTGAACTGCACCGAAGTAGAAAAAGCTAAAAAATAAAGTAAACCATTCAAATTGTGATACTTGAGGAATTAGAAAATGTATTACTGCTGTACCTCTTGTTTTAAACTTGAAAAAACACACAAAACAGAGTGAAACATGCACTTTCTGAGAGTAATTGTGCAAAACTATAAAAATATTAATAGTAAAGCCTGAACTATAATTAGCAATGGCTATGCTCAAAAGCATTTAGTTGTTGATGGTTAAATATTCTAGTCAGGAGGCCAACCCAGGGTATCTGTAGTGCTATATTCCCAATTATACCTTTCTTGGAGCTTTTATTAAACATATGATAATGGCTGCACATGAAGCTAGAATAATATTTCACTAAAACAACAAATAATTTAAATTTGTTAAGATGAGAGCTCCACTCTTGAACTGTTTCCTTTGTCACTTTGTCATATAATGTGGAACTGATTTCTTTTTAAGCCCAAAAAAAGGTCTGTGCATTGACTTTTTGATGAAATAACATAAAACCTCTATTAAGGTTCACTTAATGCCATGTTTCGACCAAGTTATATATATATTTTTTTAAAATACTAATTTTTTTAAGGTTAACAATTAAGGCGAGACAACAAAATAAACCACAGGAGAGAAAATAGTGTTCCGATGTGCTAATAATCCTACAGACTGGATAACTAAAAGAGAAGTACATGGGCAGATGCTTAGGAGCCTACATTTGAACAGGTATACAATCCTCTCCCAATTCGAAACCTGAAAACATATATCCTGGTTAAATATATTATAATGGAAAAATCAGCTTAGGACAGGTAGGTTCTGTGAAAAGATGGGTATTATCTTCTGTTTGTGTTTAAGGGATTGCCACAGAGTAAACACATGTATCTTATGGAAACTGATGTTACCAGGAAGACTCAACATCTGAGGTTGCTGACTTCTCTATAATACCATGACGTTTGCAAGGCAGCCACATATAAATCTGGGTCTCAACCTTGGGACATAGAAATTCTTTATAAGTTCTCAGTGGCCCTGTTGGAAACTGATCACATCTCATGGCATCTACAACACATGAATCTAATGTTTTCAAATGTAATATGAGGGTGTTGGTGGAGGTTAAATCGGGTATTAGTTGCACATGAGAGTGTTTCCGCCCAAGCTTGCTGCACCTACAGTTCAGAATTTTAGAAAGGCATGCAATTTTGCAGCCTTAAAATTCAAACAAGTAGTCAAAAGGCTTAGCAGTACTAGGAATAAAATCACAATTCCAAAGGAGTATGCACTAGTGGTTCACTTGGTGGAGAAGTGTGGCTCAATGGTTAGAGCGGCAGACCTTGATGCAGAACGCTGGCCAGGGACCAGGGTTCGATTCCCGCATCGGCGGGATCGGGCTTAAATTCCTCTGACCGGATATTCTCGCCTCAGTGCCGAATCTAAGCATGGGCCCCACGCTGCAACTCTGGGCAATAGCTTGCTTAGTCTCCACAACGGCCCCCGATGCACAAGGGATGCCTGGTTTCACCATGGGATGCCCAGGAGTGGACACCCCACAAGGAAAAGCCAGGAGGGGTTCCCTTGTGGTAGGAGTACAAGCGCCGGGATACTTACGGGTGACTGTCCGCGCTATACAAATACAACACATTTACATTTACATTTACCTTGCAGATGGACTGATGCTACCATGCCAATTTGGAAAGCTTACTTACTCCAAGGTCACCTGAGTCACTGCATCCATTGAGCTGTATCCATTTTCCAAAAATGTTTGTGTATATCGTCCCATTTTAATGGCCTCCAGCCAATCGCCCACTGATCTGTAGGCACTGATTCCGAGGGGATTATGTTCCCCCAACAGATTGGATACTCTGAAAGAAAAAAAAAGAAAAAGTCAATAGTGATACCAGTGGTTCGTGAGCTTGCTAGAATACTTGGGGTGGTTGGGGTAAGAAGGTACGCGTTATTTCTGCTTAACCACATCGCTGCTTGAGATATTCCTCTGCTGTGCTGGACAGCAATAAAAACGGGTGTGGTCATGACGAGCTCAGCTCGTCATAAGCACATGAGCACTGTGCTGCATGACGAGCTGAGCTCGTCATGAGAATGGAAGGAGTTAATGAGTTTGTTGTCTGCAGCACCTTGTTTCAAACTCCTGCCAGCCAATAACCTCAGCATATCCACAATTGACCACTGTATAGGAATTCCTTGGTTAAGTTATTTTGGATGCTTACCAACTTAACATTGATTAAAAACTGATACTTTGTAACTTAAGACAGAGCATACAATTTGATGGAAATGCTCATGAGCTAATGCCACCATTACAGAAGCTAACCAGTCCTGTGCAAAGCAGTTCAATTTTGGCACAAAGAGAAGCAGTCTGACCAATTCCTCTTAACATAAAACAGTACACAATCCTAGATGGGTTTTGGGCTCATTCAATGATGTCAGACTGATATAGCATATGTCTCTTAGCACTGCAAATAAGGGGTCTTTTTCCTACCCAGCCAAAGACTTCTTTGTACTTCATTGCAGAATTGCAATGCCCGTATTCTATATGTCCACTGACGAAGACAGAATATGTACTGGCATGGTGGCTTCCTCTGAAAGGCTTTACCTAACTAATAGATATTCCAACTTTGTGGATCTGTAAAATGTTTGCTTACAAGACCTTCACTTCCTCTTTGTATTGAATGTGTTCTCCCATATTTTTTCAAGCCTCTACTCACTCCTGCTGATGAGGGAGTTATATGAATAGCATACAGAGGTGGTCTACAAGAACCCTGTGCTTATTTTCGTAGATAATAGTGTTTTCGTAGTAGATAATTAACTCAGAATTATTGGGGCGGGACTAGATAGTCAGAATATGTAGAACCCAGGGGCATATTATCAAGGGGGTTTATCTCTGCTTTTTTGGCTTTAAAAGCCAAGAAAGCTGAGATAAAATTATCTCCCTATTACCTAGCTGTCGCTAACACCAGTTAGCGACAGCTATTAGGGGATAGCGACCATCTTGGGCCCCACTTTGCATGTCAGTGGTATTTATCACTAATGACATGCAAAGTGGGCGTGCCAAGATGTTAGCGACTGAAACAGTCGCTAACATCGCTATCTCCTATTACCAACTTTTGGAGATATTCGCGCTAAGCACGAATATCTCCAAAAGCTAACACCTGCCCTGAGCAGTTCTTAGCCATGTTATCCAATGGGAGGTGGATAACATGGCTAAGAGCATTAGCTCGGTAATGCATGAATATCGCTGACTTTTCAGCGATATTCATGCATTGCGGCCGATTTTTATCGCATTTGCGATAAACCTTGGTAATACCAAGGTTTATCTGCGATAAAAATCGCCGAAGCTCAGCTGTAAAATTTTGTCTCTAACCAAGCAATACCGATAATTATCGCTATTGCTTGGTAATATGCCCCCCCATTTCTTTATTTAGTGCTGGATCCTAAAGCTAATGTTAATTTTGCAATTGTAAATTTTTTTTTATGGAAGTCACTAAGTTTAATGAAAAGAAAAAGCCACCAACCACTTGCTTTTTTTCTTTTATTCATGCAAACTGATAAAGTTAAATTCCTCATGCTGCTGCACGATCCAATAATGCCAAAGCCGTACTGACACCGCCTGCCAGAATATGACTTTTTTAGTCTCTGGCGGGTGGTTCTTTGGCTGTCCCACGATGGCCACTATGAAAAAGGCACCCAAATTGGAGCGTCAAAGGTAGTTCCTGCATGGCATGGACTGGTGCAGACCATGCCTTGCAGGAATCGGGGTGCATGCACACAGAGGGTCACAACATGTGCCCCCCTATATTTACCCATGGCCCTGAGGCAACAAAGGGTCCTATAGGGCCGCCTTTGTTTCCTCACTGCCACAAGTTTCATGGTGGGCTCACCGCCATGAAAACCGCGGTGAGTAGGAAACTCGTAATTTGCTTAGCAGTGCAGTAGCAGCACTGCCAAGCATATTGCAGCCTCAAGCCACTGACACACTGCCGGTTCCTGGCAGATGTGTCAATCCCCTGGCAGTCCTACAGCCCAAATTGTAATAGGGCGGTTGGATCTCTGGTGCAGCAGTGCCCGCACCACCACAGTGGATGGACTGCCATAGTCACAATTAGGCCCTAGATCTGAAGGTAAAGTCTTTGAATGGGAGAAACCCATTTCATGCACCTAACGTATGCTCCATTATGATTAGCCTGAAATCATGCCTAGGTCTCCATCTACCACTTCTATAAACCATCATAAGCACTTTTTGGTGCTATTTTTTCTTGAAATGTTAAAAGGTCATATTTCCTGTTCCCCTTACTGGATTTTTGTTCTTTGGGTGTTGTTTAATTTATTAAAGTTGACCTATTTTCTCTGAGTTTGAGATTTGTATTGTTTGGTGCTTTTACAATATTACTGTTTTAGTACAGCATAAATACACATTGCCCTAAGTTCAGCCTGCCTACAGTGTATCATAGCTACAAAGGGGTTGAGCTAAGATTAATTTAATGACTTTGGGATTAATCCTGACAAGTTAGTGCCTTTATTCCTTGGAGAGGGCAACCATCAAACCCAAATAATAATTCACTTTCTTACACATATTATTGAGGCACTAATGGTATCTGGGAATTTGAATACTTAAAAAATGGGCAAAAACGATTCACTCCCCTACTACATATACACACACAACTTTATACATATAGTATGATGATCATCAACATGTAAACCCCAACCCATTATTTTTTACAACTATATCTTGATCACCATAGTCCTTTTTTCTTAAATTTAGACTACATTTTTCTTCACTATGGCATAAAGAGAAGAAATAGATTTTTTTAAAAGTAATCAGTAATCTAGGCTGCACACAAGTCACTCTCATCTTATCCACCTTCCCCTTTGGTAGTAGTCTGCTTCCTTCTATCACTCATCTGATTCTGAGAGCAGACTATCGGGGGCTTCTGAAGGTAAGTTCTGAAGCTAAGTGCCTTAGTACCACTTTCAAGCCAAGGCAAATAATAATATGGAGAAGACAGCCATTGTGCTCCCATAAAGACAGACAGCATGCTGCTGAGGACAAATGAGGAATTATAAGAACTATGCAGCACAATTCATGTGCTAGGAATCAGTAGGAAGTTGGCTCTTGCTGTTTTTTCTTTTCATTAGGTTAGTCCTTTCATTGTGAAACTGACGCTAATTGGCCATAACTACAAATATAAGTATGATGTGAGTCATAATAAAGTCTTAAACCAAGTGGGCTACCACTGTGAGGAAACAGGCAAAAGCCTTCCAACCATTGTGTTGCGTTTCTGTGTGATTTCAGGCATTCAACTGAAAACATGCTTGGGTTTACTAAGAAGTTATGTTTTGAATCTTACATTATTCTCACTGACAATATTTTCCATCTGCCTGTAGCATTGCAAACACATTACCATTCAGCCCTGAAAATGAAGGCTACCAATGCAAATTTATGTCAATTTTTCTAACTACTTAGATGATAAAAATGCAAATATGGTCTTAATTATCTCTGTTGCATTCTGCACATGATATGTATTTACATTTTTGTAAACCCGTTCCCGTTGAGTCTCTCAAAATATCACAGATTTACATGAAGCAATCTGCTGTTATGATATGGTCTTTCAGAAATCAGTGTTGGATCCTCCCCCTTGCACCCAAGCTATGAGCACAGCATTAAAAGGGATTCTCACTATTTATTCGACCAAAGCTTACTGATCCAGGATAGATTTAAACTGGATAGAAATGGGAAAGTGCATTAACTGGTATGATAATTAAATGTTTTGAGCAGCAATTGTCGTTCCACTGCGAGATCTCAATATACCTGATGTCGTACTCTACTGAAATACAGGACGTGCAGAGTTGTAGTAAATGTTACAATTGAGGACACATTTGGTACCCACTAATCTCACTTATTCTTCTAGTTTAAGTAATTTCCACAGTCAAAAGCAGCTTTCCAGTACAGAAACTCTAGGACCCTCACTTTGAGTTCTGTACTAATCTCAAATCATGCGTCAATGAGATTTTTCACCTTAATGAGGTGAATTAGTCATTCTCAAACTCTCAGACCAAAAGAAGAAGATCCTTCCACCGTGATCACTGACCCAGGCTGCTGGAGATGCCTTTGGTGAGTTGTTGCTGTCCCAGCCGACTGACTGCAGACAGAAGGAGGTTAGGTTGCTGGAACCAATCCAAGTGAACCTGACAGTTCACTGCATGCTCTATCCAGTCAACAGCTTCTTGCAAGTGAAATATAATTTGCTTCTGTCTTTGAGCAACAGGATGAACATACTCATTTAGATGTAACTTTACTTTCATGGATTTTCCTAAGCCATGAAAGAATGAAGGAAAATGAATTACAATGTCATGATGAGTATTCATATTGCAGTTAATTGATATTGGTCCCATATCCGCAGCACTGTTGAAACTCAGCAAACAGGCACGTGAAGCTGTTCCTTGAAATACATGATTGGGTCCTTGTACCACATGCTTCTTATGGTTCATTGTGGCAAAAAAAACCTTGAATTGTTAAGGGCGATGAGGCTACCCATGTATATACATAAGACTTTGACTTCGGAAGCAATGGCAACGGAGATAATTCTTGATACTTCTCCTCAGGCATTATATTTATCGACTCACTGCCGTCAATTATGAATGATATTGAACACCCATTTATCTTTAGCGTGATCTTTGGACAATGTTTGAATGTTTTTGGTGCTTTTTCATGTCGATTTTTCCTCATTATGATTTGTTCCTCACATTCAACTAGTCCCACATGTGCATGCCTTTCTGAAGTAAATATCGACAGTGCGAAATTGTCATTGTCACTTTCACTGGAAACTGATACCTAGGAACTCTGCCATTGATTTAGATGACGATCAACTATGTTTGGTGTCAATTTGCCTCAGTTGATGTGACTGATTGGCCTTGTGGGATCACGCCTTGCAAGTAATCACAAAATGGTTTGCTTTACCACAGTCTATGCATATCTGATCAATGGCGGGACATTTACCTTCATGTGGAAATGATAGTCTACATCTGTAACACATTTTCTTTTTCTGTGGAGACATCGCCTTGTGTCATTCTGCCTTGTTCTTTGGCATACTTTTCATGCTTATGACTAATGTTCTTGGGCGCCTCTGGCTTCCATGTTAATCGCTTAATGACCAGCATGCTCTTCAGCAGCCTTGAGGACTTGTCATGAGCCCAAAGTTTCCTTCAGCTTTCATTACCACAAGGAAGCTGACAGACATCCATCAATTACACTGAGGCGGGTAGCTTACTCATCATTAAATTCATTGAATTGACAGTTTCTCCAGAAAATTCAGTCTCTTGACAAACTCATCAATGGTTTCACCTGGTCTCTGATGTTCTTGACTGAATATGTATCTTTTATAATCTACATTTGGCATTGAATTAAACTTGAAATTCAAGGCTGTTTTGATTTAATCGTGCATCACTTTACCTTCTGATCGTATTTTATTTTCTTTATTTATTTTCTGACATTTATAGAGCGCGAACAATTACCCTTGGGTGTATCTTTTTTATAGGTTCTTTCACTCCTTCACCAGCCATTCTCCTCATGTACTTTATAATCTTTTGATAATCTTTTTCATCTATTGCATCTATGAAATCTTCAAAAGTCTCTAGCCATGCAGTCCATATCTTGCCAATATTGTGTTTTTTTGCAATATCAAAAGCAGATGGCTGTTTTAAGACTGCAATAGCCATATATACATTTGTGGACAGTAGTGGTCTCTCAGTTGCTTTGTGTGGAAATCCATTACACTGAGCATCTCTAGCACCTTGTGATGTGCTAGCTTTAGGGTCAGCCTTAATGACTTGTAGACTTTGGCTCTCCAGCGGATCTTTTTACTTGATGGTGGTCTAGGGAGTTGCTCTGAGCCCCTACCTGGCAGCTTTGGTGTTGGACCACTTAATTCAGGGACAACTCCACAAGTACAACCCCTGACCCTCTGTCTGGGGCCCCTCTGCAGCATGCTGTGTTCTGTCTACTCTCTATAGCCGCTTCAGTAAGTAGGCAAATTGTGTATACTACTAGTCCATGAAAGCAAATAATGTTATTATATGTGGTTGGCTTTGTGCTTACATGTTTCTTCACAAACACCTGGTTAATCTCTGCTTCACAGCACATGAATTTCAGTTTGAGTTGTACTGAAGTATGGCTGTGTGCTGCTTTTGTAAACCTGGTTACATCCGCTTTTAGCATTCTTACTCCATATAGTGTATGATATTAATTTGCATATTGGCACAGTACCTTTTATTTGCGGCCATTTCATTCATTTCCTGGCCACCAACATGTAGACTTTCATTTTTGCTTTCTTTATCTTCAAGCATTTTACACAGGTTGGTGATGCTGCATATGTGCTGAGACTCCACTGGTTCCAGCATTTCCACTTCGACTGTGGCACACGTGGCATGCATGAGCAGTTTGCTGGGCCACGACAATCTCTCTGGAAGAGCTCTTTTAATGTATGGGCTTCGTGTCCCCTATCTCCTCACCAGTCATAGCATCCTACCAGCCCAGTTTAATTACCAATAACCACGCCACACACAGAGAGTAGTTTTAGATGTCTTTATTCCGCTGCATGGAAGTCAGAACTCTACATTCTAAGCCCTCCTTTAACTCATCCCTCGAATGCTTATGTCAGAGGCCTAAGGTGTAATGTGGTAACCAGAAGTGTTCCAGCGTTCTTTTATTTACAAAACACTACACAGGGGATTTCTCAGTGTTTCATATGGCCAGTCCATCCTTGATTCCAATAACATTCTTTTTTTTCTCCTGACCGAAATGAGGAACTTCAAAAAGTCATGGGGCACAGGAGATCTATATCCTAGACGGATAACCTCAGCTCCTTTACAGTTCCATTTTGAAGACTACTTGAAAAAACACCCAGATTTAGGATATGGTCAGTTCTTCTTTTCCCTGATTAAGTACTCTGAATAAAATATTTGAAATATTGCATTAATTTAAAAACTAGTAAAGCGTCTTCTTGTAGTTGGAACAAACCTCCCTTAAGAAGGAAGGCTATTTAGTCTTGAAAAAATAAAGGCACCAACAGTTGAGCCGCTACAGCATCTCTCATGACCAACAGGTGGGTGCTATGGGTCCCTATATTTGTTTTACATTTTGTATATTTATTTAATGTATACACCTCCTATGTGGAGTAGTTTATCATATTTGACAAATATGTCTTTGATTAAATCAAGAAAGTGCAATATACATCAATTAACCAATAACAAAGCAGAAGAAATATTCAGATGGATTTGTGTGAATCTGATTGCGGAAGTCTATAGTTCGTTTGCACAGATTATTGGGGTGGGGTTTGTGCCTAATAGTCAGGTTCTTCCTTTCTTACGTTTCTTGTAGTCTTTGGTCACTGAGTAAACCTTGTGCTGGTAGTTGGATCTGTTTTTGCTACAAGGCTCTGGGATATTCTTGTTGCCCCTTGTTGGTGCCCCAGTAGACATTAGAGCTTTTCATTGTCACACATAGTCCATGCACATTAACTGAACCAACAGCTCCAAGTCCAACAAAGAGAAGCAGGGGGTCAAGCTTGGGTGTTTCTTAGCGTGGGTCAGCATGGTATGAAACATGGTCTGTGCCCTTTTCTGTGGAATGTAAAACCTGACAAGGCCTCAGCGTCTTCTCAATGTCAACTCTGCTGGAAGAGAACATCCCTCACCTCCCTATCTTATTAAAAGGCCCAAACCTCTTTCTGCTAAGTATGATCTAGGATCCCTACCTAACAGAAGAAAATATTCCACCAAGCAAGAAAATTTGCAAAACAGTAGATGAAAGATGCTATTCTGTGGGCATCTTCCCTTTTAATTTAACATTTTTAAAAAGAAGATGCAAAAACAAAGTTCAAAGCCAATGTCTCAATGTGAGGAATCACCTAGAAAGAGAAATGACTGTGCTCGTAGGTTGCTTGGCCATTATCTAGGCCTGTGTTGCAGTTATAAGTACATTCAGACGCCAAAGGCCACTCAGGCTGCAAGGACTTCACTTTCAAGGTTTTTTAAGTATTCCAGACATTTTTTAGGGTCATTCCTTAAAGTTTTTTGGTGCAGATATTGGAAGGTAGGAGTGAGTGGTCTGACAACAATGGCACCACCTTTAAAATAAAAAGAGTTAGCATGGCGCAGAATCCAGAGTTATTTTGTTTGCCAATTGTTTGATCATCGTTTCGCCTAAAAGGTTAAAAAATGAATATCATTAGAATTTTTTTAATGCTCATCAGCATTTATGCATCCTAAGAAGGGCCAATAATGCGACATCACACAATGCAGTTGGGAGATATGATAAGGGTGCAATTTTAAGGATTAGGTATAGGATCCCTCTCTGCTCGCCATCTGCATCAATTTCTGTCTTCAAATTATGCAATGCCTGCTGACAGACTGTAACTGCAAGATGCCAATCTCTCGGGCGCAATCAGCTCCATGGGATCAACCAGACAGCTGTCACTCAGAAAACACGTTTGCCCCGCACGACCCTGACAGCCCTTGGAATCAACAAATCCCATTAAAATGCTAATAAAATGGCCGCCAGATTGGACAAACGGTTTATTGAATCATCTCATTTTTCTCTGCATAGGCTCGTGTTGTAGGGAGCCTGAGGACTGGCGGGGTTGACAGTGCGCATTAGCAAACTGAAATTGCCTGTTTGCTCTGTACAACAATGCAGTCGGGGGAGTGGGGGCGGTGCACGAGGCTTGCCTTGCGCTCAGCTAGATTTGCCTGCAATGACATTTAAGCTAATTGTTAACACTATCTGTGCGCCAGTTGTTGATTTAGGAAGCTAATGATGCCTGTAGAGGAGCTAAAGATTCACACAACTGTGTGCTGGAAATGCCATCTACCTCAGTAAACATGAGTGGGCTTTTAGCCCTGGCATAACCTTTTCCGCGCGCGCCAGCTTCATCCTAGAGCGAGGCCTAAGGGCTGTCATGTAACAGTTGGTGTGATTTCCTTTCTGCTAGGAAAACTCTGCTCTGTGGAGGGGCCATTTATTTTCAGGGCTCAATAACGTTTCAAGTATTCTATACTTCCCTCACCTCCTGTGGACTTATGTTGTGTTTTTTTCTTTACCCAAGACTGCAACTTCAGTGTTTCTGGTGCAGCAACATAGAAAAAGAAAAATACTTTGAGAATGATCCACCCACGTATGAATGAATGTTCTCACTCAGAAGTGAATGCTATGTTAGGATTTTTATTTAAAGAACAATGTAAAAGTGCACAAAGCTTTTTTCCTTGCATAAACCTTAGTAAGGATGGGAATAGTTATGTTATGTTATGTTATGTTATGTTATGTTATGTTATGTTATGGGTGGTTTTGTAGCATGCTCAATTACTCTGGAGTATCCTGGCGTGAAGAAATAGATGTGGAGAGGCAGAGACTACAGATAGTAGAGAGAGATTTTAAAGAGATGGGTCTTAAGTGCTTTTTTAAAGAGATTAAAGTTCTGATTAGCGTGAAGAGCCAGAGGTAAAGTATTCCAGGCAACCGCTGCTTTCACAGCAATAGAGTGTCCACCCAGGCGGATTCGTTTAAAATGTGGAACAATCAACCGATATTGAGTGGCAGATCGGAGGAAAAGTCAGAGTATGCTCTTAACATGCAACTTACAACCATATTTGAGGCTAATTCCACATTTTCCCTACCACCTACACATGTGTATGAATATATATACATGTATATATATATATATATATATATATATATATATATATATATATATATATATATATATATATATATATATATATATATATATATATATGCTCAAAGATGACTTTGAAAGGGAATTAATGCAAATGATCAAGTAGAAGTATACTATATCGACTAAGCACTGCCTGATTCCAAATCACCATCTTTGTGAAATCACCTCAAAGTTTGCTTGTTGTACAATCTGAATAAAGCCCATTACTTCGGGAGAGTGACAGTGTTCCACCTTCAGATGCCTATGTTGACTCCATGTGTCCCAAAATGTAGGCCTCATTGCTAGTTTAAAGGTCATAGATCTCCTACGGCAGGAGGATGGAGGTGGGGCTTGTGCTAAGACCTGTATTGTATGTGCCGGTAAGTTCTCTAGATTTTATCCTATTTTCTTTAGTTTGTTTTGAGTTACCAGTAGTGCATGCCGCAAGAGAGCTTGCGGCAGAACTCAAGGGGTTGCTGGAACCTTGTTTTGATTTTATTTCCACCTGAGCACAGTTTAGCTTGTGCTGTAAACGCTGTGTCGTCATGCCCCAAGACACGCTCCCGCTGATGCCGGCCTTCAAATTAATCGCCAGAGGTCATCTGCGCTGCCCTTAATGAAGGTAGCCGATACTCTACTGTATTTTTTTCCTTGTAAGCACTGTAGTGCTGTTTGAAGCTGCCTGGCTCCTAGCGCATTAGGAGTGTCATTCTGCTCAGTGCTTTTAGTTCTTCAACTATTATGAAGCGTGTTTGATTATTTTATGCTTTCTCTAGATTTTATCCTATTTTCTTCAGTTTGTTTTTGGTTACCAGTAGTGCCAGCTGCCAGCTGTGGCCGGTGCATAGAAAAGCGGTTTGATGGGGGAGTCAACAGACGGCGATAAATGAAAATTAAATAAAAAAGAAAATTACTTACCTTGCACTCGCCGCATCGTCGAGTCGGCAATGTGGAGAGCGCAAGGTAAGTTGTTTTCTTTTTTAAATTTTAGCTTGTGCATTAAGCACTGTAGCGCTGTGTCGTCATGCCCCAAGACATGCCCCCACTGATGCCGGCCTTCAAAGTGAACTCTGGAACGTGTCTGTGCCAAAGGCGCACCTAAGGCAAACCCGTCCATGCCAGTCCGTCCTTGGAACGCACCCAGCGGCAGCCACTATGCTTGTTTTGCCCCCAAGCCATCCTTCTCTACTCTAAGAAGCAACTGTTCAACATGGATTACCCAGATAGGAAATGCAAAGGTCCCACTCTTTGCTTAACTGACCCCGAAAACCATCCGACCCGTCCTAGGTGCAAGTTCACCCCAGACAATCTTAAGATAAAAAGCATGAGGGTTTCCGATCATAAGACATCTCTGCTTAATGGGTGCTTTCGTGCTTCCTCATTAACTTGCACTCCCTTATAAAACATGCTCTCGAATTTGCTGACTTTTTAGAGATGCAAATAATAGATGTAGCATTTGATACAGAGTCATGGGATGATGAGGCCTCTGGGCCTGAGTTCTCTACGATAGTACCAGAAGGCTACTCGGCATTTAGGCTAGATCGGATAGGTAAAAGAGGTGGTGGAATTGCCGTCATATATCTGAACTTATTTCAAATCTCGTTCATTGGGCACAGTAGCTCTAAGGAGCTTGAAGCGCTTTTATTTAAAATGCAATTCACTAAGCGCTATTCCTTTAATGGTCTACTCATTTATCACTCCACAGGTCCTTGTGCAACCTTCTCAAACAATCTCTCGCACCTATTGGATATAAAAGTTGACTCCCCAAATTTCACCATCTTGGGTGATTTTAATGTTAACCTGGATAATCCCTCAACTACTATTCAGTCCAATTTGCATTCATGATGAACAGTTTAGGATTAGATCAAATGGTCGAGGGACCAACCTATTTTGAAGGGCATCTACTCAATGGGATTTTTTCTGACTGTCCACATGTCATGTTTAAAATTAAACTGGTCGTGAATGCAGCAACCAAAAAGCAGCCATTACCCCAAAGACTTTCACGTAAATGGAACACCATTGAGTCTAACGATTTGAAAGCTGCCTTAGCCTCAACCCCACCTCCGGTCACTGAAGACCTGCACTCAGCAGCCAAATCTTATCACCACTGGTAGATATTGCCCTGGATAGGCTAGCACCAGTCAAGTCCAATAAAAACTTTAGGCCCTCTACCTCAGAACCTTGGTTCACGGAAAATGTAAGACTCCAGAAACAGGCATGTCCTAGGCAAGAAAGGAAATGGAGACTCCATTATGGTATAACAGAAAAAGAAACGTGCAAGTGCACCTTAGCTATCTACAAACATTTTATCTTTAAGGAGAAAACCCGATAATATACTTATAAAATAGAATCCGCAAAAAACTCCTCAAAATAACTTTTTTGCTACAGTCCAGAAACTATTTAAGCCCCCAGGAAATGTAAATAATAACATTTTCAAACTTTCTGTGACTCACTGGCCACATTTTTTCAAGCCAAGGCAAATGCAGTTTTTAATCTCTATTTCAACTAATTCTATAAACCACACTGAAAGTGCAATTGATCTTCAATCCAAGCTGGACGAAGATAGGCAAAGATAGGCAATTTTATCAACCTTTTCTGAACTCTCCCCAGCTCAAGTCCAGACACTGCTTACTCAAACTAAATCAGGCTTCCCTCTTGAACCCCGTCCTCCCAAAATAACACATCTTGCACATGAAATCATATCTGAACACACAGCCAACATTTTCATTCTGATACTCAGCTCAGGGCAATTTCCTAGGAAATTGAAGGTAGCATCTATCCTTCTGGCCCTCAAAAAGCACCAATTTGGACCCCTCAGATCCCAATAACTACTAACCCATTGCCCATATCCCTTTTCCTGCAAAAATCATGGAGAAGGCCATCAATTCTCAGCTGCCCTCCTTCATTGAGGAGCAGAGCCACTTAGACCCCTGACAGTTTGGCTTCAGAAGTAACCACAGTGCGGAGCTGGCTCTTATATGTGCATCAGAAAAAATCAAACAGACCTTGGATTCCAGAAAAAAATGCTGCTCAGATTCTTTTTAACTTATTGGTAGCATTCAATACAATCAATCGTGATATTCTACTGAACCGCCTTTCCACTATCGACATAAAGGATAAATCCTATCTACTCCTCAAATCGTTTCTTTCTGACCGGAAACAGTTTGTCGCCTTGAACAACTTATACCCTTCCTCCTTCACTCTTCCCAGCGGCTTTCCCAAAGGCTCGTTTTTAAGCCTGACCTTTTTTAATGTGCATGTGGCTCCATTGGCCAAGCAGATCAGCTCATATGGATTCACAGCGTTAACCTATGCAGATGATACACAAACTGTGGTCTCTGTGTCATCTGATCCTGTAGATAAAGCGAGGCATTTCCATAACTGTATGCAAGAGATGGGGAATTTGATGCCCCCGAGCTGTCTGAAGCTAATTCAGTGAATATTGAAGTTCTGCTCTTTGGAAAAGATGCCTCCTTCTGGTCTCCCAAATGGTGGTCGACACACTCAGTACCCAGTGTGTCACTAAGGTAAAAAACCTTGAGGTCGCCAACTGGCTTTCATGGGTCACATAAACTGCATCACTTCAGCCTCTTTTTTTAATATGAAACTTCTCAGGAAAAGCTTTCCCTTTATACCTAGGGACTTGCAGAAAACTGTGACCTCTTCTTTATTGCTTTCTAGGATCTACTGTGACAATGCCCTTGTTGTCAATATCAGAAGGAAAGGTCTTAACAAACTACAGATTTTGGAAAATTCTGCAACCCGTCTATTTTTAGGTATTCCTAAGGGGTTTCTGTCTCGGCCTCTCTTTCCCTTCCTCACTGGCTTCCCATGAGGAAACGGATCAATTTTAAGGCCCTCTGAATTGCCTTCAGGGAACTTCATGGAGAAGAAACTGCTTAATGTAGGTAAAGCATCTGTTGGTACACCCCCGCCCCCCACCCCAGCATACTCTGTTCAGCAACAGCCTTCATTCTGATTGTCCCTAATTTAAAAAAAAGCACAATGGGGAGGAAAAAGGTGTGTAGGCTGTACATCTCGACTCTGGAACTCTCTGCCACTTGCATTGAAAAGGAAACTGTCCTACTTACTATCAGAGAAACCCTTAAAACTTGGCTTTTCAAACAGTAAATCTGCTAAGTTAAGCTTCAGTCGGGTATCTTCCTATTTTGAGTTGTGCACCTGCACACCCTCGGGTATTAGCAAGAGTTTATACATTTTACTGAATTCATTTATTCAAAGCCGTAAAAGGGCTGTAAAAGTCTAGATCAGTTGCAGAGCCATGAAAGGGCTGTAAAGGTCTAGACTAGCCGCAGAGCCGTTAAATAGCTGTAAAAGTCTAGACCAGCTGCACAGCTGTAAACGTGCTGCAAAAGTCTAGATCAGTTGCACAGCAGTAAAAGGGATGACCTTGTGCAGCTGCTAGACCCAATGCAGTGACAACAAAGAAAATGATAGCCTCGACATCTGTGCCAGGTCTCTAATGCTGCATGCAGATTGGTGTGTCACGTCGTAACAAGTTCAAACATGCCTTCTACCCCAAGGATCTTCCTCAGGATTCACCGCCTACCAGACCCAGCAGTTTGCCCCGCAACAAACAGAGCAACTGATCCACACTCCAGGTCTGCGAGAACAACGGACAGCCCACAGTATGAGAAAATCATAACTACGTAACCTAATTTAGCAAATCACAGCACATAGGTTTCAATTTAAGCTAGCTTTTTTCCAAAGAAATAAAAGTTGACACCATAATAGAGTGGAAATCTGATCACTCAGAGAGTATCAGCATTTAGGAATAATCCATTGAAGAGTTTATTGGCTAAGAAAGAGTCAAGGTTCTGTGTTATTGTTAGGGATAGATTGTAAACCAAAATCATCCCTGGCAAAAGCATTCAAATAAGCTCTACACCGCAGGAGGCCGCAGCTAGGATGGGAGCATGGAGCCATGGTCAGGCTAGGCACACCATTCTGCTCTGAAAGCAATGTGAGTGGGACGAACAGAAGACTTTCTTTTTCTCTATCTTAACCACTCGGTCTTCCCTCTCTGTCTGTACAACTCATTCTACCTCCATATGCCAACCTCTACATCTGACTCGGTCGCTTCACCTAATTCTACCTGAAACCTCAACACAATTCAATCTACTCTCTTTACCTCTTGTAGCTCTTGCATCTCTTGCTTGCTACTTGTCTCACTCCTCTTTAACTCTCAGTCTACTTTTCTGTATACCTCCTTCTAGCTGACTATGATCTGCCTGTGTAGACTTTGCCTCTCCATTCTTGCTAGTTCATCTTGTACTACTTCATCTCTCTCCCTACATCTTTTTTGCTTTATCTTGTCTCTATGTACCTCACTAAGCACAACATCTGTCTATCTGTTTACATCTCTTGACTCTTTACCATTCTTTCTGTCTGTCTCTGTTGTCTGTCTCTGTCATTTCTCTCTACCGCACTCTACCCCTTTATCTCTGTCTCACGAATATTTCAGTTTTTTATCTCTCTCCTTACTTCACCTTACCTTTTCCAACCGAACAATGGTTTCCCCACCCCGTTCCTCTCTTTACATGTCCTTCTCCCTATCTCTAGCCCTTTATGCCTTTGGACCACACTCTTAAACCTTGTCTGTCTTTCTACTGTCTTTTCTGGCCATCTCTTCCTCTTGATATGTCTCTGTACCTTTGTCTTGGGTTCCTTCATCTTTCTCTCTTTATTTTATGTCCCTCTTTCTACCACCTATCACTCTACCTTATATTTATCTCTTTCTCCCTGTACTTCATCTCTCTCGCTATAACATGCTCTTTGCCAGTTTACCTCTCTGGCCCTGTTCTGCATCATCCCATTCTCTTACTCGGGAAAGCCAGAGGTAAATCTATAAGGAGGATCTGGTGACTTAGTCGACTAATGTGCCCACTGCAGGGGCCTGTGTTTGACCTCATGGTCACAGGTTAAAATCCTGGTGGGTCCACTCAGCCTTTCATTCTTCTGAGGTTGATAAAATGTGTGCCATTGAGTTGGGCGACAATAAACATCTGTTATTCAGCACCAAAATGCTGTTCTGGGAGAATGTGTGCTTTACAAATATACATGTTATAGCCACATAGAAAGGGGAAAGGTGGGGAAAAAAGAAGGTGAAAACTATCACATTTCACCTGATGGCTAAGTGAAAATCCCGGGATAAATGCGTTCATTTCCTCTGTTGTAGTGAGAATATCAGTTGAATTTATTCATGAATACAAATACCCAGCAATTTAATGTAGTTTCAGGTGCCATGTTCATGTTTTATTTTAATATTATGTACTCACCCAAGGGAGAAGTCAGAAGGATAAAGTACCCCCGACTTTGAACCATATAGCACTACGTGAGTGAGTGAAACCGGCCATTATAGGATGGCTCGTTGGAACTATTCTCATGAACAAATTTTCTTCCTTCCAACTTCCATTCTTTCTTTCCTATTCTCCTTTCGAACTTTCTTTCCTTGCATTTTTCTCTATTTCGTTCTAGCCATCTTTCCTTCCTGCTCATTTTCTTCCTCCTTTGCATTATTCTTTCCTTTGTTCTTTTGTGCTGTCCTTTCACTTGGCCCTCATTTTTCTTTTCTGTGCACTCTTTTTGTCCTTCCTCTTTCTTTCGCATACCCAGTTCCACTCCCACTCCGTGGCCCCACATCTGTGTCATGGTACCCAGGCGCAGTCCGTGCAGGTAACAGAGGTGGGGCAGCGTGGGGGGATTTATTTAAGTTTCCCTCAGCATCGTCCCTCGAAATAACCCCCCCCCCCCCCCCCCCATGCAGCCCCACCGCCCCACCTCTGTTACCTGCAGGGACCGCGGCTGACATTGGTATCTTCTTAATTGCTGTATACTTTATTAGCTGCAGCTTCTGTCCTGTGACCTGCGAGTCACGCATCCAAGTTAAGTTGACCCATTAAGAACTACTGACTTTGTCCCGTGGTACCTCTGCTAAAGCCAATATAGCAGGTGCCTCCCTACGCCCCTGCACTCGCCCACTGCACATCTGGCAGGTGACCCTTATATTGTCTTTCCTGTAGTAGAAGGATCAGGCTGTTTAGGCAAAAGACAGAAAATCTAAATCCAGGCTCAAAAAGAAATGGCTTTATCAATGGTTGTTCAAGCTGTCTGTTGGTACTCTTTGGCTAGCCGACAAAAGAATGTGTGTATTTTAATGTGCCCCTATTCTCAAGTTTAACATATAATTTAATAGTGATTGCCATCATGAGGGAGGGCACGAATTAGCTCAGAATGTATAGTAGATTCACAGTTGTCCCTAACAGGGGGCCCCAAAATATGTCTTGCCCAGACCCCCAAAATGCATTAGATAGCACTGCCTGGTTTCTGTAAGAATACTGAACCTCAAGAAGACTTGTGATACCCACTGTATGATTGGGGGTATTTTATTCCTTATAACATATGACTTTCTACCCACCGGGCTTCCTCCTGGATCAAAAGCATAGAGAAGTGTGTTCTGGATTTGGATCAGTGCATAAATCAATGGTACCGGTTGAACTACAATGCAGGTATGGAACATAATAGCACTGTTCTATGTAGGTTTTGCCTTATTTCAACCTTTATTGCATTAAATGCTTCCATATTTTTATAAAGCTCTGTCTATGAGAAAAGCCTGCTTCTAAGCGCCATATTCACAGTCGGAACATTAACTAGCCCTAGTTTATTGAGCGCCTGAAGGATGAATGGTCGAATGCAACCAAAAGGTATTACCAAATGTGACTTGCAGGTTTACAAATACAATTGCGCAGATGGTGCATTAACCCTCAGTGCACTTGTACCAAATATTCAAAGTCCAGTATAGGGTGCTTCCGTTTCAGAGGACAGACTATCTCTGAAAAGAGGTTTGGAAGCGGTGAACATGTGCACACACACATGCCAAGGCGTTCTGGCAGGGTTTCAAGGATGGAACATCTGCACTAAAGAAGGATGCAGAGATGAAATATTTCTGTTGGAGAGAAGAAAGTCTAAATGTGCCTATTTCACCTGCTACGACCTCGCTGGTTGTCTGTTTCTAAAGAAAAGTGCCTGATATTGAAAGGACGTGTTTCTTGATGCACCGTTTGGTTTCTCAGTTTGTAGTTTCATTAGCGCCAAACCAGGTACTAAGAAGTAATGGCTTGATATTTTTGAATATACAGCCCACAATATGAAATGTACAACCTAATAATAAAAATCGAGTTGTGAGCCATAAAAATTAATCTTTTGCGCACTGGAAGGTTTAATTGTCTAAGTTGAAAGATCAGCCTTGAGTTTTACTGCTCTCTGCTTCGCATGGTTTTGGTGCCCGGCCAAGAGAACATTTGAACAGAAGTGGCAGACTTGTTTAGAAACAGATCGCGGCATTATGGAATTGCGAGCTATTTTTGAAAAATGCTGACAAGATGACAGACAACCAGATGCACACATTGTGATGTTGATTCCAGATTCTTCTGCAGAGAAAGTGCCGGAAACGAAGTAAGTGCATAATTACTCGAGATGTGTGGTTACCTCCGACACTGGGGGCAGAAGGCTGTAAGACTCAATGTCTGCGGCGTGACTGAGGATGCTAGTTTGTGCACAATTTGCTGACACATGAGCAGTGCTTAATTTGTAACAAAATAAGTGCCAGGGCTCTCGTCAGGGGGGGGGGGGGGGGCACTGCAGCTTCCACCACACATTGTCTTGCAATGCTGTCAATGATGGTAACAACACAGCTACTAACTGACACTCCTACAAGTGCGTCAATTCGGACAATTTCAGCCGCCCAAAGCTATAAGAATGGCTTAGCAGCAGGTAATAGTCATTTTTAATGAATATAGCATCAATAATTAACTGTTGTTGTGGTCGTCTCTAAATTATCTAGACATCGCCACCTTGTGGCAGGCTGTCACAAGGGCAGGTGCTGCACAGTTAAGTATTGGAGCCGAGCACCGGAAACCACCGACTCAAATTAAGCCTTGCACGAGTTCATCATAGGTTTCAAGCACAATGCCCAAAGGGAATGGCTTATGTGTCTTTTATGGAAAATGCAAGACTGAGTAATCCGCATGCAGTACAAAGGAAATAAGTATGGCTTCTTAGATAAGCAGCCACAATGCTGAAGCTGTGACCATAATATGATGCAAACAGATGCAACATCTGGGCATGGTCACCACATAGTGGCAATATATATTTTCCCAGAGACTTAGGAAGTACCACAAAAGCATTATTCAAATAAAAAGACGTAACAAAAATATTAAGAATTCAATCCAAAACTACACTAGTATCATAAAATGGCATGACAGCCTGCTGACTGCAGAGGGCTGTGTCAAAGGCCACTGGAATTATGCGGCAGGTGAGGACCAACTTATGTGGCAGGTCGGACTACATAATGGCACAAGAAAAGGCAAATTATGGACATAATGCAGCATATTTTGCGATAGTATCACCTTATTATTTTGTCATTTTTAATCATGTTAACACTATCTGGGCAAAGGTTTCCTCTCATTTGTACCAGTTGGATACCCAAATACAGCAATAGCAAACTAAAAGGTGAACAATCAACCTTTGCCAAAGGTATTTAACTGTACACCAATAAGCGTTGCTGCATTTCTATCAACTTTTGATCCGTTTGAGCTAAAAAAGATGGTGTTTTTTAAAATATGCAAATTATGCAGCTGATGGTGGGTTAGGTGGCAAACGCAGCAAATCCTCAATTATGCGGAAATCTGCAAAATCGTATATTTGTAGTGGCCATAGCTATACTGCTGTTTAAAGGCTGTGTATCTAAGTCTACGAGTGGGAGGGTCTTTGTCAACCAAAATGGCCTGGAGCAGAAGGGTTCTAATGTTATTAGAGCATTCCTTGCCCTGTAGTCAGAAAGTTCTACGTTAAACCAGTAGAAACAGAAGCACAAACAGTGGAAAGTTGGAACAGAGGTTCTATTCCAGCGATATAGCCCACTGCCAACTGCTATACAGGCAGTGAATAATAGATCTATACCTGAATGATAGATCCAAGCTACTTGTGAGGGCCTGCAATGAAGGAAAGGGCACTTAACAACTGATATATCATGAGGCAGAGGGTTATAATTCATTTAGAACATTCCACGCTCAGAGAGCGGAATGTTCTAAATTAAACAGAGAAACAGAAAGACAAACTTTCTAATTAACGAAGGTCTACACCAGCCATTATTGGCTCTCTGCCACTCTGCAGCCTTGATTGGAGCTCCCACCCTTCCATCAATGGATGCAATTTCAGTTAACAGACTGTGAACAAAATAGACATAACATCTCTGTGTCACAGCCATCTGGAATGCATCTGCCTAATGCCTCAATCACAAAAAATATTCATGGATCACATGGCTTCATGACTATGGCAACAGATGTGTCCACAATGCAGACCCATTTTTAAAATTTAAATTAAGTAACAGGCACAAAATGGCATAAGTTCACACTAACTGGGTGGCAGAGTAACCTGCCTTCAAATATGAAAAACAGGTGCACAGTCTCAGATTAAATGAAGAAACAATAACTCATAACCAAAAAAGGAAGCAAAGAGTATTTTACACAATTTTCTGTTCAGTTTCCATTCTTTTCAGCACATGCACACGTGCCAAAAAAATGCAACCAAAAGAAAAGTAACTATAAATTACCACAAGGATATACATTTTGGATATTTAAGTAATGAAAAAAAACATTTGATTCCTTAGAAGAAACCGAATATGTGGTGCAACAGCTATGCATTTTTCAACATGCATGAAGACTACAACACTGTAGGTGGGTAAGATGTGCAGTTTAAACCTTCCACAATACCCGACGGTATGGCACATTTCAGGTCACATAAACCTATACTAAGTGCCAGCTCTAGTGCTGGAGGTGCCCAGTACGACAATCATTTTTGGCACCCTCACGCCCCATGATCACCTCCTCGGATTCTCTCACTACCACTAGGCAAAAGTGCCCCTCATCTCTCTAATCATAAGTTATCGCTAAAAACAGCACCCCTCCTTGAGATCAGCACCCCCTCCACAGTGCAGGACCACCGGTTGCACTGCCCTTGAGCCAGCCATACATGTACTCAGGGCTTTAAGTGGGCCGGGTCTGTCTGGGTCTGAGCACCAGCAGTTTTTTTGGGGGGCCCTCGAAACGGGTCTCTATCGGGCACCATTTTCGCAGCTGGCAAAGGTAGTCCTTTCTTCATTTTTTTTTCAGACCCGTTTCGAGGGTCCCAAAAAAAACTGCAGGTGCTCAGACCCGGACAGACAAAGCCCTGACTGTGCCCAAGCAGAGCATATCTGCAGCCTGTGTGCAGTGCAGATGTCTTCCCCTGACTGACCCTGCACGTGCATGCCCCCTCCCGTCATTGGCTCCAGCGCGCGGTTATCTTGGTCTGTCTCAGGTCTTCAAGGCTGACTCATATTTCTCGACAGTAAGGTCGGTGTCTGAAGGCTGGAACCGAGAGCTAGCCATACAGAATGCCACCGAGCTTGGCGAGAGGGCAAAGAACAGCCAGAGGGTGCCTACTCCTTGGGCATGAGGTCACAGAGTGCAGCCAGGGGGTTTCAGCTGCGCCCATGCGGGCGAGAAGGGGTAAAGGGTAGATAGAGGTATCTGCTCTCAGCTCATATCAGGGTCCCGGGGTAAAGAGCATTCAGGTGGCCTCTGAGCTCTGCCCACAGGCACTGAGGTGGTCGAGAGTAAAGTGTGGGGGTAAAGAGCAGTTGGAGAGCCCCAAGGTTCTGGATGCAGGATCTGAAGGGGTAAAGTGCAGCTGGGGACAAGCCTCCCGTAACCCAGGGGGGTACGCTATATGGAAGAAACTATGCTTCAGAACCGGCTTTAACAGCAGCCCCACACTGCCACCTCTGCACCGCAGCCCTAACAGAGTGAATTATTGCCTCCTGTGGGAGGCAGGATTGCCTAAGCAAGCCCAAGAGTAAAAAAATAAAAAAATGCTCTTCCTATAACTCGCCCCCATGCAAGGCTCCCCTTCGTGTTACAATAAAAGGGCCCTGTGTCCTCCACTTTCCGTGATTACTACTAAGTCTCATTTATGCTTGGTACCCGTACATGGCTATAAGGCCGGGGACTCCAGGGTTATGACGAGCAAGACCTGGGCTTGGAGAACTGAAGCTTAACAGTACTTTATCAGGGCATAGATGCACAATTGCTAAAGCTTATAGTGGTCCTTTCTGTGAATTGTAGAAAACACTAGGCAAAAAGTTCAATTCACTGTGTCTGTTAAAGTCCAACCGGTCAATTTCGAAGAAAAATATGGGAGTTCTTTCAAAAAGGCTGTAAGCCTCTATAAGTATTTCTGTATTCAAGATGGACAGCTAAGGGGGCTATAAGGCGATCTCTGAACCTATGCTACTGCAGTGAGAGCGCAGTTTCCTCACTGAGAAGTGGTCACGACATGACGTGGTGCCAGCCTGGGACGATGAAAAACTGAAGAGGCAGAGGACCACAGCCAGGCGCGCAACACCCATTGGACTCAAAGGGCTTCAGCGGCAGCCCCCCCCCCTCTCACCCACCCCCTTCGTGTGTGTCAGCCCGCCTGAGACAGCCACACAGCCACACCCCAGCACTTCACAGGTCTTTAAGACAATTTGCCTGTTAATGAGGCCTTGCTGTTGTTTCACCCCTTCTAAGAGCCCCTGCAGCTCCACTCTGCCCATTGATTAAAGATTCACCCCCCCTGAATTTTTTTCCTAGCCCTCTCCCCCCGAAATGTGGCTCTAGGTGCGCCTCTGCCCCAGGCAGCCTGCTCCAGCAGCACCTACACAACCTTCACTTAATGAATTGGCGCCGTGTTTTGAATTGGAGAGGTCGGGGAAATTAGTTTCACCATTTTTCACCTATGGAGCCCCATACTTGATTTGTAAGTACAGTGGGTTATCCCCACAGTTTGATTAAAATAGTTTTTTAGTTTGAGCTTGTATAACGTGTAGATTCCAGTTACAAACTTGCATCTTTATTTTTTTATGCGTGTGTTGTGATTGACAGCCAAGTGCCTCCTGGCAAGGGACTGTCTACGCTGCAACAAATTGTTTGTTACTTTTAGTTCCGTAATGCTTATCTTTGACTCTGTGATGTGTGTTATCCAAAGGGTACTTCTTACTTTCCTGCGTCAATGCCTTTGGGTCGAGTCTGCACCATATAAAATTGCAAAAATAAACTAATGAAGATAAAATAAAAAGCTGAAACATAATTCCTGGGTGAGATACTACTGTATGGCAGCTTTTCCATATTGATGGTATTTGCATTTGTTAGATGCTGTTTGTGTGATTCACAAACATAAAACGTAAACCTAAAAACAAAACTGGTCACCAAAATGCCTTTTGACCCGTTTTGGTTCAATCAAATGACCAAATATGGGGATTAGAGGGTCAGCCAGAAAATATTCTAGAGGTTAAGTTCACAGAAGAGGACCTTCATTCCTACAGAAAGAGAGGAAGACAAAGACACAGAGAGAAGAGTGGGGGGTGGGGGGAGAGTGAAAGGAGTGTGTGGATGTCATACGGGCACAAAAATAATGTTGTTTATACTTGGCCGCCCTTGATAGCCCTGGCTTTCAACCTGAAAGGTCAAGCAGAAAAACTGCAGAGTATAAGTTGGGAGAAAGTCACTGAGGGATTAAAGGGATCCCGTGAGGAGCAGTGCTAGTTATCTAGATTTAGACCATGCCCCTACTCGGATAGGCCACACCCCTTTAAGAGATTTACCACGCCCCTTTTAGAGCACCCCCAGTTTCTGTTTCCCACTTAAAGCCCTGCATGCACTTTTCAAAAGGTCTGTGATGCAGTGGATTGCACTAATATGTCTGCTAACCGAACAAAAAATACCAGTGCGTACTTTCGTAGACGGGTTGCTAAAAATTAAAAAAGGAAAGGACTCAGTAGAAAAGAAAACCACTTAAGTTGTCATTACAGTTAGGTTGCCAACACCGATTCGGGCACAGAAGGGAGTTTGCGCCCGAACTGTGATTACAACTTGTGCAACTATTGTACACTTTTTCACCCCCACACATTTTGCCGAGTACACGCGGCTGAATTTTTCCTGGGAAATACTGCACCATTTTAGTTTTTTAGCTTGCAACAGGGGACAGTATCCCCTCTTGCCATGTTATTCCCCCATTCCCACTTTTGAAACTTGGAATAAGGAGTTACCCGGAGCGGAATTAACCTCCGATAGACCATGGACCTCACAACACATTGGCCTTACTTTTCAGCTAACTGGACATCATTTTCTAGATATTCACAGAAAACATGTGGCTACATGGAATGGAAAACTTCAGTTGTACTCATTGAATGGCTCTCTGTTTTCTGTTTTTATTGATTTATATTAAATGCGGATAAAAGCGGAAATGAGTTCCCTTTTTAGTGATTATAAATGTTGTCACTCATGACGGCCAGGCTTATAGTTGTGCGGATTGAAAGGTAAGAGGCTCAAACAATAGTATATAAGCAAGCACAAGTTCGATATTAAATTCTGCATGTTTTCATATAAGTGTATTGATCTATCATCTGTGGGTCTGCATATCATTCAAGTTTTTCTGCCATTCTAGTAGGAATATATACTTTTAGCTAAATAAATGTGGAAATATACAAGTTTCAGCTTTGTTTTATCACAACCCCGAAATAAATGTGGAAAAATAAAGATACATTTAGCGAAAAAAATGTGTATAAATACAGACAATAATGTGAAAAAAATAAATACCAAAGAAACTGGGAGCCCAACTTATTACTGATGTCAGGGCCACCTGTGCAAGGCCGATTTGAGAATAAGTGTTGTGCAACACTGGAAGTGGTGTTAGGCGAAGCATCACTAACTAAACAGCCCAGATGTGCATAATTCGAAGGATCACAGCATCAATCATAATTAAGCGTGGTTTGGCAAGTAGAGAGGTACCTGTTGGATGCATTAACCAGTATCTTCAAGCTGCTGGGGTTCCGGATGAGCTTGTCCAGCAGGCTGACAATTTCCTCGAACTTGGGCCTGCAGTTCCGGTCTTTCTGCCAGCAGTCCAGCATGAGCTGGTAGAGAGCAGCAGGGCAGTCCATGGGACTTGGCAAGCGGTACCCCTCCTCAACAGCTTTGATCACCTAATGGAGACAAAGTAGAGGAAATGGTTTCCACCACACACATGGATCATGGATGAAAACCCTGAGCTGTTGCCAGAAATATGTAGAGGGTTTTAAACTTCAGCTCAGATCAATATTCAGACAGTCTTTTGCTGTACTAATGTTGGAGCGCGGAAAAATGATAATTGCTTCCAAAAACAAGATTTTGAAGTAGGTTTCATATTTAGACACTCGCAAACAACATATACACACACACACCTGCCTCTGTCTTTTTTAATTCAAAAAAATTCAAATCCGTTTATTTCAATATTTCTTATATGCAGGGCCACTGAAATTATACGATTCTTCGACCATGGCGTTTTCGGCATAGTTATGTATTTGCTGTATTTGCCACATTACACCATCTGCAGCACAATTTGCAGATATTATAAAAAACAAAATTGTTTCCAGCTCAAACGTCAAAAGTCACAAAAAATGCAGTGACTGGTGTTGCTGTGCAGTGGAGGGCCTTTCATAAAAGTCGATTGATTACCTTTCAATTGCCTAATTTTTTTTTTTTATATGTGTTAAACTGTTTCTAAGGAGGTGGAACATTTGCCTAGATACTGTTAACATGTGTAAACATAGAAAATAATGCACTATACTGTCGCAAAAAGTGATGTATTACACCACATAATTTGTGTTTCTTGTCACATAATTTAGCCAAGCCTGCTGCATAATTTGGTTCTCCCTTGTCGCCTAATTCCAGTGTCCCTGCTCATATGTTTACACGTTTTTGGAAAATGTCTAGGGCGTCATGGGAATAGCAGTTGTTTTACTTCTAAATTCTGGTGTTTTTGATGGTGTCACATGTTAACAAGAATACCGCTGCCTTTTGGATCTACTCTGGATCATATCCAAACAGAATGCAGATATTGTTTTTATCTGTAAATGAGTGAAAGAACTTGTAACCGCAGCCTCATCCGAAGGCGTCTAGGTGCCGAGAATGCAAATCAGAACTCGGCTTTCCCTATTACTTATTGACTTTAAATATTAACTTTAAGCTTGCCTTTGACCATGTACAGCACTCACTGGCCTATTCGCCAGGTTTGCGCCATCAAAATATCAGATCAATACATACAAGCATACATCGTAAGTGTTGGTGGGTTCCAGCCACATGAGCAAACTTGCATATTTTGAAAAAAAGTCTGATAGCTATGCTGTGAGTATATGTAGTTCCAAAGGGCAACCCAAGATACAAAACATTTGTCCTGCCCTGTCCGGAGAGCATCGCTGCTCCCACAGCAGAGGGATTGGAAATGACGTTGAACAAATGAGTTCAGCGTTTCATCATATCTGTAAGTTGGGAGAAGACCAGCCTCCCATGACCGAAGTCCCCACAACAGCAGTGCATCCATCTTCGTTTTTATGACAAGGTATGCTTTTCTATGAGTTACAGGTCACATCATTGCTGACAGGTCCCTTCTTACATTCCAGATCTGTGTGTACAGCTCTGCTCCTGTCTCTGATCTGGGATCACTGACCCTGTACTTGGTCATCAGTTGCCTGTGTTCTGGACTCTCCAATATTGGCATGTTTTCGGGTAAGGGATACTCCTTCATTGAGTGTGACATTTCATTTTTCTCTGTGTCTTCATTTGAATTTTCCAGTTCAGCTTTATATGATAATGTATTCTTTTTGGATCAAATTCTCTCTTTCTCTCCTTCAATGACTCTGTTTCTCTTTTTATTTTCCAAACTACACTACTCAAAACCTTAAAACATTAGGGAAACGGAGGTCTATTGACACACAATTCATGGAAAACAAAAGGTGTGTGAGGGAAATGACAGAAAAGGAAACTTGCACATGAATCTGTTAACAATTTGGGCAGAGTTCAACCCAGACACTATGAGCAAACACATGCCGCCTTCATCCATGACTACTGTAACGCAGCAGCGGCCGGCACAGGTAATCACAGTGGGGAGGTGGGCTGGGGCAGGACGCAGAAGGGGAGGAGCCGACAGAATAGGAATTATTTATTTAATTAATTATACCAATTCCGTGTTCCCAGCCACGCCCACCACGTTTACCTGTGCCGGCGGCGGCTGTGGTAACGCTTCTGTGGCCACAAGAGAGAGTGGCACACAGATGCCCAGTCTGCAACCGTGTAGTTCGTCAGACAGAAAATGAATCTGGATGAAACAATGACCAGTATTGTCCTGTATCAAACTTGATGATCCTTGGATATTGTGCTTATGATGCATCCCTGTTGACCCTGCTACCGCATGAGCATGGGCAACATTTTCATGACCGAATGTGAGGCAGTGTTAATATTTTCAGCCAAGTCCATCATAGCAACTGTGTTTTCCTAAGTTTAACACTCATCTGCTGATTCCAAGGTTCTTGATTGTTGGACTTTGATCCAGCACTAGTTTGAGTCAGGTCATGCTGACCTTCAGAGGACTCAAAGTCAACAGATGGGGTTTGACTAGGGTGGATTCAGCTACTAACTGCAGAACTCGAACGTTACTCTAGCCAGATCCATTCTGTAATGTTAATTATTTTATGTTTATTGAGTTCTACAGATATCATTCACTCATTATTCATAATAATGCAATATGCTGACTGCTAAAGCATGCATGCCTAAAATTAAACATCCAACTAGTGGTTAAAGTATAACAAAGATGTACTGGTAGGATGAGCAGCAGCTTACCAGTGGAAAAAGTGAGAATGCTCCGAGGTGGAGCTGGAGTGGAACTAATTACAGTTAAAATCCTTCTAAGCTAATTAGGTGCACAGAAGAAACCATTAACACAATAGTAAAAAAGATGTATTCTTCAAAGGAAAGCAAAAAAACGACTGGATCTGTAAAGGTAGTTCAGTGAAACTAATTAACTGTAAAGGTAACAAGTGGGACTTAGTTCCCACTGACTTCGACATCTGCATTTAACACAATATGGTCTATACGATGTAGTTTTCGGAAGTACTCATAGTACAACATCATTTGGCCGGCATTAGGCTTGGTAAAAAGCTGCTCAAAATGCATAGCTTGCCATCGTGATTTACAGCATTCAATGCATAACTGTCAAGCATTGAAATTTGATATAAAATGGAGATTTTGGTAACGGTTTAAAAGCATTCAGTGGTCAGTAGTGGCCGAGAACGGGTACCAATAAATTTAAAACCTGAAGAAGTGACTGGTGAACCGCTACAAGATTGCATGGGGTGGGGGCATGGGAAGGATTTAAGCTCTATTTGTCTCCCCACTCCGTCTTATAAGGTGCAGAAGTATTTTGTGGGCCCCATTCTTTTGATGCGAATGGTGCGCAAAGTATTCAACTTTTATTTAGAGCATGACGCTTTGGTTTTGGGTTCTTTGTAATTCATTGGGTGCAAACAGGGTAAGAGTGCGCATAATGTATGTTTGATTTGTATTTTGTCTAGCCATTGTAAACTGTTTGTTATTGACGTGAATTTATTGGTTTAGCACACTTATGAACTGCTTGTAAGTATATGGGAAGGATTTTTTTTAGAGTAAATGTGAATATGAATAAAGCGATTTTATATTTTTATATTTTAAATTCTATATTTAAGAATTTATTTAAGCTACTATGATCTGATATTTCTTTTTTTTTGTAGTAATAAGACGGCGCTGGTTTAAATAAAGGTTGCGTTATTTAGCATACCATCACCCACTATGCTCTATGCTACCACCTTGTGGAGCATAGAAGAAACTCAGCTCTTTGACATTCACCCTCTGGTCTGCTTTGTGCCACACTTCCCTACACAGTGCCAGCTCAGTCTGCAAGACTAGAAGTCAAAGCAGCAATGATTTTACAGCAGGATTGTGCAAAGCTGTTGCTGTTCCAATTGATTCTGCGCCCTTTTTCACACCATGCTAAGTACTTTCACTTTTATACAGAAAGTAGGGCAGTTTCACAAATGCCCATTCAAATCTATCCCTTGTCAGTAAAACATTAAAGCCATCAATACATAGAGATCTTTTGGCATCTTAGGTGATGTCAATATGTAGACAAAATGACACCATTTTTGCAAAGGGTTCTATTGGCCAAACCACCATTTGCATTCAGCATTATGTGTCACACCAGCTCACATTGTTATTACGGGATTGGTCACATATTCCTTTCTGTATAATAGAATAAAAAGCCACATCACCAAATTCTTGAAAGGGCATTTTCTCATTTCCATGGGACATGTACCCTGCAAATGAGGGTATACCTTTGGGTATACGAGCGCTCTATAAATCTCTTAACATAACATAACCAGTATTGAAGGTACCTGTCCTGTCACAGAGGTGGCTTTACTCGTTCACAAAGCACACGCCATATATACTGTGACTGATGAAGTAACATCAACATCAGTGTGTTACATGAAACAGTCTTGACTGCATTCAACAATGTACAGGGGATACGTGTTGCCTAAAGTAAACCATATTAGGCCCAACTAACAAACTAATTTTGTTATATGGCTGAAAATTATTCGATTTAAGCCTGTCAAGAATTCACAGAATGTTGAGTGACAGGCGTAAATAGTTCTACTACCGTGTAATTGTCTGCCGATGCATGGAATTCTGGAGAAGCAAACCAGACACAATGGGTGTGGGGTGGCAAGATTAAAGCATCGTTTGCCAAAAAAAGGTTGTGAAATCCCACAAACTAGAGCGTTTTACCGCATTCACAGACTCAGATCAGACATTTTCTCACTCTGAATAAAATCAGAGTTTTACTCCAACAAAAGGCTGGAGTAACTCCGCTTCCAAAGTGGAAAGGAGGACGGGTCTCCCCCAAATTCAATGGGAGTGTAGGAAATAGGTTTTCCCATGCAGAGAAAAAGAAAAGAGAAAAATTTTCATTTTCTCAATGTGACATTGTACACTATGCAGAATTACTCACTGTGGAATTGGGAGCCTGGGGAACATGTCACATGATGTTCCCAATAGTTTGCTTGGAGAACTCTGCCAGGCACAAGTGTCCAGATGAGAAAATGGAAATGTTTAAGAATTTTCATACATTTACACGTGTTCAGTAGCAGGAGTGGCCGGTCCAAAGGGGCTGAGGAGCCACGCCCCACCACCTTTCGCCCCTCATGAAATGTGTCTGCCAGGCTTCAGAAAGGTCAGCCTGGCAGACACTGTTCACTTTCAGTTCAAGCAGCCAGGAGCCAGACATGAGCATTTAGCGCAGGCTCCTGGCTGCCTGAGCTGAACTTTGCTGGGCTGAGGAGGTCACGGTTCCTGTGGGTGTGACGTCCTCAGCTTAGCAAATGCCCCTGAGGTACTCCCCTCAGTGACGAGGGGTAGCGTCACTGATTGCCTCACACCTGGGTGCTTCAGTTTTAAGCCCTGAAGCGCCCAGGGTCGAGTGTCAATCAGTGACACTTCATCACAGAGTGGGGTGGGGTCAGCAGTCTCACTGACCCCATCCCACTCTGTGATGACATTGGGACTGCTGCCTTCCCTCATTGGCTGACCTCAGCCAATATGGGAAAAGAGGAGTCCCAAGCCTCCTGGAACCACCGAGGCAGAGCTGGCTGCAGGTGTTTGTTTTTCCTTTAAACTGTTTGGTGCATGCGTGCATGTATGTATGAATGTTTGGCGTTGAGTGTTGTGAATGGATGCGTTTGTGTGCATGCATGAGTGTATGTATGAATGTTTGGTGAGGAGTGATGAAAGTGGATGTATTTGTACGTGCGTGTATGTATGAATGTTTGGTGAAGAGTGATGTGAATGGATGTTTTTGTGTACGTGCATTCGTGTGTGTGTGAAGACATTGCTTTGAGTGTTATGCAGCGGCTGTTGGTAGTGGGAGTACCTGCAGGGCGGTGACATGGGGAGGGACAGAGTGGGGGGTAGTAATGTATGGATTACGGAGCTTTACAGGTAAGTAAACATGTAAATAAATAAAACTAATTTCATTGCGCGCACTGCATCGCATTTGGGGATGCAGTGTATGCAACAAAATTCGTTTTATTTATTTACATGTTTACTTACCTGTAAAGCTCTGTAATCCATACATTACTACCCCCCACCCTGCCCCTCCCTCTCCCCACGTCACCGCCCTGCAGGTACTCCCACTACTGACCGCGGCTAGTGTTATATATATATGTGTGGGTGAGATTGTGCCCCGTTTGCCCCCTCCGACAAAATCTTATTGGCTGCCACTGTTCAGTAGTGTATAGAAGTGTAAGATACAGGTTCGGTCTGGGCCAAAAAATAGACCCCAGCACCAAGAAAAAGGGACCCCAGTTGACAAATCAGATCGCTAGAAAGTGGCTCACATTTGTGAATCGGGGCAGTTTTTGAGCTCATAAACGCACTCTATATATGTGTTTTGAAAGGAAAGGGAGACTGGTTGCATGTATGCCTGCAGTGTGCAATGTTTGTGGGAACACCAGGGAAATCAATTGTGAAAACCAGTTCACCAGACCATAAAACATGCTCACAAGCAGCCAAAAACCCAGCTCACACAATGACGTGTCAGCCCAGCCCTTCTGGCACTGCCAGATTGCCCTTTAGGCCAGATAGCCTCAGAGGCTTTAAGGTGGTTTCAGCTCCAGAGTACTATGGCTACTGGGGCGAGAGAGGGAAAGTTGCTGACTCTTTGAGTAAGAACACTACTGTTCAAAATTCAGAAGGGACACTGACACACATAGTTTCAAATATCATCTGTGGTCTAGCAAAGGCATTATGACCGCCTGGTGTGCTGGTACACATGGCGCTCTTACTTACCTTATGCAGCAAGAATGTAAGTTTCGGCCAAGAATATAAAAACGGCTGCCTGACTCCTTAGTTCTGATTCTTCACGATGACCAAGGAAGCTTAAGATTTACAGTAAAACAGGAAACGTGGTGAAAAGTACACAGTTGGTTTCTCTGGACACACATTTTAACCGTTCTAAAATTCTTCGTAATTGTAATGAACTAGCTTGCTTGAAAAAGAACATGGGGTGGGTGAATCACTTCAAGTGGGAAGGAAAGGAGAGAAAAGTGTAATTTGAACTGGGATTTAAATGGTAACTAGTTATAATTATATCATCTTTTCCATAAGAATTCTAAGAGCGCTATAAAGAGTAAAAGGCACAGAAACCAGTCAGTAGTGGCTTGTGGTCCCTTAGGGGGCTCACCTGGCAGTTCGGGGTGGACTGTTCCCGACAGGAGCAGTGTCAGTCCTGATTTGCATGAGGCGGGCCTTTTTCTAGAGTGGCAGAGAGGGTGAAAACGTTGGGCTGCAATGCTATCCCGATGGATTTCCAGTGGTTAAAATATTTGCAAGCATTCCTCCCATCACTTTTTGTATCACTGGTCAAAGACAGAGATACCTTCAGAAAGTAGATTTGGGTTTGGGGTGCCGGATTCGAACTGCAATAGTTCTTCATTGTGATGTACAGTTTTTTTTCTTTTGTAAAGAGGTGTGGCTTCAGCACTTTTAAAAACTGAAAGAATGGAAGGGGCGCTTTTAATGAATACATGATTTGTTCCACATTATAGATCGGTCTGATGGCTCTGTGGTCTAATATGACCACAACAGGGGCCTGTGTTCAACCTCATGGTCACAGGTTCAATTCCCACCGGCTCTACTCTGACTTTCATCCATCTAAGGTTGATAAAATGAGGACCATTGAGTTGGCTAACGAAAAACATCTGTTATCCTGCGCCAAGATGCCTACAGGTGAATGTGCACTTTAAATACAAGTTATGTTATATTCTAATCCATTAACCGCACTCTTTCAAAACCACTATGTTAACAAGAGTCCATTTCTTAAACCAGCTGTTGGTGCAATTGTGACTTGTGCAGGCAGAATGTGGTTGTGTTCAGAATGTGCAACATGAGAATGCCCTGCATAGACTTTCGGGGGCACACACGTATGCTTTCGTTACTTGTTTTGTACTTTGTTTTTCCTCAGTAGCTTTCATAGATCAGTGAGCAAGCAGAGCGTGAGTGATGCTCGACAAACATTGCCTTTTTACTTTGGAAAGAATTAAACATAACTATTGTAGAAAATATATAATAACTTTTGGACCTATTCTCAGGATTTTGACCTTTGCCTCCAATGAACGGAAGCCAAATGCCCACCCCAGTCTTCCATCCCTGCCCAGAAGGCCAGCCAATGGAAATTCAATAGCCAGGCACCAGCCATGCTTTTGAATACTCATAAGTGGCCCAATAGTGAAGTTGACCGCTTAATATGTGTAGCGGTCCTTTGGGAAGTCGGGGACCTGCCCATCAGAGTTATATCATTCATTGAGGACTGCGTTTTGCGTTCCACCAGCAGAACAGTATGCGCGCTGCAGAAGCCAGAAATTCTTGCTTGCTGTATTCCTTGCCTACCCAACAGGAATTATCTTTGCACAATGTTCAGAGAATCCCCATTATAAATGTGTCTATAAGCTCAACGGAGTCACTACAGTGTGAAACAGATCATGGGCTTGGTGCCAAACTAAGATAAATAAGCATTGTCAAGCTACCTTACTATATATTTTGGTGGGAAACATGTTAAACGTACTCAAAGGTATTTCAGAGAACACAGGAAAATAAAATAAACGATTCTGAAAGAGCTAAGGAGAAACGAATGCACATTTTGGTGGATATTGATATGGGGTTTGTAGATATACTAGCACAAAGAAAGATGCAGTTCCCCATGCCTCAGTGCCTTGAGGGTCAGCAGGGTTTCTTCAGGAACAGGTAAAAATACCTACCCTACAACCAATTGGAACCAGGGTTGCAGAGTGAGAGTATTCAATCAAAAATAGTTCTACTGCACCTTCTGTGGTGCAGGAAAAGTGAGTTCCAATCCTATAGTAGAGGTAATAATGCCCCTTAGGTAGGGCAGAAGGCCATGCCTAGCTGCAGGAAAACGTGGATCACTCAGTTACAGGGCCCAGATCAGCAACTAGTCAAGCAAGAGTTACAATAGTCTATTCAGGAGATTACCAATGTATGAGCAAGAGATTTCAGATCTGGTTCTGGAATGTAGAGGCAGATTCCCCAGCAAAGATGCAGTTGATGGCACGCATTTCTAGCCATGATGACGATTTGAGACTGCCAGTTAAGCTTCTTGTGTAGGATAACTCATAGGGATTTGGCATTGTCAACAACAATGAGTTACTGAGGATGTTGAGTGTGGCCGTCCAATATTGTAATGAAAAGTGTTCGTTTGGATGGGAATATGAGGAGGAATTTAAGTTTTGGAAGGGTTCAGTTTTAGGTGATGAGAAGTCATCCAGTTTTCAGTTTAGGATGATGGCGAGATGTGAGATGTTGTTTGGAGAGGAGAGCTTTCGGTATAGTTGTGTGTCATTGGCATACTGATGTTAGAAAATCCCTTATTCCTTAAGGAGGGCTCCAAGAAGCTTGATGTACAGGTTGAATAGGGTCAGGCAAGGATAGACAATTTGAAGACCACCTGCTCAACAGCCATTGTTGTTGGGAGACAGTCATTATTTGTATCCTCTGATCTGACCATAAGGTATGATTCAAACCATTTAAGTCCCACGCCGTCAATGCCCTTTCAATATTTAAGCATGTCTAGGAGTGTGTGGTAATTTACCTTGTCAAAGGTTGAAGACAGGTCAAGAAAAATCAGGAGGCAGGAGCTGCCTGTGTCTAAGATATGAAGTGCATCATCGACCACTTGTGGTAAAACATGTGGTAAAACTGTTTCTGGGCTGTAGCCGACTTATTTAGACAGTTATCTTTGATGTGTTGGCTGAGTTCCTCTGCTGCACACCTTTGAATGATTATTGCGAGGGAAGGCAGGTGGAGATCAGGTAATAGTTGTTGAGGTCATTAGTATCTGCAGAGTCTATTTTTGATAAGAGGGGTGACTTGTCCAGTTTTGAGAGATTCATGAAAGGGTTCCTTGGCTGAGGGAGAGATTCACCAATTTTGTCCAGTAGGGGAGCATTTTACTATAAGGGTGTTTGGCTAAGTTACCTGGGATTGATTTCATACAGTGGTATGATGATTTGGTGTTCAAGATGATTGTGATTGAGTCTGATAATGTAATGATGTTAAATATTTGCCAAGTGTCTTTTGGATTTGCACATCAGTGGAGGGGGAGGGTGGACATCTTGAGATAAAGTCGATTTTACTTTGGGGTCAAACAACTGTAGAAATATATCTGTGTTTGTTGGTAGGTCATCAAATTTGATTATTGTAAAATTAGAGGGGCTGTTGGCAGTTTTGACAAGATAACAGAGGGATCTAAAGTGATTGGATTTTGAGCAAAAGATATGTCTTTTGTACAGCAACCTCGCATTTCTGAGACATTTCAGGATAGTGGTGGAGGCGACTGTCTCAATTTCTTCTTTAGAATTCCTATAGATTTCCTTTCCTTGTTGAACCATGAGGCAAATGGTATAGATTGTTTATTTTTTGCTTTGAAGAGGAGCTACATTATAAAGCAGATCAAACAAACATCCAAGACTGTGGGAGGTCAAGTCCTTGACATCTGTGATGAGGTCGATGGGAGGCAGTATCTTCTGAGCTGTGTTGCTAAGTACCTGATGTCCAGACTCCTGGTATCTGGGAACTAGGTATTATCTCTTTTCATTTGGAGCATTGTCACAGTATGAGAGAATTGTAAGGTGATGGGAATAAGGAAATGATTGGATGAATCTACCTGTATGAGTTTGTTCACTAAGAGCAGGTCTTCTTTGGAGATAAATAGATCTAGTATGGCACCTTTTGTATGTATTGTTTTTAGGTTATGTTGGATCAGATAGTTTATGGAGTGAGTATTGGAAAGGTGGTTCACTATAGGCTTTTCTTTGGTGCCCAGTGGAATTTAAAGTCTTCCATAAAGATCAGTCTATTGCCTTGTGTTGTTTGGTCATTAACAAGGTTGACACATTCCTCGACAAAGGCTGTGTTATCACCTTGTCGATGGTAGATTGCATGTATTCTGCAAGGAGAATTGTGTTGAGCACGTACATACAGAGTGAGGCATTGGAATGTGGAGGAAGAGTCATTGGGTTCGTCATGCACTGTAATGAGTCTCTGAAGATGGTTGCAATACCTCCCCTGACAGCCTAACCGGTCCTTTTTGATGATGGATCAATTAGGAGGAAGTAGAAGATCAAAAGTGCTGTGGGTTGTGCCAGGGAACCAGGTCTTAGTAAGAATCAAGAGAGCAGTAGTGTCTGAAATTTGCTTTATTGCTGATCTGCAGCTGTGGAGCATGCAGGGTACAGCTGAGGTAACTGATTTGGTGTGAGGGGTATCAGAGGTTTTGGTTATGATAGGAATAATGTTCCTATAAGCCGGTGAATGCTTTGGGCGGGTCTGGTGCTTGGGACGACTCAAGGAAATAGCCAGAATTCTGGATTGGTTGGAGTTGTCTACAGAGGTAGTGCTAGTCAGAGTAGAGGAGGATGGGGTGACAGGGTGCTGTAACTTGCAAGTGGATCGACAATATCAGCTTGGGAGAGAATGGGTGCCAATCTTTTGGGGTGGGGTAGACAATGACTCCACAGTATTGAGCACTAGAGATAGTGTGCCTTCAACTGGGGGAGTGGAGAGTCTAGGACAGAAGAAAGGTGCTGAGTTATGGAGATGAATGTACTGGGGAATGGAGTTTGAAAGGAGGGCAGGAAGATGTGTGGTGCGTACTGTTTTTGTTTGGGAGGAGATTACACTGTGCAGGTGAGTGAGGCGGAAAGGAGTGTATGGTGCAGTGTATAGATGTGAGGTGATGTGTAATGTGTGTCCAGCCACAGCCACTGCAGGTAAGAGTGGTAGGGCGGTGAGGCTGGGTGAGGGGGGATTTAGAGGGAAGGCCTCAAAGGAAAATTAATTGTTTCATTTCCCTCGTGGTCGTCTCTCGAAATCCCCCCACAACCGCCCCACCGCTCTTACCTGCAGCGGCCACAGCTACGTGTGTCCTCATTGTGGTTGTGGAAAATCGCCCTCGTGGGTGTGGTTGAAGGAAGTGGGGATGTGTGGCAGTTGCTGTGGTTCAATGTTATGTGGGGAGAAGGAAACTAAGTGATAACGGTAATGTAGTCTGAGGGAAGGAGGGGGTACATGCATAGTTGGAGCTAGGCAGCTGTCAGTGAGATAGCTCATTCAGGTGTTTAGGTGCCAGTACGGTGATGAGGGGGCATTATCGTACAAGTGGGGATTCAGTAGGAGAGGGGAGTCTTTGTGTAGTAGATCGAGTGGGGAAGGGTGCAAGGTGGAGTGGGCAGGGGTCATTACATGAGGTGGTATGTGGTGTGAGTGATGAGAGGGATTGTAGCAGAGGTGGAAGAGGGGATTGTTGATGCTGAAAGGACTAACTAAAAGTAGGTTGGTGATGTGTGTAGGTATTTGTAGTGTGGTTGGGAGTGGTACATGACAGGGGCTGTTCGAGTCTAAATCATCATTTCAATAGACCCTATATCTTTAGATACCAGTCCCAACAGAATTAAGAGGTCACTCTTAATAATGGCCTACGTGTCTGGTTGGGTTTACATCAAAGGGCTCTATTGTTTAAATATTGTGGGTATTTTTCTTAAATAGTGAAGGGTCTAATGAACCACTTATGTTGTTGGAAGCCTGTGTGACCTACACAGGGTAGCATGGGTTGGTGTCATCCTAGGTTTTCGTGCCACTAATATGGAAGCAGATATACTAAATGCATACAGAAGTGAGAAGCTGGTGAAGCACAGCATAACAAATTAAAACACTTTACATTGCTTACTTACTGAAGAAAGAAGCATCTCATGGTTGAGAACAGGTAAGCTTTCAATATTTATTGACAGAATAATTGTTTGCCCTAGTAGGGATGTTATTTAAGAACAATTTCCCTAGAAGGGAGTATTTGTATTCAGGAATTTAACCCTGTTCCCAGGAATGGCAGTAGTTTTTTATAGTTGAATGGTGGTCCTGGCTAGAATGCTATTTTTTTGGTTAGTTGTAGGAAGGAAAGTGAACCTGTTAATTGGTAACTTCATTTTATCAACCTGGTTCTTGGGCCAGCCATCTTGATGAAAAATTGCTGGATATTTTAGATACATAGAAAGGAAAGAAAATACATTATTTTAGGTGATGCGTGGAGTAGGGTTCAAAGGAAGAAATTGTTTCATTTCTTCTTTAGTTATTGTGCTTTACAGTTTTTTCCGGTTACTGCTCATTATTGATTCACTCTTGTTGTTTAAGTATTTTTTAGCTGTTATGTTAAGTGCCCTATTACCTCTCAATCTACGTGGACTATGTAAGAACAATAAATAAATAAATAAACAAAAAGCCAAGGGCACTGTTTTTAATCAAGAGGGCGGACCTTATATGGAAATATAATTGACAACCAGTTGCGAAATACAAAGAAGGCAAGTGTAAGTTGTGGCCTGTGAGCCAGGGAGAGCAAAAGCATTCAACTGTATCACTTATCACAAAAACAGAAACAAGGTATCTGAGACCCTTAAAAAAAGGACGGCAGATTTGACATCCTGGGAGAATGGTTGTGCAGACAGTTTCTCCAGAATGGGTTTTCTTAAGTGCATTTTTCTCCACAATCCCACATAACCGTACAAATGTCTAAAGGACAGTTTGTGCACTTGCTTTTAGTTTGGGTGAAAACGTCATTCAGAAAAGTATGTGTACCTGGTGGATGAGGGGCTAGACAGCCAGCGCTCTAAAATGCATTACAAATTCATATCAACACCTTAGAATTTGTATTTGCTTTAGGGATCAGAAGATGCTGAGGACATTGAAGGTCTGATCAACATGCACAGGAAATAAGTGCACGCGTACTAGTTTAAAGCAATTTATAAACCTCTCAGGGTAGACCGTATCTGAAGTGAACCCCGTAACTCAGTCAGCAGACATGTACATATTACAGTTCAGTTCAGTTCAATACTCCTTATTTGGGTAAAATACCACACAAAATAACACATATTACAATATGTCGTGCTCCAATGCACTCTGTGATGCATTAAATGCATTGGTGTATGCTGAACCATGGAGTTTGGTCAGCATGCCAAAACATAAGAAATGTTTGACACAAAGGAGACCTCTCTTTGAGTGCCTACAGTGTCTAGTGATACAACTTGTAAGTGTTTACCAGCCGCCGTCATGCAGGTAAGAGTGATGGGGGCGGTGGGGGCGGGCTGAGGGGGGAATGCGGCAGACGATAATGAGGGAAAATAAAATAAATAATTAATTTTACCTCGTTGTCTGTCGCAATCCCCACCCACCCGGCCCCACCGCTCTACCGCCCTTACCTGCACAGGCCACGGCTGGTGTTTATTATTGGTCAATATTATTATCCCTCTGGCAAACTTTTGTCGGATCTATGAATACTACAATAATATTACAAAGCTAGGGGAAAAGGCCAGTGTTTCTGGAGTGCTTTTTAACAGCAGTGAATTCTCTTACTGAGACCTTAGCGCAGACTTGGTCTTTGCCTCTTGAATGTGCAGCAGGCCAGCCAACAGTTATCTTTCAGAAAGCACTTACATCTTGATTGGTCATCTCCCAGTAGGGCCGCTCGCCGTAAGACATCACCTCCCACATTACTATTCCATAGCTCCATACGTCGCTGGCCGACGTGAACTTGCGGAATGCAATCGCTTCGGGCGCCGTCCATCGGATGGGAATCTTTCCTCCCTGGAAGACATGAAAAAAAGATATCTCTAGAAGTGTCTAGGGATGCTGCTTCCTCTCTTGAAAGAGGCTGGATTTTCAAGTAAGTGAGTTTGACAGCACGCGCCCTGTTTCATCACATGCCAACCCATAAGCACTCATACAACTGCTAATTGGATGCCTGAAGGTTTCTCTTCTAAATGCAGTCATGAAACTAGAGCAGAAGGAGGCTCCACATCTCAGTTATCCTTCTCTGGCTGAGGCAGGCACAAGTCCAGGAGAAGGCTGCACTAGTTAAGCAATCAATCAGACAGTCTCCTCTGGATGCTGACAGCAGACACAGGAAAACAAATACATGTTGAGCGCATGCTCGTGCCCATAGGCTTGGCGCAATCGAACAATCTTGAACATCTAAAAGCAAACTTTCTCAAGGATCTTGCCTGGGTGGACAGTATGTCCGACGACAAAGATTTTACTTGGCTGTATTTTATTTAAAAAAATATATATACAACAAAATGATTTGGCTTGCTTTTTCATCTACTTATATTTTCAATCCTAAGTCTCAGGTTGGGTAATAGAATATAACAAAAGTCTGGATTCGATTCAACTTTAACTATGCCTTTTTCATGCTTGATATCATTTCAGTTTAAAATTAATTGCCATTAAGTGTGTTCACATTCCAGCTAAAAACAATAAAGATCTGTGGCTGAAACAGTTTCACTTAAAGAATTTAGCCAATCTTTTGGGAAATCAAAATCCAGACTTTCTAGTGGGACTATCAGACAGACACGAAGTTACTTATCTGTAACTGCATTTTTTCCAGGGTTGCTCCCAATTACAGATTCACAAGCTTGAATGCAAAGAGAGGACACTCCATTATAGTGTCTTGTCTTAAAAGGCTTTGACAGCCCTGCAGTCACAGAACTGCAGAACTGGAATCGATATCCTACATCAGATTTTTCAACAACCTGCTCCAAGCATGTCCCATAGGAGCAACCTCAGTAGGTATACACTCCGAAAGTTAGACACATTTTTCTTAACATCACATCGGATTGTTTTCAAATTGTAAAGCATTAACTCTTGCAGGCCTATGTCACCAAAGGCACGTCATGACTTCCATGTTGAATAGGTTGTATGATGGAACAACACAAGGAAATACTCTGCATGCCTTTACCACACATTTTTTACCCCTCATTTTTTTAGAAAGCAGGTGTTTTTACAACGTATGCCGTTACTACGCTTTGTTTATGTATATACTTATATATATATATAAACAATGTATTTGTGGGGGGAGACCCGCCACATCCCAAAAGTACCTTAAATGCATGGTAAAGGCATACTTTGTAAAAGCATATACATTCTATAAACATGTGTGGTAAAAATGTATGGTAAAAGGTACAATGTGGTAAAAACCTCATTGTAAAAGCTGTTTCTCGTTGAATAGACGTTGTAAAATGGTACATAGCTACAGAATAAATAAATGATAATATTTTGGGTATTTCTAATTTTGTTCAACCTATCATCTTAATTTCACTGCCCTTCTCTGATTTTTCATTCAAGTAAATGAAAATGCATGGAACGGTAAAAGGACATATATTTAGTGCAAGACAATATTCAATAAGCCAATTTAAAGAGCATGGTAATAGGTGCTCCAAGTGAAGATAAAATGCAAGTGAACAGTGACAGAGTAATAAGTGGAAAGGAAAAAATGCCTTGGTCACAATTGTAGTTAAATTGAAACTCTGACATGAAGGGTATCCAGAGGTAAGTTCTCTGCAGTTCATGCATGACCAAGCAAAAACCGTTGACATTTCAACCCCAATATAATTCAAGCGGGTCTTACTCAGGACAAAAGAGCAGGTAGCAGCCCATGGTAAAAAGTACACGATTTTGTGATTGTCCCTGGCATAAGGGTAATTCTAATTGTAGACACTTGAATCATGTTCTATGATTTAGCACATACCATCACGCATGGTTCACAACTCTAAGTGTGTGCACAAGCCAATATATTTTCAAAAGAAATATTACAAATAATCACGCGGCTAGGTGCAGGGGCAGATTCATAAGGGCTAGAGCTAGTCTCCAGCCAACAAAAGGCAACACTAACAAAGAAGGCTGTACCCAAAGGAATCTACATAGTAAACAAGAAAATAGCATCTCTGTCTGAAATCCAGAGAAAGACTGTAACAGCTATTGTTTGAATTAAGAGTCTGGCTAGTGGCTGAATGCAGCCTGAAAGCGTGTGATGGAATGGAAGGAACCAAAAGGAGTCGATCGTCTCCCTTAAAGTAATGGTAGCAGTTTTAATTGGTCATTTCTCTCAGACGCATATGTGCAGGAGTAAGTTTAGCAACTGGTCCTGCCTTGATGCGTGCTACCTCGCTGAAAGGAAAGAAAGCACAGATCTCAGATTAGAATAATCTGGAGTGATAAAATATCTGAATTACACTACAGATTGTACCCTAATCAATCCTTATTCCCAAAATATCAAAAGTGATTATTGAGACTTTAAGAAGACGTCACCACCAAGCAGAAAATGTCTTTATGGAAGTGCTTGATATGGCATTTTGTTGTGATTTACACAGTGTGGATCCATACAGCTCAGATTGCTGCATTGCCAACGAGGCACACAGTTATCAGACGTCAGACATTTATTTTTTGTTTGCCTACATATTATACATGAATACGTCACAGGGGATGATTTCTACATATGCATATATTTGGAAGCATTGACCATGTGAAGGGACTCAACAGTTATTCTGATTTTTAGGCAGCAGGATTCTGTTTTACATCTCAATTTTAGAAGAGGTATACAACTTTAGAGAACTCATCCGAAAAGCATAAAATACATATAATCCAGGCATTTAACATTCTAAGAGAGATCTGGCACATCTGTTTGTTAAAAGAACAGATCAATTCAATAATTAGCAAATTTGAACAACACTTTTAATGATGTATGTAAGTAAGTGAATATTTGCATATTTTGGGGTTTATGCTTGTGTAGATCCATTAGGAACTTCTCCACTTCGCTAGTGGTTTATGTTGTCAAATGCTGCCCTGTACCTTAATACCTTTTATCAGTAGTATAAACCACAACAAAGTGAGCTGTAGGCAAAACATTTAGAGATAATCAAGTATCCTTCCATTTATTTCTGAGTCTGGAACATAACTCACTCTTGTCGTATAAGCTGCTTCAGGGTCGTCTTCCAGCACTCGCGACAGTCCGAAGTCAGACACCTTGCACACCAGGTTGCTATTGATCAAGATATTTCTAGCAGCCAGATCTCGGTGTACGTAACCCATGTCGGAAAGATACTTCATGCCAGATGCAATTCCACGCAGCATCCCTACCAACTGGATTACCGTAAACTGACCATCATTTTTCTGCAGAAAAAAATGAATAATTTACTTACATCTCAGTCAATTTCATAGAACTAGACAAGTTAAAATCATTTCATTTTGAATCAAACAACGACGAACAGTTTTATATACACATGTATTTTTTGCTCCCTTGTAATATTGTGAGCGCTGTCATCCACTAGACGGGCATGAAACACAGCTATCCTATCACCTTCATAAGAAGAAACAACATACCATTGACTTTTAGGAAAGCACACACAGATTGCTTGCACCATTCTTCCATGATCCATGCATCCAGGTGACATAAAATTACACAAAAAAGGTATCTTTGGAGAAGGTATGCCTGTTTTGGTATTTACATAGTGTGAACCTAACTTTTGAGAAAGGGCATGCTGTCCGTTATGGTAGGTGAGCAATCAGGGCCACTATTATTATGTGGTACAGGAGGAACAAATTATGTCTGGAGGTTAGCTAATTACGTGTCAAGAAAAGGTGAAAAATGCAGCATAATGCAGCACATTTTGTGATGGTAATACTTGAATATTTAGTTATTTTTACAATGATAATATAATCTGGGCAGAGGTTGAACCACATTAGTATCAGTGTAACACCTAAGTGCAGCAATCACCAAAAGAAAGATAACCTGTCACTCTGCAGTAAAGGGGCTGCCACTGTGCAGCAGCATGTGTGCTATCATTGTTAGAAACTGTTTGATCAGTTTAAACTAGAACTATTTTTTGGGTTTTAAAATCTGTGAAATCTGAAAATTAAACAAACGATATGTCAAGCACAACAAATCCCCAATGACGGAAAAAAGTGGCCCACTGAGAGATAACATCACCTTCTACATCAAGTACAATTTTAAATCTTTGAAATAAACAATTACATCACAGTATCAAAAATAAAAAAACAAAAGAATAGGCTTTTAGTATGAATTTCATATAAAATCCTACTTAAACTAGCATTGGCAAAGCCAAAATGCCTGACTTTGGATGAGAGTCTTTTGACTTACACTAAAGTATGAAAAACAGTGATGGGTGGAATTCTTGAGTTAATCTCAGCCACTGGTAATTCCTCTGGATACATTCCAGTCCATCGTGATTTTGCATACCAAGCTACCTCAGGTTGGGCTCAACCATATGCAAACCAGTCTTGGCCCTTTTACAATGATAATAGTTTAGTCCGAAATGCCGAGCCAGTTCCTCCCTGAACCAGAATACAAGCAACCCAGAACGTGTTTTTCTCTAGTTAAGGCTCATCATCCAGGTATAGCTTGACTCTAGTGATACAGTGTGCACAGGACCCACGTCTGGACATACCCGCCCCACTTAGGGTTACAAATTAAAGTATACAAAAAGTGATGGATGGAATGCTTGAATAAATCTCACCCACTGGAAATTTCTCTTGACCGAATCCCAGTCCATTGTTATTTTGAACACCATTCCACCTCAGGTTGGAAGCAACCATATGCAAATCAGTTTTGACACTGCTTCAAAGGAAACACTCCAGTCCAAATGTTTAATTCATATTTTCGTCCATCACTTTTTGTATACTTTAGTCTTTTGGCTGTGTCAACGTGTTTTTTTATTTTATCATGTTTTTTGCAAATCTTTATTGTTGGTAAAGCTGCCAGACACTCATCAATCTCATAAAGGCTAAAACTATATTATTTTTAGTATCAAATATCACACATTGCCATAGTACTTCCTGGCATGAAAAGGAACTACTTTGTGCGTGGAAGTGCTCCTTGTGATAGGACAGAATGCTGCCAGTCAAAGTGGAATTATACAATGATAGAAGTTGGCTGACCACCTGCCCCTTGCTGTATGCTGTAGGGGGTAGAAAAAATGCCAATGACACAATAACAGCCCATTGAAGGAATAGGGTTGACGGAAAGCCCCTAAAGTAAAGGGTTGGGGCTAACGACAGGCCTAATAATATAACTTGAAGCTAAGAGCACACATAATGGAAAAGGTGAGGTGGGTGTGCTTTGGCATACATTATTTGCAGCAGAGATCAGTAACCCAAAAAACATTACCTTCAAAAACGTATCTAGAGACCCATTCTCCATGTATTCGGTCACAATCATTACTGGTTTACCTAATAAAAAGAACAAAGCTTTGATTAAGTTATTATTTCAAAGAACACAAGAAAATACACTGCGTCTTTATGCTTATTGCTGCTCATCTGATTTGCTGGTTAACATACCCTTTAGTGCACCACAGGCCTTCCTCTATGTGATTCACCACATGGACATATAAGAAAGTCACAGGTAAGTACACAATCTCTCATAACGAATGCCCCATAGCTGTACATTGCAACTCTGCCCCAGATATGCCAACACTGGGACATCAGTAACTCATGGACTGGGGCAAAGTCACACGTCTTAAATGTGCAATATCAAGGATCCAGCGAGAAATGAGCTAATACCAGGTGAATCTGTATCAATCACCACTACCCTGGTCATTCCTCATTCCTCATTTCCTCCAAGAGTTTAACCCAGAAACTCAATCTGCCGCCGTAATCTCCAGGTGAAAGACACAAGATCAGCAAAGTTAAGTTGGTTGTCCTAATTCCAAATGAGGCCTGTGGTGAAATTTTTTTCATAATGACATTTTTTGCTTCAATATCTACATTAACGTGCACAGGGGCAACTGTATTTAATGTGTGTTATTCACAATTGAGTAAACCATCATTTATGTATGTCTCATTTTAAGATGGCTATCATTTGATGCCATTTCTTCCATGTTGTGTATGTCTCTTTCTTTCTGAAGAAGCTGACCTAGCAGTCGGTTTCAAACAATGTATCAGTTATTTTCTGTTCTCATGAGAATAGGGCCTTGGGAGGGGCGGTCGACCAGCGGGAGGCATGTCCGTCCAGGGGGATTTTGGCCTGGGGGGGAGATGCCGCCCAGCACCTCAGTTGGGCTGGTTGGGCTTGTGGGCTCCTTTTTGGGCTGGTTGGGTTGGTCTTGGGCTACTTTTGGGCTAGTGGCATATTTAGCCAGACATTTTGGAAACTACCCTCCATTTTGGTGGTAGTGACCCAGCAGCCAGCTGTAGGTGTCCTGGGGGTTTTCTCGGTTTCCCGCCCTCCGGCGCTTTGTTTCTTACTAATGGGGGGGGGGGGGTTATTGGGTTAGAGGGTTTGTGTAGGATGGGGTTTTTTACGAGGTGGTCTTGTTGGGACCAGGTGCATTGGGGGTTCTATTGTATGGGGTTTTCGTCGCTGGAACAGGTGCTGGTGTGTTTTTTCGGTAGTCCTTTGTGTTGGCATGTTTTTCTTAAAAGTGCAGGGGGGAATTATGAGGTCTGGGTTTACAGTTGGTTAGATATAAGAAGTTAGATAGTTAGGTAGGTAGGAATGTTGGAAATTGCAAGTTGGTGTTTATAACCGTTGCAGGGGAGGATCCATTTTAGGGGTGGGGGAGCGGGGTATGTTAGGAAGTATATATTTAGTGAGGCTTAGTTTTGTTCGGCACAGGCCAAGGGTACCTATTTGTAAGGTGCACCTCTTTCCAATAAAGTGGCCTTTTGCATACCAACAAGCTGGTCTGTGATGTGTCTGCCCCTCCCCATCCCAATATGGGCCCAATGCTTATGCTCATGCAACACTTGTAGGTTGCAGTAATAAGCACCTGTGGAGAACAATTTAGACTGAATGTATCTCATTATTATGTTGATAACTGTTATTTGAAGGAGGTTTAGTGTGACTTCATTATGTCTTAGCTTTAGAAACTAATAATTGTGCTTTATCTGTATGTACTTGAACCTGATTGGTTCTTTTCATGGAAGTCGTGTAGGTGTAGCGAAATTCTAGAAAATCTGAGATTTAAGTAAATGCATTGTAGACACAGATACAGGCACCCCTTTTCACTGGTTTGCAGAAGCTTCTTTGCCTGAAAAATGCCCCTTTTCCACTTCTTGTGAGCCGATGTCTGCTAGTGCCTCTCAGAGGCTTTCTGGCAGAATTCTTTTATCCTGCCTCCTTCCCAAAATTTCCCAGAGTTTTCCCGAGCTTTGCAGTGTTGGGCACTCCCTTTATGGTTGAACTGAACCACTCAATTCTATTCCAGACAACTGTATAACAGTTTGTGAATTGCTTTGAATATATTGACTAATACATTAACGTATTGGGTATTAAATAGCAATTAATGCTGAAGACTTAAGTTTTAACTTTCCAAATCTTTTAATAACCCTTTACGATTTTGAACTTAAACACCCTCTGTCTTTCTTGTGGGGCCAAATTTCCTTCGCATTGTTTAAATGTGTTGAATTTTATGTCTGCCTTAGTTGGAACTAAAGATTAATCGGAAGACTCTTATCGAACCAGAATTTGCACCAGTATTTGCAGGGAACAAAACATCCTATTATGTGTAACACTCGTAATCGGTCCAATTGGAATTTCCCGTAACTCCATAATGAGATTAAATGTATGAGTCAAAGTTAATAAAGTTTGAAAACCATCACTGTTATTCTGAGCAATAGTTAATTTTGAAGTGTAGTAAAAACATGGAGAACACAACACAATATCACAGAAACTTTGCAGTGGTCCATTAAAAACAGGTTGAATCCACTTTTACCTTTTTTGCTGCTACTGCCATGTGGAATTGAGCAAACAGATTTTGCTCCAGCACATACCTCTGACAGATATTTGGAAAAAGGCACAAATAGTAAAACATGGTGTAGACAACACGGGAAACCATGTTTAACAAACTTTTTATTTAGATATTTTACCACAACCTAATCTATGAATACACCTTTAAAAAACACCACTAGACTCAGCAGTATTTTTTTTACTACTTATATGGTAAAAAAAAGGCAGCATTCTAAGTAAGACCAACATATGTGACAGGACTGACTCGACTATATGTCAAGCAAAAGGCAAAGTTATGCGGCATTGAGCAATACATTCTCTGGCAGTAATATTTTGCTAATTTGTCATTTCTACAGACGTTATCATTGTATGTGCAAAGGTATACTTTAACACCTGAATGCAGCAATCAACAACTAATATGTGACTAGTTAAGCTTTGCAAAGGGTCTACCACTGTGCAGCACCACATGTGGAGCGTTACCTTTTTTAGTAAATTGTGATCAGGTTCATCTACATGCATTTAATGTTGAAATTTGTAAAACATGCAGTGCATGGGGGATTATGTAACAAGAACGATGAATCCATAATTATGCGGATCATGCCACTGCAGCGGACTCACATAATTCCAGTGACCATGATAATAGCTCATTAACTCTCACTACAGGGACTAATGATAGATACACCTCACAGGTGGCGCTTATTAGTTTAAGAATAATAATCATGCCAATATTTGCCTCAAACATTATTTAAATTACGTTGAAATGTATCTAGAATGATATAGTAGCGGTAGTAGTTAGTAGCAGTCGACAGTAACAGTAGGAGTAGATAGATAGTACATAATGTTGGTATGTGTTTTTAGAAATATACTTTGCAGGCTGGCAACAACCATTCATTGTAAGAAGGTGGTGACTATGCCATGGCTCATTTTTTCGTTCATATCCCAAGTGGAAACTATATCCATTCTGTCCACTGAGGCGATCAAATATTTAAGAGCCTTTGAATGTGCCCTTTCAACACATGGCTAGTGAGTTTGACCAAAATGTGATCACTGGCTGTTCTGACCGGGTTTTTGGCTCTACTTCTGAGTGATGGTGACTTTAAGCTTGCTACCATCTTGAATCTCTATTCTTGCCTTGTGTTGGTCCTTTTAAGGCCTTTTTCCAGACCTAGAAGCCTAAACTAGAGGATAGCTGCTTAATATGATGATAGATCCCTTATTCTTGACTCTAATCCATCTATTGCCAATTGGCTTTGACATAATTATGTGCCCTTTCATCATCCTACCTATAGTAGAGGGTGGATCCTGTAGTCCTGACTTTATATTACATATTGGTATGATTTGTGTATGTACTAAGTGTTATTTCATCCTTCTCAGGCCTACAAGGCCCAGAACTAGAGAGACTCCATTTTGCTTTCTGTCCCTGCAGATTGAGATGCTTGCAGGGTAAAGGTAATGTTTTAGTTATGAGGTGTTGTTCGCCCTAAGCGAACTGGAGAGAACCGGCCAGAGCTGAATCTAATCAGGAAGTGTCTCTGGGCTCAGGTCTCTAGACGAAACAAGCAGCTGGTCACTGTGGGAGCGTCTAACGCAAGGAGCCTGGTACATGGAATCGGTGGGAGGAGGCTGCTGGCTGGAACTTTCCATGAGGAGACAGCATTCCATATTAGTGAAGTGCAGAGGCGGAGTCAGTCAGTCGATGATTGGAACAGAAAGAGTTGCAGAAGGAGTGGAGAATCAGAAGGAGTGGAGTTGAGTTGTCTGAAGCCCGGTGGCAAAGGGCAGAGGGCTTGCGCGCTGAGCGCTTTAACGTGATTTTTCCGTTTAGCCCTCTTCCCTGCACCCACTGGTGTTCTGCTATTTAGCGCCATGAAACCGATTCTGGTATAAGAGCGCTCTATAAATATTTTAAAATTCAAATTCAAATTCAAATTGAGTTGAGTTGCAGAATCAGAAGGAGCAGAGAAGGAGAAGGAGTGGAGTTGGAAGCAGAAGGAGTTGGAGCAGAGGAGAAGAGACAGTGGATGCTTGGAACAGAGAGAAGTCAGTTAGTCAGTTTGTCTGTGAGACAGTTGGAGTCAGAGAAAGAAGAAGATGCTTGGAACAGAGAGACGACAGACAGACAGTCATTGAGCTGGAACCAGAGAGAGAAACCAGAAGCAGTTGTGAGCAGATGGTGTTTTGAACAGAGAGAAGTGAGATAATGTTTGGAACTGAAGGAAGCAGTCAGAAGCAGTTACTTATCAGAAGGAGTTGTGATCAGCTGGAGTCTGAAGTGATGCCTTTTGGAAGAGACTGAAGTTATATCGTGGATTAATCTGTGGGAGCAGCTGGAGTGAATTGGACATTGGAGCTGAGATAATCAGACAGAGTGAAAAAGCTAGTGGAGCGAACGGTTATCAGAGCGGCAGAAACTATTAGGCTGAAGCTGGAAGGTGGAGAAAGTTTGTGGGGGAGAGGAATCCAGTGCAGAGTGATCAGCGCAGATGTGTGTCCAAGAGTGCAGGGAAGGATCTAAGACGAGCTAAGGCACAGACGAGAGAGGAGCCCAGATGACAGCTAGAGCAAGACCTCATACTAACCAGGTGATATTTGTCCTTTACCTTTAAACATTAACCTTGTCCCTATTGTGTTGCTAATCCTTTTCCTTTCAGCGGTGTGCAGTCTATTTACAGTCCCTGTTAGTTACATGTGGATGTGGTATAGTAATAAAGCTTTACAGAGACCCCGCAGATCTGTGTATGTGTCTATTCCCATTTTACTTTTCAGGCTATGTGTTATAGTATAGTGTTATATTGTTGTTATTGTAATAAAGGTACCCCAGTTCTTAGTGAACCAGCGTATGCCTTGTTCTTATATAGTGCAGGTAACCTTTTCTTCTAGTCAGGTGTCAGTGCACGAACGGAAGCGACCCCCGATCAGGTAAGTGACAACTGAATAATTAGGGAGAGAGGAGCCCTTGAACTAGAGGATAAGTTGTACACTGTATAATTCGGCCTTTATTCATAATATTATTGTAGTAGTGATCCCCTAGTGAATAGTGAGAGAAACTTCCCAACAGAGAGAGAGAGAGCTGAAGGTATTCATAGGAAAGTGATTGTCATTAGTAGGCGGCGTTAATGAGAACACCAGGGGGGAAACTGGTGCTTATACCCACAGAATTGTGGCTTGGGGTGTAAGTAAGAGAACACCAGAGGGGACACTGGTGCTTATACCCACAAGATTGTGGCTTGAGTTACCCACAGGATAGTGGCTTGAGTGAGCACTGGTTGCAGTCAGTGTGTAATGGTATATAATCAGAACTGCCCCAGGGTAGATTAGTCTGGGCCCATGTGGTCGCGAGACTATGAGGTATGAGTGTGGTGTAGGGCATGGACGTCCTTAGTAATTAGTGAGTATTCCTAGTAATCCCTATAGATTTAGTGGTGTTTCTGATGATATGAGCTTGTATATTGTGAGTTCCCCATCCTCAGGTAGGTACCCAGGTGCCTGGATAGATGGGTCCTGAGGAGGGAGGTGGTTACGTTTCGACTGGGTTGGTGGTGCTCTGGTGAGCTGATCCTATCTGGTCTGAGAATCCGGTCGTCACACTGGCTCAACTGAGACAATATGTTTTTTTTTGTAAAATGCATGTTTATTATAAAAAGTCCAAGTCCTTAGCAGAACCCAAAGGCTGTCAACTCTACCTAGTATTGCGACTGGCAGTTCTACGCGTACGCATTTCTATTGTACAGCGCACCGATTCCTGAATCAGACTAGTTTATCAGAAATAAGCATCACAAATATATAATTATAAATAATGCTAAAAAGGCATTTGACCGCTTAACTTGAACTTTCTTCAGCTGGTATCCAAGCAGGTAGACGTTGGTCAGCACTTTATCAACTGGGGGTTCTTGGTCTATAAAGAGTCATCAGCAGGGATACTAGTGAATGAGATCAGGATCAGTAGCTTCAAGCTCAAAAACGGTACACAACAGGGAAACTCCCTCTCCCCACCTCTTCTTGTCTTCTCAATAGAGCTTCTTGTAGCTTCTTTTTGGCAGCGCCCTTACATAGCAGAACTTACCTTTGATGCTGATAAGTTTAAAATCAGGTATGTCCCTTTAGATGGCTATTTACATCTATACTCTGTCTGGGCGTCATTAACACTAACTCACTGACCAAATGGTTTAGACCATACTACTACCACTCAAATTAAGAGTGCAAGCTGGCATGCATTAAAGGTGTATCCTTCTTTTGCATGGTTGGGTACAGTTGCAGTGGTGAAGATGTACATACTACCAAGCCTCTTACATCTCTTCCAAGTCCTTCCAACCCCTAGCCCCACTAATGACAATTTTCGTTTAAGGAGGAAGATTAGAGAACGTATCTGAGGTGGAAAAAGTGTGAGGTTCGTAGAAAAAAGTATGATGGCTCCTCAAAGCAGAAGACTGACCAGCCTAGATCTGTGGGGTTGCTACAGGCTACTCATCTACATCTGTTTCAATCAAGGACAGTGAGTGAGACAGATAAAATATGGGTCCATCTGGACAGGCTGGTAGTGGATAGAGAACTCTGGACTCTCTTGTGGATCCCTAAACCTCTCAGGCCACAAAAATGTGTACCTTACCCGCATTACATGTAACCTCCTGTGGCCATGGTACCTCACAGTGAACAGGTAGATGCTGGTCATGAAACCACCATACTGTGCAAACCTGAGTGTATTCCTGCACTGAATGCAACATCTTTTTGGAGGTGGAGGGAGGATGGGCGCATGACCATTAAAGACATGTTTGTTCAGGATATGGTCGCGTACAGTAAACAAGAATGGAACAAACAGAGGCTGATAGAGGGTCTTACACTCAGATAAGACACTAGATTATGCAATCCAGTTGGAAAGAGTCTGCATGCAGAAATCTGAATAAACTTTTAACCTTTGTACTAATGTGTTGCTCCTTCAGAATATCTATTTTTCTCTCTACAAACTGCTGAAGGGTGGAGAGGGAATACACAGTTTTTCTGGAAGGCACGGGAGAGAGCACTTGGTAGACAAACTTGAGGGGTGGACTGAGAACAGCTCCTCACATTTTCATAAAACTTAAGCATAGGGAACAATGCTACAAGTTGGTGTATAATTGGTATCTGAAACTACAGAAACTGAATAGTTTGTACCTGGGAATCTCTGATGTATGTTAGAGGTGTGAAACAGAGGCAAGCACTAGCCTCCATACATGATGGCCTTGTCTAAATATGAAAACCTTTAGAAAGAAACCTTGAGTAAAATTAATTGAGTATTGGAATACCGTCTCTCACATGGTAATAGTGGTGTCATCCCAGGGCCTGTAGGCAGAGGCTGTGTCAGGCAGGGACAGAATTCTAGCAGGACAAATGTTGCTTGCGGGAGAGCAGTTCAAAAAATAGCCTAGAGACAACCAGACTCCACCTATCTTACATAATGTAATATAAGGTATGATAGGTTTTACTGTGGAAAAGCTCTTGTATGATATACTGCAAAAACATCACCTTTTTGCTTCTATTTGGCAATCATTGATTGACCGTCTGATGCAGCTGGTCACTGCCTAATTGCAATCAGTCCGACTACGACTACTAGGCCTACAATACTGAGGATAACTTTGTGAGTGAGGTGATGGAGGTGCTGGGTGGGCCTCATCTGTTGTGGAGAAGGGGGGCTCTCTTACTTTCTTTTATTAGATTGCTTGGTGGGTGACTACATGCATGCTGAGTGATAAGCATGTGTTTGCACTTATCTAGGTGCACATTTATGACATAAATATGGATAAGACCTTCAATAAATCAAGCAGATATTCTTGATCTGATATCCTTGTTTGTTGGTATTAAATTGTGATTAGTTCTGGCAACTATATAAGCAGAGGTCTAAACTTTCTTCAATAAAATCAATGAAACCTATCAATATAAATACTGAGAAGTGCTAATTGATTTGTATAGAATCACTGCTCTCTCATAGGTAATGGGATTTCTAGTGAGCCATCTTCCCCTCGCAGACCCTCCCTCTAGCTCAACTATCATTAAGATCTGCGTACTTGAAGAAGAGGAACCTTCCAGCCAAAACACTTAGAGTGCACTCACATTTTCCTGATGACTCCTACATAACTGTCTACTTCCGTAGCTGTCCAGAATTTTGGAAAGAGAGTTGACAGGGCAATGGCAGACGCTCTTTGAGGTGGAGGATCTCAGCAGTCCTACTCTTTACTTCTCTAGAGTTTGAACAATGCTGGTGGTCAAAGTTGAGCAGTGATAGATGTAATCTATTTGTTAATATTTTTGCTGGTACTTTTCCGAGACTTTAGAAACAGTAAATGGTGCCATTTTATTTGTGCACATTGTATTAGTTTAAGGAACTGGATAGTGCTCGTTGATTGTGGATACTTTGCAGCAGTTGTCTGAATGGTTCAATGCGGAACGCTTTTTATCCTTCTGTTAAGCCTCTTTAATTTGACACCAACTAGAGCCAGCAGTTGGGTATTTTTTTCAAAGAGGGTATCCATTACCATACTTTAGCAGATGATACTGGTCTCCTTCATGGAAATTACTGATGCCTGACTTGTGTGGGTGGTGGATGCTGGCAGTCATTTTTTAAGACCATGGATCATTTTTCATTATTACATTTGGACACTGAGTAATAGAGTGAGAGGCAGGAATGGGAAAAAGGAGGAGGAAAAGAAAGATAGGAAATAATGGCATAGAGAGAAAGAGATAAATAGATAGGAAGTGCGAGGTGGTGGAGGAAAGAGTCATAAGGTGGAATCAAGACAAGGCAGCCTTGGTGTTCATTCCCCTCAGCGTTCAGTAGAAAGTGCCTTATATTGTTGACAATGGAGGTGCTGATTGCAGAGTATTGATTTAAATTGAAAAGTCAGAAGATTTAATTTTCCCAAAACGGTCCAAAACGTTAATTGTGATATACAGCATGTTACTAACCAGCTTGAAAACAGGGTTTATGTTTTATGGTTCATAATGGATAACAACCTCTGACTTTTACGGCAGGGTGCAAAAATGCAGGTAGAAGACCCGGAGTAGGCTTTATTGAAAACCTGGTAATGAACCATGAAATTAATGTGCGAATCCCAGGATGTGATAGAAAGATGGGTGGGCAGAAGGTCACAGTACAATAAATTGTCTCCTCACTGTAACATAAGTGATCATGAGTGACCACATGATTTCTGTCCTGTTAAAAAATGTACATGTGGTTTGTCCACCCTTCACTGGGAAGGCAGATATGCTGCTATGCTCTATTTCATCCATGTCACTCCTACTGCTACTGGAACTTAAGCTTATCAAACATGGAGGGGAGAAAAGTCCATTATTCATACTCAGTCCAGTATTTACAAGTCTGAATCTTTACCCTGACAGCAACCACCTTTTCCCCAATTGTAGCTCAGAATAGTCATCTTAAGCGAACACTTTCCTTAGGTTAGCATTTTAAACAGGTCCAATATTAAAAACGGAACTTCTTTTATCGATAGAGCCCCTGCTCCCCAAATGGGAGGGATGTACTGTAATGTGAAGAGAGAGATTAGGAGAAAAAAAATTCACCATTACTTAATTGGGCATTAACTCTAGTCTTAACCACAGGACTTGACTATCTGGGCAAGGGGTGCTACACAGATGTTAAAAAGAGTGGGGCTCAAGTAAGATCTTTGGGCCCAGAGGAAGGTTCTTTGAATGAAAGGTGCCTAAAGAAGACCATTTGGGTCCTGTTGTTCATAAAGTCTTTGGGCTAGGTCCAGTCTAGGGCTATTCCCTGAATACCTATCTTGTAGCGTTGTTGAATCATGATGGAATGTGAGACGGCATGGAATGCCGCTGGCGGGTGGACCAGCATTGCCGGTGTTCTGGCATCTAAGTATAGTCTGATAGAATCGACTACTGCCAACAGAGCGGTTTCAATGCTAGGGAAAACTCTAAGCCAGACTGTGAGGAGTTTAAAAAATGTGGTCCTCCAGCTAGAAAGAACTTTGGGGCATATTATCAAGCCTGGGCGATAAAATTATCGCCGATTTATCGGCAGGAAACTGCCGATAAAGTGGCGATAATGGGCTTGATAATATGCTCTATGGAATTCCAATCGAAGCTCATGTTAAATGTGAAGGACATCTAACATGAGCTTCAATTGGAATTCCATAGAGCATATTATCAAGCCCATTATCGCCACTTTATCTGCAGTTTCCTGCCGATAAAGCGGCGATAATTTTATCGCCCAGGCTTGATAATATGCCCCTTTGTTTGTTCACATGTGACTCAAGAACTTTGCCTAACAAAGGGAGGAGAGAGATGACACAGTAGTTGGCAGGCTACTTTGGATCAGCATTAGGTTACTTTAAGATAGGCGTGACGTGCAGATTTTCAATCCTGAGGCACAGCAGCTAGGGTTAGCAAGAGATTGCATAATAATGTAATAGTGGAAGTGAGAAGAGTGGACAAGGCAGTCATTATATATGGAGGACAGAAATCAGAAGGAGAGCCTGATTTGACTTTAATCAATAGTTTTAATATCTGCATGTGAGTGATAGGTTCAGACCCCTCAAGCACTGCTAGTGTCACAAGGGGAAGAACATGTGATGATTAACACCTAGGCTGTTCCTAATTGTATGTCAGTAATACAAGTGGTGGGCACTGGCACTGACTTTTAGGGACGGGGACTTATTTTTCTTCAGAGCATGTGAAAGGCAGAAAAGTGTCTAAGAAAGCTAAAGAGAAAGATAGGAAAACAGTGTCAAAGGTAGAAAACAGGTTCGGAACAGAAACTTACAAGACTGAGATCAAACTCAAGAACTGTAGGCTGGAGGAAGAAAGAGGCATAGCTGGAATTAGGACTAGGCAAATGTGGGCCCAGATTTACTAAGGGCTTGAGTTGCCCTTGTGTCAGGCAAGGTGACGCAAGGGCAAAGCAATCCCTTAATTGAGATTTACTGTGCCAAGCAGAGCCACAGCTCTGTGGTGCATAGTAAATCTGAAGTAATGCAAGGCAACTCAGGTTGCTGACTTGCGTTACAATGATCTGGGAAGGTGTTCCCTGGGTGCGGCGAGGGTATTCCCAGGCATCCACCCATAGTTTTTGGTGCATTCCCAGATTTACTTACATTACAATTCTGGGACGGTGTCAAAAAGCTACGCCTTCCCGTGGGAGGTATCCCTCATGCGCAAAAATAATCCTGCTTGCAACATAGGCTCGGCTCTTAGCAGCCATTAGTGCGCAGGAAGGCGTCATAGCTTGCATTCCTGCCCTCTCCATTTGCTGCAGTGCAGCAAATAGTCTCTGCATTGTGCTGCGTCAAATGTTAATAAATCTGCCCCTTGTTGTTCAGTAACCTGGCATTCAGCGGTGTCTGAGGAGGGCTTTTTAGAAAAGCTTTTGACCCCTGCTCTAATTTGTTTTAACAAACTTTACGCTGCATCTAGGATTCCCACGTTCAAGACAGGCAGACACACTGTTCCATCTTGGCATAACCCATGCATGGCCAGACCCCCCACAGAACTGTGTGTCATCCAAGGAGGCATGGGCTTGCAGGTGCCCGGGCTGGACCCCTCTTCCATGTCACAGCTGTGCACCACTAGCTTTCAATACATGACTCTGGCAGTGCTGCCGTTTTCCTCCATACACCGCACCTCCTGTGTCATTGTTGCGGAACTACAAGTACCAGCGACCGCTCCATTTGCGATCCCTGTCCTCTTTTCATTGCCACGGCTTGAGCTGTTCCAGCCCTCTCTCCTGTTAAATATATCGCAGTCGGCCCGCGACTGCACACGTCAGATGCCGGCCGCTGCGGAATGGATTGAATGCAGTTCCCGTTCGAGTAAGTGCACAAGCCTCGGTTTCTTATGACTTTGATAAACACCAGGTAGGGCACGCTAATGCCTGGTAACACTCTTCGCTTTTTATTTAGCAGTCTAGCGAAGGAGAGTAGTACCCCTTGCGACCTCCGGACTCAATCCCGGGCGTCTCCATCTCCCTGCTGTCAAATTCAAGTGCAGGTAGGACATGACACTGCTCTGTGCGCATGTATTTGTACCCGTGGGGCACAGCGGACTCCAGTCCTGACCGCCACTTTCCATTTAGTGTTTCAGCAAAGGCGAGTAGCTCCACCCGTCACCTCAAGACTAATTCCCGGACTTCCTGACCAACGTGTCTTCTCCCTGCCTCCACGTCCAAGTGCAGGTAGGACACGGGACTGCTAGGTTGGCATTTATGCATCTATGTATGTGTACCCATGGGGCTCTTTGGAACTGACTAGTCCTGACCGCTACCAACCCTTGTTTTTCAGAATATTCACACTGTGTGAGGCTAATCTTCATTCTTGCAGCTCCTGCGCGCTCTTTGCAGGTAAACCTTAAAATCTTTTCTTCCTTAGTCAGAGAGGCCACTTATGTTACCGCATTATTTTGACACCACTCCCTATGTCTTACAGTGAAGGATTCACCCAGTCCAGGTCCTGAGGAGAACCTCGTAATCTTCTATGGTTCGAAACGTGTTGACCCCGAGCCTGTGACAAGGAAGAAGGGTGCAGCCAGGGAATAATTAATACCACTGTCGTTGGCCCTAGCTGTCAATCCTTAAAACACCTAATCACAGGTTTTGTGCGACAGGCAGGCAGTTTCAGTGTATTCTGGTTTCCGCCTGTCCATTGTTATATAAGCTAAAGGATTGGTTCTTTTTGTGAAATGCTTTTTATGTTTCAATGTGTATTGTATGTAATAATTTGCTTGTTGGTGTCTTGAACTTTGAGTATCTATTGTGAACATTTTCTACACTTGTATATATTGCGCACATAATTGTCTGTTGTTGATTCGACTGTTTTGACAAACATGCCTTTGAAGACATACGGATAAATCAATAAAACTAAATTAAAAATGAAAATAAATTTTCTGTAAAACAAATTTGTGGTTCACGCAGTACAAATTGGCTGAGTGTGTCCTAACTAATTATAAAACAAACCTGATTAGCCACTTTGTTCTGTTTAGCGATCCAAGGAGGCAGAACATATCAATATATGTTCATATTCATGCCCCTTTTGTAGAGGAACTCACAGTTAAAAACCTCTTGAGAAATGATTTTAGGTAGGCAATGCAGTGCCTTTCTCTGGGTGATTTCACGCCTGATGAAATGAGCATTCAGAAAGGATGAGAATATCATGAGCACCGGTAAGAGTGCCATCTCCTTACAGGTTTCTTAAGGGAGCAAATCTTCGGTTGGAAGTTTTAAGTACATTTAGAAAAAGAATCATATTTTTCCTTGATGTTCCCAATGGTGTTGACTCTGTTCAATTCATGTTGAAATACGTCTCATAAAAACTCAGTTGCTCACTCATTCACTAACTCATTCGCTTGTCGAGGGCCTCACTCACGTTCAATCGCTCATATTGGTCTTTATGTGAAAAGGTGTTAAGTGAAAATATTTTTTGTAGTCCATCTGCGCTGTTTTGAGCCCACATTTCCAAGCCTTTATGACACCAAACTACTGGAGAGTTTCAAAGTTCATATAAAAAACAAATCCTTTTAGCGATTTACATCAAAAAATGATGCACAAAATATTAAGAAATATAACAAACACTGAATGAACTCAAGAGATATTAGATTTCCCTTTTGAACCATCTCCAACAATTTAAAAAAGAATTTCTTCCTAAGCCCATCAACATAACGTTTCCCTGGCAGATAAATCACACGAAGGTATAGCTTTCTGTTGTTGACAAGAATAATAATGTTCTCTAAAACCAACTTGATTATTTTCTATGCCTGAGTCATTTTAAAAGCAATTAAATATAGTTTTCCTTCTCCTTTTATATCTCGTTTCTCGCCAGTCTGCTGCGATGACATAACTGAAATTAATGGGACTAACTTTTGCATTTGTAATTGCAGTGAAACCTCCTAGGAGCATGGATCAATTTCTGTTTGTTCACAAGAGGTACAGAAAAATTGAAAATAAAAACTGCCAATCATTTTGGAGAAGATACCGCGCATGTAAAGTAGAAAGAATAGCTAGGAGTGAGCTGCAGCCATACAACAAGGAAAGCCAAAATGCAAAATGCCTGTCCGCTTGACGTTCGTCGTCTTGTGGACACCCTAGGTAGGTGCTAAAAAGGCGATAGAGCCCTCCAAAAGCCCTGTTTCCATTTGCTGCCTCTAGATCTGACCTACATGACTCAATATCAGCTTATTCTGAGAAAATACTTACGTTGACAATTTCACATAGAGATGTCAACTCTGATAATTCTAAACCGACTCTTCTGCAATTTTGGTCATCATAAATTGATTCAATTAAATCAAGTGTTTGTAGGATCAAGTCAGGCTCCCCTACTAACTCTTGTTCTGCGCCCATTTTCCATACAGATTGTGACACATGAGCACCACAGTTTCTTTCCCCCTATAATGCCTCTCTTGGAATTTTGTTTGCCCAGAAAGAAAGAAAGAAAGGAAGAAAGAAAGAAAGAAAGAAAGAAAGAAAGAAAGAAAGAAAGAAAGAAAGAAAGAAAGAAAGAAAGAAAGAAAGAAAGAAAGAAAGAAAGAAAGAAAGAAAGAAAGAAAGAAAGAAAGAAAGAAAGAAAGAAAGAAAGAAAGAAAGAAAGAAAGAAAGAAAGAAAGAAGAAAGAAAGAAAGGAAGAAAGAAAGAAAGAAAGAAAGAAAGAAAGAAAGAAAGAAAGAAAGAAAGAAAGAAAGAAAGAAAGAAAGAAAGAAAGAAGCACTAGTTGGTCCTTTATTAAGCAAGCTTACAGTTGATCCTACTGTTCTGAGCAGTTACTGAGCAGTTTTCCTTCTCCTTCTAAGATTCTGGAAAGAGAGGTTGGCATTCACCTCTCCTTATTATGGAGTGTAATATTAGTCTTGATGCCTCTCGGTGGAGTGTCTCCCCTTATATGGAACTGGGGGAGCTCTTTTGGAGGTACCACACAACTCCTCACTAAGTCTCACCCTCCTCAATTTGTTTCTTATGCCATTAGACAATTTAATTTGCAGTTTGGGGGTTTCTCTGACGTCTAATGTAGAAAGCACAAGGATTGTTGTCTCACTGCTGACAGATCCATTGCCTTCGAAAATAATCTACACTATTTTCCATTGGGACTAGCATTTTGGATGAAAAGGCACTCTCTTAAATTGAATGATAAGAATGAGCTGTTGGTTTATCCACCTATTTAGTCTCCTTCATGGTTCTCACCTGAACTGGGCACTGCCCTGATACTAAATTAATTGGCTACAAATATAGAAATAATTATGTATGTATGACTTACAGTCACAAAACTCTCATTTCGTCTTGTTTCTACTTCTTGTGGACCCTACTGCAAACATTTCTCTGTTTCCGTTAGACTCCTGCTGTACAGTAGGCAGAGCTCTCATCTTTTCTCACACTGATTTCTGTAATTCCTTATATTTGGCACTCTTTAGGAAATCAATCCAGCAACTAATCTAAAACCTTGAGGAGGGGTATTGCTCGATCTGCCATTACAAACTCCATTTCGTCTCATGTGAAGGATCTACACTGGTTGTCCTTACAGCAATACCTGTTCCTTAAAACCTCGCAATGGTCATAGGGCATGTCACAAACAAGGACCTTCGTTCATTGAATCAAGAATCCACTGTCACATTCCTTGCTGGAAACTATGTTCTGCCGCAGCGCTATTACTAGCTGTCCACCACAATCTTGACCTCTATAAATGGGAGAGCTTGCTCTTACTTGGACCCTCCGCCGTGGAATGCCCTGCCTTTTCATCTTAAGTCAGAAATTGACTACTTATGTTTTGTAAGGGATTTTCCATGCAATGTGATTATACCAGAACACTCAGCACCAATACACCCTTGTTTGGAAACTATACAGCCTTCATAAGTACCTATCATCATCACCATCATTATCATCACCTTCAGAGACAGTATGGATTCGGGGTAATATGGTGTTAATTATTAACAATATGAGAAATCAAAACTCATGGTATTAATCCATGGCTTCCATTTAAAGTAGTAAGAGTAATTGAGCTGTATGTCACCAAATTGTTGGGTACACTTCTAGATGTGACTTGTTGTGGTACCTACAACTGCCTGAATGCCTGCCCCAAGGCTTGAATAACCGCATACTAAGGGGGTGCAGAAGATTGCAGGATCGTAAAAAGAGGTCCTTTTAAATGTATCTATGTTGTTAATTACATTACAGAAAAGGAAGTGTAATGTTTTTTGTGACCATGCTACTGGCAATACACGCAAAACTCAAAGACAGCACTTACTTAAAATGGTCACGTTCAGTAACATACGTCAACTTTACAAGCATCATTAGAGAAATAGAAACTTTGCAACTTCTATCTGGCACTTACTTTTTGTGACAACACCCTCCAGGTGAATGATGTTGGGATGGTCGAACTGCCCCATGATGCTGGCTTCCCCAAGAAACTCTCTACGTTGTTTTTCTGTGTAGCCAACTTTGAGGGTTTTAATGGCGACTGGGCACTCCCGTTTCCCAGGCAGTTTGGAACGCCCACTACAAACTTCTCCAAACTCACCTAGAAAGAATTAAAGTGAATCATCTGTATAAATAAAATCATCAGTTACTCATATACGTATTTTTATTTCAAATGTAATGACGGTGAGGACTAATTCTGAATCCGCACAGTTTATCAAAACTCATTAAGCACTTTTGCTTTAAATATGTTCTATTGTAAAGGCATCACTGTGATTATTTTGGGGATTTTCTTTTCTGACTATAGTTATGGGTTCTGTCTTCTACGGATAGTAAGAGAGTTGGAATGGAAGCTAAAAACATCCCTAGAAAATAATTTAATACAAACCCATATTGCCCAGGCTGTGTGACGCAAATTCACCTTCCCAGGCATTTGGGACCATCATCCTGCAAGATTTCTTTTTAAAGAATTGAGCTAAAGGATTCACTTTACTTACTTACTTATGCCTAGTACCTATCCTAGGGTACATGCCATCAACCAGGACTCTCCATCAATCTCTGTCCAGGGCTTTCCTTTCAACGTGACTCAAGGTTTAATCTGTCTCATTACAGTCAGCTTTGAGGCCTTCATCGCTTCCTTCTCCCTGAGGGTTCCCTGTAAGGAGTTGCCTGGTGGTGTTTGATGCAGGTGTGACCCATCCAGCCCCAGCGTTGTTTCATGATTTCTTCATGAGCAGGGAGTTGAAAAGTCTGCTGCCATAGATCATTGCTGCTGATGGTATTTTGGTCAGCAGATCTGGAGGATTTTCCCCAGACAGGTGTTGATGAAACTTTGGACTTTGTTGGTAACTGTTGTCCTCTAAGTTTCTGCTCTATACAGTATGACCAGTTTTACATTACTGTTAAAAAGGCTGATCTTGATTTGCAGAATTAGGTCCTCGGAGCTCCAGATCTTCTTTAGCTGAATGAAGGCAGTGTTTGCTTTGCTGATTCTTGCCTTGACGTCAGAGTCTGTACTGCCCTGCTTGTCTATGACAATGCCCAAGAAGGTGAAGGCCTCAACCTCTTCCTGTGCATCAACTGTAAGAGTGACTGCAGTTGTGCTGGCCAAGTTAGACTTCAAGACGTTGGTTTTCCCCCTGTGGATGTTGAGGGCAAGTTGTGCAGATGTGGCTGCCACAATGTCTGCCTTCTCTTGCATCTGCAGATGGATATGAGAGAGTAGGGCGATGTCGCCTGCAAAGTCCAGGTCGAACGATTCACTTTGCAGATCATTGATTCAAATATTGTTAACTGAAATTGCAGGCCCTAATAGCAATTCTAAAGAGAACATTAGTAAAAGTTCCAAAGCTTAAGTGTATTGTGGAACCATAGGAGCATTATTTCACTTCAGCGACAAATGTACCTCTCTGAGAATTATATGTTACTCCCTCATACATCTCTGAGTAGTGGAAGGGTTATCCAAACCCCAAGCTCTTATAGCATTCCTGTCAACTTACTGAGAGAACGAGGGCTGCCCTCTGTCTGCTACGGCCAGTCCATTCTTGACTGGCAGCTGGAATGCTAAACAGTACACAATTTAGATGCTTGCAAGAGGCATACACAACTGGGAAATCCACTAAGCTGTGCAAACTGACTGAGACTGCAAAGCCTTGTTTAATCATGAGAAGATGATGAAATCACAGATCAATTCTGAGGGGATTCAATAACCAAAGAACCTGTTTCCATTGCTAGACCCTAAAAAATATCTACTGTTATGTAGATGGCATTTAACATATCGTTTGTCATCAGAGCACAACTGTTATGTCTGCCACATCTGTTCTTTGCTGAATACTGAATGCAATCCAGTAGGCCTGACAATGGACCTGATTTAGAGTTTGGCAGACAGTTACTCCAACACAACCTGATGGATATCCTATCTGTCTTATTACAAGAGCCAGAGAATATCATGCACTTCTAATAAGGTGGACAGGATATCCGTCAGATTCATGATGGAGTAACCTGAAAATCAAGCTCCAACTCAGGACCAGAAGTTATGAAAAGTGGTTAGTGGATTTTTTTATGGTAATTTTTGGTGGCATGACAAAGACTTCTTGATGTCCGAATCTACCAAATACCTTTGATTAATTGTGAAAATCAAGTAGAATTTCTGGAAGGCTAGAAGACTTTCCAATTGGATGTATGCATATTAAAAATACACGATTAATAGGTGATAAGCTGCTGAAATCAAAAGATGGTGGGAAAGGGTGTGCTGGATCATATGACTTGAAAAGGGGGTCTGAAAGAGGAAAAGAGTTGTTGTGATCAGTGCATGTTTTTCTTTAAAATAGAAAAAAACGTAAAATATAGAAACTTACATTTATTTATTTATTTATTTATTTATAAAATTTCTAGAGCGCACAAATACCTTCCGGTGTCTCGGCGCTAGAGTTCGTTAAGATTGCAGAGAGCTCCCACATAACTTACTGGTTGAAAAGCCACGTTTTAATGTGCTTCCGAAATATCAGTAGGGAAGAGCTTGATCTAATATTAAGAGTGATGTAACTCTTCATCACGTGGATTGCCACATATTGGAGAACTTATCTAACTAAGTAAAGGGTGGGAGGCCTAAGGATTCTGTGAATCACTTGACTGCAAAAACATGAGGAAACCTATGGGAGAGAGGTTTCTGTTTCTATAAATGGGGATTTGTCAACCGCATTTAAGAGAATAGTCTTAGAACTTCAAATATCATTGAAATGTCTCAAATAGGCACACTCACTAAAGGCTGAGGGCACATACACTCCATAAGACATAGTTTGCATGTCGTTAGCATATCTTTCGTATATTATGTTGGACTATTAATAACTTTGGGCCTGATTTATATTTCAGCGGATAGTATACTCAATCAGAAAAATTATGGATATCTCGTCCGCTGTATTACATTTGCCCTGGATATAATGCACTTCTAATACTGTGGACAGGATTTCCTTCATGTTTGTGACGGTGTATACATCCGCCGAAATATAAGTCAGGCCCTAACTCTTTTGACATTCAAACATGCATAACTGATAGATACTTGCAAAAGATGCAATATTTATGCTAATTATAAGAACATACCAGCTCCAATAACTCGCTCAATCGATATACATGATGCGTCTATTTCCTTGGCAAATTCGTGGACAGCTTGACTGGGGTCTTCATATGTATGTGGATCAATATAAGTTTTTACTCCAGGCAGTTTTACTGTAAAAATATATGAAGTAAATATCACATTTTGCTGACATTACTGCTCTTATAAATCATCGCATAGTGACATTGATGAATTAGAAGTATACAAACACTGAATGGGTGAACAGATGTATAAGTGTACACACAAATGAACAGTGGAGTGGATGATGATTCGTGAATGGACTAGTGAATGGATGTAGAGAAATAGAGCAATAGATCAGCGATGGATGGACGGATAGATAGAGGATTAGGAAGGTGGTTGAATGAATTCGCTGAGTCTGTTCAATAGATGTGTAGGTGCCTGGAGGAATAGGATGGATGGGGTGTGTTGAGGGGTAGATAGATGGACAGATGGATGGAAGGGTTATATGGTGGTTGATTGGATGGATGGCTAGAAGGATGATGGATGGATGGGATAGGTTTGAGATGGGTAAGTGGATAGATGGATGGATAAATTGGATGCATGGATGGATGGATATATTTGTGACCAGGGTGGCAAAGAGGTAGGAAGAAATAAACAGCTAGATATACCAAGTATGAAGCAACATTTACTATAGAATACATTTTCTTTTTCAAGTGCTGCAGATTAAAATAAACAGTGAGCTTTGAAGCCATGTAATGGGGAAATAAGGAAAATGTAATCTGTTGCTGAGTTTCATGTATTTTCATGGATTTTACATATGCAGTTTAAATATATATTTTGCTTATAAAAGCTAAAGCTCAGTCTTGGAAAATAAGAAAAGCACACATCGATTCATAAGCATTTTAGTGATTTTGGGGCAGATCAAATCTAAATATCTCAACATCTCCCTGTTTTGCAGAGCCTGCCCTCCTCATGGAGTGTGGCTAGAAAAAGCCTCTCTAAGTAACATTAAGAAGCCTACACTGAAAATGCACATGGTGAATGTGCTTTCGGCTGCACAGCACTGGCCGCTCCTCGGCTAAGGTGGAGGAGCGTTGCTCCGCTGCTTTTTGTAGTGTAAAAGAAGTAAAAATAAAATGATAATAACTGGACGTTATCATCATTCCATTTGTTCCTGCTGCGAGCGTCTTGGCGGGGTGGGCAGGTCTGCTCTGCTCTTAGAGCAGGCGAAGGAGTGGTGAGGACTATGTAAATGCGCATGAATGTTTGGCCGGGCCTTTCAGGCCTGCCAAACAGTCATGAGCACTTTGCATGTCCTCCACCCAGGCTACATTACAGCCTGGGTAGAGAAAACACCCAGGCTCCCATTCGCTGGATGCGCGCCGAACTATGGCACTCAGACCAATCACAACACTGCACTGCAGTGTAGTGATTGGCTAGGTGGCGCCTGGGTATTTCCTGCTTCCTGTTTGCACAGGAGAAGCCAGGAAGAGGACGGAGAGGACAGAGGAGAGGTGTACGTCAGCCGGCTTGCAGGTAAGTGATTTTTTTTAACCCCCTGCCTCCTCCCCCACTTCTCCCCTCCCCGCCCCACTGCTGCTACCTGGGTATAGCTGCCACTGCTACACAGCTCAGAACTGCAAAAGCGTCTTATTAGATTGCCATGGATGGTGCCATGTTCTGTTGCGATCACAGTCCTCCTGCATTGTGTATCTGTGACACACTGACACTACACCCGGAGGTTGTCCTAAAAAAGGCAACTTTATTGTGGCTCTATACATCCCTGAAGACAAGAGCCAGCAGGGCGCTCCAAACAGATTTACCAATTTGTGAATAGAGGGCCCGATTGCTAAATCCTTTAGATGCAGAAGTCTGATCTATAGACGTAAGCGGTAATAACTTACGGATGTGTAACTAAGAAATGATGGACAAAGGACGACACTGTTAAAATGTACACATAGAGGCGTCATCTATACAGAAGAACTCCCCGAAAGTATGCAGAAGATCTGAATTTGTCAGTGACACAAAGATGTGTAGATTTAGGTACGACAAGGACAGTAACAGGGAAGTGGCCAGATAAGTGCATTGTAAATCTGACAAGCAACCACAAACATTTGTAACAAACCAAGCATCAATGTTGCAGAAAGTGTTAGGATGTGCATAAGTATGCCTCATTTTTGCAGCAGGAGGATAGCAACAAAAGTTAGTACATGAAAATATATTTACCCCTTACTAAAAAGGATTTTTTCAAAGTGTTTTTTTATTTTTAAATGTCACTATTTCTTAGGTGGACGCTCCCCTCTTTTGGTATTAGGGAACTAGATGCATGCTAGGTAAGGTATGTAAAATACAAGCACAAATGCCTGGAAGCTTTTTAAACTGGGCTCCCAGACGTAAATCTAGATGTGCACGAATCATCCTTGGCTTTGCATCTATATTACTACCTAAAAGTGACATTCTCTAAAGTTACAAATTACTTCTATGATTACTAGAGGAAGAAATAATCACTGAGGTTTTGAGGGAAATTGAACTTGAAACTGTTTCATTTTTGCTTCCTTGATTCGTTTTAGTTAAGCCAGATGTAGAAAGGTATCCAGAAAATGGGAAAGTTAGAAATCAACCAGTTTGAAACATTTGCTATGCTTATACATGTTCTCGGGGAGATGTGTGATTGCTTGGAAAAGTACAATTCACTGGAGAAATGTATTGTTACTTTGAAATGTATGAGCACTTAACGATGGCAGCTTGTCATTTAAAAAAAAGACCTGCCAAGCTACATTTATCAACTGCATAGACCTGTACTTGGATAGGAACTCAGTAAAACCCGAACAAGTCACCTTAGTGAGTAAATGTAAATGTACTTGAGCTTATATAGCGCACAGCTACCCACAAAGGGTTTCCCGGCGCTTGCTTAGGGAACCCGTCCTGGTATTCCCCTGTGAGATAACCCCAGCAGGGTATCCACAAGGTGAAAGCCAGGCATCCCGCCGCAAGGGGCCATTGTGGAGATTAAGCAAGCTATTGCCCAGAGTCGCAGAGTGTGAACCCGTGAGTTGAGAAGGCACCGGAGCGAGAATTATCGAGTCCATGGAATTTTTGAGCCCAAGACCCGCCGAGGCGGGGAATTGAACCCTGATCCAAGGCCGATCTCAGCTTCCGGGTCTGCTGCCTCTAACCCCTGAGCCACACTTCTCCAGTGAAACTTCTCCAGTGAAACTGGAGGAATCCCCTGATGGATTCCTCACATGGGAATCATTATTTTAGATGGTTTTGGACACTGAAGCGGAGCTAGAAAACCCATTTCCTACAGCGGATGAGCAAATCATTTTACTCACTTACTTTATACAACCTTTATCTTACAGACCAGTGTGCCATCCAGTAGATCTGACGTTTTTCTAAAAAACTTTAGATGTTTTGGAAAAGTACTAGGAGCTGTGGAAATGTTTGTCTGAGTGTTGCTGAGTGTTTGTGTTTTGCTGTAGGTCACTGCCTCTTGTTGCTCTAGAAGTGCTCTAGCTTCTCAAGGCATCTTTAAGCATAACAATTATATTTAACCCCACACCATAACAGATTAAAACATAAAGTATCTACAAAATGGTTGACAGGATAATGCAGAAAACACACTGAACGAATACTAAGAACAAATCAACCCGCGGATGACAAAGTCCACGGTAAAAATAAGGCACAAGTTCTACTTTCTTTTAATATCAACCGGCCATTTTGCATATAGAATGCCATTGGGGTTATAGGTATTGCTCAGGTGCCGCAGTCAATTTTTTTCTGGACTGGAAATTAACTTTTCAAACCATGTTGTATGGCTCTTACTGTGGCCGTTGTGGAAGTGCATCTTTTCTTCCTCTGGGTCTTGCTTCGCTTTGCTGTAGCCGCAGCGCCTGGAATAGAATGCAAGGTATTAGTCATCGAGCTGAACTCATTTTGTGCTTCATCCAAAAAGATGTGGCAGAAAAGACATGCCTTGCAAACTATGCATGAAATGGCTGGCTTCAAAGAGCTCTTTGAGGGGCATCACAGAGTCAGTAAATAAAGCAAGAGGCCAAGAAGCAAACACCAGCCCCGGCAGAATCGAAAATTCAAGTATGTTACATACATGGAGCCAAAGCTAAGCATATGATCTGAAAAGCACTAGCAACGCATTATTATGGGTTCAACTGCAGTGCAGCTCTACTGGGACCATTCTACACATATACACAGTTCACGCACTGTGGCAGTTGTGCAATAACAACTTGCCTCATCGAAGACTGCAGCAATCTGAATTTAATTGTTCAAAAGCATGTCGTTAAATAATTTACAATGGAGAGTTCTTCGGGATTCAATGGTAATGTTAATGGGGGCATCCAGTGAACGCTGAAATAGGTCTCAATTCCCAAGATGATATCATCAGACAAAGGAACATTCTGGAATGTCTACTGCTGGTGATTGTTACCTATGTGGGACAAAGAGAACATTTTTTTTCCTCTACAATGTATTTTACTCTACACTATTCTGTAATATGTGGTAGTTGTCTTATACTGGGCCTTGGTTCTAATTTAGTTGCTAGGGTTTGAAACCCGCTCATATCAGACCACTCAGATAAAATGAATTTAATAGGAGCATCCAGAGACATCACAGTAAATCTTGGAAGACTCTGCTGCAGAAAAATTATCTTACGTTGATATTTTTCTGTTAAAAAGTATTTTGTGTCATGCGTGCAGAATTATAACAGCCTCTCAACTACATTTTCCTGGGGGGAAAAAATGAAATAATCCCTGTTGCTCAGATCGTAGGCTTAAAAAGAAAGAATTCATAGGATATAAATGCAATAACTATTTCATCTGCACCACTAAGCAACATCTACCAAACTTGCATCACAACCTACTTGACCAGCAGTAGTCATTTGTATTTTTGACCTAACAGCGTTCCTGCCTTTTATCTTATTTTCTGCCTCGCTTTAACTCCTTACTTTCATTCAAACCCTTCAACTGATTTGTTTGATTGAGACACTGCTGGGAACCCCTACAAAAACTGCAATGAAACACCCCTTTCACCCACCCATGCTTTAAAACTCCAAATATAACCTTTTCTTGTGTGGAGGCACTGAGGCTACTCAAATGTCCTAAAAAATAGGTGTGCTGACTAATTCATCACATTCCTTCCTTGTCTATGTACACTGCTTAATACCATCTATGGAAGATACTTACGGGAACCATCCCAAATGCATTTAGGGAAAGAGCTATATGAATGTTATTATAATACTAAAAAGTATCTGGCAAGTGAATGTTTGATATTGACTGGGTTTAACGCTTGACCGATAGTGTGGGGTTACGACCCAGATCTTAGGCTATCCGAGAAGTTGACTAAACTTTATGTATTGGAATGGCTGTTGCCAGATCACTTTTACTCCAAAGATGGCGAACGGATTTAATTCCATCCAAAATTGAATGGGTTCGAAAAATGGGTCAGGTTCAAAGAAGCGAACAAATCTATGCTTCATCAATGGGGGGACTTAAGAAATTTGAGAAAATCTGGGCACTGTATTTTGACTGTGATTTCTAAAGTTGTATATAATCTGTTCTATCCCTCCAATCTGTCCTTATTTTTATGAATCTCAGAACTTGGCACTTTAACATGGACAGTAAACTTCATGTCATTTTATCAGTCTTTTTTGAGGTAGTGGATTCGAGTCTCGAGATTGTAGGCGTTCTTTTTATTCTTAGGTTTAATAATGTTTCTTCAAGATCCCCCTGCTTATTAATTATTGGATGTGTTGTCTCTTGATTAATTGGTGCTGTTTATTACCCCCTCTGATGTCATTGATGGATTCTAAAGGATGTAAATTTGGATTTAAATCTATGTATTTTATATGGTTTTCATTAAAAAAACTAAAATACAAAAAATACTAAAAAGTACATGAGTTGCTTGTGAACTATAATTTATAATAGATTCTCACTCATTCTGTAGAATAGCAAACGTGAATAAAATAAATAAAGTTAATAAATATTAAAGTAAAAACATATGTGTTATTTTGGTATTTGTAAAGCAGCCTTTTATTAGTTTTCACATTGCGCTCAAGGGAATTGGAAGGAAAACCATATCAACAATGTATTAAAATAATGGAACAAGCTCCATGTGTTCCACAATGTGTAACACATATCCAGAGGCACATTTTTTTAACTTACGCTGCGGCCGCCACTATTTACCGTGGGAGGAGTGGGGGTGTAAATTAAAATAATAATTTTAAAAAGACACTTATTCAGCCCGGCTGCCCGCTGCCTCTCAGTCCGGTCACTGCCGCCGCAACCTCTCGCTCCTAGGAAGCAGGAACCAGGAAGCACCCAGGCTCCTGACCCCCTAGCCAATCAGAACATCACAAAGCAGCGATGCGATTGGTCTGAGCACTGTGGTTCAGCACTCAGATGGGGAATGGAGGCCTGGGCATGTTCTGCACCCAGGTTGTAATGAAGCCTGGGTGCAGAACATGCAAAGTGCCCATGACTGTTATGGTCGGCCCGAGAGAACAACCACTCCTCCCCCTCGCCCCTGCCCTGGCAGTCCAGCCGCACCCACACTAGGAAATAGAAACAAAAATGATAATAATGCTGGTTATTATCGTTTTAGTTTCCCTTTAACTACTGCTCGCAGAGCAGTGGTGCGATGCTCCTCCACCTTAGCAGAGGAGCCACCCCTGAACTTACGAACATGAGGGGCTGTGCAAGCCTACTGAGATTCTGTTGCCATGACTTTCAAGTAGCTTAGGGATTCACGTAACAGCAGTTGCGTATCCCATTGAGTTATCATAACATATCAACTCAAAAAATGTACACTGTAGAAATGTTAGGAAAGTGTTGTTCAAGCTAATAAGTGAGAAACGGTTTTCTGATATGTGTACGTGTTTATACCACCATGGGCGTGTGCTTTGAAGCAGCATTTGTGTGTTAGCCATTGGAACATCACCATGGTATTGTTGCTGTCCTTGGCAGACCTTGTTTGATGACAGGCCAGTGTGCAACACTGGCCCTTGACATCAACATTGGGGACCAGACATGGTTGAGTGGGAGGTGAATCATTCATTTCATCACTTACCTCTACCATTGCTGCACTTAGTGTTGAACCTTGTATCTATTGTGGATTTTGAGGTGTAAGGAGTGCAAAAACTATGAACTTATTTTTAGTGAGAGTCAGCCATTCTGACAATATGACGTGAGATACAGCTTAATTTTTCACTGAAGTTGTGAACTTTTCTCTTTGCAATTAATGTTTATTGTTTGGGCAAGGACATAGAATTGTAACTCGGCAATGGATTTCAGTAAATCAAGGTTAAAACCAATAAGAAAACAGGGCCAAAATTTCATAACGGAAGCTGTCTCTGACTGTCCAACTATGGATGATTTATGAGGTGTGAAACTCGGTTTACAAGTAAATTGCCCTTGTTTTTCTACTATAGATTTTCATTTTTTTTATATATATAGTTTTCTTTTACTCCTCTAAATTCATATTCATACATCTTGTAAGCACTTTTTAGGTCGAGCCTAGGTAGTGCACATGTGCTGTCTGCAAGACCTGCAGTATTCACGAAAACAACTTTTTGTTCCCGCCTACTGCTCGCACTTCTTTGCTGCCTCCTTAATTGTTTATCCAGCCGATACCTCACTTTCTGTCAAGGCTGAGGAGCACCAGCCAAGTACAGTTTCCTTACGCTGGCATTTCTTTATCTGTTGTTTTGTGAGAACTCTTTTTCCTCTGTTGCCCTTCACCCCAGATCTCCCTGATCTGAGACATTGCAATGTGTGTGTTTTAAGTATTACGATCCAGGCTCAGCTCGCATTTCCATTAAGTGTTTGTGTTTTTGGGTTTCATTAGCGCAGCGTCCGTGGTCGTGCTTCATGAGCCTTTCTTTTGTTTCATTTGATACTTGCCCGCTGCGCTGCTCAGGGACTTTTTTCCACTCAAACCGGCTCACTGCCCTGGGCTTTCTCTTAACCGAGCCCTTACCTCACGACAAACCAATTGAATTATAGTAGTAATTACTCCACTGCACCACTTGGCCACATAATTCAATCATTTAAAATAATGGAGTTGGACTCTTCATTTCCATGTTTACTAAAACCAACCGCAGCAATATGACCATCAGTGTCGTTATTTCGAAAGGGGGAACATTCAGGCCTTTTCTACAGGTGAATCGCCATGGTATAACAGGTTCAAAAAACGCATTCCAGTACATGTTCCCGCATCATCGCACTGCGTGATAATTACTCCACTGCACCACTTGGCCACATGATTCAATAAATTAAAATAAGCAAGTTGGACTATTTACTTCTATGTTTACTAAACACAACCACAGTGATATGACCACTGGTGTCATTCTTTCAAAGAGAGGGAACATTCAGGCCCTTTTCTAAAAGTTAATCATCACGGCAAACAAAAGCATTCCAGTACATGTTCTTGCATCCCTGCACTGAAAGGCAAGTAGAGATCCTTAGTGCCTGCTTTTACTCATGCTTCTGTGATTAGAAAATGTATATATAACAATCAACGGAAGTTGTTGGGTCTTCCCTGTGTTGTGGTGATTACCGTCAGCTGGTTTAGTCCTTGCCATGTTTCGAACATCTCGTCTAAGAAGTCATCATATGGGTTCTTTCTCTTACCAGTTGTCTGAATCTTCAAATAAGAACCTCACTGTAAAATATCCATTCCTGGTAAATACAACTATAAAGAGTATGATCCTAAAATGAGGGGTTTGAGAAGTAGAAGCATGATCGCAGAAAACCGAGGCAGACCAATACAGGATTAGGGCTTCTTAATTATTATTTTAGAAACGTTAGTGAGATGTGTCCTTAGCTTATGTTTGTCACAATGTGGAACATTTACTGTGTATTTACTGACTGTTTGGAGTGTGTGCATGCAATTTAACACATGAGTGTTTCATTTGAAATGAATCAGCTTCACTCTGGTCAAAGGTCTGTGTTCACAGTAGCCATTTGCCACGTGTAGCCTACTACATCTGAGAGCTATTCAACTGTGTCTGGAAATCTAGCTGTTAAGTAACCATAGGCATAGTTTGCGAAGTAGCGCTACGTGTAGCTACGCGAAGTGCACTTCACACTACGCTAGCTAAGCGTAGCGCTACGCAAACCGCGATTATTGCACGGTGCAGGATGCTTGTCCGCACTGTGCAATAATTGAAAACGGCATCTTGCACAGTGCGAGCTGTCTTTTACTGCCGCTCAAATAGATTTTTACTCGAGCTGTAGCTTTCTCAACACGGACTGGCAGTTTCTCATCGCGAGTAGTCGCGAGCATACGCGACTACTCGCAATGAGAAACCTGACCCCCCCCCCGCGTTGAGAAGCTCAGCTGGAGCTTTATTTTCCATGTTTGCGATTGGCAACTTGATGTTACTGATCGGGAACGAGGAAAAAGTCTCGCCGGGATGTCATTTTGCTTTCTCGGGGTCACCAACTTGACGTTGAGGACCACGCGCAAGCAAAAAATGACCGCTACGCGACGTGTGTTTGCACTGTGCTACGTGCAATTCGCATAGTGCGAAGTAGCGCAAACTTTGCTAACTATGCGAGCGTAGCATAGTGCTTTGCCCAGGCTTACTGTTAAGTTGCTTGGTGGTGTCCCTGAATCCACAGGGTAGATTTCTTTATTTCTTTTGGTTTGCATTTCATTCATCATACTACTCTGTGCTGGTAGTATTGCTGTTGCTGTACTGTTCTGCACACCGGGTATAGGTAACACTGCCATTGCAGCTGTGTCTGCATGCCGGATAAACTTAATATTGGCACTGTCACACTGTTTCAGCAGGTAACACTGGCCCTTTCACCCGTTGTTCTGTGTCTGATGCTGGTGGTTATGCTCATGTCACTTTGTTTCTGTGCAAAATACAGTGGCAGTACTTATGTTGTCACACTGTTCTCGGCTGGAACGGATATACTGCCTGTGTTATGTTGCACATGCCTGGTGCAACACTAAAGTGGTATAGCATTTGTAGATTATAGAATGAGATGAGGTGCTATGAATACAACACAATAGCTATTTGAACTCTAGATTCTGAGTGGTAAACCTCTGTTCAGCTAGATCTCTGTTTTTCAAGAAACAGCTGGGCTAGTAAAAGTGCACAAAAATCCAACACCTTTCTTTTTTTTTAATTTAATATAAAATCATAACTCTTAGAGAACTAAATGAAGCTCTCTTTCATTTTTCCAAAACACCTCGAGTTAACTTTCACTGCAGTGCTTTAAGCAACTACTACGGATTGCCGCTACACTCTTCATTCCAGATACATGTGATTTGATTAGCTTTAGGCTAGTTAAATGGTCAACTGGAAGCCAGCATTGCGAATTGTTTGAGAGGTGCACTTAACCAGACTCCTCGCAGGATCTTATGTATATAGTGCACACACTATCATGTGTATGGAACATACTAGCTCAAGAAGCTGGTGCGATAACTCGGAATAGCACATGGATGTGAAATACAGGCAGTACGTTCTCTAACTTGCGACAAAAGAGTGTACTTGACTGAACCCAATATGGCTTTTGGGAGGGCCACAACACAGAAACTGCCCTCTTAAAGTCTACTGACGAGAGCAGGAAAACTTTGGACCAGGGTGGCAGAGCAGCAATGATCATGCTGGACCTCTCCGCAGCGTTTGACACGGTCCACCATGTTCTTTTGATGGACCGTTTGTCAGCCTGCGGAGTACAGAACACCCCCTGGAAGGTTTTTAAATCTTTTTCTCTCCGATCGCCAGCAGATAGTGGCCCTAGGTGATTTCTGCTCCCCCCTTTCCAACTACCATGTGGGGTGCCACAGGTTTCAGCATTAAGCCCCACCTTATTTAACTTCTGTGTATCGTATCTGGCTTCACTGATTAGATCCTTTGGTGTCCATCTTACCTCCTATGCAGACGATACGCAGATAGTGGTATCTCTTCTCCCAGGAGCTGAAAGGACTTTAAGCCACAAGCTACATGACTGTATGGAGGCTGTCAGCTCCTGGATGTCCAGTAATTGTCTTAAATTAAACTCAGGCAAGACTGAAGTTATCCTTTTTTTGGCAATGATTTTAACTTATGGGCCCCTGAATGTTGGCCTGACTCCTTGGGGCCCCTTCCATCACCTTCCACGCAAGTGAAAAACCTGGGAGTGTACCTAGATGATAAACTGGACATGAAAAGGCAAGTTAATGCCATTGTGTCATCTACTATGTTCACTCTCAGGACCACCAAGAAAATTCTTCCTTTTCTGCCTAAGGAGAGTCGGCAGACGGTGGTCAAGGCATTGATTATGTCGCGACTGGACTACTGCAACAGCCTCTATTTAAACATCCAAGAGAGTCTGCTGCACAGACTCCAGATGCTGCAGAACACCGCTGCTAGGCTGATATCTGGCATACCAAAATTCTCTCCGATTTCGAATGAAATCCATAGACTTCATTGGCTGCCAGTAAGGCAACGAGTGTATTTTAAATCCCTATGTCTTGTTTTTAAATCGCTCCATAACCAAGGACCACGCTACCTGCAGGATCAATTTCAATGGTACCTGCCTTCTAGGCTGCTACGTTCATCGGCTCAAAAATTAGTGAAAATCCCACCTGTAAAAAAAGCTCATTGGGGTGGGAAAAGCTTAGTGGTAGGTGCCGCAAAGATGTGGAACCAGCTTCCCCTCTTCCTGAGGAACAGCACTGATTTGCTACTGTTCAGAAAAATGCTTAAACCTTGGTTGTTCTAGTCTCCTCCTCAATCTCTCCCCTCTCCAGGACAGCAGTTAGCGCCAGGACACCCAAGGGTAACAGACGCGCTTAATAAAACAATTAACATAACATAACATAACAAATGGTTTTGCTTTCCCAGGAATTTATATATTGAGACACACCCACACACATTGCAGACTTTGTTATCCATCCATTTGCCAGCTCATCCATCCACCCAACCTCTGTCCTTCCAACACCCACCTCCGCCTGTCCATCCCACTCATTGTCCTGCCGAAAAACACCTGTGTGCATCCACCTTCGCACTGTCCTTCAAACACTCAACGCAACAGTATAACTAAACACACTCATACGCAAGCAGGCACACTCACCCACAGACGTCCAGTTGTAATTAGTGCTTTCTAGAACTAGCACTACAACCTTTTCAGACTTTGACATCAGCATATTCTGATGTTGTTGTATACTGAAATCAGCATATCTTTACAACGGCGTTTCTTGGCATCTGCATATTTTGTTGTCAGCCTAGCTTGACATTGACATACCTTAATGTTGGTGTATCCTGAAGTCAGCATATCTTGACATCAGTATAGATTGGTGTATACACATCCTGATATAGGCTATCTATTCTGTGCAGCTCTCACCCCATCTAGTCACCATGCCACATAGCTCCACTACACAAACCCACTCCACACCACACAATTTCACCACATACAATTCCATAACTAACCATTCCAATCCACCTGCATAATTTCCCTCCACTCCACATACACCCACTCCAAACCAAAACACATGGGTAAAAGAGTTTGTAATTCACAATGCCAATAGCTTTAACTCTCACAAATGCGCGATCTATTGGCATTGCCAATGCTTGTTTTTCTAGCAAGGAAGAGACAATTTGCAGGAAGAAGTCAATAAAATATGCCATTGTTAAAGGAGCCTAGGAAGAAGCTTCACCAGGTAGGTAAACAGATATGATGTGTTATTGTGCGCTTGATGGTTTGGTATTTTAAGGCCTACTTTATTTGAACTGGTGAAGTGTGCAGGGAGTGCTGTTGAATTGTCAGCTCTGTGCCAACTTTATGCTGTTTTGCGCTTGAGGGTGGCAGGTGGTCTCTGTCACTTGTGGCTTAATTCCAAGATATTTCTGCATCAAGTATAAATATATTTTGTACTTCTCAAGCGAGCAAAGCTGTGATAACAGCAAAAGGGATCTGCCTCCCAAAGCGCCAAAAAGAACCATTTCGCTATTCTAAACAAACATAATTCTCTGTCTCAATATTCCATATACGTCAGCCCTGCTCCTTAATGTTATCTTTGCTCTTTGATTCGCTTCTGAAGAACTGAAAAAGGTGCAGATAGTCCTCTATAAAAATGGAAATAAAATCTTAAAAAGCCTTATAAACCGTGATCAAAGTGTACCTCTGTGCAATGCGGTTCACATTTTATTACCTGGGGTGGGTTTCAAAAGAGCACTGCAAAGGAGTTATTTTTGACTGTGGGCATCTGGGGAGCGCCGCATAACATCCAGCAGCATGTCCCATTAGCATACGAAATTAAGTTCCGAAACCCACCAAAGCGCGCCAAAAGCGCGCGCCTCTGTGAGATCCGCCGAGCAGAACTGCAGCTGGCAGGCCCTCGGAGAGAGGCTCTGCGCACGTGATCGACAAAGCGTGGCGGGCGGCTGTTCATTAAACATTATCGACTATAGCCCCTCCAGATGCAAAACCGTAGCCAACCAGACCCGACTCAATCTATATGTGCCAGTCTTGGCATAAATTATGTGCGTTTACCGTTTTGGACAGATACAATTTTACCGAAAGAAGAAAAAGCTCTCTGGAAGGAAGAGAGCTAGGCATCTGATACACCATGGATAGCAATTAACTGTACAGTGCTTGTAAAAAGTCAAATGCATTCATTTTTGACACTTTCATTTTTAAAGAAAGTCACACGTCTTACTGCTTTTAGGACTTGAAAGCCATGTTCTTCAGACTTACGACGTTTAAAACATGTTTTGTAACAACACCAAATATGGGCAGAAAATTATACTGGTGTTTATCTGTTTGGGTGTACATTGTTGGGGGGTTTGCCACAATAGCGACGCTTAGCACCCTATGATGTGTATTTGAATGTTGTTATCCCTGAAGAGGAGTATTTCGAAATGTTGTCGTACGTTGCTACTAGGAAAATTAAGTTGCCACGCAAAACTAGTTTGCCAAATACTGCAAAGGTAAACAAGAAAACAGCCCTTGCTCTTTCCAACAAGGGAAGAAAATAACATGAAAATAATTAATCCATTCGCCAGAGGTGAAGATGCCGATAAAGCAAGTGATATATTTGCCCACTCGCTGACATTAGTGACCACACCGTTTGTCAGAACCCTTAGCCCACCTAACTCCAGAAAACAATAAATGTACCTATACCACACATTTGGGTGATTTTATTTGACAAAATGCAGAAGTATAAAACCCCTATTTTACAGGGAGCAGTGAAATATGTACAATATTTTCTTGAGGTGTAGACAGGGAAGAGTGCCAGGTACGTTTGCAGTGCTGGAAAGGCAGGACGCCAGATCTAAGATTCGGGGACAGAGTGCCAGGCAAGGGACTGTTTTGAGCGGTGTGAGGGAAAGCTGTCAAGTATGTGTGCATTTGGGAGACAAGCTCAAAGTGGCAAGGATGCATTTTATTTCCATCTATGTCTAGTAAATTGACCGACTCATCTCTTATTTTCTTATTGCATGTCCAAAGACCATTTTTTATTTTACATTTGAGTGATTTGAGTTTTCCGTTTCAATGATTTCTTCCACACGTTCAACACAGTGACGTCATTCATCCCAATATCCAACATACAAAAATCTCAAGTGTGGAGCGACAGAGCGAGAGAGACACCTGTTAACAATAAAGTGATAAAGGCTGTATTTTTGGTGTCCCAGTGGCACAAGGTTATTTGAAACCCCTTGGTATGTGTGCAGCAGTGGTATAAAATTAGCCGCCCGAAACACCCTGGTGCAGGGGGGCCTGAGCTCCCGGGGGACCATCCTGCACTATGCCCAGGTGGCTTGCCCCAGGCCTGAGAGGGGGGGCCTGGGGGGCCCTCCTTGTACTTTGCAGGGGGTCCCCTCAAGTTATCTACGCTAGTGGTGTGTAGCAAAAAGTAGGGAGTAAACACATGTTTCAAAGGTGCTGCATGGAATGGCATAGTGTGCTGCACAATGTCCTTTTTATATTGGAAAATGTTTCAATCAATGCCACAATATCCTGGACTACCCATGATACCTCGGGAATTTAAATATAAAGGAGAATGTGAAGGCAGTCCAGCAGAGGTGTGTCTTTACAAAGGAAAGTTTTTTGCTGGGAGAAGCAGAATATCCAGAGGATTTTATTTATAGAAAGAGTAATAAATGTCTAGAACTGTCTTATAGACTGGGACTGAGGACAATATAATTAAACAATTGAAGAAAGAATGGGAAACACAAAGAGGGAAGTAGACTTCGGTCTACTTTTAGACTCTAGTGGATCGCTTACGCCATCATAAATCTGATAAGTGTCCTATTACGAGTTCATTGTATCCTATCAGACTTTTAATAAGGCAGACAGCATATCTGCCAAGTCTGCGAAGGGCTTACCCATCCACCAAGCTCTAAATCAGACTCAAAGTATAATATTTGTTGTTACAGCAAGCAGAGAAATAGAACAGACTGATCTAGCACTCTTTGTACTATGTAGATTTCTATGGGTCTATGAAATGAGAAAGAATGCATACAATAACAAACAGACCTCTTTCTAAAAGAGGTCTATAATTTATCTGAGGAAAGTAGTTAAATTGCAATTTCTTTGTGAATATATATGTACAACGCGTTTCGATTAAAGAGTCTTGCCTACTAGTTAATCCTATCCTTAAACACTTTGCTGTAAAAAATGGGAAAAGACTGCCACTTTCCAGCTCGGTATGGATTTCTCTGTGCTAATCTTATGTCTAAAAACTTAGCTAGAAAAACAGACGGTTGAGATGAACATATTTAAAGTGTTGCGGGGTGCTCTATATAGGAGCTGCTCTCTGCCTAAATTTGGAAACTACCCAGAGATCCTGGCTTCCTTTTTTACATAATTTATGCAAAACTCTAAGCCTGAAAATGTATATATATTTCTTTCTTTCATCTAAAAGTATTTTCAAGCCTAATCTGAAAGTTGGTAGAATACCTGGTCGCGTAGGTGCCTGGATATGTTAAAAGTGTAACATGCAAAGATCCAACAAAGTACTTGAAATACCAAAAGAAAATGTACAATGTGTATTGGTGACAGCTAAAATAACTGAATGTGTGCATATTGTGAATGTAAATATGCAGCTTAACTAACAGCATCTAAGGGTGTCATTGCTGACCAAGACACAAAGACTTGGCAGCTGCAACTTGTAAATTGATTCTGGGAGTAAGAGATTTGTCTGGTAATGGTGGTTTTGGGGACAAAGCTGAAATACTGCTTTGTATACATTTGCATCATTATGCAACAATGTAGTTCTCTCCATAATAAAGAGCTTCACAGAGGAGCTAAATCACACTTAGCAAATTTTGGTGCATGGTCTGACTGAGGTTTTGGTGGCAGGGTTGATGGAAATAGGATTGATTCTTTAATACTTCTGTTTCTGAGCCGCGGCTTTGAGTTTGGTAATCCGGGATAAAATGAGGGACTTTTACCGGTCATCGCTATTCATTTATTATATCCCTTATCGCTAGTCTTGGCTGCCTGTGAAGTGCAAATGTTAAGATGACACTAATGTGGCCTAGATATTCCGCGACGGTTATTGTGTTGAAGTAATGATCCCGAAGGCTTAATTGACAGATAAGGACACTTAATCCAAAGGCCTGACAGCCACACAATCATAGGCAGTCTCATTATTCCGGAACATGTGCCTCTTCTGTCCAGCCGTGGAAGAACAAAACAGATCTTGAAAGATAAATTGAGAAAACACTATTTTGAAAAAAACAATTCATGTCAATGCAATATCGGATGTAACCATAGAAAAATCATAAATATCCTTTATGTGAACATTATTTTCCATAAAAAGCCTATAGTGCGCCTTGGGGGGCTCTGGGCATATGTTAAGCTGTTTTACTCCTACTATAGCCTTTAGTGGGTGAAAATGTTGCATAGTGTGGCAGTAGGGTGCTTAAATTCGCAGTTCAGGTTTGCATATCTCTGCGCGCTAACTGACTGACTCACAGCTGCTGTAGGTAAGACTCATCAAGTCAGTGACTTGAAGTTTTTGTTTAGTGACATAGGTGAAATGCGCTGATGTTCTTACTTCAGTTCTATTTGTCTGGGGTGTACTGCACTGTAATCCACCATCCCAGTTGGCCTAAATGGCACTATTCTCTAAAGACTTACAGATAGCGGCCAATGTATGTTTGTGTTTATCATCTGAACGCCCATTTGAAAATATGTTCAGTAGTGTTGATGTTTGTTGTTTTATAGGTTGATGTAGCTGATGTGGCCGTATAGGATTTCAGATCACTGTGATCTCTTCTTCACCCTTCCTGTACACCAAATCCATGCTCAATAAATGGAACCAAGGAATTTAAAAGTTGTTAATCCCGAAATTTCCAAATTGTAATTTTTTTTATGCACTACTCTGTGATATTCTGTTATAATGTACACTGGAAGATTCTTGCAGGTTTTGCTGCCCATCCTTGGAGGATCATTGCACTGCCCTCCCGTTGGTAGCTTCCACATTGACAGAGGAAAGGCATGGCACAGCACGGTGCATGCTGGTTGACTCAACTTGTGTGAGTGCGAGTGAGGTAAAAACTCTGATCGCATAGGTCCTCGTGTTATGTGGAGTGCAGAGTGAGAAAAACTCTGTGAGCGGAATTTGACAACCAGGCCTACAATTTTTTAGTTCAACAGCCTGGCCATCATCTTAGGTCAGACCAAGCAAATGCTGAGCACCCAACCAGACCCAAACAAGGGAAGGGAGGGCTAATTACATTACGACTTTGGAACTCTGTGAGCCCAGACAGGTAGAATCAGCTAACTCCGGCATCCTTCAAAAGAAATCTCAAGACATGCTTTAAAAAGAAGCATTCACAACGCAGTTTGACCTTACTGGATCCCTCTAAAGAGGGGTAAAGTCCCACGAAAGCAGATTCAGGGCTTCACTTTGACCTTTGCCTAAGACAGACATGCATGATAGTTCGGCCCACATGGACCACCATACCCTTCATGAGGGGACCAGTCTGATATATTTGAAAATATATGTCCCCTTAGGACTAAGAAAAATACACGAGTAACCGCCAACCTGTGAATTTCCACAGTTCTGGTTTAGCATTTGTTGAGAGATTTAAAGAGGGTCTGTTTTCCGGGTTTCTTGATAGGAATACAACGCCTGAAAGCCACAAACCAGTGCTTTGCAAAACAAACAAGCAAATAAAAACGACATAAATAAATACATGTGTGTCTGCTAAACTTCACCAGTGTGGTAAGCTGCACTCATCTCTGTTAAACGATATATGCTACTTCTAAGATGCATTAGAGGAAGCTCCTAGTGCTTATTGATGATGAAAGCACAGAACAGTCATAATATTTGTCATTGGCTTTAAAGCACAAGGCGCGTTATGATTTATGCACTCTCCCAAAGAGGTCTGCTGTGTGCCTAGATGTTTTGAAATGACCTTCATAGGTACTGCTCTTATTGAGAAAATACTTCATGGTGATTTTTTTTCATATTATCATCCCAAATCTTGAGCTGCAAGCTTCGTTATGATACATGTGACATACAGTTGTTCATCCCCCCAAAAAATCAAGGACCCAGATAAACAAGCATTGAATATGTAGGGCCTGATTCACAAAGGGCCTCCGCATTCGTGGTGGAGACCCCACAGTCGTGGAGCAACTCTGCACTCAGGGCGAATTCTCATTGCGGCGATTCTACCCCGAGTTTAGAGACCCCCCCGAAACTGCGGGGACTCCGCCAGGAGTGCGGATACTCCCCCATGACCATAGGGCATCCGCCAGGAGTGCGGAGACCCTTTGTGAATCAGGACCATAGAGCGGTAACAACTCTATAAAAACTCTCACCATATTGTTACATTTTATTCTGCTGTGAAAAACCACAATGGATATGAATACTAAATAATTTATAAAGCAGCGTAAGTTACCTTAAATGTCCATATTTGTTTTTTATTATTAATGGTAAACAATCCTGTGGCCGAGAGTGGTATGCTGCTCATTTAAACATCTATAAGTTAATAGTCATGACTTTGACTCATCGTTTGGCCTTTGGCCTATGTGCTGTAGAAGAATACTGGTTACCTCTGAATATGGATATAAAGATTTGTTTTACTCAATTTCAGCTTATCTGTGCAAAATAGCATTCTAACAGTTCTAAAATATCATTCCCGACTCACAGAACAGATACAGTGGGCCTTTGCCACAGCACATGGAATTTGTACATATGGAGGTTCTGCCATTGTCATGGAATGACTGATTTTGCAGGTGCACGTTTTGGGGTTGGTTTGTAGGCATTTCTGGGTAAGGTAGCATGTAATGCTGGTGAACACACACAAACATATCATTTTGCAGGTATTATTCAACAATCTGCAGGCAGTTTCTCCCTCGAGAATCGTTTGCTAATATAATAGGTTTTGTTCCTGGATGGCTATAGGGAAACACACCAATTTTTCAGAAGGGTGCTGGGGAATGGATTTTGCAACACTGAAAAATATGTTTATTGTGAAGGAACAAAGAAAAATATAATATGCATTGTGCTAATGCGCATTTGCGTTGCAAATTTACAGTTGCACGTGGAATAGTTCATCTATTTACAAGTCTGAATGTAGAAATAGTTATGCATTTAAGAACAACTGTGGTTGATTTTTAGGATAACTCCTGGGCAGTGCTTAATTTGTGCCGGTGGTTTCCAGTGCTCATTCCCGGCACTTAATAGTCAACACCGGCTCTTATGGTACTCGGTCACATAGGGCGCTGTTTGTTACTGTTGAAATCAGCACAACAACAGTTATTTAATTATTTAATATAGATTAAAAATGACAAATACCTGCTGCCTGAGCCATTCCTGTAGCTTTTAGTAGCCTGTAATTGTCCGTGCTGCAGACTTTTAGGAGTGAGATGGTTATTAGTTGTGCTGATATAGTCATTAGCAGCGCTGGCAGGGGCAATGGGCAATGTGTGCTGTTTTGGCTTTCTGACTAGGGTCCTGGTATTTTGTTTTTTTACAAACTAAGCACTGCTCCTGGGATTCTTCGTTAATTCTGTAAAAGTCCTTTTTTCTTCAAAATGTAGGTTAAGGTTAGGCAAACCCAGACTTTCTTTTAAAGCTTTTGTGACTCAGCCCTTATGATTTGAAGGAATATTTTTGGCAATGCATTTTGAATGTACCCTCTACCGAGCTTCTACTGACTGATTTTTAGGTCGAGCCTAGCGCGCATGCGCTACTCTATGGGAGGCTTCTTGTGAGCACTCCAAACTTCCCTGAAACTTCTCCTTGTGGGTTTGGCAACTCCCACACATTCCATTGGCCTTTGCGAGTGGCTTTCAATAATGAAAGCATGCAACTGGCCAAAGGCGGGTGTATGTCCCACCTTTTCTGTAAATGTTCACTCCCCTAGCGTTTTGGTGTCGGGAGCGAGCAGCGGCGCGCATTGTGGCTGCTGCATTCCTCCCTTGTTGTTGTGGATCATGTTACTAATGAAAACAGTGCGTCGCTTTCACTTTTGCGACCACGCTTGTTTTCTCTTTCAATGCACTTCCTCGTACATGGTTAATATTAATACAGGAATACAGAAGTGAACATCTCTGTCATCGGATTTTGGTTCTACAGTGCTAGAGGGAATTGTTATAACAAAGCGCCCCTCCTTTTTTCTTTATGCTGCTTCGATGTGCACACTTTGGCAATGCACTATCGCAGTTTGGGATTCAGAGAGTGCCTGGTGGAAGTGGCACGGTATCTCAGCATCATTGAGGGGCTGGATACCTCTGACCCTTTGAGGCTGCACCTGGTCACCCACCTGAACAACTACACCTCACAGCAGGAAGCAGCTATCAGTACGCACACGGGCATCGGACACATCCCCTGGGGTGGCACCGTGTTCGAACATCACCCTCATCTCACCCACCCGCTGATGCTGACAGAGAATGACAACAACACCAGCACGACAGCCCCCTCCACAGATGCACATCACCAAAGTAGGCTGGAGGTTGCCTCCTCACACCCGGACACCCCTTCTCTAAGAGTACCCCCTAATATCAGCCTGGCGTCTGTGCTCCCGGTCGTTGCCTCTTCAAAACTCTTTGGCCCTCTGTTATCTTCCATAGCAACCTTAAGTGCGTTCCCTTTTTCGTTTGGGTCTTTCCACTTGCTATACCCAAATGTACTGAGCCCATCTGTACCAGCGCAGGCATCAAACATTGGCAAGCCCTGCAGACAACGGGGAACAGATATTGGGGCTTTCTGAGAACTTCTGTAGCGGTTTATGGCTGAGACGTATTATAAAATCCATCTGTGCTGGGTTGTACTTATTGTGTTTCCTACTGCTGACATTTGTGGTGGGAAAGGAGGGTAATGGTACAATGTTTAACAAACTTTTGTAAGCACATTTTCAATATTATTTTCTTTCTTAAGCATCTTAGTACCACCAGACCATGTCTACCAGGGCCGAGATAGGCAACTGATTTGTTCAGGATGTCATTGGAACCAGGGTGCCGTCATGTCACAACATGGCCGTCTGGTCCTGTAATGCTGAAGTGCAGACTCAGTCTGCTGAGTTGCGCGGTGAGGGAACTCCTGCTGTGAAGATCTGTGTCACAAGTAATCTCCTAAATGTAAACTCCGTGAAGAGCACTACTCCACCTTTCATCCTTCAGAGACTGATAACAACACCCAGATTAATATAGTATAACTTTGCATATGCTTGGTTTTCTTGTGGGCGGGGGAAGCAGTAACAGGTGCGCTGTATTCTGAAATGGTTAGAATTAGCTGATTTTCAAGACTTCGTCAACAGCTGTGGACCCAACGGGACTGCACAGCTCAGGATAAAATCGGGAGCCCTGTCATGGCTCCTCCGCCCATGGAAGAAGAAAGAGCCAAGCAGGGTGTCTGCACCTAGGTAGTTTGGGTCTGCAGCTCCTGTTGTAAAACTTGAATTTTATAAGATTAAAAAAACAAAAGTTACCAAACCTCATAACACCAAACAATTCTTGTTGTTGCAGTATGTTCCTGCGCAACTATGACGGACCCAGACAAAAAATGCATGCATCTGTTAAAGACTTTAAAATAACCCGTCTCTTTGTAGCTGTCAGGCCTCTGTAAGAACGTCTTGTCCGCCTTACTACCTAGGTCAATCACTCAGCCACCAACCAACCATCCATCCGCTCTAGCTTTCTTGACCCTCCCCCATCCATCACTCAGCCTGCCTTCCCATCTCCGCATCTCTTCATCCAGTCGGTCTGCATCTCAAACGTCCATCCATCTATCTATCCAGTCGATCTGGACTCACCCTGAGTACACTGTCTTCCCTCTCAGGACTGATATCTCTTGCCCAAGCCCACCTTAAGCACTCTCTGATCCTCACCTGAACCACGATCATTTCAAAGCGCGTTCTGGTTAGCGCAGAAGCCTTCCTGATGACGCTAAATACCTGATTATAGGATTCACTTAACAAAGCTGCGATTCTCTCATTAGTACTCACCCTCATTAGCACTCTCTGATCCCCTCTCTAAACATGCTAACTAGTTCTGAAGGAGTAATTAACCTATAAATGCTCTGAGTGAATCTACCAATATGCTTATTCATTCTTAAAGTGCTCTCTGCTGATTCTGAAGGTGTGGTTAACCCATGTATGCTCTGAGTGAATCTATCAACATGCCTATTCATTCTTGAAGCGTTCAATGGTTCCCAATAAAGCGCTTCCTGTTTGTCTCCAGGACGATCCTTGATTCGCTCTCTCTCTCTTTCCCTTTCGCTCTCTCTTTCTCTCTCTCTCTCTCTTTCCCTCTAAAGACACGTAGATCTGCAGCAGTCTGATGATGCTATAGACGTATAGAACGTCTGATGCTACAGACAGGTAGATCTCCTGGTGTCTGATGCTACAGACATGTAGATCTTTTGTAGTCTGATGCTACAGATGCATAAATCAGTCTGATGATACTACACATCTTCTGGAGCCTGAAGATACTACAAAAGATGGACGGAATACAGAACAAATCAAAACATTCACCCCCAGTCAAGAGATCTGGGTTAAATTCATCATTCTTCTGCTCACCATGCCACGCCCAGTGTTGACCCTGTGCTAATGGGAACAGTCCAGCCCGAACTGCCAAGCCAGCTCCTCCCTGGAATGGAAACAAGCATCCTGGAACCGGTGTCGGGGTATCACCCCTCGTAAGCCAAGCTAGCTTGAATCCAGCGGCACAGGGAAACACAATACTTTGCTTCAGCCAAACGTTGCGTACATTGCTATTTGCACCATCTCAGTCCCTCAGCCTTCTAAAGTTGATATATTGAAAAAAACACACATTTTACTAAAACATTAAGGTCTTTGTATCGTTTTAATCCACACTTACAAGATCTCCAATCATTGGGTACATCAAACGCTCTCTTTTCTTCTAAGGCACCGGTTGGATCACATAGCTTAAAAACAAGCCAATAGATCTAGCTAAGCACTTGTAAAGTCCCAGAGGCGAGACCTATTGGCTATGCCAATGCTTGTTTAGGTCTGTCAAGACAGCGCAGTTGTCTCCAAAACCTATTCTTGCCAATTTCTTTAAAAGCATAAAGCGAGTGGTTAGATTTCTAAAGGAGTTTGTGATTTAAAAAATAGGATATCTACATACTTAAATGTAAATACCACAGTTCAGATTTCCTATTTTTTTGTGAATATGTCCCTCTGTGTTTTTCAGAAATTATGCTAAAAAAGCAGCAAAGCTAAACAGTTAAAACACACCAATAAAGAGGAAAAATAACTATTCGCTATGGAGGCGCTCTTTCGCAATAGAAAGCCTGAACGCGCTGGCCCTTTAACTGCGAATGCACAAACTTGATATTTTGTTCCAGGGTAGGTTGATGTGCGAGATTTTAATCAATCTTCCTTTTGCCCCGAGAAGCGGGAGCCAGAAGAGGAAAGGAGCTGGTGTCTAATCTGCGGATTCGAAAAAGTAATAACGTTTACCAGTCCTGAGGGGGTTGGTTGTCCAAGCTCCGAACCAATGAAATACTCATCATTAGGCCAGCCATGGCTTGTGGCAAAATGTAGGCTGCCTTCCTCTGCAGCCGGGCGCAGCCTGGAGAGAGCAGCAATGAATATCACACAAAACACGACAGGAACCAGAGAAAACCCCATATTTTCTTTTCTCATAAATGTGCTCTCTTGTCCACTTTTGGTCTTTTCCCTCAACAGTAAATGAAAAATGGAAGCATTCATTTTGCTGGCGCCTCAATCCGCCCCCACTCCTCCGGTTCTACCCTGCCCCCAGCCCCCCCACCTTCCCCCGTCGATGATCTGGCGGCTCCAAACACATCTTATAAGACCAACCTGGCAATAAACCCACGAATATTTAAAATGATAATTCACACTTTTTTTCCAAATTAAAATTCAAAGCTCCGATTACATAAAATGCAGGGAGCCACATTAAATCCATGCACTGTAGTTACTATATTTGAAGGGCAATATTCACGAGTTTAATAGCCCAGGGGCATCTCAGGAAGTCACAGGGAAGAGGCAGGAATTCCCATATTTATCCAATACGGTGCATTCCTGTCCTTTTCCGTTGCGCTTACGCCATTTTGGCAGCCTATGGTGCAAGGGTGTTAGTGCTGTAGGCAGGATTGTTTTTATGCAGAAAGTAGCACCTTCCTGCAAAAAAGACAAGACTCAGAGGATTTTTCTTCTATCTACGCAGCAGAATGCAGCACACACAGAAAGAGGAAAAAGTAGGAGAAATAAACATTTCTCCTTGTAATGCTGCTTCTGGGTAGGTGTATCTTTTTGGTGCAATCCCAGGTTTAACAGGTCTTATAAATCTGGGAATGCGTTAAAAACCATACAACACCCACACAAGGCCCATAGGAATCCTACCCAGGGCAGAGTAACGCAATGCAGTGATTCGTGGAGAAGTGCGGCTCACTGGTTAGAGCGGCAGACTCGGAAGCAGAGATCAGGCCCGGGACCAGGGTTCAAGTCCCGACGCGGCAGGGTCTTGGGCTCAATGTCCGCTGACTCGATAATTCTCGCCTCGGCGCCTACTCTAATCATGGGTTCCACGCTCCAACTCTGGGCAATAGCTTGCTTAATCTCCACAACGGCCCCAACAACACTGGGATGCCAGGCTTCACCTTGAGGGTGCCCAGGAGGGGCATCTCACAGGGAGAGCCAGGAAGGGTTCCACCGTGTTATACAACGCTGGGACGCCCCGTTGCGGGGGCAGCTGTGCGCTTTACAAGTATACTACATTTGCGCTGTGTTGTATTACTCCATAATTTTGGAGCAACTCAAAGCCACGCAAAGTGGCTTTGCATGGCTTCAAAAATTTGACATAAGATTTGCACCACTCTTGAACCACTTAGCGCGGTGCAGACGCAAACTGAGTCATAAATATGGACCTCAGTTCTTTTCCGTGTATGTCATTTTGAAGCAAACGACTGTCCAAAGCATGTTTACTAAATCTAATGTCACTGACATGCAAGCACCTTTTCCCTGTTTGTTACTCTCATAAAGACAAAATGCATGCACACAAAGGAATACAGATAAGAATTAAAAAGAGTTACACAAGTCTTTGAAAAATAATTGATGCAATATACATTTTAGCAGAAAATGGTGAAATCGAAGGCAGATCCACTCAGGAGAACCGAATGAGGCAACACCCAAGGAGTGCAAGGCGCGTTCCCCTTTCTCTGGGACGCAGGTGAACGATGGTATGTGATGGCTTGCTGTCCTCCTGATGGGATGTGTTTTTCACCCAGAAAAGCATATGAATAAACAATCCACAGCTGAGGAATCTATTCACAAGTATTTGTTATCAAGCATTAGTAAAGCCCAGATGCCTCACTTTTTTTGTAGTCCGCTTTGGCTAAACCAAAATGTCTGGATGTTTGTTAGGAGGAAGGCTTGGTACTAATTGGGAGACTCTGAATTTATTGCTTCCGGTTGTCCTAAAAAGAAAATATCATAATGAAACAAGCCCTTGTGCCACAACAAAATGTAAGTTAGGCATAGGGTCCCTGTGTCAAACTGCAAATAAACATGCAAGGGTGATTGGTGAATAGCCTAAGCTTGCCATAGAGGCAAATTTGGCACCATTACTAAACAAAAAAAATGATAATCCAGCAATTAAAATGTCATCATAGCCGTAAGGTAAATGCATTAAAAAACATACATTGACTCTGATTCACAAGCTACACTTCATACTGCATCCGCAGTTAAACAAAAGGACTACTTTAATGCCATCACCAGAACCTAGATGTAAGACTAATGGCACAAAACAGCCATCCATGAAGTGCCAAAGGCTTGATAGATAGCCCATCCAACCAATGGCAAGCCATTAAAAAATGCGAGAGCCGATGACTGATAGGGGCTAACCCAAAACCCGCCCTCTAGCAGTACTTCTTATGTGTACTGTTTTACCACATTAAGGAACCAGAGAGGCTAATGCTTTCTGCAATGATACCTAAAAGTGCAGTTGCAGAAAACAAACAATTTTTTTAAAGCCCTCTTATGGCCACCCCTTCTTGCTTTGACCTGTTACCCACATGATATAGGTAATAAGATATTGAAAGGAAAATTACCCTTGTGATGCATTCCCTGTCTGCAGCAGACATTTCAAGACTGCATCAGGGGAAATAAGTCTTACTACTTCATATACAGTTTCCCTAATTAGTTAATGTAATGACTGCAAGGAATAGTACCAAGGCTCTAATCATAGTCTGCTTAATTATGTATTTCCAAATTTACTTTCATGCAAGTCAACCAGCTAAATTTCATAGAGCTGAAGGACCCAGATATCGCCTGGAGGCCAAGCGCTGGGGATTCCACCTTCCACCGCGCGCCTTATTTTATACCAGTAATGGGAAAAAACTATTTCAATTAAACAACAATTAATTTGAGATTTCAGTGCCATGTCACTCACTAATAGAGGCAAGTTTTAAGAGCCACACAAATGACTTTGGTTTTGATTACTCGGCTCCAGGGAGATAAATGGACTTGTTTGTGGTCCAAGGTGTGCTAAGTAGGAAAGTGGGACTGAAACACACGAGCTCCTGACTTCTGACCCCGAGACAGAAGCCCAGACCTCCATATTACGTGTAATACGTGTTCAAAGGCAGAAATAGCTGGGAAAAAACACGGAGGGTTGTTTACATTCTTACAGCCATCGCCAATGAAAAGTGGTTTATACTGGCCCCTGCTTTAAGGTCTGGCCTAGAGGCAGCTTTAGCAGTCTCATGAGCCTCATATAAACAAAAACGATCACAATTAAAAAAAATGCATTTATATATACATACAAGAGGGCCTTTGCTTCAGCGCCCTTCATCCATTGGTATGTAAACTTAGCATTCACATTTTGCTTCTGCCCTTCACACCAGACAGCATTTGGCAAAAGTTCAGTCACTTCAACCATTGGCTGTTTTGCACTGTAAGTGACAACCTTTTTTTCTGATGAATTGAGCACATATGCTTAAAAGGCAGTGCATTTCAGTGCCAGGGTTCAGTGCCCAGTATTTTATTTTGCTTATGTTTTTTTTCTTTTCAATTCTGTAACATTTTTAAATTATTTTTAGCCAACCTCGTGTTATCATACTGTGTTTTTAGCTTACATTAGTTCTAAGATAACTGTTCTTTTTTATTGCTCCAATAAGAATCCAACTTTCCTATGATTAACTTTAAAATTAAAAAAAGGTTTCTCTCCCTGCTTAAAGTACAAATGCTTGTTAAGAAGCACCAGTTGTGTTCCACAAAAATTATATGCAATTGCTATATTTTTTTGTTTCAGTTTTTTTATTGCCAGCATTTGGCCCCATATTTAGACAGCAATTTGTTTCCTTTTATGATTTTCCTTCTTTTTATTTCTGTGGCATATCTTTGCAATACAAAATAAAACAAATCCAACCATTTCACCAGAATCCCAAGGCCAGATCTATTGTCTTTGCTAATGCTTATCTACCTCGATGTCCTAAAAATAGGCACATGTTCACAGGATTACAAAGTAAATAGCAAACAAATCGATGCACTCTTGAAAAAGCACCGTCATAAACCGACACGTCATGCAGCATTTGAGAACCTAACTTGAATATGCTCACATATAGCATTTTTTTACACTCATGCACTACTCTCAAGGATGTGGCATCTCTGTCATCAGACAATGATCAAACACTCTGTCCCTCCACAACTCGAAGTGTGAAAACTACAGTCATGCAGGACTTAAACCTCCACATTTTTCCCACACTGGTGTAGCTAGACCTTTGCCCGCAGGTGGTTGTCCCTGCGTTTGCCGCACCATGGGGTTCGCATTGAGGAGAGGGGGAGGGTGCTTGCGATTGTCGCCCTGAGAGGCCAGGTTAGAGCACCCCCAAAACTCGTGCCACCCGGGACAGACCCCGCAAGCCCCCATGCTGTGCCACTGTTGATGCAACGTCTTAGGCTCTTATTTCAGATGTCCCCTTCCAACTTCAAATAACTTACCACACCTTCCAAAGTGGATTCACAGTGAGACTCGCCATATCTTACAAAGACATCAGACTGCACATACTGCTGTCTTGTAACCCCACTCCTGCATTTTTAACAGGAAATACATATCAGAACAATCCAATTAATACTGCTGAACAGACAAGTTTGACACTGGACACCTCACACAACCAAATATCTAAATGTTACCATGTGGGAGAAGCCAAGCATTTGCACTTCAAATGAGGATGTTCTAATAAATCACTATAAAAAGTACATGTCCTAATTCATTGATCAACCAATCTCCACATCACTCAAGAGACCCACAGCCACCGTTGTTAAGCTCTTTTTAAATATTTTAATTGACAACCGACCCCTGCTATTTCCAAAGTGGAGTACACCTAGAGAAAACAGAATGATCATGCTGCCATTGATTCGCCAAAGGACCACCAAGGCAATACCAAATTATAACCAGAGTGAATAAAAGCATTAATTAGAAATGCTCTTTATAGAATAACATAATGTGTATTTGTAAAGTGCACTTTCACTCAAGGGTATCTTGGCACTGAATAACAGATGTTTATTATTGCCCAACTCAATGGTATTCATTATATCAACCGCAGAAGGATGAAAGGCTAAGTGAACCCACCAGGATTTGAACCTGTGACTATGAGATTGAACACATAACCCTACAGTCGACTGATTAGTCCACTAAGCCACCAGACCCAGAAGTATAGTGTTTAGGAAGGTAGCATGGTTGACCATAGTGACACGCACAATCACTCTCTGTCCCAGAGTCCCCTATCAACCGTTCACAGTAGGACATCAAGAGTGGTCTTACAGGCTGAAGGGATCAAATGTAGGCGTCAGAGTCTGGGGTTTTCGGGGTAGAAGGAAACTTGGAAATTGGTTCCAATACCTACATACACTTTGTATACAAGACTCTCACTGAAATCCAGATTCACAGTCTCAAATATCTGTTGGTGAAAGATGGTGCAAATGAGACTATCAACAGACACATATCTCAATCAATAGTCCATTTCAGTCAATGGATGCAAGGAGAGACTGGTGATATGGCTGTTGGGGCGGACGGGGAGGTATTCAGTGTCAAGATATTGGACAAAGCTCTTCTTGGAGTTGTAAGGGGGCCTTTTTGAGATTTAGTGGGCAGGCCTGGAAAGTCAGCCATCAGCCTGAGTTTGAGGTGGCAGCATTTCTGTGGTGAGTTACAATGAGGGCAAAATACTAGATTTTGGAGGTAGCATACGGCTCAGACACAGAGGCCAAGTTTATGAATGGCTTTGCATTCCCTGCACCACACAAAAGGGACACAAAACATATAATGTGATTTACCAAGCTGTGCTTGGCCACCAAATCTAGAGTACCGCAATGCAGTGCAAATCACTGCCTTGCATCACTCTGAAGCAGGGAGATGCCCCTTGGGTGGAGTGTGGGTGTTCCTACACATCCACCCATGCATGGCACTGTATGAATACTTCACGACCACCTTTGTGGTTGCAAAGCACTCCATGGTTATCCACTATTAAAAGTATGCGGTTCCATTTTACAAATGAAAGTTGTGCACGGTGAACATCTTTGGCTGACTGGGTGACGCCTGGAAGGTTTGGTGGGAGTAGACAGCCGGTCTGCCGACATCAACATGCTTCCTGATATATCTTTCATAATCCACCACAGATTGTGACATTCTAAGGCCTATCCCATTAAGGGGTGTGGGTCACGAGGACAGTGCTCTATGAAAGCAAATGTAGACACTATCACTATACACAAACTACACTCTGCACTTTCTTGTACATAACTGCAACTCATGTGTGAAAGAGCAGACTGGAAGTTGCTGACAATAGTATCAACCAAAGGCTTAACCTACTTCTTCTTATGGAAACTTGGTTTAATGACATACCTCACAGTATTATGGACGCCCTTCTTCTTTCTGACTACTAAATTCATTGCTGTACCCAGGAAAGCACGTCTGGAAGAAGATTGGTTGTAACTTTTCAAAACAATATCTAATGTAAGACAGTAGTCACTGACATGTATGTCTCTTTTCAGTGCATGACTGTAGTGGTCAAAGAGTACATTATCCTTCCATCAGGCTCAGTGTCATCTACCATCCTCCAGCTTGCCACAAGTGTGTATAGAGCCATTACTAACCAACCTATCCTCTTTGACATATTTGTATGTGATTTTAATCTCCACTGGGGTGATTTCAAAGAAAATGCTGTCAATATGCGCTGCTCATCTCTTTCTTCTAATGATGTTGCCCAATGCTGCCTGAAGTCCACCCACACTAAAGGTTTGACTCTGTAACTCAGAACATCAAAGGTTCATTCACTCACTTCTGATGACCTAATCACTGTCATCTGGATGGTTTATTTGATAATCCCTTTCTTACAACTTCTAACACACAAGAAATCTTATGGATAAACCCAAAAAGACAGATCCTGGTTTTGGGACACCAAACATTTTAAGCTTAATATTATGGCATCATTTGCTTCTAACAACCTGCTGCCTATTAGTCCTCATGATGGCTTTAACATCTTCGTCTACAAACAGAATTAACAAATGTGTGTCAAAATATTTAGCTGACCCAGCTGCATTTAACAGCAAAACGAAAAGACCCGCTGCTTAGTTCTCCAAAGATCTCTTCGAGGAAAGGAAATTTTATTGAGCACTCAATTGCCAATTGCGGCAATCACCCTCTTTTTCCAGCCTGGATCTACTCAAGATTGAGATATGACTGTATAAGAAAAGCATTTTCAATGCCAAAGTTTTCCATTTATCAATTCTGGCAATAATCTCCCGAAACAACTATTTGAAGTTGGCAGGATGGCAAACAATTTGGTTTCCTCCCTTAGATGTGATGATTCCGTGAAGCGCTTGTTACGTTTTTTTTATCATAAAGTGCTATCCATTGAGCAACTGCTGTCCCTTTTCAAGACTCCTGGAATATCTGACCTCTTAACTGTAAAACCAAGGCAAACTCTTTGATCAACTCTCCACATGAGACCACCTAAATACAACTCCTAAGGTTGAACCCGATTATTTTTGAAAGTACACTGACTTTTGAAGAATATAGTTACATTGTAAAACGTAGGGGTCTCCTCCCTAGTAGAGGTGTGCTTCCTCCAGTGGAAGGACCCGGAATAATCAGTTTGTCTTGTGTTCCTTCCCCATTTTCTACCGCCACCTTTGTGCAAAAGCAAACCAGAAGCCCTGCACAATGTTCATTGCACTGTAATGTTTTGCCCTTGGTTTACCAACATTAGGTGACTCTGCAAAGGTGTATGTTTAAAAAAAAATTGAAAGTCTCCGCAACACGTTTTTTCTCCAAAATTTTCTCTCCGTCTAAATGCCTACAAAAATGTTCATATCTCTCTCCCACCATTATAAAGTCCAACTTTCTCCCAAAAATGTGAGTTGCGGAATTTCCAGCAACAATAGCTGGATCTATTAGATAACTGAATATGGTAACACTGTGAAAATAGAAAAAATAGGACTGGTCCAAACAACTCAGTGAGTCCCATTCGAGGAGCTATGAAAAAGATTGAGATTGCCATGCAGTAATCAGCTATGATAAATGTTCTGCGCCACATGCCAAAAAACAGAATCAGAGGTCACCGGTGGGCATCATGAGGCAATAGAATTCGGGGCATATTCACACTATTTTGTCGTAGGACATTGAAGCAGGCTGTGCTGCCCTGTATTACAAGAAAAGGGCAGGGATGCGTTGTAGCTACAAGATATAGCACATTCCTGTCCTTTCTACCAGGGCCGACAAACAAACTGCAGCAGAGTGCAAATGCAGGCACCCTTGCACCATGGTTAAAGGGTGTCTGTGTTATTGGCCGAGACACCTTCCTGCACAAAAACAATCAAAGGAGGGGTTTTCCTCATTCTATGTGTGCTGCAGAATGCAGCACATGTGGAAAGAGGAAAAAACAAGAAGAAACATAAACATTTCTCCTTGTTACACCTGCTTTGGGATGGTGTTAGTTTTGGTGCTGCCACAGATTTCGCTATTTTGGAAATCTGGGGCAGTGTCAAAAACCATGGGTGTTGCTTGGGAACACCCACAGCAACATCCATGGAACGCCCATTCCACGCAGAGTAAGGCATTGCCTTACTTCATATTTACAAGGCCATGAAAAGCCATGCAGGGTGACTTTGCGGGCCTTGTAAATATGGGCCAGCACACTGCGTCTCTGAGGCGTCACTAAAGTGACGCTCCAGCAGCGTAAAAGTGCCACAGGGGAATTGTAAATATGCCCCTTTACGAGCGACTCGACAGGACACCAACATAATTAATAGGAGGAAGTGCCACTCAATTAATAAGTTAAATTATAGTTTCCAAAAGTTTTACATAAAACTAGAGAGAGATAAACTAATCTGTTCCCTGTCTAAAGTTTTTTTTTTATAAATAGAATTAGCATAAGTTAGCATTTCATTTTATGTCTCTCTTTAAGTTTTCAGTCAGGGCTGCCATGCAACGGCATTGCATACTGACAGCATTCAGAGGCAATTAAACTAAAGGTGAGATTTTTTTAATGAAGCTTAAATTGCAGCCGATGCGAACATGTGGTAGTACTACAAATTCAGTGTTGGATTTTGTGTAAGGATACCCAGTTCACAAAATCCCCAAAACAAACACATCGTACATTTGTCAGCGAAGTCGGGTCAAGTTCGCACTATATAAAACTCCGTAACATAAATAAATAAATAAAAGGGGAAAAATACTAGCTGTAACTTATTTTTCACCTACTAAAAATAAATAAGAATAACATAAGTAAAAATTACATTTGGAAAAATTCAAATACAAATTTAAAAAATGGATAAACACCATAAAAAATGGGAAAGTTAAGAATGTGCTTGCCCTTCACCTGGCCTCAGGTGAAGCACTTGCTCCCTTCCAGTCGTTTCTGCTGGCGCTGTTGGCCTGAGTTTTGCTTCTCCAGCCACAGGGGCTCGGTCACAAGGGCCTGTGCTGAAGCCGGGGTCAGACGCAGGATGCCTTTGGAACGCGGCCGCATGGTGAGGGGAAACATCTGGAATTGCAATAATCCGATCGCCATTTCTCACAGTGACGGCCTGACATTGTCCTGAGAATATATCAGTTTCTTGAGCAGGTACCAAATGGTAAATCCGTCTCTGGAGCTCACAGCAAACGAGAACCAGCCTGCGCGAGGCGGCTGGGGCTCAGCTGCAGTAAATATTACATCCAAAACAGTAAAGGAGTTCCCAACATGACTCTTTCAAACAGCTAACAATAAATGGTCCCACGTCCTCCATTATGGGAGAACTCATAGAAAAGAAGCTAAATATTTAGGCATATTAAACTCTCATGGCATGTTGTGCCATGTCTAAAGTGTAAAAAAACAGAGCATATTATCTATCATATGCAAAGCAACATAACCTATACAATTAAAACGCAAAATAAATCACTTAGAAAAGAGCACAATAAAACAGCCACTCTCAACATAACATGAAACTGCAATAAAACAGCACAAAAACCCAGCATCACATAAAAACACTACAGGACACATCATCACCAAACAAAATTGCCTATAACAGATTTGCACAAACATTCTTGTCACACATGAACACCACAAAAAGCATCATATCATAAGATGTGGTAAAAGGTGTTTTCACCAAGCAATGCCTTAATTTCCCACCATGGACATGAAAGGGCACTAGTTAAAATGCTTTGTGTTCCGGTCCCTCAAGCTTTAACTGTGGCACTATGCGCAAATTATATTTCCCAGTCCCATACATTTTCATTACTACTAGAGGCCCGTACTTCTGGAAGATGACTAAATAGACACTGGCACACCACATGAAATTTCACTTTGTGTACGAATGATGCTGTATGGTTCTCCTGGGTAGCTCCCCTACATGTGTAATTTCTTTCCTCTGTCACCCGACAATAAGATGCTATTGACATTAAACTACAGAACCTTTGGTCAATTTCATTGGCTGCTGAAAATGATTCATACTTCTGTACGGATCTGGTGGTAAGATTTCCTCCCATGCAGGCATAGAGTACAGAAAGTAATTGTTAGACCTGAAATCCTTGACATGGTTCCGACCCAACTTTTCGCCTTCCACCCTCCTGTTTTTTGTTGACTACGTTTTTGCTGGCTTTAGGACTCTGCACCACTGCCAACCAGTACTAAGGCGCTTCTGCTCTTTCCTTTAAACATAGTAAAATTGGCTTACACCCAAATGGCACATTTAATTTACCTGTAAGTCCCTGGTAAAGTACTACTGTATGTAAATTAAATGCTACTAATGAGCCTGCAGCACTGACTGTGTCACCCACTTAAGTAGACTTCTACACATGTCTAATGCCTGCCATTGATTCTTCTGTGTGCAGTTTTAAACTGCTATTTCATCCAGGCAAAATAAATCTTTTCCAAGGCCTAAACATTCCTTTTTGATACATATAAGTCACCCCTGCGGTTGGCCCTAAACAGCCCATAGGGCAGGTTGTGGTGTATTTAAAAAGTTTGACATGTATTTTTAACTTGTACATGTCCTGGTAGTGAAAAACTCTTACATCAGTTTTCCACTACTGCAAGGTCTACCTCTTCCACAGGATTACCTTATTACATTTATTGAGTGCAAACTTTTAATTGGGAGAAAGTAGAAATGTTGAGTTTGGTGTGTAAAGAATTGCAATTTAAAAACCTTTTCAATGGGAAACTAAGACTTAAGTCACAGTTCTGAAAATGTCACTTTTAGAAAGCTGGTGTTTTCTTCTGCAAACCATTTGGTGCCTGCAGGCTGTATCCTGGGTCCCATGACTAGGTATAGATGGCAGTTGGTCATTGTGTATTTCTCCCAGACAGTGAGACAAAGGAGGAATGGATGCTGGCAGGATGGGCTGTCACCAACCACACTTGCACATCACAAAGGCTCTGTCTGAGCACACTGACAAAGAGTTTAACACCTGTCTTTTGTGACCCAAGACAAGCTGGGGCAAGGGCATGGAGGCAGGGAATTCTAAAGACCCCTATGGGTGGAAGCTTCTAGAAAACTTCTCCTACTTCAAAGCGGGCACAAGGATTAAATTATGGACCATGAGACCAAACTCTTCTGCACACGCTGTTCTGCAAGAAGGGCGGCTACTTTGTTGACCTGCTGACTGAGTGAGAAGGACTAGCCCTGTACCTTGAACCCAGGACCACCAGAGTGACTCCAAGGTCTAGATGGCTGGCCTCCTGATCAGGGATAGAAATGGCTCCGCTACCTTGAACCCAGTACCTGTACTCTCTCTGCTATGACTCCTACCCCCCAAAATGGTGTCATTCCAGTCCTAGACCCTTGGAAGTGGGTCTGAAGGGGCTCTGCCAGCCCTGCTGTGGTCCTGTGAGCAGAACTGATATAGCGTGAGGCACTTCTTGACAGCCACAAACACCGCTGCGCAACGCATCCCCAACTCAGGACTTCGCATCACAGCTGCCAGCTTTTACTAAACCACAGCTGTGTGATGCATCCTCGATGCAGGCCTTTGCATTGCAAGCCCCTCTTTGATGGCGTCCTCGATTACAACACATGACTTCTGATCACAGTCCTGCAGCTTCCGCAGAACTGCCGCTGCATAATGCATCCTCAACGCAGGTCTTCGCACCGCAAGTCCCAAATCAACTGCATCTTCAACGACAAAGCAGAACTCCACATCGCAGCACCACAGATTCCTCGGACCCCCCGCTGGTGATGCATCCTCGACGTAGGATCTCGCAATGTTCCGTAACCAGGTTTTAAGGTACTTTGCTCAGTGGGCCTACCTTGCAACCTATATTCAGCCCGTGCTTCATTGTAGTCAGCCTGTACTTGTGATTTTGTGCTGGTCTGGTGCGACTAGATAACTATGTTGACACTTTGTGCTTCTAGGCACTATTTTTACTTAAATCTTTAAAATTGTATATATCCAGTTCTACTGATTGGATTTTTGTGGAGTTGGACTCAATTTATTAGATTTAACTCTATTTTTCTAAATTGCTTGGGATTTTTCTTGTGTTTTCATTTTATTACTGGTTGAAGTGCTGAATAAATACCTTATACATTGCCTTTAAGTTAAACCTAACCGCTTTGGTGCCAAGCTACCAGCGGATTAAGCACAGGTTAATTATGGGTTGGCCTGTGTTTCATCCTGACAGAGTTTGTGATTGCTTCTTGAGTAGCGTTTTACCCTCCTTAACCAGTAACCCAATCCAGTAACTCAATTTCCTGCAGTAATAATACTAGTACATGATCTGATAGAACCCTAGCCATCACTCATCCTACCCTGGTGGACTTTACCCACATACTGTGTGCCACGGCACAATAACCACTGACAACATAAATATGTTCTATTTAAATTCACTGCATGTAAACTGACTTTATATAAATATTTTTAAAAAATCGGTGTGGCTCGGGTTCTCTTGGGCCAATATTTGACACCTTTCATTATGAGGCATTCTTCGTGAAGAGGAAGAGTCCAGCTGAACAAGCAAGACTAGTGAGGACTGTGAGGGACCTTACCATCGCATGCATATTATCAATCATCCGGGACACTGTCTACTAACTGACCAAAGCTAGGGATGGCCTTAACATAATGCATACACAGTTGGTTACATTTTATGAAAAATAGTATGGATATTGTGCAGTACAGTTAACATAACAGGTTGACCAATAGGGAATACCATATCTTAAAATGCACTCAGGGAAGGTCTTGTTCATTGCACACTTTTATTGGAGATCTTGCCCCCTTTTACCAGTCCCTAAACACTTGTGAATCACATCTGGGCCTCACTGACTCACAGGATCAAGTACCACCAGAGGCGTTACGAAGCTTGAGGGGACCCCCCTGCAAGGTACATAGAGGGGCCCCCGCTCCGCAGTTAATCTTGAGCTCTCAGGACATAGTACTGTGGTGAGGGGGTCTCTGCAGCTCGGGGTTCCCCCACACTGCGGTAACTGGGGGGCATGTGTTATGCCACTGAGTGCCACATGTTGAAGGAGAAGAGAGATACTTAAGAGCAGATCCTATACACCCTCACAAAGTCAGAAGGAATGTTAAGGACATGTCACCTAGAGTCTTTCTTTGCAATGTATTTTTATAGATATCCCGGGAACACAAAAGTCCATTATTTACATGAACTTGAGCCACACCAGTTTCAAGAGTCTGAACACAAAGAAAGCATTCTCCCAGAATTCAATAAATCCCTGATTGCACTCACATGTCCAATTGAAAAGGCGTAAGGAAGTCTGATCCATTCCTCCTATCAACTCCAGCATTACTTTGTTAGCTAAAGTTCTTACTAAGTCAATGCAGAGGTTCATCCTCAGATTCCTTCACAACTCCCAAAATGGTTTTGTTCCTGGGCTTTCAGCAATGGATTTTAATTGTTAATTTTTGCCTATTTAAGGGAAGGTTGGACTGAAATCATGCTCACCATAGATACCAAGAAGGTGTCTGTTAAAATGATATTTCCTTTTTGAAATATGCCAACACTTGGTCTAAGCCCCAAAGTTGTAAATTGGCTGAAAACTAACTCCTATACTATGTGTGCGAGATTCTTGTCGGACATACTTCAAATTCATCGCGGCCATAGGAAAAGAGATCCATATCCTTTAGTGATAAAGGCTGTCAATTAGTTCTCAGACCCAATATGGTCAGTGTTGTAACAAATGCTGAAGAAAGCTGTCCTGAGAACAACTGACCCACCCATTCACTATAACTTTTCAAGGGTACACACCTTTTTAATCGCTTGGAGAAATTTGCACCTATGCCTACTAAAGAACAAGAGTAGATAGGTCGAAAGAGTGTGCTGACAGACTTTGAAATGCCTTCAAAATAGTTGGAATCTTGGGGCACTGTGGAAACGCACTTTGTTTCATGATGTCATTGGTCCAAAAGTGACTGAAAGTTCAGCACACCAGCACTTTCACATTGGCAAAGGTTTTAAAAATTTTCTCTGATGATTGCTAATGAGCATGACATTCGCATAAGACATTTTCCCAGCAATTACTACGGAGTGTTGGAAGGGAAAAATAGTTAAAAAGTTAAGAATTTTAGAAAGACACTGTCATACCAGCCAGCCGCCTGCGCCCTAAAACTATTGCGCTAAAAAAGACCACATATTTCAGAATTCCTTGCGAGACTTGCAGCTGCGCTAATAAGGAATTAGCACTGATGTTAACGTTCTGTTAAAAATATTTATAAATCTCACAACCACCACAGGTTTCTTGGCACTAAGCCAATATGATCAAAAATGAAACAACGAAGAGAAATCAAAGATAGTCAAAGAGTGACATTTTAAGCACTAAGGACCAGATGTAGGAAGACCATTACAGGTCGTTAACGGCCGAAATCGGCCATTACCGACTGGTAATAGCCTTTTCCTATGTAGGTGGTATATTTACCGATTCGGTAAATAACGAATCGGTATTTACCTCTTCGGTACTTACCAAATCATCATTTACCGATTCGGTATTTACCGAATCGGTAAATGTGATGTAGGAAGCACTTTAAAGAGTGCTTTGTGCTTTAAGGATTAGTTATTTACCACCAACTATTAGTTGGTGGTAAATAATGAATACCTGCGTAAATGCAAATCTGTGCATTTACACCAGTGCCATGTGACAGACATACATCACCTAAGGGCGTGTATGTGTGCCACATGTGCACACCAGCACTATTCAGGGGTGCAACAAGGCGTCAAAGTGACACCCTGCCAACCTTGACTCTTTCCCAATTTTACCGAATCGGTAATTACTGATTCGGTAATTGACATTCATTCCTATGGGCCTGGATGGCAATTACCGAATCGGTAAATACCGATTAGGTAATTACCGAATCTTAACGATTCAGTAATTTTTACCGAATGTTTTGCTACATAGCATTTACCGATTCGTAGATACCGAATCGGTAAAATTCGGTATTTACGAATCGGTAAATACTATTTACCTACATCTAGCCCATATCAGTGACCTCAAGAAGGAGAAACGTGAATCAAGAGGAAATCTAAGCTTTGCAATAAAAGCTACATTTTTAGGGAACATTGAAATGCCCGAATAGATCTTTCATGGCGGGTAATGTCTGGCAAAGAACTCTGAATATGCTATGCTGAAAGACTGCAATTCTAGAATCTGCAATACCACGTCTGGCATAAATTGACATCCACAATGATGATAGCCAAACATAACACTTTTATGGGCCTTATTATGACTTTGGCGGTCTCGGAGCGGGGTCGCCACTCTCGCGCCCAGCTCCGAGACTGCCAAAGACATTAAAGGCCGCCCACCAGAGTACAGAGTCTGGCGGGTGGTCCTTTGGCGGTCCCACTGTGGTGCCTTTCAACAAGACACTGCAATAGGAGCATCGAAGGCAGTTCCTGCAGGCCAAGCCCTGCAGGAAATGGGGGTGAATGTACACAGGGGGGCACAACATGCGCCCCCCCATGCAGGCACACCATGGGGCAGAGGTGACAAGGGGCCCTGTAGGGTGCCTTTTCTTTCCTCACCGCCACAGTTTTCATGGCGGTCGCACTGCCATGAAAAGTGTGACAGTGAGGAAACTCCTAACATGCTTGGTGGAAACGCAGCATATTAGGGGCCTCGGACCGCTGCACCACCGACAGGGATCATGGATCTCTGGCAGCAGGAGTGATCCAGTGGCAGTCCAACCACCCCAGTCCTAATGTGGCAGGCAGACAGGCAGACAGGCAGTCTGGTGGTCAACGGACTGCCACCACGGTATCAGTGGTCCATTGGACCACCAAAATCATTCTAAGGGCCTAAGAAAATAAGAGCAAGCAAAAGACTGCCATCATGGGTTTGACTGTACATTGCGCTGCTGAAATCGTACTAACGCCCTACGAAAATAAGGCCAAGTATAAGACTTCCCCTTTCCTGAGTGTATGTTTGAGACTGTACCTTGACTTGCTATGAGAGTCATGTGTATATACTGCTTGAATTAATTTGGAACCCAAAGACGGGCTCCAATTGCTAAAGTTCACCTCTTAATTCTGCCTTCCTACCAACCATTATCAGTTGATAAAAGGGAGTGTGGTCCACAGTGATTTCGCAGATAGCTTCAAGTTCTCGTCAATTTTTATTTGTTTTTTGTTGCTTTTATAACTCAATAGCCAGCGAAGCCAAACATATAACTGTACCTGCCTTTGCTGGCTAAACAAAGCACATTCCCAGCCCTCTTCACTCTAATACATTATCATACTATGAAGGTAAGAGGGTAGTTCTGGCCTCAAACACTTCTTTTCACGGGTTTATGTAGATGATTTTTCAGTGAAAGCTATAATGGCAAAAAAGAAGAAATTCAAAATTAGCTCTAAAAGTCAAACATAATTTAAAAAATGTTGTGGGCCACCCAAAGCAACTGCTTGGCCACAAGCCAGCACAAATACTGTGTATTTTCAGGTTATGGCCAGCTCTAACTTTGAGCCGGTGGTTTTGGGTGCTCAGCACCGGCACTTAATCATCAACCCCTCTGCTTTCCATGAGCATTAGTTAAGCACACATATCAATGTCGCAAAGACCTTTTTTATCACCTCTGCCAATAAGAAATTAGGTAAAAACAATATTTACAATAATCTTACATTGAATAAAATGGCTAAGAAATTGCTTTGGGGTGAGAGTAATAAGGGCAGCAAAGTGTTTTCGTGCGCCCAGTTAACAATCTTATAGCTTGTCTTTCATTTTATGTTCAGGTCTGCACCGCTTCCTTGAAGACTTCCTCCATGTCACGTCAGTCCTGATTGGCTCCGGCGTCTTGGGTTACTCCTGTTGTCTTTTTGCCGTGGTTCATATAAAGAGGTTTACCGCTATCTTGTTTTCACAACTTGTTCAGAAGAACCCAGGGGCATATTAGCAAGAACCTCGTTAAAATTATCGCTGGTTTAGCGGCAGGAAACTCAGATAGAAGCCCAGGTTAGATGTGCAGGACATCTAAAATAACCTGGGCTTATATTGGAATTCTATAACGCATATTAGCAACCCCATTATCATCGTTTTAGCGGCAGTTACCTGCTGCTAAAATGACGATAATTTTAACGAGGTTCTTGCTAATATGCCACTCAGCTGTAATTTGAGCCCCCTGCTGGCCGGAGCACTCCGCAGTTAAAAACAGACCGGAATGAGGTGCAGGGGTTCGGTGTGTTCACTCTTCCGTCTGCCTATGGTCTTCATTCTACGGCAGTCGTGCTGGAACAATTTTCAGCATGAAGGTCGCTGCCATCAGTGTTACCTCACTGAAGTTATAAGCTTTGTGGAAAATTCAAGCGTCATACGAAGAACAAGTGTACGAAAAAAGGAGCCGATTCAGCAGGGGAATGGTAAGCGTGTGGTATACAGCTGGTGGTGCATGTTGGAGCACAGTGTCGCACATATAGTTGTAAATCATGGTGTGGTAGCGCACAGTTATTTACAGACAGCACATTTTCTATTGATATGGACACTGACATTGCACAGGTGTGCGGTTTTACTGATAAAAACATGCTTCGCGCAAACGATAATGTGCGGAAATCGGGTTTCACAAATATTTAGCATGTGTGCGTCACAAAGTAAAGCACCTTGATTTGGTTTGATTGTATAAACATCAGAATTACAAAAAAGTGTACCATTTGTGATTTCCCAACTGCTGAGATATTTTTAATCATTTCTACAGTTCATCTTCATGTATTTAAATGTTGAGTGTTAAAATAAATGACATCCCAGTACCTTTTTCACACTCCTTGCACCACAGCAGGATTATCAAATAACTCACTTTACAAAACGCTCTCACTTTGCAGTCAGGGAATGTTAAAAGAAGAATCAGCCATTTGACAGAAGATATAACCCGAAATTTGACCTCTGTCATTAAACGCATAACAGATGTTAGAAGATGAAATCAACATTTAAAGACATCTTTAGTGCTCATTCACCTTCTGAACACTAGCATGACTATTTTGGGAGTGTAGCAGCAGGCCACACACCCCTACTTCCAGCGCCTATGGCCTTCAGTGTGCATGTGAGAGCCTTTCACGCATGTGCAAGGACTGGGAGGTATTTTTACTCTTCATGTTTGCCATAAGTACGAACAGGGCTTTAAGTGGGGCGGGTCCCTCCAAGGCACAAAACTGCCAGTTAATTACAGGGCCTTATTGGACTCTATATTCATATACTTAACTTTACAGGTAACAACTCTGATTGATTTCTAAACAATGTCTACAAAAACGATTAAGGTAAATTGATGTCAGTGATGTCAGTGATGTAGTTCCTGTTTACGTTTCACGTTTCACTTCATCTTTACAAGTGATCTTTTCTGTAGTTATTTGTGTGCAGAATATTACTCTTATATCGTGCGTAGAGTGAACTCAGCCATTTTTATTTAACTGTGTGGGTTCTGGTTGTGGGTTGGTGTTTATAAAGGCCATGATTACGCGCTCTGGAGTTAAGGCTGATTGCAGTACCAGTTTATGACAGAGCCTAGAGTACATGCCCATCCAATCCTTGGCCTTTCTGCCGTCACAGAGAGCAATAGCCACATGTGCCAATTTTGATTCTATGCGAAAATTATGGAAGGAGGTACACAACTGTAAACATATTAGCAGGGAGAAAGTAAAAGAAAATACTGTGTTTAAAGGTGAATGAATGTGCAGTGCGTGTAGGAGGTGTTAAAATGAAGGCGCTGCAAGGAAGAAAATGCAGGACAGCGAAAAGAGGGTGATGAAGAGGAAAGAGAGAGGCGTGAGGCACGCAGATGGAGGATTTCAGAAATATGAGTAAGTAAAAGGGGGTAGGTGTCTAACAGAGAGTGTGTAACAAAAAGTTGTGAAGGGAAGAACAGGAGTGGTTGAGACACTCTGAAGACCACTACCTCTTCCACTGACCTTAGTAATGTTTAATCCACAGACTCATATTTTCAGAATTGGAACATTTCAATTCTAATTATTCACAACAAAATCATTATTACTCATTTATCTGCTCCTGCTAACAAGAATTGGCAAAGGTTTATGGTGCATGTCCATTACTTTGTGATCTGCCTAGATCCATTAGTAGAAAGCTCACAGCGGGGCATCTCAGTACTGTTTGGGTGGCACGCTTTGGGGAGCACAAGATTTTAGTTTACATATGTTAAGCCACACTCTAAATTGAATAGGTCACGTCTCTTGGATAGGGGTGCTATTTATGCGTCTGAGGCCATCCCCTTTTAGATAACCCCCACCCCACCCCTGCTCGCTTGTTGAATCCCACTTAAAGCCCAGGGTATGGCACTGCTCCCAAACATTTTCCCCAAATATTCGTGGATGGGAAATAGAATAGAGAGTCATCATCTCCTCGTCTATTTAGCGGTATCCCCTCTAAATTGTCACTGGAGCATAGAAATGCAGGCGCTTCTGGCCAGCCGAGGCAGGATCTCCATTTAGCAGCATAGAAGCACGTAGGATCTTCACCGAATCATTTACTCTCACCTTTAATTGCACATTAAACCTCTCACTCATTCGTAGGAGCATCACTGATTGCTAGTGATTGCAATTTCTGCCTTTACGTTGCTGATGTTGACCGACCCGATTGTTGATCTCTTACAAGGATGCCTTTCATTTTAGTTGCTGATTATCTGTTGCCAGCCGCTATTTATGAACCGAGGTAGGGCGGTTGTTAGCACAGGTGAAGTGGGCCTACACCCAGAGTGCCAACCTTCAAAGGTCCTAGTGGTGCTGTCTGCACCACTGTGTGGAGTGGTGTGGCTCACTGGTTAGAGGTGGCATACCTGGAAGCAGAGGACGGCCCGGGACCAGGGTTCAATTCCCAACGTGGCAGGGTCGTGAACCAGAGTCAGCGGACTCTATAATTCTCGGTGCCTACTCTAACCAGTTATCACACTCGGCAACTCTGGGCATTAGCTTGCCTCATCTCCACAACGGCCCCCCACAAACGCCGGGGATGCCTGGTTTCACATTGGAGATACCCAGGAGGGAACATCTCACAGGGAAAGCCAGGACAGGTTCCCCAGCGGTCTATAGCACCAGGACGCCTCCGGGTAGCAGTGCGCTTTACAAGACACACACATTTACATTTACATTTTACATAGACCATGTAGCAGTCTCCCACTGACCTCCTTCCAGTGGTTCAGCCCAAATTGCATCTAGTCATTCTTTTGTTCTTGTACAAGCCACCGGTGCACTGCATAACATGGTCTGCCCACCCCATCCTATTCGCCCCTCGCCTACAATGTGGTGCCTGCAGAAATAAACTGAAGAAAGAGGGATTAAGGTAATGTTGGGGGAGGAGCAGGTAAGTTTGAGTAATCAGCTAAGGCCTGACCAATGAGTACAAAAGGCCTTCCTGGTGGCACATTTTACTGAGCAGAAACAGAGGGGAGGTAGACAAGGTTGGACAGGACAGCAGCCAGCCAGGCAGTGAAGGTCTCGGTAGGAAGCCGCTGACCCAATATAACTCCAAATGCTAATTGTTTTCTAAATATGAAAAACATTCTGTGCTTTTGTGACATGTTAGCAAATGGGAAATTACTGTACAGCTGTAGTGGTACATTAGTAAGTTCAACGGTTTCTCTTTGCATTCTAGAACTTGTAGTTTTGTTTCTCCTCACTGTAAATACAGGACTATCAATGCCTGGGTGTAAAGAAAATGGGTAAGTGCCAATGTAAAACCCAGTTAACGGTTTGCTTTTTTAAAATAAGTTATAGGCCAAAGCTTGGATGAAATTTGAGTGAGAGGGGGGAAGATGCACATTTGGTTCTGTCGATCGTGTGGTCAGAGCGAATGCTGGCATTGAAAAGAGTAATGCGAAACTGCTTACCTTTTCATGAAATTTCAAAAAATTAAGTGTTAAGATTGAAATACTTCTTCAGGTGTCTTGTGTGATGTTTTTTAAGTGAGTTTGCACCTTTTTACTGGCGTGATACTGGCAGGAGATTGGTGTGAGCAGAAAATATCCCTCGGCAAGATATTTTTGGGTGAATCAGTCTCCTGCCGGTATCTGGCAATGATTGTTCATGTGAACGCACTTGATTAAAAAAGATTCTGCAAAATAGCATCATTTTACATTTTGAGCAATTTTGTAAATTTCGGGTAATAAGAAATTCAGGAATTTAGAGAGTGGTAAAAATTAACCCATGTCACTTCCTGAGACATCAGCAGCTTAGATTTCTCAAAAGGGGTATTAGATCACTTCTGCTACCCCCTACAATGTTGATGAATGTATACCACAACTAAATCCAGAAATATATGGCGCTCTCTCTAAAAACACCCCCTTCTATTTGCTTGTCTTTCTTTATTCCGATCACGTTTTATAGAGTATGTCAGGCCGTTAATATATACACAACCTATAGATGTGCAAAGACAAGCCGCGATGTTGCATGTTGGTTTACTACAGTTTAGAATAGTAAATATCAAATGAGATGAACACATTAAGCAAGCAAGAAGCACTTTGTAAGAGGTGTACATTTGTGACACAAAAAACACAGAAAAGGAACGCTGCCGCCATGCGCCTCAAATCAAAAGAAGCTAACTTCACAGCGGCACGTGCTAAACGGAAATGAAACAAGCGGCGGGCAAGACATTCTAGTACTTTGTAACAGAGAGCGTGCAGATCATGACATGGCGCTGATTTAATTCTGCCCCAGCATGACTGCAGCAGTGCCATTAATCCTGAAATCCAAACCAGGAGGACGCAGCATGGCTCAATCCTTTCTGAGCCTGGCTTTTCAATCCTCTATGCAACACCGTGTCTTCTTTGTTCTTTCATTACAGTCTCGGCTGGATGGTGGAAGGAGGTGGAGGCCTGGGTAATGAGGCGGCTTCCGCCTTTACCTGGCGCCGGGCCTACCTCATTTGTCGTCCAGTGGTGAATCAAGGTTGCTAATGCCCCAATGCATGGGTACTCGCAAATATTTTCACAGGTGGTTTGGTGGTGTGAGGAGGGCTAAATTAATGCCGGCAGGGCGGTGGTCTGGTGAGGGATGGGTGGGGTGGTGTTTGCTTGGGGGTAGGTGGCATTGAGAATATGTTGGGTATAGGGGAAGCAAAACATATATATCTATAGTGGTTTAACTGCACAACGTGAAACCAGAAAACTGGGGATTAATCACGGTTTCCCCACTTTACCAATTTGTGTGATCCTTGGCATTTTTTTGATTTCACTTCCTCACCTTTTTCTTCATTGTTACATATAAAAGGACCTTGAAATACATGTCTTCAGTTTGTGCTTGTTCAAAACCTTCTCCTGTGTTTAATTGAATAAACTAAAGTGTTCTTCATGCAGAATAGGAACCTAGCCCAACCAAAGAGTGCACATAACAACTTACTTGTCTCTTAACCCCTTCCATGCTGATGATGGCCGGGTGCCGTCATGGCACACAGTGCTCGTGTGCTGATGACGGCTTCCGGCCGTCATGACCGCACCCGTGATCGGAATGTGCCACACAGGCGCAGAATCGGGGCCGCGCCCAAAGGGTTAATTCACTATTGCCATTGTCAGGATGTAGGTTAAGAACTGTTTCTAAATTCATGTTTGAAAGATATCACTTTTAAAGTTATACTTCTTAATGCACTGACATAATCTCATGTACTAAAGAGAAATGGCTCTGCATGTTCATGATAAAATACACTTTTTGCATTTGAAAGATACAATCATATTTGTACAAGTTTGTTGCAAGATGTCTTTAAAAATGGAGGTGTTCCTAACGTTGTGGTGCAAGACACCCTAGTTACTTCCTTTTTTTAACTCCACGTAGCCTTTCAATAAATGTTTGCCTTTTCCTTCAGCATTTTTATTGTTAAAGTTGAGTTACGTAAACAGCAGCCTAGCACTGATGTTGACGATGTTCTTGTGAAGGTCAGGAGAGCCGCATGAGGCCCACGGGCCGTACTTTGAGTATCTGTGCCCTAATGCAACAACAGAGAGTGCCCGCTCCAGCCTGCAGGCTGGGTTGTGAAAAGAACAGCTATAACTGGGTTGCAGCAGGCCTGGGTGCACTGCACTGGCTCCACGTGTCAGCCGTGGTGGCTCAGTGAGCTATTGCTTCTACTACAGGAAGCTGTTTGAACTCATAGCCACAGTTTCACATTTAGGCAGGTCCACTCAGACGTTCATCATTACAAAGTCGACAAAATGATGCCAGTGAGCTGGGTAGCAAGAAACATCTATTATCCAGCACCAGGATGCTCCTTAAGGTGTACACACGCTTTACAAAATAGTTATGTTAATGACAGCTAAACCTGGTGTTACTGTTCTTTGCAGGTTGTAAAGTCACAATAAAGTGGGGCGCAAACAGGGTGACTCCTGCAACACAAAGCCCATTTAATTCTCAACCAGATGATGTAGTAAAATATTTCTAAATTCACAACTGTCCGTTTTGACTGGAGCACAATACATGTGTACAGGTTGTCTGATCACAGAAATACAAAGTAGTATTTTTTTAACTTGTGAGTTCTGAAGGTTCTACTGAAAACAAACACAACAATCATCTATTTACTGACTCGTGCCACATCACGCTTTAGATTACCTGATTATACTTTCCTCCTTACCTCAAACTTATAAATAAATAACTACTGAATCCCCCTCTTCTAGAATCTTTTTCATCCCTGCTTTTGTCCTGTGACACTATTTTCCTATCTTTCTCTTCTTAATTTTTCCTTCTTTTTCTACTGTTCTCCTCCTTGCTCTGGGTCAAAGTCTGAGGAGGAAACTTAAACTGCAGTCTCCAAAATGAGTGCTGTTCCGCAACACCTGCAGCCATGGGCACAAATTAAGCACTGCTGTGACAGTCGAAAGAAAGATACATGGTCTGGTCCCTGAAACCATGTTGTCCCTTTTTTCTCTCTTAAAGCAGGAGGAGGTAGAAAATTAGCACTATTTCCATAAGCTTCCTCAGTGTGCAAAATATGCAACCATCACACCTTACTGTGAGTAAACACAGGGTTGCTGGAATTATGCGATTTTGTACATGTGGTGTTTTCCGCATAGTTATGGATTTGTCGCATTTGCCACATAATTCATCATCTGCTGCATAATCTCAGGATTTTAACAAAAACACATTTGTTTCCTGCTCAAATTGATCCAAACACAGAAGTCGAAGCTTTACAAACGTTGACTGGTCCCCTTTTCATTGCTTTTTGCTGTATTTGGATGTTAAACTGGTACTAATAAGTGTTAATGCTCAGTGTTAATGTGAGTAAAAATGACAAAATTAGGAAGTAATATAATCATAAAATACGTCACATTTTGCCACTTAATTTGTCTTCTCTTGCAACATAATTTAGTAAACCCTGGCACATTTATTTTTTTACAGAGTTTTATATAGTGTGAACTTGACCCGAATCGGGTATCAGAGCACTTTACATAGCACCAGTTCCTTTACATGAGGACACATTCATTTTTGTTAGGCACGGGGAGATTAAGTGATTTGCCCAGAATCACAGGATGTTCAGCGTAATTGCCGAGACTTGAACCCAGTTCCCCAGATTCGAGGTCGACCTCCCTAGCTGTTAGGCCAACTCCTCATAATTTGTCCCTTCTGTGCTGCATATTTCCAGTGGCTCTGCGAATACCCCACATATTAGAATATCGGTCAGAGGGCCTGAAATAGTCATACTGAATTGCCAGGTACTGATCCACCCCATGTTCATTCCCAAGTCCCATCTTCATAGACACCACAATGATTTTGAACATAAACTATTCATGTTTATTCTTGGTTTTAGTTCAGCACACTTATGCCATTGTCATGGCCTGGTAGTGCTGGATTCCTATTACACATGAACAACATTATACTTAAATAAGTCAAACACAGGAAAATATTTTGTTCAACGCACATCCTGAAGTTATGTGTTTCAAGGTCCTCCTATATGATAATGAAGAAAACGGAGGGAGAGTGAAATAAAACAATTGCCTAGGATCACACAAATTGGTAAAGTGGGGAAGCCGGGTTGATCTCTGGTTTTCTGGTTTCTTATTGTGCAGTTCAACCACTAGATGTATATAATTCACTTCCCCTACACCCATCTTACTAGCATGTTCCCCCTTCACCTGCCTAGACGCCACTGTTGGCATCAATATGGCCCTTGGTCACATCACAGACAAAACTTTTTGGCCCCTGGGAAAATGTTTGCGAGTACCTATGTCCTAGTGTAAAGAGGCCTTTGGGTGATAAGACTGGCTCTACAAATATGTAAATAATAGATAAATAATTGATGTGAGTGCACTGATATTTCGATATTCAAGTGGTCAGTAATGAGTTCTTGCCCAATTTTTTCTAACCAGCAGATAACAGTAAAGGGGCTGTTAAGATTCCTCTTGAACACCTTCAGGAAGGCTCTCAAGACCTCGCTCTTCGACTAAACGGAACTGCTGTCCCCTCCCCCCACTGCCTTGAAACCCTCACGGTTGAGTAGTGCGCTTAAAACTCCCTGATTGATTGATTGATTTATAGGTTGACATCACATAATGTAAGCAAGGTTAGGTCTCGGCATGCAGCCTGCCTCCTTGCTCATCTGTAATGTTTTCTAGGTGAGGTGGCAATTCGTATTTTCTAAAATTGAAAACATATTTTGAAGCTGTGGTTGCAAATAAGATTGGTCTGTAGACCAAAATTGCTAAGGAGCATTCTGATGTGACCCACAATGTATGCAAATGCATGGGAAAATGCTCAGCGTTTATTTATTCCTTGTGGTCCCGTTGCTTGGTTTTTAATTTGGGTTGACAATCGCAGTTTTTGAAGTGTCAGAGTGGGTTTGAGTCATGTGTGTTTTCTTCTCATGCATGCTTTACATTCTAAGATCGTGGAACTGGTTTTGGTGTTTTGTGCTGGCAACCTGTCATCACAGGGAAGGTGCACAATTCTGAGACGGGTCTCTTCCTAACAACACAACACACACTAATGGGTATGTTGTTGTTGAAGAAGTTTGACAGACGTTCATTTGATCAGGGGAGGCTCTAGGCTCATGGCGGCCCTGGGCAGGGAGCGTAGGGAGGGGGCACTGGAAGAGGGCGTCCGGGTGGGGCGGAGCGCGGAGGCCAGTGAAGAGGGGGGTCAGGGTGTTTGGAAGTGGAACAAAGCCGGAGGCCGCCAAATCCCTGCCAGGGGCCGCCACACAAATATGTATCCATCCTCAGAGGATTATTATATTAAGGATATATATTAGCATGGTGGCCCCTGGGGTTTGGTGGCCCTGTGCAGTTAGACAGCTTGCACATGCCTAAGGCCGCCCCCTGATTTGATTTCTTCTATCTGCCAGGTCGTGCTTTGAAAGCGGAAATCAAACTTTAAATCGTATCCGTGTTGTGTTCAGTAAGTGCTGGCATTAGCTGACCCCTTTGCTGGCAAGCAATTCGACTTGTCAGAGAACGCTCGTGCAAGTGGAAAGTCACGTTTTGCTTCTGCGCATTCTTATTTTTATAGGGTCAGCTGGTTTTTACAAGCTGCCTGCTGCTGTAGATTCTGCTATTTTGAAATATTTGATCGACCTCGGAGGAATTAAAAACGGAGATGGCCCCACTGCGATTCAAACCTCTGATCTGGTCCCCTAAGTACATATAAGTAGCCACTTCAGAGAGTATATCCAACTTTCTGATCTTTAAGGTTGCTATATTCAAGAAGTATTATCTTCTAGAGTGAGGGAAAGAAATACTAGCCTTAACTCGAGGTTCAATTGACACAAAAAGTGAAAGAGAGGTTAGAAAGCTTTGAATTTACCTTAACCCATGGTTATGACTATGCCTAGCATTCCATTCCGTCATTCTGTGGCACGTCTATGCCATAACAGAAGAGTGCCTCCGGGATTGCTACGTCACATCCGCTTCCCGCAGAAACATAAGCAACCCAAATACACATCAGCCTTTTTGAGTTTGCCCAGTTATTAAGCTTGATTGAAGTATTAATATCCAACACTTTTTTACCCCTTTGCATTTGGAGTGACTGGCATATTTATTATTCTTAAGTTTCATACTCTGCCTAGTATCTGTATTACTGTAGAATCTGTGATACAACCGGAAGTGTGGTCTGTGTATGTGATTTTGTCAGCGTATGTGTGCTACATAACGTGATTCTCACCCAGACATCCAGCAATGGTGCATAAAATTTGGTGCTTCAGACAAAAAATATTTTTGCTAACTGTGTGCCTCCTCCAACAAGTGTAAACTTTACAGCTCCCAAAAGCAATTTCATGCTTCCAATCGCCCTCTACTGTTGGCACAATGAGGTGGCTGCAGCATGGGATTGGTAACGCCAGCACTCGGGCGGGGCAATGCCAGAGGGGCCGGTACTCGAATTCCGGCTGTGGGCTGCTTTTTTGATCAGCAGCCTGGGGGGGGCTAATTGGGTGGTTTCTGCTTTGTTCGATGCTGCCAGCGACCCAGTAGGTGCCATAGTGGCCGTTCTTGAGGGAGATGGGCGTCCATTACCTCCCTTTTATAAATGGCAGACGTCTCACTCTCTTTCTCTCGCTGGGCCGGCCCATTAATGTATGCATATTGACCGGGTGCAGGGGGCCTGAGCAGAAGTGGCCTCACTTGTTTTCAGGCGTGTTTCACCAGTGCAAACGAATCCGTGCATTTTTTACCCCCCCCCCCCTTTTTATGTCTTGCCCGAGCCAGCGCATGCTGCTTTTTTTTTTTGCGTTCCCGGGCTGATTTTTTATTGCAATCCAACCCTGGGTGGCTGCCTCACCTCGCCTTCAGAATGCGCAGGCCCTTCAGACATTTAATAATAGGTCAATATCAATGACATGTTCGTTGGAGGCCTAGAGATGCATGGAGATACAATGCTGATCTGGCATCCTACCTTCCGCTGAGCAGGAAACCCACAACAACAGCCAGCAGGATAACTCCCACGGTGACGGACACAGCGATGATTGGGATCTGGCTCTGATCACGTGATGCCGCGACTGCTGGGAAGAGACACAGGGATTACTTTCACATTTTTTTCTCTCTTAGGAGATCACATTTTGCCAAAGTAACAGTAAGGGTTAGAAACAGTGAGCCAGATTAGGATTGCTCCTAAAGATTCAGGAGTAAGTCACAACTAAACTTGAAGTAAGTCGCACTTACTTACAGAAATGCATTGGTGTATCGACCCAAACTGTATCGTATGTTGAGTTCTACTTTTCAAACCTCTTCCAAATGAATAACAAAACAGCAGTTGGTGTGCCTTTAAAGCTGAAAGCAGAAGTGTCCAACTTAGATCTTGGAGGACCGCATCTAGGCCAAAATTTCAGGATAAGGATTGAGGGGCTTATTTATGAAAACTGTCACATTGCTGCGACAAAACAGTGATGCAACAGTTTTCACTGCGTCCTCCTTGCAACACAATGGATGCACTGTATTTATTGTACGGCGCTCTATGTTGCAAGGAAAGACAGATACGTCAGTAATTCTGACGTATCTGTCGGCGCAAAGGTAACGCGTTGCTGGTGTTGTGTCACAAGCATGACATAACTCCAGCAATGCGTGGGGGAGGCCTATCTTTAATGCACTGTGTCAACCTCACACCTGCCATGAGGCAGGCGTAAGGTTCTGACACAATGCCATCCTAGAAGTCATATAGATTTCAATGCGCCACTTCTACAAGGCTTTGATGCATGGGAACACCCATCCAGCATACATTATACCTGGTGCAGCTATAATGTGGCACAGAGGTTTACAAAGTGACAAATCTGTCTAGATGCAGCACCTTGTATATATTGCGCAATGTGGAGCATTGTTTACGCCACCATTGCATCACAAAGTGATGCAACGTCGGTGCAAAAGTGTTATTATAAGCCCCGGAGTATAGTAGTTAGTCCAGTTTAAATTCATAGGGCATAATTTACAAGGTTTTGGAGCAGGTCAGTGCCGCAAGGAACTTTGCTGTTCTGCCCTGCATCAAAAGAAAAGGGCAGGAATGGGTTGTATCTATGAGATACGGCACAATCCTGTCTTTTCCCATTGAGCTGGCGCACAATGGGCTGCCGTGTACCAACTCAGGCCCTTTTGCGCCATGATGCAAGGGTGCCTGCGTTGAAGGGGTGATTGTTTTTGTGCTGGAAAGGACACCTTCCTGAACAAAAACACCTCTAGGGTGGTGTTAGAATCTGACGCATTCCCAGGTTTAGGATTCCCCATAAATCTGGGAAGGCTTCAGATTCCATGGGTGGGACGTGGGAACACCCACAGCAACACCCATGGAACGCCCCTTTCATGCATTGTTCTGGGGCACATATTTACAAAGCCATGAAAAACCATGCAAAGTGGCTTTGCGTGGCCTTGTAAATATGCTGCGGCACATTGCGCCACAAGAGAGGCAAAATAGTGATGCTACGTTGGCGCAAAAGTGCCGCGAGAGGCCTCGTAAATGAGGGCCACAGTGTGTAAATGTGTCTTACTGGGATAGATTCAAAATCTAGCAAGGTACTGGCCAGTGTGCCACGTTGTTGGACAATCATGTCACAGTGGTACGCCAATAGTACCTTTGCATTCAAGGTGTCAATCTGATTTTTAAAATCCGTGAAAGCTTTGTTTCCGGGCAGAATGCGAACCTAGCTCATCTCAATTCTTCACAGATTGAGTCATGCACAGTTTCACATTTGACATCACGAGAAATTATGGAAGACTATGTAGACTTGCCCTCAAGATCATGACGCCATAATCTGGTGGATCAAATGGAAATAATTTAGAGCATGTCCATACTTTTGCAGTTTGCTGGTGTCAATGACTTTAGTTATATTGTTTTTTTATCTTCATATACTGTCAGTGAGGACAGTTCTTTATCAGTGTTCTGTGTAATTTATCAGTATTAGAACTGTAGAAGCATTCTCTCAATAGTTTCTTTTTTACAAAAGTCAGAATTTCAGTCCGTTCTGTGTATGTGTCTCTCAGCCAATCTTCAGTCTTGAATAAAGGAGATTATAGAAACTCAATACTCACAGGAATTATTACCCCCTTCCCTTTTAACAGCCATGTTTCAACTAGCTTTGTCACGGGGGGCCAACATTATGAGCACAACACCCCTGCTCTTACCACACTCCCCTGGCCACAGGCAAAGCTAAGTGCATCTAAAACAAACATTGGCAAAGCCAATAGGTCTCACCTATGCAAGAGCTATTGGCTTTACCAAAGTGTTTTATCCGTGTGGTACACCTGTGTGGCTGCTGTTCAGCCTGGCTACAAGTTAGTGGCATAGAGTAGAGTGGCATAGAGGGGAGTGGAGTGTTATAGAGTGGAGTGGCATAAAGTGGAGTAGAGTATCTTAGAGTGTAGTGGCGTAGAGTGTTGTGGAGTGGCATAAAGTAGAATGGAGTGTGTTCAGTGGTGTGTCAAAGAGTGGAGTGTTGCAGAGTGAAGTGTTGTGGAGTGGAGTGGAGTAGAGTGGAGTATCATGGAATGGATAGTCATGGAGCAGAGTGGAGTAGAGTTGAATAGAGTGATGTACAAAGATGTAGAGTTGATGGGTAGAGTGGAGTAGGGTAGAGTAGAGGGGCATAGAGTGGAAGAGAATAGAATGGAGTAGAGTGGGGTGGTGTACAGTGGAATAATGGGTTAAAGTGGAGTAGTGTGCTGTAGAGTGGAGTGTAGTTGAGTGGAGTGGAATGGAATGGTGTAGAGGAATTGCTTAGAGTGGAATAAAGTGTCATAGAGTGGAGTGGTATAGAGTGGAGTAGAGTGTCGCTGAATGGCTTAGAGTGGAGTAGTGTTGTACAGTTGAGTGTTGTAGAGTGCAGTGCTATGGAGTGGAGTGTCGAATGAGTCGAGGGGCATGGAGTAGAGCAGAGAGGAGTAGTATGTTGGTGAGTGGAGTGCCATAGAGTCGAGTAGAGTGTTGTACAATGGAGTAGAATATCGTGGAGTGGCGTAGGGTGCCCTGGAGTTGAGTAGAATGGCCTAGTGTTAAGAGGCATGGAGTGTCATAGAGTGGATTGGAGTAGGGGTTTGTAGAGTGGAGAAATGTAGTGTGGAGAGGCATAGAGTGGAGTGGTGTAGAGTGGAGAAAAGTGTCGTAGAGTGGAATAAAGTATCAGAGTGGAGTGGCATAGTGGAGAGTTGCGTAAAGTTTCATAGAGTGAAGTTGGGTAGATTGGAGTAAGTAAGTAAGAAAGCAAGTAAGCACACATTTTTACGCCTTTCCCCATAGTCCTCTGCCTTTCGAGCAAGCATTCCTGCCATCACAGTAATTCAAAAACACTCCCGGGTATAAATCTAAAAAGTAAGGTAGAGTGGAGTAAAATGCTGATTCTTTCCAGTATCTGGAAAACAAATTGATAATTTCAAAGGGTCTCCAATCCCTTTGGACTTCATAAATGCTTTTTTGGGGGCATGCAGCATTTAAAAAAACAACATAAAATAGTCTAGCCTTTCTCCAACTATGTGCACAGAAAACAGAAATCCTCTCACTTGAGCTCATTGCTAACATATGGTTGTGTGCGTGGAAGAAGATTTAATATACCTTTTCTTTAACTAGTATGTCTATGGTGGGAAAACTTTAATATTGTCCTTTCCCCTTTTTTCGGTTTTCAGATTAGTATTTTCACTACATTTAATAATCTCTCATATCCATTGGACTTTAGCTCTAAATGCTGCTATCTTCCAAAAATCTAGGCTCAGCTATTATTGTACATGGATCACTTTGCTGCCATTTTGAATCTTTTGGTACTTACCTTCCTCTCTTCTAGCTGCACCTGTGTCTTATTTCTCAATGTTCTCACATAGGGCCATATGTATCAGCAAACCCTTTTGCGATTCCTAAATAGCGATTTTTAAGGAATCGCTATTTAAGAATCGCAAAATGGTATGTATGAAGAAATACGCTTTTTTTAGCGATTCCTTAATCTTCCTTATTTGCGAATTCGCATTTTGCGAATTCGCAATTAAGGAATAATTTCCAATGCATTCCTATGGGCCAGGAGGCCCATAGGAATGATTGCGACATAATTCTCAAATTGCAAATTCGCAATTTGCTAATCGCAATTTGAGAATTATTTCAAGGATGCAGGGGTGCTTCAAAGACACCCTGCTGCACCCCTGAAATGTACATGAGTGTGCATATGGCGCACATACATGCCCTATGGGCATGTGTGTGCATCACATGCCACCTTCAAAAATGCCAAATTGTGCATTTTTTGAAGAATTCGCAAGTTACCATCAACTACAAGTTGGTGGTAATTTGCGAATTCTTAAGCATAATTCGCAGCCCAAAAATGCTACATACATAGCATTTAAGGAATCGCAATTTTACGAGAAGGAATCGCAAATCTTTGCTATTCCTTATTTTGCGAATATTTCATACATACCAAAACATGCAAAAATACCTTTTGCGATTCGCAAAGGCCGAAATTCTGTAAATTTCGGCCTCTGCGATTCGCAAAAGGCTTGATACATATGGCCCATAGTGCTGGTCGTTTCATGATGTGGTCTGTAAAGAGCATGGTCCTAAAACACTTTATATGCACCACCCCAACTTTGCAGGTGGTCATGCTTTTATAGTTTTCTATTCACATTTGAAGATGCATTTTTTCTCATTTAGATTTTCCTGGCTGTAAATAAATCAGTTCATGTTTTTCTATTGACCACGGGAAGTTTAATGACACCTATTTGTGGCTTGCCTGTGCTGTAGAACACAAAACAGCTGAAAAACGGATTTGCATTTTATATCCTCGAAAAATAATTTCATTTATATTTATAGAGTACTTTGACAACCCTCTTAGAGAAAATATTTTCAAGTTTCACACCATTCAACATCTTTTCTAATATCTGAGTACACACTTTTGAATTCTTTTAACTCGTTTGTATTGAAGGTACAGTTTGAAGAGCACTTGGAAGATGTCGATTGACAATGTTCAACGAGTGCTGACTTCAGCAATGCTCTTCCTTCAAAGTGGTTTCTCCTTGACAAGAGGGCCCTTGGAAAATGTGGCTGTTGATTTGCATTATATGTAAATGTGGTGTACGGAAATGAAAGAGGAGAATGTATGCACAGCAACACTTGGGGACAGGCTACTTAAAGCTGCAGGTTATTGAGATGTGTTCAAGAACAGAAATTTACAGGTTACATGGGACCTATTAGGTCTGGACTACTAACAGCTTTTAGCTGTTCTTAAAAGACCTACTGTGTACAATATGAAGAGTTGGCTTTGGTCATCCCATTGCTTATGACTGGTTGGCTTTCTTCAATCAATCAATAAGGATTTATATAACACAACGCTATCACCCCTAGGGTTATTTGGGTGTTGTATTCTTGACAATCGAATTTGCTTCTATTAAATGGTTTTCCTTCATATTCCTGAGTTTGTTCCTCCTTTGTAGCAAAGTTTATTTACTGCCCTTTCAATTGGACGACTTGTATTCTTCTGCGGCTTAAATTCAGGGATTTATTTTTTTCTTAGTCTATCGGCATGCATTTTCTTGCTCTTTCTTCATGTTCTTCTTCCACAGCTCACATCCCGCTACCCAAAACCTCCTGTTTCTTTTCTGCTCCCCCAATTGTTCGTTGCTTCTTCCATTAATCCCTGTTCTGCTCATCTTTTTTGTTGTTGTTTCAAAAGACACCCTCCCCAGCTCCTGCACTGCCTCCCCATCCTGTCCGGCTCAGTGTTTTTGCTCACCATTCAGTTTTTGTAATGTTTTTTTTGCCTACTTTTTGGAGGACCTTGCAGCTGCAATTTGGTGCTGGGATGCTCCTTAACTTTTAAAGTGCTTACGCCCCACTTTTTCTTTTTTAATTCACTGCTCTAAGATGGGCATCCACAATTTTGGAAAAGTAAATTAAAAAAGAGACAATGGCTGCTGCATTGTCATGATGTATACATGCATTCACAAACTGAGGGCGGCATTTTGTCTCTTTGCATTCTGATGCAGTTCAGCATATGCAACAAGCATTTTCCCTTTTGACTGATTCTGTTAAGAACCAGCATCAAGCACTGGAAAACCTACATTTGGGTAAGAGCCTTATTATGACTTTGTCAGTGGGGGAGAGGGCCCCCTCACCAGCTCCTGCACTACCAAAGTCATAATTAGACCGCATGCCAGATTCTGATTGGAATCCAGATCGGGCAGTCCTGCGGTGGCTGGACCACAGCAGTGACTGTTTAAAGGCTCATAGGAGAGCAGTAACAGGCATTGCAATGGCAACACACCTGCAGGTTCCTGCACAGCATTGACTGTCAAGTGCATGCCCTGCAGGAACTGGCTTGTGCATGCAGACCAGTGGGCACAGAGGTACTCCCCTGGTGCAGATGTAAGAGGGACCCTTTGCTTCTTTACCGCCACACTTTTCATGGTGGTATGACCGCCATGACAACTGTGGCAGAGAAGAAACTAGAATATAATTGGCAGTGTCGCAGCAGCACCGTCAGCATATTACCAGCCTCACACTGCTGCAAGACCGCCCGGGATCACGGATCCATGACGGTGGCAGTGGTTTTGTGCCGGTCCAACCTCCAAATTCGAAATATGGCGGGTAGACTACCAGTCTAAAGACTGCTACCATGACTGCAGTGGTCCAATGAACCGCCATAGTAGTAATAAGGCCCTTAGTCTTTGAAAGGTGAGACCTTTTCGCTTTGCCGGTTCTTGTATTTTCCCTGGCATCACTATGAATTACAACTGATCGTGTTTGTATCTGAGCTTCCAAGGATGCAATATCATCACCTTCTCTCACCCTCCAATGCACAATGTACATTCCTTTTAGTGTAGCAGTCAGTATTTTGCTGAAATCTTAAATTGTTTTTGTATTTTTAAGGAGGTGAAATTAAGGTTAGAAGGAACGTTGATTTTGCCCTTTTTTGCATTTATATAGTGTTTCATACCCCTAAGACAGTACTGAGATGCTTTTGTTGGGCAGGTAGCGTCCTAAAACATACATTTTGGATCATAAGGGGAAATCTCATTGTCATGTTGCCATAAGGCAGCTTTTGAGTGAACTCAGATCGTGACCCCTTAGCTGCACCACCTTTACTAAGACATATTTTTCCCTTTATTATGTTCTCTGTGTCAGAGTGTCGAGGCTTATGCCAGCGATGGACATATCTGCCAATCTCCCTGTTCAAAATACATAATATTTCAACAAAGGGAAAAGGACAAGAAGCAAAAACTTGTGAACCAATCAGGGGGCGGTTTGTTGAGGAACTGGTTGGCATATTCCATGCAATGTTCTACTCAGATGTGGAAGCTCACTTGTGTGATGGAAAATGCTGCCAGAACCCAGTGCTCTACTTTCCTAAATGGAGCGGGTCAGTCATTCAACAGCCAATACCTGACAGAACTATGAGTGATATAAAGCACCTACTACATGGCATATTGATGAACTCCAAAAACTCAAAAACGTAATGATCGTCAATTCTCGTAACTCTATCTACTTTAGTTCTAACTCACAAAGTTTTTTTCTGGGACACACTTCTATCGCCCTGGATTACATCTAAAAGCCAGAAGTAAATCAGCGGTGAACCATGAGTCCACCTGGATATATTGAAATTCATGTTATGAGTAGCACAAGAGTGAGTCAAACCTACTCCCAGCAAAACATTAGTGAATTGGGCCCTTTTTTATCATGCCTACCGTTATTTATCAATCAATACGTGCAGTTATTTTCTGTTGTATGATCTTCAGCAACGCCATGAATGCTTTCCATTGGTGAGAGGTTGTGATGGATGGACGGATGCGCATTTTGACAGAAAGGCAGATGGTTGGACCGAAAGGCTATATGGAGGAGTGGAAATGACTTTGGGCGATGGAGATGTCCATTTCAATTACTGATTTGACATTGTGTAATCAGTATTTTTCAAATTGTGGCCCTAATTCATGGGTAGTAATTTGTGCATATCTCTTACAAATGCAGGCTCATTGTCAAATGTACGTTCCACCGGTCTATGTGTTAGTGCAGGCGCGCCTAAAAAAGCCAGTGGAAGTATAGCAAGTGGCCAGCGGACTGGAGTCCTGATGATGGAAGCGTAGGGTCAGAATACAATTGTACTGTTAGGGGATGCCTCTAGCACGTGTACAATGCGTCACACTTCTGTGACTATCTTTAAAGGACAGTAATAATAACAAAGACAGTCGCTAAATGTTCACAGGTCTCTAAAATTAGCATTAAAATTATAGCTGAAACTGCTTTGAGGGTTATTACAGGCTTACATAAATTCACAAAATGGCAATTAGACTGCCATTAAACAGATCACTAATCTTAGTAAGAGTTTTTAGACCCAAAAGGTATGGCAATATTGTTGAATAGGTTGGTTGTACACCACTTGGCCAAACTCCAATGTGCATGTGTTTCTACTTATCCCACTCAAGCAGATTAAGTTGGGACTGTACAGGAATCCATAAAAACACAAGCACTGACAAAACCAATTGGTCTGGTTTGGCTGCCAGTCCTTAGGCATTGACAATGTTTGTTTTGTTTTGCCACGGTTTTATAAAACATTTCTGTGGGAGTTGCCAGGTCCTCTCCAATATAGTCAGTCACATATCTTTTTGTAGGCCAAATGCGGCCATAAAAGTAGAAATAAAAACATTTAATGAATACATAGAGCAACATTACAAGATTCAGGGCACATCCGGAGATAAAACAATTATTTTCAAGAAAGATACTACATATGGTACATAAATCATATATAAAAGGGGCAATGGGTCTCAGGCTAAAAACAAAAAAGTTTTTAAGACAGTTAAAAGAGATCTGTTCTTTACATACGGGTATGATGAGTGTAGGGAAGTTATTTTGAGCCATATTTATTTCTTACACCCAGTGAAAGGTGGACAAAATGACCCACTGCCATGCAAAGTGTCTCATTCTGCAGCCTTTGCAATCGCTCAAAAGCCTCCTTAAGGGAGTTTGTGTTCAAGGAGCAAAAAATAGGGCGTAGAATCCTATATAAAAATAGGTTGGAAAAAAGAAAAAATGTCTTTCTGTCTAAAAAAGCACACAATGTCATAGTCGTAACTGGCATTGAAGGGAACTACTTTGTGTGTGACTGTGCTCCTTCGGAAAGAGATGAATGCATTGACTCACTGTGAAGTTAGCCAATGGCTGAAGTGGACTAATACAAACACAAATGCAGATTGTAAAACAAAATGCTCCAAAAGAAACCTCAATAACACGTGAGATGCATCCCTATTTTTCTCAGCCTCGTCATTCTAATTGAAATCCATGAATGGACGCATTATTGTGATGTAAAAATCTGGATACTGGTGCTTTGCGATCTGCATGCATGAGGATTAGGCAGAACATTCTCATCACCTTCAATTTGTGCACATATTTCAATAAATGGATCATACTAGAATTGCGCTGACTTACAAATGCAGGACTTGCCCATTCTTGGATATACCCTTTGTTCCTGGAGAACACCGCCTTCAATTTCGTATAATCCTTGCAGAGCATCGCAGTAATGATAGCCCTAAATTGGCCCAAATCAACATGGCACTGAAGTGGCTTCGGCAATGGCTTTGAATGCTTTCTTGTTGTGGAAACCAAGGTAAATGTACTGGAGTGGCATAATTTATTCATCATTGGCCAGCCGGCTCGGGGTGAAATCAAAGGTAGCAATTGAGATAATGACGGGGAATAATTTGGAGACCTTTGGAAGTAATTGAAGGACACGTAGAGCGCGAATCCCATACTGAGCTTATCCACATGACAATTAACGAAGAGTGCATTACTGAAAACGATACCTCTGTGGAGCATCAGACATGCTTGAAAACAAATGTACTGTAAATAGCAATGCAATAGAGCATCCCTCTCAGTTTAGAAATAAACTAGTTTATTAGCTGCCTAGGGATAAAGGGGGTGGGTTGTAGAAAAAGTAAGCAGATAACATCACCAGAAAACAAACAATATCAGAAGGTTCGGGGGGTTGAGTGTGCGTGTGTGTGTGTGTTTTCTTGCATGTGTGTATGTGCACACAGGTTGGCATAGAAGTTGTCAGCAGCATTTCAACTCCTGATGAACTCACATGGATGGAATATTTTGAGAAGCTCATCCACTCTGACTGAAAAGAAAGAAATGTGTGTTCCCCAAGCAAACTGAGTCCGTGGGGGACACTTATTATAAAGGTGGGCAACTCCACTGTGACGTGGTTGAAAAATGGAGGCTTTCCACCTAAAAACTGTGCAGATAGGAATTTATGTGGATAATGGATCTCCAATATGTATGTGGTCTGTCTCAGTATCTATGCCACTCGTTCTGAAAATGGGAAGCTGTGGATGGGACATAGGTGGCAAGTGAGCTGAACCATTACAAATTTGTATACTAATTTCCATTTTTGGGTCTTTTTATTCTTGTGGCAACTGTCCCTAATTTCAAAGTACCAGGTGATCGTGCAGAAACAGTGACAATGGCATTACAAAGGGCTGCCTCTGTAAATTGTGCATTCACGTTTTAACTTGTGTTAACGCAGTACTGTAAACAGGAGGAATGTGAAGTTGGTCGAATGGCCGCTCTGCAGCTCTCCTAACTACAAAAGACATGCTTTTGGACAGCCATACAAGGTGCATGTGATCAGATATCATTTGAGTTATCCCCTCAGGAAGAGAAGTTACAGGCATATCTCATACACCATCAAGGAGGATACAATTTAGTAGAAAATGTAGACCTTAGTTCTTGCAGGGACTCGGTTCTTAATCTGTAAAATAATAACTGATCCCCAACTTTTTTTCTGAGGACGTGCTGCATGCCAGTCAGGCAGGCTTGTCCTCCAGCTACGGTGACACTACTGCCCGGAAATGAGTACCACCTCTGCAGGCAGCCGCCTGTCAGATTAACAGTCACCCTGGGTGGTTGGCTGGTGCAAGACTCCTTGTTTTATTTGTGGAAATAGAAGGGCTAACAATACACTGAAAATTAAGGATCAATATATGGGCTATCCTATTTCCAGTGGCTCAAGGTGGAAACAGAAGAAGGACTCTGCTGTCTCCAACTTCTCTGTTTATTATAGCAACTTCAGATCAGAATCAGCACTGTGCATGAAGTGGCAAAGAAGGACGGTCTCCAGAAATAAGAGTCGGTGGTGCCCAGAGGGGGCACCGCTGGTACAAGTTAAGCCCTGCCTGGATTATGTGATTTATAAACGTAATGCTTGATAACCTGTGCCTCTCCCACATCATTAAGGCTCCCTTATGCTACAAAACGTACTAAGCGGTATTGGTCTTGTGCAAAGTGATAGTGCCTTTCTGGAGTGTCAGTTGGCATTATGTGCTGGGCAGAGGCTACCAGAGGTAGAAAAAATTCAGGATTCCACAAGAAGCATCAGAAGCTGCATAAACTCGCAGTATTTCCTCAAATTGAATGTTTTATTCATAGTTGCTAGATGTAATCAACACCATGGAGTCGCAAAGCAGATTCCCACTATCCTTCGAGAGGAAGGAAAGGGAAAGCACAGTGCATGCCAAAAGTAAGAAGACTGATATCATACATTTTGGAAGGCAATGTTGGTGATGCATTTTGCAGACGAAGAGTATGAGGATGGCATTACCAAAGGCATGCAATAAATGTCAGAACAACATTAAGTCAGTCATAAGGGAAGCAGATATGTAACTAAATCTTTAATCAAGATGCCATTGCCTGGGGGGTTTCCTAGTTTGGTTCCTGACCCTCCCTCACTCAATCAGCAATTACCTGGCTCAAGTGTGGATCTTACATGAGTCATATATAATAAACAGTTCTTTAAAAATAACAGCATGCATACCAAAATATGACTAATATTATTTTGTCATCTTTCTAGCTGTGATTGAAAGGATCGCATCCTTGCATTAAAAAACACAGCGCACAATATTATGAGCTGGTTAGGAAGCACAGGGTATTCGTTTTTAAGCCTGGCCGAAATTTTAATTACGCTGGAGTAATTTCGGTAAATTCATGTAACAGAATGTTGGTGAAATTACAGAGATTATCCTGCATTGCATAATTTCAGGGAGAAATTTTTAGCACAAGATGTACTGCTCGGGTAATTTGTGAACGCAAGTGGCATTTCAGGTAGTTTTTTTTTACTTGAGCGGACCATTTGGGTAATTTCTTAGCACAAAACTGCAAATCAGAATGTGAACAGCAGTTCCTTTATCATGGGTGGTCAACAAACATTTCAGATGGATTTTTTACCCATACAGACTATTCAGGTCAGGTTTTAGCACAAAACTACAATTCCAAATGTGAGTGGCAGTGTTTTGAATGTGAGGAACCAGATATCAACTCAAAATGACAATTTTGAGTTCTGGCCAATTTTTTGAGTGCAAAATTCATTTAGCATAATTACGCATATATTTGCAGTCGTTTTGCGTGATCACCCTTCACAGAATTATGTGCGATATGCCCACCCCTATAATCTTTTTTTGCGCAACACTCAGGTCAGGACTTCCATTTCCATTCTACCATTAAATACACATGCAAAAAACACAACAGCAACAGGTGCAACAACCACTGGAGGGGGGGACGCACTGTTAATTATGTCATATCTGGAAATGGTTCATGCAGGATTCCAAGGGAAAGCCCCCACCAACCATCACCACCAGGCAGGCAGGATCTGCTAGAACACTGGGGTGCCCTCTTGCAAATCAGATACACATGTGCCACTGGCAACAGCTAACGTTGAATTGGTCGTAAATAGTCGGTTGTGATGGGGCCCACACAGATCCAACATAGATCAGCTATTTGCTGGTCTAATTCTGGCTGTGGTGTGCAGTCAGCATTGAGCATCTTACTGAGACCTCCTGGCTGTACCGAAAAAGTGGTGGACTCCTGCCACCCTTGGGAGGCAACAGATATCCCCTCATATTGATGCCACCACGTGGCTCCCCTCGGTCTAGGACACATTTCTTCATTAGTGTCCAATGACTGCAAATTGAAAATGAAGGCGTATGAAGCAGTGTAACTGGCCGTTCAGCCAGTCTTCCTAAAGATTGGGCAGAAAGTGAAACTTTATGTAATCTGTTCAGCCCAGCATTACTACTTTTAGGAGTTATTTATCACCTATTGAGGCAAGCGGCATGTGTTCTAGTACAGGCTTCACAGGAGCTTCATAGGGTGTGGGGATAATGTACTTTCCCGGGCTTGGAATAGAAAAATGTAAGTGCAGGTAACCTATATCTGAGTTCCTACTCGCTTTTCAGAAGTGCTGGAACTCTCCAATTAAAAGTATTGCACCTCTGCCGAGAAGCGCAGGTACTCAGTGTCTGACAGTGCTGGTGCATTTAAAACACTGGTACTTGCATAATACACGTATCACAGTCTTTCAAAGGAAAAAGTGCTTCATGGTTTTAGAAATGTGAAGCCTCAAGAATGCCTTTCATTTTTTACACTGTGTTGCAATGAAATAAACAAAGATTTTTCGTTTATCTAGGATATACACATTTTCCACACAATGTCTAGGTGAGCAGGCACTTTAGGCTAGAATGAGGGGGCTCACGAGTCAAGAAAGTGGGAAATAAAAGGGACAGAAAATATACACTCTGCATCCGAACGCCACAAAATACCTCTGCACGCATGCTCAAGCCCTGAGGGTGTATGTTTCTTGCTTGGACACACACACACAAACGAGTTGTTCGTAAATTGAAGAGTTGGCGCGCGGCCTTTCAACCGAATCAGACAGAAACATGCGCGGCTCGAGCCAACATGGCTGCCCCCCTCCTTCCATCGGATATTAATAGTGTGTTCTTTTAGAATTGGCCGTCCTCTCGACAATGATTCCTAAAATGTCGATGCGTTAATGGTAATATCATGCGAAAGACCCCCTTGAGGTAACCAGGTGGTCTGCTGGGCTTTTCAGAGACAGTGAGCTATGAGCTTATCATTCGGCATATGTCTACGTTCCTCGTGATTTATCAGTTCGGCTTCTTGCAGGAAATCCCACGACTGGAGGCGAGCCCTGCGCAGAGGACAGCATCAAACGACGCGTTTCTCAGAGCGCACAGGCTGTAAATCTTGCGCTAAAGTTGAAGACACACGTCTTCTGGACAACATACAACTGTGGAACAGTTGGACATGCGTATTTTATACCCTACTACTAGCTGAATGGAGCAGTCTATATAAATATGGAACTTGTGCCAGAGCGCGAGCTAACAAATTAACAGGGAGAGAGCAGAGCCAGGGATGAGTGAGGAAACTATGCACGAGCCCAGCCCTGAAAATAGCTGGCACACAACCATTCAACAAATATCACATTAGAGTATGAAATGTCGACTTCAGAATTCACTGACGTGTATTTCTTTTACACAGGGAAGCATTTCACCTTAGGACATAAGATTAATTGAAAAAAAAATATTAAAAGTGAAACTTTTTCAACATGATGTGAGAAACATTCCTGCTTCTGCCCTGATGACAATGCTATTAATGAATTAGAAGCAACTCAGTTCTCATGTATGCAATGTGATCTATGTTATTTATAGATGCTGACATTTTTAAAGGTTGTTAAATCGAACACAAGACAGGTATTTTGTGCAGCACACCAACTGATCTCAAGTATTTGAAGGTGCTCTTATATGTGATCATGAAAAAAGATACTTGGTAAAATAAAGTATTCACGTAGGATCAGAGATTTTGGTCAAGCAGGGCTGGGACTGACCGCAAGTTCTCCGGTTTAAACTATAATTCAGCCACTCAACTGGTATGTCCATCTGTCATCAACAGTTAATACTAGTGGGAACCTTGCCCTCGGGCTTGACAACAGATACGGATTACTTACATGTTTTGTTTTTTAGTACAGGGAGATTTGCTAAGAGTCAAAGCCAAGGCCAGATTCAAACCTGGCTCCCTGTGATACATGGTACGCAGCTGTAGCCACCACGCCATATTGCCTGCTGTGAAAGATTGGGTCGCGTTGGGCTCTAGGTTCAAGGAGAACCTTGAGCTAAGCCCAAGTCAGGCATTTGGCTCGACCCGGGCTCGAGCTTTCCATGTCTCGTCCTCCTCTATGCACTGAGCTAAAGAATGTCCTAGTTATATATTTACTGTTGCAAGAACACAGCACAAAAAATGTTGCCTGTTACATTACGGAAATCATGGAAATCGAAAGAGGCCCTTCTCAAACATTAGTATGGTCACAAAAAACTGATTTTGAGGGCACCAAATGAATGCTGCTGATCAAGCGTGAGGGGATACAGTCAGCTGTAATTAGAAGTTATAGACTTTTCTGTCATGTGGAGGGAGTTGCACACATCAATATGCTTTACCCTGGAGCACATTTGCTCGGTCCCCAGTGCAAATGCTGGGCATAGATTTCAATTCATTGAAATGTCAATGGAGGTGGAAGTGACATCACCCACCCTTAACCTCTGATGGTGTCACAAGGTTGATGCCTGGTCCCACGTAGCCCTTCCATAGCCTCCTATTTACGGTGTAGTAGCTAAACATAGCTCATATTGCTCTGTTCCTGGTGCTGGCTTTACGACCCATGAAATCAAGGATAGCAAGGGCATTGCTAGCGTACCAAGCTTCAAGCCGATAGAGCAGGCGTGACAGCAGGCTACCCATAATTGTCACTTGTGGCCTCAGTGGGCCGCATGTTTAACCACTGGTTTACCCATGTGCAGCAATGAGTTTCTCAGCAATCCAATAGTCCAAAAGGACCTGCTGCAAATGACAGGTGGCAGCATATGAGGAGGTGTATAATGGAGGGGAGAATCTAGGGTGCCAGGTCAGCCCTGCAATTGCTTTCTGAAAAAGTCAAAAGCTTTAGTACTTGCGGTTCGTGCTCCCGTGATCCACCCAGAGACAGTGTCATATTGTCTGTATCCAATCTCAAGCAGGCTGAGATTGATGTGACATGGGAATGTTCTGTGAATGACATAAGAGTGTTCCAGGCTTTGTATGTGGGGCTTGGCAGTTGGGACTGTGCCTGGTTGTATGGGAGCTGGGTGGAATCGGTCTCCTGAACTAATAAACATACTGGAATTTCAATGCAACTGCAATATCATTACTACTTCATTCACAAGTCAGATAGTAGAGTAAATTAGTCCCAAGGCAACGGGCCTTGGGGTGCAGTGAAGCACAGCTCAAGCACACACTTTGACCTGTAGTTGCAAACAAATGTATGCTGGTCAAGCTGAAGAAATCTCAGAAAATGATTCACGAACATGTCAAAATAACTTGAAAGGATACATTAAACTAACCTGTGCAGTACACCACACATCAAAAAGCATAATGGTAATTGGCAAATCTTTATCCTTGAGTAGTTGCGGCTTATTGCAGTTGAAGGAGTGGACATTTTGTATCCTATCTGGGGTACCAGTGACTTAGATGGTAGGAAAATATACCCAATTGATGAATGTGTATGAAATAGTAATCGATTCAATGTAAAGATCAATGTTTGGTTGTAGATTGTAGAGAAGATGTGCAACAAGAGTAACCCATATATACATAGAACTCGCAGTAATGTGGTGCATTGACATCTCATGTGCATTTATGTGTTTATGTTCAACTGAAGTGTTTAAATTAGGCGTGTTAACATAGCCCCATGCTAAGCGACTGAGTAAGAATGGCTGCAATAACATGGTGCATTTGTTAGCTTGAGTAGTAGGCCTGAATTCACAGTATTTAGAAATTGTCGTGTTAAACAAAGGTTTTGATTTTCATGAGGTTGCAGAATGCTGTTTCTTTATCACGTTTTCCCTTGCAGGTGGACGGGCGTCTATTAGAGAAGGCTCGGGTTATTGTTCTCTTAGTTTGTTGAGGAATGAAGACAATACAGTGGGCTTTGTGGGACCCTATGGAGAACGACACCGTTCACACGGGAGAAAGCGAAGGAACCAAGGACGAATTCCCACAGTCGCAGAATCCAGAGGTGAACTGGCATGTTTACCCATTACTCCTGCCCTCGAGAGGAGAAAATGTGCAAACGTTTTCAAAATGGGACTCTACCTGCAAAACATTGGTGACTATTTACTGTCATATAGGCGAGTCAAGTGTTTACCAGCTTTTGCGGATGACCTCACTCGTTCACCCTTGTACGCTCACAAACTCTACTCAAAGCAAATTTGTTCACACATAAATCTACAAAAGCATGAGAAATTTCTATTTGATCGGATCCAATTTTTAATGGGAATGTTCCACAGTTCACCATTCAAAGGAGATGAGATTGGGATTTCATCCATTTAAATGAGTTCGCATTCACCTAAGTTGAACATCAGCTTCAGAAATAGGGTCCTCCTATTTGAGAATATTTAGCGCAAGTGTAGAGGTTTTACTAAAATGTGTGGGAAAATCCGTAGTTCATTAATTGTAATCCAACAAGATTGCACAATGTCATGGAAGACAAATAATAAACCTGTCATCTGATTTATTCATTTAAAATGTTAATTCGATTTCTTAATTGGTTAGATTAATTGCACTCAGCACCTCATGCAGTGCTCATAATTATTTAAGAGGGTCCTCCCGAACCTCCCCATGCATTAATTCGCCCCTCAGGAAAGACCTTTCCTAAGGCACGAATGGTGGTAGGGATTGCCGGTAACCATGCTATAAATCATATTTAAATTGGATTTGTGAATTAAATAATGCTCATTTTCAGGATTTTTCTTTCAAAGTCGATTGTAATAGGCTGTGCCTTCTTTAGTCTCACATCAATTGTTTCATGAAAATAGTCCACCTGGGGTCAGTACCAGCATCAGTCATCTTCACTATAGCCTCCAAAAAAGAGGTGGTTAGTGAGTTGCACATAAAAACGCAAGCTGATGGCAGGAGACAGGTCTGAGCAGAAAGTATATCCCACTGAGGCATTTTCTGCTTCAACCAGTCTAACCCTGGGCAAAATAGTGACGCATAGGTGAGTAATGTGAAATGTTGCAAATTTCATGTATTTTGCCAACATGAAACCCTCAAACTTTGCTGACATCACTTACATTTCACACAGGATTATTCTGGAGGAAATTTAAGGTGGATTTGGATTTTGGCAGAAGGGATACCTCGTTACAAACCTGGAGGATATCCCGTCCACCGTATTACATGTACAGGTTGTCCGACTGCGCTCGTAATATAGTGGACGAGATATCCGTCAAATTTGTGGCGGAATAACCTATCCACCAAACCTTAAATCAGGCCCGTAGTATTTTGAAGGGGCAGCACTTGGCGGATGATTTTTCTGCTTTCACACATTAACTTTAAAAGACATCAGGTCAGTGTGCGTCTGAAGAGAGTCCATTTTGTATTGTGGAGCCTTTCTATTTGAAGGACATTTTAAAGAATGGTTTCTTATGTTGATATAGACACAGAGTCTTTGAAAATGCTCACTGTAATTAAACAGTGCAAAATGTTACAAATATGTCTGTATATTTTGGATAAAAACCTTTAAGGCTTACCTCATATTCCTGTCACCTGTTTATTTGAGATTTGTAAACTTGAAAATAAGTATTCACATGAATATTTAAAAACACTTTGTGAAGCTGTGAAGGCGAGTGTTGTGGTTGACTAGAGAGACTCAAGTGTGCTCACTTCAAACTGATGGAATGGTATTTGTCATGGTACTTGTTTCCTTGTTTATTTTTATTTGTATTGCTTTCTGTCTATGGCCACTGCACAAATATGTCATAACATGTGTATTTGTGCCATAAACATATAAATGGTGCAGGTAGAAGAGTGGTGTTGTGTTTGCTCCTGTCGGCACATACCTCTTTGGTGGCTCACTAGCCAATCACATGCTGCCTGAGGACCGAAATGAAACACAAAGCAGTGCTCCAGCCAGAATTCTGCCAGATACCTGCCTGCCCCAAACACAACCTTTATTCTTTCAGCTGTCTGGTCATTCATTTCCCAAGGGGTCCATTTTAATCATCGCAACCTAGAACTTGTCCGCCATCTACTCTCTCACTCTCTGAGAGACACACATCACCACTGCAGCCTGAATACTGCCAGCCATACTGCTCTACCTGGAACATTTGTCTGAAGGGGGGCAGGGCCTGTATTTCCTTGTCCTCTTTTTTACTGTTAGAAGTGCTTTGGAGGACGAGAGTGATAATGAGGGGCATGTTTCTTATTTGAACTCTTGAACAAATTTAGCTGTCATGAATTCTTTAAAAAGTACAAGAAGAAGACATCTAGAGAGAAAGTTGGATTTGGGTCAACAACTTCAGCAATTAGCATCCATATGCGTGGGTTTTAATGGTCTGCAATTTTTGGGGTGGAGTGTCCATCAAATCCACGGCTTTTCGTGCACGACTGCATTCCGTCATTAACTTTACATTATGGTGCTGGTCATGGGCAATAAAGTGGTTCCTTTCAATGCCCTCTCCTCAAATCTGACGTGTACAAGGAATGCTTGAATTAATCCCAGCCATTGGCAACTATCCGCATCCCAATTAATTGTTATTTTGCAAACCATGCCACCTTGGAATGGACTCAGCCATATACAAATTCTTCTCTAACCTGGCATTCACCACCGTGTCCGTGATATTAATGTGGGCTGTCATGCTCCCAATGTTGGTCTTCTGTTCCTCTCTCTCCTTTCCATGGACCCCACTGCACAAGTTCCGAGCACCCGCTTGTTATTGTCATGCTGCTCATTTTGCTCCTTCTTCCTCCCACTGTGCCACTCTTCACTATCTGTCAGTGCCTGACAGAACCTGTCATGGTGCCCTTGCGGTGCTCTCCCCATCTGAACGGTCACGGTACACCATCTGTGAACGTTCAGTGAGATCTGTTATTCTGCCCCTGCTGCTCCTTCTGCCCCCTGACTGGTGTGGTTGAACAATCTGAATTTCTTCAGGTTTTTCCTGCATTCATAGGTTTGTCCCATGTCCTGCATTGAGCTAATGCAGAACACTAAACAAAATATATATTTACAAGGGTATTGTGCCACTGGGGCATCACGTTTTAGGATGATCCGGGGGCTCAATGTCCTGCTCCATATTTACAACTGATTTAAGCCACTTTGTGTGGCTTAATGAGGCTTTGTAAATATCGTACTCTTTCACACAGGTATCTGCATGAAATGGGTGTAATGGGTGTTGGTATGGGCATTCCCCATCATCACCCATTGCCCATCACTTTTTGATACTGTCCCAGTTTTACAAGGATCTGTGGCAGCGCCGAAAACTAACGCCACTGAAAAAGCAGGCATTAGATTGGTGGAACAAGAAGAAATACTTTTATTTCTCCTAGTTTTCGCTCTTTCTATGTGTGCTGCATTCTGCAGAACACATAGAAGGAGCAAATCGCACTTAATTTTTGTTTATGGGCAGGAAGGTCTCCCATCTGCATAGAAACGATCATACCTGCAATGCGGGCACCTTTGCATCTTGGCGCAAGGGTGTCTGTGTTGCCGCCGGGCAGCTATTTTTAGGTTCAGCACAAGGGAAACACAGGGGTGTGCCATATTCGTGCAAATAAGGCACATCCCTGTGTTTTTAAATCATGCAGGGCTGTACTGATAAATTACTTGCAGCCCCATTTCTTTGAAAATTTACCCCTAAATGTCCCATGTTTTTGGTTCTGGACACCACTAACCCCTCGGAGCACATCCCAGTAACTGATTGTGAAACTTATGAGGCTCTGACTAGGATGAGGTCACATCATCATAGAAGTGCAGAGGATCCTCTACACTTGAAAAAATGGTAGATGCCGAAAGAAGGCCAAATGAGGAGGGTACATCGTCTGCATGCTGCTGCCCAGTACCTGGAAGAGTGCCATTAGTGTGAACTTCGCCTCATGACCTGCAGGAGACTGGAGGCCTTCCAGCATACTGCAACACTGCCACCTTCCACGCACATTTGACATTTCTTTCTTCCTGCAGAATCTGTAGACCTGGTGCACTGGTGCCTAGTGATGCTTCTCCCACTCCTTGTGCCTGACTGTCCATGTCTGCAATGTCTATGGACGCCCATTGGTTCCTTTACCTCTTGTCACCTGCATCCAGCTACCACCCACCAGCAGCGCCTCTATATAAAACACCATGTAGCCCGCCTTCGTGCCGCTCTGCCCTTCTCTGCTGTCCCTATGTGTGCCCCTTATCATTGCAGACCCTCTCCGAGCTGCCATGCCTCATCAGCTCCTCTGTGCCCCAGTGTTGGGAGAGGTGGTCTAGTGTCGTAGCTTTGACAAGTGAGCACACATGCCCATTAAAAATAGCAGAGAAAAATGCCTTGTTAGCCTTTTGAAAGAATATATTTTTTTCACATTTTTCTTTAGTACCTCCAGTCATCCTGAAAGTAGTCGCCTTCCCAAAAAACTTATGAATTGGGTGACTTCAAGGAAAATTCTTCAGTGTTGAGCCAGTCATGAACTGCTATTGAATGCCTCAAATCATGCGAAACCTGGTACTTGTGTCATTAGGATTGCTATCTGAGGTGAGCAGATCAAGATTGTTGCCCCCTGTGCTGCCATGAGAACAGATTGTCAGAAATATCCTGTTCCCCAACCAGTGTCTACTTTCTAAAACATATATGAGTGCAAGGACCCAATGTTTTCCTTAAGATCCACTGCCGGTATTACCAAATGTCTGGCTAGCCACCACCCACCTCATTCTTCTTTCTTCCACTACTCTACACTGCATGTTTCTTTCTCTCAATCTTGCATGTCCTTTATTAGGCTCCTTTCTCACTTTGTCACTGTTTTCTCATCCTTCTCTTCCTCCATTTTTGCCTGTCTCTCTCTTGTTCTGGGTTACAGTTCAATAATGAAAAAAGAAGTCATGGACCCCAAAACTGTGTACTCGCCATCTGCAATCACTGGTACAAATTAAACACCATGTCTGGCTTATCGTAATGAGAAGGCAACAAAGTACTTCACAATGTTGGTGCTATTGTTCACCATATATTCTTAATAGGGAAATGCTCATTTAGTCGAGCCTACTGCACAATCGACTGGAAAGCGCAGACTTCTTTTTGGATCTCGAACGCCCTCCACACAAGATGTTAGACGGTGTCAGGATCAGGTAATCCTGCATGCTGGGCTAGAACTTTGTATGACTTACACAAATTGTCCCCCTGCCTTTATACTGCATTAGCATTAAAATAACATGTGCAACCCCAGGACCGGCTCCTCCATCCGGTTTCGCCTCTTACATGCCCCGAAAGCCCCCCAAGATGAAGAATAAAATGGCAATTCATTACCATTTTATTTTTCATCGTCCTGTCTTGAACGTAGCATCAGGACGGGGTGGGGCCTGCTGAATGACAGCAGGGAAGACAGCAGTGGACAGAGGGCTGCCTTTGCACTGTTTAAAGAGCGCATGTTTCTTTGGTCGGCTGTCTTGGGACGGCCAGCCAGACATCCGCAATTTTAACCTCTCCACCCAGCTGTCTTTAAGACAGCTGGACTAAAAGTAAATACAGGCCTCTAGTGTGCTGTGGAGCACAAAGTGAGGTCGCTCCCTCCAATCAAGGCATGTAGTGCCAGGATTGGGCAAGGGAGTTTACTCATACCTGCAGCCCTGCACTCAAGAAAGAAGAGGTCCTGAGCGCAGGCCGTGTAAGGTAAGTGTTGCTTTTTTTAAAAAATTACATTTTATTTGCCCGCACACAGGCCTCCCCCGTAGATGCCCGCCACCACTGGGCAACCCAATAAAACTACATCACTAAATATACTATGAACATTTTCATTGTTCTGTAGAAGTTAGCGAATAAAAAAACAGTTGTCCTCAAGCAAGTGCAAAGCCAACTAATCATATGTCAAATATTACATGTCACATTGCATGGGTTGTTTCTAGGATCCACCATCACAAATTAGCGGAGGACATGGGGCCTTCTGGCTGGAGCGGCTGACTCAGGAGCTGGAGAACAGGTTAGAATCCGGCCTCAGCTCACAATACTGTGATTGTGGGCAAAACTACTCAAGCTCTCTACGCCTAAAAAATGTGTAAATTAGTCTGGTTCTTATTTAGAGTGCCCTTTTGACATTGCAAGGTTTGCTGTACAAAAAAAACATATATTGTTGTAGTGCATAATATTCTAACACTAAAAAGTTGTACCATGCTATTAATGCTGTTGCTCTCTGAAATCAAAACAAAGTACTCTGAGTCTTTCTACTTGAAATTAGTAAATGACAAGGGCATTCAAAATTCAATGAAAGAGTTATGTGTCCATACTATCTGCAAAGCAAATTATAGGGTGGAGTACTGAGCCCCCAATGTTGTGTGCCATCTATCATCTCTCTCTGGAAAATGTTAATTGAACCCAAAATAGCTCTTAATTTTTCCTGTTGTTTATTGAGATACCGCAGATTGTGTGTCACAATATCGATCTAACTATAATTCCATCTCTCAATATATCATTAAGGTAAATGTTGATTTGATATTATGGACTTGATATATCCGTAGATCCAGAGGCGCAACTAGAGCCAAATTTCAGTGGGGGCTACTCAACATTTTGGGGGGCTAATTCTTCCAGCAATAGGCAGAGTGGAGATGCAGGGGCTCTAAGCCTTGTTAACAAGTAAATGGTCTTTTAACCCCTTCGCCGCGGTGTGAGGGGGGCGGGGTTGGGCGTGGCGCTCAGGTCCTCATGACGGCTACTGGTCATCATAAATCACGGTGGGCTTGTACTCATGACGGCCAGGAGCCGTCAAAACTCCGCTCACTGATTAATTCTCCCGCACAGGTGGGGAATTACCCACGCATGGGCGGAGCGGCAACGTTTTGACGGCTCCCGACCATCATGTGCACAAGTCTACTGTAACTCATGATGGCCGGGAGCCGTCATGAGCACCGAAGGAGTTAAAGACCTGTGAAGTACTGGGCTGCAGCTCTAATAAGGCGGACGCCAGACCAGCCATCCTACAGCAGCTCAAAAACTGTCCGTGTGTGTACCCGGGAAGCTGTCCGAGTCCGGGCTGACTTACACAACGGGGGGCTGAAGCCCTTTGAGCCCTTTGGGCGTTGCGTGCCTGCGTAGATCAATATTTTGACCACGATAATATGGTACAGCGCCAAGATGCACACTAAGTCCTCACTGGTGCAGTCAAGATACTGCCAGTGCAACTTTATCTTAAGATGTGAGATGCCCCCAGATCACCGTTTTGTCAGTGTTGTTATTTGACATGTGAATTATGGTGGACTTTTCTCTGAGAAAGATTCTCACTGACTGCTGCATGAGAAAGAATGAATGATTATCTTTAGAGGTGAAATAGATGCTGAGAGTGTACTAGAAAGAACCACGCGGTGTGACCATACACATTTTAAGGCATGTGGGCTCTGGCCCAGAGCCCCCACCCTTTCAGGGTGGCCCCTGATAGAGCCAGCCCTGTTCTGCAGAAAGTCTTGCCCTGGTGAATTTGAATGATTCTTAAACATATATGGTTTTAAATCTTATTGTCCTTAGATTTATTTTTAATACAGGTAAGGTGTGGGGGTCTATTACAGACATTTTGCAGAGAAATGTTGTGTTAATGTTTTTGAACATCATGCAACATCCATAGAAAGGTTTCTTTTAGATTGAAAGAGGACACCTCATATAAGTAACGGGAGAGGGTCCCAGAGATTATCTGCAATTATATTAGCGAGCTGCTGCCCTGTTACATTATTGTCACTTCCCCTGAATATTAGATGGAAACACATATAGAATTTGGAACAGTGTATCTGTCAGTGTGTCAGCAGGGACCTAAAAAAGCTGAAACTGGATCATCAATTCAAAACTCTTCCAAATGGGGCCCCCAAAAATACGATTGGCTCTGGCCCCCAACATCCTTCAGTTGCCCTTGTGTGTGGCAGGTTGTCTGCTAAAGGCGCCTTTAGTCTCTAGAATTGGCAGAAGCACAGCGCCCTCCGACAGACTGCCATGAAATATATGAAGCTTCATTAAAACAACCAGTAAGTGTTAGGCAACAGCAAATCAATCGGAGCACGCACGCCATAAGCAGAATTCCAAAATGGCGACCGCTCGCAAATGTCCCCACTCTAGTCAAAATGCCCGAATGTTTCCTCTGCTGCTGGAGGAAGTGCAGTGACGAGCCGGGGCAGATGTGTTAACCTGTCAGCCTTGTGACAGGTGCAAGGCTTCTTGGCTCAAGGGATCAGGCCTGGGAGACAGAGCGCGGGAGTCAGACGGACAGAGCGCCCAGGAAGGGTATCGATCCGCTGCCTCTCCGCCGCTAACCGTTACAAGGACACGAGATGACAGTAATTAAAATCACTTACACACTGGGCTCGTTTCGAACTCAAAGCGCCGGCTGAAGCCACCGTAGCCGGCCGCTGTGCGGGCTCGGATTTGGAAAATGTACACCGAAGCTGGTTTCAGCCCATCAGCTGTCATCTCGGTCTCTCTGGACTTGATCATGGTGTAGCTGGTTTCATGGTCCTTGTGCCCCAAAGTAACAGAAAAGAGAAACAAATGCAAGTTATTATGGTGTACATAGGTGCAACAAACAACTGTGAAATTGAAAAGTTGGGTTATTCAAACATCATTTAACGCACTGGAGACAGATTTCTTATTTTTTTATTCTGATGATGAATATAAATTGATGTCAACATGCATTTCTCATGCCACGTTTAACAACAAACTGTGAGAGAAAGGTATAAAGCAAAACGTAAACAACGCATTTTATTTTATTATTAGAAGTTTCAAAATATATATATATATGTATATATACATATTATATATACATATAATATATACACACACACATATATATGTTATGATTGAATTAAATTGCATATATTATAAAATGTAGTGGTGAGTGACCTTAGAATGCCTCATATTCTCATCACCAGAATTAAAAGCAGTGAATTATTGCTTCACTGTAATGCATGAATTCTTTGATACAATAAATATGAGACTGCGGTTACATACTTTTCTAGAATCCATGGTAAAGTTTAGCAATAAGACTAAAAAGGTTAAAGTAAAGAACTTCAGCTATGACTCATATCCCACAAGCACTCGACCAATCACAGCCAATATTGCACTGAGTACGCACAAGACACACCATACCATACAATCCAAAAGTAACCAGAAATAAATACTTAAAAGAAGAAAAGATGTAAATTCCATTATTGAGGCAGGTTAGACATTCGGGGCACATTTTATGGTAGGCTTAATTAATAACTTGGGACTCATACACAGACCAGCTGGAGGTGATGCATATAGTGACATGCATAGTATGATTGAGTAATTAAAATCCACACACTTTGTGGGAAATTGCCAAACATTTTCCACACAACCCGTCCTATGAATTGTACCACAATACATATTAATAACGATTTCCCCTTATTTTCGCATAACCTTACAAATCACTGATTCACTGCACTGGAGTGCTGATCACTGGATTTGAGTGCTGTGTAACACTCCTTCAAACAACGGTAACCCAACACCTTGTGAAATGCAGGCCCAATGACCACAATTCAGAATGTGATAGTCTCCAAGAACTAGACGTCCCCATCCTACTAAAGGGAACAACGGACACTCAGGAGGAACGCGTGCCATGACCCGGTGCACAATCAGAAGTCAACACCTAAGCTCATGCCCAACCAACTTCATCACCTGTTTCTTGAGACACAATGCTAGTTCCAGACACACACGCACACGCACACACAGAGGCAGTCATACGGCAAGCGCAGACCAAACAAACAGGGAAATCACTAGCTGCTATCAACCACCCAAGGATGCACCACTGATACCGGAAAGCTGGCAGAAGATGCAAACGTCCAGCACTGTCAGTGATGCCAGGACCTGCTCTGCACATCCCAGGACCTTATTCTATGAATGTTGCTACCCAGTGCCAGCACAAAACAAAAAAGTCACTCCTTCCTACCATCAACAGAAGAGGTGATCTTGACTAGAGGTGCAACTAGAGCCACATTTTTTTTTGGGGGGGGGGGGCTAAAAACACATTTTGGGGGACTAATTCTTCCACCAATAAGCAGAGTGTAGATGCAGGTGCTCTTAGAAGGGTTGTAAAAACATCAAAGCCTCATTAACAAGCAAATGGCCTTTTAAAGACCTGTGAAGTACTCGGTGCAGCTGTGTATGTGCCCAGGAGGCTGTCTCAGCCCAGGCTGCCACACACGACGGGGGGGGGGGGGCTGAAGCCCTTTGAGCCCAATGGCCATTGCACGCCTGATCTTGACTACCACCAATGGTGCCAGATCCACATACAATGCCCATGAGGCACGCATATCCATGAAGGTAACAATAGATGGGAACTAGCAAGATGTAGACATCCACAAATTTGAAATCCTCATGCTGGCCCTTTTATTTGAGATGCGTCAGAAGAGAGAGTTGTGTCTCCTCCACCTTAGATCCACTGGTTTTTATCGTAAACCACCTTTTTACATCAATTGAGAGGACAGTATGGCTTATTTTGCACATCATTCCAGTTCTATTATACTTTACTGTTTGTTTTTTGATGCTTACATTTGAGGATACATTACTTGTATTGATGTTCTGTTCCAGTTTTAGTGATATTATTTAGTGATGCTTTTGATTGTTTATGTTTGACTATTCATGTTCTTGCAGGAAAACTAAATTTAGATTTTCTTAAGCCAGGGAAAAAATGGTTATTGTCGAGAGGACAGATTATTTGATTGTGCCTTGGGAAACACACATATCTTTCTTGTGTGTTTACTGCCAGGAATAACTAGCAGTGATTTTAACTTTCTTTTACCGATGTTCATGTGACTATTTGTGAGTGCTATCACGAAGTATCAATCGAAAGGAAAGGGAGAGTTTTCTTACTCACTGCTTTATATACAAAGTAAATACACCTTATGTAAAATGTAGCTTACAAAAATAGCACACATTTTCTTTTATAGAATGCCTGTAGACTGCAGCTTGTGCTTTGGCAAAACACTAATACGTTTTTCTTATAAACTTACATATTTTCATTTTGCATAAAACTGGGCATTCTCGCTCATACTAATAAAATATTTATTGGGAAAACATAAAAGAGCTGAAAACATGTGCCATCAAATGTTGTCTGCATTTGATCTCTTTTTTGCCTTTTTTCCTTTTACAACAATCCGCGAGGGAAACACTTGGGTACCATTCAAATTAAAATAAAATTGAAAACTACACCACAGCCATCTAAAGACAATATTACAAGCTAAAAATAACCGATGAGGGCCTCATGGCCTTTATATTTTCGCAGCAGCAACTTATTTATATCAGGGCCTCTGTCCTTTCCCCAGAGCTACTATCCAGAAACAAGATTTACCATATACCTGTAGAACATTTACACTCACATTGCCTGAACACTGAACAAGTTGTGAGCTGGGCCGCCATAAGTGTGGCAGGGTATGCTCAGACGTGAGTCCCTTGCTCACTTTGCCACTGGATTCAAGCAAGCCGGGCTGAAGACGGCTGGAATGCCAGAAACCGATCCTCGGAAGCTTGTTTCCGGTCCAGGGAAGACATGGCTTGGCAGTTCGGGCTGGACTGTTCCCATGAGGCACAGGGTCAGACTGATTTGCATATAGCCATGTCTGAACTGGGGTGGCAGAGTGGGCTAAAGAACAGTGATGGATTAAACCCAGATCTTTTGACTGGGTGTGAGTGTTTGATTGATTCAGATGCTCCGTCCATCACCACCCCCTTTTGTACCGTTATTATCATCACAGGCTTTTTTACGTCTTCCCGACGAGAGCACAGCTGTCTGAGTGTGAACGACCTATTGCCAGCCTAGTAAGAAATTAAATGGAGTGTAAAGACTGCCCCCCTGCTTACCATTGACTTTATTGTCACTCTCAATTGCTTGCTTCTTATTCAATTGCTTGGCTTGTCCATCATGTGTTTATCCCGCCCCTTGAGGGTAGCTTCTTTCTTTGTGCCACTCCATTACTCACTTTTAGGGAACTACGTTTTTCTTTTCCTTTTGCTTAATCACTCCATGACAGTGAATGTGTTTTGAGTTGTCTCCCTTACATGCTTCCCTCGTGCTCCATGTTCTCTCTCCCCAGCGTTCTTCTATCCTACACCCAGACTCAATTTCGCTTTTTCTCGATTGTGTGCTTCTCCCCACATCCGACTGTTGCTCTCTCCTGTTTGCTGTGTATCCACTCCCCTTCCACTCCTCATTGCTTCTTGCCCTCAAAGGCTCCTCCTTTGCCCCCCACCGTCCTATTTTGTAAATTAATTGTACACATTTTTTATAGTTAAGAAAACACTTTCATGCTACTTCTCTTTTAAAAATATGAAATGATCTGTGTCAGATCGGTAAATAAGAAAAGAGTCACTTACGACATATTGAAAGTGTGCATGCATGGTCACAATGTGTCCTTTGCAAAATATTGCTTGTGCGCACATACAAAGCGACATGGCTACCAGTAGCCACATTATCACACCTTTTTTCCGTCTCTTGTTCAAGCTGTACAATGTACAGCTTGAACAAAAGAAACTGGCAGTAAGAATAGGTCTCAAACGCGAGACTTATTATCTTTACCAATGCTTGTTTATCTTGAGGCCATATATCTTTCTGACTTTGAAACCTTTCAAGTGATTCACATCGGTCATAAATTTAAAGTAATTCTGAAATGTTTTATCTAAACAAGCCGGAAGACACTTTAGGGCTATTTACAGTTTTGCTGCCGAAATTTACCTCTCAATGGTGTATGGATTTCTTTGACTTTTATGCAATGGAAACTATGCAAATAAAGTTTGACTTGACTTGACCTCTCAAAGCACGGTGGATGCACCTACAGCATACTGGGTGTATGGCGTGCCACACTTTGTATTCTCTTGCATGATGGAAGAGGCTTCTTAACAAAGGTGGATGTCTGCCATGAAAGGAGGCCCTTTGAAAGGGGCAAACTCTGGCAGAAAGTCCAACTACAGCTGTGTTGCCTTGTGTAATTGCCACTATCCGTGTGATCACTGGGATTTAACCCGTTTGTTGCTTCGAACGTTCTGTGCCAGTGCTGAACGTTCAAAGAAACGGGTGCGGCCGCGTCAGCCAACGGACATGCGCAGCACTGGCAAGGTAGTGCTCGCGACCACCGTTGGCCCACGGCAGCACTAAAGGGGTTAATGTAAGTCTAAAGTGGGAGGCATTGTCATTGCCAACAAGTTAGTCCCCCAACCATTCTGAGAGTACATCTCACAATGTTAGGGAGCATTATTCACCTTTGTATGTATTTAAGCATGTGGAGTTTGTGTAGTGCAAAGTTACCCAAAAATCAATGGAATGCGTTATAGGGTATAAGGCAAAAATAAAGTAATTGATTGATTGGGGGAGTAGCAGGGCACTGAGAGAAGTGAAAGTTGGTTGCTAATGCTAAACGATGTAGTGTTCTTTGAAGAGGTGTGTCTTCAGCTCTCTTCTAAATTAAAGAAGGATTAGAGCAGTCCTGATGGATTTGGTGATGTTATTCCACTTCATGGATGCAAAGATGGAGATGGTCTGTTGCCTCGTTTTTTTACCTTTTCACACTTGTTCATCTCCAGCCTGATGGAGCCCAGACTCTGGTTGCATCAAAAGTCACTAATGGTGGTAAGCTTTTCAGCCTTATAGGTGAGAGTGCCGGTCATTATGGCTTCGTAGATGATACAGAACCTTTTAAAGATGACACTAGTCAGTAAAGAGAGCCAGTGGAGTTCCTTCAGGGTAAGGGTGATGTAGTCATATTTCATCAGATTCTTGATGAAGAGTGATCCAGCTTGGAGGCTGGCTTTAAAGGGGGTGGAGGGCGCCATGGAGCAGGGTGTTGCCACCATCTAGATGCAGGTGCATAAGGGACTGAACAGCAATTCTAAAGTTGCTTTTTCTGAGGTATGTTTTCACTTTCCTTTGTAGCGAGAGCTGGTACATTTCCATTGTAATCTTTCAAGGATTTGACTCTACCTGATCTGTTGGCTGTTTCACCACAGTCTGTGACATAGTTAACATGACTGATCAATTGCAGAGATAAAGGTGTTTCCATTTGTTCTATTTGTCTTCAAATAGGGCTACTATTATTTGTTCCTCAGCAAGTCGATGGAAGGTGACGTGGATACTTTAAAATATGAACTAACATCAGTTCCATTCTTCCCTTTACGTTGCACCCTCTCCTATTAGCCTGTCAGTTCCTTCCCTCACTTTTCCACCCTTCCCTCTATTGTTCCCTCAAAACTCTTTATAGCAGTCAAATGATGGCTTCGCTGTTGTTGAAGCAACCAAAATGGCATGACAAGACTTAATTGCTTTGGTGGTCCTTTGTTCCAAGCCATACACCTATACAACATTGGGCCTAATTATGATGTAGGTCGGACGCCGACCGACATAACGGAATGGAATCACCCGACCGTAGATCGGCGGTTCCACCCACTGCATTTGGATGTGACCACCCTATGGGTGGTCGGAAACATCCATTTTACAATTGCAGCCTGTGCGGCGGGCAGAAAAGGCCCGCAGCATAAGCTATATTGTAAAATGGATGTTTGCAAACATCCCTGCACTGTGTGGCAGGCACCATGGGGTGCCTGTTACACAGTGAAGGAATGTTTAGAGGGGGTACCTTAGGTGCCCCCAGGCTCTATAGGAGGGCCTGGGGGAAGGGAGCCCTGTTAGGAGCCCCCAAAGTCATTTTCCACCTGCCGATAATGGCGGGTAGACCGCACTGGGCAGACCAGCATGAAAGGGTAGGTGGAAAGCGACATCTCAATCCCGACAGCAGAGCCTAGGCTGGCTCCGCCATCATTATGGGATTGCCATTCTGCCCACTGCCCCAACAGGTCCTCATTGGAAGCAGATCAGAATCCCCCCATGGTTTTCCCTCTGACTGCATGTATTATAATATGGCAGTTGGAGGGACACCATTGATGTTGGGTGGAAAGTCTCTAACTAGCTGTCAGATGGCTTTCTGCCCAACATCATAATCGGGCCCAAAAATGGGAAGTCAATTCACAGGCTACCCTGTGCTTTTAATCTCTGAAGGAACAAAGAAAATAGTTACTGCTAATGGGAGTATCAGTAAATCATCCAAGAAAGCCTTTCCCGTATCATTACTTATACTATGCATGTGATGATGAAGAAACTAGCATGTGAAATCCATATTACTATTGCTACGACCTTGCAGCACTAACTGGAGTTCAGATGCCTTCCAAACAAGGCTTTATGGATTTCACTGTAGACAGAGCTTGATTTGCCCTCTGATGATATTTCATCACTAGTGCATTTGGGACTCTACCTCTCTCTGGTCGTGTGTCATCATTATTGAGTTGTGGGCACGCACTTGTACTGTTTGATGGGTGATGGCTGTACCACATCATTTGCACATATTCAAGTTCAGTAGGTGTGCCAATTTCTCCGCAGATATATATGCGTAGGACCGCTGGTAGCAGCAAGTGCTGTGTGGTGCCATGATGGCCAGCTACTTGCATATTTGGGCCATATGAGATGGATGCTAGGCATTCTATCTAATGTGTACTGTTGAAGGATGTGGTTTGGTATATTCTCCTGTCGTGAGCATAATTATATGGCAGATGCAGGCTGTATTGGGTGTATGAAATCTTTGTCTAGAGAACAGAACTTTTTCAGACTATTGTTCATACATTTTTTTTCAGTCATCCGAAAAGTCTGACAGAAGCTACTATGACATTTCAAGCTTTGGACAATGTTTAGTAGTTTAAGTTCTTGAATTTTCGTTAACTCAGTCAAACCTTGTGACATTCTGCTTCCACTACTCAATATTCAAGACTTGCAAAACATGAAGAGGGTTTTGCATAAGGCTCCAAAGATTTATGTAATTATCCAATTACTTCCTGGACGTATTTGTCAATGATTTCATGTGACATTCTTTGTTGTTTCTCTTGTCAAGATTGTCACCTAATTCTAAATCCCTGGTCTCGTTTAACTTTATATAGCTATCACTGAAGTGTAACCTTGCGCAGATGATTATCTGTACCAGAAGAAGAAGGTGATCTGAAACTGTTAGATCTGGGGGTCTCTAGTTGGCAATGGTATTCACCTTTGTCCAAATAGGGACCCTTACTTCTAAGTCAGGATAAGGGGATTACACTACTTAATAACCCCTGCTCACCCCCTTGGTAGCTTGGCACGAGCAGACAGGCTTATCTCAGAGGCAGTGTCTTAAGCATTTGTGAATATACACAGTAATACAGTGATAACACTACAGATGGACACAACACAGGTTTTATAAAAATAATTATTCTTTATATGGACTTAACTCAAGGCCACAAGCAACAAAAATCCACAATACTACACTTAAGGTTGCTTAAAAGATCATTAAAGTCTCTTAGTTCAAATTGTTGGTAAATGCGACAAAGTTCTCAACAAAGTACCTGGATGCGTTACGCAAAGTGAACAAAAGGCTCGTAAAAGGGGAGATGCGTCGGTCCCGTGACCCGGGGGAACGCTTGCCTCCTTCCTCAATGCTTGCGCAGAGTAGGGGACTCGTCGTGAGCCTTACCGGCGGAGGTGATGCGTAGATTCTCGGCTTGCAGGCCCGTTGTGGTGTGCAAGATGGCGCCTTGATGCAATGCGATGATCCAGTTACGATGCGAGAAGATGACGCCCTTGATGCAGCGATGCGATGACGATGACGCCCTGGCAGCCTTGCGACGGCTCTGTACTTTGGAGCCGCGACAGGCCCTGCAATGGGCTTCTCCGGTGATACGATGGTGACTCTCTCAATGGCGTCACGCTTTTCCGATGATGCGACAGCAGGCAGCTTCGATGAACACACGCTTCCAGGGAGATGCGGTGAAGGCTCGCTTCTCCGGCTTTGCGACAATTTCAGCTGCGGCGGCAACATACTTCTTCCCAGCAAGGAAATTCAGGAGGGAGCTGGAGGTGAAGTCTTTTGTCCCTGAGACTTCAGCAAGAGGCAAGAACAGTTCAAGCCCTAGGAGAATATTCTGTAGATGAAAGTCCTTTACAAAGTTCCTTCTCCTTTCTCTTGGCAATGAAGCAACCACTGCAGGCCAACCAGCAAACAGCACACTGGCAGAAGGTCAGTCCAAACTCCTGCAGCTTCCTTGGTTCTTCTCCTTGGCAGAAAGGTTTCTTGTTCCAGAAGTGATCTAATTTCTTGGGATCAGTGTCCCAATATTTATACCCCGAAATCCTTTGTTCGCTGAAGGCAGAGAGGCCTCTGCCTAGTCCAAACCAGTTCCTGAGCACTTTGTTTACATGACTCTCTTCTTCCTTTCACTGTGCAGGGCAGAGACTCAGACGCCCCACAGGAGGTAGAGCCAGCTCAGGGGAGGGAAGTTACAGTTCTGGAGCACTCTGTTGACATGATTCCTCCTCTCCTTTCACAGTGCAGGGCAGAGACATCAGACAAGCCACGGGGGTGGAGCCAGCATTGTAGAGGGAAGACCCAGCCCTATTCAGGTCCCAGGTGCACTCCTCCCTTCCATCTGGATGTAAATCTCTCTATTCACCACTGGGCTATCCCAGCCTGTCTCCTGGAATTCCCCAGCCCTGTCACTCACAAACCCAGACAAGGCATACACAACCCAGCAGAGGCAGGCTCAAATGGTTAGGCAAGCAAATACCTGCTTCCTAAAAGTGGTATTTGCAAACACAGAATATTAAAATAAACTTTACTAAAAGATGTATTTTATTATTCTGAATTCGGGCATACTAAATTCGAATTTCTACTGTGTTCCCTGAGTCAGTTAGGATTATAAGAATGTAATAATCTAACTGCCCATTCTAACCTATGAGAACAGGTAGCCTTCAATAGTGAAAAACGAAAATGGCTGTAATTCACTATTAGAAAATGTAACACACATCAGAGCATGTCCTACCTTATACTTACAATGCACCCTGCCCTTGGGCCTACCATAGGGGTGTCTAATTTGAAGCAAAGGGAAGGTTTAGGGACTGGCAAGTGGGTGCACTTGGCCAAGTCGACATGGCAGTGCTAGACTGCACACAGACCTTGCAATGGCAGGCCTGGGACACATTTTACAAGCTGCTTCTGTGGGTGGCACAACCAGTGCTGCAAGCCCACCAGCAGCATTTGACTTACAAGCCCTGGGCACACATGGTGCACTGTACTAGGGGCTGACAGATAAATCAAATAACCCAATCAATTTAACATGAGGAGCACTTGCACTGTGGCACTGATTAGCAGTGGCACAGTGCCCAAAGCATAAATCCAGCAAAAACATATCAAAACAGAGGAGGCAATCCGTCAAAAATGGAAGGGAGACTCACGCCAATGATGCATGGTCTAACAGAAACCTTTGCAAGTCTTTAAGTACAAGGATGGCCTCAGAAGTCCTCTGTCATTCCTTCCTACTGTTGCCTCGAACTGTGCTCTGAAGCATGAGACCAGCTTTTCAATTTTCCTTCTCCACCCATGAGATATGTGTGTATGGGTATTTATATAGCACAACCAGGCTGGGAAGCAGTAGAGGGCTGTAAATTAACGAGTGTTCTGCAAGATGATACAACATTGTATGCATCAGGTGGAGATCTACATCTTGTGATTACCCAATTACCTTACATTTCACATACTTACATAATGTAGGCCCTGGTAGTAACGTGATTTGCCCAGAGTCAAAAGATTTTCAATCAAGTGCAGTGAAAAGAAAATGTACCTCAGCACAAAGTGACCAATGAGCTATCATATATTAATCGCTGCCGAAAGTGGACGGAATCAGGCATTTATTAAATAGCTTAAGTGCATGCCATTATAGTGTGGGAGGAGGAAGAGATAGGCAGCAGCATATAAGATTCACAAGAAAGAACAAGTATTGCCAAAGTCATTTAACCAGGCATTGACTATCAGTCTTTTGGCTTTACCAATGCTTGTTTTGTTTTGTCGTGGTTTTTGTAAAACTTTATTTTGTGGAGCTGCTGAGCCCTCATCAATATAAAAAAAAAACACTAGCTATAAGCAAAATATGTTTTGTGTTTCACAAAGCACGCTTTACCAAAGTAGTCATTATTAGGGAAGGGAAGCACTTTGTGTGGATGTGCTCTTAGTGAAAGAGAGAAATCTCCCACAATTAAGTTAGCTAATGACTGAAGTAGGCCAGCCCACTGCCCACGTTGTATGCTGTAGTGGGCAGTAGAAAAATGGGAAAGATTACAATAGACCAATGAATGAAGAGGACTGGATGAAAGTCCTAAAAGTATTTTATTTTAGCAAAATCAAAACGTATTGTCTAATGGCAGACCTAAAGAAGGCGACCCTAGAAATAAAATATACATAAGTATGTGGCCAGTGTAATTCATTTAACCATGAAGCTAACAAGACAAGATATATCTCGTCTCTCTAGAGTACAAGTAAATGAACAAGCTATACTAAATCAGTGCTTACTTTGCAAAAAAAAGTCCCAGAGTTTTTCAGAGCTGCTAAATTATTGTAGGGTTTCCTAAGGCCAAGGCTAACTTGTCCCTGATTCCACTGCATTCCTCTTTCTTCCACCAACCTACACTTACTGGCATTATCTCACTCTTCCAGCAAATTAAAGACTCATCCCTGCTTTTTGCCTTTCTCACTGGTTTCCTATCTTTCTCTATCTTCCTTTTCCTGTTCCCTTTTCCCTTTTTACCCTTTTTCTCTTTTATTCTGGGGTAACGATCTATGAGCAAAATATGTCATGGTCACTAAAAATGAGTGCCGTCTCTCACCATTGGCACATTTAAGCTCTATTTGTTGTCGGCATTAGAAGTTCTGTTTTCTGGACCCCTGACCTCGTCGGAGCTGGGAAGAGGGTAATGACTTGGCAGATAAGTTGGCGACAAACAAAGGTTGGCTTGGTGGTCAGAATGTCAGAAGAGTTGGAATCCCATTTATGAAGTTCAGAAGGATGATTTGATTGATTTAGGTTCAGACTCTATTTCATAGTAGTTTATAATTCTCTATCATTTCTATCAATTTGATGCCTGTACCTCACGTAATCACCGTCACTGCCTCAATTCAGGAGGGACGTCAAGACCTGGCTTTTTGACTGAGCTACAGATTCCTCCTTTACCCCTGCTCCGCGCCTTTAGACCCTTATGTGTGAGTAGTCACGCTCTATAAGAACCCTGATTGATTGATTGATTATATGGATGACCAGAGAGTCACATGTAGAATCTATGGCAAATTCAATGACTTTGTTGCGCTATGACTGCAGTCACTGCCTCTTTTTTGTGAAGACTTGTGCAATTTACCTTTAAGCCAAGGCATGCAGCTTCATGACCAAGAAGTCCTTGGTGAAGACTACCACTGTCACCCTTGTAAATCTGCGACAGGTTGAGAGACTTGAGAACCACATCTGCCAAACTTTTGCCCCATGCAGACGTTGACTGTTTTTTTCCATTTGGAATAGTGTAGAACTGTGCCACTATGTTGCATCACTTGGTTTCAGTATTCCCCCTTTAATCAAGCCCTTGGCATGGAGGATGTGCCTGGTGAGATAAACAGCTTTCCTTTAGGGTGCTGTCTTCTAAGAAGAGTGCCTCGTGATTTAACAAACCTGTGCATGATTACTGACATAAACAACTTTCTTTTGGCGTACTAAGAATTTCATATATTTGTGCATAGCTAAAGATGTAAACAGCTTTCATTTGAAGTTCTCTTTTTTCAGAAGACTCCCTTTTAATTTGACATGTGAACATGATTACTGACATGAACTGCTTTCTTTGGCATACTAAGAATGCCTTTCAACTCAACATATTTGCGCATGATGACAAATATACCAGCATTCCTTTGGCTAATCTCTTTTCCAAAGAATGTCTTTTAATTTAACATTAATGATTTTGGTTTTACTTTTTGAAGTGAACATGTGCTTGTTTAATTTGCATGCATGCTTATCAGATATTTAACCACGCAAGTGCTAAGACTGTGGAGGGCGTGTCCTCTGCACTATCTCTATAGTGCTAACCAGGTAACCTCACTTCCTAGTGGTAGAAGAACTGGAAATCTCTGCTGGAAGGATGCCCTAAATTCTCTCTACTTGGGATAGCAGCACAGTCCTTTTGCTGCTTCCCCATGGTTTCTACCAGTAGACCGATGATGATGTCAGCTCCACCCGGACTGCTGACAACATCAGGGTCAGTTGGAGCCAGCCTCTGCAGTTAAGTGGGTGAGTAAGATAAGAGCAGACCAGGCTCAGATAGTATAACACTGGGCCTGAGCACCTAACTTGATGGGAAATACAACTTTGGAAAGGGGAGCTTCTTCTTTTCCTACTTTGCGTCTCCTGAAAGGATTCCTGCCTCGTGAAATCAGCAAAGCAGTGATCTCCCAATAGTCCACCAGAGCTGGAACAGAAAGCAACCCCCTCCCCAAGCATAAAGCATATGTTTAAATAATATATAAAGATATACCAAGTGACCTTTCGCAATCACTTGCCTAAATCCATCAGCCATTGTACGTCTTTACCCTCCCAAGAAGGAGCATCAGGGGTTATTCCTCATTTGCACTTCCTCCCAGGTAAGGAAAAAGGCTGCTAGTGGCAGGAAACAGTTCTTCATTGGTAACCCTTTTCTGACCTGAACCCAGTTGGAACGGAAGACACCAAGAACCTGTGTGGAGTGTGCCACCTAGGCAGAGGGACTGACTCCACCCACTCGATAGCCTACAAAGCTTTTCACTTACCGGGAGGGTGTAGGTGTGGCGATTCCCCATGATCTACCCCGCCCAGCAGAGGGGAATAAATATAAATCAAGATAATTGAGGGGGTTTGGCATCCCTCTGCTACAGGGCTCATCTTGCCCACTACACCAGACACACACAGTCTTTTACCCTTTCTGAGGGTCAGTTCAGGAGCAGGAAAGCCCCCTGGCACCAGGTATTTCACAACATGGGACAGCAGGTTCCCCCAACACACGGCCCATCTTTCTCCTACCCAACAACCTTCAGGTGTCTTTACTCTGCCCCTTTGAGGCATAAGGGGGTTGATGTTGCTCTCAAACATTCATGGTGCAGTGATGAGTGCCAAGGCACAGGGATGTCATACATGGGGGCGGGAGGGTAAGAGTTGCTCCAAGATCAGATGCGCACAGGACTTCACACTGGGTTGATGTTAGTTGCAGAAGAATCACAGATCAGACAGTTGGGGGCGGGGCAAGCCTTTGTAATCTCTGTCTTTCCGAAACCCTCTCAGCTGACCCCTGTATCACTGGACTCTACACTGGTTAAAGACAGCTATATTCTTTTCCCAGCAGGCCATCTCTATCCTTTACTTCCTTAGCTCCTCAGTCCCGGCGTATACTCTACCCATCCACGAGCGACATTCAATGGCTCTGCTTTAAGTTCGAGCTTTCGTCTTCACAGGTGTGTAAGCTCTTCCAATTTAAGCGTGAACACTGGATAGGCCAAAGGGGTCAGCTTGTAATCAGTACATTGCATTTGGCCTTCATTCTGCACTGTGATAAAATCTGAACATGAACCCAAATGTTTGTGGAAGACCAATCAGTTAAAAGTTCATTTGTTGCATGGAGTGCCACAGTTCCAGGACAACTAGCTATCAGGGGAACTGTCACTCTCAGGTTGTGTAAACAAAAAGGATACACTGTTCCCCAAAGGGAGGTGAGAATAGGAGAACCAAGCAGAAGAGGGAAAGGGGACGGGGAAGTTCCCCTTTCGGAACTAAAACCCTCACACACCCAGCAAGCTAGGTGTCATGCTTCATCATCTGGGTTTTGCTCCTCGTCAGACTGGCGGTGCAATGACTGACGGGCACCCATAAGGGGCTCTTTATCGGAGATCTTTTGTTCCTGCCAGTTGGTGCATGTGGGTATGATGGCTTCAGGGGAAGTGTAGACGTGGGAGGTGGGTGATAATTAAAAAAGGTTAGGTAATCCACGAAGTATTTTTAATGGTGTGGTTAACTACCTTAATAAAACAGTGAGGGGAAAATACACACTTGTGCAATGATCCAGCGGTGTATGTTCTACCTAATGGTCAACATGTTTCATGCTCCTATAGCAATTCATCAGGACCTAGAAAATCCAAACTGTGCTACACAAAGGGGTAGGGGCAAATACTACCTTCCATTGAAAATTTAGGTGCAGGACTCAAGGTCCTGCTGTGTCCTAGTGGGACCCTACTAAGATCAATAGCGAGCTTCAACGGTCTTCTCCCATGTACTGGCACCCTAGTTTCAGGTACCCTGTCCGCTGGACGGACAACGACCGATAACCTACCCACACGTGGTTGGGTGGGGGGGAAACGAGGAGCCGGAGCCGATCAGACAGTTGGGGGTGGGGGCTAGCCTTTGTAGTCTCTGTCCTTCTGATACCCTCTCAGCTGACCCCTGTATCACTGGACTCTACACTGGTTAAAGACAGCTATATTCTTTTCCCAGCAGGCCACCTCTTTCCTTTACTTCCTTAGCTCCTCAGTCCCGGCGTATATTCTACCCATCCACGAGCAACATTCAATTGTTCTGCTTTAAGTTCCAGCTTTCGTCTTCACAGGTGTGTTTGCTCATCCAATTTAAGCGTGAACACTGGATAGGCCAAAGAGGTCAGCTTGCAATCAGTACGTTGCATTTGGCCTTCATTCTGCACTGTAATAAAATCTGAACATTAACCAAAAGGTTTGTGGAAGACCAATCAGTTAAAAGTTCATTTGTTGCATGGAGTGCCACAGTTCCAGGACAACTAGCTATCAGGGGAACTGTCACTCTCAGGTTGTGGGCAGGGAAACAGATAATCTTTGTTCAATTATATGCTGATGGATGAGCCTTGGCTTCTCCAGCAGAATACGTCACGTCACGGCACAGGATGTGGAGCGTGAGTGGACAGCCTATTTCTTTGTCTAAGATGGTCAACTGTGGCCCATGCCCTCGGCCACATCGTTTGTTTTTAATGTTTCTTTCTTCAGGCCACAGGCTGCCCTGATTTGAATGGCTTACACCAATGAAGCCAGTACAGCCAGTTAAACAGATTATTTCTGATCTACTCAAGTGAAGGTGATTTCAATCTAAGGTCATACACTTTACTTTATAGTGGTTTCCAGCAGGTACGGAGGAATGTAAATGTGCATCATAGGGAGAGGGTAGGGAATAGGAGGCAGCAGCATTAACTATTAGTAACCATACTGCAATTTGACACAGGAACCCATGGGACCCCAATCACAGACACCCACCTCTTGTATACTTAAGGACTACTCATGCAAAAAATATATAGTCAATGGGAATGAGCAGTCATGCCAATCCATGCTGCACAGATTTACATGGTAAGAACCCAGGAGGCAATCTCCGTTCTGGCAAGGTAAGTAGGCCTGCATCCCACAACTATTACTCACCTGCCAACAACCATTGATTATCTCATGATTTGGACATTGGGGCCCTATTCATCCATGATAAGTGGAATACCACTTTGAGAATACCTTTGGTACTCTTTGGTTTACTCACACTAACCTGATGTTGCACTGCACTTACATTAGGCCAGGTTGCCCTATCTTAGTGGACGAATCAGGTGTCCACCAAAATGCCTTCTTCTGAATAGGCAGATTATAAACCTGACTTTAAAATGCAAGCACTTTTCACTATGAACCAACACAGATGCCATGAACACTAGTCGAACAGCAGTGTCAGACAAGCACATACCCCTGTCTTTTTTAAAGTGTGGAGGTGAATAGTTTGCCATGCAAGTTAAATAATGCCCATTTTCTTGTTTATATATATATAATCTCGGCAATTGACAGTGCAACAGAAAACCTATCCAGGTACATTGACTTTTTTTTACAAGAATGGGTAAAGGGATTGAACTCATATATACGTGACACAACTGATTTCTTATATAAACTATCTAAGCAAAGCTGGTCTGAAGATTACTTGCTGATGACATTGGACATTGGACATCAATTCATTGTACACGTCTATCAGACATGTAGATGGCCTAAAAGCAGCACAATTCTTTCTAAATAAACGTCCCATGTACTACATGGAGCATAATAAAATGCTTATGGGAATGTTAAACATATGCCTGCAACAGAACTTTTTTACATTTGGAGGCCAGGCCTATCAACAACTAAGAGGGGTGGCCATGGGTTCTTGCTTCTCCCCCAGCTTCGCGTGTTTACACATGGGGCTGTGGGAGGAGCAAACCCTGATGGGACAGCACAGGGCGGCAATGGAACAACATGCAATATTGTACCTCAGATATATTGATGATCTGTTTTTTATCTGGAGGGGATCCAAAGAGAGTGCCGCTAATTTCGTTGATGGATTAAATATGAATAATTTAAATCTACAATTTACTTCAACGATCAGCAATGTTTCTGTCAACTTTCTAGATGTTGAGGTATATGTTGCCAATGACAAAATAGAAACTAAGTTGCATAGAAAGGTTACCGCTGGGAACACGATATTGCATGCTTCTAGTAGCCATCCTCAACATTTGATTCGTAGCATCCCTTATGGGGAGATGCTACGAATAAAGCGCATTTGTAGTTCTGAAGAAGAATGTAACATTGCCCAACTACAGTGTAGGACTCGCTTTCTTGAAAGAGGGTACAGTAACAAAATGATAGACGATGCCATGAGAAAAACAATGAAAACAAGAAGGGAACAACTATTAGGAACTTGTCCTGTCCCTACGGTTACAACAGAAACAGTGACCATACCAATAGAAAAAGTACAATGTAGGGCCATTGTTACGTACAGCCAGCAGCATGCTGAGATACGCAGGATTTTCAGTAAAAATTGGAATCTCGTACAAGGAGATCCGATCATAGGGGATCTGGTACAGAACAGACCTGAGATCACTTTTAGAAAGTCCATGTCTCTAGGCAATGTAATTGTGAGCAATACCCTGGACGTCCCAAAGAAGTGGTGGGAACGGATTGCGGGCTTCAAAAAATGTCAAATCTGCAAAGCCTGCAAACATGCAATCAACAAGACCCATTACATAAGTCCTTTCCATGAAAAGCCTATAGCAATTAAACAGAAACTGGGGTGTAAGACGGAATGTGTGGTATATGTGTTGGTATGTCCATGCGGACTACAATACATAGGAAGTACACGTCTCCCTGCCCACAAACGCATCCTACAGCATCTAAGAGCTATATCTGGGAAGGACCAAGCTTATCCGGTAGCGAGGCATTTCGAAAACTGTCACAAAAGCAACCCAGAGTTGTTAAAATACTATTTGGTGGACTCTGTCCTACCATTGAGAAGGGGAGGAGACAGGGACAGAAAATTACGCCTGCTTGAGACCCGATATATTCTCGAGTTTAATAGTAAACACCCTGGGGGACTTAACAGCACGGAAGATCTGTATACCTGCCTATAATTGGTAGATGATTGTCAGCATTGTTCTTTCTCTGATTTGTTTGACTTAGATGAAACTTCATTAATATTTTTAGATCATGTTTGGTAACCTGTGAAAATCTTATCAAATAAGTAAAATGACTATTTTAACTTTTATTTTTCAATTGCACATTCACTTTAGTTTTGACTTATATATGCAACCCTAAGGATAGTAACGGGCTAAGGAACATACACGTGATAATCGGTTGCTTAATGTCTGGTTTACCTCCAACACCCACTTGGGTATTATCGTTTTTTTTTTTTTTTTTTTTAATATGTCACATGTCGCTATTCTGCGACACAATATACCGTAACTGTTGCAAACATTGGGTATCCTTTATACATATGGTACTTGCTAAAATGAAATATATGTTGCAGGACCAATGAGGCTTGTATAATATAAATTTCTTGAGATATATTTATTGTATATTATGTAAATATATGAATTTAAAAATGAACAGTATTTATATATATAGTTATTTATTTTTCTACAAAAATGAATGGTTTTAGAAATTTGATCTATAATATATGAACTTGTGGCCTCTTGTTTGATACCCTAAATTTAGTTCTTTGGTATATTGTAAATAGATGACAACTGCAAAATTATGTTGGACATATGACTACAGATGGTAAACGGGCACTATGCCCTGTATATAGTTTTGTGGAATATACCCCTTTAAATGTAAACGGGAGGTACCACTAACCATGTGACCAATGATGCTATTTAAGTTACTTCCTCTTTCCTAAACATGACATGTGATCAAGCCTCGGCTGAGGTGAAACGCGTCATGACGACTGGTGGGCTGTTATTCTATCACGAATAAAATTCACTGGTAACAAGAGCACGGAGTCTGTGGCTTTACTCAACTTTCGTTCCTGCTGCACGGCGTGTTACTGTTGCGATGTGCTGTGCTGTTTCGAACTCAACGCAATATATATATATATATATATATATATATATATATATATATATATATATATATATATATATATATATATATATATATCATGTGATCAAGGTCCAGGTCGGACCGAAACGCGTCATGGCGGCATGAGATGCGGGGCGGAAAACTTTAAATAAATGAAAAACGCACAAAGAAATTGGGTCCGTTTGTCTATCTGAGTCCGTGTTGTCCATTGGATTCCTGAAGGATAGAGTACTGCAATATATATATATATATATATATATAAATTGATTGCAACTTAATAAGGGTGGTTGTCCTTTTTTCACAACTATTGTGAGCATATGTATGTATATGCATATATTTCCCAGTGGTGCTTGCTACTGGCTAGTTATAGTTAGGACCACTGTAAGACAGTAGGATCCTTCTGCATGGTTACCCTCACTTTTTGCCTGGTACTGCGATGTTTTCTGACTAGTCTGACTGGGATCCTGCTAATCAGGACCCCAGTCTCTGTGCTTTCTCCCCTAAATTGGTTTGGTAAGTACTTAGGTACATCCCAAGTTGGACAGTGGAGTACACTTATCAGTCCCTAGTATATGGTACTAAGGTACCGAGGGCATAGGTTCACCAGGGGTCCTCCATGGGCTGAAGCATGCATTATGCCACTTGTGGGAGACCACTCAATTTGCAACTACAGGCCTGCCATTGCAGCCTGTGTAAGCTGGCTTACGAAAGATATGAGAGAGGAGTTGGCCTAACGGCTAGGGCGGTCGACATCGAATCTGGGGAACTGGGTTCGAGTCTCGGCAACTACGCTGAACATCCTGTGATTTTGGGCAAATCACTTAATCTCCCCGTGCCTAACAAAAAAATGTATGTGTCCTCATGTAACGCAACTGGTGCTATGTAAAGCGCTCTGATACCTGATACCTTTGGGTCAAGTCTGCACTATATAAAACTCTGTAGAAAAAAAAAAATATATAGGCCTTCCTCTATCTAAGGTCACTGCACTTAAAACCTATAAGTCACCCCTAGATTAGGCCTTTCAATCCTGAATGGAGGGTGCTTGGTTCTAAGTGTTTATGTTAAAAGGCCTGAGAAAGATCCTCTTGTTCATTCCCTTCTCCTTGAGGAAAACAGTTATAATTGCTATGATTCTTTCTTGAATTGATTACAGCAATGCTCTCTATCTAGGAGCTGGTGCTGCCCTATTTGCCAAACTTCAATCATTTTAGAACGCGGCAGCCAGAGTGCTGCTTAAACTACCTAAACACCACCTCACATCAAACGCTATTAAACAACTTCACTAGCTTCCAGTCCGACATTGTGTCGATTTTAAGAGACTCTGTCTGGTTCATAAAGCCTTGTTTGGTGGTGGGGCTGAGGATGTACAATCCTTGTTTTCCCGATATCTGCCAACACGCTCCTTGAGGTCAGCCACTCTTGGTTTAGTCAAACTCCCTAACATAAAAAGAGCAAGGTGGGGAGGAAAGCGTTTATCCTTCCTAGCATCTAAGCTTTGGAATTCAATTCCTGTACATCTGAGAGTGATACCAAATCGATGGGGTTTCAGGAAGGAAATTTAAAACTTGACTTTTTTCTCAGCTTTAAATTAGTAAGCGTTATGTTCAACTATTTTACTCAGCTCCAAGACGCCTCGGTAATAGTGCGCTCTACAAATACCCAGAGTCAGTCAGTCAGTCAGGGGCACTGTGTCATTACGCGGTGACCATCTTGAAACTGGCTGCAATGAATCCTATCACGTTTGGTATCAAGCATGTTGAATCATATCCCCACACAGTAAATGGTGTGGGAAGTATGATTCCATGCACAGTCCCTCGGTGTTACCGGTACCAATCTTCCAGACCCAGACAGCAAGCTAGGGCTGCTGCCGGCCAGAGACACGTTTCTGCCCTTCTGCTGCTGATCCAAGCTTAGGCAGGGGAAGGCAGAACAATAGGTATCCTGCCACAGGGAGGAGTTACCACCTCCCAGACTGGATTTAATGATTTGGGGCAGGGTGGGAGCGCTTCCCAGCGCCACATAGACTGTGTGTATGGCACATTTGGTGTCCTCCATGCATAGTCCAGTTCAAACCAGTTCAGGGAGCCATTGGCTCCTGCTCTGGCACAAACCTGGACAAAGGGCAGGGGAGTATACTCGCCCTTGTCCAGACCCTCCTTAGGGAGGGACCCCTGTATCGTCCGAACCCTTTCCTTAAGGTACTTAAGGGCGAACCTGAGGGTTGTTCCCTTGATTTGTCATGCAACAAGATACATATCCAACACCACTTCTTCTTCAACTGTCAAGGCACTCTGAACTTAGCTCTGGGCATCAAGGCTGCAACCGGGAAGACTCCTGCTGCTCCTGATCTAGTAGCCCTGCTTGTCTGCTGCAATGTCCGTGCCTGCGCACCATACAGGAACCTGTGGGCATCCAAGACACCTTTAGGAATTTCCCTTGAAGTGAAGGAGCCACTTCCCTACATCTGCAGGCACCACAACTAAGCTGACTGGTCTGCTGATCCTGAGCTCCCATGGACTCCAAAAGGCTCAGCAACACAGGTGGTGGTACTTTACATACCTCGAGGCTTGCCCTCTCACCACGTTTGAGGCCAGTATCCCCTATCAAATAGGCATGGGCGGAAAATCCGTTCCGCTCGCGGATTTTGCGGATTTTCGGGAAATCCGCAATCCGCGAGATTTGCGAATTTCCTGAAAAATCCGCAAATCCGCGGGCAGCGGATTTTGCTCGCACTGCTCGCACTGTTCGCGTGAGTTCGCGCCCCGCGAATAAGTGCGAAATTGCAGAAATACGATCTAAGCAAAACTGAAAGTAACTACTTACCAGGTTCAAAAGTTCAGGCACATCATTAGTAGCCATTTCCTGTAGTGCTTCCTGAGGGGCCCCTCCAGAGTTCAGTTGCCAGTTGCAACTATTATGTGACCCTGCTCTGAACCTCAGAATAGTTACACATATGCCACAAAGGTCCTGAATTACAGCTAAGGGAGACAAGCAGGAGCCAGGCTGGAAGTTAAAATCCATTAATCAGCCCCTAATTCATTATTGTCAGTTGGGGCAGGGCAGGTGTTGTAACTAATTTTGCAACAATGAAAGCACTTAGCAAGTGCAAAAGATCACTAATCAGGGCGCACTAAGGAAGCAGGTGCCAGCTAAAAAAATATTCTGTGACACATTAATCAGCCCCAAATTAATTCAGGTCACTTGAGGCAGGGAAGGTGTGCTTTGCTTTGCCGAAAATAATGTACACTGGACAACCAGAGGGTGTGGTGATGAAACAGAGGGTGGCATGGGTGGGCCAGAGGGTGGCATGAGTAGTCAGAGAGTGGCAGTGGTGACAGAGAGTGGCAGTGATGAAGAAGAGTGTCCCAAACAGGTTGGACACGTAGAAACAACAAGTTCGCAAAACTTGCGACCCGACAGGTAAGTTCGCAAATTGCGAAATTGTAAAAACCCTCGCGAACTGGCAGAAACACGGGCGAACACAAAAAAAAAAAAAAATCCGCAAATTCGCGGGAATTCGCGGATTTTGCGGATTGCGAGTTTGCAAATCCGCAAATTCGCGGATTGCCAATCCGCAAAATCCGCTCATGCCTACTATCAAAGCCGCAGGAACCAAACCCCTGTGCACCACGTTGATTTGCAATCTTAAAGGCTTGTAGGCTTCCTTCCACCAAGATTTTCAGGCTCCAACTAGCCCCAACCTCAAGCATCTCCAGTGACCAAGATCTTCATCCTCACCACATCTTGAGCTGCTCGAGGTCCTCTTACAACGCCAGTGCCTCCGGCCTGTAGGTCCTCTTGAGGGACATCTTTGTATTCTTTGGGTTCCCTCGATTGCTCTGGCTTGCCCTGACTCCCCAGCTTGTGGTGAGTCTCCTGGACCTTTCTGGTCCTGACATTGGACCTTTGACAACTTCCACACTGGTTGCAGTTGCCAAGGCTTGTTGGTACTCCTGCCGTACACAACTTCCACACTGGTTGCAGTTGCCAAGGCTTGTTGTTACTCCCGCCGGACACAGACCCCTCAACTCCGGACAGCCGACGTGGGACAGCTTTTATCCAGCACCTGGTGATCCTCAGCTTCTCCTGGTCCGTACAGCTGTAGTTTAAAGGTCACCATCAGCTACCCAGCAACACCCGACATCGGTGGGCATTCGTCTTCCGTGCCTCTTGGTCACTCCTGGGTGGCATAGTCTCTGTCCCTTCTTCTTGCAGGTTCTTCACAGCTTGAATCTACCTTTGGGTTCCACCGGATACCTTCTCCAGCAGCGGCATTTTTCTGAAGTCCTCCATTGGGTTCAACTGCGGTTTCAGATGCCACTTCACACCTATGCACCCGGCTTCCCTGGGGCTGGTATCCTGGTTACTAAGGTATCCACGGGTGGGATGGCTCTCTAACTTTCTGTCGTCCACAGGGCTTCTTCAGGGTTCGCTGGGAAGGGTTCTTCTTCTTTAAAATTGCAACCTCGACTTACCCATTGATTTATATTGATCATGCAGTTGTGTTCCCACTTAGCACATGACCTCTGTGGGGCTCCTAGTTACTTACCTTGGGTGTTTCCTTGGGTCAAAAACACTTCTACGTCTTCTGGGTACAGTCTTGACTCGAGTCATGGTTAGCATTCCACTTATTTAGTATATGGTTTGGTCCCTCCCCTGGTGACCGCTGTGAATTAAGAGCTACTTACCTGTTTCTGTCGTAAAGTATTGCGTGATTTGTGTATATCTCTGGGTAGGAGATATCTGTATATGTCAGGGAGTGGCTTATAATAAATACATATTTTTATAAATAAACTGTGTGGTTCTTTTTCACTAAATATATACTTACAAGATTATGTTCTGGAAAAACAAGCTGCTTTCCAATCCTTCTGGAATAAGCCTGAAGGCTGCTCTCCACAGCTACCACAGACCTTTCTAAGGTTGTCTAAGACCACTCAAATCACCATAAGGGTTGTCTGGATTGGCGCAAGGTGCCCACTTACATACGTGTACACAATATACCAAGCCAGCTTCTCACAACCACCTTTCCATAGGAAATAGATTTCTTGTATACTTATAACTTTGGCGCAGTTTGACAAATCTTCATGAAACTTTCCAGAAAACAGTCTTATCCACCTCAGCAATGTCCTGAAAAGTTTCCAGGTGATCCATCAAGCAGGAGCTTTCCTTAGGAGAATTTAACTGCAATACCACAAAAACAGATGACCGGAACTACACCGTATTTGGCCGAAAGCTAGATCTGGTCCAGAAAGTGTGCTTTTGTGATTTGGTGTAAATCCGTTCAGAAGTTTTTGGGAAATGAAGGTTCAAAATGTATGCATATTTCATACCACTGAGGATCCGCAGTTGAGACATCAAAAGATAGGATGATTGGTTGCCACCACATGAACAAAGATGGGGCATTGGCCATTTTAGGACTCTGGAACTCAGTAATCCTGAAGAAGGCCTTAAGTAACTATACCTTGCCTTACCAAGTGCTGCTTCTACCCTCATATTGTATTTCACTCATGATATGTTCAATGGCCGTATTGATAACATCACTGATGACATCTGAAATTAAACCATTTATGACAACACTGTGTATGGCGGGCTGCAAGTTATAGTTACTTCAGTTAACTATATCTTGTGAAATTCAGTGTTTTTTGTAGTTTGATATGCTATGTTGGAACTGGCATTTTCACCTAACTATAATGTCAACTTAGCCCTTGGTTTTTCAGGGAATTTCTACGGTTATTTTTTAATACCTAACTATAACGGTCACTCTAACTTTTCTTTTTTTGGTGTGTGTGTGTGTGTGTGTTTGTGTATGCTTGTGGGTGTAGTGTATGTGGCATGTTATGATACTATAATCCTAATGTTAAATCTTTGTTTTTCAACTGTTCACTGTGATAGGAACTAGACAGCTGCCACTATGATTAAAGAGTAAAGCGAATGGCATGACAAAAACCAATGCAATCCCATGCTGTCAGTTTTGAATCACCCAAGGATTCTGTTTATGGCAGTGAGTATGGTCGAATATATTTTTATATTTTTAACTACAAGTGCTTTGGTACAGATACTCCACCAGGACACCAACATGACATCCCTATTTAGAACTATAACTGACTGTAGGGATCTGAGGTATTATTTTGGGCAAGTCAAAATTGCCGAATGCATGTTTAATATGCATTGCACATACTGATGCACTATGATATTTTGCTTCTAAAAGCATGCTTCCAAATGCACACTGTTCTGCACATGCCACATGCTTGGCACAAGTCTTAATATTAAAAAAAAACACCAAGATGAAAACCAGTGTTATCACATGTTGTAAGCTTGATTTACCCGAATATATGTGAAGTGACTATGATTGCAGTTAGACTGTGCATTTGTAACCACATGGGAGTGACAGCGTGGTCCCCTATGTTTTTCTTGAGATGGCATTGTTGCACACTATGCTTCCTTGTACATTTCTAGCCATTGGGATAACTAATTATCTATGGAATGCATGTTTACTCACTTGTGCCCATCTTTGTGTATCTGCTGATACCAGGGGTACTAGTGGACAGGTGGCCTCTCTGTGTTTCCTCGTGGTCCTTCTAACAAACCCTTAGGAGTAGAGCCAATACATAATAATGTGCGGCCTTTGGTTTGACCCAATACTGTTAAGAGGATGATGATAATTAATGTTTAATTCGACAGTCCGACCCTAAAGATCTGAGGATCCTCCATATCACTTTTGTAGACTTCTGCTATGCTAGTTAATTGCATATTTCATGCTTCTTGAGGATGGTGTACATTTCACCAAGCAAACGATGCTAAAAACGTGGCTGTATATGCCCCCTGTTTGGATGTATGGGCTAATGCCTGGCATATTATGGTAACAAAACAGAATTGGCGACAGCACTCATTATGTCAAACATGTAAAGATCTGTTCCAGCGAATGACCTGTTCACATGGTGGCTCTATTGGTGACCTATATGCCAGGGACCCTACCTGGTCTCTATCCATTCTTTAGTACTGGGATGACCTTCAGGACCAGGGGCATGTCTTTCATAGCGATGGTTCAATTTGGATCTAGTCACACTGAAGAATTGCCTGCCAGTTGCTCAGGTCGGGTTGCCATATATGTATATATATATATAGCGCCTATCCTACCCTGGAAGTCTCTTTTGAGGTCAAGGACTTCACAAAGGGTGCACCAGACAGGGAGTCAAGCAGCCGGCCTGCTTTCTATTACAACTCTCTCTGCCCTTCTAACCAACACTCTCACCAGCGATGCTCAGGAGGGCCACAGACACTCTCCTTGGTCCACTTGGGAAACCACACACCTGTTCAAGTTTTGTTAGCAGTCAAGCCCTACCCACAGAAACTAGTTGTTACTCCCCCACCTGTGCCACCGCTTCCTTAGATAACATCCAGCAATAATACCACCTCAACTAGGCTATGTCCAGCACCACCAGTCAAGGAGTCATACTCCTAGTGAGAACACATATAGAAGACTCCTAGTCCCAGTATGCACACACCCACTCCAGCACAGGCAGAGACCTCTACAACTGACATAAAGTTTTCTCAGTAATTTTTTGAGTGCCTTATTTTCACTTGATTACAAGTCAGGCGGAAAAACCTTAACACATTAATTTTGCTCTGCCTAATTATTAGTAGTTAGGTTTTTCCGCTTCCAGATTTCCTGGGTTCAGAAGAAACTGACTAGATGTGTAATTCCAGAAAATCTGCATAAGACTTTTGGCCATATTACGAGTATGTGGACTGCCGTATTTGACTGCTACAGGACCACCGCCTCCACCGGAATCCATTATCCTGCGGCGGTGGCACAGCAGAAATGGGCAGATATATGCTGCCTGGGGCGCTGCAGCACCGCTGAGCATATTCCGAGTTGTATTTCCACCGCCCATTTCATGACAGTGTGCCCACCATGAAATGGGAGACAGAGATACAACTAAAGGGGCCCTACAGGGCCCCCTGACGCCTCTGGGTCTGGGGGTGCCTGCGGAGACACATGGTGTGCCCCCATGGAATTGCTCCCCCGTTCTTGTATGATGTGGCACGCACAACATGGTGCATGACACACCATGCAGGAACGTGCTGCAGGTGGTATCACGGTGGCGGTCTGCTGTTTGGGCTCTCCTATGAGAGTAACACAGCCGCTCCCGTGAGACCGCCAAAGCACTGCCCACCTGCCCTGGATTCAAATCAGAATCCGACGGGCGCACCTCGGGCTTGGTGGTTCTGTCGCGGTCCGACTGCCAGCGTAGCAGTGGCGGTGCTGCAGGAGGACCGTCAAACTCGAAATTAGGCCCTATGTCTCGTGCCACCTTTTTTCCTACTACAAAATAAAAATGCTTCCCCGACCCTCCCCTGTTCTCATCCACTTTGACCATTCCAAGGAGTGGGCTTTTCCAATAATTGCGTGGTACTTGGGCGGTTTTTCCTACACGGAAACAGTAACATTGCATGATATTTGATTGTGTGGTAAAATCGCCTCAGTTCTGTGTAACTCCTAATTGGGGTCTTTGTAGACTAAAGCATGTTGGGGTTGACAAATAAGCTGCAGCAGCCAGCGTGTTGATAATGTACTTCCAGAGAGGAAAGGAGCGCTGGAATCAATTTATATTCACATCGCAACTTGTCTGTTGTCTATGCTATAAACAGCTCACGGTTATACAAGCGGAGCTGATAAACCATCAAATATGAATAATTATCTCCAAAGACGGACGTTCCAGGCTCCTTTTTTAATATCTGCACTTCTTTCTGCAGGCTTTTTTACTAAGCTGTCGAGCTTGCAGACCGGTGGCATACAATTTATAAAACTAATGAAAAGTTCAGCCTTTTGTTTTCTCTGTGATATTGTCTCATCCTTCTTTTTCAGCCTCTAAATGGCATACCTTTACTTTTGTCTTAAGGTTTAAGCCCCCCAGGCCCCAATTCAGCAGTTGCTGTCCAGGCTATACGTTGTTTTTGACCCCAGCACATGCTGCCATTCGCAGTTTTTGAAAATACTGTGTATCGCAGTGTAAAAACGAATCCACAATAGGATCATTCAGAATGTATCAGCTTTTTTTCAGTAGCACTGAGATTCTGTGATAAGGTTACTGCAAATGGTGATCACGATAATACAGTCAATTTAACATTAAACGGGGAATACTATATAGACCCCGGAGGACGAGTGGCTAGGCCGGCGAAAGGGCCTTTGCTATTTTGAGGGATCTCAGACATACATTGCATTGGGGAGCCAGGAAGAGAAAATCTCCATTACAATTCCCTCCCTAAAAGTAAGGCAGACACCTCTGATGCACTAAGAGCGGTCTACTTGCGGTGGACAAGCGTTCGCCAAAGACTGTATCTGGGGAACCGACTCAGGCTCTGTGAACACACAACCAACGTTTTTCTCACCTCTAAATGGGGTGGAGGAACAACAGCTTTGGCAAGGCAGGAGCCGCACCAACTATAGAGGAGCTACAAGGTGTATCACATTTGTTGATCATTTAAGGGTGCAAAGTTAGAACCAGCTTTTTGCTGATGTTGACAGACTAGGCTATTCAACCGAGTTAACTGGCACTAGCGCATATTTTGACGCAACAGTTGCATATGTCTTTGAAATGCAAATAGTACTAAGTATATAGAACGTCACTATTGCCCATCTGATACATTTTTTTTCCATTTTACAGCTTTCAATAGATCAAACACTTGGTTATATAGATGTGTGTGATTGTTTTTAGGTTGAGCCTGGGCAGCGCATGCACTGTTCTGCGGCATGCTGTACTGGCGTATGGACTTGAAGCCCCGCCCACTCTCCGGTGATATTTGTCATTGGCTTGTGTCATTGCCCTTCGTAAATACTGACTTCTGATTCCTTAAAAGGCTTGTTAGTCCCTCCTTAGTACCGTCTTGTCCTCATTTGTAACCTCCCATGAGGACTGGCCCTTTTACCGCTGTTGTTACATGTCTTTTTTAGCCTGTAGGCACTATTTTCTTTAATGGGTTTCTCCTACTTTAGGAGCGACATGCTTTCTGCAACATTCAGTGTGCCATGCTCGCTTTCACTTTCCAAGCAGCCCGGGACAATGGCGGCCGCTTCTTTGAAAAGAAATAGTTCTCGCATTTATAAGAGTTTGAGCTATCGGCATTGTAAATGACTATGCCTTTTATTTATGTGTTAATTAGCAAAACAGATAAATAAAAGGCATTGACATTTACAATGCCAATAGCTTAAACTATCGCAAATGCGAGAGCTATGGCATTGCAAATGCCTATTTAAGTGTTGCGCGCACTTTAAACAAAGAATGGGCTGCGCCATCTCCTGTGTTACAAAGAGTATGTTGATGAACTGGTGCATTTTATCAACAGGGAGGAATGAGGAATTTGTGTGTCCGTTTCTTTCCCCAGGGTAGTAGCAATTAATCAAGAAAAAATGGACACTTGTAACACTACTCGACCTTTGGTTCAGGTAAGGTAGGAAACCCTCAAAAAAGTCAATGTTAGTTGGAATGCGGTATATATGGTTCATCCGCCCCACATTGAAATTGTGGCAGTTATCATTGGGTGTTCCTGTTTGTGTTAACTGCCAGCCTCATCCAGAGGCACCTCTAGTCCCGAGTGCAGTGTCCAGAGACAAAAAGGATTTCCCCACAAAAAAAAATGGAACACCGGGGGCAGAGTCAGCACAAGGCGAATGTATAGCCACCACGCGGCTCTGCGCTTTGAATAAGCGGTCCCCTTTGAAATACCGAACTCTTACACAGCAGAATGTGGAGAGCGTATTTTCCATAGCAACTAGCATGTGAAAAGGATTACCGCACAAGTTGTGTGAGTAATATTTTGTGTTTGTAAGTCCTGACGAAAGCTCCATAGACCTTCTGGCCCAAGGAGCTGAAACATGTCGACAACTTTTTTCATGCAATACTACAGGACCTAGTAACTCGGGCCAATGATAGTATATAATCCATTTTTAATAAATGGATACTTGCCCAGTAATAAAAGTATTTGGGCATTTTTTCCATTTTTAACAAATTTCCTTATGTATATTATTGGTTTGTCCACCTTTTTTTGTGGGGAAATCCTTTTTGTCTCTGGACACTGCACTCGAGACTAGAGGTGCCTCTGGATGAGGCTGGCAGTTAACACAAACAGGAACACCAGTAGCGGTCGGCAGTAGGTGTTTCTATAGGGCGGTGACGTGGGCAGGAGGAGGGGCAGGGTGGGGGGAAATAATGTATGGATTACGGAGTTTTACAGGTAAGTAAACATTTAAATACATAAAACGAATTTCGTTGCGCGCACTGCATCACATTTGGTGACGCAGTGTGCGCAACGAAATTCGTTTTATGTATTTAAATGTTTACTTACCTGTAAAACTCCGTAATCCATACATTATTTCCACCCACCCCGCCCCTCCTCCTGCCCACGTCACCGCCCTATAGAAACACCTACTGCCGACCGCTACTGAGGAACACCCAATGATAACTGCCACAATTTCAATGTGGGGCGGATGAACCATATATACCGCATTCCAACTAACATTGACTTTTTTGAGGGTTTCCTACCTTACCTGAACCAAAGGTCGAGTAGTGTTACAAGTGTCCATTTTTTCTTGATTAATTGATGAACTGGTGCAGCCAGGAGAGGCCACAGGAGATTAGCTGGCAAATTAAGGGAATTCTGCCCCTCTGGGTTATGATCAATTAAAGAAGAAAGAAGAAAAAAATGCCAAACGCTGCAAGGCTTCTGTTGAAAGAAGGACACCCTTTATTGATCACTATGGCAAGGAAGCTCCTTATTCTGCTCACAGGAGACTACATCTCATTGGAAGCTTTTATTTGTTTGCAATTTTATATTGCGCAAACTCGACCTGAAGGTATCAGAGCTCTTTACGTGAGCACCAGTTGCATTACAGACAGAGACATTCATTTGTTAGGCACAGGGAGATTAAGTAATTTGCCCAGAATCACACGATGCATCAGCCTCCCTAGCTTCAAAGTCGGCGGCTCCAGGTGTTAAGTCACATCCTATCGGTTGCGTCTGACCACTGCAAACAGCAGGCCATGGTAGTACAGCGTCTCTCTACCTGGGCCAACATTAGGAAACCACGACCAAAGAGCCAAGCAGACCATCACCCTGCACACCGTGGGTGTGCCAACCCCCATGGTGTATGCAGAGATAAATGCAGATGCTTCTCATGCAACGGGGTGTCCATCTACCCAACTGCTGTCACTACATAATGTGTAACACAGTGATGGACATAATCACAGAAGAACAGACTGGGAGCTTTCTTCATACTTTGTGACTGGCATATTATTATTAAGGCTCTGTTTTTTATGGTATTTATGTCGTTAATATTTCTGTTTGTGTTGTTCCATATTTATTTTTGCTACTCTTACCTGTCTTTATCCGTTCTGTGAAAAATAAAGTAGCAACTGGTGTAGTTTCACATGCATTTAACTGGTAATAGAGCACTCACACTTGAACACTTATCAGGTTTTGATCATATGAGCAGTTTTCCACAGGAAAATTCACTCATATGGAAAGATCAACATTGCACGAAGACATAGGTGAACATCTGCAGTAATTTAAGCAGATGCTACATTTTTATTGACTCCCCGTCCCCGCAATCTGCACAGATTTTGGAGTGATGATCGTGATCTAGAGAGAGTCACTCAAAAACAGATCAATGTTCAATATCTTTCCTTTTAGAAAAATACAGACGAGAAAATACATTGTTTTTCATACTTATGTGTAAAAAATATCAATAATAACAGAAAACGGTGAGCCCTAATTATTAAGCACAGCATAATTTTCCAAAATTCTGAGAATCCTAGCCTCCATCTTAGATTATATAAAGAAATGAGTAACTCTTAAATGGTCATAGAATTTCCTTCTGCTCAACGAGTGCCCTTAGTTTATTGCACATTACATCTGCATGAGAGATGTTGTTGGTAAAACTTTATTTCAAGGCCAATAAAAATGATATCCCCAAGCAGCACACCTGCTCAGCAACTGTGCCCAATTTTTCATGTCTTTTTGTATAGTCCAACTCTGTCGGTTTGCCAGCCATAACTAATGTATAAATTTAATCACCCAGGACAGTAAAGTTTACAAGATCCAAAGTACACTCTCCTTGAGTAAGAAAACAATCTTACAATCTCTCCATTCGTTTGAACAAATCCCTCTGTTTAAGCAAACTAAATAATGATATTCATTCTTTCAAGTAGTTTCAAATAACTCTCTAATCTCTCTTGATAAGTTTCCTATATTAGCAGAATATTTTCATTCTAATAAAATATCACGAGGCTTAAGAGTTTTAATGAAACTAATGTAAGGGAAAGAGCCTTGAATCAGGCATGAAATGGAGTCAGCTGATGAATAAATATTAGCCTGATTGAATTCTACAGGTAGAACCGCTGAGATTGGATCACACTTGGGTCATTTAGGTCATTGCTTTGAGTGAGCCAAGAACGCTCTTCAGCACCATGGAGTGGGATACAAATTAAATAAAAACACAAACATCAGAAATTATCACAACTGTATTCCTGCCCAGGGAGATGGACCTATTTTCGCTCCTTAGAAATTTCACGCTGCAGTTTTGAAAAGCGAAATACAGTATGTTTGCAAATAATGTATTGTATGTGTTAACAGTGGAACAGCATAACAACCACTGACCGGTTTAAAGAACATACAAATACATTTAAACATTCAGAGCTAAGAATGTTTGCGTCTTGCAGACGTGAAACCATGAGCAGAGCATTTCATAGACAGATTAAGAAAATAAATATAAAGAGTAAACAAGATCACACAAACTCAAGAAATAAGACATCATTTCCCTCTAACTAATTAACATAAATTAAAATAAAATAAGTAAACATAATCTGTCAACTTTACAGGTTTAGAATACTCTCTCATATACGATTTGCCCCAGGAAGCAACATCTCCTTCCTGCTTCAACTCTAGTTGTGTAACATCAATGCTACTCTCCCTTGCAGACCTATGAAGCATTCTTCATGTTAGGTCACTAATCTGAGCACCAGGCTATTTGAACAGTTTAGAAAAGCTTCCCGCCATACTAGAATTATCTTGGGAAACCTTTACTCTCTTCCCTTCCACCATGTCTTATGTGTCAGCACTGTTCCTGTTAATTTTCTCAACTCTGATGGGATTGCCAAATTTATATTCACCCTTCTGCACAAATCTTGTTTTAAGTATACCTACAAAATTGCCAATTTAAATGACATTTACACACCTAAACAACTATTTGCCCATCAAATGTTTTCTTACAATGTTTTAGTTTTTTCCTGACACCTTCAGCCACTTCCTTGTGGACAGACTCAGAATCACCACCCTTTCCCGATCTCTTTTTTTTGGATCCATCTAGAATATAGTTTGGGGGTAGTTTCTCACTTTAAACAGCGTAAATGGAGTCAAGAATGTTCTACTGTAAGTAGTAATTATCTACACTCAGATGTTTTCCCTCCAATGTTCTTTCCAAACCATAGGTTAAGGCCCATAAAACAATTGCTTTAAAGCAATGGTTGAATCTTTTAAACTGACCATTATAATTGGGGTCATATCATGCATTCCTTCAGGAATTCTTTCATCTTAGAAGATACAGTTTATACGCCAATATGAGTTATGAGGACTTCAGGAAACCCATTCTAGACAAAGAATGCTTTCAAGAATTCAATTACAACCTCAAAAGTACAGTGGCTTGCAAATTTGGTCTACAGACTAAGGGAATGCTGATATTCAAGGCATGTGTGCTGTAGCTATACACATGTTATGCAAAGGTCCGCCATCTAGTGTTGGGCTCGGATGAATGCAAGTTGTTTTTATTACAAGAAGTTTTCGAGGTTGTGTGACAACTCCTCTTGATAATACTGTGCATGGTCATCGACTCCATTTCCAGATTATTTTTTTGGGCCTATGGGTTTGGCTGCATTCTCTAGTGAACTGACTACCGCTTGAAGCCAGAATTCACTTAAAAATAGCATGCATGACGCATAGGGCCTTACACCACAGATCACCCAGCTACCTCGCACAGAAGCTGACGATCTCGGGTGGGACAAGAGCCTCAAGAAGTGCTGAAAACCTGCTACTGAAACTTCAAAGATTCAACAGGAAGAAAACATATAAATGCACCTTCTCTGGGATGGCGCCCAGGATATGAAACTCACTTCCCCCAGAAACCAGACTGAATGCCTCTACGGTTTCATTCAAATACGAAGTGAAAGCGTTCCTCATGGCGAAACTCACCTACTCATAGACTTAAGATTCTCAGAGACTAATCATCCCCTTACCATTAACCTTGCTTCAACAAGGGGCCTTTTAGACTTTCTAGGCACGCTTTCTGACCGCGACCTAACTCAACGGTTTGATGTTGTTCCTGTACCCTAATGTTTCACTCTGCCCTTTTTGTTATGTATACTTGATGTACCTGCATTTATTTGTTTGTATATCCAGCCTGACTTAATGTAAAATGCTCTGATATCCGCAAGGATCTTGTTCGCGCTATATAAGACCTTCAAATAATTAAATAAATAAAAAAGAACTATTAAAATGTTTTTGGAAGTAATAGCAGACATAACGGTTAAAACGGAGACGAAAACTGGATTCTTCGAAAAAAAGAAGCAAGACAAATCTTATCTCTATTTTAAGTTGCAAGTAAAACAGTTATTATTACTATAACACGCAAGCAGAACTCTTAGCAGTTAGAATATGCACTATGTCATAATGTTAACCAGAGATTGCATGCAACAATGTCAGCAGAATACTTTAAAGCACGAGTATAGGTGAATCTTGAGGAGGAGGTAAGAAGTAAACAGTCGTGTCCGGTGCACGTTAAGTGTGGTGGGCGGTGACAAGCAGGGAGGGTGATGGGGTGTCTAGAGACGACAATTTGTTTTTTGTGCTTATTCCGTTATCTGTCAACTCCCTCCCGCCCGCCCCACTGTGCTTACCTGCATCGGCAGCAACAGGAAGTAAGCCTATGAATACCATCTCCATGGTATTCAAGAACTACTTGGAAAAAGCCAATCCCGGGCATTGCCTTGTTGGCATGCCTGGTACTGGGTTTGAAAGAAAATGTTGCTTTAGGGCCACTGAGAGATGACAAGATCTGTGTCCTTCTCTGCAGGGTATAGGGAGTCTCTACTGTTGATGCTGATGATCAGGGTCCAGGAAAAAACCCAGGCAACTCACTGTGCACTAGCAAGAGAAATATGGCGGGCTACCATGAGCTTAGGGCTGGCCAGTCCCACCACCACCCCACTATCATTCCAGTTTACCCTTGGCCGTATCATAATCCGTCTACATGTACTGCCCCATGTTCAGACACAGCAGGAGTTTTGCATGTTGTGTGTGGGGTAGAAGTGTGGATTTCAGCCTTCAAGGGGCAGCCATATAACACCTGCCTATAAAGTGTGGAGGGTCAATCCGGCTACATCTGCCTTCTGCCTTCCTCTCTTAAAGTGCAGGCGGAGGCAGTGTTCCTGATGGCTGAACCACATCTGGCTTACACATCAGGTAGACTTTCAGGTGGGCTTCATGCCACCAAAAATAGGATCACCTCGATGGAAGATCGCCTATTACATGTGTACAGTTAGCAGCTGCACAGCTTTCACTTGAATTGCACACATGTATGCATAGTATAAAAACAAATATATAACGTACTAGTCACATGATCATTTGTGTACATATAAGTAAAAAAAAGAATGAGTTACCCACTGTGGCGGTAGTGTACGCATGATAGGATACATTTAAAGTGCAGTCCATGGCAATAAGGCACAAGACTTCAGAGGTTCAAAGTTGTGGGTCTCGAAGTGTTCCAGAAAGTTATGGCACGTTTTGGGAGACAGTGGTATTATTTCGTTACAAGGCATGTTGCCTTGTTCCTACCAGGAAATGTAGTCTAAGGAGCAAGCGTCTTTCAGCGCAAGACATAAGTGGAGCAAGACATTAAAGTTGAGCTAAACAACAAAACCCTAATTAAGGTGATTCTTGCAAATGTTTACTTTTTTGTGTTGCCTCACCCAAGCTGTCCGTAGGGTAACCACCTCGTTCCATATTGGCTGGGCACAAAGTTTCCAGTGCTCTCCTATTGTTTTGCAGCGCATTGCATTTTGGGAGTTGTAGTGTTAGCTAGATTCCAGTTAACTAGTGACGGGTAAAAAGAAACCCAGGACTGGAAATGTGGAGCTGTGATGAAAAGGGAGCGAAGTAAAACCCTAGGCATGCGTGACGTTGTACATCACACACGAGACCTTCCTATACTTTTCACTAGGGTCAAACGGTGCCCTGCTCGATCTGTACCAAGTGATCAATAACAATCTGCACAGAGCATCGCAGGCAGAAATGTGTGTCTTGAACCCCCTTACTGGTAACCAGAGTCTCAAAGAACAGTTTCGAACGTACATATGATTTACCCAGACAAAACAGAGAACAGTGCATTGACCAACGCTGTCCCTCAGTGCTTGAAGTCTTCTGTTCCCATGAGGCACAGGGTCAGACTGATTTGCATATGGCCATGTCTGAACTGGGGTGGCTGAGTGAGCTAAAGAATGGTGATGGATTAAATCCAGATCAGTTGACTGGGAGTGAGTGTTTGATTTGCTCAAACGCTCCGTCCATCATCCCCTTTTGTATCGGGAAGTCTTCTTACAGCTGCATAGTTATTGTTAAAAATTGAGTTCATGCTGTCAGATTTCTCTTAGACTTCTCATCTGGGAATACTTCCCTCATAAACATAAAATGTATGTCATAGTGTACGGTTTATAAATAAGTTTCAAAATCGAGTATGTATACACCTGATTCTTTATTAATCTGAATTAGGTCTTGGTGGCTGCTTAGCAGTGGCAGACAAAAGGGACGCCTGCCTGCTTGCTTGTTCATCATGACCCTCTTACCCGCTACGTAGACTTCTCTTACATTCTACGCCATCCCTGTTCCAATGTGGGCCTGTTAGATTATGCCATGAAGGACAAAGATTATCTGAAACATTTTCGGGTTTGGATTTTGCCCTCTTGACTAGGTCCACAACGCGTATCGCAATTACAAACTTTTTCTGAGGCTTACAATTGTGTCTATGTTTTTACATGGTGACACTAGAATCATGTGCTAAAAATGTACATTATGTCATTCAGTGCAAATCACTCTCGATTATTTTTAGAGCACGTGTCCGTTGTTTGACAGGAATATATTTTCCTGGCAGGCTATCTGCTAATATCGAAATCAATGAATTCCCACCCCAACATTTCGAAAAATGAGATGTCCTGACAAAAGAAAGCAAAGAAACATAACGAGCAATCATACCTTCTCAAAATATTTGATCTCATACTCCAGGATGATACCATTGGGGCGGTCGGGTTCTTGCCATGACAGAGAAATGCTGTTTTTGGCTATTTTGCCTTTCTTCACCAGGCTGATTGGGGAAGGGGCTGAAAAAAAGACACAAACAAAATTACTTAAGAATTCAGCCAGTGTTTCAAATTCACCTCTTCTATATAGAGTGCACAAACTGAATTCACAATGTATTTCTATTTAACGTATCTTAACTGATGCTCACTGATCTCTCTCGATCTACGCCGTTCTTGCATTCAATTTTGCATCTCTTGCTATTCCTTGCTAACACTTTCACATTATCATTATGAAACTTCCTCCTATTTCAAACAAAGAATGCTGCCTCGTCCAGTATTTTGTTGCACAGCCATGGTGACTGTAGAAGTTAAGTGATCTCCAATAGGGGTACATAAATTAAAGGTGGTTACTCAAGAAAGGTTCTACAATGATCTGAGGCTGGCTTCTTGGTTGTCTTAGTAAAATCATGCAGGGGAGACACCCCTGTGGCAATTAAAACCAACGTAAACCTGACATGGTCAAGCTGAAAATAGCTCAGCCCGATTACTTCAAACCCAAAATCCATTAAAAACATTATTTAAAACTATGAAATCATCTGCCCTCAACAAACTCTAAGATGTCTTCAAAAACATGAAAAGCTCCCTTAAGATCACTGTCAACAAATGTCCCCAAACCATAAACTTTATAGTACAATCCCAGCAAACTCTTAATAAGCAAAATCAATTAAATGCGATCGATCATACCGGCCAAACAAGGTACCTCCACTTCAGCCACTGACTTCATTCTCTCTTCACCACCACCATCCCTTCCCATCGTCTTCTCCATGCCTCTCGAGATGTTATCCCAACCTCCCTGCAAGAGACCCTATCAAGCATTTATTTTGCTCAGGGTTTATTCATATAACCATTAAGTAAGCCATCATCTCCCTCTCCCGACGAAAATGTCTCATTCCCTTGCCTCAATGAGAGTCTATCATCTTGGTTTCCTAAAATACTACAAAAAGTGGCCCTAGGTGAACCTCTTTAAAGACTACAACACCCCAAGCCTCTGTCTGTTCAGTTGCTCTCTGAGACACAGCCATGAAAAACACACCTTGTCGTCAATTGGGGGAACACTCCATCTTATACCATCAGCTGGCATCTCCTCAGAATACCTGAACTGGATGCCATGATCCATGAAACACCGAACACCAGCCTTCAGTTGGCCACCAATGCCAATGAACTGAAAATTAGTTCAGCTCATCTGTACATTACTTCTCTGGACAGATCAAGGTAAGATCGATTCTCATTAAGCCCTCCCTGTGCCCTGCTTCATTTCCCCTCTTGCCCATCCCTTTAGGCATCTATCTCCATGCTGTCCATGCTGTCACTCATGAGCCTACCACACAATTTAGTCTTTTACTTCTGCTCACATGACACTTACATCTGCGTCAATGTCTGAGGTGTTGACAACAAATTATTCCCCAAGTCCAGTGACAGTAAAAAAGCATCATGCCACCAATCCATGCAATGCTCCTTTCTCCCTCAACCTACGTTTCTCCCCTATCTTGGATCTTCATGTCCCAAGGCAAAAAATCTACCCCAAAAGTAACCTAAGCATGATGACCTATATCAACCCAGCCATCAAAGCACTTTCTTCCAACAACTCTGTCACCTGAAATAGGATACTGTGAAGTACACTGGAAATGGACACCCCTGTCAAAAGCAACATCATCAATGCTAAGCTGAGCCACTGTTGCATCTCACCTAGACTACACAAGCAGGCACTTCTTGGGAGCCCTACTTTTGCTACTCTGAAGACTGCAATGTATCCATAAATCCACTTCAATATAACTACTATACCTTCATCTACGTGACAGCCTCTCACCAGCCCTGCACACGCTTCACTGACAGCCAAAGGACAGATGGTCTGTCTTCAAGGCACACTGCACCATGATAAGGGAACTCTATGACAAGGGCTGAACCTTCATCCAATAAAAGCTGCAAAGACACTTGCAGAGTAGAACTCTTCACCCTAGGCTGACACTTTCATTGACCATCCCACTAAAGAAACAGAAAAGCAGGGATGGAACATCCTTCTCCAGGCAGGCTGTATATCTTTGGAACTTACTCCCGGCAAAGGCAAGAAACATCCAAGCTCTCCTGGCAATCAGAAAGGCAGTTCAGGTCAGGCTTTTACCAAATACATAAGTGTAGGAATCCAGCTCTCTAGGTAGTACACTAAAACTAAGTACACTCTGCAGGGAGTTCAGTGGGTCTTCAATTGGTACATAGAGGCAAAAGTAGATAATAGTAATGCTTTATTTGTGGTAGTGTGGGCAAGCAGTTAAGCTTATGACAGAGTAGTGGTAAGCATTTGCTGTACTCACAGAGTCAATAAGTGAGACACAGACAGAAAAAAAAATCCTAGACAAATTTGCAAAACAATCGCCTGATTTTTATATCATTTTTAAGACAAAGAACTTCGTTCACAGGTAAGTAGATTTTTAGTTATGAATTGCCAAAGTTCCGGAAATATATCACTGTTGTGTGCAATTACGCACAATTAAAGTCTATAGAGAAAAACATAAAAATGCATATAAAATCACAGAGTCTGTTCTGGAGTTTCACCTTCGAGGTTTAGAGTAGCAGCAGGCCAACATCCAATATTCCACCATCGGATTCAGCCAGGAGCAGGATGCTGAGGTAGTTGGTAGCTGGTGTGCTACGATGAAAGGTGCCACCCCAAAATAGGCTGCACAAGGGGACATAATGGCAAGTCGGGGGACCCCAAATGAAGGATCTGGTCGCAGGGCCTCAGGATCATGGAAGCACAGCTGGTATGTTAGTGGGCAGGCTGGGTGCAAAGCAGATAGGTCAGCTGGGCTCTGTGCGTTAAGATGATCTTGACGGTCAGGGGCAAGCAGGTTACAGGGACGATTTCTGGAAGGCTGGGCCACTCACAAAGTGGATTTAATGGGGCCTCAATGTCCCTTGACAGGTGCCTGCTTCCTGGGCAGTGGTCGGGTACCTTCGGTATTGCTACAGCATGGCTACAGTAGGTCCTGGCGTTCTCTCACTAGGTGGGGGGGGGGGGCAGATCTGACATTCCAGAGCTGGTGTACCTCTTCTTGCTTGAGTGCTGAGTCAGAGCCACCGGAAGCAGCAAGTCAGTAAACAGACTCTGCGGGTTTGTTGCCTGTGGACTGCATCCTCTACCCCAAGGGAGTTCTCTGGCAATTTGCGAATTGCGGGGTTCTCCGAGGCCTCACAGCAGCAGGACTAGACAGTCTATCATGATTGTTGAGAACTAGGAGACAGCAGGCAGGGTCTCATGTCAACATTCTGCCGCAGGTACTCTGTTCTCAGGTCAGCAGCTATTCTTTGTCCGTTTTCTTCTTAGGTCCATCAAATTTAAGATTTACGGTCCAGGGGTGCCCCTGAATACTAACTTTGGAGGTGTTACAGGGGGAGACAGGTAGTAGCCAACACGCTACCGACCTTCAGGGTGCCTACACCCTATATCTGACTACTTCTTGTGGGGAGTGGGCACAACCCTGACCCTAATTGGCTAATAGTCTCTCAAACCAAGATGGAGGAAACTGAAAAGTGAGCTCCACATCACCTGTCCCACCTTAGGGGTGATGCTGGCTGTATGGGTACCCACCTCCTAATTTAGCATTTTTTTCTGTCTGTCCTCCTTCCAAATGTGGAGGAGGACAGGGGGGTTGGCATCCTCCACTATCTGGAGATACCTCGGTCACATTACCAAGGTGGCATCATCTTTTAAGTTTCCCACCTTGGAATGCCATTCCTGCCTGCAGGAGGTGTGAGGCACCTCTGTCCAGAGCAGGCTTTGTTCCTGGCCTATGATGCCAGAAACATGTCTGGTGGTGGCAGGCTGGCTAAGACTAGTCAGAGAACACACCAGTGTTTTGTATTTTTTCAGGGAACCCTTTAAGGTGCCATCATGGTGCGGGGAGCTCATAATGATGGGTGTCCAGCCCATGTACTCTCTATGGCTTCCCTGTGCACTTACAATATCCAAGAACGAACTTAGATATTGTATGGCAATATCTGCTTATGCAGATATGTCCACAACTAGGATATAGTGCACCCTGCCTTAGGACTGAAAACCCTGTCATAGAGCAGGCTTACCTATACATTATGCGGTGTCTGTGGGCATGGCACAAAGGGATGTGTGCCATGTCGACTCAGTTTTCTCTGCACCAAGACACGCAGCCTGCAGTGGTGGTTTGCATGACCTTGGTGAGGGGCCCCTAGGGTGGCACAGGTTGTGCTGCAGCCCTAGTGGACACTCTCCACTAGGGCTTACTAGGGACTTATAGGGGTTGCTGAAGTTGTGCCAATTGTGGTACAGTTTTGGGACAGAGCTCTGGCACTGGGAACCTGGTTATCAGGGACCCAGTGCACTTTCAGCCGAAATCACATCATGTTCCAGGAAAAAAGTGGGGGCTAACTATGTCAAAAGAGGCACCTTCCTACAACAAGGAATGATTGCACAACATGCAGACAACATCATTTAGCATCAAAAGAAGGCGATAGACTGCACAAAACTAAGGATCATAACATACTCACATAAGAACTGAAATTAAGCTACCTCAAGCATAAACATAAATGTTTTCTTAAAGGACAAAGTTGTGGAAAATAACATTTTTATAATGTTAGAAAAATAAATGTGCTGGATAAAGCGGGGAAACACAGAGAATAGGGAAAACTCATGCACTCTCATAAAGTGATTTTAGAAAAAGGAAAAAAGTTACCGGAAATCAACACTTGTGGAAGGATAAAAGGAGGCTGTCACAGAGATGGAACACAGGCTATTCCCCACACAAAGGATAAAGACTAAATGGACAGACTAAAACAAATAAAGCCATTAAACAAAAAGCAAGAAAATATGATTGACAAAACAAGAAGCCAATGGATATCAATGGGTGGAGTTGCTTTCCAGGTGACCTATTGACACGTCTCCATTAAGTATCTCACGACCAAACATTTGCACTATCTGGCAGGCTTACACCTAAAAAGTGGAGAGGATTCATTTGGCAAACATGCATGTGTTGGAATTAGTGACAAATGGGATACATCCTTTGAAAATTACCATGCTGAAGACAACAAACCACAAATAGTGATTTATGCACACTTACATGGGAGATGGCATGCGGTGAGGCAGACTGTGCCACTAAATAAAATGTGAACACCCCTAGTCTAATTGCATTATGTCTAAAATGTGATATTAGGGGTGTCACTGTGTGTGTCAAATCAGCTGAAAACAACATCATTAACCCAGAACATATGTCAATGGCTTTTGGATAGATGGATTACACTATCATCCATCTACACAGGAAGTGACATCACTGCATTTCCCATCATCTATCTGCACAGGAAGTGACATCACTTGTTTCCAGCCAAAACTGTCTTTGACAGAAGAAGCCAAGCAACGGGACTTAAGTTCCCATTATCCGTCTGCACAGGAAGTGGCAAGACTGCATTCCCAATATCCATCTGCCCAGGAAGTGATATCACTGGTTTTCCATCTAAACCATCTTAAGCAGAAGAATTTAAGCAAGAGGACTTAATATCCCATCATCCATCTGTAAACTGATCGCCACACCCTATGTTCCTCCACCCTCCAAGGACCTACTTAATAGCATCTGCAGTGCCGACAGACAGTAAATGCGACAGCTGGAGTGCAAAAAGCAAGCCCATCCGCACCGTCCTTTCCTGGACAGCACTCAGTTCAAGGAACCCTGGTCCTCCCGCAACCCTCCGATATCCTGCAACACTTCTTCAGGCTTTCAACCCCGGCTGCTGCTGGTTGCATTGCAGCCACACTGCACCACACAACATGGAGGAAGCATTCACATGCACGTTCTGTAAGTTCTCATGCACTATCCCACACCCTACAGCCACCACTTTAGGATGAAAAGCATAACTTCGCATGCACTCACACAAACCAGTCACTAGCTCACACTCACATAGACAAACCACCGCCCACTTAACCTGCCACACTCCCATGCATGCTCCTCAACACACGCTCGTTCACCAAATAAACCACAAGGATTGGGACCTACTGGCCAACCACACTCCAAACCTGTTCTTCCTCACAGAAACATGGCTAAACATGGCCAACCTCTAAAACCTCGGCTTCACCCAGTACATTACTTATTCCATCCACACTTCTGGACACCTATTGAACCTGAGCAAATGTAAACTAGGCAGAAAATGCCCTTATCAGTTCAGCATGCTAGTCCCACACCACCACAGACCTAAAAACACTGGACATGTCTGCCATAGCTGGAAAAGCACCTCAGAAGAGGACTGGGCCTCTACATGCATCTGCCTGAGAACATCAGTAGCTTGCTGAAAGCCACCAACAACCGCTGGATCACCTGTATGATCTGACATCCTGTATCCCCTCAAGTACAACCCAATGGCAAACAGCACCGTCACTGTTGCAACTGAAATTGCCCTCACAGCCAAAGAACGAACTCTGACCTTGTGGTCTGCCGTTACAACCATTGAAACCACTGGTACAGTGAAGACCATCCACTTGGGGGTCCCATATGGCCCTTGCCCTCACCACGACTTCAGCAAAGGACTTCCATCAATCTGAAAAGTACCAATATCCTTCTGCACACCTCCATCAACAAAGCTACATTCCTTGACACCTACAAACACTCCACCTTCATACTCCGTCTGATTCAGCTACACTCTCCAACTACAGACCTATTTTCCGCCTACCGTGACTGGACATAGTCTGACAGAAACTAATCCACCTCACCAACCACCTCAGCCACCAGCAGCTCCTTGATGCCACTCAGTTCGTATTCAGGTACACAGTACAGAAACCTCACTCATTGCCCCCACAGATGACATCCACATGATTCTTGACAGAGGAGACACAGCAGCTCTGATTCTTCTGGAGCTCTCTGCAGCATTTGACATGGTCTCACATCCCATCATCTTCATGTGCCTGTACAAAATTGGCATCAAAAATCCTGCGCTCCCCTGGATCTTCTCCTTCTTAATGGATTGAACACAAGCTGTCATCCTGGCACCTTACTTCTCAAATCCTGTAAACTCATCTACGGCGAGGCACAAGGTACATCGCTCAGACCCTCCCTCTTCAAAGCATACATTATCCCTCTGGCAATGTCATCCACACATACATCATCAACATCCTTCCCTATACCAACAACACACAACTCTCGGGAAAGACCTTCAACACAAGGAACAAGTTCACTGCCAGCATTACCAATGTCTGTAATGGATGAAAGGCAACTATCTCAACCTCAACATCAACAATACAGAATTCATGATCCTCTGCAAGACCACCTCGATATGGGACTCCAACTGGTGGCTTGCAGAACTCAGACCCACACGCTCACCCAGCACCCTTACCAGGATTTTCAGAATCATTATCAACAGCAAACTAAACATAACCCACAAGTCCTCCTTCCACAACTTGAAGATGCTGAGAAAATTCTTCAATGGCCCCCAAGCAACACCGAAAAAGCTGTCACTCACACCCTAGTCACCAGCAAGTTGATCTACTGGAATACTCTCTACCCTGGGATCACCAAGCAATTCCCCAGCAGACTTAAATTGACCAGAACTCAGTCTCCAGACTCAGCCTCAACCTCCCACGCAAACCTCAGGTAGCTCAAAAGGCTCCTGAAACACAAACACACTCATTTTAAACTTCTTGCACCCTTCCAATGTTTATGCAGAATTAGATTGGGAGGATGGGGGTTCTTTTACATCACTCCAAAGCGTGGAACAACTTCCCACTCCAAATCAGAGACTCCTCCTCTCTTCTTGAATCCCATAAGAAGCTGAAGACCTGGCTTTTCAATTAGGCAACCTATCCCAGACAGGTGTAGACAGACATCTGTTCAGGTAAGGATACCCTCAATGGATGACAGAGCGCTTTACAGATACACATAACTTAACTATTATGCTGCACCCTTTTGGGAGCTGATGTGTACTCTCCCAGGGGGTTCTAACTCTCTTGAGTCAAGCATTGGATGTGGGTTACATAAGAAAGGAACATCACTGTAGGACGAATGGCGACCTGACTTACACCATGGGTTAAAGAGCCCACTGATAACACAGAATGAATGCTAGATAAACACCAACTTCCATGCCAGGAGGATAACTGGTTCATACAGAGCATGGTAGTACAGTGTAAAGACATGGCAACAAACAAGACTCCACACTTGTGTGATTTTTACACACTATACAAGCATCAGTTACTTTTACCATCAATCCTCATCTATATCCAATCTACTCACATTCCTTTACCTTTACTCTCCTTAGAAAATGTCTTTCATCTGTCCATGAACCCTCTAAAACACCCTCTTAGCACACATTCGGCACCAAATTTACAACCACTATACTATATAAAGAAATAGTTATCCACGGCCAACACACTCGCAGAATCTACACAATGTCTCCATCCTTGCATCAGAATGTGTTCCCTCTCAAGCTTTACTAGTTCTTAAAATAGCAGGGAATGCAAGCAGAGGGGACCCGCCTAATAAATTTGCATTACCCATGCCCGCCCTGCTTCCCTTATAAACCACACACATACACATTATTTTCCACTTATAGTCTAGGATTTCTTTCCGAGAGCTCAGACCAAAATGCCTTTTAGTCAAAAACAGAGATATTAACCCTTAGGAGTTAAGCACAAGAACTAGACCCTGACACTGGGACACAGATCCTGGTACAAAAGCACTGACACTGGAGCTCGAACAATGGGACAAGGACAAGGACCGAGTGGCAGGCGTCTGTTTTGGCGTTTTAAAAACCCTTCGGAAGGTCCTGGCCTTCCTTCCTAGCTCTGCTCGTAAAACGCTAGTACATGCTCTCGTGACCTCACGCCTAGACTATGGCAACCTGCTGTACCTGGGAGCCACTGGCAAGGCAATGCACCGCCTCCAGGTATTACAGAATGCTGCCGCCCGCCTTGTCTTAAAAATCCCTAAAAGATCGGACTCCAAAGCTGCCTTGCAGACCCTCCACTGGTTGCCAGTGAGAAGCAGAGTGGAATTCAAAGCCCTCTGTACCTGTCACCGCATTCTTGCTAACAAAGCGCCAAAACCTTTACAGAACCTAGTTACCAAGTATGTACCATCTCGAACTCTGCGCTCCTCAAACGGAGGCCTACTTGAGGTACCTAGGGTAAAAAGGGCCCGCATGGGAGGGCGCTCGTTTCGACATCTGATTGCGAAGAGTTGGAACGCCCTGCCTACCTATCTCCGCCTAGACCCATCTGAATCTAGCTTCCGGAAGAACCTAAAGACTTACCTGTTTGCAAGATAACAGAGCCCTCTTTTCTTCTGCTTGGAGGTTTCTTCTCAGTCTTAGCGCGGGGACACGCTTTTAGCGTAACCAGGCGCTCTACAAGCTTCCCTATTATTATTATTAATGTGGAAAGGACGCTATGGCACAGACTCGACCCCTAACGCCAGGACCCACACAATTGCATCCCCTTTGGTTTTGCATCATCACAAATGCAACCCCCGGAGAGATGGCAACACACTTTTTGACAAACCTGCAAGCCAACAAACCAGACAAAAACGGAGGCCCTGTGTTTTACAAGTACGAAATTTCAATAGATTGTAATTAATATTTTAACACGTTTCAATTACAAAAGTCCACACCAACTCCTTATATGTAGAATAGCACCCACCTTCCATGTGGAGGGAGGGGCAGAGACCAGCGCCTGACAATGGAGCTCAAGCACAGAGGAAGGTCCCTTGATGTGCGTTCAAATCATTCCTTCAAAGGACTTAAATCCAGTGTTACGCCCCCTAAATACAAATATCTTAATGACCAATATGGTAATGACATTGGCTGTAATACACCGTCAGGCTGGTAATGATCAAGGCGCAAGATGCTCTTTCCACTTGCTCCAACAACAGCTTGAAGCCACAGAGGTCTTCCAGGACCTGCCAACCTTAGAATATTTTTCACAGCGTGATACTGCGGGGAGAGCACGAGAAGAGACTTTGGAGTAGGGATGGTTCTGGAAATGTGGGAGGGTGTTTGGAGCAATCCCATTTGCCCGGGCAGTCGAGCCGCACCTTCCCTCCCAAACACACAAACAAAGCTTCCGGAGGCCTCCTCCCAAGCCCACGAGAGATTCAAAAATAGGGAGTGGGCTCTAAGAGAACACAACATGGCACACAGACGACTGGGAACAGGCTGTCCTTCTAATTCGCTGTGTGACTCACCATCTCTGTGACGTGTGCTGATAGTGTGACACATGACGGCACCTTGTGAGTTGTTAGATCTGCACAATGAGTATTTAAGAGACGTGCTGCCTCTGTGCAGACCACCCATGCAGGAACAGGAGCCAGGTTCACAAAATTATTGGTGGGGCCCTGATCACATGACCAAATTGACTATGAATCTCGAAAAACTGAAGGTGTGAAATGCATGCACTTTTATCTGTTTTTTAAGTTGGGACACTGCTGTTTATTTCACTGTCGCATCTCTGCTCTTGCTTCCTCTGCACACAAACTGCCTCCTCTGCTCATACACGGCGCCTCCCTCTCTCTGCCCCCCTTGCTCCTTCTAGGCACACACTGTCCCCTCTGCTCCCCCCCCTCTCAACACGCACCGTCTTCTCTGCTCCCTGCTGGGTATGGCCACAGAGTTTGTGCATGCTCAAAAACCTTTTCTTTGAGAATGTAGGAGCGCCTAACTTAAACATGCAGTCATCCAAATTCAATTACAAAAATCAATCATAAATGCGTACACAAAATAACAATTACATTTGACAAATTTAAAGTGCCTGAGCCTAATTGGCTGTCTGTCCAGCCGCCAGCAGTGGCGTAGCTGGACCTTTTGCCACCTGTGGCGGTCCCAGCCTTTGCAGCCCCGCGGCGGCCATAAGAGCAGGGTGGAGCTGGTGATTGATTCCTGCGTCTGCCGCCCCAGTACAGAGGTAAAAGCAGTGTCGGGGGGATGCCGTCCCCAAATCTCATGACATATGGGACGGACCCCACCCCTTGTACGCCACTGGCAGCCAGTGCTTGAAATGGAAAAATATAGCTGCAAGTACCCTATCCTAGGGTACTTGTTTGTTACTGTGAAGTGCTGGTACTCTCCAATTGAAAGTATTGCACATCTGCTGAGACATGCTGGTACTCTCCATCTTAAAATAATAAACTGCAAGTACACAGTACCTGGTAGTTCCAATCCATGTAAGGCACTGCTAGCAGCCTTAGTCAAAGTTTTAAATAATTACCAAGATCCGGTAACCACTGATTACGCTTTAAAACAAGCAGTTGCAATGCAATAGGTCAGGCATTTGCGAGAGTTTAAGCTATTGGCATTGTAAAGGACAATGCTTTTTATTTACCTGTTTTTATAATTAACACATAAATAAAAGCCATTGTCATGAACAATGCCAAATGTTGAAACTCTTGTAAATGCGAGAACTATTTCACTTCAAAGAAGTGACCGCCATTGTCCTGGGCAGCTTGGAAAGTGAAAGTGTGCATGGCACGCTGAATTTAGCAGGAAAGCATGTCATGCCTGCAGTAGGAGAAACTCTTTAAAGAAAATAGCTCTTACAGACTAAATAAAGCATACTGTGTAACAGAAGTAAATGAGGTACTAAGGAGGGAATAACAAGCCTAATAAAAAATCAGAAGCTAGCATTTACAAAGGACAATGACACAAGACAATGAAAAATATGGGTGGAGAGTGGGCGCAGCTTCAAGTCCATACTCGAATACAGCATGCCTCGCAGAGCAGTGGATGCCCTGCCCAGGCTCGACCTAAAAAGACAAATAACTCAGATTCTTTCTTTAAGCTACACAGTTTTAGCATCATGTTTATCAAAGGGACACGCTGACAGACCCAATCATCTGCACGATAGGGAGTTGCCTCAGTGTAAATTCAAGTACTAATAGGCTGACAGACACAAACAGTGGAGGCTGTTAAATAGCACAATGTCTATCACAGAGACTGGTTCATGAGGCATGCATTAGGTGACAGCCACACCCCTATTGTGGTCATGGCAACATAGGAACAGCAGCTCAATGAAGGAGATAAGAAAACTTCTGTGCGCTTTCAAGTGCTTCACATGCCGACACACCTGCTGCATGCAAGATTGCTAGAGTTGCCTCTACCAAAGTGGAGCCCCTCAGTTGTAGACCTGCCAACTATTACAAACATTTCACAGTGTGAGCAGGGGGCAAGGCCTTGGAGGGGGTGGGGCATAGTGGTGAAAAGTACCTATGAGGCACATGTGCTCCCGCCCCACCCCCAAATTATCGCCTCCCGAAAAAAAGTTTGTTGAGGTTGCTGCTGAAGTCCTGGGATGTATTCACATCCCTTTTTGGGCCTTGGCAGTTCAAAATATCCTAAAATGAGCTGGAAATTCACTGTTTTCAGCGGTTTCCAGTTTTTTTCTCTGCCACCAAGTGATATCATCTCCTCACCGTGTGACCCTGTGAAGAGAGCCAATATCATATGTCACGCGGTGGCACCTTGTGACTTGGCAGGCCTGCATCTGAAATATCGCTGGGCCCGAGCCCCTTTGCCCAACAGATGTTGGCGCCTGTGCATGCAGGAATATCTTTTTCTCTGCAAATGGACATGTGGCACAGATGGTTAGGCATTTGGGATGCACACCCACACATGGTCAGGGGAAAATTTCAACCATGCATTTTTGTGCATTTTCTAATAAACCCAGCATAATTGTGAAAATATACTTGCGGAAGCATTTATATATTTGTTGGAACTCTGGCTCAAAGTGGGATCTATATTAAACTAATGCTGGGTTTCACATAACTAATTCATCCGAGGATCAGGCAGAGAATTTTAGAGTTCTGGTCTAACTGTCCACCTGTGGTGGTAAAGCTCTGATTGTGTGGAGTCCCATTGGTCCCCAGTTGCAATGACAGCAATTTATTCTGCCGCTGAACACCCTGAGTAGGAGTCTATTCTATAAATGACAGTGATAAATTCATAAAATAAACAAGAGTAAATGACTCTTTATAAACTACAACTACATTATTATTCAACTAGCTGAAATGACAAACATTGAATAATTGTGCACAGTTTACGTCCCCCCATTATGATGATAGTAAATTGTTTCTACAGAGCTTTCTAATTTCTAAGCAAATTTCTTGGTATTAAAGTCAACAACCACTGTAGGATTAAAAGGTGAGTTTGCCCCGCAAAAATTGTATTTTTTATTTATTAAGAGAGATTATTCTCATAAAATATTAATGTCATTCCTAGTTTAAAAGGGTTATAGACTTCAATAACAAAAATACTTTCCCAAGAGGTGTTTTTCTGTTTGATTAGGTAATTAAGGGAGTGTGATACATGTGCTTTCTGAAATTTTGAAATCAACTATTCTGTTGCTTGGCCTCTTTTTGTTTATGTTGAAAATTAAAGGACCATTGACCATAGGAACATTTGTGGCACCTGGAAGCTGAGCAGGATTAGTCCTTCTGTTTGATTCTCTCAAAAAAGCATCCCTTGAAGACTTTGGGCCCGATTCAAAGTTTTCTTTCTCTGAGTATTACATCAGCAAATTCAGGAGTAAGCATAGCTGTAGCTACACCAAGACCATTGCATACATCTGCCTTACACCATAACTAACTAAAAGAGAGTGATACATGGCAATAAATAGCATTGAAAAGACTGAGGGGCTTATTTACAGGAGGCCTGCACCACAGGAGCATCACTTCTTTTTTTGACATTGAGGTGGCTTAGGCCACTAGATCATGTCTTTGAAGGGACGCAAAGCCACCCTGTGTGGGTTTGCACAGCCTCATCGATATGGAGTAAGGCAAGGCAGCGCAAAGTACTGCATTGCCTAACTCTGCATCAAGGAGGCGTTCCATGGGTGTTGCGGTGGGTTTTTCCCACGTAAAACCCATGAATTTAGACACTACCCCAGGTTTACAAAATCACGTAAACCTGGGGAAGTGCCAAAACCTTATGCTTCCCCAGAGCAGGCATAACAAGAAGAAATTGTTTCATTTCTCCGGGGAACAGCGTTTACAACGCAACTTTTACCACGCACTACCTTTACCACGCAACTTTTACAACGCAAGTCATTACAATGACTTGCGCTGGGGGGCGCTGTAGGATAGGGAATGGTTTAATTTACTATCCAAAACCTTTCCCTACTATCCACGGGGACTGGAGTTGGAAAAGTAAATTAAACTACTCACTATCCAGCGCTCCCCAACGCAAGTCGTTGTAACGACTTGCGTTGTAAAAGTTGCGTGGTAAAGGCATGCGTTGTAAAAGCATACATCCTATTTCTCCTCGAGTTTTCCTCTTCCCATGTGTGCTGCATTCTGCAAGACACATACAACGAGGAAAATGCCTCCATGGATTTTTTTTGTGCAGGAAGGCGCCACTTTCTGCACTAAAACAATCCTGGCCAACACTCAAACACAGGCAATTGTGCGCTGGCTGAAAGGACAGGAATGCACAGTGTCTCGTAAATATGGTGCATTACGCCCTTTCAAATTAGTAGAGTAGGACAGCCTAGCAAGAAGATTTGTGGCACTGCCCAACGTCAATTTTTTTGTAAATGAGGCCCTTATTTGGCAGGGCAATGGTGAACACCTGAACAGAAAAATCTAATTTTGCACAGGTTCTGAAATGTCTTGCACGGTGGCTAGGAGTAAGTCGCACGCAAGTTAAGTGAGGAGTAAAGACACAACAGCAAGTAGAAAATGCTCAGGGTATCGGGGCTTTTCAAAGGATCCCAGGCAAACTGAGCAAGGATGGTCCAAAATGTTGGATTAGTGGACGAAAGACACAGAATGCCCAGCTGAAAATAGTTCCTCTCATGCCTCGCTTTGTGAATCTAACAGAAGGCAAACAAATTAGACACCAGTGTGCCTTCCCCTTGTTCTTTTATACTCTCAAATACTTCCAGGTGTACACTGAATAGTACTCCGTGTGCCTCAGAGAGGCTCTCGGGATTGCTGTCAGAGAGTGTTAAATATGGCCCCGGCGGTGGCCTCTCTCGTCTCACCTTCTCAGGATAATGAACGAGGCGCTTATGCCTCTGTAATCATGAGCTGCCTCAACTTTAACTTATGGCACACTTTATGTTGTACCGCGAACATAATTATAGACATACTGTAGAACAGAACTATAAATTTAATTAAGCCATCTACTGCAATTGAGTTGTGAAGAGCACGCTGTGAAAAAAAAAGAAATCTAGTAGTCAAAGAGGTTGTGAGGAGCAGTCGCAGAGGTAATACTTTTGTCCAAAAAGGTCTGTAATTAAAACAGGCATAAAAATAGAATCTATGCGGAAAATGTTTTATGGATATTGTACACGCTCCAGTTTTTATTTTGCTTGCTCATTGCAGAGTCCTCCTCTGTGACTCGCGTGGGTACCAGTTACACTATTAGCTTGTACAGAGTTAAGTATGCAATGCATAAGACACCTTTAAATTATCTATATTAATATGGTGGAATTTTATTTATGACGAACATAGAATAGCTACTTTTTCTACATTTTCAATGTCTAAGAAAATTAAATCTGATCTATTCTGGAAAACTTTCACAACATATCTTTCTGCTCACTCACCTATATCTTAGATACCATTTTTTTCTTTTTCTTTCTTCTTCCTCAAACTTTTCATGTTATAAAACATACTTGTTATACATTTATTGACTTATATTGCTCTTTTTCATCCTCAGAACTATTTCATTATTTTGTACTCTAATTGTTATCATTTACTATTGATGTTGTATAGCTATTGTTGCCAATTTTCTTGTATTTAACATGATGGCTCCATGCCGTTATGAACCACGGGCGGCGTGTGCTCATAACGGCATGGAGCCGTCATGAAGCCGCCGGTCCTCCCAAGCGGCACTAATTCCCCGCCTGTGCGGGCGAATTAATGAGCAGGCGTGGTCATGACGGAACCACGCCGTCATGAGCGCACGCCGCCCATGACTCATGATGGCGTGGAGCCGTCATGAACACCGAAGCGCTGCGTTCACCCCCAAGCCCCCCGTGCCACGGCAAAATTTGCGGCGCAGGGAAGGGGTTAATATATCAATTTTTTTTAAACTATGCAATGCATCTCAGTACATGCTCGAAAATTACTTTTTTAAAGTATCACTCATGAACTTGATGAACTCAGAGCTATATATTCTTGAATGTATTAATTAGTATGGCACAGTTCAAACAAAAAAAATAAGGTATAAACACTGCTTATTCTTGTAAATTTCAAATTTATAGCCCGAACATTTTCATTAAGAGGTAGCCGGCGGCAAAGTTGCCGAATAATCAGGTGGTCTAGTTTGGATTCCACCTCATGTCTGTTTTCTTCCATGACCGAACAGTCCTCAGGGTCTTTTTAGGTTCGATGTTAGCCAAGACCTTTCGATTTAAAAAATAAATATGGCATGCCTGGAATAGGAGCCTTTGTGAGATGAGACTGAATACCTTTTTAACAAAGAATTTGGGCAATTCTTTGCAATGGTTTTGAGATAGTAAGGGTGCAGGAGATATTTTGTTAGGGTCCGAAAGTTCCTTAATCACATAAAAAAATTGTCTTAGGGCAGATCTGGGAGTTCGCAATTTTCTCTGAGTAAAATGCTGCTCCAGTGGCCTTACAGGGCTCATGGTAATGTTCCAAATTGCACTCTGCCTTTTGGTCCTTATTGTATGACTTCCTCCAGTCTCTTTCTAACATCTTGCAATGTTTTTTCTCTAGCAGCAGGGCTTCATTGAACCATGTGGCAGAGGGATAGGTTCTCTTTGAGGATCCAGAGTTGCTGGCAAAGTTGCTTTCGAAACGTACATAGTCCACTGATCCATCAAGGGTTGATCTAGATCTACTATCTGTTCCAGATGTGGTGCCTTGCAATGCAATTGTGTGTTCAAATCAGAGACTTCCAATCTCGTCCAATTTCGTGAATTGCCAAGAGCAGTGGTAGGTTTTATAAAGGGGTGTACTTATTCCCAATGAAAAAAGGCACGACCAGAAGGTCTGATCAGTGTAACAGCACCAGGGGGTCTGTAGTGAGATCCTTAATATTAGAAAAGATAGGATCAAGAAGGTGTCCTACCTCATGGGTGTGTGCTATGTTGACCAAATCTAGATTCAGCGCACTCAGATCATCTATAAAAGTCGTCACCAAATTACTCATGGGGGCTTCAAGGTCGATTTCAAATCACCTGTGTAAAATGCGTGCATTTCAAAATGTGAGGGGCAAGTATGTCAGTAACCATTGAACACCATTTCCCTGCATATCCTGGTGGGCGATAAATTAAGGCCCCAGATATTGTAAATTTCTGAGTAAGACCTAATGAGAAAATCAGAGCTTCGCAGTCAGGGATAGGTAGCTCCTGTGTTTTGCAATGGTAAGCATTCTTAAAAATGATGGCGATCCCACCTCCTACCCTTCTGGAAATGGCATTATTGGATGGAAGTGGGGTGATAACCTCAAGTAAGGATACCTCATGAAGCATGAAGCAGTGTTTCAGTTAGAAACACGGCATCCGCATCATAGTCCCACAGAAAATTATAGATGTGCTGCTGATGTTTGAAGACTCACCAATTTAGTCCATATGTCTTGTTTATATGGCTTTCTGGCATGCTTTCAGTGCTTTTGCATGTCCTGCTTATAGAGACATTTAACTGTTATATTACTAATATTAACTCTGCCACTTATTCCAATCTATCTATCTGTCTATCTATCCACCTCTGTAACTCTATCTGTCTGCCTGTCCATCTGCCTGCGCAACGCAATCTATCTGTCTGTCCATTTACCTGTGCAACTGTCTATCTGCCTGTCTGCCTATCTACCATTGCATCCTTATCATCTTTCTATCTTTGCAACAGCCAAGGGCCGTGGAGGGAGTTGCGGTGGGGCGAAAGGCGGGGAGGGGCAGGGTGGGGGATGCTAAAAACCGGAGTATGGATAATCGGAGGCCAGTAAACAATTTAATTAATAAAATGAATTTCGTAGCGCGCCCTGCATCGCAAAATGCGATGCAGGGCACGCTTCGATATTCATTTTATTAATTAAATTGTTTACTTACCTCCAATTATCCGTACTCCGGTTTTTAGCATACCCCACCCTGCCCCTCCCCCGCCCCGCCTTCCGCCCCACCGCAACTCCCTCCACGGGCCGCGGCTGCTTTGCAAACCTACTTATCTTTGCAATTCTGTCTGCATGTGCTAACCTCTGTCTGTGTGTCTGTGCTAGCTTGTTTGCCTGTCAGTGCAAACCCTTGTCTGTCTGTCTGTCTGTCTGTGCAATCTGTTCTGTCTGTGTAAGCCTCTGTCTGTGCAAGATTTTCTGTCTGAGCAAGTCTCTGTCCTCCTGTCTGTCTGTGCAAGCCTCTCTGTCTGTCTGGTTGTACAAGACTGCCTGTGCAAGCCTCTCTGTCTGTCTGTCTGTCAGTCAGTGCCAGCCAGTCTGGTCAACACTGTCCGTCTGTGCATGTTTTCTGTCTCCCTGTGCAAGGCTCTGTCTGTCTTCTAAGTCTCTCTTTCTGCCTCTCTGTGCAAGCCTCTGTCTGTCTGCTAAGTCTCTCTTCCTGTCTGTGCATGCCTCTCTGTTCGTCTGACTAAGCCTCACTGGCTGTCTATCTGTGCAAGACTGTATGTCTGTGCAAACCTCTCTGTTTGTAAGAAAGATTTACAAAAATACTACAAAAAACATTAGCAAAGGCAAAAGGCCGGCAACCAATGGCAAACCAATTCTTTTTTAAGGTCTGGGGTTAGCCTAGATCTTTGATTTTTTTTTTTAAAATATGTGTATAACATAGTTACCTATTAGGGTTTCCGACCAGGCTTCATCCATTAGTATATTGTGGTATCATTCACATTTTTTCCAGTCACTGCAGCATACAACAGGCATTAAGGGGCAGTGGGTTAACACACTTCAGCCACTGGCTTATTTCAATTTGAGTTACAGGATGCTACCCTTTCACAAGTAAGCATACAAAAAAGTGATGGATGGAATGATTGAATTAATCTCAGCCACTGTAAATATTCTGGACCGCACCCCAGTCCATCGTTATTCTGCCTGACATGCCACCTCAATCTGGACCCAGCCATATGGAGATCAGTCTTGACCCTGCTCCGATGGGAACAGTCCTGCCTCAGCGGCCAGGTCCTCCCTGAAGTGGAACCCAAGCAGGCTCATCAGCCAGGTATAGCCTTTACAAGGAGCGCATCCCCACACAAAGTAGTCCTCTTCGCCATCAGAGACTACTATGGTAATGTGTGTGTTTCTGAAATCCAAAAATATTTTTGCTTTAGCCAGTGATTTTATATTGATGGCCCAGCTGCTTCCCCAACAATAAGGTTTTGCACAAACTCAGACAGAACAAAACAAGAATTGCCAATGCCAAAAACTAGATGCAAACGCCAGGCCGATTGGCTTTGCCAGTGCTTGTTTACTTCTGTTGCCACACATTGTCGCTGTTTTCCTATTATGTTTCTCTTCATCTAACTTTTTTGCTTTTCCCCTTTCTGTTCCTCTGGGGCTAAGCCTATGAAAAGTAACTCCTAATCTTCAAAAATAAGTGCTGTGGTCCACCACCTGCAACCAAGTGGGTGGATTAAGCACTTGGTATAAATTCCAAGAGCTTAAATTTAAACAGGCATTTGGCTATAAAATTTAGCATTTGGAGATTAAACAAAATCATTTGCACCGGTGCCCTATCTCAGTTGTGCATGACATAAAAACTACAAGGGAAAGATTGCGAAACACACAAAAAAAATATAATTCCGTTTATGGTGAGCTCGCATCTCCGTAGCAGAGACCCCTGGTGGTCAGACTAAGGAACATGCACAGATCATAGGCAAAGTCAGTCTACTCCTTGACAATGTAATGTTTGTTATGGAGACAAGTACATTTGCAAACACAAATGTCCAACCACACAGAGTGTGATTTGTATTAATTCACAGCGAATCTTCTTAATGACAAACAAGGCCGAGGTGGGTAAAGGAGCATTACAGAGTGAATAACACAATATCACTTTTAAAGGGTGAACTTTTTCAAGTAAAATTGACATACAAAAAACAAAATGCAGTCACCAGCTACTGATTATGTATGTGTGTTAACTGATGTATATTGGAAGCTCCACGAAACGATGTAAAAAATTTAAAGTGGCTCAGGGGAAACAGAAATATAGCACAGCCAAGGCAGGAGAACAGAAAAACATGAAAAGAGAATGAGGCAGAGGGAAGCTTAGCGTTAACTCTCGAATCAGACCTAAATGGAGCATAGACAGAGGTCGAAGGTCATGGCCGCCTCAGATCAGGGTTGCTCCGAGCCTCACTGTACACAATAGCTGCCCACACCTACCAGCTCAGAGAGTTGTAATTGACATAGCCGCACAACAGCAGCCTTGGAATTTGATCGATCGACTCTTTCCACTGCTCAATCTAATGACCGATATTTGGCAGGATTTGCAGTAACTGTCCGTATTTTACAATGTCTGAAATCCGAGTTATAATAACTTCTTTCTCTCTGGCACTTTATAGAGCATTTCTGGTGTTTCGAAGTCCTGTAAATAACGATTACGGTAACCTAAATCCATTTATCCACCTCAATGCATTCAATGTACTGACTTTAGAGGACGGAAGGATGTGTGTGTCTAATCGAAATTCAGAATAGTGGCCTGCAAATCACAGCAAATTGACAGCAGCAAGCGCTTAACTCGCTGAGCTATTTAGTTGGTACTTTCCTTTTTATGTTTTTATAGTCTTTTTCTTTAAGTTTATTTTAGGAGATGTATGGACCAGGTATCAGTGAAAGATTTTGGCAACCTAAAGCTGAGGAGGCTCTGTCGATCTGTTTGGCTCTCACAATATGACTTCCTGGGCAGACTTTAGGCCTAATTAATAAAGATTGTCTTTCTGTGTGTATTACGTCTGCAAATCCAGGAGTAGTATGCCTGGTGCAGGGACACTGCAGACAGTTGCCTCGTGGCACCAACATACATAACCACAAGAGGGTGATAAATTACAACCAATGGCCTTGAAAAGACTTTGGGCCATATGTATCAAAAAAGAGCTTTGCAATTCTCAAATTGCGATTTTTAGCAAATCGCAATTAGAGAATCGCAAAATGCAATGTATGTAGGATTTGCTAAAAATGTTGTGAATCCTACATATTCCTTATTTGCGAATCGCAAATTGAGATTCACAAAGAAGGAATACCTTCCCATTCATTCCCATGGGCTAGGAGGCCCATAGGAATGAATGGGAAAACATTCTCAATTTGGGATTACCAATTAGAGAATTGCAAATTGAGAATGCCTTTTCAAGGCTGCAAGGGTGCCAAAGGGACACCCTGTTGCACCCCTGAAATATGCATGTGTGCAAATTTTGTGCACATACATGCCCTAAGGGCATGTATGTGCGACATATGGCACTTTTAAAACATCAAAAAAGAGCTGTTTTATAAAGAAAATCGCAAATTACAGCCAACTTAAAGTTGGTGGTAATTTGCAATTACTTAAGGCCAATTTCCAAATAGCAAATTTCTGGTGCTTCCAGAATTGTATTTAAGGAATCGCAATTTGCAATTCCTTAATTGCATTCGCAAAAGAGCGAATCACAAATTTTGCAATTCTCTTTTTTGCGATGGCCTTTAGGGATGATACATCCCAAAATGCTTTTGCCAATTAGCAAACGAGCCGATTCGGAGAATCTGCCCGTTTGATAATGGGAAAAAGGCTTGATATATATGGCCCTTTGTCGGTAGCAAACAATGAGTAACAAAATGCAATTCTGCAATGATGCCAGGATAAGTCACATATAACTTAAGAGATGAGTAAGACACAACCAGGTATAGAAAAGGTAGCATATTTGACAGCGGTGGATGTCAGGAAATGGGGGATGGTGGGTGAAAAAACCAAAATATAAAAAAAAACCACTTACCTCTTCAGGTGGCTGCGTCTCTCCTCTACTTCCCTTCCGCTGAGTCCTGCAACGGAAGCAGGAAGCACACAGGCACCCCTAAGCCAATCACTACGCTGTAATGAAGCATTGTGATTGGTCTGAGTGCAGTGGTTTGCTGCTCAGATGAGCCTGTACATGTTCCTCACCAGGCTGTACATTACAGCCTGGTGGGGTACATGCAACAAGCGCATGACCGTCATGCGCACTTAGAGGATGCTCCTTCCCCTGTGACCCCAGCCCTGCCCCACCCTAACCTAGCACCGAAGCTAAGAAAATTAAATGACAATAACAATGTTATTCACATTTTATTTTTTCTTTTTTCACTGCTCTGAGAGCAGTGGGAAGACGCTCCTCCATCTTTGCGGAGGAGATGTCACTGATAATTGACCTCTAGAAGGGATTCGAGTTCAACTGAGGAAGGATATTCCAAAAAACCGGGTCAGTGGATAAAACACGCAGCACACTGAGTTGAAAATAGTTATAGCTCATACTGTGGATATGAGCACAAGCTAGAACAAAATCAGGAGCTTTAAAAAAATATTTTTTAATTAAAGACTTGAATCATGATGCATGGAAAATGTTATGGAAAACTACAGCATCATGTTCTAGATTGCAAAGCACAGCAGAAGACAAAACACAAGCACTTAAAAGGTTTTCAGTTTAAAGTTAATTTCTGACATCCGTCCCTCCAGAACCACTGAAGTATGATCTCTCTATAGTACTGACTACTCCATCTTGTATGCATGATGCTTCCTCAGTCATCAAGATGATCTGAACTAATGAACCCTCTTGTAGCTACCCAAATATTCTTGATGAAAGAATTTCTCAAATTTCCTCTCTAACCATAGGGTGTTGGACATTTCCCCTCCGCCTCTTCCCACTGGGAAGGGCAACATGTCCTCTGGTTCTTCAGAAAAGGTGTCATTACTTCCATGGTCCTTAAAGCTGCCACTGTGGCACAGTTGTAGATAACCCAGTTCCTAAATGACCAAAAGAGACCTTGGATTATGTACATCAACCCTGAAGAGGACAAGGAAAACTAGTTCTAGTAATTTCTTTTATTATTATTGTCATTTTGTGACATCAAGAATTGGACAGATATGTCTTAAGCTGCAATGCTTGGTAAATTCTGTCAATAAATTATTAACGGTTATAAATTTGTGTACTTTCACTTTCTTTTTAATAATTTGCCTTCCTTCATACATTGATATCAACCAATAATAAACAAATTTTAAAACATACAAACTCTTGATTCGTGTCCTATTAGCAGTGCAACCCTAATATTGAGTGCATCATTCTCCTTCCAACTAAAGAAATAACAACAGCTAATTATGCCAGCAGGAGAATAATACCTCACATAGAGTGATTTGTGTATAAATGAAAAAACAATCCTGTTTTTGCCTTCATGAAATGTAGTGCCTTGGAAATGCTGGAGGTAAATCATATCTGGTTGCTTCTTCTGTGACCAAAGGTCCCACTGAAGAAAACTGGGGGATTTCCTTCTCCTGGTTCCATTTGAGATCAGCCCTATATTCATCATAGGACATGGCCTGTATCCCTTTGAAAGGCATCCCTTTTAGCATTTGAGCAGAGATTGTGGGACTGTCCCATTTTACATCTGCTCTTGCCTTCCACCAGAGTTTAAACAGAATTGCTGTCCCTGATCTTACGTGCTCCACACGCGCATAGAATATCAGTGGTGATTTTCTTTGAAAACTGTGCGTGAAACAAACTCATACGTCAATGAGTGAACCCTGAACATGTGGAGAAAAAAAGATTTCATTAAGTGAGGCCAAGTAAAGATTGTGTTGCAGGAGAAGTTGAAGAATTTTATTCAAGATGCAGTTTGCAGTTGGAAAGTGCCATTCCGCATTATAATTCCAACATCTCATCGACACCAATCTACAACCCGTCTTCAATAAATAGCCCATGTAAGTTTACAGTTTTTCACAGTTAACTTACGCCTTTTGTTTCATTAGCTACAAGCATAGGATCACAGCAATAACAACATATGTATTTTTTACAGCTCTATATAAACTCCTTACTTTACTCAATATTAAAAGGGCTCAATCAGCCCTGCAAGGAAGCAGCCATCTGACCTACAGGGTAGACACATTCACATCAGTCAGGCACATGAAAAAAGGAGCTAACTTGGTGGCCCAAACCCTAAGGAATGGCTTATTTGAAGATGACCAGATTTGGAAAGCGAAAATGTGGGGCACTGTGGGATGGAGAAGATGCAGCGCCGGTCCGCTACGCCGTCGGGATGGCCGGGTGAGAAAAGGCCCAGGTCAAAGGGCATAGGGTCTTTATACCCCACCCTGCCCATCCCGGAGGTGCCGCCCAGCAATGATCCACTTCTGGCCGCCCACCAATAATGAGGCGTGAAGGTGGATCCGGTTCTGGCTGCCCAAGGCCAGCGTCCCGCCAGATCATGGAAGTCCCGGCCCATGGGGGCCCGGGTCCTAAGTGCTGCTTCCATTCCCCCATTTTGGGGGGTGGACGCTCTGTCCAAATGAGTCAACTGCACTTACCAACACTGCCACAGCAAATTAAGACAACAAGACATGAAGGAGAATTGAGTGCAAATTTTGCACAGTATCCTTTGTGCTAGCTGAATTACTTTCTAGTAGGGGTTGCTAAGCAATTCTGCACTGTAACACATGAAAACCTGTCACCTTCAACACCACCTCAATTCTCTCCCTCAGCTTCCCTTATGTTTAGTTGACCCTCTTTAACAAGCACTGGCGTTGCCAATAGGTCTCGCAGTAGGAAAGTTTGAGCTATTGGTTGTGTAAATGACAAAGCCCTTTATGTATTCAAAATGATAACAACAGTGAAAGGCATTGTTATTTGCCATTGTAATAGTTCCACCTGTCGTACTGCGAGATCTATTGGCAACGTGAGTGTTTTTCGTGTGTGAGTGGCGTTGTGTGTGTGAGTGGCGTTGCGTGTGTGAGTGGCGTTGCGTGTGTGTGTGGCGTTGCGTGTGTGAGTGGGGTTGCGTGTGTGAGTGGGGTTGCCTGTGTGAGTGGTGTTGCCTGTGTGAGTGGCGTTGCCTGTGTGAGAGGTGTTGCCTGTGTGAGAGGTGTTGCCTGTGTGATTTGTGTTGCCTGTGTGAGTGGCGTTGCCTGTGTAAGTGGCGTTGGCTGTGTGAGTGTGGTTGGCAGTGTGAGTGGCGTTGCATGTGGCAGTGGCGTTGCATGTGTGCGTAGTTGAGTGGCGTTGCGTAGTTGAGTGGCGTTGCATGTGTGAGTGGCGTTGCATGTGTGAGTGGCGTTGCATGTGTGAGTGGCGTTGCATGTGTGAGTGTCGTTGCATGTGTGAGTGTCGTTGCGTAGTTGAGTGGCGTTGCGTAGTTGAGTGGCGTCGCGTAGTTGAGTGGCGTTGCGTAGTTGAGTGGCATTGCGTAGTTGAGTGGCGTTGCGTAGTTGAGTGGCGTTGCGTTTGCTATTACTTTATATTTACATCGGAAGGATGAACCGCCCAGCTGACATTACTTGAATTCAGAATTCTAACTGCAGAACGCATGTTGGTCAGTAGCAGCGTTTAACTTTAGCTCGTTGACCAATCTGGGTATTGAAATTATCAACACATTGTCAGCTTGTTGCAGTTTTGGCAATTCCGCCATGCCTTCCTTATAAGCCACCCCCGTACTATTCACATTTATTAATGTTTTAATTGTGTGCATTTTTTTTTTATAGCAGCTCAGGTTGGAAGTATTTAGAACTGGATAAATAACGCACAGCTCTACAAATTGCGGCCACTTGAGCGTACATTAGGAGCTGTTAGGAGTGGCGCTGATGACTTCCTTCTCTGCTTGCATGTGCCGTTTCTTTTTTGAGCCCTCATAAAAACTAATCTGCGGTCGGAAGTAGCTCTGAAGTTTTAGGTGTGTGCACATGGGCAGGCAGTGTGCTAGCTTGGGGCACCTTGAAAGACACTGCAAGGAGCTAATTGCATAAGACAAGAAGTTATGAATTGCTGTGGGTACATGATAGGCCACGGTGAGGTAATTGAGCAAAATGATAGAGAATGTGAGGAGTTTGCAGTGCCACGATCAAGGAATTGGCCTGTAACTCACTGCAACTAGCACTTTTCACAAGTAGCCCCAGGTGACTTTTCTACACGAGTGTAATCTCACGTAAATCATTATTGTGTTTAGTGTGTCTCTTAGATTTCGGGTGCGGGTGCTTGGCTCTCAAATGTAACAAGAAGCCAACATTTTAGAAGGGAGCGGCCGCGCTCGTAAAAAAAAAAAGAGCTGAGGCTGGAAGGGGTTAATATACCACAATGGCTGCATAAAGGTGAGAGGAAGACGGAGCCTCGGTGGGTCCGTAAAGTGCTGGGAGGGCGCTGGAGCAACAAAGCAGCAGGGCGTGTGGTTTGAGGAGGCCTGAGGCAGTATGGGGAGGCAGGGACATCAGACGCTGGGGCTGCCCATTCATACCTGGGTGAGAGGAGCCACAAGGCTGCATCAAACTCTGATTACCACTGAAACTGTTGGAGAGGAAGTAGAAAACGGCACACACGAGTTTGGTGGGGGGGTGAGGGGGGTGAATCAGATGTTGAACATGCATTGGCGGCCGCAAAATTAAATTAAAAGCATGCAGGCATGTGTGACTTTCTACGTCATGAGCTGGAGCAGTGCGTTCCTGCGGGGTGCAGAATCAAATCATGTTGCAGAGCTGGTTGGATTCAGCTGCCTAGGAAAGCTAATTATGTAACATGTTATGCAAGTGCATTCTCTGTTGTGGAACATTCTGTGGGATTACTTTGTAGTGCGATTTAGTGCATGGGGAGGGGGCATATTTACAAGGCCAGGAGAGAAAATAAAGAGAAACAAGCGGAAAACGAAAGCCGCCGGGAGAGCCTGGGTCGGGAATGCGAGCGAGGGGAGGCAGGCAGATTACGAGGGAAGCCGGATGGGGGCGGGAGAGCCTGGTGGGGGAGCCTGAGGGGGGAGGAGAGAGTGCGATGCGAGCAGCAGCAGGGAAGGCAATCAAGCGGAAAACGAAAGCCGCCGGGAGAGCCTGGGTCGGGAATGCGAGCGAGGGGAGGCAGGCGGATTGGGAGGGAAGCCTGATGGGGGCGGGAGAGCCTGGTGGGTGGGCGTGAATGCGAGAGAGGGGAGGTGAGCACACAGGAAGGTACCAATGTAAAAAGTAAAAATTAAACAGACAAGCGCAAAACGAAAGCCGTGCAAAACTAGATGGGCCGGCCAGCAGTGAAAAAAAAGTAATGTTTCGGGAGAGCCTGGGGCGGGAATGCGAGCGAGGGGAGGCAGGCAGATTACGAGGGAAGCCGGATGGGGGCGGGAAAGCCTGGTGGGAGGCGTGAACGCCGGATGGGGGCGGGAAAGCCTGGTGGGAGGCGTGAATGCGCGAGGGGAGGCAGGCGGATTGGGAGAGAAGCCTGATGGGGGCGGAAAATAGCAAAGGAAACAAGTAAGGGTAAAAGAGGTTAAAAAACTTGAAAATTGTTACAGAGCACACAGGAAGGTACCAATGTAAAAAGTAAAAATTAAACAGACAAGCGGAAAACGAAAGCCGTGCAAAACTAGATGGGCCGGCCAGCAGTGAAAAAAGTAATGTTTCGGGAGAGCCTGGTGCGGGAATGCGAGCGAGGGGAGGCAGGCAGATTACGAGGGAAGCCGGATGGGGGCGGGAAAGCCTGGTGGGAGGCGTGAACGCCGGATGGGGGCGGGAAAGCCTGGTGGGAGGCGTGAATGCGCGAGGGGAGGCAGGCGGGAGGCAGGTGGATTGGGAGAGAAGCCTGATGGGGGCGGGAGAGCCTGGTGGGTGGGCGTGAATGAGGGGAGGACTGGGCTGGGCTTGCATGTGATGCGCGTGCATGTACACGGGCACTGCATGAAAACCGCGGGGCTGAAAGCCCTTTGGTTTGAAGATGTTTTCGCCACATGAATTCTCGCTACGCTCGATGCGCTTGCGCGCATCGATAGGTCGCGAGACCTAAAAACCGGGACATGTGCTAAATTTAATTAAACCAACAGGGACTGTCCTGTAAAAGTTGGGACATCTGGTCACCCTACTGATTTTCATATGACAAACAGAAGGCTGATTAACACATCGATTAAAAGTGAGAAATCAACTCTGGTGTGTCCTACTTTTGATGCAGATTAAGGGGCTTATTATGATGGCTGTTGGACCTCCACCGCAGGACAGGCGGTAGCAACCTCCGGCCCTGCGGTGGCGGTCCTTCCGCCATTAACCAGATATTTCTCACCGCCAGATTAGGATGGCGGTGGGAACATGAATGTGTCCGCAGAGGACGTAAAGACCGCCAGCCGCCAGAAATCGTCCCGATTGCCTGGCGGAAGGTCCAGGAAGCCCAAAATGGTGGCGGTGCCTAGCAGGCACCGTCCACCAGATTGGGATGCAGGCAAACACCGGCATACAAGGGCCCGTTGCGGGCCCCCTGGGGGGTGAGGTGGTGGGGAGCTGCACTTAAAGGGTACCTCTGGTAGCCCCCTACATTGTCATGCTCAAGGTGGCAGGCACCACGCGGTGCCTGCCACAGTGTGCATCACATCGCATAACATGGTTGTTTAACATTGTGTACGGTGTTGCAGCCAGCAGCACCGTCAGCAATGTTAAACTGCCCGCATGCGCCCGCCACACTGGCATTTGGCGGGCAGGACAGGCGCACCTATGGCGGACGGTCTCAGCTCCACAGGGATGGCGAGCAGACATAAGTCCGCCCGCCATCCTAATCCTAATAGGCCCCTAAGTCACGAGTTTTTACACATTCGTATTGGCTTGTAGGACTAACGAAGGAAGGCTGCATTCGTTGTAGATGTCACAGAGTATTCCACTGCATGACATTAACTCATACAAAAATGTACACCGTGATCAAATGTTTGATGGCGTAAATGTGGAACAAACTTAAAAATGTTTTCCTGCAAGCAGAAAATATTTTCCTTTTTGAGAAACTACTTACCCTACACCCGCGAAAAACATGGACATATTCCATCCCTATTCCCATACGGGAAAGGCTCTTACTCCTGCAATTGATATGAATAAATTTGCTTGTGTTATTGGGAGCGGAAAACCACCTCACAGGTATGTAAATACCCACAGGCTCACAATATTATGTGTTCACCAACTTTTGCACTGTGTCCCATCCTGGTATACACAAAGTCCCACATGCAAACCTAAACTTGCAAATGCAGCAAGGCCGCTATCCTGGGAGAATTACCATCTTGGAAAGTAGAACTAGTGAACATAGAGTGATTCTATTCTTGTCTCTGGGAATCCGGTGTAGGGTTTTACATTAATATAGTACTGTTTTGCAATCCTGAGTAAAACTCGGGTTAACAAAAAATTGTGTATTTAGCAGTCTATATTCTCTTACTTCACCTCAACGTGACATATTTGTATGTTATTATGGTCTTTCTGGACCTTAAATGTTATCCACATAGCAATTATAGGTCTCTAATAGGAGTAATTGTTACACATTTTTTAGAAAGTATTTATCCCTGGGCTAGAACGCTATATCAACAAAAGCGCACCTTGGATTACGACTTTGTTCTCGGGTATGGAATGATCTCTGAATGGTCTGACACGGGCCGCAGAAAAATGACCCTCATAAAACGTGAACCCAATTATGAGACTCAGCAAAGTGTGAAAAACCTACCCTTTCAGTCAGCTATTTCTTGCCTGTACATTAATTCCACTGTTCTTCTCTTTGTCCTTTTTGTGTCATTGACTAGGACCGGGAATTCACAACTGTATCGCCAAGAGACACGGCTTTTTAATTATTTTCATAGCTGACATTTCAGAGAGGTAACCTGGGAGAAGATGAGCTGCCCGTGCTATTTGGTCGAAGCAAGAGTATGGTCGGGAAGTCTAAACGGGATACTAACTTGGTGCTCAGTTTTTCAGCAGTACTAATATAGTAGCATGCTCTAAATGCCAGACGCTTCCGGCCCACACCATTCTAGAAGCATGCTCTAAATGTCAGACACTTCCAGGTCCAACCATTCCGGAAAGCATGCTCTAAATGCCAGACACTTCCGGATTACACCATTATTTTAAAAAGCATGCTCTAAATGCCAGACTCTTTCAGGTCACACCATTCTGGAAAGCATGCTCTAAATGCCAGACACCTTCGGGTCATTCCATTCCGGAAAGAAAGCTCTAAATTCCAGACCGTTCTGGGTCATACCATTCCAGAAAGCATGATCTAAATGCCAGACACTTCCGGGTCACGCCATTCCAGAAAGCATGCTCTAAATGACAGACACTTCCGGGTCACAGCATTCCAGAAATCATACTCTAAATGCCAGACACTTGTGGGTCATTCCATTCCAGAAAGCATGCTCTAAATGCCAAACACTTCTGTGTCACACCATTCCGGAAAGCATGCTCTAAATGCCAGACACTTTCAGGGCATTCCGTTCCATAAAGCATGCTCTAAATGCCAGATACTTCTGGGTCATTCCGTTCCAGAAAAATGCTCTAAATGCCAGACACTTCCGAGTCACACCATTCCAGAAATCATGCTCTAAATGCCAGAAACTTCCGGGTCACACCATTCCAGAAAACATGCTCTAAATGCCAGACAATTCCGGGTCATTCCATTCCACAAAGCATGCTCTAAATGCCAGACACTTCCGGGTCATTCCTGGGCGCGGACATGATCTGTTGGTGCTCCTCACACAGGCACGAAACTCACCCGCCAAATCGCGCCGCAGGTCGCCGAAAACCGGCACTCAAGTTTGTGAATATGGAGAGAATCTGGTGTTGGAGGCTGAGCACTGTTTGGGCGCGTGCTCTCAGGAAAACCACCTCCATCTGACACCGGCCCCAGAGACAAGATGGCGGCCTTCCACCGCCGGAGCCTGCCCCCGATCGGCGGAGCCCGTGACTTTTCACGAGGCTCCTGCAGCACAACCTACGGGGCGGAGGACTCGCATTTGAGGATCGGTGAATCAGTGGACCTACTGTTGGCAACTGCGCAGCACGCTGTGGTGCCGGCGGGGGTACTTGGGACCGGACTGGAGACTGCCCTCTTCTCCCGCCGATGCAACAGTGATGCAGCCAAGAATCCAGGCCCGCGCAGTGAGGAGCAACCCGCCACCTCTCACCTGGGGTCAGCGGGCGAGAGGCTCTGTGCCACCAACCTGAATCCCGGTAACACTAGTCCTTCTGGATGCCTGGTTCCAAATTGGCACCTGTTGGATTTAGCGGATGACTCTGGAAGAGAGGAGAGTTGCATCCCAACACCGGAGCACTCTGTCCACTGTGTAGAGGTAGGCTGCCGTGCCCCCGTAAGGACCCCTGCCCCTGGTGGGAGGGGCATCGCACCCCTACATGTGCCAAGTTGCTACATTATTTCTGGAACATGCCTGGCTTTAAAATGGCTGCTGCATGCCTGCGCTGGATCTGCGCACTTGAAGCCTCCCCCTCCCAGAAACAATTGGTGTGGTTATTATCTAAAACAGTTGGCCGCCCCCTTGTTAACCTTTGCGGACTCTGCCTACTTGGTTCGGCCCAGCACAACCTGTATCCAGCATGCTGCTTCCCTCACCAAAAATCCTGAGAAAATCTATTTGTATACTTGTATATAGAGATAACTCTAACCACTAGTATCTTTAGTAGACCCTTGTACTCACTACCGTTCCTATGTGATTCTTAGAGTGTATCCATTTGTATCTCTTCCTTGAGTGACTTTACAACTTGTACATTTGCAATTTTCTCTGTTTGTATCTTTTATGTAACTCATGTAATCCTAAATCCTTATGTATCGCAACTGGTTCTTTTGTTAAGCGCTCTGACACCTTCGGGTAATGTTCGCACGATATAAAATCGCATTAAATAAATAAATACAAAATAAATAAATAAGGAAAGCATGCTCGAAATGCCAGTCTTTCTAGTTCATGCCATTACTGTAAATGTGCTCTAAACGTCAGAAACTCCAGGCCATACTTATTACCGAAAGTACACTCTAAATGCGAGACATTCCAGGCCCTCCCAGTGCAGGAAGTATGCTCTAAACGCCAGAGATTTCCAGGCCATACCATTAGAGGAAGCATGCTCTAAACTCAGGACTCTTTCAGGTCATACCGTTACTGGAGATCTGCTCTAAATGCCGGACACTCCCTTTGTAGACGTACTAAATCCACACATAACACAATTGTGTCATTTTCATGCTAGTGTTTATTCAATAACTCCTTATAAGTGTACAAAAACAGCTTTGTCAGCTCTTACAGTGCGCATGCCTCACAAGAGCTATGGGAGAGGTGCTGGCCTTTTTGAAGTACACATGTATGTATGGCAGGATTGTTCAGCATTGAGGAGGTCAAGTTTCAAGACAGAAAGCACCAAGAGACAAGGGATTGCTAGTCAACAAGGCCATTTACTGTTTAAGCTATATCTTAATGCGTAATTTTTTGGGGTCGCTTGTGTGAAATGAGTTGTCACCTGGGTATGCAATATCTCCTACCCTTTTTCCACTACAGTCCATGAAAATTATGCAAAATTAAACAAATGTTTTAATCTGAGGAGATACCTTGTGTACAAGTCACATGAGATACCAGTGGGCAAATATTACAAGCAAAAATATCTTGCGGTAATATATCTTCTGCTTTACTAGTCTCCAGCAAGCAAATAATTATGCCTGATGCAAACTTTTGGGAAATGTGCTGCAGCTCAAAATTCGCAAATTGCTTGACCATAATTAAAGATCTACCCCGGCTTTTTTGGTCTGCCTCCATACAATTCCTCGGCTTTAACATAAAAAATAGTGCCTCTAAAGTTGATATTTGTTCACAGTGACTTTCAGTAAGCTATTTTGGGGCATTTTTTAACTCTCCGGTGCGCTTAGTCTGTATCCTTTCAAGGGCAGCACATTTTAAATTCCTAAAGGAGAATTCGTTTATGTGCACTCACTCACTCGTAATAATTCCAAGCCTGACATAGAAAGCAGCACAAAAATTCACCTTTCCATTGAAGCTCAATGCAAATAAAGAGAGGCATGCAGAGAATCAACTTAACATTAACTCATGATCATTTGTTGATTATTCAAGAACTAAAAGTAATACATGATTGTACAACCCTCACAGTCCTTCTTAAGGTTCATCTAGTTCTTAATAAGACACCAAAAATAAATGATCCTTCTTTGGCGCTATGCTATATTTTATTTAAGTACATGACCAGTCGCCCTGGTGGGTGATCTGCTTGTTGCAAATAATATGATCGGTTTCCTGCAGCTCGCCTTAAAGAACTCAGCTTGGTGTGCATAGTGGTCTGCGCACTATGCCTTTGCCTTTTTTTCCATGCAGGAGTCCTTGTAGCTGGTCAAACTACTAACATATAAAAAGAGACGCATACTATATGGATACTTTAGAAACGACATTACAGATTTGTAGAGCTGATTGCTTCCTAATCATAAAATTAATGTTGAAGTTGGAATATCATTTGCAAATTTCCAAGCGTTTTATCTAAATGGAAAAATTGCGGGGCATATTATCAAGCCTGGGCGATAAAATTATCGCTGCTTTATCGGCAGGAAACTGCAGATAAAGTGGCGATAATGGGCTTGATAATATGCTCTATGGAATTCCAATCGAAGCTCATGTTAGATGTCCGTCACATTTATAATGAGCTTCGATTGATATTCCATAGAGCATATTATCAAGCCCATTATCGCCACTTTAGCGTCAGTTTCCTGCCAATAAAGCAGCGATCATTTTATCGCCCAGGCTTGATAATATGCCCCTGCATTTTGCACACATTCTATGTCATGTGCCAAATCGTTCTCTCGTTGAGAGAGAAAAGGCCCTCAGCCTAGGGCTCTTTGATGGCCTCACATTCACTGGGGGAGTCAAGACTTGGACAGGGGAAGAAGACAGAAAGCATGCCTAACCAAAAATACCAATTATTATGCACAGCATGATTTCCAGCGCTATGCATCCCCATGACTATGTGCCGGCAAGACCTGGTCGATGCTGATAGCAGGCCTGCCAATATAGGTGGTGCCACCATGCTGAACACTATACTGGCTTAATTCACAAGGATATCATACAGTAGTCCCAAGGTGAGCTGGAAACGACTGCATAGAGTGAATTTGTAGTTTATGCATTGAGGGTACTGATGCCCATCAGAGGCTTTGCAACCTCCCTGGCATCTAGGAGGCCGCAGCATTGTTAGAAGCTCATTATAATACTTTGGAGAGAGGATAACAGTATTTCCACAAGGCGAGCCGGGCTCCAAGTCCCATTCGCTTTCCTTGGTGCTGTCCTCTCAAAAACCTCCACCAGGACCAGAAAGACAGTGATGGGGTCAAAGCCCTCCTTTGTCTCCAGATCTCACCCCTCCAAGGGCCCTTGCCTTTTCTCATGCAGTCAAAATATTTTTAAGGTTGCCAGATGTGCCACCCTTTTACTTCTGCCCGTTTCCCCCTGCTCACAAGTCCTGATTTTGAATTCGGAACTGTGTGAAGGTCATGTTTGCTTAAACATTTGGCTTAGGAGGTTTTTGAGAGTACAGCACCAAGGAAAGCAGGTGGGACTTGGAGCCCGGCACACCCTGAGGAAATACTTCTATCCACTCTCCAAAGCATTAGAATACGCTTCCTGCACTACTGCCATGTCCTAGATAGTAGGGAAGGGTCAAACCCCTGATGGACATCAGCACCATGGAGCTTATCATAAATGTGCATTACAATTTTTATGAATCTGACATTTACAGAGCATTATTACTTAAAAGTCCTTTAGGAGCTGTAATAGAAACCTATGCTTCATCAGCATAAATATAAGATTTATTAGAACATTGGAATGTTGGGAGCTCCATTGCAGACAATAGAGTGCTCCATGCTTCTACTGGCCGGTAAAGGCCCGCAGAGCAACATTCCAATGTTCTACAAAGGCTTCTCGAAGCTCGAGGGGATTTATATCCCCTCGTGCTTCGAGAACCCTCTGTTTAATTTGTTATAACATTTTGCCCTCTAGTGGCAGAATGTTCTAATAGCCTTATAGCCCTTCGTAGCAGGGCTATACCGGCAATTAAAGTCCTGCTGCCTTCGGCTCGGGCCTTTAACGATTCAGCGGGCCTTTAATAGCTGGTATAGCCCGCTACGGCGGGCTATAAGGCTATATGAAGAGACTTCCAAGACTATAGCGCCACATATTCCTGACACTTATCAATATGCAGATGTACATATTGATAATTCGGTTAAAATCGGCACATGCTTAATAGACAAGGCAGGACATGAGAATGTGGACCCCCTGTATTATATGATTCAGGCTACTTCGTGTACACTACTCAAGCCAGTATACAAGCCTTGATGTAGCTCATTGGTGTATTCGTCACAGAGCGAAACATGTGTTGGGCTGACTTTAGAACTCTGCTGGCAGAAACTCAGTATGGACAAAAGCAGAAATGTAAAGACTATTGCCACATGTATATAAATAATTTTAAAGTGTAGAAAATGTGCATTTTGACATTGTTTAGGTAAATACAGGGCTTTAAGTGGGCCGGGTCTCACCGGGTCTGAGCACCGGCAGTTTTTTTTTAAGGAGGCCTGGAAATGGGTCTCTATCGGGCTCTGTTTTGTGCCCTGGTACCTAACAACCATTAACAAAGGCAATAGTCCTGACTTGTTGTATTGTAGGTATGATGTTACTTGTTGTGCCATATATCTGGATGCAATGACAGAAACAGCTAGATACAAGCCGGGCGGCACACTATGCTAAGAACAGATTTTTAGCGTAAATGTTTTTAAGCCACGCTCTTAATTACATTGGCCATGTCCCTTTGAGAGACCCCCCCCCCCCCCAGTTTTTTCATCCCACTTAAAGCCCTGTGTAAATATATTAAGGATATATGACTGAGTATAAACACATGGATCTCATTTCCAGAATGCTAAACCCCCTCACATTTGGAATCAATGTAGGAGGGCCATTCCTAATAGGTTCTTCAGCATCCTATAAAAATGGGTCTCAATAGTTTCGAATTTTAGCAATAGTTGAGCCCTGGACCACCCTTACGCCGCACTTTGGTTGAATGATCTATAGAAAAAAAGCAGTTATGTGGCCTATTCCATCGAATATACTTCTGACTCATGAAGAACGTCACATGCAAGATAAAACTTTGTCTACACAACTACACCAACAAGGCGATAAACTATTTATGTCTAAAAAATACAACATTGAAGGATACATTATCTGGTAGTTTTGGACCATTAACATACCTTCAACCTTATTAGTAGTGCACCCGTATTGAGGGGTATAGACAGCGTTACCACACATGTGGTGCTGTCTATTTTTTCCTGCAGATTTATATAGCGCAAACTCGACCCGAAGGTAATGAAGCGCTTTTCATGAGCACGAGTTACGTTACACAAGGATAAATTCATTTTTTGCAGGCAGGGGAGATTAAGTGATTTGCATAGAATCACAAGATGCTGGATTGTTGCTTGGACTCGAACCGGGTTCCCCAGCTCCAAAGTCGGAAGCTTTAGCCATAAGGCTCCGTGGAATGTACTATAACCTACTCTCCACCCCTGCTCCTTTAATGGTTTGATCCCGTATTCAGCAGCTACCCTTGAAAGAACACGTCCCGCGTGCCTTTGGTTTCCCCGTCACAATCCGCCCTCCATTCATGGCGCACACAACTGCGCCCAAGCGATACGGAGCGGATATAGAAAGAGAAAAGATTAGGAAATGCGCAGCAAAACTCCCAGAGCCAACGACAATGGCAGTAACTGTATCCTTCTTTTGAACGGTCTTTAATAGACGTGTTAAACTGTAACCGTGAGATAAAGAGCAATTAAGTGCATTCAATTGACCCCCGTGGAACCGCCTTGATAGAGTCTTTGCATCTCGGACACATCTGCGTTAGAATGGTCTGCCCCGAAGGAGGGGAGGGAGAAGGATTTTAGCGTCCGCTTTGCGGCACGAAAGGTAATTCAATCACGGCAGCCAGACAAAGCCCACAATCACTCCATCTTAAAAGCCTGCAACTAGATCCTGTGCTAGGTGGCCACAAAGAGATGGGAAAGAGCATTAAAACCTGACTCCCAAAGGTCATCGTGTGCGCAATGCTATTATCCTTTTATTACAAAACCAAAATTCTTTTTTATGAATATGATGGTGCATTTTTCGAATAAGCATCATGCAGAAAACTGATCCCTTCATTTTTTTGTTTTGTTTTATTCCAGGAAGCCTTTTGTGGCCTTTTTTCTTTGTATATATCCAATGTTTGAGGCACCTCTGCTACTGTTGGAGGTGTTGAAGACGTGTAAACGGAAAGCAAAAGATGGAAGGAGAGGTGCTTGGTGGGTAATGACTCCCTGCCAGAAAAAAACCCATAAATCATCTTGTTATCTAAGACACTTTCATACTGAAATTTCAAGCTTAGGCATCTGAATAAATAAACAAAATGTTCACAGCTGTGTGGAGGGCATCCACTTTTTTTGTGGAAGCCCACAACTTCCGCCCAATCAAAACAAGTACTCCTGGCTCTCTATATGTGGGTGGAGCCAAAACCCCTCTCAAGTGATGCTCACATAATTGTCTGGCGATAGCTGCACTGTCAATCCAGACCATACCACGTATGCAATCCCATACGCCAACATCTTTCTTACTACTCTTTATCTCGCTTTCCTGCTTCCTCTGCCCTCTTCGTTTTCTCAGGAACTCTTCGGTGCCAGGGCTGAATATTTGCCTCCCCCTCATACGTCGCGAGCAGCGAAGAACAGCGGCAGCACACTCTGCCTCAAAAGATGCTTGAAAGGCTTCAATGGTCTGCTCTGTCTGTGCAGCTAGCTTAATGCGTGTGACTGGAGACCACAATTACCACGATGCAGTGGGCTGTTCAAAGGAAGGTCAGCACTGGAGTACTTGGGCTCCAATTTCATGGAGTCATCTAATAACCCTAAACAACATCAATCATGTACGTGAGAAAGTGAAGCTGCATGCGATGAGAAGAAGGTGCTTTTCCTATGTTCAAGGAAGCAAATCCCCCTTGGGGGTGCCTGGCTCCTGAAACAAGAGTGAGGACGCGTCCTTGAAATACAAAGTAGTACACGCTTCCTTAATTTAAACACTTGTCTCAAATACAGTAATCCACTCTTCAATATATGGGGCTGATCACATACACTGTTTTTATGCTGTCAGTTGTGTGTTCTCTATTCATGTTTGTTATTCGCATTAGCCAGGTCACATAAGCTGATATATGGCAGCAGTATTCACATTTGTTGACGTCAAACTCTTCATTTAAAAAACAGAGGGACTGAGAGTGAAAAAGAAAAATAGTTATTAATTTCTATTGCACGAGTAATAAAAATCTTTGCAATTGATCTAAAAAATACATAATTGGGGACTTGTTGCAAAAGAAAAAGAAAAATAGGGGTGCCCGCTATTCAATCGATTCGACACAAAACAAACCCCATATTTCTTTCACCCTACTCTGATAGATTCTAAGCCCATGCCAATGTCAATTGCATTTTACTGCAAAACTAACACGTGTTATGCAAAGCACAAGGAGATGCCTCACTTTAGCAACCACCAGATGCCTGTTGGCTAGTAAATCCAACCGGCTGGGCTTCTCATCCTCTGTGTACTTATAGGAAGATGTATTATATAATTTATGAGATAGATAGACTGATAGATAAGTTTTACAATGAAGAAATTACACTTTCAAATGTCGTTTAGATTGGGTATACCACCATAATATATGTTTGAAAATCTCTGAAATTCGCTGAAAAGGCAAGAACTACAATTAAGTTATGTTACAAAACAACACTTAAAAAATGTTTGCATTCAACAGTTATGATTAGCTCCTCAATCGAGAATTCTCACAAGTAAAAAAAAATTGTACTCCAAATCTAATGCTTGTGAACTAAACCTGGATGTCTCAAATGCTTTTACACATGTCAGAAATAGTTTTAGAGATGAGATTACATGTCACATTACCATTAACACGATGAAAGAGGCGACCATGAATGTAGTATAATGTATTGACTTCAGTACATATTGGTATGTATTTATGTTGCACTTTTAGGGGTTGCTACATATCTTCTTGTGAGGTCATAAACATTGCATTTTGCGAGTTATGGTTTGCAGGATTGCTGTCTGTCTCCCGAGGTTGCCATTTTGGTGAGGTAAGCCAGATATCAGTAGTAAGCACTATAATTTAGCAAGCAATGATGCAGAAGGAAAAGCATATAGAAAGTCAGGACCCTGGTCGAAAGAGAGCAGGACCTCTCCTTTTCTGTGGAAGGATACTCTAATTTCCGCCAAAGGATCCTCTCCTTTCTTAAAAGATTTTAGGTCTGTGGTTACATATGGGGCCTGTGGACTCAAGCCAGGAATTCCCATCTTTGCTGGTTGCACTTACATGGCTGGCACTTACCAACTGGGGTTGGCGTATGCCATGTGTGGGTCTGCAGAATCTAAATGTTTACAAAGGGGCTGAAACAGCTGCCTAGGTGCTGAACTGGGGATCCGGCATAGGCAGGGCTTTAAGCAGAATGAAAAAGCTAGGGGGTCTCTCAAAGGGGCTTGGCCAATGTAATTAAGGGTGAGGCTTAAAAATACTCAAGCTTAAAATCTGTGCTTAGCATAGTGTGCCGCTCGACTGGTATTTTGCTGTTTCTGTCATTGCATACAGATATATAATACAAGTAACAAAACATCTACAACAAGTCAGGGTTATTGGCTTTGCCACGGGTTCTTAGTTGTGTAAGATAAATAAGCAAAAACGATGGGTTTGTTGTACAAAATATTGAAAATGTGTCAGTTCTGAAATGATGGGATTGTGAAAGAACTATAAAGAGTGTCTTTGAAGTTATCTCAAAGGAGGTGAAGGGTGGCCCTCCTGCAGAGTTAGATTTTTTTCCACCCTGAGGCCAAAAATGGAGAGCGCAATAGAGACCCGTCTCAGCACCTGCTTTTTAGAACTGCCGGTGATGAGCACCAATGTGACCCGGTCCACTTAAAGCCTTGGGCACAGGTTCTGCAAACTAATAACATTTTTGGACCCTCAAGGAACTCCCTTTCAGTAGTCGGTGAACTGGTAGGGAGCCCGTAGATTACGAAAGAGGAGGTCCAATGAGGGTTTAAAGCTGACACAGTTTGCAGGCTTTACCAGGTCTGAAGACATTTGAAAGCTGTCAAAGGGGATCTGTATTTCTTTTGGTTTGCGGACTCTGAGTGCAGTTATGAACTGTGCAACACAATCCAAACGTACATTAAAAAAAAAACTTTGTGGATCCTTTAGTGCCCAGCCACCACCACCACCACCACCACCACCACCACCCCACCTATGCCCTGGATATCCTGGTGTGCTCAGCCTACCTTTATGGCATTTCGTTTTCTTTTCTGTATATGGAGACAGTGCCCCATGTCATGTAATGCCATCTGCAGGAGAAAACCTTCTCTTGTGGACAGCCAATGACTGCCTTCAGATCCGCAACTCAGAAATGCTTTTAGCTTCAAAATGGACGGGATAAAAAAGTTCCTTCATAAATCAAGTTCGATTATTTTTTTTATTCAGGCCCACCAGCTCAATTTTATACTACCCTTGTTGTATAATGATGTTTGTATAGAAGACTGAGCGTGTCTTATGCCACAAACAATTGTATGCTTATTCATATTGTATAGAGCTCAGATAGACTCCTGGGCTTAGTCATGCTCATTAGACATTATGAATGAATTTTAAAAAGATATGGAGAATTCTAGTTGCTACTCCTTTAGCCCTGAAGGCTTTGGGGAAATAGGTGTTTTTAGTTTTTATGTTTATCCTACGATGGCCTGGTGCCATATGTGATTTTCAGCTCATTCCAAAATTGAAAGAATGTTTTTTGCATCCTTAGTACTAGCTCCAGTTTGTTCGAGGTCTCTAGAACGTATGCACATTTTTCTACTCCACAGAAAAACTCAGAGAAAACAGATCAGGAACTTTTGCAATTTAAGTCACAAAGTAAAAATTCTAAATTAAAAAGAATAATTTGAGACACATGTGCTGTCTGTTTCTTTCTCTATGCTTTTCTCGAACCTCTCAATTGTGCTTCAGTTGCGTACACAATAAACACACTGCATGTACATATCACACAATATGAAACATGCTCTTGTTATCTATGAAAAATTTCAGACCCTTACATTTTTTTCTCCTGGTACGCTGTGAAATTGTGACATCCAAAGAATTCTGGAGCTTTTCAGGCACAATGTAGTGAAGTAAAATATATATACAAATATATACATATACATACATATATATAATATATATTATATATATATATTTTAATTTTTTTACAAAAGTTGTCCTGTAGCAGAGGAGCACAGTTTTTGTCGGTGTCCACGTCAAGACCAGGGCAGTGTCTTGTTTTTATTCCACACAAAGAAAAATCATGGCACTCCTCTTGATAGTTTCAAAGATGATTTATTTCAGACTGAGATAACCTACGCATTTCGAACCGTAGTTCCTGTTCACGGCAGTGCTATACATTTGTCCCTTTTCAATTTCTCTATTTATGCTCCTGCACCCATTGGTTGTTGCTGTGCATCATGGGCCATGTAGTGCGTGTATGTATAGTTTCAATGGAACTTTATCAAACGGCCATGTTTGTGTGTTTCGCTGTTGGTGGAGTAATGCAGCAGTGTTTTCCAATTACATTACACCTTGTGCCGCTCTAATAGTTAAATGATTGGCGTTTTCAGATTCATGGTGAAGCCATGAATACAGTGATCAATATCGCAGTAGCTATCGTATTGATCGTGTATGTAATTATATGACTAAGTGTCTTTACCATTTCTTGGACTGAGTGCCCTGGCCATCGCTGTTTGTCTACCACCTTTACTTTACATGTTCTCTATAATCCTATTTTACACAATTTGGCCCTTGATGATGTTTCTGTTGCATACATCTTTTAACTCAATGACATAATCTATGTTGTTTTGTATAAACACATCTAAACACATCTAAACAAAGGAAGTCTCTATGTTATGTTCATGATTTCCAAGATCGAATGTCGTGCATATTTTCTTTTTGTCTATTTGTTTCTTCTTATTTTCATCTCTCTGTGTGCACATAGTTATATGGAGAGATTGTATCTCCATAGGATGTCACCAGTCTGTAACCCTATAGATGAACGTACATTTCCTCGTCCCCGTTAAGGCCCAGTGGTTGTTTTGTTCTAAATCTCATTATGAGCTTTGACTCTATATATATATATATATTTAAAACAACAGAACGTGTGCCAGATTCACGATCATTCAGTCCAATCTGCTCAAGCGCAAATAGAAAAAAAATACAATTAGAGAATATACTTATTCACAAAAGGAATCAGGACATGATTATACCAGAAGTGGTGTACTCAATGTGAACTCTTTGCAGCTTTGCTTCAGGAGCGGGCTAGAGTGCTCTGGCCAGGATCCTTCCACATTACTCGTTCACAAAGGGACGTGCCAATATCTACTATGCGATGGTTGCAGGTCGCCTTTCCCTGAAGAAATGCTGACCTGGAACAGGGCTCGAACATTGGAAGGATGCTGGTGATGTAAAGGGCCTTTGCCTACACAACATGGCCTTGTAAGTTGGAGGAGCATCGCCCCCAAAGCAAAAAGAAAATGATAATAACGCCATGATATTATCATTTTATTTTTTAGTTCTGGCTCTGTTAAGGTGCGCGTGGGGCTGGTCTGCCAACTGAGCTGGGGGAGGAGTGGGTTTGGGTCGGCCAAACAGTCATGCGCACTTAGTGTTTCTCCATCCAGATGTTTTACACTGACCGGGTGAAGAACATGCACTGCCTTCCACTCCCTGTCTGAGCACCGAACGAGGCCACTCAGACCAATCACAAGGCTGCTGTCATGCTGGAGACAGCAGCATTGTGATTGGCTTAGGAGAGTCTGGGAGCATGTGTGATTCCTGTTTCCTGTGTCGACCGAAGAGGAAAGAGGAGAGGCGGCGGCTGGCATGTAAGTGAAGTTTTCTTTATTTCCTTTATTTCCTTTTTTTCTTTTTTTATAATCCCCCTCCTCTCCACCACACCACCAGCAGCAACTACTGTGCAAACCATGAGGATAGTGTAAAGGATTTGATTTCTTCCCCTAATTTAGGGGTAGAATTTAAATGTTCTTATAGTAGGCCACTGTCAACCCACCCACGTGGTTCATGGGAGTCAATGCATGCCAAACCATGGCGCACACAGTTGAACATGCTGAGGAAATAAAGTGCTACACGTGTGTTACCGATCAGTGAACTAGTCCATGAATGTAATAAAAATGCAATTGTGTATTTGGAAGGAGCAAAATAAACATCGTAAGTGTGTAATTACTAATTTGTGAATTGGGCCCCTAAGGTGAAATACTAGGGATTTATTGTGAAAAGGATGGAGAAGACCACATTTTGCAACCTCTCGAATATTTTCGAGAGGTGGGGAGCAAAACATGCTGGCCGTGGTTGTGAAGTGCTTTAGGTTTTTCAATGCTAGTGATTCGTCATGCAATAAATGTTTCTGTTAACAATATCTAAATTGAAAGGGAAATGTACAAAATTGTTTTTCTCATCTTTGTCAATTTAATATTTGAAATGTGCTTGCAAGTGGACAATTCTGCTTTAAAACAAACATTTTCTCAGGAATTGAGCAAAATATAGTGTCTGAAGTAAATGTAATTCGTTTAATGTGAATGCAGAAAATTAAACAACAAAGAGCACGAATGCTGTACATTTCTTAATCCTGGATGTTTGCCTGCTCTGAAGAGCCCCCGGGCTCTTCTTAGCCAATGTTTTCACGAGTTGTTTGTAAACATGCTGGTCTCGCTAGTTTTACACCTTCAACACTTTGGCATTTTCTCCTCACTTGTGCGCCAGAAGCTGATTGGCAAATTGAATTTGAGGTGAAGTAAATGAAAGCCAGGGATGAGGGGGCACTAGAAACTGGCTACCTGAGTGGCATCTTGGAATAAATAAACCAGAGAACAGTTTTCGGACAGAATTGCCCAATAAATGCCACTTCAAAATCGTATTAATTATTCTACTGTTACTATTGACTGCTCTTTATAGAAGCACTGTTAGACCTGACATCATTGGCTTGAGTCTCTCCTCCATTTTTTCTGTTTGCCTCTACTGTTTTACGATGTTTTGCTGGTATATGCTTTGGGCGCCGTGTCACTGCTGATCAGTGCCATAGCGCAAGTGCTCCCTCTGTTAAAATGATGTATCTATTGTATCCATGTTTGGCTTATTTGGTTTACTGTCAGTCCCTAGTCTAGTGCACCAGGAGTGCCGGGGCTTGTAAATACAAATGCCGCTCGTGGGCTTGCAGCACGTGTTGTGCCACCCACAGGAGCGGCCTTGTAAAAGAATGCCTACGGGTCGGTCATTGCGAGACCCACGTGCAGTCTTGCACTGTCACGTCGGCTGCGCAGGTATACCTACTTGCCAGCCCCTCCAACCTTCCCTTAACTTCATGTTAGTCACCCCTATGGTAGGCCCATGGGCAGGGTGCATTGTAAGTGTAAGGTAGGAAACGCCTGACCAAGTTGGCATGTCCTGATAGTGAAGTGCCGCCATCTCAGTGCTTCACTATTGCGAGGTAGCCTACTCTCCGTTGGATAGAATGGGCCGCCGGGATTATTAATGCTATGATCCTAGCTGGCTCGGAGAGTACGGTGCAATGTCGAGTTTGGTATCCCTGAGCTCGGGGTTTAATTACGCATCCGTTGGTGTGGATGGTTTTTGGACTCTGGGTTCGAAAGTAGTACTTTTAGAAAGTGTCTATTTTCTTGTCTAACCATATCTGGTCTCTGCTGGTCTTGCGTGTGTGTGACAGGAGCTGGGCGGCTCCAAGAGGTCTGGATGAGTCAGTGTGGGATGAGTGGGACATTTACGTTGAGAGTAGGGGGAGAGTAGTTGTTGATAGCCTGCCTTGCCTGATACAATGCTGGCTCCACCTCCTGCCAAGCGACTGATGGCTCTGTGCCTGCCATGGACGATCCTAGCCCCACCTCCTGCCAGGAGGGCGATAGCTCTGCTCCTGCCAGTATCAATGCTGGCTCCACCTCCTGCGGGGCGTCTGAGGACCCGGCCCGGCTCAATGAATAGGCCAGGTGCGACTGCCTAGCTCCACCCACCGCAGACCCAGGATGTTGGGAAACCCCCGGCATAGACAAAGGGATCAAAGACGAAAAGGGGTATAAGAGAAGGACCCCTGAACTAGGAAATCAGATCACTTCTGACAAGGAACCCTGTAACCAAGGACAAGAAGCCTGCTGATCTAAAGGACTGCTTACCCCTTCTGCCAGTGTGCTGTTGTTGGGGGAATCCTGCAGTGCTTCTTTATTTTTGCCAAGGAAACCAGGAGAGAGGAACTGTGTGTGTACTCTCACGCTTGCTAAGAAAATCTCCAAGGACTGGAAGAGTGCCAGTCTCCTGCCGAAGTCACAGGGCTAAAGGACTTCACCTGCTAAAAAGTGCTATCCGCTGGGAGTGTGAATCCAGCACCTCTGAAAGGACCAGCAATCACGACGATCGGACGCTGGGCCCGACCGACGCCAGCAGCAACGCCAGTGAGTAGGAGTACGGCTCTAACTCCAGAGGACCTCGTGTCTGCCCCGCTGCTGATCGCATCAGCCGTGTGCCCTTCGACGCCGTGAGCGCTGCTCACTCTGTGCAACTGCATCATCGACAACGCCTGCTGTGGCCTGATCGACACCGAAGACGCGACGCCGGATTGCTCGACGCCGCTGATCATCGTGTGCTTCAATTTCCTAAGGTACTGTGTTGTTGGGGGTCCGTGTGACTCCAGGCCCGGCGCAGCGCTCCTCGCGGTCGACGCCGAACCTGTGGATTATCCTTGCCCCAGCGTTGTGTAGCTCCCGTGTGAGTTACCCTGTTGCTAAGAACTGTGTTTCCAAGAAGAAGATTTGCTTGATATAAAAGACTCTTGTGCTAAAGAAGAAACTACCTTTGAACTATCCTTTTTCCTTCCCGAACGTATTTATTCCGATTGTGTACAGTTTTGCCGTTATTTGGTCTTGTGCTAAGTCTTATATAAAGATACTTATTTTTATAATACTACTGTGTCGTGTCCATTTGTAGTGTATTCACTTTATTACTGTATGTGGTCATAATTGCTTAACACACAGCCTCTGAGATAAGCCTGTTCTGCTCTGCCAAGCTACCAAGGGGGTGAGCAGGGGTTATCAAAGGGTGTGATCCCCTTGCCCTGACTAGAAAAGGAGTGTCCCTATTTGTCAGAAGTGTATGCCTCTGCCAACTAGAGACAGCCGGTTCTAACATTGGATGGAGCGGTGAGGATTTGGACCTTGCATTTATGACCCATGTACAGTGATTAGTGTGCGCTACGTAGTGAAAGCAGACCATAACGCAGTCACAATCTGATTCGGAAGGATCCTATTTTTGTTCTCCGCTTTCCTGAAACTTGATTTTCTGAACACTGCCAGTTTTAACCATGAGTGACAACGGAGTCACTGCCCCTGCTATCGTTGTTGTTGAAGAGTTCGAGAGGAGTAAGCTAAAAAGATACAAGAAAGATGAGCTGAAACACTTTTGCAACCAGTTTGAAGTTCCTACCACCGGCCTCTCGAGAAAAGATGATTTTTATAAAGCATTACAGGCCTGGTGGGAATCCAGAAATCCCTCTGATGTGGTGGTGGTACCCACAGAGGAAGGGGATGAGGAGGTGCCAGTGAATGGACCTGAGCCCTCTCCCGGAAGCAGTGTTTCCTCCAAAGGTCTTTCCCCTGAAGAAAGAGAAGAAAGGGCGAAAGAGCGAGCTTACAACATGGAGATGGCAAGGCTAAAGATAAATGGGCAGTTGGAGTTAGAAAATGCAAGAGGTAGAAGGGAAGCTGATTTAGAGATCAAAAAGTTGGAGTTTGAACGAGAGAAGTTAGCTTTGGAGCGTGAAGCCAGGTTGAGGGAACTGGATATCCAAGCTAAAAAGTTAGAGTTGAATCCCTCTGGTGGCAGCATTCCATCCGAGCCTGCAGAAAGTAAGTTTTACTTCCCGAAAGATGTGATCAAAGATTACAATAAGAATGAAGATATTGGTCAATGGTTTAAAGCATATGAGTTAGCATTGTTGGCCCACCAGGTCCCTGAGAAGAATTGGGGAGCGGGGTTGTGGGGTCGCTTTGTGAATGAGGGAAGAGATACCCTGTTAGACATGCCTGTTGCGGATAGGATGTCGTATGCTCATATGAAAGATGCTTTAATGTTGCGATATGGTTTAACCCCCGAGCAGTACAGACAAGCTTTTAGAGAATGTAAGAAGTTGCCTGGTACGACGTGGGTTGAATATGTGTCTTATTTTTGCAGAGCCATGGATGGTTGGGTAAAGGGCAGCAAAGTGGAAAGTTATGAAGCTCTCTATGATTTGTTTGCGTGGGAGCACTTGTCTAATAACTGTTTTCCAGAGCTGCGCCAGCACCTGATTGATAGCAAGATATCTAACCCTAGAAAACTTGCTGAGGAGGCGGACCGCTGGGTCAGTACCAGGGTCCACAAGGGTCCAGTGGGAGACTCAGCCAAAGGTGGGCAGGGTCCCCAGCAGAAGAGTGGGGGGGACAAGGGTAAACAGAAGGAGTCTCAGAAAGGGCCCCAAAGTAATCCCCCAGGGAACCAAGGGAAAGGTTCCCAGCCTCCCCCTGAGAAGAAGCCAGGGGCCCCGACGGGTAAACCTGTTCATAGGGGCCCCCTAACCTGCTACGGTTGTGGGCAGGTGGGACACCGGTTTTATGACCCCCAGTGTCCCAAGAAGGATTCGAATGCACCGCCGCGTGCACCCCCTCGTCAGTTGGCAAGTGTAGCCTTGGGAGGGGAGGAGATGGTTGTCCATGGTGGGAGGGGTCCCGCAGAAATGTCCCTGGTCTCGCTAGGAGACATGCAAATGGTCCCTCCACCCCCTCTGCCTAGTAACACTAGTAAATATAGGCAGTGGGTGACCATTAATGGCCATAGAGTGGAAGCTCTCAGAGACACCGGAGCGAGTGTGACAGCTGTCAAGTGTCACTTGGTGTCCAGAGAGCAGGTGGTTCCCCACGCATTCTACCCCGTGATAGCTGCCGATAACTCCCAGAAAGAGTGTGAGGTGGCTCAGGTTTCCTTTGAATGGGGGGGAGTTTCAGGTACTCTTCAGGTTGCTGTGAGGCCCGCCATGCCTGTCGACTGTCTCCTGGGCAATGATTTGGAAGACTCCCCTTGGGCTAAGGTGGAGCGAGCGGCGCACTTGAAAATGTTGGGTGTACCAGAGTGGGTGTGTGCAACCACTCGATCCATGACAGCGAGTAAGGGTGTTGATGGGGTCCCGGAGCCTGAAAGTACAGCCCAGGACCCAGCTGTGAGGAGAAGAGGCAGGAGGCGCGGGAAACCGGCCCCCGTTGTTCCCGTGGTCCAGAAGGAGGTAGACCCTGAGGGGGATGCCCTGGAGCCCACAGGGGAACAAATTGCCGAACTGGGAGATCTGCCCGAGCTGACCCACTGGCAGCAGGATGGTGGTCCCTCCAGGGAGGAATTCTGTGCGGAACAGAAGGTGTGCCCTTCTCTTGTGGGCATGAGGCAGCAGGCCTCAGCCCAATCCTCAGGTGATCAGTCAGGGTCACATTTTGTGTACTGGGAGAACGACCTCCTGTATAGTGAGCCTAAGGCTGCTGAGCCTGGGTCAGCCCGTGTGCTGGTGGTACCCCAGCGCTTCAGAGCCTTCCTACTGGGTTTGGCTCATGACGTACCGTTAGCTGGACATCTGGGGCAGGACAAGACCTATGACAGGCTTGTCACCCATTTTTATTGGCCTCAGATGCGTAGGGATGTAGACATCCATTGCAAGACTTGTCGCACTTGCCAGGCAAGTGGGAAAAGCGGAAGGAAGCAGAAGGCTCCCCTCCAACCTTTTCCGGTGGTCAGCACCCCCTTTGACCGGGTGGGTATTGACATTGTTGGGCCCCTGGACCCCAAGACAGCCCTGGGCAACAGGTTCATCCTGGTCTTGGTGTACCATGCCACAAGGTACCCGGAAACCATCCCTCTCAGGACAGTGACGGCCCCCGTGGTGGGACGGGCACTGATGGGTGTTTTCTCCCGGATGGGGTTCCCCAGAGAGGTGGTGTCCGACCGAGGCACCAACTTCATTTCGAACTATATGAAGTCTCTGTGGAAGGAGTGTGGGGTAACCTACAAGTTCACCACTCCTTACCACCCTCAAGGAAATGGGCTGGTTGAGAGATTCAACCGGACCCTGAAAGGCATGATTATGGGTCTTGAAGAACCAATGAGGCGGAAATGGGACGTCCTCTTGCCATGCCTGTTGTTTGCTTACCGTGAGGTACCGCAGAAGGCTCTAGGGTTCAGCCCCTTTGAGCTCTTATACGGTCACCCGGTAAGAGGGCCTTTGAGTCTGGTCAAGGAAGGCTGGGAGCAATCTCCCAGGAAACCTCCCCAGGATGTATACAGCTACATGCTGGCATTTCGGAACCAGACTCGGCGCTTCAGAGAACTTGCTCAGGCAAATCTGGAGGCCAGCCAGGAGGAGATGAAGCGATGGTACGACCGGAATGCCACTCTGGTAGAGCTTCAGCCTGGTCAGGAAGTATGGGTCATGTCCCCTGTGGAACCTTGTGCGCTCAAGGACAGGTGGACTGGACCGTTTAAGGTTGTGGAGAAGAAGAGCGATGTCACCTACTTGGTGGACTTGAAATCTCCCAGGAACCCCTTGCGGGTCCTGCATGTCAACCGTTTGAAGCCCCACTTAGAAAGGTCCGAAGTGGGCATGCTCTTAGCTACAGATGATGGAACGGAGGAGGAGAGCGAGCCTCTTCCTGACCTCCTGTATGCTAACGAGCAAGACGGGTCAGTGGATGGTGTGGTCCTCTCTGACACACTGACCCTTGAGCAGAAACAGGATTGTCGCCACCTGTTGGGACAATTCCCGGATCTGTTTTCCTTGGTTCCGGGTGTCACGCATTGGTGTGTCCATGACGTTGACACCGGAGACAGCCCTCCTGTGAAGCACAAGGCTTACAGGGTGACTGACAAGGTCAGAGCGTACATTAAGGAGGAGGTCTCCAAAATGTTCGCGTTAGGGGTGATTGAGTCCTCTAGCAGTCCTTGGGCCAGCCCAGTGGTCTTGGTCCCGAAGGCTGCAGCGCCTGGTGCTTCACCAGAACTCCGGTTCTGCGTGGATTACCGAGGACTCAATTCGGTCACGAAGACTGACGCGCACCCCATCCCCAGAGCTGATGAGCTCATCGATCGGTTGGGGGCTGCCCGGTACCTTAGTACGTTTGACTTAACGTCTGGGTACTGGCAGATCGCCTTGACTGATGGGGCAAAAGAGAGGTCAGCGTTCTCGACACCAGATGGGCTATACCAGTTCCGGGTGATGCCCTTTGGGATGAAGAATGCCCCTGCCACCTTCCAGAGGTTGGTCAACCAGGTCTTGGCTGGACTGGAGGAATTCAGCGCCGCCTACCTGGACGACATCGCAGTGTTCAGCGCCAGCTGGGAGGAACACTTGCGCCACCTCCAGGAAGTGGTGTTGGCCCTGCGCGGAGCAGGCCTCACAATCAAAGCCAGTAAGTGCCAGATTGGGCAGGGTTCTGTGGTGTACTTGGGGCACCAAGTAGGGAGTGGTAAGGTGGCCCCCCTGCAACCCAAGATTGATACCATCCTGGCTTGGGCACCGCCCAAAACCCAAACACAGGTGAGAGCCTTCTTAGGACTCACGGGTTATTACAGGAGGTTTGTCAAGGATTACGGTAACATTGTGCACCCCTTGACTTCGCTGACTTCCAGGAAGCAGCCACGAAACGTGATCTGGACTGATGCCTGTCAAACGGCCTTTGACACCCTGAAAACTGCAATGTGCACAGCACCTATACTCCAAGCACCCGACTTTTCGAAAGAATTCATTGTTCAGACGGACGCTTCAGAGCATGGCGTGGGGGCTGTTCTAGCTCAGGTGAATGAAGAGGGCCGAGACTTGCCTGTAGCCTTCATCAGTAGGAGGTTACTTCCCAGGGAAACGAGGTGGAGTGCGATAGAGAGAGAAGCATTTGCTGTGGTCTGGGCGCTGAAGAAGCTAAGACCCTACCTGTTTGGGACTCACTTCCGGGTTCAGACAGACCACAGGCCCCTCAGATGGTTGATGCAAATGAGGGGTGAGAATCCAAAACTGTTGAGGTGGTCCATTGCTCTACAGGGGATGGACTTTACGGTGGAACACCGCCCTGGTACAGATCACGCCAATGCTGATGGTCTGTCCAGATTTTTCCGCCTTAGTGATGAGGACTCCCTAGGTCAAGGGTAGTTCTCCCCACATTTCAGCTGGAGGGGACACGTGTTAGACCTGACATCATTGGCTTGAGTCTCTCCTCCATTTTTTCTGTTTGCCTCTACTGTTTTACGATGTTTTGCTGGTATATGCTTTGGGCGCCGTGTCACTGCTGATCAGTGCCATAGCGCAAGTGCTCCCTCTGTTAAAATGATGTATCTATTGTATCCATGTTTGGCTTATTTGGTTTACTGTCAGTCCCTAGTCTAGTGCACCAGGAGTGCCGGGGCTTGTAAATACAAATGCCGCTCGTGGGCTTGCAGCACGTGTTGTGCCACCCACAGGAGCGGCCTTGTAAAAGAATGCCTACGGGTCGGTCATTGCGAGACCCACGTGCAGTCTTGCACTGTCACGTCGGCTGCGCAGGTATACCTACTTGCCAGCCCCTCCAACCTTCCCTTAACTTCATGTTAGTCACCCCTATGGTAGGCCCATGGGCAGGGTGCATTGTAAGTGTAAGGTAGGACACGCCTGACCAAGTTGGCATGTCCTGATAGTGAAGTGCCGCCATCTCAGTGCTTCACTATTGCGAGGTAGCCTACTCTCCGTTGGATAGAATGGGCCGCCGGGATTATTAATGCTATGATCCTAGCTGGCTCGGAGAGTACGGTGCAATGTCGAGTTTGGTATCCCTGAGCTCGGGGTTTAATTACGCATCCGTTGGTGTGGATGGTTTTTGGACTCTGGGTTCGAAAGTAGTACTTTTAGAAAGTGTCTATTTTCTTGTCTAACCATATCTGGTCTCTGCTGGTCTTGCGTGTGTGTGACAGGAGCTGGGCGGCTCCAAGAGGTCTGGATGAGTCAGTGTGGGATGAGTGGGACATTTACGTTGAGAGTAGGGGGAGAGTAGTTGTTGATAGCCTGCCTTGCCTGATACAATGCTGGCTCCACCTCCTGCCAAGCGACTGATGGCTCTGTGCCTGCCATGGACGATCCTAGCCCCACCTCCTGCCAGGAGGGCGATAGCTCTGCTCCTGCCAGTATCAATGCTGGCTCCACCTCCTGCGGGGCGTCTGAGGACCCGGCCCGGCTCAATGAATAGGCCAGGTGCGACTGCCTAGCTCCACCCACCGCAGACCCAGGATGTTGGGAAACCCCCGGCATAGACAAAGGGATCAAAGACGAAAAGGGGTATAAGAGAAGGACCCCTGAACTAGGAAATCAGATCACTTCTGACAAGGAACCCTGTAACCAAGGACAAGAAGCCTGCTGATCTAAAGGACTGCTTACCCCTTCTGCCAGTGTGCTGTTGTTGGGGGAATCCTGCAGTGCTTCTTTATTTTTGCCAAGGAAACCAGGAGAGAGGAACTGTGTGTGTACTCTCACGCTTGCTAAGAAAATCTCCAAGGACTGGAAGAGTGCCAGTCTCCTGCCGAAGTCACAGGGCTAAAGGACTTCACCTGCTAAAAAGTGCTATCCGCTGGGAGTGTGAATCCAGCACCTCTGAAAGGACCAGCAATCACGACGATCGGACGCTGGGCCCGACCGACGCCAGCAGCAACACCAGTGAGTAGGAGTACGTCTCTAACTCCAGAGGACCTCGTGTCTGCCCCGCTGCTGATCGCATCAGCCGTGTGCCCTTCGACGCCGTGAGCGCTGCTCACTCTGTGCAACTGCATCATCGACAACGCCTGCTGTGGCCTGATCGACACCGAAGACGCGACGCCGGATTGCTCGACGCCGCTGATCATCGTGTGCTTCAATTTCCTAAGGTACTGTGTTGTTGGGGGTCCGTGTGACTCCAGGCCCGGCGCAGCGCTCCTCGCGGACGACGCCGAACCTGTGGATTATCCTTGCCCCAGCGTTGTGTAGCTCCCGTGTGAGTTACCCTGTTGCTAAGAACTGTGTTTCCAAGAAGAAGATTTGCTTGATATAAAAGACTCTTGTGCTAAAGAAGAAACTACCTTTGAACTATCCTTTTTCCTTCCCGAACGTATTTATTCCGATTGTGTACAGTTTTGCCGTTATTTGGTCTTGTGCTAAGTCTTATATAAAGATACTTATTTTTATAATACTACTGTGTCGTGTCCATTTGTAGTGTATTCACTTTATTACTGTATGTGGTCATAATTGCTTAACACACAGCCTCTGAGATAAGCCTGTTCTGCTCTGCCAAGCTACCAAGGGGGTGAGCAGGGGTTATCGAAGGGTGTGATCCCCTTGCCCTGACTAGAAAAGGAGTGTCCCTATTTGTCAGAAGTGTATGCCTCTGCCAACTAGAGACAGCCGGTTCTAACAAGCACTGAGCACTACGGGGACCTAATAATTTATTTTGTATTATCCTGGTCAATGTTGAAACGGGCCATCGCATTGGGGTGTAGCGCTGAATGATGACATTGGATGACTCCGATAGCCCAAAGCTTTTTAGGTTTCGCCTGGACTGTGCTTGAGAAATCTATTGTTTTTAATATAAACTTAAAAGGGTCTTTGATCCTGCCTCCTCTCTTTCCTGGCTTCTCATTGGTTCCTGTGTGTGCTACTTACTTTTCCTCCATTTTGATTGGCTGTAGAATATTTTCCTGCATTTACCAATGCTTATTCCTCGTCTGCTTCTCTTAATAGTTTCCCGTGGCAAAAATACTGTAAATATCCACTTTGGTGGAACTATTTTTTCATACAGTTTTGCTTTTTACTCTTGCACTCTTGCAGCATATTTATATAACAATTGATCACCAGGGAGATTAAGTGATTTGCATAGAATCACAGGATGTTGCTGCCACGGAGATATGAACCGGGATCTCCAGCTCTCAAGTCAGCAGCTCTTGCCACTGCGCCACATCCTCTCCACTTTCCTGTTATTTGTCAGTTAGCTCTTGCCTTAGCCCGTACGACGATTGATAAAAACAGTACTTTATTCATCACATAGACGAAACAGATGCATTACCAATGCTTGTTATATATGTATTGAAAAGTGCCTTTGACTGTCCGCAAGCTTTTTATCTGCTTCCATATGTGTTATTTGCACTGTTTATGCACTGTTACTTTTACTTTGCTCAATTGTGCACTACTTGGGACAATATTGAAATGGTCCATTGGCACTGGGGCGTACATTTTGGATCATGGCTTCAGAGGATCCTGATGGCATACAGCATTTTTATATATATTTTAAAAGCGTCTTTGTCTGGGCGCACGCCGTTTATTTGTTTTCATAGTTGCAATTTGCACTTTTCCTATCATGTGAAGGTTTTAATTAACTGTATCATGGTTAACAAAAGGAATGCAATACTCTACAGTTACGATTGTATGCAATGATCTAGCAAGGGTGCTTTGGGCCTTTGTGAAAGCATTGAAAATGAGTGACCCTGCTCCCCCTTTGGGGAGTAGAAACACAACCATAATTGGGATGCATAGGTCCCTTGCACCTCTCAGCATTGGTGCCCCTGCATTTGTAGCAGTAATAATAGCTGCGGACAATGATATTGCACTTTCATACAATCAATTTTGTGTCTGTGCATCCTGGTAAACAACCGTGCCATAATACCCACTGGTAAAGACAGATGGGAGCAAAGACCAGAACAGAGGGCACATTGGCACTTGCTGAGATTCCAAGCAGGCCAGCATTGGATGTGGCGACTGGTGGTGTGGTGCCATGGATGGTAACATCTACGAGCGCTCAGAAAGCTGCTTCATGCAACTGTCCACTAATCGCTTCAATTTAGGAACATGGTTGACATTGTGGCCTGCGTTCCCCTGAGGCACAGCTGGGTTATGTCTACCTCTATGAATAATATCTTGAATACTATTCTATGAACAGTAACTTAGATTGAGTTAATATGCTATACATCCAGATAATCAACTAATTTTGTGTAGAGTACTGATGATGACATGACCAAGTAGTGTCCAGGTGTGATTAGCTATGAACTATTGTGCTCTTTTACACAAGAGTCGCTGGAGCTAGTATGGCTACAGGACCAAGAAACTTTCCCCTAGACTAGGCTGGCATGAAAAAGATACTGGTGGCACACTCTCTGCAGACCTCTTAATGACAAATCTGAGTATGTTCACAGACCACTGATCACCTTATGAAGCTTACTGTGGAGGTTGGGTACTCATCTCAATTAGCTGACTTACAAGTGGCACAGAGTCAATAAATACATGATTCGTTGATTGTGTAGATTATTCATATATCTTAACAGATGCCATTATTGTCCCCCTATTTTACTAAGAGAAAAGGGTTGGATACACAGTTTTAATCAAATCAATCTAGCAATAAGAAGTCATATTTTACAATCTTGCCAATAATGGCATATATCAAACGGACAGCTCATACAAATGATTCAGAAAAAAGGTACATGTTCCTTACAACTCTATAAGACAAACTATTCATTTATTTAGGTCACTTGGATTAAATAGCAAAGACAACTAAAAGCATAGTCGACATTTTGGTCTTACATCCACTAGTGCCGACCATCATTGTTTCAACACATATGTGAGACAGCAAACCCCCCCCCCCCCCACCCAACACCCAGGAAATAAGCATTCACATAATAAGCCCATGCTCGGTAGTCCCCAAGGGAAGAGAAAACAAAGAAATAAGGACCGAGAAAACATCTAATTTGAACAATTGGAATGCTCATTAACAGATGTGACAACGCAGTACCTGTGAATTCCATGGCCTATCAATTTCCAACCAGTAGATGAAGTGAAGTTGGAACAAATGAGCACACATTTAGAAAACCAACATACTCACTGTGTTAGAATTGCACTTTAGAAATGTTTTAAATGCTGTTGAAATATTTACGTTAGAAAATGGATTGTAGGAAAAAGTGTGAACATATAATGTTTAGAATCCAAGTAAATAAACTGTCAGAATACATTAGTTAATCATATGTAAGATTGAGGATTGTTTGCAAATTAATGCGTGTTTCAAAAATGTTTGCACCATAAGTTACATGAATAAGACAGTTAGTAAAACTCCTTAGCATTAGTGACATCGTTTAGAAATGCGTTGTCATAACATTGTGTTCATTCAGATTGTCACTCCATGTTAGATCATGTGTTAGACTACAAAGAGCTTATTAAAACTGCTTATGTAAATTGATGACATAGAGACTTTTATGAATGGTGTTACAGAATAACATTGATGTATACTTTCATATTACTGACTAGCCATTGTTCACACATTGAGCTCATAGAGCATCCTTTAACTTAGGCAACAGGGTTTTCATGAGAACCTTCCCTCATGTAAGAAATTAAGTAACAAATTTGTATCGATCATGGCAATGAGGGTACAGACTGTGGGAATCCGAAGAAAAAGCATTGTATAACGGATGACACTATCTTGTGAATTATTCTAATTGGATATCGACAGAGGACGCCTACAGAATTGTTACGAAAGTATGAACCTATATTAATGTTCCTAGCTAGTTAGACACACTCTCTTTTTACTACACCTCCTTGCCTCTGAATCCTTTCAACCTTTTCGGCCGTCCTGCTGCTGAAATGTCCCTGTCCTGAGACTCTTCTTTATGGGAAGTTGATCTCTTTAGCTAATTCCCTGGGGTGACTAATTCTTTTTCATTTCTGATCATTTTGGATTATTAGTGATCTATGCTACTGCAAGGATCACACTTTTATACACAGTTGGTACTGCAGCTGTAGAGAACTCAGCTGAGTTTCCAGAACTACTCTTTATGAGTAGTTAATTTCTTACTCGCTCTTCTCCATAGGAACTCTGCATGGGTTCTATTTTAGAAAAGGCCCCTTAGTTACCTTACGGGGTTTCTTTATGGAACACTGCATATTTTTCTAAATGCTGACTTCTAAACAAATCTAGTATTTATTTCTGTAAACTTACTAAACTTAATAGAGATATTTAGAGAATCTAACTTCATGATAAATAAAGGTTTCTGAAACTGCCACCAACCTCTCATCATTGACTTATCACCAAATCTAAATGTCATTGATGTTTTGATTGACCTCTAATTTGCTTATGGTTGAAAAGGTCAGTCGACCTCTCCGGAGCCGCAAGGATTCTCCACGACAAAATTTGTAAGCCGGTGTATATTAAGATTGAACCATCTTGGTGAGTCCTTGGGTTCCTGCAAAGTCAAGTGAAACAATGTGTAAAACTAAGGTTCCTGCAGAACCCCAAGTAAAACAAGGTTGTGAAATGGTATAGCGAAAGGGCAGCTTATCACATTTCAAGTTAAAGTGGTGTATGAAATTGCAGCATATGTGTTCATGAAGATGAACATGGTGGGGCTTGCCTGTTCACAAGTGAAGTAGTGTCTCTGGGAAATTCTTTCATATTGGCACTGTCTGTATTCTGACTCCTGAAGGAGCAAAGAATTGACCTGCATTTGGAAAACAGTTGTATGTTCTGGTACTTATTCCTGACAGAAAGACCAGGAGTGGAATGAAGAATTGTTTTTAAAAGTCATCCTTGCTGCTTCTTCAGTGAACTACTTTGTTAAGATCAAAAATAACTTGAGACACCCTTTCCGATAACCACAAGAAAGAGTTTAGTCTTTTGGCATGTATCATTTTATATTCACAGAAGTTGTGGTTGTGTTATAACTGCTGCAAGAACTAATGGCAAATGAAAAAATGAAAAAGATTAGAACCTATTTTCTTAGATATTTTAACAACCATCACCATTAAATGTAGTTAAATGTTCTTCTACATTGTCTGCTTTTAGCCTGAGAAAAGCTTAACTCTTACATTTGATAAAATAACAGGATACCTTCAGTTTAACCGGTAAGTCATTCACTCTTTTAAACCATCCAAAGGGCTCATTAGGAAGAAACAGCTCATGTTTTGTGTTGCACTCTGGATACATTGTGTGTCTTTTACCCTATCACCAACAAGTGAACTTAACAGATAAGTAAATAAAGCATGTCAGGGAAATTATGAAAAGAAAAACAGCTCACAGCAGCTATTTTCTGCATTGCATGATGGTACAGTATTGAATGAAAACTGAATGAATGATGATATTTGTGTATAGCGCAACAACTACTTAAATAGAGTGTCCCAGTGCCTCAGCTTAAGTAACAAGGGGAGGAGAAAAGAGGGCATTACTGACTGAAGAGAAAGTTCTTTAGGGATTTGTGTTAAGCAGTTTCACTTTCTATGCTTCTGAACTGTATTGGGAGTCGGTTTCATAATTTCGCTGTGCATACTGGGAAGGAGGCACCGCCACATCTAGTTCTTTTGAAATGGGCAGGGGGTGCATTCAAAGTGAGACTTACTAGACCCCAGTTTTCTGATTCGGTGGTACCTTTTGATTCTTTTGTTCAGGTAGATGGGGTCTGAATTTTGCAGGCCGTGGGGTGCCAAAGTGAGTGTTTCGAAAGTGATCCTTTTGCAGAATGGCAACCAGTGCAGTTTGACAAGGAAAGGTGATGTGAAGGTACCCTTTTGAAGATTGTAGAGCAAATGGGATGCAGTGTATTGGACTACCTGGAGATGGCGAATTACATAAGAAGGTAGACCCAAGTATAAGCGTTCCCTTCGTCCAGTCTGGAGAGAATCGTGGCTTGAACTACGGTTTTGCGAATCACCCAAGGAAGGAGGGGTTGAACTTTTCTGGGGGCCCAAAGGATCAATATACAGTTTCTGACAGCTGAATGGATCTGTGTTGTGAAGGATAAGCTGCCATCAAAACTTACTCCAAGATTTCTTGCTGACTGCCTAGGTGGAGGTGGAGTAGGCTTGGCTAAGAGCGGACTAGCCAAGTTTGGGGTTGGACCCTAACAGTAGGATTTCGGTTTTATCTGGGTTGCATTGAAGTTGGCTTTCCTTGAGCCAGCCTAGGACGCCTACTAGCAGTTAGAGAAAGGTTTTTTGCTGATGTCTGAGTTGCCCTCATAAGAGAACACTAGCTGCGTGTCTTCAGCATATGAGACAATAGTGATGACTTCACCACGATGGCAAGAGTGGAAATGTAAACATTAAATATTGTTGGGCTTAATGAGGAGCCATCGGGTACTCCACCTTTAAGTTGCTTGGCCTTGGAGAAGTGGGGTTTTGTCCAGACCAATTGTTTTCGCTCAGTTATGAGAGCAGTCACCCACTCCAAGTCCAGTCCTCTGATACCACAGTTAAATTGGCATTGTAGAAAGACATCATGGGCGACAGTGTCAAAGGCCGCTGACAAGTCTAAGAGAATGAGAGCAGCATTTTGTCATTTATCCAATCAAATTGCTAGTGTCTCAGAAATTTCAAGCGAAGCTGTTTTGGTCATGTGTCGTGTTCAGAAGCCCGATTGGGTACAGTGCAGCAGATGATTGGATTTTAAGCATTCTGAGAGTTGTCCGTAAAATGAGAATGAAAATGTAAAGATCATGTATTGGTTGTCAGGGACCGGTGGATACCACTCTCTGACCAGCACCTGGGTGATCAGATTCAATGAGCTGAGTGGGGACTGGCATGTCTCAGGAAATTGGAAGGAGGGGGCATAGTAGCTTCCACTTGAAAGGGTACAGCAGTCCAATTAGGTGTCACTACTCCCAGAAAAAAATAACCAGAGCCAGAGGTATAATGGGATAGATATGTTTGCGTGTCACAACATATAGGTCAGAACATTGATGTGCCCAAATATTGAAACCACAATTAAACTACCTCTACATCAGAGCCAATAAAAAAGGCCCCTTGGTTGAGTGCTGGCCTTTGCACCTGCAATACACAGGTTCATATCCTGTAAGGTTAATTCACACTTCCATCCTTCTCATATTGATAAAGTGAGTATCCTTAAATTTCGCGATAACTTTATCAAGTGCCTAGAGCTCATTTCAATTTCTGGTGTCAGCAATATAAAGAACAATTAATATTTCGCCAGCGAAACACAAATAGTATTGTAAACACTGTGCCAGGTACTGACGTTTTTTTTCTCCATGTTTAGGTGTTTTATTAAACTATTTGTATGCATCCCCACGCTTATGAAGCTAAAATACCAGTACATGGAAATCTGACGTTGGACAAGAAGGAGATAAAATAACTGCTAAAACGTTACAAGTATAAAATAGCTACCTTTGTGCATGATCTATTGAGTTTTACAGACTATCACAATGCATATCCAACATTTGAGAGGATATCTGCCTTTTCAATATGGATTAGAGAACCTTTATTATATTCAGCATTATCTTGTAACTAGCAATGGCAGATATCTGATAAGCAAATAATCCATCACGTAGAAACTGCCAGGGCTGGCAATCTGAGCTCTTATTGTTATTAGGTGGATTAAAATATGCTATCAGATGAAATTAGTTAACCGGCAAATTGTTCCCAGGGACTTTGCAACTGGCAGTCTAATGCACACATGGTGGCTTTAAAATACAACTTGAAATAATTTGTTCGTTTGATCTCTCAAAAAGTGAATCAAATAAGCAATAAATCAGAGGCTGTTGATTTTTCATTTTCCCATTTTTAACCAGTTGTTATATTACTACCGTTCACTGATTATCAATTAACAACTGAAAAAGATTCTCCAGTATTGCACACCTTTTTTAGGAATATCTTGACTCTATTTGTGTTTATTGTGCTGCATCTAGAAACTCACTGGTCTTTTAGTCTATTAGTATTCTCCAAGTACCCCTACTCCTGGTGGGTGCATGACTGCACATATGTTAGAAAATCTTTCAATATTTGTTAGAATTTAGTTTAACAAATAATTTTAGAAGATGTATGCGTGCATTGAATTTACACTTAGATTCTGTCAATGCTTTTCATATTAATTCGCAAAATGTTCAAAATGTTTTCTTGTTGGCTCCACCAAGTAGAATATGAAATGTGTTGGTCAACTTGGAGTTCAAGAAATAGCTACAAGGTATAGGTCCAGATGTACAAAACATAGTAATAGCAATTCCTAATTAGAGAATGTTAAAGAATCACAAATTGAGAATCGTTATGTCTTATGTACATCCATAAACCTTTTACAAATAACGTCTTGGTATGTTCTGTGTTCGCAAAATACTGATACATTAATAAGGACTCAGTGGGATTCGCAAACAGAGAATGCCGCAAGAAGGTAGGGAATGATGACTTCACAAACAGGAAATACAACTTCACATGCCAATAGACTCCTGCAGAGTAGAGGAAGGCAGCATTTGTGATATTTTACACCATTATATATAATCCAAAGCCATCCACTCCAAAACAAAAACCAAAATAGAAAGCCAGGATGCCAAGAGATCAACAGGAGGCAGAAGGAGGAAACTTAAGTTCAGCCAAAAAAACTGGAAATACTTTCTGAAGAATGTGTGACACACATTGATGAATACTTTGGCAAATCTTCACTGACTACACCTGCACAAGAGGACACAATCTGGCTCAGTATTCAAGAGTTGTGGAGAGAAGAAATCCACAATGGATGGTGTGAGCTTCGATACAGAAAGAAAAAGAAAGTAGCTAGTCGTTTGAGTGAGGCATGTGGCACACGACAAGACCCACCGGCACAACCACCACCTGTTCCCTTGCGTAGTGGATAGAATCAGAATTTCAGCCTGGAGCACCGACTTGAGTCCCAGACAGAGATACCAACACACCACCCTCAACTACTTGAGGTAAGTGACCAAGACAACAGACTAGTCAGGTTAAGGCAGGCATCCATATCAACTCTGGATGTGTGTTTTTGTTTTGTGATAGTGTTATTCGGCAAATACAGACAGAGGGGACAGCCACTTGTGCTTCACGTTTGCAACAAATTTAACAATACATTCTAGGAATTACAGTCACATGAATACTAAGATCATACATTTACCTAAGCAAACCCATCCTAACATTTGCATTATCAGACATACCTGCACTTTTATTATTTTTGTTAATGTATATTATGTTCTTGCTGTGTTTTTGTAAGTCAAGCTTAGGCAGTTACAGAGAACATGCAACCACACCAATTCATGCTAATGCAGGGATCCCAGCACTAGGCAATTTCTAGGCCTTGGAGTCATCCATGTTAAATGAGCAGCGCTTCCAATATAAAACACTGAAAGACATAAACACATCAGTACTGGGTATAATAAAAGCTATAAAAGATGGATACCAGTAAGTGTCTCGTACAATAATTGAAGGGGACAGATCCGGGGGTGACAAATTAGAAATTATGATAGCGGCAGCAAGCAATCTTTGCTGTGTAATTCAGGAAGAATTATTCAGAGATGGAGGCAACATCTGTAACGTTACCCCTTAGATGCATTAGGTAGGTCTGTCAAACACCTACACATACAACTGTCATATGATCATGTAATTCAGCCAAATTACAAAGTGGACATGAGGCATTATAATAGTGAAGATGTTGCTCAGCGCCTGCTTCAGGATAACTAACAACACTGAAGATATGCAGACCAGACAAATCGGAAGAGGGGGCAAAGACCAGCAATGAGCAGGCAGTGAAAAGACTTCAAGCTCAGCAGCATTTCTAACCACAAAGCCCTAAGTGGACGGCACGGTAGGAACCACGTTCCAGGTGGCGATCAGTCAGGAGCTGCTGTTGGTCCAACATCTTAGTGGGCCAATGTAGGCCAACGAAGAGAAAACAATGATTCACTTCAAGTTGCTACAATAGTTTGCTAGTAAAGTCATTCTTATTTACAATGTGCATCCTCATTTCATTGTATTATTGGAAACACACAAGAACAGTCACATATAATATTCATATTTTTGACACATTCCTGAAAATAAAATAATTTTTAAGCATCAGACCAGTTTTACTGCGTAGTTAATTTGGTATAGCAGTATCAAAAACGTAGGTTAAAATGTATTGTTTGTTGTGTCGGTGTGTTGTGCCCCTTCTTCTGCATCCATGGTCTGGGGGAGGAAGTAGTTCATCGTCATCATCTTAATCAATGTAGTGAAGGCAATCCTTTTCATGTTGCAGTAGTGTGGAGCATAGCACAGGTGGCTGCCATCTTGAATGAGGTGTCAGGGCTGTATCGCAGTGCACCACCACACCACTCGTAGCTATTCCGCCCTAATGTTGACTCTAAGTCATCGTGCTACCAGAATATCCTGGACAAACCATAGAGGACCAAAATATTGATGAGATAAGTATAGGTAAGTATAGACTTTCTTCGCTTACCTCCACATCTATGTACCAAGATTATATATACATTCAATATACAAAGATGTGGAGTTACGAATAGTAAATCTATGCTTAACTGTTTGCACTTACCTTCTCAATATTTTTTGTTCCTGATTATTTTGGCCGTGATATTGGCAGCATGATATTTCTGTAGTTGATGTTTTGACACACAACCCACTTTTATGGTTACATCATGCTCTTCCCTTCAAAGCCCAAAGACGCATTCAACTACAGAACACGGTCTCGTGTGACTATTGCTATGTCCGCGCTGACAATCATATATGGAGCCATCCATGGCCAACAGGCATAGGCTCCGTCACCTACAAAAATGAATATTTATTTGTTACACATATATTTAAGGGAGCATTAGTGTGTTTTGTTTCATTTACCAAGTAAAAACCATCAGCATCACAACTTGCTAACCATTTGTAAATCCCACCATGCCAAAGCATGTAGGAGTTGTGGGTTTTGCAGGGAAAACAGCACCGTGTCTGTGATCAGACACCCCGCATGACAAACCCCTTGAATGTTGAGAGAGTGCTGACTTTTATCCATTTGTGGCTGGTAGACATATCAGCATGCGTGTACCATGAACACACAATAGCAAAGATTGGAGTATTCCAATGTTGAACTCTGTAAGTTTCTGGAATGTTGGGAAATTCTATGTGATTGTTAATTTTAGCCACCATTATAATTAGAACATTTCTAAAAAATATATGAAAGGCACTAATGAAATCTCCACCAGTTGCATCAATAGCACCCTGGTAACTACCGGAGGTTAGAAGATGTAATGAGTACAGTACCTGAACAAATAAGGGCGCGGCCTAGCTTCGGACTGTGTTTCGCCTTAGCTTTTAGTGTAGCTCTTCAATCAGTGCCTAATTTAACACACTATATATCACTAACATATCATCTCCTCTGTCTAGTCAGTGTAATCCTAACATTAAAAAAATCATTCCTGGTCTCCTTCTCTTCTTTGGGTGCACATACAGTATTCCTGTGCTCCTCGTCTTTGCATACAAAGCAGCAATTGTTGAAGAAGCTGTTGCATTTATACTGATTGTGTCTGATTGCCACTGCTTCTACTTGGTTGTAAACTGCATATGCATAAAGCCCTTTTTGCAAACATTTGATAATTGTAAATCCTTAATACATCTACATAGTGATTTGATATTTGGAAATTGCAAACAAGATATAGCTATTCAAAATTGAAAAGTTAACCATTTCCGTTTGTTCGGTTCTCAAAAAATTCAGTATGAATAGGATTTTGTCCAAAGCTAACAGCCATTTTGTTGGTCGCTACCCAGTTCACAACTATTTTCCAAATCGCATACCCTTCATAGATCTGGATCATAATCTGTTCTTTACATTGCCATCCAAGGAAAATCCAGCTATTGTGCATTATCTTCAGCATAATGTCTGTTTAAATCTTCTGGTGAATCCAAGTAGAAGAAAATAATTTTGTTACTGGACTACTTTTTCAAAGCATCACCTAATTTTTGTAATGTTTCAATTTCCAGCAACTTGCCTGTTTCAGAACACCTCTACCATTCGAAGAGCCAGCATCGACATGCGTTGTTTCTGAGGTCGGTGCAGGAGTTGTCGGGCCCTTGAAGTAACACGCGTTGCCGATCGAACTCCATGTTGTTGAAGTCAGTAGCTCTGGTGTCGGCAGCATTGAGGCTGCAGTGCGACGTGCAGTGGTGTGGTGTGCGGTACCGTCAGGTCCCGGTACAGGCAGCAGCTTGGTGATGGTCGTCCAGTGGTGTTGGTGAGACCAGGGCTGCAGGGCAAACTGGGGCAGTGCTCGTTGTGGTGCTAGCAGGTCATGGTGCAAGCAGCTGCGCCATCTTTGCTTGGGTGTTGACAAACCAGAGTCGATGGCACTGCCATTGGTAGGCCAAGGCTGCAGTGTGGGACGGGGTGGTGCATTGTGTAACTTACGAGCGGTGCCCTTAAACCACAGTGCAGGCAGTGGCATTGATGTTGGCGTGGAGCGTCATTGTTGGGGATACAAGGGTGGTGGATTAAAGCGAGGCGGTGCGAAGTGCGAAGTGCAGGTCACGGTGCAAGCAGGGACTTGATGGTGGAGTTGGGTGCCGTCGTCAGTGAGACCAGGGTTGCGGTGCAAAGTGCAGCGGTGCCCTCTGCTCTACCTTCAGGACACGGCACCGGCAACAGCGTCGTTGACTGCGTCAAGTCGCTTTTTCTTCTGTTGCAGCACAAAACATACAGTTCCCAGTGATGATAAGTGAGAAGTGTGGCTCAATGGTTAGAGCAGGCAGACCTCAAAGCAGAGCTCTGGCCAGGGACCAGGGTTTGATTCCTGCCCCGGCGGGTCTCGGGCTCATTAATTCCCCTGACCGGATATTCTCGCCTCAGTGCCTATTCTGATCCTGGGTCCCACGCTGCAACTCTGGGCAATAGCTTGCTTAGTCTCCACAACAGCCCCCACAACGCGAGGGATGCCTGGTCTGCACCATGGGGGTGCCCAGGAGTGGACACTTCACAGGGAAAGCCAGGAAGGGTTCCCTTGCGGTATTCGTACAAGCGCCGGGAAACCCACAGCGGGTAGCTGTGCGCTATACAAGTACAAAAACATTTACATTTAGATGAACTTGAAGTCTTTGCTGTTCCTGAGACTTCTTGGACAGGGGCCAATCTCTAACTCAAGCCTTTGGAGAAACACAAACAAAGAACTTGCAGCCTCCTCACAGCTTCTCCATCTCTTATTCTTGGCAAGTTCCTTGATCCAAAAGAGTTCTAAAGTCCTGGTGTCAGGGCCCCAATATTTATACCACATTTCCTCTTTTTTCTCTTTATGCAAGGCTCTCTGAGCTCAGTCCAAACCAGTTTGGCCCTCTCTGGCGCAGCTTCACTACAGGAAGTGGAGACAGCTTGCACAGAGGAGACACTGCTTATTCTGGTGCTAGTGAAAACTCATCCCACCACTCTAAATGCAGACCAGGCCTATTCACCCCCACTATGAGTCACTCAGAAAAGGCAGGGCACACCTCAAACCCCCATGTGAATGTCTCTCCAGCCCTTGTCATTCCAAAACCTGACAGTCAATACACAAACCAGCAGAGGCACCACACAGAATAGTTAGGCAAGAAAATATTATTAAAGTCATCTTTACTAAAATATGTATTTTTAAATCCTGAGTTCAGGCATACTAAACTCTATTTCTCTGTCTTGTCCCAATGGAAAGTTAGGCTTGTAAGATGTTACAAAGCAACTCCCATGTTAGCCTATAGAACAGATAGCCTGTCACTAGTGAAAAATAAAACTGGCAGCAACTCACTATCAGGACATGTCACACACACACCAGGGCAAGTCATGCCTTTCCCATACACTGCACCCTGCCCATAAGGGTACCTTGGGCTCACCTGATGGGTGCCTTATATGTAAGAAAAGGGAGAAGATTAGGGCCTGGCAAGTAGGTGTACTTGATACAAAATGGCTAGATCACTGACATCCAATTTCACAGCGGCACTACATGGTCGGTTGTAACTTGGAATGATCAGCAAAACATCCCACATGACGTAAAATCCACCATAAAGGGTGGTCTGATGGGAGTTTTCCAGCCTATGTTCTCAACAGCATACGTTCACACACGCACCCACTGTTGCACTTTCGCTAGCACAGCTGAACCGCCCTCCTTTCAGACCTAGTCTGCTCTCTTGTGTATTTTGTATCAGGTGTAGGGGAGCGAGCAGAGAGGTCATTAAATATTCCCCTTGACCCTCCACATACATGTTTTGTTTTCAAGTAGGTGTACTTGCCAGGTCCACATGGCAGGAACAACTGCGGGCAGACACTGCAGTGACAAGTCTGAGAACCCTTTGAAAGGCTGCTTGTGTGGGTGGCACAATCAGTGCGGTCAAGCCCACTAGCTGCATTTGATTTACAGGCCCTGGGCACACACAGTGCACTGTACTAGGGACTTAGTAGTAAATCAAATAAGCCAAACATAAAAACCCCAATCCATAAACATGATTTACAGTAGGAGCACTTGCACTGTAACACTGAACAGCAGTGAGAAAGTGCGCTAAGACTAAATCAGCAAACCAAAGTCCAACATACCATTACAAACAGGAGGACAGAAAGCAAAAAACATAGGGGAAAACATGCCAAAAGATGCCAGGTCTAACACTGCTGTATAGATTTTCCCCACTAAATTTAGAGAGAGGATGGTATCCCCCTTAGCCGAGACTGAGGAGGGATCGGTGGTGTCCCTTTCAATGTTAACTAAAGACTTGAGGTGTCACCTTGCTTGTAATAGTGTCACTGCATACACTTGCAATGATCCAAAAAACCTCTTTATTCTTGAAAATGGTGCAGGATTGAAGGGAGTTATGAAGTGAGAATTGTCCACCATTGACCGTTTCATCCCATAACGAAGCAGGACTGTGCCTCATTTATGCTCACTAAATACACCAGCAGGAAGAGAGGCATGAACACAAAACAAATACACCAAATACTTTAAATAAACTCAGTGAAAAGAATAATTTTTAAATGTTACCACCAAGCATGCTTTGATGCTCTTCTAAGTCTAAGCTTAGTAACGCCTATACATGTGGAAAACATACAGGTAATTTACAAAACGAAAAGCTGAAACAAAAATCTTACTTTTCATTAAACAGGTATATCAGTATATTTGTTTGTTTAAAGCCCGCATGTAGTCAAAAGGTCGCTTCAGAGCTCACTTATATCATAGCATGATCACAATCCCTATTGCACAATGTTCCTTTTTTAATGTTATCATAAGTAATACCATTTTAATTCATATGCTAGCCTTGGCATCAATATGATAGGTTTAAGCTATACATGTTTAATCCTTCTTTGCATTTCTTAATTTTTGCATGTCAGGTAATGTTTCTTAATTACTTCACGATATACAAATGATTATATATATTATATTTATGTATGGATTATTCTTTATACACATGTGTACACTGCCAAAAACCTTCACTCTTTTGCATTTAAGGACAAACACGCACGTGTGGTTTAGGTATGCATACATACAATGTATACATACATTTACATTCGTACATTCTGTATAGCAAACGTGTCTCAACACTAAGTGTAAATAGGCCATCCTCCTTAAAGTGAAGGGTATAATAAGGCTGTAACATAACTTCCTATAACACCACTCCATATTTTATCATGGTGTATTGACCTTGAACATTATCTATGCTAAATTGTCATCCGCTGTTTTTTTTAGGTACATTTGCATAACATAAATGTACATGGCACACTTTCATATAGCTTCTAATAATTGTGTATAGCATCATCTTAGCCTTCACCTTTGCACATAATTGACTGAAGTAATGGGAAAGAAGTGTGAAATGTGCCCAAGATCACATAATTGTATCAAGTGGGTAATTTGCATTGCAACTTCGTTTGGAAGCCAATAATTTAGGTAGATCTCATTCTATAAAATCTGAGGAATGATGTCCAATAATAATAGGGAGGGAAGTGCCTAGAGGAGGGAGTTTAGTTGTGCACCAATCAAGAAACAATCAAATTTGCAGTGTCCCTTCAAAAGCTCTAACACCTCTTGTTTTAAAAGACGGGCCTGATGTAGTCATGTTCTTGCACCAGTCATCCGAGCTTGAATCCAAATGTAAATGTGCCCGAATCAGGATCACAACTTCTATGAAAATATTGCACAGACACCAGGTAACAGCTTGTGACATTTATGTAAAGATAAACTGCAATCATTCGGGTTTTGCAGGTAAAAAAAAACCAAGCACTGATTACTGGTGTTTTAGGTCTCGCTTTGGCAAAAGTGCGCTCTCGCAGCGAGGACTATAGCTGTCGGCTCAGCCGACAACGAGGGGAGACAAGAGCTGGGCACGCGCCCAGCATCGTCAATGGGAGGGACAAGAGCTGGCCACGTGCGCATGGGACTGGGTCGCGCGTGTGAGTCAGTCTACTCGTAGCAGCCGATGTGCATGCTCACGGCGACGTCTCCGCCGCGCACCACAGCCCCATGATGAATGTGACGTCAGTGAACGCTCGCCATCTCCGGCGGCTGCTGTGCGCGGGCCCGGCCGGCGGCCGCTGCTCCTGGACTGCCGGCCCTCGCTGGACTTCCTGTGCTACAGCGCCGGCGGATCGCTGAATGTGAACTTGTTTTCTCTTTAGCCCGCTTATTTTATGTTGATTCGTTTTAAGACCTGTCACAGTCACTGCTCTTCTACTATTTTCTGTTTGACTCCCTTTATCTCAACCTCCAGTCCATGTAAACTTTCTACTTTTAATTCTTGCTTTCTCTATTTCCAATACATATGCACTCTCCCTTTTTCATCCTCGTGCATACTTTCTTTTCCTCTTATTTCTCACACTCCGTTCTACTCTTACTGCCCCTTCCGCCGACCGCTCGTTACTCCATGAAGCCCGAGCTGCTGGATGGCCGCATCTTCCCGTGTTCGGTCTGTCTGAGAAACATCTGTCGCACCCTAGCTGCTGAAAGGCTTTCTGCTGCGTCGATCCCTCCTTGACATTTGCAGCAGGCTCCGATAGAGTTACACCTCAGAAGTCCCCGACTCGAGCAGCCCCTCTCCTTAACTGTTCGCATTCTCACAGCCATAAATAAATGATTGCGCCGCGACTTTCAGAGGCGCTTTGTGGAGCTGCTGGAACGCGGCTCCTGCCGGATCCCCGCCGGTGATGTCAGCGCTGGGGTCCCGGGGAAATCAGACAAAGCGGCCATTTCACGGCCGGTCATGGGGAAGCGCATGGGATAAGCCGTCCTTAACCGTACATTAAAGGGCTGTAATTGCACTGAATGCACACCGGTGACATCATGAATCAAAGGGCGGAAAGTTAGGCCGGGGGAGGCTGCCAGGCCTGTGATCAATGCAAGCCCATTTTGAGGATGAGTCAGACGACGCTGCATTTTAATAAAGTTCGACGTTGTTCAGTTAAAACTACCTAAAGAGAATGTATTTCTATATGAGTTTTGTCTAAACGTAAACAAAACATAAAGGTAATTTTGGTCTTCGATATTGACTAACAAAGACTTAATTAAGTAAAGTTAAAAAGGAGGTGTTTGGCGCAGTATATTAACGGCACATTTTAGTGCTGGGCATAGTCAAAAACTTATTTGGAAAATAGATAACATCATAATAGCGAGGTGCTGGTTACAGGGGTTCATTTAAAAAAATCTGGAAAAATGTGAGGCTTGAACGGAATAAAATTTTAACTTCTACCCTATTCACAGATGCTTTCATATAAAAATCATCTACACCCACGTTGTGGAATTTTAGTTTGCGATCTGAACATCATCTGCGCCAGCTTGTCACCTATGTACTACGTGCACGGCAGCCATTTTAGGTATCCTGGTCTCCCTGTCTACGATCGATCGCCAGCGCGCCCCTCTGACCCAGCAAGCATCCTCCGCGCACCCTGGCTCCCCCTCCCTCCCCCCTTATGAGCATAACCCTTCTGCTTGACCCTGTCCTTGGGAGTCACGCCAGCGCCTGACCAGCACCTCCTCTCCTCCCATGAATGCCCCTCTGTTGGTAGACCTTCCCTCCGCGCTCAATTGTCCACGCGGCATGAATACCACTCCTCTGATGACCCCTTACCCCATGTCCGACTGTCCACACAGGCCCGAGGCCATTGCCTAAGCCGGGAGATACCATTTACTGCCCCTCATTGTATGCAATCGCCCCTCTTCAAAGGACACACTATTGATCAGGGCCTCCCCACCCCCTGGGATATGGTCAGGCGCACACATCCTAAGACTTGGCGAAACATTCAGCTGCGTGATGACCCCTCCTCTTATCAGCAGGTTGAGGACCCCTATTGTGAAGGTATATGGGGGTGGGATTGACACGAGGATTATGGGGACGCCTTTTTCCTTACTTCACAATGTTATGAAGGTCACATGCCATAAACCGGTGTATAAGAGGCCAGGCCTCAGAGAGGCTGTTAGAGCACCTCGAGACGATACCTTGTTGTCTGATCTGATGTGTTCTGCTCCGTCGGAATAAAACTTCTGTTTCCTGCCTTCTGGTCTCCGGCGCCTGCCTCATTGCTTGGTAAATTTGAATGGTACAAGGGCGGTTAGCGCCGGGCAAATCTTGAGAAAGGTCCTAGCCCTACCTTTTTCCACAATTGGCGTCCCAAAGCGTGGGGCCCATCAGCGACACGTGGATCCAGTGGGAGAGGTCCCGACGACAGAGTGAACGACTGCAACGATCGGGAAGAGCTCGTGTCCGATAGACCCTCGTCTGACAGCCGATCATCCGACCTTCAGTAGTTCTGAACAGACCTCTCTCGAGTGATCTACGGTCCTGACTGGGAACCATCAGGAGTGCCACGAACATCACGAAGGAGAGAGGACGATCGGGCGCTGGATCCAGGGGACAGGAAACCGTCCATGCGGTCCGGGTAAGGTCGTGTTAACGCGACGAATTGAGAAAAAGATTGTTTTTGTTTGGATAATACTAGTATTACGCTTTGTTGAAACCTCTGGAGATTCGCTGTCTGCAAACGGAGAAAACAACAGGCTCTCTCTTTGCAAACAGTGAAGGATAGGTAACGCAGACTTTTGTCCCCGTTGTAATCCGTCGTGCCTATCTTCCTCCCCCACTGTTTCCCGAACTGTCGTTCGTGGATTATTGTCTGGAGATTCTTTGTCTGCAAACAGGGAAGAACAAGGTCTCTCTTTGCAGGTAGAGAAAGAGTGGGTAACGATAAATTTTCGTGCCCACTTATTCTCCCCACTGATTGTTTGATTGACCGATTGTTCGGTATTGGTTCGTTTGAGGTATTCACCGCCGGCAAACAACGGAGAATAGAAATATTCTGTCTAGTCTTTGCCCGCCGTGATAAGATAGGTAGTGCAGACTTTTGTCCCCGTTGTAATCCGTCATGCCTATCTTCTCCCCACTGGTTGGTAGCCTGTTTAGCCCGGACCGCTTATTAGAGATGAACCATCCGGCTCCACTGGAGGGCACCCCTAATAAGGACATGTTCACTAAGTATGGACTAGTCGCTATAGCTTTTACTAAGTTATGGCATAAATATACAAAGAAGAACCCTGAAAGTCAGTGGCCACTGATAGGTTCCTTTGATGATCATAAAATAAAAGCATTGGAAATAGCGCTCCAGAAAAATAAAACTACGCCCACTATGCTCGATAGTATCGGCATGTGGCGCAAAGAAACGGAACAACGAAAGAAAAGAGAAGAGGCAAAAATAGGGAAAGAATTACGAAAGGCAGCCCACCTAGCCGCAAAGCAACTAGAAGAAGAAATAAAAGAAAGAAAGGAAGCTACACAAAACCAAGAATCAGGGTCGACAGGCCAATGTCCTGTTAGGACCCCCTCTGCGCTCTACCCTGAATTGCCCTCCAAACAACGGGCGAACGATGAGTTACTGCTAGGCCCCCCAATCATCTACATGCCCCCTCCATATGCCCCCTGCCAGCAAAGCTTGCAAGCCCCGAGTGCGAGCGAAAGTGACCTTAGCGCTAGTGCACCAGCCCTCGCGGCCTCTGCACCAGCCACATTAACAACATCGTCAGACGACCCCGAGGCTAGCAAACAACCACCAGCCAGACCAAATAGGTTGAGCAAAAATGAGCGGGATGGGATCGATAAAATAGCAAAGACATTAGTAGAACGAAGGGAGAGCGAAGATTACACAATGAGCGTATATAATTCACATGCCGACAGCCACAGACGGCATTTCATCTTGCGATTCAGCTACCATACCCTGAACGCATATGAAGATAGGTATCAAAGCAAGGGTCCCGCTAAACTAACAACGCTGTATAGGAAGATTGATGTTGGAGATGGGACTGAATGTGAGGCGACGGAACTCTTCATGCAGATACTTGAGGTCCTCCGCCATCTCACGGAACAGAAACCAGAAGCCAAGGTTACAGTCCCTGAAACGACCTCGGTAGAAGTAGCCAATACCATGATGCCTATCAGAGAAGCGGCCCCTTACTGGATCCCGCCACGTGGCAAGGGAACGAGCGATGATATTAATGATGCAGATGCAAAAGGGAGGGTTGTGTACAATTGGGTTTACCAACCATGGGACCGACAAGATATCCTAACCTTCAAACAAACCCTGCCCGATTTAAGAAAGAATCCGACAGCATTTTATACCGAATTAGGCACAGCCTTGGGTTCGACAATAATGACTTTAGCGGACATTGACTTGTTCTTTGGGTTATGCCTGCCAGCTGACGTGTGGAAGCAAATCCGGAAGGCTGACCACACGGATCTGTTTGGACATACCTGGTACCAACTCGGTGAACTAGATAGACAACGAGAGCCTGGAAGGAAACCAGTAAAAGACATACTGGAACTCCCAGACAAACTAGTCCAGAAATTAAAGACACTGATCCCAGAAAGAAAGGTAGATTGGTCGATAGTCACGGCCTGTCGACAGAAGCCGCAGGAAGATGTGTCAGAATACTTCTCCCGATTCGAGACAGTGTTCTCCGACTACAGTGGCCAAGACATGACCACCGCAACCGGACAGCACCTGTTTGTACAAAATTACGTAAAAGGCCTAACACAAGAAGTCTCCCAAAAACTGCAGACGAGCGAGAGTAGTTGGGGGGCCTCCAAACCCGCAGCTATCCTTCAGATGGCTCAGTATTACGAGCACCAAAAGAATGAGAATGATAGGGCGTCCGAGAAAAAGAAGAAAGATTTGAAAGAAAGGGTAATGATTGCCCAGATACAAGGTATAACGATAGGGCGAGAACACCAAAGGGGGAACTACCAATCAACCACCCCCAGAGATCTACCTTCTAAAGATCACACCCCAACACCTCACACTGGACGTAGAGACATTAGTAATGACCAATGCGCCTTCTGCAAAGGGCTCGGCCATTGGAAATCCCAGTGTCCGGTTCTACTAGAGATGAATAGAAATAGGGACTCCAGGGATATGGCAGGAGGGCCGAGAAATAGAGTACAAGGACGAGGGCACACTAACGACACCAACAATGACAGATCAGGGAGATTGAACACATTTGACCGTCCTCGGCAGAACCAATATCAGCTGTCCGAAGGTGAAAATACCCCCGACTTTGCATAGGACTGCCAGGGGCAAGGGAGGGATCCAGTCGAGCTCTGTGTTGACCAGCAAGGTCCTTATGTCACCGCTAAGGTCCTGGGTACAGAGTCTCCATTCTTGGTAGACACTGGGGCGACGCGCAGTGTGTTATCAAAACGACTGATTCCAAGGGCACCCTTGTCTGGCTCACACATAACGTCGATAGGTTTCGATGGAATGCCCTCCACTAACCCCCTGTCCGTACCTATTACCTTTGACCTAGAAAACAACACCACTGACGCGACATTTCTGCTCTCCTCCAACTCCCCTGACGCCATTATGGGCATTGACTTACTGAAACATTTTCGAGCTACCATTAGGTGCTCCCCAGATGGAATACGAGTCATCCTGTACGACAACCCAGACATGCCCAGATCCCGCCCCCCACGACACATGTGCTCCATAACTGACGCTGATCTGTCCCTGCTTGACACCCTGCCTCCGTACCTATGGGCCAAAAATGACTCTGATGTGGGGCGAATGATGATTGATCCTATTCACATAACTGTACGACAGGACGCTATGCTTCCGAAACTCCCGCAATATCGGATATCGCCAGAGGGTGAGAAGGCACTGGTGGCGATCATTCAGTCTCTGGTAGATGCAGGAGTGGTTGAAGAGGTGGTTAGCAACGTCTGCAACAGCCCAATCCTACCTATTGTTAAGAAGCAAGGTGAAGGAGATGAGAAAGCGTACCGCTTCATCATCGACTTGCGAGAAATTAACAAAGTGGTTGTACCCCAATATCCTGTAGTCTCCGATATCACCACCATTCTGACCCTCATCCCGTCCACTGCCACCACCTTCACTGTTATCGACCTTAAGAATGCGTTTTTCTCTATCCCCATCCATCCAGACAGCCGTTATCTCTTCGGCTTCACTTTAAAATCCCGCTCGTACCGATTTTGTAGAGCTCCCCAGGGGTACACTGAAAGTCCTAGCATTTACAGCCAGGCACTCAAAAGGCAGCTGGATGCCTTTCAGCTACCAGATGGAGTGGTGTTGATCCAATATGTTGACGATATCCTTTTGGCGGCCGACACCACCCCACTTGCCACGACAGCCACTGTCCAACTCCTACACTTCCTTGCAGAAAATGGCCATAAGGTCTCCAAAAAGAAGTTGCAATTCTGCCAGCCACAAGTGACTTACCTAGGCCATCTCCTGTCCAAAGAAGGGAGGAAACTTACACCCGACCGAATCCAAACCATCCTAGACACCCCCATCCCAAAAACACAAAAGCAAGTCCGCTCCTTGGTTGGCCTAACCTCTTTCTGTAGACAGTGGTTACCTAACTTCAGTCTCATTATAAAACCTCTACTTGCCCTATTAACCAAAGATGCCTCCTTCCCGCTCCCTTGGACCCCCGAGTGTCAAGCATCCTTTAAGGAATTACGAGATGCCCTCTGTTCAGCGCCTGTCCTAGGAACCCCGGATTACTCCAAACCCTTCTCCCTCTTCACCCACGAAAGGGAGGGGTGTGCATTGTCTGTCCTAACTCAATCAATTGGTCCTAAGCAGCGCCCTTGTGCCTACTTCTCCGCCACTCTTGATCCTGTAGCCAGAGCTTTGCCTGCCTGCCTTCGAGCAGTAGCTGCCGCTGCTGTCTCTATCCGCCAGAGCGAAGGAATTGTACTTTCAAACTCCCTCACTGTGTTAGTACCCCATGCAGTCGACACCCTTTTGAACCAGACAAAGACCCAACACCTGACTAGCGCACGACTGACAGGGTACGAGTTGACTCTACTTGCACCCCACATCACACTAAAGAGATGCACGACTTTGAATCCTGCCACATTGTTGCCCTTGCCTGAAAATGACCCCGACGTTCCTCCCATCCACGACTGTGTGACCCTCACGGACGAACAGACTAGGAGTAGGGTTGACCTCCGAGACACTGCTTTTATTGACCCCGATGGAGAGCTATGGGTAGACGGCTCATGCATCAAACTCCCAGATGGCACCACTTCAGCTGCCTATGCAGTAACGACAGCCCGAACAGTAGTTGAGACAGCCTGCATCACACAACGATCTGCCCAGGCAGCAGAGCTGATAGCCCTCACACGAGCATGCATCATAGCCACAGGGACCACCGCGAACGTATATACAGACAGCCAGTATGCCTTCGGGGTGGTTCACCATTTTGGACTCCTGTGGAGGGAGAGGGGATTCCTGACGTCCCACGGCACCCCGATCCTCCACGGAGATCTAGTCTCCGCTCTGATTGAAGCAGTTCTCCTCCCCAAACGACTAGCGGTGATCAAATGTCAGGCACACAAAAGGGTGACAGACTTAGTCGGACAAGGGAATGCATTGGCCGACATCACTGCACGAACCACAGCTGAGAATAGGACGGTGACACGCATGTATGTGACCAGGTCACAAGCAGAAACATGGAGTGACACAAGGGAAATGATCAGAGACATCCAGTCGGCCAGCACCCCTCACGAACTGACTAAGTGGGCGGGGGTGGGTCTGAAGGATGATGAGGGCTGCTGGCGAACGAAGGATGCAAACAAATGGTTGTTGCCCGACTCATATCTGATCCCCATACTGACGATGGCACACTCCCCCGCACACATAGGATCTGCACCCATGATCGAACTCATTTCCAAAGTCTGGCACAACGACAAAATCCCTGACTCAGCCAGACGCCTAGTTCAGCAGTGCCTTATCTGTCTGCAACACAACCCCGGGAAAGGAACTGTGGAACCCCGGGGAGGGTTCGGGACCCCCAATCACCCCTTTGAGGTCCTTCAGATGGACTACATCCAACTAGAGAGATGCCAAAGCCTGAAGTATGTACTAGTCATCGTGTGTGCCTTCAGCAAATGGGTAGAGGCCTATCCAACCCGTGACAACACTGCCATGACTACTGCCAAAGTACTACTGAAGGAATTCTTCCCTCGCTATGGCCTTTGTCGAATTTTATGGAGCGACAATGGCCCCCACTTCATAGCTGAGGTTATCCAACTAATCCTAAAGGGGTTGGGGGTGAAGCAAAGGTTTCATGCGGTCTTCCACCCCCAATCCGCCGGTCTGGTGGAACGCCATAATGCCACACTGAAGCTGAAATTGTCAAAAATAGTGGCCACCACTGGACTTAACTGGCCGGATGCCCTCCCACTGGCTTTATTGTCGATGCGTTCCACTCCCACCAAGCACCATTTGACCCCCTACGAGGTCGTGTTTGGGCGACCGATGAATCTCTGGACTGCTCCCAAACCGACCTCCATTCATGACGTCCCAGACGTCCTACTATCTGATTATTTGTGCAAGTTAACTAAAACGTTGTCTGTCATTCATCAACAGGTGCAACAGGCCATCCCCGATGCTTCCAGGGGCCCCGGCCACGACATCCAACCGGGAGATTTCGTTCTGATACGAAATTTCCAACGGACCAAGAGTCTGGAACCCCGGTGGACGGGCCCCTGGCAAGTGCTGATTACCACACGAACGGCGCTTCGAGTGGAGGGGAAGAAGCACTGGCTGCACGCGCATCATTGCCGGAAGGTCTCTGCGAACCTGGCCACGACAGAAAACGTCAACACCCAAGAAGAGCTCCTGAACAAGGACCGACCGACATTGAACTGTTATCCCGATACTGGGGCACTTGAACTTGCAAAATTCTCTGATCCCACTGTGCCATCTAGAGAAGGATATTTCCTGTGTCGAAAGGAGGGAGCTTCGGCTAAGTAGACCTCGGACTAAGTTGAATCTCAGAACGGTGACCTAAGCACAACCAAGGGTTGCCGGGAGAGAAGCTAAACGAAGTCTGTGGTTCTGCCCGCTACCGAGCCCCTTGAAGGTGATGGAAGCGCCAGATAAGAAGATGATGGAAGCGCCAGATAAGAAGATGATGGAAGCAACAGGAAATACCCACTACAGAAACCCAAAGACTGACAATTTGCACAAATCAAAGACAATCACCCTCTTTATTGTCCTCCTCTTCTGCCTCCTTCTCATGACCTCCTTCTGGATTTTGGAGGAAAGCACTCCGGCTCACGAGGCATTGCTACCTACTGCACAACCAACACCCCTGAAAGAACATCACCTAATCTCTCTGTCGCCTCAGCTGCGAGAAAGGCGCAGGGAATTCTGGAACAATTCCTTCGTGCAACTGCTGCACCAACACAACCTCGCTGAAAATGCTACGGACTGTTGGATCTGCGGGTTGCTCCCGCATGCCACTGGACACTCCATCCCCTTCATCCCTTCTCCCTTCTCAGTTCACGGCTCTTGCCTCGCCTGGTTGATCCTCATGCAAGAGAGCCACAAGGACAACGCCACCTCCAGCCGGACAGTGTCGCACTTCTACTCTGGGTTCTGGCTGAGCAAAACCGAAAAGACCTCTGCTGCCCTGTGTCCTGCGCTCACGGGCGCCACCTTCCTTAAAGACATTCCTGCCAAAGAACGAGTCGAAGTACAGGTGCTCCACAATCCAGCCAGGACCACCTTCTCTCATCTGCAAAAACAAACCACCGCCACTCTGACTGTGGCTCTGTCTGTTATCAATGTCACCGGTCTTGTGTGCCTAGAAGGCCAGGGAACACAACTGGTGGGTCACAGCTCCTGCCGAATCACCAGAACATTGGACTCAGCTGACCCCCCTTCCTTTGTTGCTTCTCCGAATATGTACTTTGTGTGTGGCACCAAAGCTTACACCTGGCTCCCGAAAGGTTGGAAGGGTACCTGCTACATTGCCTTCGTTCTTCCACCCACGTATGTAGCCCCTGCCAACCATCACCGGCAGAGGCGTGCCGATGACATTGGACAAGCCGACTCCACTGGAGCACAGTTCCTAGATGCAGCAAAGGGACTTGTTCCTCTGTGGGGCCCCATGGCAAACAGCCGCGCTATCCGACACCTGACCCAGGCAGTAGAAACAACGATCAACATCACGGCTGGCATCCTCGCCAACAACACGGCGGAACTTCAGGCGGTCCGCCTTGTGACCCTCCAAAACCGCCTTGTCCTAGACGTGGTCCTAGCCGACCGAGGAGGAGCATGCCGCATCATCGGATCCAGCTGCTGCACATACGTGCCAGATAACTCGCCTTCAGTCTACAAAGCCATTGAACACCTCCACAGACTTTCCTCGGAGGTCCACCAAGAGCAGGAAGGATGGTCGCTTGGGAACTGGTTTTGGGACACTTTGAGGAACTGGGGTTGGAGGTTGTTTTCCTTCGTACTGATACCTGTTGTGATATTATGTGGGTGTTGCTTAAGTATCCAATGTCTGCCATCTTTGTGCGGCCTTGTTTCCAACTGTACGTGCCCAAAGACTTTGGACTTCCGAAATGAGCACATGAGTCCCCTCTATGAAGCAGAGATACGTGGCCTTATGGGGGTAAACCCAAACTGACAAGTTGGCGAGACATGTTAAAAGGGAGGACTGTGGAATTTTAGTTTGCGATCTGAACATCATCTGCGCCAGCTTGTCACCTATGTACTACGTGCACGGCAGCCATTTTAGGTATCCTGGTCTCCCTGTCTACGATCGATCGCCAGCGCGCCCCTCTGACCCAGCAAGCATCCTCCGCGCACCCTGGCTCCCCCTCCCTCCCCCCTTATGAGCATAACCCTTCTGCTTGACCCTGTCCTTGGGAGTCACGCCAGCGCCTGACCAGCACCTCCTCTCCTCCCATGAATGCCCCTCTGTTGGTAGACCTTCCCTCCGCGCTCAATTGTCCACGCGGCATGAATACCACTCCTCTGATGACCCCTTACCCCATGTCCGACTGTCCACACAGGCCCGAGGCCATTGCCTAAGCCGGGAGATACCATTTACTGCCCCTCATTGTATGCAATCGCCCCTCTTCAAAGGACACACTATTGATCAGGGCCTCCCCACCCCCTGGGATATGATCAGGCGCACACATCCTAAGACTTGGCGAAACATTCAGCTGCGTGATGACCCCTCCTCTTATCAGCAGGTTGAGGACCCCTATTGTGAAGGTATATGGGGGTGGGATTGACACGAGGATTATGGGGACGCCTTTTTCCTTACTTCACAATGTTATGAAGGTCACATGCCATAAACCGGTGTATAAGAGGCCAGGCCTCAGAGAGGCTGTTAGAGCACCTCGAGACGATACCTTGTTGTCTGATCTGATGTGTTCTGCTCCGTCGGAATAAAACTTCTGTTTCCTGCCTTCTGGTCTCCGGCGCCTGCCTCATTGCTTGGTAAATTTGAATGGTACAAGGGCGGTTAGCGCCGGGCAAATCTTGAGAAAGGTCCTAGCCCTACCTTTTTCCACAACGTAAAAAAAAGATGCGAATGCTGAAAATGCATACTGAAATGTTGGGCATTCACAAAAAGATGTCTGTGTCTGTGATACAAATACATTTTCACATTTCATTTATTAGGTCTCGCTTTGGCGAAAGCGTGTTCTCGCAGCAAGGACTATAGCTATCGGCTTAGCCGACAACGAGGGGAGACAAGAGCTGGCCACGCGCCCAGCATCGTCAATGGGAGAGACAAGAGCTGGCCATGCGCGCATGGGATTTGGTCGCGCGCGCGAGTCAGTTTACTTGTAACAGCCGATGTGCACGCTCACAGCGACGTCTCCACCGCGCACCACAGCCCCATGATTAATGTGACGTCAGTGAACGCTCGTCGTCTCCAGCTGCTGCTGCTGCGCGCGGCTCCGGCCGGCACACCCCCTTACCCTCACACCCCTCACCCTCACACATGCTCACTCACCCTCACATACCCTCACTCGCCCTTACAGCCTCACACCCCTCACCCGCACAACCCTCTCACCCTCACACCCTCACACACCACATCACTCATGAACACCACCGCATCACTCAGGGACACCACCACATCACTCAGAGACACCACTCAGGGGTACCACCACGTCACTCAGGGGTACCACCACGTCACTCAGGGACACCACCACGTCACTCAGGAAAACCACCACATCACTCGGACACCACCACATCACTCGGGGACACCACCACGTCACTCGGGGACACCACCACATCAGCAGACCATTCACAAACAGTTTATATACTAATTGCAAATTTAAAAAAAAATTAATACAAAGCATTGTCATTTACAATGCCAGCAACTCAAACTTTAATGCTGCGAGACCTATTGCATTGCAAATGCTTGTTGGTAATGTTTCCGATGTGGGTATCTGCAGGGCTTTAAGGGGGATGAAAAAACCGGGGGGGGGGGGGGTCTCTCAAAGGGGCGTGGCCAATGTAATTAAAGGTGTGGCTGCAAACACGACAGCCAAAATCTGGGCTTAGCATAGTGTGCTGCCCGACTTTTATTTTGCTGTTTCTGTCATTGCATCCAGATATATTGTATTGTAATTGCATTTATATAGTGCTTACTACCCCTGACGAGGTGTCAAGGCTTTTTTGGTGGGTAGCACGCTATCCCGGGACCCATAGAGGATTATTGTTGAATTAGTATAGTGAAACATGCAAGTACATTTTAAGTGGTGGATAGGTTAGTCAGTTAATTGGATTTGCAATGATAGCAGAGGGATAGAGGAGGAAAAGAAAGGAGCAGCCTTGGTGACACCACACTAATGTTGCTGCTCCTGAGTTTCAAAAAGAGAAGGGGAAGCCAGAGAGAAAATGACTCTCTTTATAGTTTTACCTTCCCCTACCTATAAAGCTCACCTGGCATGACGTCATGCCGTAACTTCCCCACTAATGAGAAGTGAGCAGTGTGAGCACTCGCACATCGATGTGCCTACTGTCCCTGCAGTCCGTAAAAAAACGGACCACCTGTGCCAAGGTACAAAACAGAGCCAGATAGAGACCCTTTTCCAGGCCCCCCTTTAAAAATCTGCTGGTGCTCAGCACCGGTGAGACCCTGCCCACTTAAAACCCTGGGTATCTGTTATGTTGCAATCACAGAATTGGGAAAAAAATAACCTTGCTCTATGTGTAATGTTGCATGCGGCATTGCTGCATCCTGTTACTTGGAAACTCTTAATGAGGCCCCCAAATTCCTTAGAGGTGGCCTGCGAAAAAAATCTTTATGCCAAATCCACAAAATTAATCTCAGTTAATGTGTATTGCGTTATGTAGTCAAATAATTTCGGCAGAGTATTTCTTCATAAGTGGCATAATCCATTAATTCCTACTAAGCTATTTTAAAAAAAAACTAAAAGCCTTCCCCTTCAAGCAACACTTAAATCTTGAAATTCTTCTATGATATCTTAAAACTATTATGTTTTTGTTCTCACCCACCCCCCTGCTGTTCCCTTCCTAACCCTTCCCTCCATTGTAGCCGCATTGCTCAAGGACACGGACTTGTATTACACATAGGGTGCCCTGTCCCTTTTTGTACAGTGGCACACCTTTAATTGGTTTCCCTTAGCGCAGACTGAGACAGAGCGTCCTATTACCGTGAATGTACTCTGGCTGCAGGTCTGGCTTTCATTGTTCAACTTCCAACCCAGCCTGTGTTTGAAAAGGGGCAGACATGACCCTAAAGGGAGATGCAGTCAGTGACTGCACCCACATATAGGAGTTTGACTGAGCAGTCCATAGGACCCTTTAACCTCTTTCAAGGAACGCCCTTGAGAGGGCATACTGTGGGCCCTATTACGAGTCTGGAGGTTCAAGGACTGCCGCTGCTGCGAAACCAGCCACTGCCACACTGGTGGTCCGACTGCCCAATTAGGGCCCTGGAATTGGAGCGGTGGTCAGAGGCCGCATTATGCTTGGGGGGACCACCACGGTCCCGCCAATTATATTACAAGTATCCTCTCTGCCAGGGTTTTCATGGATGTTCCAACCCAAGAAAACCCTGGCAGAGAGGAAACAAAGGGGGCCCTACAGGGCCCCCATGTGCTTCAAACATATGTGGATGCAGGCAGGGGGGCATAACATGTGCCCCCTTGTGTTCATACACATAGGTTCCTGCATGGCATGGGCTTTCAAGTCCATGCCGTGCAGGAACCTTGTAGTGCAGGTACATTGCCGTGCCTCTTTTATTGGCACTGCCGCCTTTAAAAGAGGGGCAGCCATGGGACCGCCACACCGCCCGCCTGCTAGACTACTTGTTAGTCGTAATCTGGTGGGCGGGCGGCACGACCTTCGGCAGAGCGGGTGGCGCGGCAGCACTGTTCCTCTGAAAGGTCGTAATAGGCCTCTAAGTGTGCACCACCTCTATGTACGCATAATCAGTGCACTTCCGGAAAGCCTCCGTGCATGTATTTGTAATACTGCGTGGGTGCAGTAGCACATTTCTTCCTCATTTACATGGGACCACATCCCCTTGCAAACCAGAGAACACCCCTTTGTGATCGAGCAATGGCAAAATGAGCATTGGTGCAGTCCATATTATAGAAGGCAATGCGCAAGCATCTGCAGCCCCTTCTATAGTACCAAAGCGCCCCAGGGGAACAAGAAGTAGGCATAAACACCTGTTACACCCTAGGCGCACTTACTGGAATACAGTTCACTGTTAAAATGATCTTTTATTCTTTCTTTACAGGTTATATGTACTCCTGAACTCACAGTGTAAATTGTTATTTGTAAAGCACTCTAACACTCAGTGGCTGGAGAGGCCTTATACTAGAACCTTAAATAAAATAAAATGAAAAAAAAATAAATAAATAAATAAATACATATAAACATAAATAAGCAAGCAAGCATTGCAGGTGGGCTCCATGGAAGGCAATCAAGGAGCAGAGGGACAACACTGACAGGAATCGTCTTTCTTCTCCAGCTGTTCTTTCCGTTACTCTCTGTTTAATTCCAAACCTCCACCTCTGTGGGTGAAATGTCCTAATAGCATCATTACTATTCCCACTCGGGCTAAAACGATTATTAAAGGCCCTCGCCCTCGCCTCAGTGCCCTATAACTCAGGTTGAGGGACTTTAATGACCAATTAGCCATCAGCAGTAGGATATCAGGATGAAAAGTGAACTTTACAGTATTTTGCAAGGCGCGCGGGCCACCTCAAGCAAGTCTGCTTAACAAGCTGGCAGCGTGCTCACATTTGAACACAATATCCTTAAGAACAAAACATACAATTTACCTTGTTTTATCTGTGGTAAATGAATGAAGCAGAGGAAATGCAGCTGCCCCCGCCCGCTTCCTCCCACTGCCTGAAATCCTCTGGGGGGAAGCGCGGTGCCTCGTCTCTCCCTGGCATTACACCCAAACATTAATAAACACACCAAGCGCATGGGCCTGTTTTTGAGGCTGTGTGGGAAACGTCCTTCTGTGCCAAGCCTGCCAGTCTACATGAAACAGCAATCAATGTTGTTGATGAATTTCTCGACCCTGGAGCCAACTTCCTAAACACAGAGCGCGCGGCATGAATATTTCACGCCGGGGGATGCTAGATAACCGCCTTTTTGTTCGGGGCAGAGGGGGATTTCCTGAGGCGATAGCGTGGCTGCATTTGGGGTACAGGGATTGTAAGCAGGTACTGCTGGCAGCCATTTCCTTTTTCAGGTTGATGTGTGCAGCTAGTCCAGCCTGTGGTGTGCAGCCAACAGGGCGCGCTTTGTACAATTAAAGTGAACTGAAGAGACGTGCAGTCTACATTCATTTTCTTTCTCCCAAAATAAGGGACGGACATCAATCACAATTAACGTACAGTAGCAGTTACAACCACATGTTGCTCGTACAACCCCTGGGCCAGCGCCTATATTGTAACGTGCATAGTTGTATTTATTTATTTTTTGCAGTTTTGTATAGCGCCGACCTGAGGCCATAAGAGCGCTTTTCATGAGCACAAATTGCATTCCAGACGGACACATTAATTTGTTTTTGTTTCTTTTTTTCTCTTTTTTAGGTTTAGGTACGGGGAGATTGAGTGATTTGCCCAGAATTACTTGATGCTGACCTGGGCAGACTCGAACCTGGTTCCCCAGCTTTAAGGTCGGCCGCTCTAGCTGTTAAGCCACACCATCTCCCCAGCAGTATCTTAAGTATGATTACATCCCGCTGAACATTTTTCACAAAACTTTGAATAACAAAAGATTGAGGGAAAGCCTACACAGATTCAAATACAGGCATTGTGAGTTACCAGCCGCGTTTTGCTGGGGAAGCATACCTCAGAGGGTTGTTTTGTCAGGATTGCACCTTGAGGCTTCAAGTTACGCAATCGTCTCCGAAACGAAAGCATTCACTCTTTAAACTATCTTTCATAAAACACCAATCCATGACTTTACTTTACATGCAATGTTTGCAGCAGGCACATTAACCCTCTGAGTCATTTTATGATCATTCAAATCTATGACCAGAGACTATGCATCAATATCGCTAGCCAGTGCGTTAACCACCGGGTGTGTTGTAGGTGCCCCCAGTGGCAGCTGCTGCCAAACCAACCTGGTAGGGCGGCGTGGGGGTGGGGAGTGGGGCTGGGAAATAAAAAAATAAAAAAATATCACTTACCTGCTGCTCTGCTCCAGCTGTGGCCTAGTTGCTCCTGCTACTCTCCTCTGCCGGAAGAGAATGGGCCTTAAAGCACAGGCTCCCCACCCTGTCCAGTCGCTGCTCTCATAGAATGAGAGCAGAACCAGGATTTATCTGAGCGTCCTCGTTTGCCACTCAGACAGTGCATTGGATCATGTGGCATTTCTCCAACAAAGCTGGGCTGGAGAAACATAAGTGCGCATGTCTGTTTGGCCAGCCTAGGAGAGCCGGCCAAACAGACATATGCACTTATAAGTGCCCACCACTCCTGCCGGTCATGGTCCAGCCCTTCCCACGTAAGCAGAGCAAAGATAAATAAACCAATAATCACAATGTTTTGTTATCATTTTATTTAACATTTGTGGGCAGTGGGGCAATGTTCCTCTGCCATTATGGAGGAGCCGACCCTGGGTGACCCTTCCAAATACCAATAGGTATGAGCTGTATCAATGCTTTGCAGCAGAAATCCAGTTTAGAAATGGCTTGCATTAGCCAATGGGAGGAATGCAGCATGCCTGTTCCTGTCAGGAATATATGTGGGGTACTATATGTGTGTCTATGCTAAGTGGCTGACGCAGTAACTTACCAGAGAACATCATTCTTCAGAGTCATGCCATAATTGTGGTTCATATATAGTACTCAATGTCTCCTATAATAAAACTTCAGTCTTAGGTACTTGTTCTTTGGGATGAGGTAAGAATAACCTACCCCGGAGTACCTTGCGTGGAGTTGCAAATTAAAGTACAAATGATCCGTAAAATCAAATGATGAATTACACAAAATACATTACAAACGGCGTACTTTGATGTATAACAACTTAATTTGTGATTTGTTCAATAATAATAAAATAATGTAATTCAGGGTCAACAAAAGACGCACTATCCCACTGTCAAACGTAGGTCACCAACAGATAATAATAATAGTCCCAACAGTGATCTTGTGACAGTCTGGGAACCAACCAGCTTTTTTTTATTCTCCTTGTTATGTGGTTTCCTTGTGAAGGGGCTTGTAAGTCCTTAAAGTTCACAATTATGGTGGTAAATTCTACGTGGGGTCAGTTTTACGCTAGAGAGTACCCAAGCCGCTATGCTGGTAGAGGTATCCGTAAGGAAATAACTCATACAGTTGGGAACGTTCGGCGATAAATTACTCTCTCGCACAGTGGAGCCCTCAATCCCCGCTTGCTTGAATAGGCTCAGCTGGACCTAGACAGTGGAGTAACACAGGCTCCAGCTACCCCCGCAGTGCGGGGGCCCCCAAGTTCCAGGGCTACCCCTCAGCACAGTACTCTGCCCGGAGAGCTCCCTAATGAGTCTGGAGGGGACTTCTCCACATACCTTGCAGGGGGGCCCCCTCAAGTTTCGGTACGCCAGTGGACATGGGTGCTAATGACATGGCACATAAACCCCAAAGCCTCAAGCTATGATTTTTGTGTCTAGTCTGAACCGCGCGAACCAAACTGTGTCGACGCATGAATGAAGATGGCAGAGCATGCGCAGCTGAGACGTACTTACAAAGCTATATGTCGCCTCAGCAGCGCATGCGCTGCTGAGACGCCATACTTACAAAGCAATCTGTGCTAAAGAGAAGGGCACAAAACCACATTCTTGACATTATCTCCCCCTCTCATCTTCAATGAATATTCAAGGCAGGCAAGCAGCCTGCTTAACTTACATAAAGACATCAACCTTACACGCACCCACCCACGCACCAGACTACTATTCTGAGCTAAAACCTCATCACAGACCTGAATGCCTAGAATACAGCAGGCCTTTTTATGCCTCACTGTTAAACAGGCAGGCCTAATTATGCTGCTGCGGCTTGGGTGAAAATGGCAAAATGCAAATTATCATCTCACAGGCTTTAGAAAAGACGAATTTTCAGCTCTCTTTTAATAAGCAAATTGGAAGAGGCACAGTAAAACGAGTGTGGGACTGGCCTTTTTTATAAGAATAAATACACACCACCATGGGTTCTCATACCTTGCTGCTTTTTCTCGACTGTTCCTTAATGCATGCATTTCTTGAACAATATTAGGAAAGAACAATGCGCTCCTCTGAATTAAACCTGAGCCCAGACAGGATACAGGAGAGGCTTTTTTTCATTGTTTTCTGGAGAAACAGTATTTTTTTGCACATATTACCAAAGTCAAGGAAAACATGATAAACTGTGCCTGTCCCCTAACAACGCTCGGTCAGCCTTTCAGCGAACATTGTGCGAGTGGCCCTGCTTATTGCAACAGAGGGATAATTCACCACATGAAAAATACATTTGAGACAAAAAATTCGAGCTATATCAGACTTGGTAATCTACACTTCTTTTACAAATGATTGTACAAGAATATTGTAGTATTCTGTATATGTATTTATCTTGTTGCTTTCTCCGTGGCTGCTCAGCCAGTGTGACTGTGTTGCATGGAATGTTGGTGTGGTGATGATGAATGGAATGTTTGGGTGCCTGTGAGGTGAGGTGTGACAGTTGGAGTATTGGCTGAGCATCAGGCAGGCTGCTCCTGGTGGGGCTGCTCTACATGAACTTTCCATCCTGCAACTAAAACTCAATAAACCTTCTTAAATTACATCTCAGCTACTGGACATCTTCATTACAAATACTTTGCCTTGAAAAAATGTTTTCAGGATCCATCAGCTGATCCAAGTTGAGTCAGTGGTCTAGAACCTTAGGTGTAAATTAAACAAAATGGGTTTTCCTTCTACAATATTACTTAATTCTGGATCCAACCTTTACTTGCTATACAATGACAAATCCCCATTGGTTATATATGCTCCCAGCAACAAAATGGCTTCCATGTAAGGGTGCGAGTCAAAGGCACCATAAAGAGAATGAGATGTTCCTCTGCTCTGACCTTACTGTCCCTGGTGTTTGGGCCTCAAATCTCCAGCATTGCCGCTGTCCCAGCTTTGCCACATGGTCTGCAGAGAGGGGTCAAAAGAGGAGTGAGGGGGCTGAAATGGACTCCCAATTTGGGCCAGGAGGGGATTTTCTCTTTTTGCCACTGTGTTCAGATGCAGGCATGGAACCAAGAGGAAGGAGAAGAGGGGTGACCCCCCCCCCCCAACCCAATAGCCAATGTTCTGCTGAAAGAGACAAGATTAAAAGGGGAAACCTCAAGAACAGTATGCGTCATGCTGCACTGAGGTAGGGCACTAAGGATCCTGTCACCCTAAATCCCTGTGTAAGTAGGGCATGGGCACGAGAAACTGTTTTGGTCCAGTGAGAGAGATGAGGGGTTAAAGATCACAAATCAGATTTGGGATCTTGGGTTTTCACATTGGATGTCCTTAGAGCCAAATTAAAGTGTAGAAGGCCATATGGGAGGAACAGGAATGCTGGGATGCCTAGGTGAGACATAAATGCAGAAAAGGGATCGGCCCTGTCACAGTTTAATACAACCCTACAAAAACTTGACAAGGAGTTATCTATGAAGCTCTGGAGGCTACATATCTAGAAACATAAAGACACATAACAGGCTATTCAGGGATAGGCTACCAAATTGGATCATGATGTTAAACCACTAGCCTTGTGAGGAGAGGAACAATAATTTATATTAGAAAAACCTTGGAGAAAAAGTGGACAGGTGATAAAAAAAAAAAGAGAAAAAAATACAAAACATGTACAGGAAAACAATAAAAATCAAAGGCATTGCTAGAGACAATACTTGTTAAATGACAGAATGGACGAACCTGTCTGCCATCCCCTCCAGGCCACCAATATTATTAACAGTTAATTAAATGTGATTGACAATTATTGAGACTCAATACTCATTATAATTTCATTGACAAAAATCATTCTTAAAAACCACCCCCCAGGTCCTGCTTCCTCTCATATGCCCCCCCCCTGTCGCTCTATAACTTGTTGTAATGGAGCTTGCTGTTGGGCACGGTGGTAATTCAGCCTTATCTACATTGGGCCTGGACGAATTAGAAATCACGTCGGTGGGCATCATGTCATTTCAGGAATTTCGAATTACACTTGCAACATAAAATTCCGGAAAATTACGCCATTTTGAGCAGTTACGAGCCATTCACAGTAAAAGTTGGCCACAAATGAGCGATTTTGGCAGAAAAAACAGTTAAAGCATGGAAACAACAGAAAGGGAGGACTGTGGGGCTTTTATTTGCACTGTATTTTTAGCGCAAAATGCAACATTTGGTGCGAGGATGCATTTTGCACTAACATATAGCGCTAAATGATGGATTTACATTGTGTATAATTACGCACATTTTGCACACCCTAATCTGTATATGGTTCACACAGAATTTTGTTATGAACCGAGTGAATAAATCAACATTGATGGAACAGAAGTGTACAGTTCTTCGTCAGAGGATGTGGGTAGGAAGTTCCAAGTTTGTTGTGTGACAAATAAAGTTATCTGGTTTGCGCCATCTTGTGATCGGAATGGGCTTTGGGTAGGAACTTGAATATCACACGTCATGTTTCCATGTAGCATCAGACACGTACAGACAACGGGCTGAAGTGTGCTCCCCACAGTAAGGCTGAGATGTGTTATGATTGGACAAGCCTTCTGCCTTATTCAATATGCAAATGGTATCTTGCATAACAGAATGTGGTGCTTGAAGGTAGGGCCCTAGAGAAATAAGCATGTGATTGGTCTAAATGAAAGGGTTGTGTACCTTATCTGATTGTTGATTGGATGAGCTGCCTGAGGTAATTCTACGTTTTAATACAGTGGATGATTCTCAGCCATGACATTGAGGCTGAGGTTGAAGGCAGGGCGTATTCTCACTGCCCCGACTGAGGAGTAGACGGTCTCATCCAGATTACTGAAATATGTGGGATTCTGAGATACAATTAATGCTTTCTTACTCCTTTGAGAACTCGAGATACAGGATACAGAAGCGGGCGGTGCAGAGTACAGCTCAGTAGATTTAAACATGCTTTCCCAAATAGAGTTAGTATATATGTATGTGTGCCTTCTGCTGAGTGGGTGAGCAAAGTTGTTGGGCTTTAGCTGTTTGCCCAGAGTCTAAAGGTGTAAGCTAGACTTTCTTTCTTTCTTTCTTTCTTTCTTTCTTTCTTTCTTTCTTTCTTTCTTTCTTTCTTTCTTTCTTTCTTTCTTTCTTTCTTTCTTTCTTTCTTTCTTTCTTTCTTTCTTTCTTTCCCCAGCATACTCTGCCCATCCTTCGTTCCCTGACCAGCCTCCCCTCCTGTCATTTTTCAGCCTCCATGTCATTGTCTAAGTCCCCAGCTTCTTCACCTGCCCCTGCATACCCTCTTTTCCCTTCTCCCCCATGATACTTCTCCTTGCCCCTCAGTTTCATCCAGTGCTCTTCAGTTTCTCCATATACCCCTGCATGTTTCCTGCGTCTCCTCTATCTCTGATCAACCTTCTCTGCCTATGGTCAGGCTTCTGTATCTCCTTAGCTTATTCGTTTTGCCTCAGTCTCCTTTTCAACCTGTGGCTTTCCCAGTATCTATATCATCACAAGCAGTGACTTATTGGCCCCTTGTAGCCTTCTTCATTCATCTAGATCCTTTCTCAGCGCCCTTCTTTCTCTGCTATTCAGGCCTATTTGTTTGGTCAGGACCCCATCTATTTTATCTGACCCACTATTGTTGCTAAGGAGAACATCTACTATATTTCACCACATACCACTCCAATATGTAGTCCCACAGAACAGTGTGTATTTAATTAATTCCCTCTTTTCATCCCACACTGTATCCCAACCCTTCTTAGTCTCTTAGCCTCTCTGTCTCTCCTCTGCCTCTCTATTTATTCTCAACCACCCTGTCTCCTAAGCATCTCTTGCCTCTTATTAGTTCATCCTGTTTCCTCCCATCATCTGCCACTGTCTCTCATCAACCATCCTGCCTCAGGTATGATAAGGATCAATGTTCATGGTGCTACCAAGTCGTATTACCTGTCTCCAATCATTAACCTATAAAGGCTTCTTTTATAATTCTCCACTAAATATTGGCTAGTGCCCTACAATTGTACGAGGATTACCATGAGGCGTTACTGTCAAAGTTAGAGGATTTCTGGAAAAGAAGTAAACACTGTTAGTTCTGCTTTCTGGTGGACTGTTTTGCTGACATGCCACTGCCTACTTAATCTTTTAGTGTTGTAGCATTAGTTAACATATAGTAACAGCCCATATACTGTTAATATTTAGACAGATCAAGTTTAAAACAATAGTTGCCTATGGTTAGGGGCTATAGAATTATGCAGCAAGGGAGGACCAAATGATGCTGCATTGTTAACTAAGTTATGCAGTAAGAAAATGCATATTAGGCAGCATAATGAAGCACATTTTGTGATAGTAGTTCATTATTTTGGCATTTTTAGGTTTCGCCTGCGCAAAATCTATTGCGAAAAAAAAAACCTTTAAAAACATTTTTTACAGAGTTTTATATATCGCGAACTTGACCCAAATCGGGTATCAGAGCACTTTACATAACACCAGTTGCATTACATGAGCACACTTAATTTCTGTTAGACACGGGGAGATTAAGTGATTTGCCCAGAATCACAGGATGTTCAGCGTCATTGCAGAGACTTGAACCGAGTTCCCCAGACTTGAGGTCAACCGCACTAGCCGTTAGGCCAACTCCTCTCCCCTAAAAATGGTCTTCGAGCCTGCCCATATCTTACATATACTTACTACTGATTGGCTGCAATGTCACTCTCTTTTCCTTACTTCTCATTGGGCAGTGCCTCCTTCTTCCTCTTTATCTTCTGTTCTTTCGGAATTCCTATTAAGCACTTCTGGTCTTTGTTTGAGCATCAACGTAGTACAGTGTCTTGCCTGCAGCCAATGTCCTTCCTTGTAGGACACCCCCGCGCCGCACGGCCACCAGCTGCTGCGTGTGCCCCCGCCTGCAGATACTGCCGGCCTCGTAGAGCCTTCCCGCCCTCGGGTCCGCCATCAGGCCATGCCCCCCGCCTGCTGTTTCCTCCGCGTCTCTACCTCTGCCTGCACTGGTCCTGCTGTTTTGTTTTATTCTGTGCCCTGTTATTTGTGTTTATTTTTCTCCCCGTGCTGCCCCATTGGGCTGCCAACCCCTGTTCCCGCTCCCCGCTGCCGACTCCTGCCGCCGGGGAGTGTAGCCACGCCCCCTTCCTCCCCGCTCCCGCCTCCCAGCTGGCCCTCCCTCCCTGCACTTCGCCATAAATGGCGACCGTGCGCACGCGCAGCGGTAACGCGCAGCGAGCGCGCCGATTGTGCGCCGAAGGCGCGCCAAAGGTAAGCCCATCTGCGCCCGTCCCCTGGCCCCCACCGACGGAAGACAACCCGACTGTCCTACGACGCCACCGAACTCATCGCACTCAACGCCGGCGGGATCCCTGGATGCTACCGAGCCACTCCGAAGCGCACTCACGGACCCTTCAGCTGCCACGTCTGCAAGTTCACCTGCATCCGGACCTGCCTCGCACCAGCACCCGCCAAGCCGAACACCAGCAGCAACCACCTCAAGTGCATCCTGCTCAACACCCGCTCCGTCCACAGACACGCCATCGAACTCTGGAACCTCCTCGACACCACAGCTCCTGACATTGCCTTCCTCACGGAAACCTGGATGAACGACTCCTCAGCACCCGACATCGCCATCGCCATCCCAGAGGGATACAAGATCACCCGAAGAGACCGCGTCAAACAGACTGGAGGAGGCATCGCCATCATCTACAGGGACACCATCCACATCACGACCAACACCAACGACACCCTGACAACCGCCGAACACCTGCACTTCCAGATCCGCACCGACCCGAACACCACCCTCAGAGGCACCCTGATCTACCGACCCCCGGGACCACGCACACAATTCAGCGAGGACATCGCCGACTTCGTCAGCCCGCATGCCCTCCCCTCTGCTGACTACATCCTCCTGGGGGACCTCAACTTCCACCTGGAGAACAACAACGACCGCAACACCATCACCCTGCTCGACAACCTCGCCAACCTCGGACTCAAGCAGCTGGTGTCAACCCCCACCCACCTCGCCGGACACACACTCGACGCCGTCTTCTTATCCTGCAAAGACATCGCCTTCAGCCACGCCACTGGACTCCACCGGACAGACCACAGCTGCGTCCACTTCACCTTCAGAAGAACCACGATCCACCACCAACAGCAGCAGGTTGCTCGAAGAAGCTGGAACAAGATCACAGCCGACCAGCTCGCCGCTTTCCTGAGCCAGCACCCTCCCGCCAGCTCAGCGAACCCCAGCCAGGCCGCCGACAACCTCACGAAGTGGATCAGCAACTGCGCGGACAAACTCGCCCCACTGAGGACCCCGCCCAGCAGACCCGGCAGCAAGAAGGCCCCATGGTTCACCGACGAACTCAAGAGCTCCAAGAAGAATTGCCGAGCCCTCGAGAAAGCCTGGAGAAGGGAACCAACACCGGACAACATGACCACCCTCAAGCTTGCCACCCGGAAACACCACCAACTGATCCGCGCCACCAAGAAAACTGCATTCAAGGACCGGCTGGACAACAACACACACAATTGCAAGGAACTCTTCAACATTGTGAAAGAGCTCTCCAACCCCAACGCCGGAAACAACGACATCACCCCATCGCAAGACCTCTGCAATTCCCTCGCCTCCTACTTTCACAACAAGATCGCGGACATACACAACAGCTTCAGCACTCAACCGACGCACGCCACGACCGAACCACCGCCCCCCACCACCACCATCCGCGCCTGGACTTCGATCAGCACCGAAGTCACCGTCCGCATGATGAACTCCATCCACTCCGGATCTCCGACCGACCCCTGCCCTCACCACGTCTTCAACAAGGCCGACGCTGTCATCGCACCCCACCTGCGGGACATCATCAACACCTCCTTCGACACCGCCACCTTCCCGGAGAGCTGGAAGCACGCCGAACTCAGCGCCCTACTAAAGAAACCCACAGCGGACCCCACCGAACTCAAGAAATACCGCCCCATCTTGCTCCTCCCGTTCCCAGCCTAAGTCATCGAGAAGACCGTCAACAAACAGCTGGCCGCCTTCCTCGAGACGAATGGATCCCTCGACCCCTCACAGTCTGGCTTCCAAGCCAACCACAGCACCGAGACCGCCCTCATCGCTCCCACCGATGACATCCGAGCCCTGATGGACAACGGAGAAACAGCGGCCCTCATCCTCCTAGACCTCTCCGCGGCATTCGACACTGTCTGCCACCGCACCCTAGTGCAGCGCCTCAGCAACGTCGGAATCCAGGAGAAGGCACTGAACTGGATCATCTCCTTCCTCGACGGAAGAACACAGAGAGTCCGTCTACCACCGTACAAGTCAGAGGCCACCGAAGTCATCTGCGGCGTCCCTCAAGGATCCTCGCTGAGCCCCACCCTCTTCAACATCTACATGAGCCCCCTCGCGGCCATCGCACGCCAACACAACCTCAACATCATCTCCTACGCTGACGAAACCCAGCTGATCCTCTCCTTGACCAACGACCCCGCCGCCGCCAGAGCCAACCTTCACGAAGGGATGAAAGACGTAGCCGAGTGGATGAAGACCAGCCGCCTGAAACTGAACTCAGACAAGTCCAGGAAGTCCTCATCCTGGGTTCCTCGCCCTCCGCCTGGGACGACTCCTGGTGGCCCCCCGCCCTGGGCACCGCACCCAAACCGACAGACCACGCACGCAACCTGGGCTTCATCTTGGACTCCTCCCTCACCATGACCAGACAAGTCAACGCCGTCTCCTCGTCATGCTTCAACATCCTGCGCATGCTACGGAAGATCTTCCGGTGGATCCCCACTGAGACCAGGAAGACGGTCACCCAGGCCCTCGTCACCAGCCGACTGGACTACGGCAACGCCCTCTACGCCGGAACCACCGCCAAGCTCCAGAAGAGACTCCAGCGGATCCAGAACGCCTCAGCCAGACTCATTCTCGACATCCCACGACACAGCAACATCTCCGGACATCTGAGAGACCTGCATTGGCTCCCCGTCAACAAAAGAATCACCTTCCGTCTCCTCACCCACGCACACAAAGCCCTACACGATCAAGGCTCGAGCTACCTCAACAACTGCATCAACTTCTACGATCCCAAACGCCATCTCCGATCAGCCAGTCACGCCCTCGCCGCCGTCCCCCGCATCCGAAGAACGACAACAGGAGGAAGGTCCTTCTCCTACCTGGCCGCCAGGACCTGGAACTGCCTCCCGACCGACCTGCACCTGACCCAAGACCACCTCTCCTTCAGGAAGAAGCTCAAGACCTGGCTGTTCGAGCAGTAGCAGCACCCCCCCCCCCCCCCAAGCGCCTTGAGACCCTCCGGGTAAGTAGTGCGCTCTATAAATGTCTTTGATTGATTGATTGATTGGCCAGCCATTTCAAAAGGTACTTAAACATTTTTTTTAAACACAACACTTCATAAGAGTGCATGTGTTTTAAGACCCTCTCTATCCCTCCCATCCCTCCAATGCTCCTCCTGATCTTGTTACATGCCCTCTCCTTCCTACCCCCTCCTGCTTTGTAGTTGCATGCCCCCTCCCGCTTCATCCTTGCATGCCCCCTCCCTCCCAACCCCTCTCGCTTCATCCTTGCATGCCCCCTCCCTCCCACCCCACCCCCTCCCGCTTCATCCTTGCATGCACCCTCCCTCCCGACCCCTCTGCACATTGCCAGTTAAGAGAATGGGAAGAACATCAGACAGGGCAGGACTGAGGAACAAATCTATTGGATTTGCCACAGTTTTTTACATGTTGCACAGCAGTTGGTCTGCTGTTCAACATGGTTTAAAGTAAAAACAAAAAAAATCTGCTTTGACATGGTCGATGCTAGTCGCATCTTACTGCTCTTTTATGGCATCATAGCAATATTTTTTTTCAAACTTTAAGCCATGTTGCACAGCAGCTCAACTGCTATGTAACACGAGAAAACTTTGAGAAAACCAATAGATTTCACATAGGCAAAACTATTGGCTTTGCCATTGCTTGAACACATGTTAACACGGTCTAGACACCTTATTAATGTTAGCTTAGCACCCAAATACAGCAATATGCAACTGAAAGGTGAATAGTCAACCTTTGCAAAGTGCCTTCCACTGCACAGCACCACGGGCCGCTGCATTTTTTATTACTTTTGATCCTCTAGAAACCATTTTTTCTGTTAATATCTGCAAATTATGCAGCACACTATGGATTATGTGGAAAATGTGGCAAATCCATAACTATGCGAAAAACCCCATGGCCACAAAATAGCATAATTCCAGTGGCCGTGCCTAAGACTAAGTTTGTTGACATACAATACCAACACCAATCGAGACCTTTAAATGCTGGTGAATGGCTCCTAATCTCCATCTAAATAACATAAAATCACATTATGCGTACCTCAGGCAAATCTTTTAGCCAACCTAGCGGCATAAACGCATTGGAACACGTTGCTCAGCAACTTAGAGGAGAAATGATGGGGTCGATTGGCAAATATGGCCTTCTCAGCCAAATATCCTTCACATGCGAATATATCATGCCCTGTCACGTGGTACCCGGGGCTTAATTTATGTCAGTGGTTGGTGCTGCTTGGAAGAGCACTTATGTATGGGCACATTTCATCATTACCTCCTCGTCAGCCCTCCCCGTCCCAGTCCTAACTACATGAGCATAGCTCCTCCCACCAGAAACTCCCAAGCAACTTGAAACCCATCCCTTCCCTCCAGGCCACACCCATACCCTGAGGCATATAACCCTGTGACCTGCCAATCAACAACCTGTTTGTTTTTTCTGCGGAATCACTTCCGAGCAGTCTTCGTCGAGGGGGGCACTGGAATTTGCCTCCTATCTGGTAAGTGTGAGACGGGATGCTAGGCGCCCGTTTTTAACCCCTATTGTGCCTGTTTTTCTTTTACCTTGTGGGCATTTGCTTTGAGTCCCTGCTGTAGCGGGACCGTGGGGTTGGGGGTCCGGACTGCCTGCTGTGGGGTGGTGACTCCCTGCTGCAGCCTCCCCTCTTCTGGGTTCGTTCCCTGCTCTAGCCGGTACACCCGGGGAGGGAGGGGGGGTGTGTGGCTGGCTTTTTCAGCGCGCCGAGGGCGTGCCGGATTGGCTTCTCTGTCTTTACATACTCTCGGGTGTTCTCCTTCTGTGGCGGAATTTATTCAGAGGTCCAGGCGCCCTTCGACTCTCAAATCCTATGCCCGGCATTGGGTTTCTTTTCAGTCTTGGTGTACGGCGCGTGGGTGGTCTGCATTGGAGGTGGATCCGGTACTGGTCTTGGACTTTTTGAAGGACGGCTTTGACTTGGGTCTGGCTGTGTCCTCCCTGAGGGCTCAGTGGGCTGCTGTTCGGGCCTTTCGGGGTTCGGTCTGTGACCCGGTGGTTCCCCTGGTGTCCCGTTTGTTGCGGAGTTGCTTCCTTCAGAAGCCTGTCATTCGGTCCTTTGCTCCTAGTTGGGATCTGCCTCTGGTTTTGGGGGCTTTGCAGGGGGCTCCCTTTGAGCCTCTACTGGAGGTGTCTTTGAGGTTTCTGACGATCAAGGTGCTGTTCCTGGTGGCTATTACATCGGCTAGGCGGATTGGGGAGTTGGGCTCCTTGCCTCGTTCGGCCCCTTTTTTACGTTTCTTTCCTGATCGGGTGGTACTGCGGCCTGATCCTTCCTTTGTTCCCAAGGTCCCTTCCTCTTTTCACTGCTCTGCGGATCTGGTTTTGCCTGTTTTATGTCCTGATCCTCTTTCAGAGGTTGAGGTGCGGCTGCACTGTTTGGACGTTCGGAGGGCTCTTGAGATCTATTTGTTGCGTACTGGGCCGTTTCGTAAGGTGGAATCCCTTTTTGTGACCTTTGGCCTGGCTGGTCAGGGTCTTAAGCCTTCTGGGGCTACCCTCAGTCGTTGGCTACGATGGGCTGTGGGTGCTGCGTATGAGGCCTGTGGTGTGTTGGCTCCGGGGTCTGTTCAGGGAAGGTCGACTCGGGGGGTGGCGGCTTGTTTTCAGGGGGCTTCCATGGCTGAAATCTGCAGGGCTGCTACCTGGAGTTCTCCGCACACCTTTATGTCCCATTATCGTTTGGTGGTTGGGGGGACTGATTCTGCTGGGTTTGGGGACGCTGTCTTGCGTTCTACTCCGGTGGTGTGACTTTCTGTGCTTTAATAAAGTCTGTTTTTTGCTACTGAGTGAAGCCGATTATTGCTTTGGTATCTGCTCATGTAGTTAGGACTGGGACGGGGAGGGCTGACGAGGAGGTAATGACCGGTTACTCACCGGTAATATTCATTACTCCGAGTCGTAGCCCTCCCCGTCCCAGTCCAGGTTCCCATCCCTCCCTCCCTGTTTCGGCTTCTTGTGCTTGATGGGTACAGGTTGTTGATTGGCAGGTCACAGGCTTATATGCCTCAGGGTATGGGTGTGGCCTGTAGGGAAGGGATGGGTTTCAAGTTGCTTGGGAGTTTCTGGTGGGAGGAGCTATGCTCATGTAGTTAGGACTGGGACGGGGAGGGCTACGACTCGGAGTAATGAATATTACCGGTGAGTAACCGGTCATTAGACTTTGCCCCAGAGCAAGAGAGAGAACTCAGATAGGGAGAAAGAAGGAGCAACAGAAAGACAGGGGAAAAGTGGCAAACAGGGAAAGCAGAAATGAATATGAACCTGCTAGAGAGAGATAAAACGAGACGGGAAGTGTAGAGTGCTGGAAAAAAGAGGTATTGAGTTGCAAGAAAAGTAAACTAAATTAGCATCGGGCAACCCTGGGATTTTGGTAGCACCGGCGGAGGCCCCTAAAATAATATATGCCCCTCATAACGGCACTTATTTATTTTAATCTAATTTCTTTATTTTAATAAATTAAGCAGAGTTGAAACTAAAGGAATACCGGTCTTTTATCCCTGAAATCACGAGCGTAGATGCTTTATTTTATTAAGCCTAGTCTTGCTTATGAGTTCAGTGCCAGGTTTTCGTTACTGACAGGTCCCTCAGAGCAGATTTCATTCACTGCTCACGAGAGACGATTTGCAAAAGATCCAGGCTTTGCCAGCCCCTTTTCCGAACGGAAGTCTGCTGTTATTTGCGGCAACAGGCCAAAATAATGTTGTCAAAACACAAGAAAGACATGCAGGGAATGTCACATAAAATTTACATTTTTTTGGTCGAACGCCAGCTCGAGGTTCACAGCTCACTTACGTGCCCACTTGAAGCTGTGCTCCCCTTTGAAGCTAAAAGCGGCACCCGAGCGCCTTTAGCTGTGGAGACAGGCGAAGGTAGGCCTCAGAACAGCTCTATTATTGCGCAGCGCCTTCAGCGACAGAGGCAACATGGCGTCTCTTTGTGTCATCGATACACTTGAAGCACTTTCATCCTCTGATACACATTATTCATGAGGCAGAAAACCAGCACCAATTTCCTCTTCCAACAGTCTCTGTTAGTCGGCTCCGGCCTCCTCAGAGAGCTGTCGGTGATACTTAACTCCACTAATGATGCAAAACTGCTGGTAAAGGTCCCTGCGCACCTCCCCTCCCTTCTTCCGCATTCCTTTCTACGTTGTTATTAACTCTTCTCTCCTATTGTCCCTGCAACCTCCATTTATACTTGATTTAATGAACTGATCATACATGTAAGTCAGACACTCGGCCCAGTACACCTTTAGGTTAAAATCCCACTCATGCAAACGCCCTCTTTGGGAAATGTCTGGCAGTTAAAACCTCTGACAAATCCCTGGACCACATAAACAGTATGTTGCAGAAAAGATGCGCCGTAGCTGGTAAGATAGCTCAGAGAGTTAATAACTTGCTGCGGACAGCGTGCAGCCTACAAGGCAAAGTTTAATGTTCTAGCACAACAGATGTAGCTTTTCATCCTTCAGAAGTTGATAACCAAATACTTTTTTACTAATTCTGTAATAGTAACACGTATTGAATCAAGCATAGAGAAACTACAAGACTCTGGTAGTAAGTGCTTTTTATGCAGTTTTAGATAGCAAAAACTCGACCTGAAGCGCTTTACATGAGCACCAGTTGTGTTACAGACGGACACATTCATTTAGTTTGGCACCGGGAGATTAAGTGATTTGCCCAGAATCACAGGATGTTGAGCCGACGCTGAGACTCGAAGCTGTTCTTCAACTTCGAGGCCGACCGCTCTAGCCTTTAGGCCACATCCTGCCATATAAAACCATTCACTTATATCTGTATTTCCTTCTGTTTCACTTCACAAATTGCTGTTGACCTCTCTCCCTACCTCCTACTCTCTTTCAGCTTAACTACGCATTTTCTAAAGTTTCGTGTAAAGCGCTCTAAAGCTTTTTGGTGCTGAAGCTCTATATAAAAATGTTAAATAAATACATTTTATGATACACAGTTGAGTGCAGACACGTGGTCAGTCAAGACGGTTGCAGTGATTTACATTGTGGTAAAATACTTGGGCTGTAAGCTTTATGCAATATGGAGGTTTTTTTCTTCATCTCAAAGACAGAGATCAATAATAAATACACAATAATTACTACAGTACTAGACTGCTAGCAGCTACGTTTTTCATCTATGTCTATGATTTGTAACATTTATTGTTGATGTTTTACACGCATGGTTAGAGGACGGGCAGGTGGCCAAGATAATCCTTTTCAAACTGCAACCCTAGTTCAATGCTTATATCCTTCAGAAAGTTTTATTTCACTTGGTGGAAATTTGAAATATCTCACCCACAGTATCCACTACCACTAAATCATGAAGGTAGGTACATATAGGGAAGTGCGCGTTTCTTAATCTTAGACCAACTTCTACTGAGCTCCACAATATAGGGGTAGTCTATTATCCTGTCTATGGGTGTGATATTTCTGTAGGCTGATATTTCAACCGTGAAATAATACCCCCTCCAGCTCGCAAACGTCTGTGGAGACAGTGGAGGTGGGCAACAAGCGTGGAAACTCTTTTAAACTTGCACCATGTGCATTTGGACTATTTAAAACATTATTTTTTGAGTATAGACCACACTGCTCGTAAATATTCTGTAAATGTGGTAAGGGGTGGTGTAACTTCTGTGTCACATGGTCAAGTTGCTCAACTTTATTTTTTCTGTCTGCTGACATTAGGCAATTATTTGTGTAAGAACATAAACATCCTTGTTAGACTCTGGCAGACGCCTATTAACCCCCTCCCCCCACCACCACCTCCATCACCTCCACCCAAATACAACTGCACAGAATAGGAGCAGCAAAATGCAGATAAAAACTGGGCCCTTTCTACTTTGATTCCACAGGTACTGTAATTTAAGTCTGCACTCTCACAGCTCATATTTCCTGGACACTACATAAAGGTCAGTTACTATGGTTACTGTCTGGCTCTAATATACATTTCAATACAATCCAGTACCCTATATGTTCCTATGTGTGCGTGTGTGTGTATATATATATATATATATATATATATATATATATATATATATATATATATATATATATATATATATATATATATATATATATATATATATATATATATATATATATATATATATATATATATACTGAAAACAACAACGTTTACATGGATATTATAGCTAGGCTCAGATTTCACTCATACAAAACCATAGACATTCAGCACTTATAGTTACGTGTGTATGTGTGTGAATCAGTCTGTGAGCGAGTGCATTAGTCTGTGAGTGGGTGTGTGAGTCTGAGTGGGTCTGTGAGTGGGTGTGAAAGAGTATCAGTGAGTGTGTAAGTGGGTGTATGAGTGTCTAAGTGGGTATGTGAGTGTTAGTGTGAGTGTCTGAGTGGCTCTGTGAGTGGGTGTATCAGTGTCTGAGTGGGGCTGAAAGAGGGTGTCTGAGTGCCTGAGTAGGCACCTAAGTGTTGTGGGAGTGTGTCAGTAGCTGTGTCAGTGACTGAGCCACAGAGCAACTGCACCTGCCCCTTTAGCCAAAAAGAGTCCACAGTTTTGCATACAATATCTACCCAAGTGGAGTACTTTCTACTGATTAATTCCTAATTGCTATCTCCTTGGGTAAATGTCCAGTATGTATTCTTCAGTACAGCTATGTAACAGAGCATGAAGAAATGTCACCAGTGACCTTGTGTGCGTTTTGGGAATGTGATTGTTCCTTGTGCATCTTTATCTAGTAATTTGTGATAACATGAATATTCGAAGACGACAACAGTACAAAGAGGTAAATCTCCACCAAACAAGGGTCCTTCCTCTTAACTATATGAAGTAAGCGCTTCTTTGTTTGGTGGAGATGTCCTCATATTCCTTGGCATCAAGAACTCCTCACCAAAATAGGGGTGAAACACACTAGGGGGTCCTTGTGAAGCTGTCCATCATCCTGGCAAAAGGCTGGGATTCCTTTGCATAATGCTAAGGTAGGTGGGACCAAAAGGGCAAAGCTTCCTAGTGATTGGCACATTTCTGTACTCATAGTCATTTAAAGGAGAATCATGGACTCTGCTCTCACCAGGACAGGACAAAAAAGAACCCACCCATCACAGTCACATACAGATTGTGCACCAATAGATCAATGAAGTATTCAGCTACACAATGCATTTCAGATCCCTTTTCAATATGAAATTTCAATGAAAGCACACTTGCTTTGTCTTCGCCAAACCCCTGAGTTAGGATCATATGTGCTTTACAGAAGTGGAGCTTCAACGGGGGCACCTGCTAGGTTGTATGCTTTAACCATGCATGCCTAAACCACGCATGCCTAAACGCCACGGTCTGAACCACAACTGCGTCTTTATCATGCATCCCTTGACCATAGAAACCTTTACATTGAATTTTGGTGTAAAGACATGATTGTTACAGGGATATGTATGGTAAATTGGTTGAGGCACAAGCATGATTAAGGCAGATGCGTGGTTTGGGCAAGTACTGTTCGGCTTGTGTGGAAATTGAATGCATGGCTCAGCCTGCATGGTAAGGGCCGTTTCCACACCTGCTATGTTTAAGTGCTTGCTATAGAGGTTTAATTTTGGTGAAATGAGCATCAGGGTCAAGCGACCCCCAAGGACTCCATTACACGGGGCCCAGCCACAGATTAATCGGGGGAGGGGGCTGCCCAGACCAATTTCAGCTCTGGTGACTCCATCCTCTGAGGCCAGGCCTTAATTGAATGGGGGAGGGGGCCGTGCAGCCTCCCTCCCTGGGCCAAATTCAGATCCGGGGACACCATCCCCCGGGGCACAGCCAGGACTGCTGGGGTGCCCTGGAGCCCATGAGGGCATCCACTGACCACTGTTGGGGACCAAAATGGGAGCCTCAAGGACCCCAAGGTTCCAGCTAGTACCCCACCTCCTGCAGGAGACGGCTTTGCTGCTGCACACAGGAGCTGCTGCAAATGCAGATCCCTGCATGCAGGAGCAATAGTTTCATCTCTTTCCCCGCCTCCATGTCCGCAGGCAGGGAAAGAGATAAAACCTCAGCTTCCAGCAAGGGGGAGCACTATGACAGTTTCTGCCCCCTGGAACCTGATTTTTTTACCTTTGCTTGGCGGGAGTTGGTGGTCCCTGGAGCTGGTATATGGCCCGGGAGGTGGCCATGCGGCCCCCCTCCCACTTTAAAATGCTATTTTAGCCACGGGGAGGTGTTGGTCACCGGGGTGCAGCGGTCAATGCGGCCTCCTGCACTATTGATGAATAAGCCCCGGGGAGGTGGTGCTTCCTGGGACTTGAACGAGCCCAGGAGTGGGTCCATGTGGCCCCCTCCATTAATTAGATAGAGCCCTGGGGAGGTGGTGGTCCATGGGGCTCATTTAAGCCCATGGAGGGGGATCCACAGGCTGCTCTACTAAATTATTAATAAGCCCCGGTGAGGTGCTCGTCCCTGGGGTTCAAATAGCCTCATGATCGGGACTTGTGCATCCCCTACTTTTTGAATACAATTCCCCTGGGACTGGGACCACCCCGGGACCCTTTTAAAAACAAGCACAGAATCCTGTGCTTGTTTTTTAAATTAATTTTAGCCGGAGTCACAGATCCACTGGCGAAAATTTTAATGAAATGCTTTATTGCCCTGGCGGGGTCCTAGGGCGAAACCAGTCTTAGTTTGTTTGTGTTCTGGGATGATTCGGCTGTGGCAGTTCAGGCAGGACTATTTACACGAGGCGCAGGGTCAACACTGATTTGTATATGGCTGCGTGAAAACTGAGGTGGCATGGTGAGGAAAAGGAAGATGTGTTGGGGTGCTGCCCTGATCTACTGCCAGTGGTTAGACCTATTGCAAGCAGCCTTTCATCAACCTTTGTGTATTTTGCTTACTCTTTGAGAACCAGGCCATAAGAACTTTAGATTTAAAAAGGGAAAGGAGACCATTCACAACGAGTCCCCTAGGTAGAGACTTCCAGTTTTTTTCAGTTGCAAACTTAATTGATTTTCTTTAACTATTTTTCTAATAATATTGTCCTTACTGTATTAGTTTATTTTTCGAAAACTCAGAAGACAAGATCCATCATGAAAGATGTTCCTTCACAGTCCATGCCAGTAAGCTCTTTCTATGCCCATCCTGATAATGAAACATACAAACCGCCTTGATTTCAGACCAGTAAACCGTAACTCTTTAGAATTTTGGGTCTTAAGTGATACATGTATTCCCTGGCCTGGAATTCATTTCCTTTTGCTCTAAATAGCATTCAGGACCCCACTCTTTTCAAGAAAAACCTGAAAACATTTCTCTTTATTTAAACGGACTCCCCTACTCCTCAAGGTTCGTGCCGGTACACTCTTCGGAGTATCTGGGCACGTTATAAAAATAAATAACATAACATAACATTCATAAGTAACCTTCAAGAAAACGCCCATCAGCCAGAAAACCAGTGAACTACAACGCAAAACAGGAAAACGTATTTCCCAAGAAGTATGTCAACAACGTTGTGCTAAAATAAGGCGGTATGACATACAATCTCTCTGTTTTACCTGCATTTTCAATAGGTGAATGCTGATGAGCATGATCAAATCACATGTAAGGGCATACTTCACCTAACTCAATTCTTCCCATTCAGGTCATACCACAACCACTCACTTCTAAAACCGAACTTGCAGGTTTAACGGTAATCGCTCCTGACAATTTGAGTGCTAGGATGCCAAACTTGAGACAGTTACATGCTACACAATTACCAGATAACATAATGTGAGTATTGTGCAGGTAATCTGGTCCTTTAATTTGTTTGGGTATTCATTGATTTGTCACAACACTCACTGCTTTTATAATAGCCAACTGAATATAGTACTGCAGAACAATAAAAGTAGTATATGTAGTGATTTTTAAATGAAAAAAGATAGAAGTGGTTCATAATAATGCCTTGCTTGGTCTGTTTCCTCGTGACTTCAAGCCAGGCTGGCATGATGAGGTAGTGTTCTTCATAAATCGAATTAAAAAAAAAAAAATTCTGGTCCATCTACCTTTAGATAGTTTCATAAGAAATCGATGTTCATTTCTTGTGTCTTTATCTATATATTGCTCTATATATTTTTAGGCAATTGTTGTTAATTGAAAAAAGCATGGAAGAAATAAGGAAAACAACATTTGCTTATGCACATAATTCTTGTTTGTAATCTATCTGATAGGCTAAAGAACTGTGAGAGGGTGAGGATTTACCCTGATCGGACAGCATTTAGTGTGATGGTGGGACAAATATTGGAGGCTCCAATTACGAATATGGGGCACAGTTCTGATACATATGCAAATTACAGTTTGGGGACAGGATCAGAATTTTGAGCCATACAGAGTGTGGAATTATTACCAGATGTAATAAATATTGCACTCCACAAATTTCCCCAGGTCAGTTTCAGCAGGTCAACCCTGAGATTTAACAAGGTAAAAATGCCTTGTACAGCGCATGCACAATTTCGTCTTTAAGCACTGAATTCGAAATTTGTTGTCCCCTTTTCGAGTAAAAACTCAGAATAGGCGGTATTTCTCTGACCAGGCTATAGATCACACTGCATTTTTGGTATTTACTTGACTGATAAAGAGCTCAATCCCATCCAGGACGGTCACAATGAAGGTTGTGGTAGAAGCGTAGCTACCACTGGTGCAGCAGGTGTAGTGGCACCAGAGCCCAGACTCCTCAGGGGCCCATTGAACCCTCACAGCACTGTATATTACTACCCCAGCACCTGTCTATGGAGCCTTTTCCTTGCCTGCATCAGAGTCCATTGCATCCTTGCAACGCTACTGGGTTTTAGACTACAATTAACCCAAATGAGATTAAACAGGTGGTTAGATTTTCCCTGTTAAACCAGCAAAAATGTGACACATTTTTTAATTAAGAATGAAAAATGTATTCCATATAATAAGTGTGCATTATGGGGCATATGTATCAAAAAAGAATTTTGTGATTCTCAAATTTCAATTTTTAGCGAATCGCAATTAGAGAATCGCAAAATGCAATGTATGTAGGATTCACTCAATATTCTGCGAATCCTACATATTCCTTATTTGCAAATCGGCCCGTTTGCAAACGGGAAAAGGGCTTGATACATATGCCCCTACATTTTTATGGTATTTTATCTTTGTCGTTCTTGTTTTCTTATCAACACCCACACAATGGTAAAGGAAGGGGGATATAATTCAGTGTGTGTTTTCCTCAATATATCACACAGGATTACACCGGAATATTAGTACATAATAAGCTGTACTCTTTTCCTAATTGCGCTACACATTTGGGACATTCAGACAAGCTTTAATGAAAGGTACTGTTGCATGTAAGCCTTCAAGACAAATGGAATGATTTCAATGCGTGCCCATTTACCTCAGTACCAAAGCAGGCCCCAAAGCATTATTACCATCCTGAGGAACCGCAACCTCAGCGAGACAGGCACGGTTCGAAATAACCTTGGAGCGACTGAGCAAAAACGCATTTCCCACCATCCTAATTTGTTGTGATATTAAAAAAAAGTCCTGACCACGTTTTCTGAATTTATTGCTGAATTTCTGCTATCCGCCAACTTAATGACTTTATATGTGGGGTCAGAAAGGTCTTTTCTCCCAATAAAACGGCACCATTTTTACTTTTCTCAGGACAAGCCAATAATAACTGCTCTGGAAAAAGAGTCAAGGAGCAAGGATTTAGAAAACAGAATGTAAAACACTATCACAAAATATAAATTCCCTTGTAGCATTTTTGCAAGCACAGGCTTACATATTTCCTGTGTGTTGAAATGACTACAGTAATTGACAACAGTGTTTTTTATAGTCAAGTACAAAAATGGAGCATATTATATGTTTCTATGTTACAGGAGAATACGTTGCGTAAATAATCACATAAAAATATTGACATGTATCATTGATAAAAAAAAACATCCCCCACAGTAAAGTGCATACAACACAATAGTAGTACCGGCATTCCTTCTAGAACCGTGAGCGTTGGACAGAGGAAAAGATGCCACAGAAGGGCGTTGAGATAGTACTGTCTAAAGAAACACTGAATTGAAGACCACTACATTGATCAGCATATTGGTATACCCCCATTACAACGCATACATTGCACTGAATGTCAAAAATATTGCATCAACTACGTCGACCTAACCCGTTTATCGCAAGGTAAGTCTATGTAAGTAGCTGTCGACATAAGAATAGTAATTATATACGTAACTTCAAGACATGTTGGTTGGAGATGCAGTGGATGTGATATTAATGTAGGTCTGTTATCGGCCTTGATGTAGTATCGTACAACCACCATACGCCATCAAAGTCACTAATTTAACCACTTTAGTGAATTTCACTCTAACAAAATGTGGTGCAGCGTGCTATCTCAGCACACAACTCTTGGGTAGTGTGTACTAAGCGAATGGTACAATATAATAAACAATATCATATTCAAATAATGTTTCTTTCTACAGTTTTGCTCCCTCAGATTGTATGCTATCTCAAAAAGCCCCCCATTATATTCCTACATCCATGCATGAAAAATTGCCCTCGACTTAAAGCTATTGTTTTCCTCTCCTTTCTTTCGATCAAATGACCGTCTCCTTACATTCCATCCTTTACATTCCTCCTCTATCGGAGTCCTGCCAACTTTAGTTCGCATGACAGTCTGCCACGTTCTCTATTTTTGTGTTTCTGAGAATTGCTCATTGTATATTTTATAGGTCACAACTACTTCTTCTTTGAAACCATATCCCTGCATCTTAACAATATTCAATCTCCTCTAGTTTGGCGATTCATACAACTAACCATCAGCATAAAATCACATCCCCCGACAAATGATTGCACTTGACTTGTGTAAATATATTCCACCACAACCAACTGAAGTAAATGCATAGGAACCTCTCTGGAGAACACAAGACTAGTTTTAGCAACCAACAATAACTAATAGACACTGGATTCGCCACTTACAGTGGGTTTGGGAGAAGAGTGCTACTTGCCACAAAGTGCCTCAATGACCTGTCAGAGTTGTGTTATAAATGCAATTACACTACAACATTGAAACGTCCCGTAATCAGCTTACCTGCAAGATCATATAACATAACAGGTGTATTTGTAAAGCGCATGAATACCCGTAGGTGTCTTGGCGCTGAATAACTGATGTTTATTGTTACCCAATTCAATGGTACTCATTTAATCGACCTCAGATGGATGAAAGGCCGAGTGAACCCACTGGGATTTGAACCTGTGGCCATGAGGTCAAACACAGGACCCTGCAGTGGTTGCATTAGTCCACGGACCCACCAGTCCCGGCAGTTAACCAGTGTACACATTGTAGCATGGTAGGAATTAAAGTTTTACAATGAGCATGAGCATGGGTTTTTATGTACAGCACACGGGTCACAGGAGTGGTGAGGTAACCTATGTGCTCCATGCAGTGTAGAATGTGTTGAGCCATGGAAAGTATTGTCAAAGTGCAGAATGCTCTCTTTGCCTGGACCCACCAGCCTCTGTTGGAAGGGTCATCATTAACCAAAGCATTAGTTATTAGTGGGGTCTAGTATTACCGGCATATTTGAACCATATAAGTAACTTGCATCTGTAGCAAGCATGCCTACTCTATGGTATACTTCAACGCATGGAGAGGTCTTGTTTTATTAATATGACAGTAGAGATGTGGTAACCAAAAAGAGGATACAACAAGCACCTAAAAAATTAAATTGAAGATAAGGAAAAATAGTTGCACTTAGTTGAACACCCTCAGCTACTAATCGTATTGCCACCTAGTATTTTTGTAGTAGCAATCTGTGTCCAAATTGGGCAAAGACATAATAGGCCGCATTTATGGCCAAATCACGCAGTGCAGGGCAGCAAGTCACTTTGCTGCTCTGCATTATGTGACAGAGAAAGGGCATGAATGCGCCATATTTAAGTAAATACAGCACATTCCTGCCTTTTCCCCTTCGCTGGTGCCCTTTTGACTGCCTAGCGCCAATGCCGGCACCCTTGCACCATGGTGAAAGGATGCCTGTGTTGTAAGGAGGATTATTTTTGTGCTGGAAGGGGCACCTTCCTGCACAAAAACAATCCACTGAGGCGTTTTCCTTTTCCTATGTGTGCTGCACAATGCAGCAGACACACAAAGTGGAAAAACCGTGGGGAAATAAACATATTTCTCCTCGTTATGCTTCACCTGGGGAGGCGTAGGTTTTTGGCACATTCCCTGGCCTACCACTTCTGGTAAATCTGGGAATGCATCACAATCCATGGATGCTGCATGAGAACACCCATGCAACGCCCATGGAAATACTTCTGCGGCGCAGAGTAATACAATGCAGCGATTTGCTCTGCGTTGCATTACTCAAGATTTATGAAGCTATTCAGGGCCATGCAAGGCGGCGTTACGTGGCTTCACAATTCTCATTTTTAATTTGTGTCGCTCTTGCACCACGTTGCATGGTCCAAGAATGACACAAGGGGGCTCGAAATATGCCCATACGTCTTTAGATTGTATGTGTTTCCTGTGTGTACTAGGTCTAGATTTTCTGAAGACCCGATACAGATGCCTGAAGCGGAAAAGTTCCCCTGGCCAGTGAGGACAGGAACACCGTTTCCTCCACCAAGGTTTTTCTGATTCTCTCTTTGTTTCATGTTTTTTGGGGTTGTTACCATGTCATTTCTTTTTGCAAACTCAGCACCTTGGGGTGATTCGCTTATAATGAATAAATACATGATCAAAGTACAAGCACCCTAGATCTGTGCTAACCTGAAGTACTGGTGTGAATGTCCTATTATTTAGCTGGTTGATAGCTACTGTCTACAAGGACTTTTTTGTTCTTTCCACTGTGATTTTTTTAACCCCTTCGATGCTGATGACGAGCTCAGCTCGTCATCAGCCACGGGGGGCGTGTGCGGATGACGAGCTGAGCTCGTCATCTAACGCGGCTTTTGAAAAAAAGTCGCGTAGGGGAAAAATCATCGCAGCAGCGATGCGGTTAAGGATCCTTCATTGTGGGTTTGAGTAGCAGTCAGTTATTAATATTAAGGCTCATGGTTTAAAGAATATGTGTTGATGCGGTTGAGGAGGAACGGGTGTTTGAAACATGTCATAAAAGTTTGCGATTGCTACACTGTCTTGCAGTCAACTTTGCTACTCTGTGTCATTCTTTAATGCCTGTTTGAAAAACTGAACTAAATTAAGATGAATTAAACATACAGTTACTCTATCATGCGTTTATAGCTTTAAAACAAGATTAAATATCTTAAAATTCGTTAGAACTTTTACAAATATATGGTGATATTCTATATAAGAGGCTTTAAGCCCCTCAGCATGTTTTTTTCCGAGTTAAAATAACTGACATGTTTCCCCACTTCTAATTGTCTGGTGAGGACTAATAACAAACTCAGAGACTGAAGCAATTGCCAGCTAGGGACTTATAAATAAAACAATGAAATATTTATCGGATTCATAATTCATCCAGTAGCAGACATCTAGCCATCTGTGCAGGGATACGCTCCCTCTGAGGGTTAGTCTGTGCAAGAAATTAGCCTGCCAGACGGGTTCTGACCACTGACGTTGACCCCCTGTGATGGTTCCATTTGACCTTCAGCATCCCGCTGCGTTATGCTACAGGCTCTGTAGATATCTGTTTAGTTGACACAATGATTTTTTGTAGCCACGCGCTCTTAAAACATACACGTGTCGCGTCCTGATTTTTATTTTTTTTATTTTTGCAGTTTTATAAAGCACGAATATTGTCCCAGAGCATTAGGATCTTTACATGATCACCTTATTATACTATCCCTTTTTAGGCCACTGGGAGATTAAGTGTTTTGTTCAGAATTTTAGGATTTTGAACCTAGGCAGGTACTCGAACCTGGTTCCTCAATTCCAAACTCAGAAGCTCTGACCTTAGGCAAATGTAACCCGTGGATAGCCTAAGTCCCACAGCGAGGCTAAAGGCATGACAGTACAACTCAAAGTTCAGATATTAAGCCAAGACCCACTGCAGTCCAACACACATGTTTTAGAAATCTGCAAAGGTTATGTTCCAAGGTCATTAAGGGTCCTTCACATGAGGAATAGGTGTTATTGTACTTTCCTAGTGTTAAGTGTCAGTTAATTCTTATGATACCATCGGAGTGCTTTAGACCTGGGTGCCCCACGGAGACCAGATCCACGCCAGATGTTGAGGATATATCTGCATAACATATGGGTGCATACAATTAATCTAAATAGAACCCATTTGCATAATCCGTGGTTATACCATAAATCTGTCACTGAGCGGCCCTGCTAAACTTACTTTGGACACATGATCTAGACCAGAAGTCTGCAAACTGGGAGGCCGGACCCCTTGTGGGGCCTCAAGTGATCCCATGGGTGGGGTGGGGGGGGGGGCAACAAAACTTAACTGCAATGTTTAAATAAGTCTACACATATTTAAGCATTGCCAATTTTAATAGAATAATTGTGAAAAATTCTGAGGGGGACCCTGATAATTTTTGTTCCTACTTTGAGGGGGGGGGCGCAGCAATACAAAGCTTGAAGACCACTGATCTAGACTGATTGAACTGAGGTTATGTATATTTGTAAAGTGCACTAACCCGCAAGGGTATCCGGGTTAGAGATCTTCCAAACAAGAATCCTTGTCAGCAAAAGATTCATGTGGCCTTCTAAAATGTACATAGAGAAAACAACGCATGCAGAAAAACATTGTATGCACTGCATTCAGATCAAAAATGTCAAAATACTCCCCAAATGAAGAAGTGAGTCATATACAGCCAGGATCTAAAGTTGTGCTTTTTTGGTATGAATGGAAATGCTTTGTGGACATAATTGGTATGAGGGACAGATCCTGATTGGTATGAGGAGACAGGTCATGATTGGTATGAGGGGACAGGCCACAATTTGTATAACGGGACAGGTTTACAATCCTACCAAGTAAAGTTAGAAGTTCTACGTAAGTATTGTGGATGAGGGGAGTCCTCTTGACAAGTACCTGCTTTCTTTAGGTTTGCTATGCTACCAGGTAAAGTTTGAGAGGATACATTTTTATCAGAAATGTTGGAAAAAATGACATCAAATTCCTTGTACTATATACCTCACATTTAAAAGTCACTTGAGGTATAAATAATGGCACTGTCTCGAAGATAAAATGTCGTATGTAAAAATGGTTTGCTCAAACTAGTCTCCCGTGATATATCATCTACCAGCACAAGTCTGCCACTGCAAAACAGTGCATAAAATGTCACACTTGCATAATTACTGAAATTATGTATGTCCCTTACAACATGAAATTTCATGAATTACAGGAGGGTACATTTAGCCCAGCCCTAGTGGATAGGAAGAATGTTCCGGACATGTATCTTTATCAACCTTTCATAGTTAAACATCTACCAGTCAAATTTGGAGAGGCTATCTTTAGGCCTGATTTAGAATTTGACAATCACCTCTTGACCAGCAGTGTTCTCTGAATTTTCAAAGGAACCTGTGGTTCCTTTGAAGGTACCACAAGTTTGGTGGATGGGCACCATTGGTTTTGACGCTCTTCAAACAAACTATTTGTTTTCCAAAACAAACACTCCCAAAGTGGGAGTTTATTTTTGAGAAACAAATAACGAATGACCCCTACAACTTGAGAGTATTTCCCTTGGAATGAGGGGTAATTTTTCTGTTTGCCACCCCAGGTTTTTCCTGGTAGTGATGAACAGAAGAGAGGGGTCTTTCACTTCTGAGTCTGCTGCTTGCCTTTTGCCCACACAATAACATCTTGTTATTGGGGCCTTTTGTTATCTCTGCTGTGCCTGGGCTCATAACTGAAACTAAGAACACCAGAAGGTATTGTGGCAGGTGGCCACAGGGTTCTTTGATCAGTACAGATATTTAAAGGCTCTCAATACCCCGTGGCGTGGGACATGGCCAGGCACGTGTCCGGGTGAAGACTGTGCCAAGAAGAGGCCGAGCCTGCCCACCCCTCTCGGCCAGTGGTCTGTTGAGATCTCATATTTACCAGCATCCCCACTTCATACAGAGTAAAGACTTTAAACATCTTTTGTCTCTAGTATCCGCTGTCCTCCATGTTCTTGCTGGCTTAGCCCAACTCTTCCTTTCCGACGAGTGAGAAATGTTGACAGTTTATCATTTGTTTTGACGCTGCACTGACTGATTGAGTAGCCCCTTCACAGGAATAGGCAAGAGGAAGGAGTCCATTAGCCCAAAGGGAGGGAAAGGCCCAAGAGGCAGTGTTCAATTTGGAAAAGAATAAGTGCCAGGGCCCTCATCAGGAGGCCACTGCAGCTTGAAGCACCCATTGACTCTGACAGTGCTGCCAATGACAGTACAAACACACCTACTAACTATCACATTCCTACAAGTGTGATGCTTCTGAGTACTGCAGACCCTCAAAGATATAAGAATGGCTTGAGTGACAAGCATTAGTTATTTTTTAGCACATATTGAATTGATAAACACCTGTTGTTATGCTCATCTCTAAATAAATGAAAGAGCGCCACCATGTGGCAGACTGTCATGAATGCTGGTGTTAGCATTTGAGTGCCGGCGCTGAGCACCAGAAACCACCAGCATAAATTAAGCCCTGACAAGAAGGCAGTGAAGCATTTAGCTGAAAAGTGTGTGATAGCCAATTTATAAAACGTAATAGAAGTGGAAACACTACTTGGAGACAAACTGCTAACTGCCCCAAAGGATTCACGTGCCAGAAAAAGTTAGCAAACTATTTTGAATTCAAGAGACCCTTGCAGGTGACCATAATCAGGATCTTAAACCTCTGACTCTTGATGACCCACATGACCCGGAGATGTTAGAGGCCCCCACAATTCCTGAGATTCCCTGCAGCACAGATTTGTTCCACTCGAAGCCGTGGTCAGCCTGAAACTCCACCCTGATAAACCATCATCAAGGGACATGCAAACTCACTCAGATGGGGCGGTAGACTCCTGTTGCTCTGATTTTCTTGGCACAAATGTCTCCTTGATCAAGCAGCTATAACTGGAAGCTAAAAAATTAAAACAAGTGGTCCTTAGGCTTTGTGCACTATTGAAGACATTTAGCAATTGCACCAATCTCAGCCTTTGGAGCCAAAATCAGTACAAACTCAAGCTCCCTTTCTAGTGCTTCCTGCAACCTGAGGAACCCTTATCTAGAACCAACTTCTGCCACAGAAGTTATCTTACAACTTTTACTAAATCTGGAATTGCCTTAATTCCTCCTAGACCTATTAAGTTTACAAATTCCAATCCAAAATATAAGAGAAAACCTCTTCTCAGAAGAGCAAGTGAAAAAGGCAGAATGTATGACATTACAATGCATACATTCACAACGCATACCATCACAACGCAGCTTTTACAAAGCAAGATCCATTACAACGCATGCTATTACAACGCATGCCATTACAACACAGATGTTATTACAATGCATGCCATTACAACGTAAGTATAGGTAAGTATATAATTTTATTAATATTAATTTAATTTTAATTTAATTACAAATCTTTTAAATAATGTACTTAAATACATTTTTAATTGTATTTAATAAAATTTAATTTACTATTCTAACTCCAGGGGGGTGTAATAGTAGGGTAAGTGTTGGATAGTGTAGGGGTTAAAATTACTATTCTAACTCCAGGGGGGTGTAATAGTAGAGTAAGTGCTGGATAGTGTAGGGGTTAAAATTTACTATTCTAACTTCAGGGGGTTGTAATAGTAGGGTAAGTGCTGGATAGTGTAGGGGTTAAAATTCCTATTCTAACTCCGGGGGGTGTAATAGTAGGGTAATTGTTGGATGGAGTAGGGGTTAAAATTACTATTCTAACTCCAGGGGGTTTAATTAAAATAAATGTAATTCAAATTAAATTTAATTAGAATATTAAAATTTATTATAATAAATTAAATTATAATTATTTTAAGAAAATTATTTTAAAATTAAATTAATATTATTTTAAATAAATACCCATACTTACATTGTAATGGCATACGTTGTAATAGCATCTGCGTTGAAATGGCATGCGTTGTAAAAGCATGCTCTGTAATGGATCTTGCGTTGTAAAAGTTTTGTTGTAATGGTAGTGCGTTGTAAAAGTTGTGTTGTCATGGTTGTTTCCCGAAAGGCACATTAGGTAGCAACATGCACCAGAACCTGCAAACTACCACCATTAGGCAGCAGTGCTCCCTTCGGACTTGTTTTTTGAGCCACTAAGGTTGTCCATTTTTCAAACATCATTTTCTGGAGCACACGTGTCCCGCTCGGTTTTCACCTAAACTAGCGAGATATTTATGGTGAATGTCCCTAGGATTGCTCCAGTCCAACAATCATTGGAAACCAGGGAATCACTCATTAACAAATTGACCCACTGGATTTGGAGTGTTGGACACTGTTATCCAGCAATTTGAGAAGGTATAGTTTGTGCCAAATGCTACCCTGCATCTGAAACAAAAGGGTCTTACATAAAAATTACCTTGAACAGTGTCACTATAGCAAATGGGCTCCTGTCCTTGGGTCTCAGACCACAACTACCATTTGGGTGCAAGATTCAATTTAAAACTGCACCGCCTGTGAGCTCTGTTTCAAAAACCCTAAACATCTGTGACGGGGGACCCCATATTTAAGTACTCCTTTATCGAATACAGTGGACACTATGAACACAAACCAAAAAAAAATAACTATAGTAAAAGAAGTCTCTGGGGAGCCATCTGAGTACCGTCATTGCCCTGGCAGTCCAGCTGTGCTCCATGTTAAGACTTCTATCCAGCGGGCAGTTAAAGTTTTCCCACGTGCATCCCAAGATATTTTAATTTTAAACATTGCCTTATATCATGTTAAAGAGCTGTTAGTGATCGATGTGTGTAAAAGACCTGTTGCCACAAGCAGAGACTCTCCCACATTGTTCTTTTTGAATAACTTTTTGAAGTCATCAAAAGTAGCAAGTATATTATACTGGGTGGCAACTTTAACATCCGCTTCGAACCCTCTCCCCTTCTGATTGAGTTCTGTAAGGAGGAGGGATGCCTATTTAGTGTGCTGGGAATTTACCCCCCCCCCCTCAGTTAGGCCGTTTTCTAAGGTACCCCATCAGATGATCGAAGTCATCCCATCACACAGATTTAGGGCATGTAATGGGTGCTCTCCCTCTGATAGTAGACCTTTACCAACATTTCAAAGAGGCCCTTATAGTAAGCCATCTGGATTATCTTTTCATCAATTGGCCTGAAATGGTAGATTTGATCATGAGCTGTTAACTCTTCTTTTGCAGGGGCAAATATCGAATTCCTTAGTATCCGTATTGACAAAGGAACAAATGATTTAGTCTTATTTAACAATAATAGAACAGTTAAGTGGCACTCTTTATATGCCAACAGTACTGCGTTGGACTTTATTAGAACCATCACTTCTTCAACTTTTGTTTTTTCTGATCTTTCCCTAAAGTTTTAGTGATCTCAAGTCTAATGATTGATTTAACACCAACTGCTGAGCCAAAAATAGGCACTTCTAGAAGCGGTTAGGCTGGAGAAAGAGGAATGATTAGTCTCTGGAAACTATAGATTAACACTAAGGCCTCAAAGAAGGGGCATGGGATACATTTATCATGGAGGACTTGCTTGAAGCAGCCAGAGCCAAAGACACCAAACTCTTTTGGCATTAGCTAACACATGAGAGTGAAATGGGGTATACAAGACCAGAATCTAATATCTTACTTAGTGACTGAGAGTTTCATTTTGAATCACTGTTTTCTTGTCAGTAGAGTGCTCCTTCACACCCTCTCCAACCTCCTATACCCTCTTCCCCAACTCTTCTGACCAATCCTTATCTTTCTCCCTTATTGATACTGAAGACGCCTTGACCTCACAAAAAACTGGGAAGGCCCCTGGTCTCGATAATGTCCCAGTAGAGCTTTATCATTACAATTTTGATTTGTCGCTACCCTATAGTAACATTTTAAGTATTGCAATTCTTCAGGGAGGCCCATGTCTGAAGACCTGGAAAGGCACAGAAATGGTCCCCATGTTAAAAAAGTGTTTGTAAAATGACCCAGCTAACTACCGCCAGATTAGTTTAAAGGATAGCCTGCAAAAAAAAAATCAGCATACAAGTTCTAAACAAATTAACAGAAAATTCCATTCTAAACAAACACTTGTCCGGTTTCCAACAAAAATGTAGTGCAGTCGATCAAGTATTCTTGTTTCAACTAATCCGGTGGAAAATGGTGCTGTTGGGCAAAGGTAGCCTTTATGATGCATTTATAGATCTATGTGCAGTGTTCAATCTTGTTCCAAGAACCAAGTTGTGGGAAGTCTTGTCCACTTCAGGAATGCCCCCAGATTTGCTATCTATTATTATTCACATGCATACAGATAACTTTGCTAGAGTACGTGTTGGCCGGCAAGGGGAACTCACGCCCAAAATAGATGTCAGTAGAGGGGTGCAAGTGGTGTGAGCTGGCCCCGGCATTATTTTTGCTGTTCCTTAGTTGGTGTATAGATTCCCCATCCTGGCAGGGAAGAAAATCCCAGTGTTATTATTCGCTGATGTTACCCTCCTGATTTCAAAAACACTAAGGGGATTGCAAACCCTGGTAGATGATTTTGATTAGTTCTGCAAGCAAAGCAGTCTTGAAATAAACACTTCAAAGACAAAGTTTATGACTCTTATTGTAAAGAGGCCTCATAGGTATAGAATTACTGTGGATGCAAAACGCCTCGAAACGAGTCAAGGTGTTTGATTACCTGGGCGTTAGACTGTCAGAGAGGGAAGGGTGGGGAGAACAATTAATTAAGAATGTGGCTTGTCTAAAACATAGGACTATTAGTAACACTACCTTTTTTGAGGGGTTCAAAATGTCCCAGTTTTTTCAACCCTGCAGGCGTACAGAGCGCAGGCTTCAAGGCTATATGGTGCCGAACTGTGGGGCCATAGCTAAGCTGAGGGACTATTTATCCCAGAGAATCGATTCATAAGATCAGTGCTGAACCTTACGTCGAGCTCTCCCTCATTGGCCCTGTGAATGGACCTGAACCTACAAAAGGCAAGTAATAGAGCGAAGTTAAAGCCCATTCTTTTTTGGCTAAGGATCTGGTCCACAGAAGAACTTTCCCACCATATTGCTGCTCTAAGTGATGTAATAATCTGGCCACAGGCACCAAGGATTCTCTGGCTAAGACATATCCAGACCTTTTTAACTAAGCTAGGTGCAGATAAACTCTGGTTTGAGCCTGGTTCAATCACCTTGGCAGTATAACCAGAGGGCACAACGTGGAGAGCCACTTCATGGGTCTTTAATGAATACTTTTCTGACCAAAAAAATTGCCTTAAGAACTCTGTCCACCAATTTTTAAATCAGGCCCTAAGTCTTGTAGACAAGCAAAGTGCCTGGAACTTGTATTTACTTTTCATTGGGTTACTACACCACTGAGGCAAAGTTACAATGGCTACCTTAATCTTGTGGCTAGATGGATTGCCCCTTCCCAGGCACCCATGAAAAGGCACAGCTTCCGAGCATATGGCTCAAGGCTCCTTTAAAGTGTCTCAACTGCGCTCTTAAGGAGCGACATGGAGAAGCTGAGCACAAAAAGTAGCCTTCTCTTTGGGGTGTAAAGAAACAGGCCACAATACCAATCACTTTTCATAGGATTGAAGGGAGCGCCTTCACCATAGGAAATGTTCACACCCTTAATGATGAGGCTGGTGCTCCTTTATTTGCTGCGATCCGGCTCATTCTCTTGGGGTGTGAGTTTTTCGGGCCTCACCCCCGGTAACAGATACAATCACCTGGCATAGACAGTTCTCCTGCTTTAAAACATTCAGTATTATACAGGGCATCAGTTGCTGCATATGTGGCACTAGCAAGTGCATGCTCTACAATAGAAGGCTGGAGACAATACTCTAAAATTAGTTCAAGGGCCCAAAGTTTTCAGTGGAGTCTGATGCTGGCACTGCCGAATGACTTGGTTGTCAAATACCTAGGCTGCCTAATCGTGGTTCCATCTCATGGCTCTTTCTTCTATCACCATCCACCTCCTGTCTTTTTTTTCTCATATCTTTTTTTTCTCATTCCTGAATTTGTCTTCTGTCACTTCCTTTTTCTTTCTCCCCTTAGTTTCCTTCCCTTGCTCTGGGTCAAAGTCTGATCATGAAAAATACATGTTTGCCCCGAAACATGGGTTACAGAGCCCTGAACGTGCATCACCCTACACAAATTTAGCACTGACTACAGCTGAGTCTCTAGTGCAACCAATGTTGAATTTATCACAAATTGAGGAATTGATGGGATAACTAAGTCGAACTGTCAGCAGCCATTCAGTTGGCATGCATAACAATTCCCCAAGGTTAGTGTGGAAGGCCTCACTGGGAGAACTTGACTTCTTCAGGAGCATAAAACATGGAAACAGTGAGCTCAGAATCAGAAGATCAAGCCATTTATCTGGACATGGGGTGCTAAGAAAAACACCAAAAGGAATAACTTGAAAGTGCTTCAACTTGAAGATAAACACATTTATCAAATTGATAGGTTGGTTTCTTTGTTATGTTATGTTATGTTATTTTTATACTTCTATAGCGCACGGCCACTCCACGGAGTATCCCGGCGCTTTATCGAAGGAAACCCAACCGAAGAAGGGAGAACATAACACTGAGAGGACGTGCAGACACAGGAAGCAGCATCAAATTAAGGGAAAAGCCATGTCTTAAGGGCCTTTCGGAAGGACAGAAGGCTAGAGGTCTGTCTCAGAGAGATTGGGAGGTCATTCCAAGCATGAGGAGCTAAGTAGCGAAAAGACCGTCCTCCTGCTCTAGCACGCTTGATAATGGGAACACTCATTTTTGATAGGGACGAAGATCTGAGAGATCTGGGGGGGTTATACCAGGACAATCGTTTGGAAATATATTTGGGGCCTATGCCATGTAAGGCCTTGAAAGTCGTGGTCAAAGTTTTAAACAGAATCCTTTTAGCAATTGGAAGCCAGTGTAGTGTTGAGAGAAGATCAGTGGCTCTGGCTTTTCTTGGTAGACCAAAGATGGCTCGGGCTGCAGAATTCTGGGCGATTTGCAGATGCCTGACCAGATATTTGGGAAGTCCCAGAAACAAAACATTAGCATAATCCAGCCTAGAGGCAATCAGAGCCTGGACAATGATTTTTCTGTGCTGGATAGAAACTAGAGGGAGGAATTTACGAAGCATCCGAAGGATGCCGAAACATTTCCCAGTAAGAGATGAAATATGCGGTCCGAAAGATAGCTCGTTGTCAATCATAACTCCCGAATTTTTGGCTTTCAAAGACGAACTAGTGGGAGGAAACATATCTTGCGGCCACCAGGGTTTCCAATCAGGCTCAGAGGTACAGCCAAAGAAGAGCAACTCCGACTTGTCGGAGTTGCACTTCAGCCCATGACGTCCAAACCACTCAAAAACAGCGCTCAAACAGCCCTTGACCTGGGCACCGTCAAACAAGCCATCTTTGTTGCTTACAAAGAGGAGCTGGGTGTCATCAGCATAGGTGACAATCCGGTGAAAGTCTTTAAACTTGGCTCAATTATTCTAGTTTTGACATGAAAGACCCTAAAACGTATTACCCAGATGTAGGTGATGAGAGAAATCAAGAACTAGGTGTAACAAAAGAAGTACCATTTAAACACAGAGAATGAGGTATGTTGAGGTCAGTTGTCTTTATATCAAGGTCAACAATTTTGAACCACGAAAATAACCACATTTGCTACACCATCAACCTAATTTTATAATTACTATTCTTAATTTCAGATATACTTACATTAACATTCTAGTGGGTATCAATGTAGTGCATGCAATATTTTTGTCTTGTGATATATCACATACAAGACAGTTACCTCATCCAGTAGGTTTACTTAATTAAAGCCGATGTCAACTGAGTTATTTGCTAACACAAGAGTGCTAAAGCATAAACTCAAAACGAGAAAATAAAATGCATTAAAATACTGGACTTAAAGACTTGCCTGAGCTATCCAAGATACTTCAGGAAAACCTCTTGGTTTAGTTAGAATAAAACCTTGTCAAATATGCCATGGGATGCTTTTGTAGATTATTACAGTTTTTCAAGTAAAACGGTGAATTCAGAGTCATCAAGGAATATCTGGAGGTACATTTTGGGTTACTTAATTTTCGGGCCTGAAAAACCTTGCTTATTATAAATAGATTTCAACCCTAGGGGAATGAGTCATCCTGCACAAAGCAGTGCATAATCTACTCTTATAAACCGCTTATTTCTAGTCTGATACAGTACCACGTGGTTCCAATTGTCCTGGCCAAACACAGCAAAAGACTATGTTTTACATTGCATTTGAGAGCCCTTCTACTGTCACTACAGTTGAAGTTCTTTCTACTGCAAAGCAAAGGAGAGTCCTTAGATTATGCCTGTTACTCAATAGTCATAAGAGAGATACCACCAGTATACTGGAGATGATAGCACACTATTTCCATTATGTCTGTATAGGAGTATATTTAATAGAGGAACTCACTTCCTTAATGCCAGGCTAAGTCCTTCTATTCTGTCTATGATTACATAAACCTAATAGAAAGACTACCTTTGGCAACGCAAGTGATGGTCCTATGTTTCAAAGATTGATGAGGGAAGCAGGGTCGGTGGTGACAGTTATTGCGGTGAATCCTATGCAGTGCTTAATTTGAGCCAGAGGTTTCTGGTGCTCTGCCGCTGCACTTAATCATCAACACCGGCACTTTTCCTGAGCACCAGTTAAGGACACATTCATTTACAAGAATATTTTGTGATTTGCCCAGAATCACAAGATGTTCAGACGGCACAGAGATTTGAACCTGGTTCCCAAGCTCTGAAGTCGGCATCTCTGGCTGTTACGCTACATCTTCTCCACACTTTCATGGTTAGTAGTTGGGTCTGTTTTAGGCGGCGTTACAGGAGAAAGGGGCTGTGCAAGCTGCCCTCCTGACGAGAACCCCAACACTTATTTGTTTACAAATTAACCACTGATTATACTTACAGTCGTATGAGCAATGTGATCCCTGCACTTCAAGGGGATTTTAATGTGAAAGCTGTAGTGAGGTCTGGCATTCCACACAAAACAATAAAACAAAAGACCTAGGGAACCTTGGAAAATGATGTCCGTCTTTGAACCCCCAAATACACCCAGAGTATTCCATTGCATTTACACCTTATAGTTGTGCCACCACATTATTTCCTGCCTTTAATAGACCACAGAATCCAGATTTAGCACTTGATCCTTCCAGATGTGGCACTGTCCTTAACCTTCCTTGCCTTAGACCTTGAGCCTAGAGAGAAACAGCTTCAATTAGAGAGCTAGGCGGGCAGCAGGCTGAAACATTTGTCTAACCCATATTTACTGCCACCAATACAAAATGTTTTTGTGATAAAAAAAAAAAACGTAATCTAAACAGTGTAAACACAGTATGTGTTTATGGACAGTCCTTAGAACTGACTGCCTTTTTATTACAGGAAAGTTTTATCATTGTCAACAGGGCATTCTCTCCGGCTACTACAGCAACATATTGCTGGCCGTCAGATCTCCATTTTCTAGTATTCTGAATCAAGATGAGATGGGATGATGAACGGTGGATGGCGAGTACATTTGTTGATCTCAGTAAAGGGCAGATGGCAGGAAAGGCTGATGCTTTCTGATTTACTAATTAGGAACAATTTTCATTTTATTTGTCATGTGCCTCCTTAAAGCACTATAAAAGTGATGTTTTTGATCACAGGAAAAATATTGCTTAATCTAAGATTTCCCTTTCCTATAAGTCCTTACATGAGATTATATTTGTAATCTGTGAATAATTTGTATAAGAACGTGTACTGATGCCCGAAGTTCTGCTCAGAAGCCAGTGGCCATTGCAAAGAAACGTCAGCGCACTGAAGACCATGACTGGTAGTTTTTCATTAACTACTAGATACTCCCCGCCCTTTTATCTCATTCTTGCAGGTTCTTGCTTTGAAATACCAAAATGAAAATGAAAGGAAATACCAGCATTTGTAAAGAGCACAGCTACCTTTCTACCTTTGAGACGGTTGTGCCATTTTTTCTTCCTTTGTCTATCTGGTCTATGGATTTTTCCCTCTCTTGAACTCGCTAAATATCTGGTGCAGAAAAATAAGTGCTGGTCCCCAAAAATAGGTTCTGGTGGCCCCCACTGGAAACCACCGGCTCAAATGAAGCAATGTTTGCGACCTCAATGATGCACGTGTCTGGCTAATTCAAGCATACAGTGCTTTTTTACTCAGCAGGCAAAATATGAATACGATACCAGTGGTCGAAGTGTATTAACCACAACACGGGAACTGTGATCCTGGGTACGGAGGGGCGGTGCCAGCGAGTGTGGGGAGGGTTCAAAGAGGTGGCTAAAAACAAAAAGGCTACTCTGAAACCTTTTAGTTTGCCTTTCATCTACATGTAACCACATAAATAATGCTCTAATCTTAAATGAAAAATAAATGTACCTTAGATTTATTTGTGGGAAATGCATTTTTATTGTAGGACAGCTCGGCTGGTTAATGTGATCCATTCAGATGTTTGAGGGTGTGACAGGATGGTCGCTGATTTGAATCCTGACCGGTACACTGGAGACATAGTGATGTGTATTAGAGGCAAGAGGTCAACGCCTCTGACAAATTACACTGTGAATAAGTCATTCTTTTAAAAAATTGATTACACACAGTGTAACTAAGCTGTCCCAATATGTGCAAACACGATTGTTTTTAAACGTTTCGGGCGTGTAAACATTTAAGTTTTACCAATACATTGAATGGATCTAGTGCAAACCTTTTTTATGTTTCCATTAAAAGGACACATTTCAGATGATATCAATTAAAGACTATATTGGCTCCCAAGCACCATTTAGATTTTCCATTAACCAGTTGCCCATATTTATATTTCTTTCAGGTAGCAGGCATCCCAGAGAAAAGGCTTGTTTAATCTTCAGCTGGTTCTTCTTTCTGATGACAGAGGAGTCCCATCTTTTCCCCTTTCAGCCTGTGGCATCTCAATCATTAAGGAAAGCTTGTTTTATTAAATAAAAAGGATGGGATCTGTTTTTATCAAGTTAATAAAACTTGGGAATGTCATTCCCCTATGGCCCTGCCCACTTTGATCTCTGTATGAAACCCTCCATCCTTTAAATTCCAGTTGCATGGATATACCATGGTGTACATGGTCGATACAAAAGGCCGCAGCGCTTTTTGTGAAGCAACATTGCTGGTATAAGTTCAATACCCATTAGAGAGGTATCCATTTCATGAAAATCATGATCACAATTCATACCAATTGGTACTTAGCTGTTGAGCTCAGCAAAAAAGCCTAAGAACAGATTGGACATGAAACTGATCCAGCCTGTGAGTTCCCAGAGGCAACCCCCCCTCCATTGCTGTTAGAGACATGCTGGCGGGCCGCATGGGGAAGCTCAGAGACAATGCCTGCACGAGGCACCTCCTGTGGATAAACAAGGGACTTCTTTTTTTGCTTCCAGCACTGCCAATCTGGCATCTTACAAGTACACTAAATTCACAATTAACATATTAAATTAAGCATTTACAACTTGGGCCATCCCGACAGCTGATGTAATTCGACAGTCATTCAGCCGGAGTAATTCGATGAATTTCCCAAGGTGCTTTTTAATTCTGCAGAAACATTTACCACATCAGTTTCATTCCCTTAAGAAACAAGTCTACTATAAAATTCAGACAATGACCTTGTTAGAACTTAATATCAAATCAATGCTGTTTACATAAAGTACTGTGCATCATGCAGCTACAATCTGTTATGCACAGCCTGTGCCCTGAAACAGCAGCTCTTCTCCACACCACAGTTTGTGCTGTGCTGGTGAAACTGACACAGGTTTCTTTTGTCATCCTAAACATAATGTTTGGCACGTGGCATCACTCTCTCTATATAATGCAAGTAACAAGGACCCCCTGAAGAGTTTGATAGTTCTTGGTTCAGGGAAACAGAAAATGTGTACATAAAATCATAACATTAAGAATAGGGGTAGTTACAAAAAAGGAATTCTAACAAGAAATTTAAAAAAGTATATATGTCATTTTTAATAGTTATTCAAATATAAAAACAAATCTGACAATACATTAATATTCAATCAGAAATTAGTGCATAAACATATCAAAATGTTGCATTAAAACATTACATAAAAAACATAAGCATTAATATTCAACACAGTCATTAAAAGATTAGCAAAAACGTGGCAAATTAATAATTTCGACGCGTGTTTCGGCGTACTGACAAACGCCTTCTTCAGGAGCCACAGTCTATATTAATAGCTGGTCGCTATGATTTCTACTGTATTTGATGATGCTTCAACCACTGGTCTAAACGTAGCAACAGGTTTTGAATTATAGAATAATCCTTAACAGATACAATGGCAGTATGGAAATGTAGTCGATGGTTAATCCATTATACGAGAAAAATTATCAAGTGTTTTTCCGGTAAAAATGCTCATAGAGTCATGGGGAGATGTAAAATATCTTCCTTTAGTGCTGTATTGGGGCCTCACGATAAAACTGGTACATTAAGATCAGCGTTTTCTCCCTCACCGGAAACAGTTCTAAATAAACTTTCAAGCCGACATAAGGAAGCCGCTTATTCATAAACTCTTTGCCGTGTTTCAGGAACGTATAGCTGATCCATGACTCATTGAGTGGATACCAGACGAGAACCTGAGGCATAGTTTCCACTGGTGCAGCAGGTGCAGTGACACCAGGGTCTAAAGGGTTAAGGGGCTCACAGAACCCTGAGCCAAGGGGCCCATTTCCATTATTGCAACAGGACCCATGACACATGACAACGCTGCTGACCAGAACCACTGTTACTAAGTACACAATATTTATCTATATGTTGTTTCTGTAACAGTTGTATGTAAGAACTACAATTTTTAGTGATCTTAGAAAAGGCCCCCTCTCTACTGGAGGTAGCAATGCCTGCATGGCTATTTAGGTAACAAAAATAGATTATGGGCCTGATTCACATAAGTAAACTTACACTCTTGTATAGGTTTACTCTTTTTCAGTATTCACAAACAAACTATTAAATAGTAAGTTTATGACTTCAGAGACTCTGCAGTCAAGGCGAAGAATGCCACCCATATAAAAGATAGGTCTGTTCTATCTTTTTATGTGTGGAGTTCTCCATTTTGATCCAGCATAAGCGAAATACATTTTTCAAGTTTAGTCTCCACTTCACTACTTACTCATCTGTCCTGCTGACTGCACTGGGCACCTAACAGTTACATGGATTTCAGTATTATCCTCACCTCAGAGGTGAATGGTCATCTGATGGCTCTTCGCCAATAGAAAGGGGGGGAATTAGGATGTCGAAAACCACAATATTAGCCACCCAATGAGGACCATTTCACAAGTTTGAAATCAGATTCAAATGTACTACTCTCAGGACCATATTGTAAAAATAAATTATCACAATGGGGAGTCCCACACTTCAAAAGAAATTAAGTCTAATTAGAGTGATACACACTAGAAGCTCTGCTACTATGACACAGAATGAAAGAAGCAGAGCTTGATTTTCTGAAAAGATTTGCTGATTCTCCCTTCAGCACATTTAGATTAAGAGAGTAATTCAATACCGTTTCAAATAAAAAAACATCAGGTCACAATAATAGACTCAGACAATTTAGATAGTTAGTTATTGTATTAATGTTCCAAAATGTATACAAATAAGAAATGTCTTAAGCATGTCAGTCAAGAATATTAAAGCATATAGAATTAGCCCACATGTTTATTCAAAAGTTCAAATGTAAAGAGGGTGGTTTTAAACAAACATCAGATACAAGATTATATGCTTCTACCATCATTAGAGGCAGAAAAATAGTTCAGCTCTATCTAAAATTCAAAGCAAAGGAGTAAAATAATCAATTTTAAAGTCCTCTAAAGAGAAGTCCATCAACATTTGCAAAAAGAAGCAAAAATCAATTATTTCAGCAAAGAAGAATTCAAGATTGACTGCATGAATGCAGCAGCATTAGCAAAATGGCAGCCCGCGATAGGATTTAAAGGACGGTTATAAAAATCAAAGGAAGGGAGTTTGCTCTCTCTCAAAGAAAGGAAAATAAAACAATGCGTTGTCCCAAAGAAAAATGAATAGCAATGCCTTGTCAGAAGGGAAAAAGATATGGCATTGCATTGCACCAGAGGAAAAGAAAGTATGGCAATGACCCTCCTTTGGGGTTTCTTCTTTTATAGTCCTTATGACTCCTTAATAACGTGGTGACTACTCGTGACAAGTCATTCCATCGTATCATTAGTTTAAATATGTTGTCACAAAATTAATTTAATTACTCCGGCAAACTTTCCCAATCTCTTCATGTGAACCACTTGGCTTTCCGGGACTCACAGGTTAATCAACAGTAGAAAATATACAATGTAACAAACTATGGCATCGGGTATGATTTGGTTTTCCCACCAAACCATTACACCATAACTAAGAAAGAATGTCCTTTGTATGTATACTAAAACATGCACAAAACAAATAAAGAAACATTTGCAAAAATGTCAATGAATTATTATACTTGCTAAGGGAAAATTGCAGCTCAAGAATGAGCACTTTTAAAGCTTAAAATGCACACATAAGCTCTAAATGAAATAAACTTAATTGGAATCAAAAATAATTCATCAAATCATTATTTCTTCATAAGAGAATAATAATAACTGTTTCACCAATGAATTATTACATGAAAAAGATTAGCATTAGCTATGATCTACTGCCAACAAATTTCAACATCCATAAATGTAAATTATTCTTAAAACCCATTTTACTAAAATCATTTGTACATATTAAAAATCAATGAGGACTCTACTACCACCTCTGTAAATTTCAACTTTCTAGCTAATTTTTTCTCATAATTGCACCACAATCTAATTATAATGCATTTGAAATGAAAGGCAATAGAACTGTGAGGCCTCATCTTTAGATTCATTAGTTTTCATCAGTATGTGAATAATAAAACATAATTTCATAAGTAATCTTGTTTTGAAAATCTATTAATAAATGTTGTAGATATTTAACAATGTACTTTCTCCTTTTCTAACTCTTCAAGCACGCTTTTATGGTGCTCTTACTTCACTTGTATCAATTGTATTACTTTGTGTATTTTGTGCAATGCACACATTCAGATTTGTGTGCCTTAATTGGTATAGCGTAATGCAATGTGGTTTTTAAATATCTACTCTGTCAACTTTGACTGTGCGGTCTCCACAGTCGTAAAGTTACTCCTAAATCATTTGTTTGCGAATACAGAACAAAGAGTAAACTTACACAAAAGTGTAAGGTTGCATTTCTGAACTGGACCCAGAGTGTAAGTGGTGAGTTTCTACAATCTTGCTTTCTGTATGTATAAGCGTGGCTTGATAAATATATACGTACATTGTTTGTCAAACTCTAGAGCTTTGTATTGGTCTATGTACTCCATGTCAGTCAGTTTCTCGTTGCACGTTTTTTAAAATGTGTCCGCTCACTTTATCTCTCCATAATCTTTTCATTTCTCTTTGTTGTTCTCATTTATTATCTCTGTTTGTCTGTGTCTTGATCGTTGGGTGGTTTACTGTATATTATCTTATTTATCAACCCACCTACTAAAGAATGCATTTATCATCAATTTGACAATCTTTCTACACACCAATCTGGCTTTCAATTCATAAGTGCAACAGACTATAAATTAACCTATGTATTCTTCTAACTAGCTACCTAACCCAACAGACTATCCATTTATCTACCCATGATTCATTCCATCCAGCCATTACTCACAATTGGGTCACCAATGTAGCAATCAGTCAGTCAGCAAATCTGGTTATCTATCTATCTATCTATCTATCTATCTATCTATCTATCTATCTATCTATCTATCTATCTATCTATCTATCTATCTATCTATCTATCTATCTATCTATCTATCTATCTATCTATCTATCTATCTATCTATCTATCTATCTATCACAATATATGTCACAATAATCTGCAACTGTACCCATTAATATGTGGGCTCATCAATATAGCTAATTGTCAATTGAGCAATATGTCCACTAAATACATCCATCTGCCCATCCTGCTGTTTTGAAAGGAATGTGGTATCCTTTGTTAGGGCAAGTAGACATGTTCTCATGAAATGAACTGTGGTAATGGTCCAGAACCTCACTGAATTCTCATTTTGAACCTATGCAAAAAGTCTTGTGGGCAACCTCACAAAAATAGTATTGAAGCTAAAAAGAACAGTGAGCTTGGCTTGGCTCTAGTCAGCACGTAGCGCTTATGTCACAAATAAATGCCTCACCTATACACTTCTCTCTTATTTTTGCAAAAGTACACTCTGCTGGTTCTCACTATCCAGAGGATCTGTTTGCTCCTGAAAAGTGCAGGTATTCTCCCAATAAATGCATTACAGGAAGGCTGAGAACTACATGTACTATTCCTTTCAAATTAAAGAAGAGCGGGTACTTAGTCGGCATGATCTGCCCTTTTAAAGCACTAGAATATGCTATGAAAATTATAGCTGATGTCCCGTCCACCACAATGTAAGTGCCTTATGGTCAATGGTATGTTTAGTACCACAGACGAGACTGCAACCACATTTTAATGAAAGACCGTGCCCACCAAACTCTAAATTTGGCCTTTAGTGATAACCTTCCAGATTTGTATATCTAAATGTGATCCACTACAATCTGTTTTAATGATAAGAAGAACCCTGCGACATCCTTATGTTTCTTTATTTGCTATGTATACAACAATGAGATGAGGACATTATCACCAATAGCTAAATCCCAAAATGATTTGTAAACTTTTTCAGTTAAAGATCAACTTTCAGAAATTTAGAAAAGCAGATCATAGAAAGCATACATTGAAAGTTCAACTTACCAGCCTGATTGGTGGTCACATTTAGAGACACAAACTGCCTTCCCCCAGGACTTAGTTCTGACACTCCATTCTCTGCCTCAATCTCAAAGGTGTAGTTTGTGTGGGCCAACAAATCCACCACCATCACGGAGGTGTTTTTCAAGCTGCTTTGCATGGGCAGATAACGTACATGACTGCCACACTCCTCGCACTGACTTGAGTGGGCAGTGCACATTTTGCACACAATGTTGTAAGCCACGTCTTTCCTTCCACCGGTGTCAGCTGGCGGGATCCATTCCAGAAAGACACTGGTCTCATTAATATTGGAGATGGCATTCCGGGGAGCTGTTGGGGGCCCTAGTTTACAGAGAGAAGTTTGTTTTTTAATTGTGCTCTGATCCAACAAATCATTACTCTTCCTGACTTCAAACAAAACACAAGTGCAAGGAACATTAAAGATACAATCTTCCAATTCACAAGAAGAAGCACAACTTTCTTAAAACCACCGTATTGGCAAAAATCCCAAGACACTCGTTAATTAACAAATTCACATAATTGAAATGATTGTCTAAATATCTTTAAATACATCAATCACATTTACCTATATATTTAAAATCCAAATTATGCTTTAGAAACAAAACAAAATGAAGCAAAGTGACTACAAAATTCATATTTCTGGGTGATATTATATTTGATTACTTTGTCCTGGTTGAGTAAGGGGAGGTACATAGCAGAACCACCACATCCAAAGCCCTACAGATAGCATCACTTTGAGAATACTGCTGAAGGGGGCAAATTATGGATGATATAATTTATTAGAAGCATTTCTTAAGTCATTTGAATTCAGCAGCTATATATTGGAAGATTCAACACTGAAAATTCAGAGAAATTATTCACTGATCACTCTTTGAGCAAAGTTTATTAAAACACTGCCTCTATTTTTTCAGCTTTCTTACTATTCTTTTTCGGCCTTTATGGGACTTCAATCATGTTGCAAAGTTTGAGCAATTTTACTATAATAGATTGATGACCTTTTAAGGAATTGAATTCCACCATTTGAGCCTGCAGATGCTTTTAGTCCATTTATGCAAAGACCTGCTACAAGAGCCAGAAAAGGCCAGGTAATGTCTCAAACATTAGGGCCATTTTACACCAAGTTCACAGAGGATGCAACGGGCATGTGAACCATTGTTTTGCTCCCCATGGCTGATGCTTGTGTGACCGCTTCTGGAATACAGATCATGTCGGTTCTATATGTTCACGAATGCAATATCAAGGCATGGTTTGCTCATTTGCATGGAGATGAGGAAACACTCTGCCTCTTTCAAAGAGTAGGGACTGGTGCTGGGAAGTCTTAAGGCAGCAGATAGAGAGGGAAGAGCACCCAAACTTTATACCTGAAAAGTAAGATGTACCGCACACAAAGATATTATGACAAACTAGAGAAGGGGCATTTTAAAATGAAGTGGGCAATGTAGTCATGCTGGTTCTACCTAAATCTGTCAGATTGCAAATTGACGTAGAATCAACCTGCTCAGTATCTCAATGGAGAGGCATATAATACCTCACTCATTGCCAAATGGAAAGTGGACTTTGCAAAACAGATGCTGAACTACAACCAGTTCAAATAAGTCTCACACAGACTAGTCTGTAGAGTTCCGCGTAAACATTCATCCTGTTTTACATATTTAAACAAAAACAATTACATTCATGAGAATTCATTCTACTACAAATACTTGTAAATTAGCTCACAGGTATCGCCATCTACCTTGAGAAATATGCCACGGGCAAATCATCCATGATGAAGAACTATGAAAGGGGGTAACACCTAACTATCAAACAATCCAACATATATTTGTACATAATGAGGTAAGGCATAATCCCCTAATGACAAACTTTGCTGATTTCACTGTCTAAATACTGTTACCAGAATCCCTCTCCCCACCCTAAAAGCTTGCTGTCTGAATAGTTCAGGTAAAGGAGGAGACCGTGTTAAGACTCTCTTCTTAAAACCATACCCCAGCATTAAGAAGTGTCGACTACTGTGGTGACCAGTTTCATACATTTGAATGCAAAACGCCGTGGCTTAAGTAGATTCCTCCACTCAAGTCATGGCTGCATATTTGGACTTAGCCAGTGTTTTTAATATTTGTTTGCTTGTTTAGGCAGTCTGCTACTACAGGCTGAGCCTTGATCAGACAGCGCCCTGGTCCAGTTTAACTTCTCTACCACGTTTTGTTATAGCACCCCTGGGAAAGTGTTTAGTACAGGTATATAGAAAGGTGACACTCAAAGCATTTAAAATTCTCAACTTCAGCCGGGATAAAAAGTTGGAGACTGCAAAATCACCTGTGGATATATGGTTCCAACATATTTGAAAATATGTACTCTTTCTAAATCAGATACTTGAAAGAGACAATAATCCCTGATTCTGGAGATAGATAGTGAAGTATGAATGAAGCACCAGATGTAAGACACTGAATTACAAATAACAGCCATGTAAATGTCTTAGGAGGTTCAAGTCTACAGTTATAATCAGGTTCATAAAAATACTATACTATACCACCATATTATAATAATGTAAAAGTCTAAAATTATAAGCAAGAAATTATTCCCTCCCACATGCATCTGAAATGCCAAGTGATTACTCTAGGATCATTGGCGCATAGGCCCCTGTCATGACCAATCTCCTCAATGTGTCTGTATTCAGGGGTGAGATTCTGCAAAAACTCAAATATGTAGCCCACTTTTGTCCAACCTTTTATCACTCAAGCACGAAGAACAGAGGCGGCCATTCACTTTATTTTCCCCCTTGAAATCAAGAGAATGGTGAGTGACCGCCAGATTAAGACGCACTAATCAAATGCCCTGATGCAAATGTGAATTATTGGAATGGTCTTAGGTCGGTTCTCATCCCTCCCTAGCTATCTTGCAGCTCTAATTGTATTATGTAGAGGACATTGGCTGTATTACAAGACCACCTTATCAGCCAGAACTTTTATGTAGGTAACACACAGATGTACCTCCAAACTGAAAATGCTTAACGTGATTTTGGCGTACTGGGCAGACCAGTGAGTACTACTCACTTTACACACTTCTACTTATGGCTCATAAAGTGCCCCATAAATTGCATGGTGTTATAGGGCTATATGATAATGATTTAAGGTAAAAGGACATTTTATTTATTAGCGATTTGTAAAGCGCCTGGTGACCCAAGGGCATCCCCGCGCTGTAAGGAGTTGTTATCCAAAGAGGGAGAGGAAGGGGGGGGAGGGACGTTTATTTCGGGAATAGGTGTGTCTTCAGTTTTTTGCGAAATACCAAAAAACTGGGTTCCAGTCTGAGGGTACGTGGGAGGGAGTTCCATCCAGTGGCCGCTTTGACAGAGAAACGTCGTCCTCCTGTGTGTGTCCTTTTGAATTTGGGGATGATGGCTAAGTGCTCATTCTCTGATCGTAGGGATCTGGTTGCTTTGTAGGGGGTGACCAAACTGCTGAGGATCGCAGGGCCAGTTCCGTTGATCAGTTTGTGAGTCGTGCACATGGCTTTGAATTCCACCCTTTGGCGCACAGGGAGCCAGTGCAAGGCCTTGAGGGCTGGTTTGGCTGACGCTCTGGAGGGAAGGTTCATGATCAGACGTGCTGCAGCATTCTGTGTCCGTTGCAGTCTCGTCATGGTGGCCTCAGGGGATCCCAGGTAGACCATGTTGCTATAATCCAGACGAGATAATACTAGTCCCTGGATGAGAAGTTTCCTGGAAGCGAGTGGTAGTAAGGGGAGAATCTTGCGGGTAGTGCGCATGAGCCCAAAACAGGTGCCCGTAGTTTTGGCCGCTTGCGTCTTCATGGAGAGCTTTGGTTTGAGCCATACTCCGAGGGTCTTGATTTCACGCTTCGGGGAGGGGATTTCCCCGAACACGTCAGGCCAGACTGCTGGGGGGATGGTCGCCCATTGTTTTCCCAGGAGCATCACTTCGGTCTTTGACCCATTTAATTTTAATGATGAATCACTCATCCAGCTATGGATTTCTGTGAGACAGTTAGCCAGGTTGTCTGGGTGGTCGACTAGTTGGGATAAGGAGACGACCAGTTGAGTGTCATCAGCGTAGCTTACCATTTTTATGTCAAATGGTGTCACCACGTCTTCAAGAGGGGCCATATATGCATTAAAAAGCGTTGGGCTCAGGGAAGATCCCTGAGGGACCCCGCTTGTGAGGGGGAGGGTGGACGAGTGGTAGTTGCCATCCCATACCTGGAACGTGCGTCCGGTGAGGAAGGATTCTAACCAGCTGAGTGCCGTCCCGGTGATCCCTGCTGCCGCGAGTCGATTGAGAAGGACACGATGGTTGACTGTGTCGAAGGCAGCGCTGAGATCCAGGAGGATCACTGCCACTGACCCTCCTGGAATGGAATGGAATGGAATGAGAATTTGTAGAGCGCGATGGCTACCCAGGGGCGTCCCAGCGCTGTAGAAAACTGGATAGTTGACCAGTATGCGCCTCGCCTCCTCGATGACGGCGAGGAGGGCGGTATCTGTGCCATGACCCGGGCGAAATCCAGTTTGGGATTGCCGTAGGACGTTGTTTGTCTCGAAGAACTGGGAATTTGTCCGTTGACCAATTTCTCGGCTACCTTGCTGATTCCAGGGAGAAGTGATATTGGCCGGTAGTTTGCCATGTCTGCTGGGTCGAGCTGGGGTTTTTTAAGGAGTGCTTTTACCACCGCGCTCTTCCAGCTGGCAGGAACAGATCCCTGGGCAAGTGAGCAGTTGATAAGCTCCATGACCGTGGGGACGATGACGGGGGCCACGGTTTTCAGGAATCTAATGGGTGCCGGATCCAAAGGTGATCCGCTTCTCATTTTGTTCATGGTTCGTTCTACCTCTACGCAGGTTACTGGCCTGAATGTCGCCAGTTGGGGGCGAGGATTGCTTTTGGTCTGGCTGGGAGGTGAAAGGTTGTCCATGTGGCTAGCGGGACCGGGGGGGGGGAGGGAAGCTAGGATGCGGGCGATTTTGTCGTTGAAATAGGTGGCTAGTTCATTACTTCGGTCCACCGGGGGGGAGATGGAGGAAGGAGAGTTAGGTACTTTTAGCAGCTCCTTTACAATTAGGAAGGATTCCCTGGCCGAGTTGCAGGATTCTTTTATCCGGGTGTCGTAGTGGGCAGCTTTGGCATGCCTGATGGCATCTTTGTAGAGTCTAACTGTGATATGGTATGCTTCCTTGCTGGTGTGCTGCCAGTCTTTCCTCCAAAGCCGTTCGACTCTTTTGCAGTTTTTGCGAAGTAGTCGGAGGTCCGGGGTTTACCACGGGGCGGAACCGGGTTTCCCGTTTTTGTCCTCCCTAGTTCTGAGTGGGAGTACGGAGTCCAGGGAGGTGGTAATCCATTCTCTAAATTTACTGTTGGCAACAGCCGGGTCTTCTGCGTATGCAGGGGTGGTGGTTTTAAGGTTCCTAGCCCATTCTTCGGTGGGAAGTCTGGACCAGGTCCTGTCCCTGATGTAAGTGGGCGGTTTTTGAAGTTTCCTGAAGATTCCTGGTAGTAGGAAGGAGACTAAGAAGTGGTCTGTCCAGGGTAGGGGAAGGGCCTCTTTCGCTTGCATCGAGGGGGTGCTAGTGAACACCGGGTCCAGCAAGTGACCCTTGGTGTGAGTGGCTCCAGAGTTGAGGAGGCGGATGTCAAGTGCGGCCAGATCGGCGATCAGGTCAGCGGCTACCGGGTCGGCAGGGTCATCAAGATGGATGTTTAGATCTCCTACTATCATGAAATTTGATATGGAGTGGGCCTGGGTCGCTACAGTGTCCAGGAGAGAACTAGCGAAAGGGCCTGGATGCCCGGGGGGGCGGGGGGGGCGGTATACAAGGACACCTGTCAGTGAGTTGGTCGGGTTTAGCTTGATTGTAAACTGCAGGCTTTCAGAGTCGGGGATCTGCGCATCGCAAGATTTGCAGTGAAGGTAGTCCCGGTGAATGATGGCAAAACCACCACCTCTGCCTAAGGGGCGGGGTAGGGACTGAATAAGAAAGCCCGGTGGGGTAGCTAGCACCATATCTGACTCTGAATGTGGGGCGAGCCAAGTTTCCGTGAGGAAGAGGATATCTATCTCCTGGTCTTCTATAAGATGGTTAATCTGCGTCATCTGGACATCAAACCCTCACCCACACCTTGTGGCATGCTTCATTACTAAATTGACTCCTGTGTGGGAAATGGATATCTAATGGAGTTGTGTAATGAAGAAAAAGGTGCCTTTTTTATTCGAAATATCAGAATGGGGAGAGTTCCAGTGCTAGGATCATGAAACATCACCTACTCAGACTTTTATTTTTCAAAAGGAGCACTGCGTTTGTGCCACAGTACAGTTCTGTTACCAACTTTGCGGTGCACCAAAGTCTCTCCAAACTGGCGGCACTGTGCTTTACATGGGTACATTTATTTTTGTTATTGTGATTATTGGGAACTCCCAAGTCCCTTAGAAGTCTTGAGTACGGTTTAAAATTTCCACTGTTTCAATCAAACGTTTGAATGTTTCTCGAGTGCCCACGCTATAAAGAAAGTGGAAAAAGTAGCTGTTGAATCTTTTGTGTAGCGGATATCCAACAAGGACAGTCATTGATAACTTCTAAGGGAAACATAACAGTAGCCCTGTTTGTTTTTTACACATTTTGTTGTCCCTAGAACAAGTTACGCATAGTTGTGAAATGTTTCTTGTATTTATTTATTTTGGCTGAAGCCCAAAAGCCTTTAAAAAAACACTAACATTAAGCACGCTCTAAAACGTTTTGATGTGACCAATTCTCTTTTCAGAAAATCTAATGTTGCGCACTGTAGGTGTGTTTGCTATCCATTCTTTTGTCATAATCGCTTAGGGTACGCATCCTTAATCGAAGAACACTCCTCTATTCATGCTATGGATACCTCTCTTATCAACATCCTTACTAGCATTTGTAATGTTATTTTCTAGAGTCCATAAAAATAGCAATAATTTACAACAAAAGAAAATTGCAAACTTAGAAGAAGGAAGACAGGACATGTTAATAACTAGGTGTGGTTCTAATTGGGTATATTCTGAGCCCAAGACTCATACCTGAAGAGGACTCCAATCTGGCTGGGCACATGTACAATAATGTGGTTTAGTTGTGCCACATTTTTGTAGAGCCACTATTTTAATCAAAAGGATGATTTTTGGTGGTCTGTTCATCATGCCCCTGCTCATTATTCCTCATAACTTTTTTATTTATTTAATGTTTTATAGAGCGCAAACTTGACCCGTTAGGGTATCACAGCGCTTTACAGGAGTCATAGAATTATACAACAGGCTAAGCATCACATCGTATTCACACAGTGTTGGAAATATGATGGATAGAGGACAAGTATGTATAAATTATAATGAAAATTACACAAAACAGGGACCCTGGTATCTTGGGGGGGGGAAACTAGGTAGTCAGTGGGGAGGCCAAAGCCGGATGTTAAACAGGGTCTCAGTGGTGGTTGATGGCAAAAGTTAAACAAGGAATTTACCCAAAAGGAAGGTTTTGGCTGCCTTCTTCAAGCGTGCCAGAGAAGGGATTCTTCTACCGGCGGGTCGGAGAGAGTTCCATATTCTTGATGCGGCCCCAAAGAAGCCTCGATTGTACGTTTTTTTTTCTGAAAACGTGCAGGTTGGAAGAGGAGGTTGCTAGCGGACTGGGAGAATCTGCTTCCTCCAGATATTACAAGTTTCTGTGCAAGATATGCAGGGGAGATTGCGTATAGCGCCTTGTGCGTGATGCATGCCAGTTTCAGCTGTATTCTGGCCTTGAAAGGAAGCCAGTTCAGAGCTTTCAGGTATGGAGAAATGTGATCGAACTTCGTTGTGCTGGCAAGTAGTCTAGCGGCCGCGTTGAGGCAGGTTTTTAAAGGTGCCAGGGAGGTCAGAGGTAACCCAGAGAGAGTGCAACAGCCATATTCCACTCTAAAGATGACAAGTGCTTGGACTGCCATTTGTAGGTCAGGAGCATTGAGGAAGGGTTTCAGTTTCCTTAGGTAGCTCAGGGGGAACCTGGCTGATTTGGCCATCGAGCTGATGTGATCTTGCATGTTTAGATTACAGTCCAGGGTTTCTCCCAGAGATTTGAGTGATTCTACGATGGTCGGTAGGAAGTTTAAGGCTGTGATGGACTTTATCCATAACGGAAGCACAGGATTGGTTTTAGTAGGGGAGATTAGGAGAAATTCTGTTTTCTATGCGTTGATAATCAATGTCCCCTTGTGTGTCTTCTCTCCCCACAGTTTTTGGGAAGCACAGAATACTGGGAAGCAAAAGCTTATTTTCCTTAGAGAACATGTATTGTGAATTAAACTTTCTTTGTGTACCTAATTTAACATTATGAAGGACACTTACACTGAAAGTTCTGATACAGGCTTGCTAGCACACTGGTGTATGAGTCTTTGTTTGAAAATGTTTCAAATTGTGTTGTATATTTCTGGACTGCACTGTTGCTGTGGAAGCTAATGGAATTTTACCTTTACCTCAGAAAGGGGTCATTGTTATAATTATTATTGTGACAATTTCTATTCTGATTTGCTCAGTATGTGTTATCATTAGTCATATATCAAAAACAAGGAGGGGACTGGGGCCCCGAGAACATATCAATTCTATCAAAAGAGTATGCAGTTCCTAAGGATACAGGAAGAGAGAATTAGAGCATCGGTCGGTATATGTATATGTGTCCAAAGTTTGGATCCGGAGTCTCCTCCTTTTGGAACTAGGGCCCTCACACACAGAGCTGTCACAAACATGCTTTTTTGCTTTCTATTATGTGCTCTTAGCTGTGTTTTTTAGAAACATTGAAATTGTTTTTAACCTTCAGGAGGTTGAACTCGAACGAATTATCTGGGGGCTTGTTGCGATTCTTTTGTGGAGGAGTGTGTTATGCTCCAATAGCTCAGCTTTTCTGTAACGTATGGATCGCGGGTGGCCATTTTTGGGTTGTCACGCGCTCTCTGCGGTTAGCGCGCTAGTCTTTGCATGCTGTCCTTCCATTACCTTATTTAAAGGACCGGGAACGGACGTGCGTCAAAGGTGTGCCCCGTCTATACGAGTCCGACCGGGGCCCACGACTCCTGGTCCAATTAAGAGGACTTTCACAAGGTACTCTGAAGAGCAGCTGCTAAATCTTTGGAGTGTCCTACCTCTCAAATGTGAGGTTTTTAACCCAAATGAACTGATTTTTAACTGTCCATGTTGCAGCTTTGCTGCTGACGAGCACTTATATAAAGGATGCAGCTTGATTACTACCCATTTAAGATTTGATAGGGCAAGATTAATAGTGCTACCAATTATCGTAAAAACTACGAAAGAGATTATGTATTTTATAATACAAACTGTCATTCACTACCTAAACACAGATCAGACATATTTTACCTTTTGGTCAATGAACAGCCTGATGCAGTCTTTCTTACTGAAACCTGGCTGCAAGAATGTTCCGGACCTGTATATTGTGCTAGCACTACCGGCTAATTATTTAAATAGGAGAGACAGGATTTTTAAAATGGGAGGAGGGATCGCAATTATTTATAAAGACTGCTACACATGCAAATTTGAAGATTTATCTTTCACAGGCTGAGAGTCTACACTATTTAAACTCATCATCACCCCACAAGTTACCTTTTCGGACATCCTGCTCTATCGCCCCCCGGGGCCCACTGGAGCATGGGCAGACTCCTTCCCTGATCTAGTTGCTCCTTATCTTTTAGAGACCGCTAATTTCACCATTTTGGGTGATCTCAACTTACACTTTGATGACCCAGCATGTACCACTAGTGCTACACTCATCTCAGACTTAGCAGCTATGAATATTTTGTTGTGTAATTCTGGTTCCACTCACGTTGCTGGTCATTTATTGGACCCTATCTTTTCTAATCTGTCGAACATTAGCTGCCTCCCAGCACTTCCTGTTCTCTGGTCAGATCATTTCCTGTTGGGTTTTCGAGTCAATAAAGTATTTTCGAGCCCAGCCCCCAACATACCCGGCAACAAGCCTAATTCAAGAAACTGGGGTAAATTAAATATTGACACCTTTAATAAGATTTTATCTGAGAAGGCCCCTTATCCCTGGCTCAATTTCGGTAGCAGATGTGGATATAATACATAATTGGCTAATTAACTCCATCAATATTTCCCTTCCACTTTCGCCTAAGAATATGAAGAATCACCGGCCACCAGCCCCTTGGTTCTCTGAGAGTCTAAAAGAGGAGATAAGAAAATGCAAAGCATCTGAGAGATGCTGGAGAAAGAACTATGCCCCAGATACTAAATTAGCCTACAAGCTGGAAATAAGAAACTATCATGCACTTTGTAAAGCTGCATGGGCTGATCATGTGACATCTACGTCTAAGGCACAAAACAATACTAAAACACTGTTCAAGCTTGTTAAAGAACTATCAGGTGTAATGTGCCTACCTAAATCTCCCGATCTCACGGAATCACAATGTGACGATCTTGCTAGGTTCTTTCTCGAAAAAGTTGAAAATATATATGCCGCACTAAAGGAAGTCCAACCAGTAAATGGTCAACGGTACATAAAGAATCCTGATCAGCCTACTACAAGTACGGATCTTCAGGTTAGAGTATCTTTGACATCCATCAGCAATCTCGAAACATGGGTGCCTCTAGACATTTAGGCGAATCTTGGATAGTCTCAAATCCTTGAAATGCCTTCTTTGCTGTTAATCATGGAGTTGCTTAATGCGTCCTAATGGAAGGTATGATACCATCTGCTTGGAAGCATGCAATGGTTTTTCCACTTAAAAAAAAGCTAACGCTGACCCTACTCAATTGTCTAACTTCTGAACCATTTCTCTGCTCCCGGCCTTTTAGAAAACTTTGGAAAAACATGTCGACATTCAACTATCATCTTTTGTTGAATCACAGAATTTATTGCATGGCTCACAGTCCGGCTTCCTACCAGGTTTTTCAATGAAGACTACCTTGCTTGAGGTCACAGAAATGTTATGCAACCATGTGGATAACGGTGACACAGTGGCTCTTATACTCCTTGATTTAAGTGCCACGTTTGACATGATGTCTCCTGCGTTACATAAACAAAATAGAATAAACTCTGGTAGTGGTAGTGATCCCTACAATGGTGGGGAGCACACAGTGTTGTTTTAAATACCCCTCACACACCAACAGGCCCCTTGGTGTCATGCATCATCATTGGGGTCTTCGCACCCCTCTACGGGATGCGGCGTGCTGCGACTCACGACTACGTAGGAGCACTGAAAGTGAACCATGTGTTGGTGTGTGTGAGGTAAACAAGTGTGAGTGGTGAGGTGGTGAAATGTGGTGGTTAAAACATACCTGGCTCATAGGTGAAAAAATAATAAAACATTTTATTAAGCCCTCGGCTGGTATCATTAAAAGGGGTGCAGGGCGAGGTTGTTTACTGCATATTAGGGTACGTCAACCTCAAAAAGTGCGTCGACATGTTTTGAAGTGTAAAAACTCCTTCTTCAGGACGAGGATATGCACAACTATCCTCACTTTACTCACATGAAATGTAGATGTAAAAGTGTACTCTACAAAAAATTAAAATAGGTGAAATGTACCTAATAGTGTTTCTAGGAACAAAGTTTGTTGCGCCCATAGGCGTTAATAGAACAGAACCTGTAATAGACAAAAAAAATGTGATAAATCATAACATCACAATAGGATGTCGATTATGATCAGGAAAAATGACCTGTTCAATATAAAGAAGGGTAGTGTAGAACCAATTGAGGTCCAGAACCCTGTAAAGAAAAAGGACAAGGAGATACACAAAGACAAAGACACACATATTTAGGAATACAATCGCCATGATAATCCCTAAGTGGGTTTCTGGAGGGTAAAGAACATGTTTATAGACAGTGCTTACTTATGTACAAAGGCTAGCTGGCCTTATGAGCCTATGTGTGGTATTGGGGGTTATTTCTTCCTGCTCAGTACAGCAACCTAAAAGATGTTAGAAAGCTCAATTCAGGATCTTAAGGCTAATACTCACGGGTAATGTAGATACCACTGCCCTGTATAACAAAGCCCCAAACTCACGGATTTTGCAAGACCTGATGGTCTGCCTTCCCCTCAACGCGGCTCCGACTTTATGTCGAGTGGTTCAGACTTGCCCCCTTATATATTGCCAACTATTGGTTAATTGGTGCTTAATTGATTGATTGAGAACAAAGAAGGAGTGTGTCCTTTGGTAGATTTTCTGGTATTGCGCACAAGCGAAGGGCGTTTCTCACTCTAATGCGCATGCGCGTAGGGGAAGTGTCTCTGAGTTACTGTCCCAGTTAGTTACGCGCATGCGTGAACATACGCTAGCTAACCGCGCAGGTGCAAGGGGCCATAGTGGTTCTATTCGACCTCAGAGACGGCGATAAATGCAAATTCCGGGTTTTTTTTACAAAAAAACTTGCATAGATATATATTCGCCACCGAGTTGGAAAAAGGAGGAGGTGGACATTCATAAACATGAGGATTTTTATGAATATGCGCTGTGTCAACATGAAACAGCTGCTGTTCAAGCTTGTCCAATATTTATCAAGGTCCGCCCATACCGAACATATGAAGGCAAGGATCCAGAAAGGGTTTTATGGGGTATCACTTACAGATGGATGGATAAGTGATGTATTAATGGGGTGGATTTATAGGTTAAATAAGGGTTAGCTAGTGCCCAAAATAAGAGATCTTGGTTATGAGCCCATAGGTCATCGCAACTGGCTCCATGGAATGGAGTCATTGAGTCCAGTGGTGTCCGTGCCAAGACGGAAAACCCACCTCTTCTTCTTCTCAAATAGACCAATATCTGTTGGTAGTTGTTCAATGACAGTCCAGTGTAATTCGTTGACACAATGTTGTGCCTCCAAAAAATGTGCTGCCATTTTTGTGGTCGATTTTCTACACCTTACGTTGCTCTTATGATCGTTTATTCTGGTCTTCACAGCTCGTGTAGTCATGCCCAAATACTCCATGTTGCATGGGCACGTGATGAGGTAGACAACGTTCCTGCTGTTACAGTTAGGTGGCAACTATTGCAGTTACCACACGGATGGTGTCCATGTAGCCCTTGCAACCGGGTTTGTTGGGTCACTGGGGTTTGAGGTCTCGTATGCACAAGGATGTCTTTAAGATTCTTTCCTCTCCTGTGGGCAAACAGAGGTTTTTCCAAATCTAGTGTGCCATTCGTAAGTATGCGCCAGTGTTTGTTCACCAGTTTGGAGACCTGGTTAGAGACTGAACTATATGTTGTAACACAGACCGTTCTGTTCGCTGTGTTGTCTCTGGGAGTTCTGTCTTTCAGGAGAGCCTCTCGGTTATCGTTACGTGCCCTTTTCATTGCATTGTTTATCACCTTGTCTGGATATTGTCTTTGTTTCAGTTTTTTGCTCAGGTCTTGGGCTTGGGACTTATACTTGGCTATGTCGCTACAATTGCGGCGTAGTCGAAGGAAGTGTCCGTATGGCAGATTCTCTCTTAGGTGACAAGGATGGAAACTGTCAAACCTGAGAAGACAGTCCTCGCCGTTGGTTTGAAGTGAGTCTCTGTCTTAAGAAGCCCTGCCTCATGGTAGATGTTCAGGTCCAAGAACACCATTGACTCTCTGGACATTGAGTGGGTGAATTTGAGGAATGCGTTTTGTCTGTTCAGCCAGGTCATGAAATCTATAATAGATTGTCCGTCACCCTCGCAGATGACCAAGACATCATCTATGCAACGTCGCCGGGTGCGGATTTTGTCCCTGAAAGGATTGCTAGAATGGAGGATCTTGGTAGACTCCAGATGGTGCACGTACAATCCCGCCAGGCTCGGCGCGAAAGTGCTCCCCATGCTGGTTCCATGTTGTTGCAAATATAGGGTGCCTTCATATTCGAAAAGGTTTTTGGTTAGTGCTATGGAAATACACTCCATTACCACTCCACGTGGGGTTTGATATTTCCATGAGTTGGAATGTAGCACCTCCTCAATGATTAGGAGGGTTTCATCATGCGGAAGGCTGGTGTAGAGGCTTTCTATGTCAAGACTCAGCAACATCTGTGAATCTTGGTCAAATGGGTAATTTTGTAGTAACTGTAGGACCGCTTTTGTGTCCCTCAGATATGTATCTGTTGCCTGTACCAAAGGCCTCAAAAATGCGTCTGCAAACTTGGACATTGGTTCTAGTATTGACGCAATCCCTGGATTTTGTAGACTCTTATGAACCTTCGGTATCGTGTAAAAGTATGGTGTACGAGGGTTCTTTTGTATCAGAAATTCGGACTCCTTCTTTGTAAGCCAATTGTGAGCCAGGGCTTCCTCAATCATTGCCCCTATCTGTACACGTAAGGATTCGGTGGGGTCATCCAAGAGGACCTGGTAGTTTCTCCTATCAGATAGGAGTCTCCTACATTCTTGATCGTATGCGGCTGTAGTTTGGATCACCATTGCCCCGCCTTTGTCTGCTGGTTTTATGGTCAGTTGTTTATTCTGCGAGAGTTCCCTTATGCTCATATTCTGAAATATGTTCTGGTTGGTGTTTAGTTTGCTGAGTTCGAGCATAATGGCCTTTTCAAATGCCAGGACATCAACAGGAAGTTGGTTGTCCAATGGCGTGAAAGTGGATTTTGGCCTCAAACCCGGGTCTGAAGGATCCGGGGGAGGCTCTTGGTTTTTGAAGAATGCTTCCAACTTGATAGTTCTCACAAAGTCTTGGATCTCCTTGTGTAGGCGGAAAGGGTCAGGTTTGTTGGTAGGAACATACCCCAGGCCCTTATTGAGTACCTGGTTCTGTAGTTCTGTTAAAGGCCAGCAGGATATGTTAATAACTAGGTTCCCCTCTTGCTTGTGGAGGCTTGATTCGCTGTCATGCTCCTGGTGTGGACCCTGTGGTCTGCCTCGTCCTCTGGCTGCCAGGTGACGTTGTTCCCTTTCTTGTTCCTGCCCCTGCGGGGTCCCTGGCCCCACGATAAAAAAGGCTGAGGGTTTTGAGGTGCGGCAGTTGGATCTGGCCCCCATTGTGGGTACATTGTTCCCATTGGTGGTGGGCCGTATTGATATTGCGGGAATTGGAACTGGCTTTGGTAAGGGTTGAATTGTGGAGGTCCTTGAAAACCTCTCCAGCCTCTCTGGCGTGGAAATTGAGTTCTCTGCTGGCGGTAACCTCCTCTATGCTGTCATCACATTTTTTTTGTCTATTTATAGGTTCTGTTCTATTAACGCCTATTGGGCGCAACAGACTTTGTTCCTAGAAACACTATTAGGTACATTTCACCTATTTAAATTTTTTGTAGAGTACACTTTTACATCTACATTTCATGTGAGTAAGGTGAGGATAGTTGTGCATATCCTTGCCCTGAAGAAGGAGTTTTTACACTCCAAAACATTTCAACGCACTTTTTGAGGTTGACGTACCCTAATATGCAGTAAACAACCTCACCCTGCACCCCTTTTAATGATACCAGCCGAGGGCTTAATAACATTTTTTATTATTTTTTCACCTACGAGCGAGGTATCTTTTAACCACCACATTTCACCACCTCACCACTCACACTTGTTTACCCCTCACACACCAACAGGCCCCTTGGTGTCATGCATCATCATTGGGGTCTTCGCACCCCTCTACGGGATGCGGCGTGCTGCGACTCACGACTACGTAGGAGCACTGAAAGTGAACCATGTGTTGGTGTGTGTGAGGTAAACAAGTGTGAGTGGTGAGGTGGTGAAATGTGGTGGTTAAAAGATACCTGGCTCATAGGTGAAAAAATAATAAAACATTTTATTAAGCCCTCGGCTGGTATCATTAAAAGGGGTGCAGGGTGAGGTTGTTTACTGCATATTAGGGTACGTCAACCTCAAAAAGTGCGTCAACATGTTTTGAAGTGTAAAAACTCCTTCTTCAGGACGAGGATATGCACAACTATCCTCACTTTACTCACATGAAATGTAGATGTAAAAGTGTACTCTACAAAAAATTAAAATAGGTGAAATGTACCTAATAGTGTTTCTAGGAACAAAGTTTGTTGCGCCCAATAGGCGTTAATAGAACAGAACCTGTAAATAGACAAAAAAAATGTGATAAATCATAACATCACAATAGGATGTCGATTATGATCAGGAAAAATGACCTGTTCAATATAAAGAAGGGTAGTGTAGAACCAATTGAGGTCCAGAACCCTGTAAAGAAAAAGGACAAGGAGATACACAAAGACAAAGACACACATATTTAGGAATAAAATCGCCATGATAATCCCTAAGTGGGTTTCTGGAGGGTAAAGAACATGTTTATAGACAGTGCTTACTTATGGACAAAGGCTAGCTGGCCTTATGAGCCTATGTGTGGTATTGGGGGTTATTTCTTCCTGCTCAGTACAGCAACCTAAAAGATGTTAGAAAGCTCAATTCAGGATCTTACGGCTAATACTCACGGGTAATGTAGATACCACTGCCCTGTATAACAAAGCCCCAAACTCACGGATTTTGCAAGACCTGATGGTCTGCCTTCCCCTCAACGCGGCTCCGACGTTATGTCGAGTGGTTCAGACTTGCCCCCTTATATATTGCCAACTATTGGTTAATTGGTGATTAATTGATTGATTGAGAACAAAGAAGGAGTGTGTCCTTTGGTAGATTTTCTGGTATTGCGCACAAGCGAAGGGCGTTTCTCACTCTAATGCGCATGCGCGTAGGGGAAGTGTCTCTGAGTTACTGTCCCAGTTAGTTACGCGCATGCGTGAACATACGCTAGCTAACCGCGCAGGTGCAAGGGGCCATAGTGGTTCTATTCGACCTCAGAGACGGCGATAAATGCAAATTCCGGGTTTTTTTTACAAAAAAACTTGCATAGATATATAATCGCCACCGAGTTGGAAAAAGGAGTAGGTGGACATTCATAAACATGAGGATTTTTATGAATATGCGCTGTGTCAACATGAAACAGCTGCTGTTCAAGCTTGTCCAATATTTATCAAGGTCCGCCCATACCGAACATATGAAGGCAAGGATCCAGAAAGGGTTTTATGGGGTATCACTTACAGATGGATGGATAAGTGATGTATTAATGGGGTGGATTTATAGGTTAAATAAGGGTTAGCTAGTGCCCAAAATAAGAGATCTTGGTTATGAGCCCATAGGTCATCGCAACTGGCTCCATGGAATGGAGTCATTGAGTCCAGTGGTGTCCGTGCCAAGACGGAAAACCCACCTCTTCTCCTTCTCAAATAGACCAATATCTGTTGGTAGTTGTTCAATGACAGTCCAGTGTAATTCGTTGACACAATGTTGTGCCTCCAAAAAATGTGCTGCCATTTTTGTGGTCGATTTTCTACACCTTACGTTGCTCTTATGATCGTTTATTCTGGTCTTCACAGCTCGTGTAGTCATGCCCAAATACTCCATGTTGCATGGGCACGTGATGAGGTAGACAACGTTCCTGCTGTTACGGTTAGGTGGCAACTATTGCAGTTACCACACGGATGGTATCCATGTAGCCCTTGCAACCTTGTTTGTTGGGTCACTGGGGTTTGAGGTCTCGTATGCACAAGGATGTCTTTAAGATTCTTTCCTCTCCTGTGGGCAAACAGAGGTTTTTCCAAATCTAGTGTGCCATTCGTAAGTATGCGCCAGTGTTTGTTCACCAGTTTGGAGACCTGGTTAGAGACTGAACTATATGTTGTAACACAGACCGTTCTGTTTGCTGTGTTGTCTCTGGGAGTTCTGTCTTTCAGGAGAGCCTCTCGGTTATCGTTACGTGCCCTTTTCATTGCATTGTTTATCACCTTGTCTGGATATTGTCTTTGTTTCAGTTTTTTGCTCAGGTCTTGGGCTTGGGACTTATACTTGGCTATGTCGCTACAATTGCGGCGTAGTCGAAGGAAGTGTCCGAATGGCAGATTCTCTCTTAGGTGACAAGGATGGAAACTGTCAAACCTGAGAAGACAGTCCTCGCCGTTGGTTTGAAGTGAGTCTCTGTCTTAAGAAGCCCTGCCTCATGGTAGATGTTCAGGTCCAAGAACACCATTGACTCTCTGGACATTGAGTGGGTGAATTTGAGGAATGCGTTTTGTCTGTTCAGCCAGGTCATGAAATCTATAATAGATTGGCCGTCACCCTCCCAGATGACCAAGACATCATCTATGCAACGTCGCCGGGTGCGGATTTTGTCCCTGAAAGGATTGCTAGAATGGAGGATCTTGGTAGACTCCAGATGGTGCACGTACAATCCCGCCAGGCTCGGCGCGAAAGTGCTCCCCATGCTGGTTCCATGTTGTTGCAAATATAGGGTGCCTTCATATTCGAAAAGGTTTTTGGTTAGTGCTATGGAAATACACTCCATTACCACTCCACGTGGGGTTTGATATTTCCATGAGTTGGAATGTAGCACCTCCTCAATGATTAGGAGGGTTTCATCATGCGGAAGGCTGGTGTAGAGGCTTTCTATGTCAAGACTCAGCAACATCTGTGAGTCTTGGTCAAATGGGTAATTTTGTAGTAACTGTAGGACCGCTTTTGTGTCCCTCAGATATGTATCTGTTGCCTGTACCAAAGGCCTCAAAAATGCGTCTGCGAACTTGGACATTGGTTCTAGTATTGACGCAATCCCTGGATTTTGTAGACTCTTATGAACCTTCGGTATCGTGTAAAAGTATGGTGTACGAGGGTTCTTTTGTATCAGAAATTCGGACTCCTTCTTTGTAAGCCAATTGTGAGCCAGGGCTTCCTCAATCATTGCCCCTATCTGTACACGTAAGGATTCGGTGGGGTCATCCAAGAGGACCTGGTAGTTTCTCCTATCAGATAGGAGTCTCCTACATTCTTGATCGTATGCGGCTGTAGTTTGGATCACCACTGCCCCGCCTTTGTCTGCTGGTTTTATGGTCAGTTGTTTATTCTGCGAGAGTTCCCTTATGCTCATATTCTGAAATATGTTCTGGTTGGTGTTTAGTTTGCTGAGTTCGAGCATAATGGCCTTTTCAAATGCCAGGACATCAACAGGAAGTTGGTTGTCCAATGGCGTGAAAGTGGATTTTGGCCTCAAACCCGGGTCTGAAGGATCCGGGGTAGGCTCTTGGTTTTTGAAGAATGCTTTCAACTTGATAGTTCTCACAAAGTCTTGGATCTCCTTGTGTAGGCGGAAAGGGTCAGGTTTGTTGGTAGGAACATACCCCAGGCCCTTATTGAGTACCTGGTTCTGTAGTTCTGTTAAAGGCCAGCAGGATATGTTAATAACTAGGTTCCCCTCTTGCTTGTGGAGGCTTGATTCGCTGTCATGCTCCTGGTGTGGACCCTGGGGTCTGCCTCGTCCTCTGGCTGCCAGGTGACGTTGTTCCCTTTCTTGTTCCTGCCCCTGCGGGGTCCCTGGCCCCACGATAAAAAAGGCTGAGGGTTTTGAGGTGCGGCAGTTGGATCTGACCCCCATTGTGGGTACATTGTTCCCATTGGTGGTGGGCCGTATTGATATTGCGGGAATTGGAACTGGCTTTGGTAAGGGTTGAATTGTGGAGGTCCTTGAAAACCTCTCCAGCCTCTCTGGCGTGGAAATTGAGTTATCTGCTGGCGGTAACCTCCTCTATGCTGTCATCACATTTTTCTTTGTCTATTTATAGGTTCTGTTCTATTAACGCCTATTGGGCGCAACAGACTTTGTTCCTAGAAACACTATTAGGTACATTTCACCTATTTAAATTTTTTGTAGAGTACACTTTTACATCCACATTTCATGTGAGTAAGGTGAGGATAGTTGTGCATATCCTTGCCCTGAAGAAGGAATTTTTACACTCCGAAACATTTCAACGCACTTTTTGAGGTTGAAGTACCCTAATATGCAGTAAACAACCTCACCCTGCACCCCTTTTAATGATACCAGCCGAGGGCTTAATAACATTTTTTATTATTTTTTCACCTACGAGCGAGGTATCTTTTAACCACCACATTTCACCACCTCACCACTCACACTTGTTTATCTCACACACACCAACACATAGTTCACTTTCAGTGCTCCTACGTAGTCGTGAGTCGCAGCACGCCGCATCCCGTAGAGGGGTGCGAAGACCCCAATGAAGAAGCATGACACCAAGGGGCCTGTTGGTGTGTGAGGGGTATTTAAAACAACCCTGTGTGCTCCCCACCATTGTAGGGATCACTACCACTACCAGAGTGGATTCTATTTTGTTTATGTAAATTGCCTGGGGAGACCGAATCCACTTTCCCTCTCCCTCCCTCCTCTTGTTATACTCTTGTCTCCCGCGTTACTCCTGCAAGCTTTGCAATCCTTGTGAGTGTCTGGCTTAAAGATTTCCTGGCAGACCGTACTTTCTAAGTTTTCTCTCCCACATCCAATTCTAAAACGTATTTTTCACCCTATGGTGTCCCTCAAGGCTTGATCCTTAGCCCTTTATTATTCAACATTTATGTTAGGCCTCTGGCGCTGATTGCGGAAGAATTGGGGTTGTCTCTTTTTTCTTACGCTGATGACACCCAGATTGTCTTTTCTTTATCAGCTGACAGGGCGTCCAAACCATCCTCTCTTCAATCTGGATTGAGGAATATTTCAGGATGGATGCAAGCCAACCTGCTCAAACTAAATGAGGTGTAATAATTGCCGATCAACTCTCAATGACACAGCAAGCTGTGAAAGTGTTGTGCATTTGTTTTACTATCCTCAAATGGCTCAGGAAAATCATCTGAATGATGCCTTTGTCCACACAACGTACTGTGGTCCATACTCTCATCACATCTAGGCTGGACTATGGCAACATTCTGTATCTTGGAGCCAATAAGGATGTGGTACGGAAGTTGCAGCTGGTACAAAGTGCGGCAGCCAGGCTGCTCTTCAAGGTCCCTAAAAATAACTTCTATTTCAGACGCCCTCCGTGATCTTCATTGGCTCAGGGTTGTGAGCCACATAAAGTTCAAGGCCCTGAGCTACATGTTCAAAATCAAAAATGGTAAAGCTCCTCAATATCTGAATGCTCTAGTTCATCTTTACCTTACTTCACGTTCCTTACGTTCTGCCACACAGGCTAATTTCAAGGTGCCTAGGATCAGGTCGGTCCTTTTCTTACCTTGGTCCATCGATGTGGAACTCCCTTCGGATAGCACTTCGGACTGAAACTAGTTATGAGAACTATCGTAAGTGCCTAAAACCTGGCTGTTCAATATGTATAATCAATTTTTTCGCTCTGCCTCTGCATCTGACAGGCGGCGCTGGGAAACCCTTGGGTAGCTGTGCGCCTAATAAAATCAAATTAACATCAAATAACAAAACACACCTGTCTGGGTGTCATGCTTCATCATAGGGCTTGCTCCTTGTCGGCCGTCGTTGCAATGCCTGAAGGGCACCCTTTAAGGGGCTCTTTATCTGAGATCTTTTGTTCCCAAGCCGTAATGTGAAATTGAGTGTAGGGCTGTGGAGTGTAGATAAGTGTATAAAGTGTGTGAGTAGTGTAAGGAAAAGTTAAAAGGAGGCTAAGTAGTACTCTAAAAAAGTTTTAATCAGTGTGCCTACATGTCCAGTTAAAATCAGGGTTAGCACACCACCGACATGATGTTTAGTTACTGCTAATACAAAAATGTCAACATGTTTCTTGCTACGTTTGACACAAACGTGATCAATTAGTAATTCATCAGGACTGGAAGTAAAATGTCTATCTACACAGTGGTGGTGTCCTACTTAGTATAAGGGGTAAACCAAGCACTAGAACAACCTAAATGTGAAGTACCTTGTGGTAATACCGACCCAACAAGATATAATAATAACGAACATAAATAACATTCTCAATACAAAACAGCATGTGGTATAATTCTTACAATTGCTGTTAGTAGAAAAGTGCATAGCCATGCCATGCTGAATTTGCAGTTTTCTCAAATTACCTATTCATAAAATGTGTATAAAAACATTGGTTTTTGGAAGTGAGCGAGAGACTTTTCCTATTCTGCTAGGGATTCTGCACATTTGATGACTTCCCTGTTCTGTCGAATTTTGAGAGCCTTGCTTTTTTTCTCATAGAGATGCATCCAGTGTTCCTTATGAATCTGACAAGTATAATAGAGTTGACTTCCCTATTCCTCGTAGCTCTCTGTTCGATTATTTTGATGTTTTCCCTTTGCTAGCAGGGTCTCTGTCCATTCCATTTATGATTTGTGTTGATTGTTTGGAATTAGAAAAATTCTAATTTCTAACCATGAACACTATACCCGAGCCTTTATGGTATATATTTTGCAGTTCTATGTAATGCTTATTTTGAGTTTTTGCAATCAAATCCTTTAACTTTTTATTGATCTAGATCTCAGTTATTGTGTGGTCCAATTCACTATTTTTATTATTCTGCTTAGATTATTTGTGCGATCCAATATTGAGGACGGTGACTCTTGTCGCAAGATGGAGGATGCAAGAGCCAAGCTGCCTGAGGTATATGATCAAAACATGGGGGTGCTGTAAAATATTAGATTTCGGCTCCCACAACATCATGGCCTTCCAGTGTGAATGGAAAAGCCCAGCGCCCACAAGGCTCGACCGCTTTCCAAGAGGTGAACCTGTTCATACTTTGTAAGATTATGTGAAAGTCAGCTATTAGCTTACATGGATTTGCTCATAACTAAAGGGTAATATAATAAACTATTGGGGTCAATAATATCACCCTGCACACATAGCAACTCCAGAATATCGACTTTCAACATAACATTGGGGTAAGTAAACACACGGAATCATAGATGTATTATTCGTAAATCTGCTTCTACTTATCTTGACTATTTGTTGGCAATCTATATTGTGACCTCGATGCAACTACAGATGGACACAAAAAACTCAATATATAGAAAATAGCAGATATTAGATTGCATGAACTTCCAGGTACTTACTTGTACATGCCATGGAAGGCGGATCAGACTCCCTTCTGAAATAGCTCTCTTCGCAGAGGCAGGTGACTGACCCTTCCTGGTGGGTGTAACTGTGCGGTGGGCATTTGCTGCAGGTCGGGCTTTGAGCAGAGGCCTTGAAGAATCCAGGTTTGCAGACTGCAAAAAGACAATTAAAAACCTGGTTTAGCACTTCAGTTGTTCCAATCCAGCTACCACCAAAGCAATGCAACAATCAGCCTACTGCACATTTCATAAGCCTTAGTTTCGAAATATTTTTGGAGTCACTAATATCAGGTAATTTTTTAAGGAATACTAAAAACCAATTTGTTACAGAATCCTATAAAAGAAAATATAACGTGTCGAAATAATTTTGGGATCAAATATATTCTCTAAAACAAGAAATATTACAACCTGCACTGAACTAGACATGAGGACAATAGAAATCGCGAAAAATGAAACAAAAATAGAATCATATCCAGGAAATGGAAGCATCTGTGCGAAACTAGGGTAATAACTGTTTCGACAATTTCTGAAAAGCAGGGAAGTACATAAAGTAATAAACCCAGAAGATGATGCCATGGTTTGGCAACTGAGTGACCACACATATCGCTTGAAATGCTTTTATGAAAGAGTATATACAGTCTTCAATTGCAAGTCGGTGGTGGCACTTAAAATGCTGAATCTACTGCATTAAACAATGTCATTTATAATCATGCAGGTAGACTGCATGTTAAATGTTCGGACCCTGGTTGTAAATTAGACTGAAGTCCATGCAGAGAGTTACTCCATCCAAAATTATAATTTACAGCTGGTATCTCTAGATGTACTTCGACCTTTGTGACAACACTCGGAATTGGGAAGACTTGTGCAGACACATAATGTCCACCTCCTCTGAGTAGGTGGTATACAGGAGCGGTGGCACCCCTTGGGATGAGGTGGAGGCAGGGAGTCCCGAATGGTAGAAGAGGAAAGTGAAGAGATTGGGGGGAGCAGGGTCTGTCTCGTAATCAGGCCCTTAGTGCATTTGGAGGGGGCATCGGAATGATGGCAAGGTAAATATTGTGTTCCAAGTTTTTGTGTGTGTGTGTGTGTGTGTGTCAAATATTGTGAATTAGGCATTTCATCATCATCATCATTCAAAGCTTTACCATTGTCAAGCCGACTAGGATTATTCAACATAGGTAAACAAATGATGTCACCAATTTATCTAAATTATGCAGCAGAAAAAATATGGCAAATTATGTAGCACACTTTCTGGTGGCATTATTTATTTGCATTCATTTAATCTAGAAACAGAATTTATTTGAAATCTAAAAATCGTACAATTATATGGCAAACATGATAAATCCACATGCTTGAAAGCCGCAATCACAGAACTGCAATATTTTACTTGCCTGGACCATAATCTGTCATTTATCAACAATTTAGTCAAGAAAGGTAAACAAAGTCTAAACATTTTAATTCCAACCAGTGTAATTGATAACTGCACTTTGAAGAAAACAAATACATTTTGCAAGCTAACTATCCCCAAATAAACATGCAATATAAAGAACCCATAATGGTAACATGAGTAATATGGTTCAATGTTGTCATTTCATGGTTCTGGTGACATTTACAAACAATTTGACCTTCAGCCTTGTGATTTATTATGTTACAAGAACCTCTAGAAGTAACAATATACAGACCATATTACACAATTATTCTTGATGAATTATATAAATATAGACAATATATTTTATATTCTTATACTATGGCTAACTTGCCTGACAAGTGAAATTGAGAGCTCCGTAAAAAAAATACATATTGGAATACAAAAAATATAATAGTAAGGTGGAACATCTGCAACATTGTGAACAGCCTCCCTTGCCCAGTAGCATCCCTGCTTCACCTTCAGTCCATCTGCTGCTCGTCTTGAAAATGGCCTGTTAACTGTTTAGAGCTTTCGCCCTTGGGTAGCAACTGACCTTTATCTTTGTGCAAATATATAAAATGAGCACAAATAAACGCTCCCTAGGGAACTATAGTGAAGTATAACAGTAAATATCAAACTGAAAGAATAGAACGGAGTCAACTGTGGTGTCTTCATCAAATTGAAATACCAACAGGACCAAATAATGAATAATTCAAAAATCGAAAACGGTCATAATACAAATAGTGCTGGATGATATTTTAAATCAAAGTGACAACACGACCAGCATAATCCTCGTTACGCAGTGGTAAGTAGTTAAACGTTTACACTGCATTGATAACACTTTAAATAAAGGGCACAGAGGGTGTCAAAGGCTATAGATATGTACGTCAAAGCAAATTCAGAAAAATAACACTTCCTACTCACATCCCCATTATCACACAGAAAATAGGGTTTTAGAGGTATTGGGTGTTTCCCACAAACAGATATGTAATATCAATAGTTTCGTTTGTTATTGATAATAGCAATGAGGGTCAGCAATATATTGCACATTCCTTGTCCTACATCAATTTTTCTGCTCTTCCGCACTGGCATTGTCGCGCTCATAGGAATAAAGAAGAGCCATATCCTTTCTGATGCTTACAGATATCCACTAATTCAGTCCAAAGTGGGCACAATGTGCAATGCATTGGCTAAGACGCGTAGCAGGGATTAGTGGGGATATTTTACACACACCCTCAAAGTCCTGCCCAGGGCTCGAGTCGGGGTACCACGCGGGTGGACGGCGTCCCCCTACTTATTTAACTGGGAGCTCGATAGCTGGAGTAAATGGAGCCACACATTCACTCTTTGGCCTCTCTGGGGCAAGATGGGAGCCCATTCAGAACGCTGATCACTTGCTGGCTTCTCTGATGCAATCGCATCTAAGGGGTGGGCGAGGGGAGGCAATAAGTCTGATGGTGCAAGCCACCTTTCGTGACGTCACTTTCTGCCGTGAAGTCCCCACACATCTTACTTTAGGACTAGTTCCCTGGTCCTGTCAATTGGTCCCTGGAGGTTCATGTCTACTCCAAGGTGTAGCAGTCCTTCAGTTAGAGTTCAATGTTAGTATCATATGCGTCTGTCGCCTCTTTGTCAGATAAAATGGTTAGCATGGTGCTCCGAGTTAATGCACCTACATCCTGAATGCGCCATTATACTGTTTTTCTATTAGGAAAGGCAACACTCACCTGAAATGACATATAAAAAATGGTTTGGTTATGGTGTGCCATTCACTTCCCTTGAGGTAGGACCTCAGGAAAGCAATTCTTCAGCACATATAATAAGCACTGATTTGAACGTTGTAGGGGGTGCTTGGAATGCCAGTGAAAGGTTAATTACATTAGCTATTGTTCTCAAAGTGCTGCCCTTTTGAGTGCAAGAGACTGCAAAAATTATTTTAAAATTATCCAACATTTTGCAAAAGTAAATTTCAAGGTATCTTGCATGAACATTCAATGCAAGGGCATGCCATGTGTTCAAAAGTCACGAGATATAAGCCATTTTCTGTCCAGCTCAGTTTCCCCATAAATAAATTGTGCGGAATTCCATACCCTTGAAATTCACAAATTCCATAGGCGTACAAATAGTTTTGCATCCTCTCAAAATGTTTGTGATTAAGTATATTCTTGATGATACTCAGCATTACCAGAACTGGCAATACAATATTCCCAGGCGCAATTTGTTGCATATGTGTCGATCTACGGCTTTTTGGATGTAGGAGTTGTTCTAAATGATATGCGCAAACGGTATGTACAGAAGAGTGTTTGTATATGTGCTTTAATCATTTCAACATGTGTGCAAACCCGAAAGGAGCCAGACTGCCGTTCATGTCCTAGGGCTGTTGCTTTATTGAAATTCTATTTTTCAGCCTCACAATATTAAGCCCAAAGGTCTTAAGGCACATGAGGAGAACTCATTCGAGGTCAAACTGAAATGTATATATTTGAAGAACATCACAACTGCCTCCTTCAGCCCCCCCTCCACCCCCCAGCCCCTCTTAAGAAGCCTCAATAATGCAGCACGCGCCGCATGCAGTGGCTTTCCAATATGCCACCGAAATTAAAATAGTAACACCCAGGGTTAGGGGAGACGGCAGAGACGAGACTTTTCCCACAGGATTCTTCGGCGAATGCGGAACTCTTGACAGCCAGCATTGTGCGCGCGCCTCGGACCAGCATGCTCTGCGCTCTGTACATTTCCTCTGGCGGTAATGTATATGGAAGACGGCCCTGACAGGATTCAGCGGCGAGCGTCGCCTCACAGTTTGATCTCTTTTGTTGTGTTCAACTCAAAGGCTGAGGATCCTTAACCGAATGACCGAGCGTCCTTCATGCACGGCTGTAACCTCTGCCCACACTGCATTTCAAGCGTTGTGCCGAGAGTGTCATTTCACGCAAAATGTCAGTCATAATACTAGGCCTTCCACGGGCTTCTGTGGCCTGTCAGAAGACAACGGCGGCTTGAGAGAAATAATTAAGACGCTCTCAATCTCACCGGGCGACAGCCGAGCTCATTCAAGTTTGATTTAAAAGTGAATTACAGAACATTATTAATAAAGATTACTTTTGCATTGCCATGATACATACTCGACAATCCCATATGGCTATGTGAGATTTAATGGGATTTCAATCTCATCCATGTTAGGTGAAAAGACCGTCGAATTTTTTAACTCAGCAAACATTGCCAAACCTTTGAAGAACGCAGAGAAAAAGTTTATGAAGTTCGCCCGTGCAGCTATAACAGCTTCTGTTTCAAATACATTTATTTTCAGTTTTTTATCAAGTGGTCACATTGTACCTTTTAGTCACTTGCTAGTGCTTTGAGCAGTCAAGATAGACAGACGGACATACAGACTGACCGATGGGTATGATTCACAAATGTTCCCTAGTGAAAGTAGTAAACATACTCTGCTAGGGTTAAAGATAAGTTTGGGACACATTTCCATTTTTTATGAAATTCATAAAGAATAATCCTGGGTATCTGCAAATGCCACAGATTCTCGGGACTGTGTATCCATTATTACATTAAGGGCCTGATTCACAAGGGTAAAGTTCCACTTTTGTATAAGTTTACGATTGTTGCTGGTCACTAAAGTATTTAATGAACAGTACTTTTACGAGTGCGGAGTCTCCACCAGGGCTTTAAGTGGGAAAAAAAACTGGGGGTGCGCTAAAAGGGACGTGGCAAATTTCTTAAAGGGTGTGGCCTATCCGACTAGGGGCGTGGTCTAAATCAAGATAACTAGCATTGTGTGTTTCAGAAAATCATGACGTCGCATCCAGCAAACGATAATAAAATAGACAAAAAGGTATATATATTAAGTATAAGCCATAAAATACCAAACACTTTAAAAAACATGGACAAATTATTTATATTACTTAGAAATCTATTGCAGGATTTCCTAAAACCCTTGAAGGGTGGTGTCGGTTCTAACCAGCTGTTGTTGTGCCGATGGTTGGCACGATGACGTAGGTGGCGCTGAGAGAAGGGAAATCCCAAGAGAAAGTGTCTCTCTTCAAAGGATTTCCCTTCCTGCTACAATGACGTCACAGCTTAAGCAATGATCATGCTCACCCGAAACACCAACAAAAATTGGGACGTCTGGTCACCCTAACTTTGACCTATGAGGCCCGAAAATAGAGCCCCCTAGAGACCCCTTTCGAGTCCCCCCAAAAAACTGGGGATGATCAGACCCCCACAGACTCCCCACTAAAAGCCCTGGTCTTCACACATATAAAGATAGAACTGTCCTATCTGTTTATCCTAGCTGGTAAATAAGCAATTATCGCTTTACCTAGAAAGCAACAACCTCTTAGCGGCCTCCCAGACAGGATTCCGTCCAGGTCAGGGCACGGACAACGCCCTCCTGACAGCAGTGGAGAAGGCCAGAAGCATTCTGGACATGGGAGGATCAGTGGCAGTGATCCTCCTAGATCTCAGTGCGGCCTTCGACACTGTAGACCATCCCACCCTAATCCACCGTCTGGGAGAGATCGGACTAAAGGGTATGGCCTTGAAATGGCTAGAATCCTTTCTAACAGGACGCTCCTTCCAGGTGCGGGAAAACGACAGCTGTTCATCCACCATCCCCCTCCGGTGTGGAGTACCGCAGGGCTCATCTTTGAGCCCTACACTTTTCAACGTGTACATGGCCCCACTGGAGAAGAGGGTCAGCGCGTACGGCGTGTCAGTTATCAACTACGCCGACGACACTCAGCTGGTCGTAACCCTTTCTCACCCTCACCACGCCCCATCCGATCTCCACAGCTGCCTCTCCGAAGTCCACCGATGGATGAATCTTTCTTCATTGAAATTGAATGGGTCCAAGACTGAGATTCTCCTGATGGGCCACAAGAGGCCCTCTCTACCATCTCACCTTTGGCCTAGGTGCCTAGGGGACCCTCCCGCACCCAAGGAAGAGGTCAAGAGCCTTGGTGTGTGGATTGACAAGGACATGAGTTTTAAAACCCAGGCTAAAAGAACCGCAGGGACATGTTTTGGGCTACTTAGAGCCTGCAGGAAGATCTTTCCCCTGCTTCCCGATACCGCAAGGAGGCTCCTCATTCAGGGTCTAATCCTGGCAAGATTAGACTACTGTAACGCCATATACCTGGGAGCCCCTGAAGCCACCCTGAACTCACTGCAGAAAGTCCAAAACGCCGCCGCCCGTCTACTCACGGGCACACCGTGAAGATCCTCCGCCAGGCCGGCCCTCAAATCTCTCCACTGGCTCCCAGTCAGAGAAAGGGTCGTTTTCAAGGCCCTCTGCCTGGCCCATAAAACCCTCAACAACAACGGCCCCCCACTTCTGAAAGAACTCTTATTCCCATACAAAGCAGAGAGAGATCTCCGGTCCAATGTAGAAAATCTTATTGTAGTCCCTAGAGTCAGAAAAGCCATGACCGGTGGCCGTCGCTTTTCGGTCCACACGGCCAAACGCTGGAACCACTTACCACGAAAACTCAGGACAGAACCGAACTACCTCCAGTTCAGAAAAATCCTAAAGACCCTCCTTTTCCCGCAAATGTAATTTCATTAATTGGCTGAAACCCTTGGAGAAGCAGGCCAGCGCTGGGATGCTCTCCCGAGTTACTACGCGCTTTACAAAAACCATTAAATAAATAAATAAATAAATAAATTATGCACTGAGACTCAGCAGTGGTAAATATACTACTAGTAAAATATCTTTGTGAATAGCAAACAGTTGTAAAGTTACAGAAAAGTGCAAGTTTACCTTTCTGAATCAAGCTCTTTAAATGCACAAATGTACATTTCTGCATAAGGAAATGAGGGATGACTTTCTAGTGGAGATAACCCTCATCCTACACCCCAATTTTACCCCATGAACTAATTGAGAGTGACAGAAGGAAATGTATTTGCATGGCACACTACCTGGAAAGGGTTAGTTAACATATACAAATAAGTTACTTTGTAGGTTTTCCTCAACATATAAAGTGGGCACGTCCACAAATCTGTCATTATGAGCAGACTTCACCACGTTGCAATTCCATGTTAGAGGTGTAAGTTAGACCAAAGTACAATGTTAAAAAGCCACCATTCTCGATTTTGGGAATAGGGTTTAGTCCTTTTTATGCCTTCATTTGCTCATGTAACTTTTCACAAAGGTGCAGTGCACATATATTTTTGCAAATAGGGCTACCTCTGGCGACCTCCCTCAAGAAAGGATGAGATACCAGAGGTACAGAGATTTTAAGGAAACCACAGGCACTCTGGAAAGTGTGGAAAGTAATGAGAGATATTAACATGGAAATAGGTATGGCGAGAAGGCAATGCATTCATCAGGAAGTACTGTTAGACATAATAAGCTCAAAGAAATGTAAAAAAAGGAAATAGGAATGCAAGCACAAAATTTAATCGATTTAAAAGAGGTGTAAATATATCTGATTGTGGAGGATTAGGTGTGGAGAGGACTGCAATCGCTATACAGATAGAGTAAGCACTTATAAAGAGGGCAGAAGCAGGTAGAGGATGGGGGTATGGTAAGAGATAGTATGAGAACAGCCCTAAAAGGGACAGGACAATTCAAGGAGCACAGAGGCAGTTATAGAGTGAGAAGACAAATATAAATCACGGGTGAGAGAAAGTCTCCTTTTGTATGTAGTACAACATGAAAGTATGCCTTCTGACCATTTTCAGGGAGTATACATTTTCAGGGAGTATACATTTTCAAGTAGTATATATATCAGGATAGGGAAGAAATAGTGATACGGAAGGTTGAGAACTCACCCAGTAATCAAAAGAAAGTCAACCTTAGATCATGTGATGGGATACCACGGGTTTTATGAGAAAAACCTTTTTCTTGAAAGGTACTCTCACTTACTGTCAGGTTCCTGTCGCGCCTCGCTGTGGACAAAGGGTACGGACGGGGAATAAACTACAATTCCCAGAATGCTCAGCGGTATAGGAGGCGGGGTATAAATTGGACGCCACTTCCGCCATCCGGTGTCGGATATTTTGGATTGTGACCGCCAGCGTTCGTGCCGACTCTTCGTTTTGGGGCAAGTTTATCGAGTGTGTTCTGGCTTTGTATTCCTTCTTTGTCCTCCGTTGGCGAGCCTTGTCATCGGCTATTGCGGAGGACAGACGTTCTCGTGCTTTGATAACCTTTCGCGTGTCTCCGTTGGCGAGCCTTCTTGCATCGGCTCTTGCGGAGGACACGCTTGCTAAACACCAGTTTGGGGTTCATTCCGATTCCGTTTCCTCCGTTGGTGAGCCTTCTTGCAACGGCTATTGCGGAGGAAACATCTTTTGTTTGAGTCCGTGACCCCCCCCACCCCCTTTGGGATCCTCCGTTGGCGAGCCTTTTTGCAACGGCTATTGCGGAGGATTCCAGACATAGGTCCCAGGCTGGGACGAATTGTTTTGTTTCCTTGACCTTACCGAACAACTATCCAGGTAAACCTTGTTTTCCTTACCTTTGGGTGACGTAACCCTTGTATAGTTTCAGGGAGAAACTGTGTACTTTCTTTATCGGCTTAGAGCACTGCCTGCGCCTCTTCATTTCTCTTTGGGAAAGAGATTAGGGTATGCAGTATACTTTCGTTATCAGTATAGTTCTGTTATTACCCGGGTCTTATGGGTTGTTACAATAGTGAGGTTTGTGTTTTCAGGGGAAGACAGACACAAGCTGAACTTATGTTCTCAGTAGAAGAGAAGTATCTCCTGAGTTTTCGCAGTCTGCTTTCAAGTTACAGGTATAAAACTGTGATGTCCTGTCGATATTTATGACTATAGTGTTAGGAGAGCATTCATTAGAATTGATACCAATCGTTGTGTTTTCTGTCTTCACAGCTCTCCCTCCCCGCAGTCCCCTCCCTTTCCTTCCTGTTTTGCCCTCACCTGATCCTTCTCTAGCCCACGGCTATAATAGCATTCGGGGCTTGGATAGATCTGGATGTGGCCTATTTATACCACAAGCTGATTCTGAGGACAGAGAGGATAACAGAATATCCGACCCACGAGTTATAGTCCTCTTGATCAGCGGAACGGTTATGGCTACTCTGGACGAGGTGATGGCTGCATTAGTAGTGGTGCAATCTGAATTGATTGTATCCAGGCAAGAAAACACTGAATTAAGGAACCGGTTAGATAATATCCAGAAAAACCCCTTTAGTGCCGGGGCTTCAGGGTCTGGCACGGCCGGTCCGGTAGTGGTGGAAATACCCCCTAGCATTCCGCTAGCAAATCCAGAACGATTTAACGGGGATGCTGGGTCAGTACAAGTATTCTTGACGCAAGCGATGATGCATTTTTCTTGCAAACCCCGATCGTTTCCCACCAATCAGTTAAAGGTTGCCTTCATCATTTCATATTTAGTGGTGGACGCGGCTCAATGGGCAGTTCCGATAGTTAAAAGAAATGACCCATTGTTACATGATTGGGATGCGTTTCAGGCCGAGTTCACGAAAGTGTTCGACAGAAGGGCAGACACGTACACGGCTGATAAAGAGCTGTTAGAATTGCATCAAGGGAATCAAGACATTGTGACCTATTTGAACAACTTCAGAAGGCTAGTTACGGAAACCAAGTGGCCAGAAGCTAAGCAAGCATCACTATTCCATCAGGGTTTAACTGAGGAAATGAAAGACATCATAGCTCAAATAGACCCCCAGCCAGTGTCATGTGAAGATTTGATCAATTTGGTATTACATTTGGATCATAGGATGAAGAATCGCAAAGGCGATAGCAGATCTAAGAACAAAACTATTCCCTCTTCGGTACCGGTGAAGACCACTGACAGTTCCGTATCTCACGACCCTGAACCCATGGAAATTGGGGCTGTCCGAGCGGCCTTAACCGCTACTGAAAAGGAACAGAGGCGCAAATATGGTCTTTGTTTATATTGCGGCAAAAAAGGCCATTTTGTTAGGGAATGCCCTGTCAAACCCAAGTTTTCCAAACTCTGCTTAAACCGGGGGGTTTCAGCAGCCACGGAGAAACTGGCGGAAAACTACTGAGGGGCTCTGGGGGTGATGAAGGGGCTCCCTGGAGTCGTGTTAGTATCCCTTCTATGTTGAGCACTGTAGTGGGAGCACAACATTTATTCATCAATATAGTGTTGATGATTGGCATGATGGAGGTGCATACACAAGCCATGGTGGATTCAGGGGCTACTGGCTTCTTCATGGACATGACGGAAGTTGATAGATTAGGCATTCCTCTGGTCCCTAGAGAAGACTGTACCGATGTGTTTGCAGTAGATGACAGGAAATTGAATACAGGGCCCATCAGTTATCAAACGGCCATGACAGAGATGAGGTTTGGGTATCACAGAGAACGGGTTTCTTTCAGCGTAATTAAGGCGCCACATTATGGGGTGATTCTAGGCATTCCGTGGCTGAAACAACACAACCCCGACATTAATTGGGAAACGGACACTATTGTAATGAATTCCAGACATTGCGAGGAGCATTGTTTTCGATATGCACAGAGTCCTTCGTTTGCTTTGGCATGTGGGGATAGTATAGCCACGGCAGCTGGGAAGGCAGTAACTCTTCCAGAGGTATATCAGGACTACAAAGGGGTATTTGATGAAGTATTGGCCGAAGAGTTGCCTCCACACAGGCCATACGATTGTCAGATTGAATTAATTCCTGGGGCCGTGATTCCCAAGGGTAGACTGTATGCGTTGACGGAACCAGAAAACGCTTACCTGAGAACATACTTAGACAAGCTGTTGGAATTGGGGTTTATCCGCCCATCAAGATCACCGGCGGCATCCCCTTTATTTTTTATTCCCAAGGCCAATGGGGAATTAAGAGCCTGTGTGGACTTTCGAGCCCTCAACGCGGTAACGGTGAAAAATAGATACCCCTTGCCATTAATTAACGTACTCTTGGAACAGGTGAAAAAAGCCACAATATTCACCAAATTAGACTTGAAAGGAGCATATCATCTCGTACGAATGAGAGCAGGGGACGAATGGAAGACCGCGTTCCAGACCAGGTATGGGTTATTCGAATACCTGGTCATGCCTTTCGGGCTTTGTAATGCCCCTGCGGCGTTCCAGTTTTTCTTAAACGGCGTGCTAAGAGAAATACTGGATCGACATGTCATAGTGTATATTGATGATATTCTCATCTATTCCGAGTCTGAGGAGATGCACGTACAGCATGTCAAATCTGTCCTGAGAATCCTACAACAACACAGCTTATACTGCAAACTGTCCAAGTGTGACTTCCATGTCACCACAGTTGAGTTCTTAGGGGTTATGCTCACCCCTCAGGGGCAGGAAATGGCTGAACGAAAGATCCAAGCTGTTCATGACTGGCCTATTCCTCGAAATATCAAGGATGTTCAATGTTTCCTAGGATTCGCCAATTTTTATAGGCGCTTTATCAACCAGTTCTCAAAGGTGGTGGCTCCCATAACAAGACTGCTGAAAAAAGACCAAAGGTTTGGGTGGGATGAGAAGGCACAGGAGGCGTTTGTGTCTCTAAAAGAAGCGTTTGTCACTGCTCCAGTATTGACTCATCCTAATCCAGACATCCCGTTTATAGTTGAGGCCGACGCTTAGGAGGTTGCTATAGGAGCTATACTATCGCAACAAAATAAGAACACAGGGCAATTACATCCAGTGGCTTTTATGTCACGGAAACTCACAGGGGCGGAACTCAACTACTGCATCGCAGAAAAAGAACTCTTGGTGATTAAGAACGCATTCACGGAATGGAGGCATTTTCTCCTGGGGGCCAAGCACGTGGTGACGGTTTATACTGATCACCGAAACCTCCAGTTTATGTCGGCTGCTAGACATCTCACCCCTAGACAGCTTAGGTGGATGCTTTTCTTTTCAGAGATCCATTTCATCATTACTTTCAGGCCCGGAGCGGACAATAGAAAGGCGGATGCCTTAACCCATCAATCATCCACGAAAACACCTGAGAAAGGGTTAGAAACCCCTATAGTGGACCCTGTCAAGGTGGTCTGTGTTATCCAACCTGATGCCTTTTTGCAGGGCATACGGCATGGGGTGAAAATGGATCCCTGGAAGAGATGGTTGCAGGTACATCCTGAATGGCAATTGCGACATGGCTTTCCGATAAACCAGGGGCGATTGTTGATTCCTACGGAATCCTTGCGGAAACAGATGTTCTTATGGTGTCACAATTCTCCCAGTGCTGGACACGTTGGAGGGGATAAGACTATGGACCTAATCCAGCGTAGATGTTGGTGGCCAACGATAAGAGTCGATGTAAGGAGGTGGGTGACTGAGTGTGATGTTTGTGCCCGAGCCAAGTCAGATCATCGTCGTCCTGCGGGGCTTCTGCAGCCTCTGCCTACCCCTTCTACTCCGTGGGAGCGTATCTCATTGGATTTCGTGGTGGGTCTGCCCAGAGATCAAGGTTGTACGGCCGTGTTGGTAGTCATTGACTATTTGACTAAAATGGGGCATTTTATTGCTTGTCCGCAGGTGCCTACAGCAGGTCAATTGGCGCAACTTCTCATGATCCATATTGTGCGCCTGCATGGCTTACCGACTGTCATAGTGTCAGATAGGGGCTCTCAATTCACCGCACGGTTTTGGAAGGCATGGTGCTCCTCTCTTCATATAGAAACGGCCTTGTCCACGAGCTTCCATCCTCAGACTGATGGACAGACTGAGCGTCTCAACCAGACATTGAAACAATTTCTGCGGTGCTATGTGTCCCAGGGTATGAACAACTGGGTGGAGCATCTATGGCTGGCGGAGGTGGCGTACAACAATGCGACACATTCTGCCACGAGGGTATCACCTTTCTATAGTACGTACGGACATCATCCCCGGTTTCTTCCTTTCGTGCAGCCCTGCATAGAGGAGACAGTGCCTGAAGCTGCCAGGAGGGTTTCCCAACTCAAAAGAGTATTGGAACAGGTTTAGGACTCACTAAAGACTTCCAAGGCGGCATATAAGAGTACGGCAGACAAGAGACGACGTCCAGGTCCTTTGTATCAGGTTGGGGATTGGGTGTGGTTGTCCACCCGGAACTTCAGGTTCAGGCGCTACAGTGTGTTTAACCCTCGCTTCATCGGTCCTTTCTGTGTGGTGAAGCGCATCAACCAGGTGGCGGTGAAGCTACAGTTGCCGATGCATCTGCGTGTACATCCTGTTTTCCACGTGTCCCTGCTCAAGCTGCGGCTGCGGTGGTGCGACGCCTTCCTCCCCCTTTGCTGGTTCCTGATGGTCTGGAGTACGAGGTGGAGGGTATACTGGATTCAAGGTGGCGGGGACGTGGCCTTAGTTATCTGGTGGCTTGGAAGGGTTACGGTCCCGAAGAGAACTCGTGGGAGCCGGCGTCTGGTGTCCATGCTCCTCGCCTGGTGGCTGCTTATCATCGCCGATTTCCTGGGCGTCCTGGCCCACTTCGGCGCTCTAGGTGAGGGGGGATGTACTGTCAGGTTCCTGTCGCGCCTCGCTGTGGACAAAGGGTACGGACGGGGAATAAACTACAATTCCCAGAATGCTCAGCGGTATAGGAGGCAGGGTATAAATTGGACGCCACTTCCGCCATCCGGTGTCGGATATTTTGGATTGTGACCGCCAGCGTTCGTATCGACTCTTCGTTTTGGGGCAAGTTTATCGAGTGTGTTCCAGCTTTGTATTCCTTCTTTGTCCTCCGTTGGCGAGCCTTGTCATCGGCTATTGCGGAGGACAGACGTTCTCGTGCTTTGATTACCTTTCGCGTGTCTCCGTTGGCGAGCCTTCTTGCATCGGCTCTTGCGGAGGACACGCTTGCTAAACACCAGTTTGGGGTTCATTCCAATTCTGTTTCCTCCGTTGGCGAGCCTTCTTGCAACGGCTATTGCGGAGGAAACATCTTTTGTTTGAGTCCGTGCCCCCCCACCCCACCCCCCCCCCCACCCCCCCTTTGGGATCCTCCGTTGGAGAGCCTTTTTGCACCGGCTATTGCGGAGGATTCCAGACATAGGTCCCAGGCTGGGACGAATTGTTTTGTTTCCTTGACCTTACCGAACAACTATCCAGGTAAACCTTGTTTTCCTTACCTTTGGGTGACGTAACCCTTGTATAGTTTCAGGGAGAAACTGTGTACTTTCTTTATCGGCTTAGAGCACTGCCTGCGCCTCTTCATTTCTCTTTGGGAAAGAGATTAGGGTATGTAGTATACTTTCGTTATCAGTATAGTTCTGTTATTACCCGGGTCTTATGGGTTGTTACAATAGTGAGGTTTGGGTTTTCAGGGGAAGACAGACACAAGCTGAACTTATATGTTCTCAGTAGAAGAGAAGTATCTCCTGAGTTTTCGCAGTCTGCTTTCAAGTTACAGGTATAAAACTGTGATGTCCTGTCGATATTTATGACTATAGTGTTAGGAGAGCATTCATTAGAATTGATACCAATCGTTGTGTTTTCTGTCTTCACAGCTCTCCCTCCCCGCAGTCCCCTCCCTTTCCTTCCTGTTTTGCCCTCACCTGATCCTTCTCTAGCCCACGGCTATAATAGCATTCGGGGCTTGGATAGATCTGGAGGTGGCCTATTTATACCACAAGCTGATTCTGAGGACGGAGAGGATAACACTTACTGAATGTAATTCAGTCAAATGGTTCATTATCGAGTTCTTCCATATCCTCTGAGAATCAGGCTGTGCTTCAACCTTTTTTCTTGCAAGGGAGCACTTTTTAAGCTAAAAGGGTGTCGGATCTGAATGAAGTGATGGTTAAAACTGTCTAGGCAGTGCCCAGAACAGTATTTATTCTGGGGTCTGTCTGGCAAGGTTAAAAAATATTTGTAATGCAAATGGTCTTCCATTGGTGAAAGTTAGAGCTATTAGCGTTGTAAATGAGAACATGTTTTACTTACCTACTCCCTGCCTGGACAGGCTCTTATTTTGCCCATGGAATAGCAACCATGAACGGTGCACCTGCACCAAGTGTCTATTGCACAAGTTCAATGATGGGCGGGGGGCTGGTTTGCTAGGATATGAGAAGTTGTGTTTACTTTGCTGGAGCTTTGCCTATCTCCGGGCACAACAGACTGCCAACGGAGGGCGCTACCAAAGTGTTAGCAGCCGCAACAGTGCACGAGACAGAGGGCTATGGAGTTTTGCAAGTGACACTGAATGTTGAAAAAATTGGGTTGGGCGAGCTACGCACAACAAAACAAAAGTCAGGCAAATGAAGCACTGCACAAAAATATATAGAACGGAATGTTGCCTTGTACTCACTTTTACGGAGCAGCGCACAGTAATGTAACAGAAACAATAAAAAAAACACAACTAAAATTACATGAACAGCGTGCAACATCAGATATGAAAAAGTAATTAACAAAAGAGTGCTGAAAAACTGTAAATAAAGCATACCAAGTAAGATTACATGTAACAGGGGCAGTCCTTATGGAAGGTAACAACAGGAGAAAGGTAGGAATAAGGAGGGACTACTAAACAAATTAACCAATGAACAAGTAGCATTTACAAAAGACAGTCAAAGGAGCCAATTAAAAACATGGGCGGAGCTTAAAGATGATATTCTTAATACAGTGTGTCTCGAAGAGACAGCACAAGCGCTGCCCTGGCCAGACCTAAAAACTGGGAAAGACGGGTTAAATGAAGTTACTATCCCACCTTAGTCCTAAATATGACCAACTTATTTCTGCCACATACCCCAAATACAGTGGCTTTTGCCAGGATTTGTGAGTCCCTATTAGCCTTTGTGAGGAGATGGCTGGCTAACTAGTGATCATTCATACGATTCCACGCACACACACTCAGTACAGTACTGTTATACAATTCATAGAAGTATGTCCACCAAAGGATAATAAAACACATTAGTTGAGCAGCGGACTATGGGTATTGCCCTTAAACAAATATGAAGCGACCAAAAAGCAGATAGGTACTGTGTGTACTGTAAACAATAGCGTTATCTCAGGAGCAGATGCATGTGTCAGGGAATCCTATGCCAGTACAAACATGCTGGTAACACTGCAAACACATGCAATATGTGAAAGTTTCACTAGACATGACAAACCTACATATATGCCCCCATCTATTCAAGATGGTAAAAGGAATTAAACGCCCACTGAATTCGAGGATGCCTGATGCCCCATAGGGCTCTTCGGAGGGTAGTGTGCCCAGTATTCACAGACTGTTGGTAAAATTGTCATTATAATAGTTAAGCCTTAGCCAATCAAAGCAGGACTCACCCCAGCAGCCTCAGGTAAAACAAACTTGTGTAGTCACGTCCTCTTTGGTCCCCACTTGGCCCAATACCTGGCATCTGAACCCGGGGCCTGCATGTTAATGATTGCAAGGTATGGCAGAGTTTAAATGCAGCTTCACCTCAGGCCAAAACAGACAGGCTTCTGGGTAAGTCCCGGGTAAAACTAGTGCATGCTCCTGCCGAGACGGTCGCCTGTAGTGGGACTATTCCCTAATTCACTGGTGGCACAGCAATAAAGAGATTATACATACGCTCAATCATTGCAGTGATGCAGTGTAAGATGGTGAAACATGGATAAGATGTAAAAAATGGACAAGTATTGTTCTTTCATAGTCTGTTAGATACCTGAAATATTTATAATATTCAAAATAGTCAAACATCTTAAACATACAAGTTCTTCAGGAATTCCCTGGTGAATTGGATGGCAGCTAATATAGTTATGACTATTCAGGGGTATAACTAAGTGACACTACAACCCTCTGGCACATTGCTGATAGTGGAAGTACAAAAATGGATAACAATTAATAAAAGTGAGTGAAACAGCAGAATGTTTTATCGCTGGTCTTTATTGACAATGCTGAGCATCTCAGGTGGCAGTGTGTCCGATTAGCCCTTTAAGCTGAATGCGCTCCAAGGGATCTTGCTGGAAGGCCTGTCTTATGTGTCTTATGCGTCTGTAGTTGGTACACCCAATATTCTTCACTTTTAAAGAGGATTTTCTCTGAGTTGCTTCTGTTTTCAAGTTGGTCCAGTACAACCTAGTTCAAGTCATTGAGCATGTGTGGATGTCAATGAAATGTACAGCGACTTTGGTGGTTTCTCGTTCACATCTTATGTTACTGCAATGCTTGCAGATTCTGGTTTCCACCTTCCTACAAGTCATGTCCACATAGCAGAGTCCACATGGGCATGTGACCAAGTACTCTTTCTGAGACGCAATTCCCATGTGTCTGCAACATGACAAAGACAACTAAAGAGCTAGACCTAGGCTTGACTTCCAAATTACCTGACCGGATTCTGTTTGGTGTTGTGCCTGGCTGGGTGACCCCAAGCAACACCCTCCACACTTACTTGGTGGCGGGGCAGCTTGCCCTGTAAATGCCGCAGCAGTGCTTAAAAAGGCTTTCAAAATCCCGCTGTGCAAGGCTACCAGACCAGACACTGTTTGGTGTTGTAACTGACTGGGGTGGGACTATGTCCCCCAGCAACACCCTTGGCACTTACTTGGAGGGGGCAGCTTGACCTCGAAATGATGCAGCAGTGCTTTAAAGCACTTTCAAACTCCCGCAGCATAGGACGTGCCTGTGTGTGTGTCTGGGCAAAGACTGGGCCAAGAGTGGGCCCGTCTGCACCCATTCACATCTGTACGAGGCCGGACCGGGCCCTCTCCCTTGGGCCGAGACTTTTTACTGGGATAAAGTGACCCTGGTAAGAACTTTCCCTTTCTTAGTTAATATTTACAGTAAAAGTGATTGAACTTGCCCTTAGAGAAAAACCAACCACGGATAAGTGGAAACTAGCACAGGCCCTGATGGGAAATGTTCTAAGTGTTGGAAAACGACCAATTCTATAACCAATTACCTTACCGGCACAATGGGTTTAACAATGAATTAAATCATCAACACAGAAAAAGATTGCCCGTGACTTAGAATGCTGCAAATGAGAATTTAGGTAGTGGTATTGTGGAAGTCACAAGTGAGGTAACTTTGTCAACTATCGGGACTCAAAATCTATCGTATGCTGCCCCAGCAGTATTAAATACATCAAATTCTGATCAGGCACCCTGTGTCACAAATATGCACTTGAAATAACAGGACTCTCTTCCAATAATGAGCTGATATCTCCTCCAGCTAAAAAAGCAGACAGCTGATAGAAACTCTGTGCACTAGACTTAAAAAACCCTCTAGGACAACAGGGACCAGTGGAAAACGTAGTCTTTCTAGAGGTCCTGAAATACAGCAGGAATTGCCTATATCTAAGAACTTGGGGGTGATGACTAAAAGAGCCCACGCTAAACAGGATAACATTGAATGGAAGCTCCTACTTGAAATAAGAGAAATAAAGGAAAGAGTTATTAAACCTGAACAGACTGTTAACATTTCTCTGGCTTAAATCAGAATGGTGACAAGCCTTAAACTAAATCCCTGGCTGCTTCTATCAAAGCTGTTGTCGAATTAGAGCATCCAGTATTAAAGAGGATAGTGAATGGGCCATTATTCACTAGGACACTTAGTACACACGGCATATGGGAGGGGTACCCTATTCCACCTACATCTCAGGAAGTGAGAACCACTCGACATCATGGTGAAGCTAACACAGGACTTTTGTTGACTGCACTACACCCTTTGCATCTATTAACGGATGTTACTCCCTATGTAATTATTTTGAAGGATGTTCCCAAACTAGACTCACATATAACAGAGATCTGGAGTGCCCTAAAAAACAAAACAAAGTTCTGCATTAGATATCAGATCCGATCTGTGATATTAACTATATATACACCATGAAATCATAATGGTGTGTGGAAGTTGAACATTTTTAAGTACATTTAACCTCATAATAATATATAAATGTGACTTAATGTTAACAAAGAAAATATGTGTCAATATAGTGGTTAGGAAAATGTGCTTTTATTAAACGTACAAAAAGGGAAAATGGTGCTTATTTCTGCAGAAAGCTCTAACTTCTATTGTTCTTTCACTGCCTAGGCCTCAATATTTTCTTGATTCTTTCCTATCCCTTTAAGAAAATAAATACCTTTTTGTAAATGCTGATTTAAGGTTATAATTGAACTGCAGAACTTGACATCTTTGTGAAATGTGCTGTTTGCTGCACAAATGTATTTCTTTCCTTCCTCACACTATATGACCATATGTTAGATAGTTTCCTCTGCCACAGGCTTATAATGAACAAATATATTAATGAAAGAGAATACTTGCTGTCGGATAAAATTCCATGATCTAACGAGGACATGCTAGATATTTATGTTTTGTTTCGTAGAGCAGTCCATTCTTTCACAATGCAACCTTTACAGCTAACAGAGTATGCTTGCAAAGGTTCTTATGAGAACCTTTCACAGATGCATTTTTTTATAATACTATATAGCCATATTCAAATACCTACATGTCAACATGGATGTTTACCATGGAAATTGCGACAGAAGAAGACACACCATCAGAAGATGGTCTCTATTGGTTAGAAATTAATAAACATTCATAGTTTGCAACATGTTTTGTGCTTTCCATATAGTATGTGTTCCTCGCTAGAGGTCTGTGCACACCTACTCTGCCCTGCCATGCCCCTTAGCACTTTGTTATGCTAGCCTGAATTGCCATAAGCTACTGCTAATGGGGATTTCTTTGTTGTTTTCCTTACCCTTTGTGAGGATTTTATCTTTATGCTGATCATAGCTACTGCTGTGATCTAATCCCTTTACCTGTTTTAAAAGTTGCTACTGCAACTGATAGGGAACTCAGCTGAGTTTCCAGAACTACTCTTTATGGGGAGTTTGACCTTTCTAAGCTATTAGTCTTTTGCTCTTAAAATTTATTTGCTCTTTTCCAATAGAACTCTTCATCTGATCTCGCTAGGATAGGTTAGGTCCTTTAGAATAAGATAGGGACTAATTCCTTTATGGAACACGCTGTTATTTTGTATGCTTGTTCTAACCATATTTTCTCAATATTTCTGTGAACCGATTTATTTGACTAAACTAAATATGACGTACAGACTAATACCTTCGAGGGCAAATACAACTTTTATAACTTCATCAAATCTCTCATCATTGACCTAATATTTAATGTTGTAAACAATGATTATCACAGATATATATTTGGGTTGAGCTCCATTCTAATACGGTGGCAAAGATTCATCAACCTGAGGAGGTGGGGAAATTGGAAGTTCGCTTTGAAAATTTATGGTGGACCTATTTATAAAATGTTATAAGAATTCCGCGATCGCAATGGTGAGAAGGGTGACCTAGGTTGGGAACTCCAGATAAGTAGGTTATGGTGATTGTATTATAGTTAACGTCCGACATCCAGCTGTAGTAAAATCCCTCCTATCAGATCTCTACTGTAGGCAACAGCTTATGGATAACACTCACAGGAGGATTACAGCTGTAACAGTAGGCTTCTTCTATAAACACCCCTGTCAAAAGTCCACTTTATCATGGGTTCTCCCCTCTGCATCACTTATGTAAGTTCAGAATGGGTATGCCCCGGACACATTTCAACAGATTTGCAATAGTCAGCAGCTGTAGTGAAGAGGTTTGACAACAGAGGACACTGAGGCCTGTGATCAATCAAAGGGTGCTGGAGGCAGTGGCGGCCGGTAAGTTTTAGGGGGAGGGGGCGGACAGGACACACACACACGCTCACATACACATAACACTCACAACCAGGCGCACACACACACACACACAAACACATTCATTCACAACACTCTTTCCCAAGCATTCATACATGCACGCACGCACGCACGCCCCAAACAATGTAAAAAGAAAATAAATCACACTTACCTTCAGCCAGCTCTGCTCTGCCTCGGAGGTTCCAGACCGGCTTGGGACCTAAGGTCAGCCAATGAGGGAAGGCAGCAGTCCTATCGTCATCACAAAGTGGGATGGGGTCAGGGAGACTACTGACCCCACCCCACTCTGTGATGAAGTGTCACTGATTGACACTCGACCCTGGGCGCTTCAGGGCTTAAAACTGAAGCGCCCAGGTGCGAGGCAATCAGTGACGCTAACCCTCGTCACTGAGGGGAGGGCCTCACTAACCTTTGCTGAGCTGAGAAAGTCACGCCCAACGGAGCTGTGACTTTCTCAGCCCAGCAAAGTTCAGTTCAGGCAGCCAGGAGCCAGCGCTAAATGCGGATGTGTGTCTCCTGGCTGCTTAAACTGAAAGTGAATAGTGTCTGTCAGGCTGACTTTTGTTCAGCCTGACAGACACTGTTCCTACGGGGGGGGGAGGGGCGGGGCGCGGCCCTTTCGCCCAAATGGACCAGCCGCGCCTGGCTGGAGGATACAAAAGAGCAGCAAGAAATAAGGGGTGAGATCTCAGTAATATTGAAAAAAGGCTAGCCATTAGATCATGGAATGTTGCTGGTATTAAAAATGATATAGAGAATAAAGAATGGTTGAACTATATAAAGACTTATAACATAAGTAGTAGGGTAATAGTAGATCTTGAGAATGAGCTAGCAGATTTTGTGAGTGGTTTCGAGGCAAATTGTGTTTTTATCTGGGTGGGGAACTTTAATATGAGTAAATGTCAGCTCACAGATAAAGAGGCTTGCAGGTATATGGACGAAACAGGAAGTGGCCAGCCACATTTCTTATACAATCCATATGGTGAGATCATAAATGAGATGATTTTCAAACATAAACTAGAACTGCTGGGGCAAAGGCCTGATAGTGAAAAGGTCCCACTACCAACCTTTCAATGGAATGGCCGCAGTTCGACCATTGACCATATTTTATTATCAGAAAATTGATTGGGGCTGTTTGAATCGGTTGAATTTGAATCAAGCATCTTTAGTGACTATTCCCCATCAATACTCACCCTTAACATTAAAACATAACATAAGGAGGGGCCGCAGCTAGCAGCACACATCAAAACAGAGGGTAACAATGGTGCAAGTCTCAAGTGGCAGGGATACATGAATCTGCCTTTCTAGAAAGAATAGTAAAATATAACTTTGACAAATTCATCATTTGCACAGAAGGGGCCGTCACTTCATGTAAGATATTAGCCGCTTTTGGTAAAATAACTTTTGCATTTGCTGATAACTTAAGAGTCACAAATAAGGGTTTCAACAAAAAAGAACACTGGTTGGTTTGACCATCACTGCACACATGCGAACCAGAAAATTAAGAAAGCCCTGCAGTTTACACCTAGAAATATGGAGGAGGTTAAAACTTTAGGGCTGATTTACAAGCAAGCATTGGATGGAGGAAAAACATCTACCAGAGAGGGCCTGGGCCAGTTTGGAACAGACACCCAAGACTGGAGATACTGTATTATTTTGGAGAACAATTAAAATGCCATTCCGTAAGGATATTTCAGCCCCAAAGGCTGAGGCACGTTTCCATCAAACAGATTGGAGCAGTCATTTTGGTGGAACCTTTAATCCCAACAATGAAGGTGTAGATCTGCCTACAGCTGGTATATATTCTTCAGGATCATTACATCTACAACCTATCAGCATTGAAGAAGTAAACACTGCAAATGAAAAGTGTGTGAAAGGAAAGGCTCCCGGCCCTGACACGGTTCCTATAGATACATGTAAATCCCACATTACACTCTGGGCACCTATCTTGACTCAGGTATGTAACCCTGCAGCCCAAGGTGCGTCCCCCAAGGTATAACCACCCAATATCCCTTTTGGAATCAACCACTAAACTAATAGGAAGAATTATCTTGGAGAGGTTGGAAACCTGGGCAACAGATAATCAGATGCTTACTGATTCCCAGTATGGGTTCAGGAGAGATATTGGCATAGAGGAACAGTGTATAAATCTAAATCCCTTTATCAGTAGATACACCATAGCCAAGGAAGGTCATGCAGACTTGCTTTGCAGACTTGAGTACTGCGCTAGATCGTGTAAATCATGCCAAATTGTGATAGACCGTGGCAAAAATGGGCACCCCTGTAGACATTAACTCACACTTGGCTGTATAACCCCTTGACTGCTCATCTATGGTATGGAACAAACGGGGAATGTACATCAAGCTTCAGTGTTACAAGACAAATCAGAAAATGGTGGGGTTTCTCGCCCCCTTTTTGTTTTCGCTTTACATTAATGGGGTGAATAAAATATTGGAACGAGTGACTGTCAATGCCCTGAGAGTGGCTAAGCTACTGACCCCTGTCCTCCTATTCACAGATGATGCAATGCTACTATCTAGAACTGCTAACGGTTGCAGCATCTGATAGATAACTTTGTCACTTATATGGAGAAGAGATTTGAAACTCAATTTAATGAAAACCTTTATAATGATGTGTGGGAAGGAAAAACCAAAAAAGAATACCCATTATATCAAAGGACATGAATTAGCAGAAATACACAAATTTACATACTTGGGTATACACTTCTCTCAAGTGGACAATGAGACCCTCAGCAGAGAATTGCGGAACTGAAATGTATAAGATCATCTGAAGCCGTTTTAGGTTTGCCACTTAAATTGTTAATAAACCCATAAGAGAATTGTTGCAATTATACAAAAGCACAAGCTTAACAGGTACTTCTTAGGGGGCTCCCTCGTGAGCCTGGCAAATAGTACGATTCTACAGATGCAGGAGAATCTCTGTTTGTGTAGACTCCAGGGAGCGCCATGGTGAACATCGACCTAAATTGTTAACAATGAATTAGATGTACCTTATCTAAAAGATGTAATTCGGATACGTCTGACCATAATTTGGCATTATATTTGCAGTAGGAAAGGAACCAAGTTCACCAAGGAAATCATAGAAGGCTGCCTAACACTTGAGTACAATGACAAACTTCACTGGTTGGCATATGTGAATAACCTATTAAAGGAGATCAATGATAACATTAGTATAGAGAACTCAATAAGTATTCTGCATTATAGCAAAAAGGAACTGAATATTGTCCTTATAGGGAAAATAGAAGGCAGAAGGGAAATTAGAGAGAGATCTAAACCTGTTGTTTGTAGATATTGCTCAGGTACGTGAAACAAGACATTCAAAGATATTTGATAGCTGTAATAAATGTGCTAAATAGATTTTATCTCACAAGATTACAGGTAGGTATTTTGCACTTTATGGTAGCCTTCCCCAAGGGCATGGGATGAAAAATTACTTAAATGCGCATGCAACGGGAAAACCACACAATCTACATTGAATTTTATCTTATTCTGTAAGTTCTCTAAAGATATAAGGAAATATTTCCTACAGCTATTATTTCTGCCGTTAAAGTGTATCTACTATCAGAATATTTTTAACTTTTTACATAAATTGGCTGAGACTGGTACATGTTACACAGTTTCCTCATACATTTTGTCTGCTATTAAGAGAAGGAAATCCTATTCACGGCTAGAATGTTTAATATATGAGATTGAATAAAGAAGAAACGTCCAGCCTGTCCTTACATCTTCTATGTTAATACCTTATCACTCACATGATCTTCTATATTCTCCTATCCCTAAATGCACTTTCCACTTTTATAGTGTATATCTAATTACTGTGATTTTGTACACCTGACAGCTTTTGCACTATATGTTTTTATTGTGTAATTGAGACTGACAAGGTCATTATATGAAGTTGACAAGATGCTGTTGCTAGAAAAAGTTTTAATTCTCTTGTGCATTTTCACAATTTCTGTACACAAGATTGTTGTGTCGAATAAGACACAATGCTGACCTACAAATGTATACAGCGACAATGTGTTATGAAAATGTATTGTATGTTTACTTTGTTTTTATTCTTATATGGATTCTTATTAATCCAAATAAAGATTTATGATGATGTACATCCTTTGCACAGATCACTGAATGGGGACTTTAAGTTAATCATACTTTTGATAAGTTTGATATATTAATGATGATGATGAAGGTGATTCAAATTATAGATTTTTCGCTCAGGTACATTCTTTGTTTGGAGTTTGGAACTTATCATGAGGCTGAATATATTGCTTTTATATATGACGACAACCAATATTTCACAAAATAAATGTAGTCTTAAAGTAAGGTTGGCATTTGGTCAGCTGCGCGGTGTCTTGATATCAAATATGTGACCATATCTATTGTTTTGTTCTTCTTCTTTCTCCGCCTATTTCTGTTTTTTTGGTTTCCCTTGCTGTAAAGTTTCAGAATATATTTTAAATGCTGTACACTCTATTCATGTTACAAATGGCAATAAAGATATTTAATTTTTTTTTTAAAAATTGCCCATATGTAAATGAGAAAATACTTTTAAATATTTATTTTCATGCTGAAAATGATTTGTTGAGTGTACCTCGAAGTGAAATGTCTTTAGCAGTCACTCCAATGTGTGTTGTTACTTTGTGATTTATAATAATTCTTTTGTTTACGTGTTGAGTGACACACATTGTTAGCATCCCATCAGAAATATGAACGTATCGTATTTACAGAGAGGTCTTCACGATTATGCTTTTAAAATTTGGGAGTCATTGCATTAAAAAAGAAAAAAGAAAGAAACATATATTTTTAATGCTTATTTCTGAAAATATGTATTTGTTATGTATTTACATTATTCACAGCTCAGAAGAAGTGATTAGATGGAAACAAAACATGTTGGCTGGTTGAATATTTTTTGTGAAGGAATAATGCATAAGGAGGCTGTCTGAACATGTTTTTGTGATTGAATAATGACTAATGAATGAACACATGAACAAGAGAACAGCATATGCATTCTTAAATTGGACTGACTTCAAGCTATATGTAATAAGTATTATATTGCTTTCTAAGAGCACACTACTGTATTTTACTGTGTATCCACAGTGTGGGGACAGGAGTTGGCCTAACGGCTAGGGCGGTCAACCTTAAATCTCAGGAACCGGTTTTGAGTCTCCGCATTGATGCTAAACATCCTGTGATTCTGGGCAAATCACTTAATCTCCCCGTGCCTAACAAAAAAAATGAATGTGTCCTCATGTAATGCAACTGGTGCAATGTAAAGCACTCTGATACCCGATTCGGGTCAAGGTCAAGTTCGCACTATGTAAAAAAAAAAAAAAAGACAGTCTTAGTTTAGCTCTGCAAGTATGCGTTCTGTTGGTCAGTGGCAGTTGGCATGTAAGAAGGGTGGTTGGGCGGGAGGAGACAGAAAGAAAAAGAAAAAAGAAAGAAAAAATAATCCTACTAACCTTCTATGTGAAACTTCCGCCTCCTCGCTCGGGTCTTCTCCAGGCAGGCAGGCTCCAGGAAACTGCAGTAACCAATCCTGTTGCTGCTCTCATGCTGCAGGAGAGCAGCACCAGGATTGGAGGGAGTGGCCTCTCTGGTCGCTCCGAGGGTGGTGGAGCCCTCTGCTGTCTCCAACCCAGCTGTCGAAGACACCTGAGTTACTGTAGTTTAAACTGGGCATGTCTGGCTGGCCATCGTAAGACAGCCGATCAAAAAGATGTGTACTTTAAACCTAAGTGCCCTGCCTATCACTCATTCCTGCTGCTGCCTGACTGGTAGCAGCAGAAAGTCCTGCCCCCTCATCCTGATGCTCAGCTTGGGATTGGGTTTTGAAAAATAAAATGGTAATTTATTACCATTTTATTTTTCTATCCCTGGGGGCATTATTTGCACCACATTGCCTCCAAAGCGGAATAGCGGAATAGCAGAAGCGGATACAGGGTGTGGCATTTCTGTAAAACCTAGATACCATTTTAAATTGTTTGGTGTCAAGCTTTTTTAAAGTGCTTAGTCTCTTCGGAGATAGGGTGGGGGCATTAGTTAGAAAACAATTGCATATTTCAAACTTCCCTCACGAATATCGGTAATTGAATGAATGGGTGTTTTCGTTTTTGATCCAAAGTTACAACTTTTTTTGAAAATTGGGCACAAGAAGCTTCTTACTAATCAAACGATTAGCGTATGAGCAAAATTAATATAGGGGCAAATAACATAGATTGCTGTGGTTCTGGTGCAATTTTTCACCAATTTGCAGAGAATATAGAATGCAAGGGTTGCAGTACATTCTTCTGCCAGTATTTGCTACACTGACTGGTGCAAATTGACGTTTTTTCCATTGGTAATTCAGTGCGTGAAGTGGAACACAATTACTATGATATCGTGCAATCCATGTAATCTGTAGAAGTCAGTGTAAAAGTACACCAGCACTAGTGTAATCTGTATGATTTTGCTCTAGACTGGCAGTGCTTTTCCACGGCAATGCCAAGTTCATGGTCCCCGATTCACCAAAATGCCAGGGGTAGCGGAACTACAAATAATATACTCTTTAACCATAATGACATCACAGAAAGTGGCATTGTATGACCCCATACCCAAATCTTTTTGCAGGAAGACTTGTCACATGAACTTAACATCATACACACACACACACACACACACTGTTTTACCCCCCCTTACACTCATTCCATCTCACTCACTTGCATTCACTCTTAATCACAGTCATATTTGCTCTTGTTACTGACAATCCGTCCTCAGATTTACTAAGGCTTTTCAACAGGGTCGGGCCACATTTGTGACTTAAACCTAGTGCAAAGTGTTAGGGTGGGATTTGCTATCCGACACAAATTCTGATTTGCTTTGGATAGTATCCCAAATGAATGTAAAATTACACGACAAACTGCTTTGCGTTACTTTGCATTAAGTGAGTATTCCATGGAGGGTGCAGAAGAATTCCCATGCAGCTAACAATGGGTTTTGAAACAAATCCCTCTCTACAAACATTGGCAGAGAACAGGACACCGCCACCGGGACGTCCCATCGTGTCCGGAATTGGGTCGATCCTCGAGCCACTTTCTAAGTTTGCGGATGAATACCTGAAACCTTTGGTTCAAAAAACCCAAACGTATCTTAAGGACACCAGAGACCTCCTGTTACAGATTTCAGACACTCCTTTTGACCCAGAGACAATGCTCTTGGTAGGCCTTGATGTAGAATCACTTTTCACAAGCCTGCCCCAAGATGAGACAATACAGATGTTGGAAGACGTTCTATATATGGAGGATTGGCAATATAACACACCCAGACATTTCATCCTTGAATGCTGCAAGTTAGCATTAAAAGAGAATTTCTTTGAATTTGATGAGAAGCTGTACCTTCAAACCCACGGAACTTCCATGGGCAGCGCTTTCGCGCCGTCTGTAGCAGGGCTATACGTGAGCCAATTTGAAACACAATTTGTTCTTAATGAAACGAACCCTTTCTCTTCCAGTATCAAATACTGGAAGAGATACATTGATGACATTCTTCTAATCTGGAACATAGAACAAGATCTGAACCAATTTATGGCCTGGCTAAACAATCTGGACCCTTGGCTTAAATTCACACACACATCTAACAACAACCAGCTTGATTTTTTAGATCTTACAATCTTTAATGATAACAATACTTTGCAAACAAAAACTTACACAAAGCCAACAGCCAAAAATAGCTTATTATCATACAAAAGCTACCACCCAAAGCCCCTCAGAGATAATTTGCCATACAGTCAGTTTTTACGCCTCAAAAGGAATTGCAGTAAAAATGCAGACTATAAAACACAAGCAGAGGATCTGAGCGTCAAATTGAAGAACAGGGATTATACAGAACAGATAATCAGAAAGTGTAAAAAAAGAGCTGACAATCAACCAAGAGAGTGCCTCCTACAAATCCACCCAAAAGAGCCCATACAGGACCTCACTACATGTGTGACAACCTTCAATCCGGCCACCTATGCTACCCAGAAACTGATAAATAAAAACTGGCATATAGTGAATACCGGAAAATTTGAATGGCCCAAACCCAGATTTGCAAACAGAAGAACAAAAAATGTGAAAGACACACTGGTGCACACACGCCCCCTGAAAAAGCAACCCCTGGCCTCAACAAGAAGCATCCCAATGACACCACTATCAGGACACTATCCGTGTGGCACATGTGTCGCATGCAAAACGACGACAGCTTCAAAAACCTTGCAATTAACGGAGAATTTAATCTGGACTCAGAAGCAGCATACAAATTGCAATTCCTCCCATGTTATCTACATGGTGAGCTGCCCTTGCCAAAAGAAATATATTGGGATGACATGCCGTAAAGTAAAATTAAGGATAGGCGAGCACAAAAGCAATATCAAACTGAAAAAACCCACCACAAAATTATGCACTCACTTCACAGAAATGAACCACTCGTGTGAAGATCTACACTGGACAGTGATTGAGATGCTAACTAACAAGTCCCAAAATCCGGAAAAGATATTATATGAAAAAGAGCAGAGATGGGTGGACCGATTACGTACATATGAAGATGGACTGAACGACATTACAGCCTGGCACCATTTTGCTAAATGAATTATTACCAGTCCCCCTAAATATCTTTCGATGGAACTTCCCTGAATAACAAGGAAATAAACATATTCTTTAAAATTAAAACCAAGGTTTATATGCCCAGTAATTAATGCATTGACCTTATTAACACACAGGGATTTATCGAACACCTTCACAAAAACCAACGTGAAAATGCCCTGAATATTGAACTGACCACCACTAACAAACAAGGTTTCCTCAAACACCCTCTCTACATTATATTTATTTTGAAAAACAGAATGGATCCAAGTATCGTTTTCCAAATCTACACAAAGGGCCACGGCCCCTTTAAATCCAAGAACACAGGCTCCTTTCTATGGAACCAATAGCAATACATCCGGAAACCGGGGGCAGAGTCAGCACAAGGCCAGTGTGTAGTCTCCACGCGGGTAATGGCGTTTTGCAAACACTACGCCGGAGGTAACTGGTAAGATGCAGAAGCCGCGTTCTAACAGCAGGCAATTGTTTTTTCACCTAGCTCTGCGCTTTAAAAAATAAGCGGACCCCGTAGGAAGTATCGAGCTCGTTCAATAAAGGTAAGACCCCCATCCATTTTTTGAAACTATATTCGCTACTGTTTAAAGACTGTACCTATCGCCCTGTCCAGTTTACCATTAATTCCGATAGTACATGCCTTCCTGAACATTTGTAATTGCATGCGTCCTTTCATGAACCATTGCCGGGGATTTAATGAATGCCAACGATTCCGTTTCCATAAATGTAACATGCTATACACCACATTGGTCTCGCTGTATGATCTCCACAACATAAGATAGCTACCCACACTATGGTACTACCACAAATATGCGATATTTGAAACTATGTTCATTACTGTCTATCGCCCTGTCCAGATTAACAATAATTTTCCGATAGTACATGTCTCTTTGAAATTGCATGCGTCTTTTCATGAACCATTTTCGGAGATTTAATGAATGCCAACGATTCCGTATTTATAAGTGTAACATGCTAGACGCCACATTGGTCTCGCTGTATGACCTCCACAACATAAGATAGCTACCCACGCAATGGCATTATCACAAATAAACACAGGTCAATTTCAAATATTACCCATTAATCAGTGACAGAATGGTTACATTGATACACATTATATGACTCTAATAGTACCAATGTTTCCCTATTCCCGTGATAATATCTCCCATATATCGATATCCTGAGCCAACTGAAAACGCACTGTCATACCGCGGTTTCTTATTTTCAATAATACCTGCTCAGTCTATCTGTCTAATGAACAACCACTACACACGGTTATGAATTTATATGGCCATTTCCATAATATCCTATGAGAGACATCCTATTCAGGATACTCCTTAGTCAATCCACAGCACGTTCATACAATACCTTCCATTACATATATATATATAATTATATACATATATATATATTTAACTCAGAGTAACATAAGGCTTACCTAAGTACCCCATAACTTCCCCCACACCAAATTTGATCAATATACAAATTTGCCTATTTTTCCTCTTTTACAGATTTTGGAGAGTTGAATTTACATAGAAAGTACTCTATGGAATTGTGAATACCGCACAAGTTGTGTGAGTAAAATTATAAAATTATATGTTTGTAAGTCCTGACGAAAGCTCCACAGACCCCTAGGGCCTAAGGAGCTGAAACATGTCGACAACCTTCTCCTAATAATATACTACTGGACCCAGTAACTTGGTCCATTTAGAGTATAAAAATCTATTTTATATCAGTGGAAACTCACCCCTATTAAAAAAATTTTGGGTGTCCTTTCCCCTTTTTAAATTTCCTATGTGCCTATATTTTTTTGTGGGGTAAACCCTTTTGTCTCTGGACACTGCACTCGAGACCAGAGGTGCCTCTGGATGAGGCTGGCAGCCAACACAACAAGGAACACCCTATGATAACTGCCACAATTTCAATGTGGGGCGGAGGAAACACATATACCGCATTCCAACTAACATTGACTTTTTTGAGGGTTTCCTAATCTCCCTGAACCAAAGGTCGAGTAGTGTAACAAGTGTCCGTTTTCATTTTTTGATTAAATCCATCTCTTACCCTGGGGAAAGAAACGGACACACATCTTTTCCTCATCCCTCCCTGTTGATTAAATCCAGAGAAGAAATTGCACCAAAATCTTACGACTGCTCAAGGCAGACATAACGAGGAGAAAAGTTTTCATTTTTCCTCGTATTTCCAACTTTGCATGTGTGCTACATTGTACAGCACACATGCAGATTGAGAAAAGTATTAAAGCACAGTTTTTGTAATGGAAGGTTCATCTTCCAGTGAAAAACCTATGCTTCAGAGAACACACACACCCTTGCACTATGGTGCAAGTGTGTGTGTGTTGGTGCGTGGCTGCCAAAAGTGCACCAGAACACAGGACGAGAAACAATGCCCTGTATCTTAGTAAATATGGTGCATTTGGTTCTTCCCCTTGACGTAAGGCAGAACAGCATCTTTGGTGAAAGGGTACCTTGCAAAGAACACTACATTTGTGTCTTGATTTCAAAGAATCTCACTCACTACCTATCACTGACTCTCCCTCACTTTTACTCACATACATATTCTTGCACATAGACACATGCTCACACATACACACACTCTTATCTCACATAAACATACTCATTTCAAGCATGCACACAACTTACATTTAAAAATATTTTTACTTGCTACTGCTGCCATCAAAGATTCTGGGTGAACTAAGTGTGCGCCATGTTTTATTATACTAATAGTGAATAATATTCTATTATTCACTATTGCCGTAAAGTAAAAATGTGTTGAAAATATGGAATGTGTAGGCGCCCCTGTGTTCTTGCCAGTGATTTTGCCACCTCTGAGGCCAGGAGTCGCAATGACATGGCTAGGGGTTGCAAGGTGTAAGCCGGAGATCGCCAGGGGTCGCATATGAGACCCTGTGCAACACCTAAATGTCACCCATGGCCACTTTTTAGGTGGTTGAAAGGAGGAATTTCAGAAACATATGACAAGCTCCAATGTCCCTTTAGACAGTGACAGAGCTCATGTTGGAATGTATTACTGAAGGATCCAATAAACGTTGGATGGAACAGCTAGTGGAGAGGAGCTGGGGGAGACTAGAACTCTGCACCTGAAATTACCAGGTGCAGGAATGCCAGGCCCAATTTTTCCTAGTGCAAAAACGCAGCTGGTAAACACATTGGGGCAGAGAAGAGAGGCCCAATCTATGCTCCCCTAGCAACCCTGGATCTTTCTCAGTATGCAACACGCTCACCACCTTCACCAGGACCCTCACTGGCACTACATCTCCCATCTCCCACTTGCTCAGAGCAGATGCTATATGTGGGAGGGAAATTCCACACACTCAGTGAAACCCTACGTAAAAGGTCCCAGTAATTTCAGCTTACCCGTTTATTCGCAGTTCTGGGACTTTATCTCGTGAGGGCTTGATTTATGAGGTGGGAGATAAAGGCCACAACAATACATTCCCATCTCCCTAATTCTCTTCATCCTAAACTCAGAAGGGGGGTCTTAGACCGGTACTGGCGGACTCCACGATGTACCGGCCTTCTGTGACCCGTCATCTTCTGTGAACGAATGTCCTTTCTAAGTTGGACCTCTCTAGGCTTATATGGCAGCCTTAATTGATGCGTTCTGCACCAGCTGACAGCGCTGTGATATGGCTGCCACCGCCTTGATCTCTACCCACTTTATATTTCTCAAAGGCAGCAACACATTTTACTAACAGGCTCAGAGAGGAGGGCAGGGAAAAAATGAAAGTGAATGCGCCGAATATGTCACACGCGCAGCAAATATGAGGATGTACAAAATGTAATTAGCCTTCAAAAGGAGTTCCGAATTAATCTCATTACGTCTCATCAAATAAGAGAGCAAAGCATAATGGGCCAAGCGCTGCTTGTGAGGATGCTTTGTGTAAAGAAGCTAACAGGGGACACTGTACGCGCGCGTGCCTGCCTTTCCGGAGAGAGACCCTGTGCTGATGTCTTTATGGGACGTGTGCGGCTGTGCGCGCGGGGAGTCTGCGACCCGTCACAGTTTCCCATGGCAATAATAACAACATTAGTGGTTTACCGAACGCTTTCCACCCACACACGACTCGAAAGCACTTAGTCCCGCATGTGCAGCGACGTATAGATTGAACGGTCCGCAGCTGCCTGCAAACAATTCTCTTCACAAAATGGGTTCCGGAGGATGGTGGTGGTTGGGTGGGTGGGGGGGCGGGGGTAAGCTCTAATGTTAATGTAACGATGCACTGCTAATAGTTGCGCACACAGAAGTCCTGACTTCAAAAAATGACTGCCTAAGCCCACCACCTTCAAACACTGACACAAATAAAGTACTGCTTAGGCAACAAAAAGGCAGAAGTTAAGGGGGCATCAGGCCTCCTTTTGTTCGATAATCCTGGTTAAGACCTATCTGGAGTCTCCTACCTAAATGCAATGGAGGGGAAACAAAGGCACACAGCTTTTCACTTGACAGTTACTTATAAGATGCATGCTTTTGACTTTGTTCTGACCCCTATATATAACATATGTATGCACTGTAAGAATGCCAGATTTGGTGGTCTGTCCCATTATTTACACAAATAACAATACAAATACCACTATTTTTTTATTTTTTTATGGGGCTACTTATTCCAATGCAAAGTGTTAGAGCACTTTACATCACATACAAACATGATATATTGACAGTAAATCATGTATGTATATATCAACGAACAGGGTGTGTTACATAAGACAGTGAGCGTTACAAGATATAGGAGTCACATGTCCTTCATAGCTCACTGTGCTATATTAGAAGGATTACAATTTATGAATTGCAAGTAACAAAAGGATCTTTGTGTTAAAAGCAGTAACCCATTTACCTAGCTACATAAAATACAAATCTCTCATCTGCATCTTACATAATGTGCTTTGCAGGAGACCTATTAATCTACTATGCTACTTTGATTCATAACTGGAACTAGACAAAGCACATGTCTCTAGCAAATGTATTAACCTCTTGAGTTATCTTACCACTATTATTCACTGAAATTTACTGAGCACACAAAGATTTCAGCAGCAGGTGCCTTAACCCCATATGACACTTTTTTGGCACAACCAGACGCAAAATCTCTCTAGTTAAATCTAGTAATATGTTCGAATATACACAATAGAACTGCTAAACATATGTCTAAGATGTTAAGAACTGATGTCACTTCTTCTGATATCACTTCCTATGAGGTCATGAGTTGTTTATGCCACTTCCTGTGATTTTACTTCCCGTGATACCACGTGCGATGTCACCCACCGTGATATCATGTGTCATGATGTCACTTGCAAACTGTCTAACTTGTTTAGTCCCCCCACTTATTTTTTAGGACTTGTGCTTTGCCAACAGCGTAGCTCCATTAGGGTAGTAGAAAACCTTTTTGTTATGGGTCTGGAGGGGGTGTTGGTATGTGGTGGCAGAGCAAGGATAGGAGCTCATAGGGTGTTAAAAACAGTGGCTGAGAGACGATAAAAGTGATTAGAGGCACATGAAACTGAATTATTGGAGCCAAGGTAGAGGAAAGATGCTGTTTGCAGGAACCCTTCTGAAGACTGGCACTCTTGCCTGGGCCCCCCTCACCCATGCCAAAAGCTGTCCCTGTCCGTAATACAGCATCTTTGTACATAAAACCGGTAATAACACTTCCATTTGACGCAGCATTATATTGCAGTTTCCAGTCCCACAAAAAAGTACAGGAGTGTTTTACTTGAAAGTTTATGGATCTTATGGTTAGGAAAGTGAGGAAAAAAGATCAAATGTGCACAGCAAAAACACCAAATCCTGCTAAAACGCAAGCAGTGACAGTGGTGCCGATGTTCCCTGCAAACCACCATATACCACTACACTCACCTTTGTGTTAATTTTTTATTGGCCTGAAAGCCAAACTAGAAAAGTGAGGTGGGGGGAGTAACGAGGGACGAGTGAGACAATGACCCAAAGAGTGAGCAAGTCATTGAATGAGGGTATAGCTGAATGAGGGAATAAGCAGATGAGGGAGTGAGTGAAAGGGTAAGTTATTGAGGGAGTGGAGTGCTGAATGAGCATGTGGGTGAGTGAGTGACTAAGTGACTTAGGGCCAGATGTAGGTAGCCAAATACCGGTCGGTAACGGCCGATTTCGGCCGTTACCGACCGGTATTTGGCTTTTGAGATGTAGGTGGGTCAGAATTTACAGAATCAGTATATTTACAGATTCGGTAAATTTACCACTTCGGTATTTTACCGAATCGGTAAATATACCGATTTTGTAAATCCATATGTAGGTGGCACAGTTTGCAGTGCCACAAGCCCTTAGGATTTCTTATTTTATCACCCAATCCTATTGGGTGGTAAAATACCGAATTCCAGTGTACATGCACATCTGTGCATGTACACCTATGCCATGTGACACACAGACATGCCCTTAGGGCATGTATGTGTGCCACATGGCACACAAGCCTGCATTTGGGGTGCTACAGGGTGTCAAAGTGACACCCCGTCCCCCTGCCAGGATTCGGTATTTACCGATTCTGTAAATACCGAATCTGTATTTCACATTGATTCCTATGGGCTTCAAGGTCCATAGGAATCAATGGGAAATACAGATTCGGTATTTACAGAATCGGTAAATACCGACTCTTACAGAATCGGCAATTTTTTACCTACATCTGCCTCCTTTCAATTTACCGACTCTTAAATACCGATTCGGTATGAGTCGGTATTTAAGAGTCGGTAAATCGGAATTGCCTACACCTGGCCCTTAGTGAGCTTAAACTATCAAAAATTCAGCCAGGTGAGTTTTCAGTGTTAAGATGTGCCAAAGACTAAGGGGAACAGAATGAAATGTAAAGCAAATATGTATGCATGGAAACAGCCAGAGAACAGATGGCGAAGTTTAGGCCCAACCAATTACTGGTCTTCTGTGTGGTCTGAGTTTAAGTGTGATGTAGGAAACAGTCACTTTCACAACAGTCGGCTCCAAACTAAAGCCCTACAAAGCAATAGAAAACATTTTAACAATAGGAACCAACAAAACTCCCAAACATGCTGATCCCAGTTTAAGGCTAGGTTGGCAGTTATTCATCCTCATCACAAGGAAACACCATGACATGATTTAAACACAAAGCACAGACATTTACATGCAGTCCTGCCTGTGACCTGCAGTCAGTGAAGTAACTTCATGGCAGAGAAGATCTGAGCCGTCCACTTCTCGGGTAGCAACACTCTAGACCCATCAATGACTAGCTGCAATGACATGTAAAATGTGTGCTCAACTGCAGCACAGAATATAACATATATTTGGGGACTTGCACAGTGTTCTCACCTAACAACACTCCTTCAAGGGTATGGCATCAGAATATTAAAGTTTATTGGGAGGCTACGCTGCCAACATACAAACTTGAAAACGATTCAATTTTCATGTTCATTAGCTCCAATAACATATTGTTCTTCACCTCAGTAATACACCTGGAAACTTTCTCGCTCATCAGATGCGTATCTAGTTTGTATTAATGGAACCATTAAGTAATATGGATGTTGGCATTACCTGTTACTGGTTATGTTCAGGCAGGTAACAACTGATGCTAGGAATGTTGAGGTTGATCAAGCATGTTCAGAGGCATGTGAAGACTGTCAAATCATGCTGCCTTGCATGTGGAGGCTGATAATACATGTTTCATGGTATGTGGAGACTGGATATACATGTTCCTGGACAACTGGAGACTTTCCATGCTAGTTACTGGGTTGTGGAGACTCATAATACATGTTTCTGAACATGGGGCAGTTATCCATATCTGTTGATGAGCCGGCTTGGTGTAACATAGTACACCGGGACATGTTTAAGAAAGTTCCTCACTGGTGACCTACTGACTAGCGTTTGTTTATCATTTTATTTTATTTCTAAAATGGCTGCTTTACATCACATTGCCTCTGAGCACTCCTAATTAAGGACGTCTGACTGTATTTTGTGTTTTTTTTTATCTTATCCTATTTCTATCCATGTTATTTTATTTAGTTTGTTTTCAAGTACACTTGTATGTATCTTTTTCTGTGCCCTCCTCTTGCACATAGAATCTGTTGTTGTGACCAAATTCACTTGTTTAAGATACGTTTGTCCTATCCCTAGCCTGAACCTTTGTTCTAAAGTGTTCTGTCATCGTTCTCTGCTTTTGAGCACTGTATCAACACCTGATAAAATTATAAACATATTACTCTTGACCCTTCCATTAACATTATCCTAGCTGTTGGTGGGCATGTAGGTATGATCACATTTGTTGCTCACATGTGGAGACTGACACTATTGGCTGCTTGGCAACTGTAGGTAATTTATATTGTTTCATATGTGTTGGCGAACATGCAGAGAATGGCATTGCGTTCAATAGGGCACATGGAAATTGGCAAAATCGGCTTTACCTTTAAAATCACATTACATTTTAATGGATGTTATTTGCCAGGGTGTTTGAAAATGCACAGTTTCAATAGTTTTCCGAAAATACCCTTGAGAACTCAAAATCCTGTGTAACTTGTTTTTTTAAACTCCATCTTTTTATTCTCTGTGTTACTGGCTGAAAGTTTCAAAATGCACAATTTTTAACTATTTTTCTTAAAATAGTGGAGGATTGACAAAAGATACTGATCCAATGCAAAGTGTGGCATTGTTTATAACAACAATCAGTTCAGTGAACACTCCAAACACATATGAAAGCCTAATAAAAGCATCATTTGGCACTACTCTTTCCAAAAATTCTTTATGAAGAACGCCGAGATCTTTCTGCAAGGTGGTCTTTAACTTATTTTGTGTCTTTGGTAATATTATGGGACTAATGCACTTCCATTAACTTTCACATCTGCCAACCGCAACAAATTATGTGTTGAGAACACTACGGTCATTAAAATGGAGACATATTTTTTAAACATCTTGATTTTATTAAAATTATATATATAATATTTTTTCGGGGCTTTCATCCAGATCTTTTCATCCATTGGTCTATTTTTGTGTCATTCACGTGTTCTTCTTCCATCCACTACAGCATTGCGCCCAAGTCAGCCATTGGCTAGCTTTACTGTGGGTGACCACATTCCATACGTTCAAGAGGAGCACTTCCGCACACAAAATAGTTCCCTTCAGGGCCATGGCCTACTATGGCAGTATGTGTTTTCTGAGACAAAAAATAATTTTGCCTTTAACCAATGTTTTCCTTTTTTTAATACTGGAGAGGGCCCAGCAACTTCACCAACAATAACATTTCCCAAAAACCATGAAAAAACTAAATAATGACAAATTCAAAAGCTTTGCAGCCAATTCCAAGCAAAATGGCCTTTTCAAAGCCTCTTTATTGGGGCAGTAGGGCTGAGCAGTCATTAGGGGTCAATTAGGCCATCTATTAAACAACAAACAGTAGTTTTGGTAGCAGCAAAATAACCTTTGTGAGCACCCCTGCGCTAATGAAATATTGGAGTGCTCAGATAGCATATAACCAGCAGAAAACTGAGATACTGTGTCACCACACTTAGGCCTAGATGTATCAAGCCTTTTGCGATTCGTTAAGGCCGAAATTCGCAGAATTTCGGCCTTAAGGAATCGCAAACAGACATTTAGCATCTTTTGGGATGTATCAGAAATTTACAAAATAAGGAATTGCAAAAAATTGCGATTCCTTATATTGCTTATGCATTTAGGGAATCGCAATTTTGCGATTCTTTAAATGGCATGTATGAAAGTTTTTAAAATTGCGAAATCGGGTTAAGGAATCGCAAATTAACACCAATTTGAGGTTCGTGTTAATTTGCGAAATCCTTTTAAAAAACAAAATATGACTATTTTGAAGGTGGCATGTGACACACATACATGCCCATAGGGCATGTATGTGTGCCATATGCACACACATGTAAGTTTCAGGGGTGCAGCAGGGTGTCCATGAGACACCCCTGCACCCTTGAAATAATTCTCAAATTGCGATTAGCAAATTGCGAATTCGCAATTTGAGAATTACTGCACAATCATTCCTATGGGCCTCCTGGCCCATAGGAATGCATGGGGAATTATTCCTTATTTGCGAATTCGCAAAATGCGAATTCGCAAATAAAGATAAATAAGGAATCGCAAAAAAAATTCAATTTTTTACATACATTCCATTTTGCGAATTCTAAATAGCGATTCGCAAAAAATCGCTATTTAAGATTCGCAAAATGGAATCTTGATACATCTAGGCCTATATATATATATCACTAACAAATTCTAGCCTGGATTTTCGCTAGGGCTCTGGAGGCACACCTACAAATGGAAAATGATAACTTAGAGAGCCTTGAGAAAGTATTTGTTTGTATAGCTTGGCTAATCTCCCCGAGGGGTATTCAGGCACTTTACAGCAGGTAGAAGTTGAAGAGCCAGGTCTTCAGTCCATTCCTGAAGTAGTTCTGTAAGGGTGAGGTGCGGAGGTGGAGGGAGTACCAGACTTTGGTTGCAAGGTGGGAGAAGGAGCATCCTCCAGTGTGGCTGCAGTGGATGCGGTGAGTCTGAGCGATGGCGAGGTGTGTGGAGCAGAGGTTTCTGGTGGGTTGGTGGAAGGTCAGGAGTGGTTCATGTAGTCTGGTCCTTGGTTGTAGAGGGCTTTGTAGGCATGGGTCAGTAGCTTGAATTGGCATCTCTTCTGGATGGGGAGCCACTGGAGGCCGTTAAAGGTGATAGGTGATGTGTGTCCTCTTGGGCAGGAGGAGGACCAGTCTTGCTGCTGTGTTTGTTATTGTCTGGAATATTTGCATGAGTTCAGCGGAGGTGCCGGCATAGAGTGCATTGCCATTGTCGAGCCGGCTGGTGACAAGGGAGTGCGTTACCATCTTCCTGGTGCAGATCAAAATTCATAAACAACAGTTGATGGACAGAATGCAGAACAATGTCATACATTCACCCCAGTACAGAGATCTGGGCCTAAAGCCATCGTTTTTTTGCTCACCATGCCATTCCAGTTTGAACCCAGCCATATGTAAATCAGTCTTGACCCTGTGCCCCATGGGAACAGTCCAGCCCGAACTGCAAAACCAGGTCCTCCCTGGACTGGAAACAAGCATCCAAGGACCGGTTTCGGTCAGATCAAAATTCTTCAGAAAAGATGCGGGATACAGCAGTGGTGTTGCACATATTTCTGTGGAGGTGAGAATGAAGTTCAATGGTTCAGGCAAGGCATAGGACTTACCTCTCAGGAGGGCATACTGGAGCACATTCAGTTTAGGAACATAGGATGTAAACCATGAGGGAAGAGGGGCCTCAGTCTTGAACTGCAGCTGGGCTCCTATACAGTCAACCCGAACTGGTTCCTAATGCGTAAACATGTCTATTTAATGAATCCTGGACTTTCCCTTGGTAGCTTGCCACAAGCATCAAGGCCTTTCTCAGAAAATATTGCATGTAGTACATAAATTGCAACACTAAAACAATGTAACAGTTAAGAAATACATTGTTGGGATTTCCAAAACAATTTACTTAGGAAGAATTATACGTAATATTTATATCACTGTAAAACAACTGAAAAAGTGTGCAGGGATCTGGAGTTTTAAAAATATATAACACCATCACATAGAAAAAAACTGCGGGCAAAATCCAGGAGGAGGGAGGTTCTCCGCAATGCAAAATAAGAATAAAAAAATTATACCGCTCCACAAAGGCAAAGCCTTCGGCCAATGCAGAATTGTAGAATTCCACGTTGGGGAAATGGGAAAGCCAAAAAAAAAGGAATTCACAAAACCTTCCTATAATTATGCTGCCTGGAAGCCAGTGAGAGGTACGATTTGTAAAGTCCACACCCTGTCATAATTCTTTCTCCCTGTGAGGCAGTAAACCTGCAGTCAACTTGAAGCTGCAGCTTATCCAGGACAGAAGAATTATTGAAATTGAGAAAATGGTTTTCTGAGTATTATTTTCTTCACAGTGTGACAGTTTTGTTGATTTTCTGTAATTAAACTGTATATCTTTCAACCTCAGCTTAATGAAGTAGAGAACTGTTCATTTGCTGATGATGGACCAAGAGAAATAAAAGTTTCTGTCAAGTTTCTGACAGTGGCATAATGCAAGATGACCCCCCCCCCCCACCAGCATGTAAAGAAGTACCCCAGAGTTCTCCCATATCACACAGATAGATATTCATCGATCTTGGGCTGAATGGGCCCTTCTGAAGGGCTGCAGGACCAGTGACATAGCTAGAACTATTGACGCCCTTGGAGGTTGGGGCATTTACCTCCCCTTGACATCCGCAGGTGTGAGCTGGGGGGAGGTTAGCGACGGTCCCTGTGTTTGCCACCCACGACAGCATCAGGTCAGGTAAGAGCCGGGGGTGGGGGGTTACGCGCCCCCAAAACTCATGTCGCCGGGATGAAACCCCCCATGCTACGCTACTGTGCAGAACCCTGTGTTCCGCCCCTGGTTTCTAAAATTTGTACTACATCAAACCAAGGCCCACCATTATTGAAATTTGCGCAGGCATTTAAGCGATGCAATGCAATTTGGCGCTGAACATGCATTTAAAATGGTAGGTCAAATGATGCTATCTTTTGCGTTGTGCAGGTTCATACGCAAAACTTTAGTAACTATGGGCCCGAAGACTTTGCAGTATCAAAGGATACAGAACAAACTTTGAATGATGCCACGTCATTTTCTGAAGAAGGATTGTGTTCACTAACATGCAGAGGCCACGCCTTCCTTTTTCATTAACTAATAGCACAAACTCAGAGAATAGCGCCTAATAATGCAGTAACATCACTGGCCACAAGTGAATAAAGCATATAATTGCAAAATATGGGATGCCACCGCAACTAAGTGTGTCTCCAGCTACTTGTTCTTGTTTAATCCAAATGCTAAAGTGAGCACGCTCCAAGTGTAACGAAATGACAATAGTTCAAGCTTCCATTTATTTTTTCAAATATTCGACAATTCAAGCAATAACGACATTACTTGTTCTAGTTTCTAGGCGAGACTGCCATCTTTTAAGACTTTTTAAAACGGCCTTATTAAATGGGAAAAATTGAAAAAGCAAATTTCGAAGTGTTAGTGATCAAAGTCATACAGCTAGATTCATCAACGAAAAATGGGCTCGCAAAGGGCCAGATTCTGAGAATCTGGCCCTTTGCGAGCGCAATTTTTGCATTTGGGATTCATCATCCCAAATGCAAAAATCGGTAATTGCGAAATCGCATATTTGCGAGGAATTGCATTTAAGGAATCTCTATTTGAGATTCCTTAAATGCAATTCATGAACCATTTAAAAATTGCGAAATCGCAATATTGGGCGGCTATTTACCGTGAGGTCAAACCTTGTGGTAAATAGCGAAAACTTAGAAAAATACATTTAAATGCATGTTTCTAAGTTGCATATTACACACACACATGTCCTTTGGACATGTGTGTGCGCAACACCAATGTAGATTACATTTCAGGGGTCCTACAGGGTGTCCTTTGGACACCCCTGGCACCCTTGAAATCGCATGCTTATTTGCGATTAGCAAATTGCTAATCGCAAATAAGGAATAACTCCCCATTCATTCCTATGGGCCTTTATTTGCGATTAGCAATTTGCTAATCGCAAATAAGGAATGTGTAGGAATCGCAATTTATTTAGCGATTCCTACATGAATCCCGTTTTGCAAGTCCTTAATAGCGATTCCTTAATAATCGCTATTAAGGACTCGCAAAACGGGACAATGATGAATCTAGCCGATAGTCACAAGGGTTTATTGACGAAATCAGCAATGATGGAAACCGATGGGAAACTCATTTGTTAAGAGCAATGAATCTATAAACAGAGCCCGGATCTCACTGATTGTGACTGGAAGGGATGTATGTAACACATGCAGAAACGATTTGTGGCACATTAATGCTTGGCTGCTCTATGTCCGTTATTGAGGCTGTGGTCAAAGTGAAGCAAACAGCATTTTAAATGTCTGCCGTGCTTTAAAATGGTAATGACCACATCTCTGCGTCTGTGCAGGAACTTCTCAAGTAAAGGTCTTGCATGCAGGCTTTCCCCAGCCCCGTGTACTTCCCTGTCGTCTGTAGGATGTAGCTCATGGCCATAACTGTGCTGATATGTGGGATGGCCCAGTCGCCTTTGTGCCTCGTTATGTTTTTGAGTTGGAGTGGTAAGTTTAATCACCACTGAGAATGGCACCTTGAAATCAATTCGTGGCCTCCCAGGAAGATGTGTTAAACCCAGTGTGTGAAACAAAGGGCTAGAGCTGCTCATTGGGGATCACAGCAGCTCATCGAGGACTGGCGAGAAGTGATGACAGCGAGCAGACATATCCTATAATACCACCAGTTGCTCAACGACAGGGAATATAGGTCTAGATGCAGACCGTAAACGGGGATTTCTTCAAAGTCCCTTATTAATGAATTGAGCAGGCAAACCTAGAACACCGCCAGCTGCTGTGCAAATAATGAAGAATGAACAGAAAGCAGACATCATCACTGCCCACCAGAGGGACCTGCACTGGCTCCCCGTCAACAAGAGGATCACCTTCAAGATCCTCACCCACGCTCATAAAGCACTCCACGACACCGGACCAGCATACCTCAACAAACGACTCACCTTCTGCACTCCCAACCGTCAACTTTGCTCTGCTGACCTCACCCTAGCCACTATTCCACACATCCACCAAACAACCAACGGCGGCAGATCCTTCTTCCACCACCCAAGACATGGAACACCCTCCCCATCCACCTGCGACAGACCCAGGACCTGCTGACCTTCAGGAGACTTCTCAAAACCTGGTTGTTCGGGCAGTAGCAGCTCCCCCCCTCAGCGCCTCGAGACTCTCAAGGGTGAGTAGTGCTCTCTACAAATGTCTGATTGATTGATTGATTGATCTGATGAGATGTGCACATTGTCCCACCAGTTGCTTCAGCAATATTGAATACAAGCCTAGAAGCAGTTTGTTGATGGAGATGTGTTACACAGTGGCACATCGTGGGCTGGGCCACAGGTGCGGATGCACCTGGTGCAAAATTCTTAGGTGCCCAAAATTATTTTATTTTTTATTTTGCCTGGGGCAAGGCAAGTATTGAGCCTCCTAAACCGTGGACCGAGTTAGGGGACACAATTCTTGCCTTGCCCCGGGCACTGGCAACCCACGCTACGCCGCTGGTGCTGCACAAAGCATAGTCCTTTGCAAAAGTAGTGAGCAGCTACATCCCACAATATCTTTAGCTACTGCAGGGATAATGGTGATTGGCGAAGATCCAGACTGCTGATGGGGATGTTCTTGTAGCCCCTTCTTGCTGCTGCGAGGACCCGCATTTTGCATACCACGCAGCTGCATTCATGATAATGAAAATAGGCCAGGATGGAGACTGTGGATGGCGATGTGCCCTGAGATCCTCGTTGACGCAGCTAGAAACCATAGCAACCACGCCTAGAACGCTGCCAGCTGTTGAACTAAAAATGATGATCAGGCAAGATTCAGACATCTCGTAGAGGTGTGCTCATTGCCCTTTGGTGCTGTAATGAACGGCCCTATTCAACACCACCACCAGCAACATGATCAAGGGATAGTGAATATAATACAAGATGGAGACTGGTATGGAGATGTGCTCCACACCACATAGACCCTTGTAGGAAGCAGCCACATCCAAAAAAAGCATAACCTGCTGCAGGGGCAATGGTGATTGACTGGGGTGTAGACAGCTGATGCGGATGCGCTCATAACCCGTTCTTGCTGTTGCCAACAGCCACAGTCTACCAACCATCCGGCTGCATCAGCGATAATGATAATGGGCCAAGATGGAGACCACTGATGGAGATCTGCTCATTGTGCCTTGTTGCTGTATTGAGCAGCTACGTTTTACAATCCTTCCATATCTGCATCAGCAAGAATGTAGACAAACCAAAATACAGCCCACTGATGGAGTGCTCATTGTCCATTGTTGCAGCAGCGAGCCCCTTCTGCAGCATCTCTAGAGGCTGCATGTTGATTGGCCAGGATGCAGATACAAGATGGAGAAGCGCTCATTGCACTGATTATAAGTTATGCGGAACAGGGTGTGACACTTACCGCTCCTGATATAGCATTACCCTGACGCGTCATATTTACCTGTTGGGAGGATACCTCTTATTTTCAGTTTTCAGACTGGAAATAAGCAAAATACACGGTCGTATTAAACACAACAAATTCTTATAATATTGCATTAGCATAGTGTGAACAAACAAAAATGGAATTTGTAACACTGATAGTCAGCACAGGGATTACCTTCCAAAATGCAATATACAGCACTTCACTTCCCAATATCCTGTTAGTCAGTGTCCAAGCATATTTTATTTTTGTATGCTAATGGTTAAAAATAGATTCTTCTCTCGTGGGATGAAATCTCCCGGAGCATCTTCTCCCCAGCTGACAGTCCTACATTGGAGGCATGAAGCTGGCTTTGTTCAAAATATTACAAGCTATTCACATTCTTTTTGTTTTCAGTGCGGCTGAGCGCTGACATCACTGGGCTGGGCTGCCACAAACCTGCAGTAATTCAGCAGCAGACATGGCTTTATTTTGATGGCTTTATGCTCACTGGAAACATGCAGAGGTTTGCATAGAGGCAGCCATTTTGCAAATTCGAGAATCTAAGAATAAGGCATCGTGCAGACCCGTCGCAGTGTATTTGCAGGAAACATGAAGATGTAGCAGGAGACGCTATAGAAAATGGGAGGAATGAAGCAGTGCTTAATTTGTCCAAATTATAAACCCAGGCGCACAAAGTTTTCCTTAGGAACCTGTCGCAGGTACTGCCGGATGCTGGGCTTGACGATTAGCAAGGGTGTCTTGTTTCCACCTCATGTCTGTTTCTTCCCCTGCGCCCCCTGTCTTTTATCAAACTCTTGCAGGTTCTTTTTCATATCTGTTTTCTCTTTTCTTACTGTGTTTCTATATTTGCATTTCTCCTTCTTCTTCCCTTTACTGCCTTTCTCTCTCTTGCGTTGGGTCATTAACTACGTAAAAAATAAAGTCTGGCAGTGCCAATAAGTTTCTTCTATGTGAAATCTATTGGCTTTATTTTTTTTTTTTTGCATGCTGCAAAACAGCACAAGCTGCTGTGCAACATGGCCTAAAGTTAAAAAAAAATAAAGCACTATGATGCGGCCAGCATTGACCACCTCATAGTTTCTTCTTTTACATTAACCCATGTTGCACAGCAGCCGGCGCTGCTGTGCACCATAGCAAAAACAGGGCGAGAGGTTTGTTGGGGTGGGGGTGAGAGAGGGGTTAAGCAACACAAGGGAGAAGGGTGGAAAAGACATCGGAGAGTAGGGCAAGGGGGTTTGAGTGAAACCAATGGGAGCTGGAGCTGGAGGAGGGAGGAAGGAGGTTGACAACGTAGGGAGCGGGAGGAGGGCGGGGAAGGGGGACACCACAGGGAGGGTGGAAAACATGTAAAAAGAACAGAGTGGGATTTCAACAACAAATGGTAGGAGGATGGGAAAGACATCGAAGAGCGGGAGCTGGGCGGTGGTGCAGGTGTTTGGGTGAAATCACAGGGTGGGTGACACCATTTGGTGTGGGAGGATGACACCACATGGAGCGGGAGGAGGGGAGTGTGAAGGAGAGGAACTTCGGAGATATGTAAATGTAAATGTAAATGTAAATGTATAGGCATTTATATAGCGCACTACTTACCCGGAGGGTCCCAAGGCGCTTCGACCGCTGCGAAACCCTTCCTGGCTTCCCTGAGAGATGGTCCCTTAATGGGTATCTCCAGGGTGAGACCAGGCATCCCCGGCGGTCTGGTGGGGCCGTTAGTGAAGATGAGGCAAGCTAATGCCCAGAGTTGCCGAGTGTGATCGCTGATCAGAGTGGGCACCGAGGCGAGAGAATTATCGAGTCCGCTGACCCTGGTCCAGAAACCTGCCGCGCCGGGAATCGAACCCTGGTCCCGGGCCGTCCTCTGTTCTCGGGTCTGCCATTCTCTAAGAGTGCAACAAAAAGTAAAAAATAAGTACCTGCAGGAGCCTGCAGCCAGTGGAAGTAGACTGGCCACAGGAAGTTATACTTGGTCCTTGCTCCATGTCAGGGACAAAGACCGAAGCCCAGAATGAAGCTAGAGGTGAGAAGGAGGCCCTGAGCAAAAGGAAGTAAGGAAACAAGAATGACATGGAAGCCAACCAACAGTAAGTAAAGGTAAGTAGTAGGCAGGCTCTAAGCCACTTGAAGACCTTTTTATTTACAAGACATTTTGCAAGCACTGTGCAGGTAAAGCCTAAAAATAAGCCCCAATACCCAAAAATGAATGCCAGTGCCCACCACCTGCAGACACAAATTTAAGCCAGCCTTTAGCAGTGAGGCCTCCTGGAGAAGAAGATAACTTGTGTGAAGGACCCAAAAAGGCAAGTACTGAGTCTATTCCTCTGTAGCCTGAGATTTAGTCAAGATTTTAGAAAATAAATGTAAATGTCCTTTTCGTACTTTAGTTCAAATGGGCACTTCAAATTTACAACTAGTTGACAGTAGCTCTCCTAAGGGTCTGTACCTTCAAAGTACATTTTTGGTGAACTAACCAATGCTAGGACACGAAAGGCAAGCCATATTCAGACATCAGGTACTAGGATAAAATATACCAGTGCTATTAAAAAGACTGGGGGATGTACTACAGATAATATAGCTCACACCAGCGCACATTTTGCTCCGGTGTGATCATAAGATAGTGCTCCGTCATTAACATGGGGTATGGCCCACGCAAGCGAGGGAACCCCTTGGATTTGCACCCATGCATTATTACAGATGCAGGTGAAAGGGCTAAGAAACCATCAGGAAGAGCACTGATTGTACCCAACATAAAGGTATTGCACAATCAGTGCACCCTGAGGTTTCATATGAGGGGGTCATGGTGGGGCTAGGGATCACACGGTCACTCCCCCTCAAGACATGTGCATTAATGTACTGCACCTGTTTAGAGGGGAACCTTGATCATCCTCCAAAGTGAGGCTGGTTTGTCTCCAGTGAAAGACTGAGTCGCAGCTTCAAACAGTGACCTTGTCTTTTACTATACTATTCTCAATGCAGGTGCGAACCATCAGTTTTCACCTGTGCTAAGAACGGTGCATTTTTGTGTGAAATTGGGTCCACTGCCTGTTTATGCATCGACCTAATCTATTTAATAGTATGCCACAGTGCAACAAGGACAGTAAATCAGACCAAGCTTTCCAACTAAAGACCCATCTAACTCCTAGTAAACCTAGCAAAGATCTTAGAGAAACGAGTCAACCAGCACCATAACGACCACCTACCACTCTTTTCAACACATACATGATCCCTCTAGTCAAAGTTATTCGTGCACACAACATCAACATCCTCGCCTATGGCGATGAAATAATCTCCCTCTATGAAAAAAAAAAGAAACACAACAAACTAATTCACCACCTGCAATGAACGAAGTTGTCAAATGGATGAAAGCCAACTCTCTCAAGCTCATCAACGACAAGACAGAAGTAGAGGTCTTTGGCAACAACAACTCACCTTGGGACGCCACCTGGTGGCCAACTGAACTGAGCCACACCCAGAACCCATGCCACGACCTCAGAACAATCATTGACAGCAAACTGAATATGACTGCACATCAGTGCCATCACTGCATTCTGCTTTAACATCCTGATGATACTGAGAAAGAACTTCAAATGGCTCCCAAGCAACACTAGAAAAACTGTCACTCACTCCCTAGTCAACAGCAAGTAGGACTCTAGGAGCATCCTCTATGCCGGGATCACCAAGCAAGTCACTGGAAGAGTACAAATCATCCAGAAATCCGCACCCAGACTTGTGCTCAACCTCCCACACAGACCACATATCACACCGCACTTCAGGGAGCTCCATCTGCTCTAAATGCACAAATGCATCAAATTCAAACTCCTTACAAACACATTCAAGGCACTACAGAACTTAGGATCCACCTACCTGAATAGTCACATCTCCTTCCATCATCCACTTACACACCTCTGCTCTGCAGAACTCCCATTTGCACACATCCCACACATACACAGAACCAGATCAGGAGGATGAGCATTCTCTAAAATCACTCTTGTAGCATCGAACGACCTCCCACTCCACTCTTTTTGAATTCCGCAAGTAGCTGAAGACCTGGCTTTCCATTTAGCTGTTTCAATTTATCTGTTTTAAAAAAAGAACATAAATAAAAGGCATTGTTATTTACAATGCTAATAGCTCAAACTCTCGTAAATGCGAGACCAATTGCATTGCAAATGCTTGTTTGGTTGTTTTGGAGGGGATGCGGTCTCAGTGTGGGGAAGAGTGCCTTTTAGTTAACTCTCGGCACCAGACCCGGCTCCTTCAAAGGCCTCGCCCGCTCCTCGCACAATGAAAATATTTTGTAAGTTGGCAGGTATGCAAAACCCATCCATAAGGTGAATGGAGTCCATGTTAAGCACTATTGATAGGTTCAACCACAAAAGCAAAAAAGGGAAAAAGGAAATCCTGCATTACCCCTAACATGATGACTTATCTGGAACTCAATGCAGAAAGGAACTAGTGTCCTGCTTGGTGTCACGCAGAAGAGTATCATCCATGCTTGGACTCAGGATCGGGCATGTTCTGTCATCATTTCGCAACTTGCAGAACTTCTTGTTAATGGGAATATAGTACAAGAACAAAAGTATTTATGTCGTCGTGATTCTTCGGTACCATTTTAATAAGGAATTGACTGAACAAGCAATGCTATTTCGGGCTTTATTGGTGAGAGCGATTAAGAACTTGTTGATGAAAAACAAATGTGTTGAGATCGCCATGCCTAATAAACAAAGCAACGTGAAACAGATGCTTCGCTAGATTTTATCCCCTAAAAACTAACAAACAGGAAAGCGAAGCAATCGCATCCGATCCTTTAGAACGATTCAAAATGGCTGTTAGTAACGGACCCTGAACGTCCATATAACTTCCCTTAAAAGTACCTGATCGCTGTAATAATGGAGGCAAAAGTTAAATGGGTAATTCATGCTCGGATCCCTGAATCGTTTCCGGTGACATTCAATTCCGGATGCAAGTTGTGACCCAGTAAAAGTTGATTCTGTGTGGCAAGGTATTTTGTGGTTTAGAAAATTGGCATTCATGCTGAGTTTCAGATAGCACAATGGAGAACATTTACTAATTTTGCGTGTCTTTCTCTTTCCAAGATAGGCAAACGTGAAAGGTGTGCCACACACCTAAACTATTTGCACCATATTTACCAGGCAATATTTTTAACGAGTACAATTTGATGGAGTGTGTAATTAGGGGCCAATTTATAATCCCATTTCCTGCACAATCATGAGTTTGCACTAAATCCATAACTATCCCTTTGAGCATGAGGGCGAACATGAGCTAAGCTTATTATGAAGAGCACACCCATTCCAAAGTTATCCTCTGGGATCTCACTGAGGAAAGATCCTGCTTTTCAGATTTCTTTTCCACTTTTTTTACGTGGCCTTATTCAATGTATTCGAAGTGTGGTTCTACATGCCCTGGACATATTAACTAATTTAGTCAAGCACTCTTCTCGAGTTCCAATCTATATGTCAATGATCTCCTTAAGTTTGACAGATGTCAAATGTGGCTACCATATTAAAGCCAACGTTGAGCACGCTGGAACTTCCTGTCACTCTTTCTTGTGTTGCATCATTTCCTGAGGTGACAATGCTGGATGGATCGCACTTCAGCATTTCAGACGGATCTTTGTGAACTTGACCATACAATGAACATCCAACACCAAATCTCTTCCACTGTGAGAACCCAGCTGTCCCCGATATTCACTCCTGTATCTTGGCCTTTGACCCAGAACTGCTTTTTGCTGCCTTTTGACTTGGTTTGCGCTGCACATATACCACATACATACAAACATGCATAGAGATGGCAAGTGGTGCCACGTGTCGTTCATGGAGAGTTGGAAGGGATAGATACCAGAATAGATTTACAATGCCCTACACATGCCCTTGTAACAACAACATTAAATTTAGTAGAGGAAAGTGTATCCACAGTTTAAACAAATGCAGATGTGTTTTTAGTGGCATATTCTTTGGTAACCAAGGAAGACAGAATGCTTCATTCAGGACTTAGACAATATGATGCCAACATCTTTCAGTTTAATAATTCTTGGGTGGGGGGCAGAAAATACCGGAGGAGACCTGGTACTAGTAGTGCAAAAGCATGTTATTGAGGGGGGTGGGGGGGTACTAGCTTATGTTTGTTACTGGATCAGTTTACAATGCCACTGAGATCTTGGGTGTGCAAAACTGAGGGCCTGATTCGCAGGTTGGCATATGGAATGCTTCATCACAAGCGTGATGGATGTCCTACGGATAGCGACTTATGCCCTATGATGGAGCATCTCTTTTGCCAAACTGTAAATTCGGCCCTGAGTCTTCCAGTGTCTTTGTTTAGGAACAATGTTGCCTTTGCTCATGGCCCTGTGATGGTTGGTAGAGAATGCAAATGGCTGCTGGGAGGGTCACTGGCAGGTTACCTACTTTCCTAAAGGATGTGTGACTAATTGGAGTTCATGGGTCCTTTCGTGCACTTTTTGCATACCTTGCCAGCACTGAGTAAATGCATCATATTTTGTCACGTGCAACCCTACCTTCTGTACTACAGACATGGAGCACAGGAAATCAATCAGTTGCAAAAGGATCATGAGAACGTGACAAGCTGCCTGGAACCAGATGCTTGGGATTGCCCTGTTACGGAGGAGGTTAACCCTGCGATCAAAACTGTCAGGAAAACCTGGCCTCGTGCCTGCGAGCAGCGAATGTCTCGCGAGTTATGCTGCGACTCGGGAAATTGCAGTCAAGTGCGGTCACAAAATCTGACATTCGGAATGGTTGCTTTTTGTGATGCCTGCCATGTGTTGCTGCTTTACCCTGTCGACACTCCCAAAACAAAGCCCTTTTAGTAGTTCTTTCGGGGAATACAGTTGTCATTCTTTATTTTCATCATACTCACAACTGCACAATTTGCACACTCTATTGTTATGCATGTATTACCTAGTTCCAGGAGTTATCGGGCACTTTAAAGAGAACAATAGGTTGTCACAGGAACAGCTCAAACGCAAGATGTCGTCTAAAGAACAGTATTTTGTGTGGAGGTATCCATTTAGCATGGAATCAGCCTATTACATTTGTCTGTCCTTCTTTTAGGTCACTATCATAACTTGTACATTTCAGCCTTCTGGGTCATTAAAATATTAGTGAAGATAAAAGCAGGAGACAGTAGGAAGAGTTTACCAACCCCATAAAGCTGTTAACACTTACCCATTAACTAAAACAAATTACAAAAGGAAAGTTTCGATCATATGAGTTCTTACCCCAGAATCTGTCATTACTCTGTACACTAGCCATTTCTCAGATATCAGGGCCTGGTGATTCTAGCCTCCATTCCCTGGTTACATATTAATTATTGTAATTGATTTACATTTGTTTTTCACTATTGTGTGACTAATCCAGTCCCTGGCCTTATCTCCATCTGCAGTGTCTAGACCCTGTGAACTCTCATAACTGTTTCTAAACTCTGCTTGGCCTATTGCAAAGACATTATCAAGGTTCCATGTCAGAATATTGAGGTTTTTATGTCTTATTTTTGCATCTATGCATCTTGATTGTAAATATATATATATATATATATACATCATCAACGTACATTTTATTTAACGTTAATATTAGAAAATTAAAACTTACTGATATATGGCTACCTTCACAATGCAAAACAAAATACAATATTCAAATACAATACACAATGAATTCTTTTTAATTTTATTTGCAGGTTATGTAAATACCAAATATACAAAATACAACTATATATATATATAGCACTTTGCCTTTTGCAAACAGACACAGAATGTGAATACTTTGTTTATTTAATACACAATGACATGAAAGTATTGTTTTTGGAATTTAAATGTGATGAAAGAAAAAAATGCATTTTCTCACTTAAATAAGCACTTTTGCACATTAGGAACTTTTTTATGTTGGTTGCGTGACCACATGACCAAACTTTTGTGTTACCTGAGTAACCATACACCAATCACAGTGAGGCAACTGTGTTTGTCATAAGGTATATGTGTTTGTAATTGACATTCAAGTAGGTGAAGTGAGCAAGGCGGAGGCTTCCGCCGAAACGCGTCTTTTCAGCAGTTTTGGAAAATAAACTTCACTCTTAAGCAACTCACGGAGTCGGTGCCGTCCTTTATCTTGAGGAAATGTGCTTGGTAAAAAAAAAAAATATATAGTATATATCCACACTGGAAAAAAACAAAGGTTAGGTGAAAATTTAAAGATCTATAATTCGCGCCCCCAACATGCACCGTCTTGTCATCAATTTAGTTGTTTCAAATGTTGCAGTGATGTAATCAATCAAGTTTTAGAACATGTCATGAGTGATGTAATATGTGGAGTAATTAGCTGTGCATGGCGAGAGAGCGAGTTATAGACACCTTAGGGCAGTGGTCTTCAAACCTTTTAATGCAGCGCCCCCAAGTGTAAAAAAAATAATAATCGAGGCCCCCACAATATTTTTCTCAATTATTTTATTTAGCTGGCAATGTTTAAATATTGCTAGACTTATTTAAACGTTGCAGTTAAGTTCTGTGACCATTTTAAAAATGCAATCCAGTACATGATTGCCAAACATACTATTCTGGTCTGGCAGGCCTTACTAACGTGTAGAAGTATCCAGAGTGTAATTATTAGAAATGGTGGTGACGATTTTGAAGAACATTTGGAATCCCTTCCCTTATGACACCTTCTCCAGTCAGAATATAAAGGACAAAAGATGTCAGTGATAGCCCATTACAGAGAGGATTACAGCTAATATTTTTTTTCCTGCTGATAACAAAGCACTGCTATCAGCATAATGCTGCTTTTGGGCAGAGCTTGCCCCCCCCCCCCGGGATCAAATCAAAACATTAATCTCCACTTAGGAGATCTGGGTTACATCCATCATTCTTTTGCTCACAATGCCACCCAAGTTTAGACCTGGCCATATTCAAATCAGTCTTGACCTTGTGCCTCATGGGAACAGTCCTGCCCGAACTGCCAAGCCAGGTCCTCCCTGGACCGGAAACAAGCATCCTAGGACCGGTTTCGGAGTTTCACCCCTCATCAGCCAGGATAGCTTGAACCCAGTGGCACAGTGAGCCAGCAAACATTTTACTCAAGGTCAGTGCTCTCCTAAGGTTCGCAGATGTTACATCTGCTGACTTTCTGTACGCCCTGATCCAGAGATATTTAAATGCAGCTTTTATAGGGCTAATAAACCCACATCTTTTCAGTCTATATCCACTTTCCCACGTTTAGGAACAAGATTTGATTTTGTTGATTATAAGCCCAGAGATGTTTGCAAACTTTTCTAGTACTTTTAGAACCAACGGCCCTCACACCTTCACAACATGTACATACAAATGTATGTTGTCTGCGTAAAATGAGTGTGTGCAATCATTTATGGTTATACCAATACTGTTTAATTTATGGTTATTTCAAGACAGGTTCCTTTTCTGTAAAACTCTGCTCTCAGTAAACCAGCGCCACTAGAAATACAGAGGCTCTCAGAATGATGCCATTGGTTAGTTCAATGACTTTACTTACAAATGCCTGAACTTCCCAGGTTTTTAGAATTTCACTCTCCCTTCCAATATTCTTATTGACTCTCCTTTTTTATCCCCTTCCAAGATACACCACTTTTCCTTTTTGTCTTGTTATGGAAACATGCTTTCTTAGGGATACCCTTTGGTTACTCCTGCCATCTAACAGATGCGGCTCTGACTGAAATTTGTAGGGCAAGCAATAAAAGCTTCAGTAGCAATCACACCATCAACCCATTTTTCTGCTTGCACAACTTAACTACCGCTTCCTTCCTGGCAAATCAGTCTTCCTCCGCCTAACTTCAACGTGTCATAAAGAGGTAGCCTGAAGCCCGCTCGGCAGCAGCTGTTCTGGCCGTCTCCATGTTGCTCAGATTTGGAGCTGTCAGAGCTTGATTTATGGAGGCTGGATCCTGAAACTATTAGGTGGCATTACTTCTGCTCGGCCTAAATGCATCTGCATCCCAGAATAGCACACAGAGGTAAACTCTGTAAAAGTGGCAGACTTTAGTCTTTAGTAACAGGCAATTAACCGCTACAGCTAAATGTCCTTTAAAAAACCATGGAAGAAGAGATGTTAATTTCTTAAATTTGACATTAAACAAACAACTCTATCAAAACTTGTGATGTTCTATATATTTCGCAAAAATGCTTAAATAAATAAAATCAAATTAAGATGCAAATGTAAGTAGGTATCTGTCCAGTTTATTTATAATGTTAGAATGTAGAAGGTGACAAAGACCAATATGGGATGAAGAGTAAGCCACCGAGGAAAACAGAGGGAAGGAAAAACAATGACAAGTGTTGAGAAGCTCAATAGTTTCATAAGGCATCTATTTCATAATTAAGATTTTCCTGTGCCCCCAACAGCATCGTGTGTTACTATTCTCCCATTGGCCTGCTATGGGCATTACAAGTGGCCTAGTTAATGGGCCGGATTTTCCCTGACCCTGATCTGTCAAAACCAGGGGTACCAGTACATCTGGGGGTGGTGAAAATCTGTCCATTTCCCCATACTTTTGCATGGAGATCTCAGCCGTTTTCAGCTGAAATCTCTAAGGGGGAAGAAAATAGCTCTTCTGTGTTATTGAGGATTGCATATTTCCCATGGGGCCAATGTGCAATTTATGCTAGTCTGTAGTGCACCATCTCTGAGCTTTACACAAGCTAAATATTAGAGGGATGTTTATGTACCCATGGATAAGCTACTTCAAACTACCTTCAGGGAGGAGAGCTCTCCATTCGGTAAGGTATTTCAACTATATTGAATAAGCTCTGAAGTTCAAGTGTATGTGATCAAAGGGTCAAGAGTGGAGCTCACAAACGGATAATTCACAATCTGGAAACCAACAGAAGACACAATGGGGAAGAATTTCCAAAAAAGCCACGCAATGCAGCGCAACCTCCTCCGAGGCTACGCTGTGTTGTGCGACAGGGAGGGGGCAGGAGAGCGCCATATCTTCAGAGTTATGACTCTCTCCTCCCCTTTCCAGTGCGCCAGCGCTGATTTCAGCTGCTGTGCGCCATGCACACACCTTAGCGCTGCAGCGTTTGGGTGTGAGCATGAGTGTAGCAAAGGTTTTTACAGGAAGGATACCCTTCCTGTAAAATACTGTGCTAGGCATGATACAAAGCTTTTTACACTTAGCAAACGGGCAAGACAGTGCAGAATGCATGGAAAGTCTGAAAATCACAGAGAAATGAAAGCATTTCTCCTGTTAGCCCCTCCATTGAAGGGGTGCTAACTTTTTGCGCAAAACCATGCTTACAAATCTTTGTAAATATAGTTTAGCATCAAAAGGCATGGATGGTTGCATGGGAACGCCCATGTACCACCCATGTACCACCCCCTTGGCGCAAACTATAACAAAGCAGTGCTTTGCACTACTTAGAGGTTGCTTTCCAGCACAAAACAAGTTTTGCACTGGAAAGAAAATAGCAACAAAAAATTGCACTGGTTTGCGTCACTTTTGTGGCACTAAACCAGCGTAAAAGGTTTGAAAATCACCACCAATAAGTATAGTGTTGACTGACATGAATGTATACTGCATGTGAGTAATTTCACATCCATAAAAGCTGGTTTACTGACAACAGTCACCTTTAGTGGTAGTAGGTGAGTCATATAATGCACATGAAATTAAAACAATGTTATAAACAGAGCATAAATGGCAAACTGCAAATAAACCAGCCAATTACATGCTGTTAAACCTCCATTACTGTGGTGTTCGACAACATAATGGTAGACCATCCCAAATTGTCTTCAACATGACTATATCTTCACAAAATTCACCCTGAAGGTCAACCTGGAAATTTAACCAACCGTGTGATAATGTGAAAGCAAACAGTGAAGTCTCTCAAAAATGATGACAAGGTGATTGTCTAAAATATATATATATATTTTTTTAAAGAATATAATCTGTGATGCTGGATGTACAAGCTAAGAATCGCCCGCCTTTTTCCACCATAATAAACTTTTACTTACAGCGAGAAAAGTACAGTGAAACATGCAACCTGACTTCATCAGTTTGGGAGACAGTTGAAAGTCCAGTTTATCTTCTTTTCCAAACATTGTGTTTTTTTATTTTCCTTTTTTCATATTTTTTCTCCTCAATATTATTGAAATTATGGAGAGATATATAGTTCTGCAGCCAAATCTTTTTTACATGTATTTTGGAAAACACGTTGGAACTATGGAGACAATTGTATTTGGAAATTCCACTTCCAAAGAGGATGAAACTCCAAAAAGTGCAGAACATAATCACTCAAATTACGTGGCTCATTGCAGATTATACTCATGATCAGCCATGTGCCAATGTATTTCTGTATGGTAATGTAGACCTAACATCTTTGGCAAGGTTTCCTCTGTCTTTTTGCTTCTGACTTCCTGTTTTTGAATGTGTGCTCAACTTCGTTTTTGCTGGTTTTAGGACTCTGGGCACTTCATTACTGCTGACCAGTGCTAAGTGCATGTGCTCTGTTTCTAAAATGTATGGCATTTGTTTTCTCAATGATTGACATATTTGATTTACTGCTATGTCCTTAGTACAGTGCACTACATGTGCCCAGGGCCTGTGAAGCAAATGCAACTATGAGACTGCACCACTGATTGTGCCACTCACATGAGTAGCCCTTCAAACATGTCTCAGGCCTGCCACTGCACAGCCTGTGTGTGCATTTTTTAACTGCCATGTCGACCTGGTAAGTACACATCATTGCCAGGCCCAAACCTTCCCTTTGATTACATGTAAAGCGCCCCTAAGGCAGGCCCTAGATAGCCCCATAGGCAGGGTACAGAGTATTTAAAAGGTAGGACATGTGTTTTTTTTAGATTTACATGTCCTGATACTGAAAAACCGCTAAATGAGTTTTTTTACTGCAGCAAGGCCTATCTCTCCCATAGGTTAGCATTGGACACTTTATAAGAGTATCTTCCATTTGGGAACAGATGGAAAATTGGAGCTCAGTGTCTCTGGGCTCACAATTAAAAAAAACACATCTTTTAGTGAAATTGTTTTTTATACTGCAGGTCTGAAAATGCCACTTTTAGAAAGTTGGCATTTTCTTACTTTAACCATTCTGTGCCTCTGCCTGTCTTTAGACTACACGTCTGAGTTGAATGAAAGTTGGGCTTTCTGAATTCACTCTAGACAGTAGCACATATTTATTTATTTATTTATTTATTTTTTGCATTTGTAATGCGCGCAGATACCCACAAAGGGTTTCCCGGCGCCAGGCCTAAGAACCCAACAGCACAGAAAGCAAGACGGCCAGAGACCACAATTATTTATTGAAAAGCCAGGTTTTAACGCTTTTCTTAAAGCTGACAAAGTTTTCCTCCTTTCGTAAAGCTGGGGGAAGGGAGTTCCATAGGACTGGCCCCAGATAGGAAAACGATCTCCCTCCCATTCTGGTCAGTTTAAATCTGGGTACCACAAAGTTTGCTGCATTTAAAGAGCGGAGGTTACGTGCAGGAAAGTAGGGCCTAACTAATTTTTCCAAATACTTTGGTGCGGTTCCTGATTTTATTTTAAACATATAGCTCAGGGCTTTGAACCGAACCCGGTTCTCCACCCTGAGCCAATGCAGGTCCTTAAGGTACTTAGAAATCCTCGCTGTCCTGGGGATTTTACACAGCAACCTGGCTGTGGAGTTCTGGACAAGCTGAAGCCGTCTGATTACGGCTAAGTTGGAACCCAGGTAAAGGATGTTACCGTAGTCAAGCCGTGATGTAATGAGGGAATTGACTACGGTCTTCTGGGTATCAGCAGGCAACATCCAGATAATCATCCGCAGCCATTTGAGGATAGTAAAGCAAGTACCGGCCACTTTGTTGACCTGTTGTTTCATCGATAGTGTGTCATCGATGTGCACCCCTAAGTTTCTGACCTGGGTAGCTGGAATAGGGAAAGCGCCCAGGGATGGCGGCCAGTGAGTATCCTGCCAAAGGTCTCTGTTTTTACCTAAGAGAAGGATCTCCGTCTTCTCCCCATTGAGCTTCAGCTGGTTCGTTGACATCCAGCTGAAGACTTCATGAAGACCTAGTTTCAGCGCAGAGGGGGATGAAGGATCGGAATTGGTGAGAGAAAAAATAATCTGCGAATCGTCCGCATAGGTCATTAGTTCTAGACCAACTCGCTCCGCTAAATCGGCGAGAGGGCGGAGATACAGATTAAAAAATAGCGGACTCAAAATTGAGCCCTGAGGCACGCCATGGGGTGAACAAAAGGTGTCTGACTGGGCCTGTGAAGACGAGATCTGAAACGTCCGGTTGCACAAATAGGATTCAATCCAGTCCAGCGCTGCCCCTCCGACACCATCCTCACTCAGCCTGGTAAGCAGTCTGTCGTGTGAGATGGTGTCGAAGGCTGCACTTAGATCGAGTAGGACAAGTGCAACCATTTGCCCATCGTCCATGAGCCCCCTAATCTTCTCGGTGACTCCCAGGAGGGCGGATTCGGTGGAATGGCCAGCCCTGAAACATGACTGGGAGAAATGGAGCAGGTTGTTATTCTCCGTAAATGTGGTAAGTACACCGTGAATGTGTTTCTCCAGAATTTTTGAGAAAGCAGGCAGCAGGGAGATGGGGCGATAGTTGGCCAACACCTCAGGATCAGCAGAAGGCTTCTTCAGCAGAGGGCTGACCATGGCGTGTTTCCAGGACGCTGGAACTTTTGCCAGATGAATAGAGGCATTTAATGTCTCAGAAATGATCTTCAGAGCAGAGTCATCCAGTTGGCTTAAAATGCTAATAGGGAGAGGGTCACAAGGAGAGCCTGACTTAATAGAGGTAGCTAGGGATTTCAAAGTTTCCAAAGTAATGGGTGGCCAGGAATCAAGCCGGCATCCTACTGACCTAACTGGAGGCGGATCTTCTCTGCCGTCCCTCAAAGGAGGGTTGATATTGGCAATGATGGTCTCAATCTTTTCCACAAAATAGGTGGCAAGGTCTTGACATTTTTGGGTGGTGAGGGGGCATGCAGCAGCCATAGAATTTGCTCCAGCTAGTTCTTTAACTGTATTAAAGAGAGTCCGTGCTTTATTAGCAGCAGTGTTAATGGTCTCTGTTACATAACAGGCTTTGGCTCTCGTACAAGCTGAGTGATAAAGGTTTCTGGCCTTACGATAGATCTCTTTTTTTAGAGGGTCATAGTGTTTGCGCCATTTCCGTTCAAGTGCCTTACACTTAGTCTTTCCTAATTTAAGATCCTCAGGAATAAGGAAAGGAAACTTCAAAACTTCTAATTTGGCAGGTGGTCACACCACAGCTTTGGCAGTCCTACAGCGGATGGCACGTTGCACCATCCCTGTAGGACCGCCAAGGTCGTAATAAGACCCTTGTTACATCTTTGGTGGACCTGTCTTCTGTAGGACCGCCAAAGCTGTGGTGTGACCACCTGCCATATTAGGAGTTAAATCCTGGTCTGATGGGCGGTCCTCTGTCGGTGTAATGAGGTGGTCTGCTAGGCTCAAAGAAGAGCCTATCATACAGACAGCTGCAGTCAGACCGCCGACTGCACTTTCCTGCACGGTGTGGCACATATGCCACACTGTGCAGGAAAGAGGGTGCAAATTTAGGGGTCACTACATGTGCATCCCTGCATGCACCCCCAGGCCGAAATCCGGCAGAGGGCCCTTGTTGCCATTCCTCCACGCTTTTCATGGTGGGTTCACCACTGTGAAAAGGGCTGTGAAATGGCAACTCAGAATATGCTCGGCAGTGCCGAAGAACACAAGAAGAATGAGATAGAGTAACAGAACAAGCACACTCAAGTACCCACTTTTGAGTTCCCTAAATATCCCAAACTATATACAGAAGGACCTGAGTGTGAATACTTAATGTTGAAATATGGCCCACTTGGGATGCAACAGGAAATTGCTTGAAATATCAGCCTGTTCTTTGATCACTGAGCCTCACTGCCTCGTCCGGCAGTGACCTGTGATGCACAGGCATGGCGCCAAGGCTTGTACATCTGCCACATGTCTAACGCATCCGACAAAAATGACTGGAACAATTTAGGATCATGCAAATGGAGGTTGTTGACATTTGCTGACGAGCCTCTGTGGGAGCCCTGCTGTAATTCTGTGTTGCCTGCTCCTTGACACGCTATTTATCGCTCTTCTCGGCGCACTGCGGTGCAGGAATTTGGCTCACTGAGCCGCCCCTCAGTGGCTGTCAGTCTGGGCTAACAGTTAATCCCTCACATATTGAGGATGCGGAACAAAACCAATATTTTCGGGCAGAAGCTACACTGACTTAGCGCAGCATAAAACAAATATATGTCAGCGACAGCAAAACAGTGTTTCAGAATTTGTTTTATCAAAAACTCTTTGTTTTTCATAAATCTGCCTAAAAAAATGTGGTTTTATTTCAATCTGCTCATAAAATGTGAAGATATAAAGTGCAGAGATAAAAGAAGTGCCAACACTAGAAAACAAAGGCCGCATTTAACAAAAAAATCAAATATTGCAATAAACTTGAATAATGAGAGGAGGCTGTTTCCTTTCACGTCTAAAATATGCGAGTAGCTTTGCCGGCCAGCTCCAGTAAATTACTTGACCTTAGAATATTCTTTTATATGTGGGCTGAGAGCCAAGTTCACAAGTCTGCAAAAGCACAGACTTCTGTTTGCTTTCTTAAACGTTATCAACTTCCGGTGTTATGCCCAAAAATGAAAGGAACGTAGAAGGAAAATCCGTGATGCCTGCCTTCCTTTTCTATGTCAACATTGTGGAGCAAGACCCCATTCTCTTACGGAACAGCTGTTTCTCAAAATACAACAATCATTTCCATAAAGTTAGAATGCTAGGCCAGACATGATTATAAGTACCTGTCTGTATTTTGCTGTTAAATAAAATGCATAAATATCGCAACGTGTGGGTGCCACATTATCAAAACCTTCTGGTTTGTCTGGCTTTGAAAATCTTTCATCCTATCTCAGTTAAGGTGTTTCATCTCTAGGGTGCCTTCAGAAACCCTATGACTGAGCTACGAAAACGGTTTGAAGCAAGCTAGGGGCACAGTGCACCCCTTCGGCGTTTCTAAGGAGTTGTTTGGGGGGTGAGCCAACAGAAATCGATGAAGATGCTCAGTTTTTTTGCAGGGTGAAGAAGGATTTCAGGGCGGATGACAAACTTGATGTCTACAGTGGGTACTTTGCTTATTTAGGTTCAGATTGTGGGTCAGGTGGAGTAGATTTCCCATAGGGAATTCCGCTCTGCAGTTTAGAGTGGACTGGTGTTACCACATCTGTATTTTCTGAGTGTTTGAGAAGCAGACTCAGGACACAAGAGTCGCATGAGGCTTTAGTTGCAGCAGCAGGCAATCCTATTTCTCTGGTTTGTTTTCTGACAGGGAAACATACAGTGCTTCCCCCTGCCAGCATTTTAGTTTCCCTTCCCCTCTACTCTCCACATCCAACGTCCCTCAATCATCACCCCATCCAGAGGCTGAGCCATAAATTTACTATGTGATTACAGCGGGTGATGAATGCATGGATTGAACCAATGAAATGGCGAGTTCCATGTAGTTTAATGACCGGAAAAACAGGTTTTGCATGGTAATTCCCATTTCCAAGGGACTTAACTTAGAATTGGATGGTACTGGGACTGATTTATTGCACGGTAAGAGTCAGTACCATCCCGCTCATAATCAGGGCCTCGGAGGGTGACGATGGGCTGAAGAAGACACCCTACAAATGAGGTGTGTCCAAGGGTCAGCTAATGGGCGAGATGTGCCTTGGATGGGTGTCCCAGTACTAAGGCAGGTTGAAAGCATCCCACAATATGAGCCAATAGGACCGGTCCAGTTTCTTTTTGTAGTGAGTATGGTGAACTCAAAGACGGCGTCCCCAGTGTGAGGACATCTTCTAGCAATGTAGCTCCCAACAGTGTAGAAGCAATTTCTGGACCTTGAAGACCTCACTTTCAACCATGTTCCTTACGTATACTTTACCTTCCCAGCACAAAATGCAATTTACTTTACATGGGCAGTGAACCTTGGGAGAGCCAATGCAAAAGATATGCTAACAAAGTCCTTACTGCAGTGCATGCTTTGCGTTGCAATGGTGGCTCAGTTGATTAATGCGTCACCTATTTTAGGACCCTGGGTTTATTGGGAGGTTCCCGGTTCTCCTGAGGATTCAGTAAACCTGAAAAACATAATTAGACATATTTCGCATTTGTTTACAACCAAAACATTCGACGTGTTTGTCCTAGTCACTGGTGAGACTACGGCTTCCACACACGGAGCAACAAGTTGCACTGGAATGCTAAAAACCCTTATGGATGTGCTTTGCTCAAGTAGTTGTTAGTTTGAGGTATTTCACTAACTGGAAAGACCTGGATAGATATTTTATTTTATTAACTACAGATATGTTGTCATGTGCATAATGACACTATGCAAATATCATCTGGGAAACCTACATGCATCCCTCTTCCTCTTTGCACCAGTCACGCTCGGGGCAAAATAGCATCACTGAATCCCATGCTAAAACACACGTGCATGTTTTAAAAGCATGCAGGCAAAACTTTCTGTTACACTGATGACGTTTGAAACTATCTACCACTTGTGAAATATGGTACACCACTCCACTTCAATGCTACTTTGTATTTTAAAGTATGTAAATCACTCTGAATTTCATGAAAGAAACAATCCATATGGTCATGTAAGCTCTACATGTGACCATATATCCGAAATCGATAAACACCTATAAGAGGGACCCATCTTTTACTGACTCCATGATTCATGTTCATTCTCTATTTGATGCATTTGTTGATACTAGACTTTGGGGCAACTGTACAAGAAAATGGTGCAGCATGGCATTGCGGCAAAGTTTTGCAGCGCTGCACTGCACCATTTCCAAAACACAGGGGTGCACATTATTTACAAGAATATGGTACACATTTGTGTTTTTCCTAGCACTTGTGTTAAAAATAGCTGCCTAGCGTCAACACAGGCCCTTTTGCGCCAGAGTGCAAGGGTGCCTGCATTGCAGGGATGATTGTTTATGTGCAGGAAGGTAAACAATCAATAATGGTGTGTTGCTACTTCTAAGTAACAAATCACTATTGTTTAATGATTGTTTTTGCACATGAAGGGACACCTTCATGCACAAAAACAATCATTAAAAGCAAAACCGAGGAGAAATAAAATATTTCTCCTTGTTGCACCAATCTGACGCCAGCTTTTGCAAGTGGTTAGTTTTTGGCGCAGCCTCATATTTACAGATCCTTGTAAATGTGATGCAGCATCAAAAAGCAATCAGTGTTGCAGTGGACTGCCCACAGCAACACCCTTTGCATGCCCCTTTCATGCAGATACCTGCGTGTAAGGGTACCATATTTAGAAAGCGGTGTTAAGCCACAAAAAGTGGCTTAATGCCTCTTTGTAAATATGGAGCAGGGCATTGCACCACCGGAACACCATAAAAGTGACATTCCAGTGGCGCAATCCCCTTGTACATATGCCCCTTTTAGCCATTTTCTGATTTCAATTCCAGTTTTCCAAACATAAGAGAGAGTTTGGTCCCAAATCGGGGTTGAAAGATGTGAATACATTTCGTATCCATTAATTTTTTCCCTGTATAGATTGTCTAGCTAAAGCTTGGCAACATTTGTGCATGGAAATGATTCCAAGATTTACAGCTCAGTAAGGTACTTCCATCCCAAATTTCGGGCTACTCGGAATAAAGGTGCTTTGTCCCTCACACACTGATTGCCTCCTTGAATTGCTGATTTAACCCTGAAAATTATCCCTTTTTTGATTAGCTGAGTTCTGAGTGACGTCATGTTGACTATTTGTAAATAGTATCATTTGTGAATTACAGTAGTAAACGTCTGAATATAATTTACAATCCCAAAGTTCAATCCACTCATACATTTAGGAAATATTTGTGTTCTTTGGCATTGCTTTTTTAAAAATTAATATTTTTATTGAATTTTTTACAACATATAACATGTAATCATCAACGCTTTGTCGTTACAGGGAGGCAGCCCAAACTGGCTGTGTTGGTTGTAGTACAATTTTAACTTACGTATGCTTGGGTGCCCCCCCCTATCCACTGTCCCAGTAGGAAGAAAGGAAAGAGTGAAGGGGGAAAGGAAAGGAATTTAGGTAGAGAGAAAGAGAGATCAGCCCTTGAAGGTTGCCTTAGAGGTGTCTTTCAATTTGGTGAGTACTATTTTAACTGCTGCAGTTAGTAGGAGATCTAGTAGGTCTCTGTCTTGTTGAGAGTCTAACTCTGTTGTCATAATCAATGAGTCGTTTAAAACCTTTAGTGTCTCGCTCTAAAATGTATCAGAATATGAGAAAGCCAACTTGTTACCAATCTCAGTTGTCTGGCATCATGTTTGGACTTCAGGGTATTTCTGCTTTTCTATGTCTACTCCTCTAGATGCAAACTATTTTCAAGCGGTAACAATCTGAACAAATGCTTGGCAACAGGAGATTTTTGGCTGAAAAATGAAAACAATATGTTCTCCTGCACAGAGAGCGCGTGTTCAGTAGCAGTCGGCACAGATAAGAGTGGTGGGGTAGGGTGGGGTGGGGGGTCAAGTAAGTCGACATTTGATGGGAAAAGTAAAATTAAATAAAAAAATAATAAAATCACTTACCTTGCGCTCGCCGCATCGCCGGCTCAGCAATGCAGCGAGCGCAAGGTGGGTGTCTTATTTAATTTTACTACTACATTTGTACGTCAACTTACCCTTTATGCATCCTTACAACAAATGTTTTATTGGGTAACTCCATCTTTCACCAGGTATAAGCTGAATGGTTTGGGCCCCTATGTTTCTACAGGGAATGTGTATGTTTGTTTTCCTCACTCTCACTTTTAAAGTGTTTGATACAAGTGTCTAAAGCTTCATTACTCTTAGAACATGTCAATCATAACACCCTGATAGCACAATACAGCAGGATATGTATCCTAAGCAAAGATATAGCCCAAAAATTAAAATACCCCCCACTTGAATCATATTTCTATTCACACTGAGCTTAGAAAGTGATGAAACCTGAACCTCGTTAGAAGAGTTCCTTTCCCTCTCTCATCTTCCTCCCATCTATCCTTCCACCCTTCTATCTACTCATCCATTCATCTGTCCATTCCCATTCTTTCACCCATCCATCCATCCATCAGTATATCCATCTATCTAACCATGTGTCCTTTTACCCTTCATCTGTCCTTCCTTTCTTCCTTCCATCTGCATTTCACCTTTTCTTACTTTATTCCTTTCAAGTTTCCTTTCTTATACTCACCCTTTCTCCACCTGTTTTTTTTCTTTCCCTTTTCTATTTCCCAATCTATCCATATGTTGTCTTGAATCCTTACTTTTCTTTCTTATCTTTTTCGTTCTCACGTTTTCTATTTGTCCCCCTCTCTGTGTTTTGCTCTATTTTCATAATTTCTCTTTCCCTGTTGTTCTGTGCAGGTCAGCCAACCTACCACACCCCTAGCAGTGTTTGTTATTTATGAGCATTTTGTCTGCAGGCCTCAAGACAAAAGAGGCTTTTAAACAACTAATTATAGTTTTAGCCCACCACAGTTCACCAGTCCATGTGGCCCAGTGGTAACCCCCGCTTAAGCTGCATACATCGGGGTTCCCCACGACACTGGTCCTAAGCTAGACATGATGGAGATAGAGGTCATGTGAGGCAGACATAAATGCTTGCTGTAGCAGACTGCAATACCATCAACCATTGCTAGAGGTCCCGCAGGCTTTCACCTCTGCTCCTCCAACTCTGGAGAGCAGATCATTATGAAACACCAGATGCTTCTTTTTCTGACAGTAGGCCCCATTCCAAATATTTTTTTCTTTATTTTTACAAAGAGCATGCCTTCATGTGGCTTCAGCACATACATTTGCATGTTCACTTTTGTAAGTGTAATGGTTTTGCTTGTTTCCTATAGCTGAATACTTAACCAATTGCTGGGTTCTGCTGGCAATAAGCACATGGAGGCTCTCATCTCACCCCTGAGTGTCTTTCAAGACGTCACACTAATATTCATATTGAGTGCCAGTCACTTTTATTTAAAAACGGCTTGTATGCCCCATAAAGAACAACTCTTAGATATTTCCTACAATGTACAAGGCAGGATCCATCAATTTGAAGTGATTTAAGAGCAAGGGTAGAACGAGCATACGGGAATGGGCATACATTGTAAGGCTGGGGCAAGAGTGAGGCAGAGTGGGCTATTACCCAGGGACCCCACCTTCCAAGCACCCCCCTCGGGGAGGGGAACTTTCTCTTTATCTATTTCTCAATCTTATTTAATGTGCTATTCGATATTATTTGGAATCATGTTGCTTGTATTAGCAGAAAAATGGTAATAAAATATAAAGTCGTTCCTGACAGGTCCCCTGAAGTATGCCTTGTTCAGGGTCCTCAAAGATGATTCTACATACAGGAGAGAACTGGGCATGACAATGGCAGCTGTGATGTGGGGACATGGATGATGGGGGCTAAGCAAGGAAGCAGTCAACTACATATGACATAGACAAGGGGAGGGCAGGGCCGAGAGAAGGATGCGGTCGAGTGACACGGCAGGGCAAATACGAGCAATTGATGAGGGTGGGGATGAAAGCAACCAAGTATTGGAGGATGAATAATGGGGCAATGGGGTGAAAGGAGTCGGAGAGACGATGAGGAGCGAGGGAGGAGGGTAGGAGGAAAGGTTGTGAGAGTGCGTGAGGGCACATGGAGCAGGAATGAACTGGGGAAACGAGTAAGCGACTTGTGAGACACTGGAAGCAAGGTCCTGTATCGCCAGACCCTCGTTTGTACAGTAACAGGACAATGAAGCCTTCCATAAAATGTTATGTGTGTAAAGGACACCCCACCCAACAATGGTACACCATGAGCCCTAGATGAGAGCCTGTAGCTGGAGGGGGCTACCCTAAAACCCTCTCTGCACTACTTCTTGGATGTACACTGTTTAACCCCTTCGATGCTTGTGACGGAACCATTCCGTCATCAGTCACGGTTGAGCTGTGCTGCTGACGGAATGGTTCCGTCACGACCACACCCAGTTATGGAATGTCCGGCACCGGAGGGAAATCGGGGCAGCACGCAAGGTGTTAAAGTATTGTTAACAGGAGGTCTCATAAAAAGCTAACTGTCTTTAGCAAGACCAATGAGGATCTATGAGTACAAACAGCCCACACAGAAGCTGACACATAGCCACACCGATACTGATAAAGTGAAAGGTTTTGTCTTTACTATAATGAGAAGGGTTTCTCAACTATCGTTAATGCACCTAGAATAGGAAGAGTATGACAACAACACAGAGGATAAGTACAGCACAGTCAGCAGAACCAGTGCAAGCTTTCATCACTCGCCGCACACCAAACAGGCACTTCATAGGCAGCAGCAGGGCAAAGTTTCTTTGCGCTCACTCACAGACCAGGTCATAATGCGCTGCAGTGCAATGCTTCCATCTTACACAAAGAATAGACATGCTGGGCACAACAGAAGTGTATACTTCCTCACCAATAATAGCTACAGCAAAAGTGAAGCTACGGCTGTTCTATGTTGTGCATGTGAGAGAAAAAGAGAGAAATGGTTGAACTGCTGTTTTTCAGGGTGTACCTGCTCCTGTGAATCTATATTTTCAAGTGTGTGATAATCCATGGACAGCCATGAATAATCAATGGACAACCATAGTTTGGTAGTGAGCAGAACAAAAGTGCAGAACTGTATATGTCTTGTGTCTGTAAGGAAACTTTCACTGTGTAGGTAATACAATTAATGGCGGGAAGTGGTAGAGCCATGAAGGCTGCAGCTTTCCCAAAGAACCAGCAACAACAAAGGTGCGTACCCAGGGTTGGATTGGGAATGAAAATCGGCCCGGGCACACAAAAAGAAATCAGCCCACATTTGCATAAACACTCCTCATATCACTGCGTTGGTGTAATCTTTTGGGGGTGGGGGGGGGGTATGGGTGTTAAAAAAATGCACGCGTTAGTTTACACTGGTGAAACAAGTGAGGCCACTTCTACTCAGGCCCCCTGCCCCCGCTCAGTATGTGCAGACATTAATGGGCCGGCTCGAGGGACAAAGGGAGTGATACCTGTGCAAAACGGAGGTAATGAGCACCCATCCGCCTCTAGAAAGGCCACTCAGACTCCCACTGGGCCGCTGACTGTATCAGAAGAACAGAGACAGCGCCCAAATAGCCCTTCAGGCTGAACAAAAAAGCAGCCCACAGCAGCCCTCGGACACCGGCCTCTCGGGCATTGCCCGAATGCCCACGTTACCAATCCGACGCTGTGCGTACCTAGTGACAAGAGCCCCCCAGAGTTCCACGTTTGCATGCAACTTTCCACATCACTACTGTGATCCTATGCTCAGGTGGGGACTTCAGCCTTACCCCTCTTCCTAGGGGATGGCGGATAAAGAAAACTGGTCCCTCAAAGGAGTCAACAACTTCCTCCCTCTTCTCTTCTGACCAGCGTTGTACCCCTACATGTTTCCTGACCATTCCCATTTTTCTCTCTGTATTAACAGGGACAATGGCGATAGCTCCTGTGGCTGGTTCTATTTCCAGCCTCTGCACACACAGCATGCATCTTCCTCTACTGTGGGAAAGCAGGGTAGCTGACAGTGATCATGCAGTGCCTCACACTGGCCCTGGGGAAAGACAAGAGGAGGAATTTAAAGATACAGATTACGCATGCTACCGGACACCATTTGAGGTGGACCACTGGGCAGACACAAGCTATTGGGTCAAAACCACAGCGGTTGAAGTCAGAATCAGAATTCTCTTTTATTCGGCTGTGAACAGCCGTAAAAGCATGCAAGTCGTGCACAAATAGCAGTATAATATATGTGGTTGAGTCATTTTCCTCTGGTGTCTTGATGTACATCATGCAATAGCAAATTCAAAAGCTTTATTCGACAATTAAGTCATAAAAGCATACATACATCATGCAATAGCACTGCAAACTGGGCCAAACACACCCTTTACCCACTTTACTCTATGGGAAGTGAGGATACAATACAATACAAAACAATTTCGAAAGCACGTAGCTGACCTCAAAGAGGAGGAGCTGTTAACAGCCTTGCAGGGCGGGAGTTACAGGGGCAGAAACAAAATACTCAACAGTCAAACAATAGACACAATAAATCACTGTTCAGCACAGATAATATTTATTTAGTAAAAGAAAGTACTTTGATAACATAGTAGTGTGGTATACTACACATTCATATAGGGTTATGACTGCAAGATTAAACAATGTCACCCACAGGCTTTTAAGAAAGCTCCACACTGCCTTTCACCGGCTTCTACGGCACCCCTAAAGTCTACGGTGACCACTCATCAAGTCACGTTTAGGCAAGATTTGGCACTAGTTGGATAGTTGCCTGCCTACCCCAGTATATACCTCAGCACATTTTACTGCTTTTGTTCACTGTCCTACCCTTATCTCTGCGTGCAAAATGGACATTCAGCTGCATATGCTCTCAGCCAACCCCACTCTTCCCCAAAATTATGAATACATGCTGCTGGCTCTTACATGTCTGTTTCTACAGCTTGTGGTTTGTGTGCACTGGTGGTAGACTTATGTGTATGTGGCTCTTTACGACTACATACTGCTTGTTTAGTTTGTTGGCCATGTGGATTAGGAACTTGGCTTTCCATATTGTTCCGTTCTCAGTTATTTGCGTATCCCTGTGTGCTCATTTCGATTTCACCCAAGGCGGTATGAAGAGCAGTTGTTGTCAGTGCTGTTGTTTATAAAATGGATGGCCTGTGGGGATGTGCCTATGTTGGTGGCATGCATTGAGGTGTCCTGGCGGCAGGTTACTTTTGAAGCTTCCGGTATGTGTTTTTACTTACCTGATAGGCTGATGCATGTTGCCTCAAAATGTCAATGCTTTTCAAGTGACCTTTATTCATTTTAGCGAATTTTTCACAATTCCATAATTGTTTTTGTGGCTACACACACGGTGAACAGATTTCTTTGAAGGGTGCATCTCATATCCCCCTTCCACGAAGATGGGGGTGGGGGGAATGAATGTGTAGGGGGAGGGAAAATATTTTTTTAAATGTAACTTTTTTCAGTGTTTTCCCAGCAGTATCTGGGATGACAGAGGCTGCCCAGATAATTCAGACGCTTCTCTCATGGTATGAGAGCAGCGCCAGGATTGGTCTGAGCGGCCTGAACTGCTAATCAGAAACTGCCTTGTAGCCAGCGACTTTTCTCCAAACCCGGCTGTGAACACTGCAGGGTTGGAGAAATAGAAGTGTGCATGTTTGTTTGGCAGGCCTAGGATGGCCGGCCAAACTTACATTTGCACTTCTAAGTGCCCACCACTCCTCCCACTCCCGCCCTGCCCTACACGCATGCCCAAGGCAGTACCAGAAAAAAATAGCATCATTATATTTTTCTGTGACTGAGGCGACGCTCCGCCACCTGCTCCCTTGTGAAGAAGTCATGGTATGTGAGAAAGATCAGTTATCCTGTATTTGCCAGGACAGTTGCAGTTTTTCACCATCTGTCCCAACAAATTTCAGTAGATTTAGCACCTGTCCCAGTCTATAGAGTCGACTGAGGAATCAAAATTTTCATGTATTCCAGTGTTAGCAAGCTCTGACAGAAAGCAATTACGTTAACAAATATGTCACTGGGTGTAAAAGTTATATTTAGTAACCCGTAGTACCTCATTTCAAGTGCTTCCTAAAATGGCGGTGCCGGTGCTGTCAATGAATTTAATCAGTGCTGCTCGGTTGGTATAAAATTGTAGTCCTGCTGTTGTGTTTGTGGAAAGGCCAGGTTTGTTTTTTTCAAAATACGTTCCCGCTATCATCCGGATTCAAGAATCTGTGAAAGGTGAGTGAATGACCCTGCAATGCCCTCATTTCGGTTTGCATATGCACTTCACAGAAGCTTCGCTTTTCCCTTCAACTAAAATGAACCCTATGGGGAGAGAGTCAAGACTTTCACTCATTACGTCGTGCCTTTAATGTTGAATCCTTCAGTTCCTTCAGGGGAAATGAATACTTTGGAATAATTAGCAATTTACATATATACTTGTCAAAAGAGATACATCGCAAGTTGAAAACCCTGAGCTGGCCTAATTCCCATTTGTTGGCTATTTTTTTTTTCTTCCGGAAGCATCGCCATGTTGTAATCTGAATTCCGGTCACATCCTGGTCCTGCTAATAAAGGGGCTTGGAGCAGAGAGCAAAAGGCGCGCGCTAATCCGTGCTCTTAAATCTCTCTTGTGGGCACTGTGGTTGATTTAAGGAGAGCCCAGGCACTGTCAGTGTGAATTAATATGCCACTGTCCCGACACCGGCGAATGGACTCTGCTTCAAGTCACGCGGTAGTCCAGGAGACTTGCAGTTTCAATTAACCTCCCATCTACAGGGCCAAGTGAGGAATGATCATTTGAATGATATACCCATGGCACGCTCATTAAACCGTGAGTCGTAGCGATCCAAAAAGTAATTCTAGAGTATTTTATATATCTAAGAGCCCATTTTTACACGTTGAATAAGTCATGATGCACGCTCATTGGGAGCACGCTGTCCAAATGAAACATATGGTAATGAAGGAATATTGCTTATGGCCACCTTGAGGAAGACACTACTAGGCCTTTAACGATGCCCACCCTATATCGAGAGCAATCGAGTAGGGCAAGGAGCAGAATGGCTCTTTTAAGTCACGTAGTGAGGGAAAAGCCATCAAGTCTCTTTGACGGCTATGCCTGCTCCCAACAGCGCTATCTGGAACTCGGCATTTGCTGTCGCAGAAGTGAGCATAGTGCAATCAGACTGAACACAACTTAATGCCAATGAATGAAACATTCTGCTTATGGCCTCTCCAGTGCTTAATTAGTAAAAAATAATAATAATAAGTGCCAGGGCCCTCGTCAGGAGGCCATTGCATCTTGCACCACCAATTGCCCCTGCCAGCGCTGCCAATGGCAGTACCAAAGTTCTAGGAGCTTTTGAGTGGCAGGTATTAGTAATTTCTAATGTATATTGACTTAATAAACACTTGTTGTTGTGCTTTTCTTTAAATTAGACAAACAGTGTCACCATGTGGCAGACTGTCATAAGCACCAGTGGTGAGAATTAAGTGCCGGTCCTGAGCACGGGAAGCCCCTGGCTAAAATTAATCATTGGGCCTCTCAGCAGGGTCGGATTGGTTAGGCGAGCACTCAGGCATAGGCCGAGGGGCCGGTATCCGAATTCCAGCTGTGAGTTGCTTTTTTGGGCAGCGCTGGGGGACCGATTTGGGCAGTGTCTGACTTATTCAGATGCTGCCAGCGGCTCAGTGGGTGCCTGAGTGGCCTTTCTGGAGGCAGATGGACGTGCATTACATCCCTTTTATCAATGGGCAGAGTTACCTCTTACTCCCTTTCTCTCACTGGGCCGTACAATTAATGTATGCATTTGGGGGGGGGGGGGGGGGGGACAATGCTTCTCCACCTTAGCGGAGAAGCCAACGCTGCCCAAAACCATAAAAACTCCCCTGCCACCCAATTCCTTTACCCACCCCTAAACTCCAAAATTCCCTTACGAACCTATACATATACATTAAAAAATATATATATTTACAGGGTTCGAAACTACTTGCAGACTTTTTCTGAATATCCACATAAGCCCACACAAAAGTGCTGATATGCTCATAAGGAAATTCCAAAAGCTGGTGGAACTTCTTTGTCAGAATATCCCATTTCTGAATGCAAAGTCCTTCCAGTCCTTATTCTGTGAATCAGGAATAGGATTTTGCCCTAGTATATGCTACTTGTATCCTGCGTAGAGAGCACACTATTTCCTTTCAAACATAAGATGTTGAGTCTCCTCATTCTGATGTCACAGATGAAGGGAACCCATTTTGTGCTTGACATACAGTGAATTGAGGCGAGTTGCAATCATTCCTACCTGCCTCTTCCAGCTTTGATGCATGAGCAACAGAGTTTTGTCTTTGACTCACCAGAAGAAGCTCATATTCACATTTTCACATTCCATCATCTGTCTTCTCAACGAATACTGACAACATTCGAATGATGGTGACTTTTTGGAAGACCTATCGTTTTAAAAGAAATCTAATTATGCCCCACAGACAACATTATACATTATCACATGACTACCTTATTCTCTATCTCCTGGGTCAGCACTTTAAAAAATAATTCAGGTGACTCCTGTGTAATAGCTGTTGCCAACTATTTTTTAGAACCCTGCATGTTGATAAAAATATCTCAGTTGTAGATTATTATTACGTGGATCTCTTTACATGATCAGTTAGTTATATGCACAATGGAAGTTTATTCTGTAGGTGTTGTATACATGATGGAAGTATAAAAGAAAAGCATATTTCAAATAATGGCTTTCGTGTATTGCTTTATGACTGCTAAGATATTCGAGCCATTTATGCTGTTGCACCTCCAATCAACAAGCCGAGACATATCGGCTCTGGCGTTCAATCCACTGGATAAGTGTTCTGGCATTCCACCAACCGGACAAGGAAAGAGTGCTGTGAGTCAACTTCTGAGGCAGAGGTGTGTTATAAAAGTGAGCTGTTGGCAGGCAGGCAGGAGTTGAAGGGAACCCTGCAAGGACTTGGTTCTGGCAGCTATTTCAGAGGCTGATCTAAGATCCGGTTGACTCAGTTCGTGAGGGTGCTTTCTTGTTTTCACTTCTAGCTGGGCACAAAACAAAGGGCTGACATAAAGGTCCATCAGCCCTACTTTTGTGAGAGTATCTGCCTGGCTGGGAGCTCTCTTAAGCCTAATACCTATAGCTCAAAGCTTATAGCTAGACAAGTAATTAAGCAAATCCATGATTTGGAGGCAGGTTTTTGACTTTGTAAAACCCCTCTATGTAAGTGATATGCATGCACTTTAGCCACTTCCGTGCGTCGGACTGCATCCGGCCGTCTGACGTCACGGTGGGGGTGTGCCGAGGACGGCCGGGGGCCATCCGAACTGCTCACGCATGGAATTCTACCGCATGGCGGGGGAATTCTGGCCGCAGGAAAGCGGTTAAGAATGCCAGATGTATTTGCGTGTATGAGTAATCACACAATGATTTAAATGATGTTTACTAATTTCTTTATTTATATCTTGTATAGTGCATCTCATCGCAGTGTAGAGTGTCAGAGCGCTTTACAGCACACACTGAGAGAGAATAATTCATATGTGTGTGAATCAGTGTACCTGAAATGTTGCATAAGACAATGAGGGTTATTAGCTGATGGAATATCATACCATCCTTGCTTGTAGACACTATATCTTAAGACTGCATGTGCAGGAGAAACACCAAGTTAGGATCTAAAACTTAAGAAGGTGATTGAGGTAATCTGTAATAACAAGACTTTATTACTACCAAAAGGAACCTTTATTTGCAAACGAAGAATAATAACAGATCGAGAAGAAATAATAAGGTTCTAAAACCCATGTCCTGCAGTTTGCATGCAGCTCCTTGATGCCGGTGCTTAGCTAACTGAGCTATTTTAGAAGGACTGACACTTAAGTAAAAACATTATCTCTGTGTCACAAATAGTAACCCGCTTAACTATCTTCATAAAATACCAATCTGTGTTCTGCATGTTATGGGATGTGCTTTTCATGATTCCTTCTCCTGTGTCTCCACACCCTTTCCTCTGCCACACTTTCTCACACAAGTGCCGACTTTGGAGCTGGGGAGCAAAGTTCGAGTCTCTGCTTGGGCTCAACAAGCTGGGACTCTGGGAAAATCACTCAATCTCCTTGTGCCTACCATAAATGAATGTGTCCATAAATGGTGCTCATGAAAAGCGCTGCTGTTGATGATTAAGTGCCAGTGCTGAGCTCCAGAAACCACTGGCTCAAATTAAGCCCTGCGTTAAAGACTCAGCAAGCAGCTCCTTAGTTAATAATTTGCTTGAACAGACAAGTTCTGTCCCTCTTACAGTGCTGACCGGTGATGAACACTTTGCCATCAGCTGTGACATTCCTGGCATGGCCTAGTCACAGTGAGTCAAAAGGTGGTGCAGTGTTTAAGGACACATAAGCATTTAGGGGGCCCCGAATTAGGAGTCCTGATATTTTGCAGAATATGAGTCCAGGCACGGACAAAGCACAGGGCTTCCTCTCGAGGCCAGACTACAGCTTAAGCTGGCATGCAAGACACACAAGACTTCATAACTCCTCTGTATATCTTGCACAGAAACTTGTGGTATTTGGAGGAATCAGAAACTCCCGGCCTGCCAGAGACCTCTTGCTCCAGCCTGCCCATTTTTGGAAGAAAAAAAACATACAATTGGGCTCTCGCTGGAATATGGACTCTCTCCCACCCACCATCAGAAGAATCCCCTCTCTGGCATGCTTCAAAAAGGAGGCCAACACCTTCCTTATGGATAAATTCCTCGTTTAAACATTTACCTTCAACCACCACAGAGACATCAATTTCCGGCTATTGCCTCTCTCTGATTACCTAGTCACTCCACCAAGAAACCTGGGGCCTTGTCTTGAATAACTGTAATGTAAACTGTACATATGTATCCCTCTATCCCTTATTTATCCAGAACCCCGCCCCCTCTGAATCGATTGTATACTCTTATGATTCCATGCCTTTTTTACAACTCTATGATTCTGTAAAGCGCTTTGATACCCTAACAGGTCAAGTTCTTGCTCTATAAAACACAAAAATAAATAAATAAATAAATAAAACAGGGATTCAAATTCACCTGTTCCTCTGGTGAGAGCCAATATTAAGACAAAGGGGCATGCTTGATAGAGCCTCTTTTGCCACCTTTATCTGGAATTCTGGCTTCCTGTTTCCGTTTTAAAGTCTTGGGGGGCTGAGGGGCCTAATTTTAGCTGGACATCCCGTGGAACGGCACACACATTCAACCAAGCTTGTGAGAACTGTATTTAGCACGAAAACAAGTTTTGATTGGATACTGAGCATGACCAATGGTTTCCGCCAGGAGGTTGCAGCATTCTCGCTGGCTTTGTGTCAGTTCATTTGTTCTCTCGCAGCCATTTCACATTATATAGAAAGGGATAGATTCCAATGCACCAAAGTGCACAACAGAGAGGGTGTGCTATAAGATTCTTTTTAAATCTCTGCAAGTAAGCACTTCCTTAAAGTGAAAAGATTCAGGATTGAGTGCCCACTCAAGTCCAGGCTTTCGCGCACATGCTAGTGCCCACTCAAGTCCATGCTACCATGTTCAATCAAAATATCTATTTTCTACAATCTGGTAAAGGTGCCATGGATAATAACAAAGAGAAACTGGAATAACTTCTAAGCACACTCAGAGTTTCATCTACTCCCTGATTTGTAAGTGTGAGCTGCCATCTTTCGAGACTCGACGTGGCACCCAGGAAATCCTATTGTGCTTATACATCTAAATGAATGCTTTCCATAAATATCTAGTCACATTTTCTTAAGAGTTTGAAAGCACAACACATTTTCTATAAGCGTTCAAGACACAAGTCCATATGACCTAATTAGAAATATTCGTAAATAATTAAAAAGTATGCCTGATGTCACATTTAAATGTGTGAATGTGAAAGAATGTTTGGTGGGTATTAGAGCGTTGCATTACAGCTTTCACGCCTAAACGGTGACTATGTTGGCCTAGTCTTAAAGCAGAATAGCTCTTTCAATTAAAAAACAATCCTATGAGGTACAGCTTTTGCCAGTAAGACGCCTGCAGGTTCATATTCTGACTGGGCTGATAGGGTCTCCTATTCTTCTGATGATGGCAAAACATGTTCTGTTGAGTCGATAGAAATTAACCATATTACATGTACTGAAAAAATTGGGGGTTCGAATCATTATTTTTACAATAATAATTATTCTTATCATCCGTTTTTATTATTATTAGCTTTATTTTTAGTATTATTGTTGTTGCTGCGTCTGTTATAATTGTTGTCTTTCTTTTATTATTAACAGTAGCATTTTTATTATTACAGAGCAGCTAATCCGTCCATAAATGTTTTGCATAATTCCAGTCGTGAGCGAGATTAAACTAACCGAAACAACAAAATCTATTTCTTGTCGCAAAACAGTATTGCCTTCCTCACGCAAAATAGACCCTCTGAAAACTTGCCAAAAGAGTATCTACTTTCTCTGTATGTGCACAGGTTAAGGCTTGAGCTTTTTGACCATTATCTTCCAATTTCCATAGCATCAGACAAATACATCAAAAATATTGACACATCAGGTATGTCTGAAAGAGAACCCCAGAACATACTGTATGGATACATGCCTTGAAAAACGGCTGTTCTTTGAGATACCAGTATATGGAGACTGCCCACTGTCCACGCAGACCCTGGAAACTGCAGAAAGCAGGGAAGATGAGATCTCAGTTGCTCAAATTCAGAATGCCAACAATCACAATCTAGCTCTGGGTTTGTAACGTTGCGAAAACTATAATTTTCCGAATAACAAGGTATGTTCCACACCTGCCAGAGTTTAATGTTGGAAGCAGGGGTGCTCTGCCGCAGCGCTGTGGTAACACAAATTTTTGTCCTGACGCTGGTATCCTTCAGGAATTGTTTCAGATGATTGCATTAGCTTCTTACATGAACTATCATCAGTTCATACAAAATCATTGTTTTAGCTATGCTGGGGGTGCAAGATTGCATATTTAAAGGATCACTCAGTAGTCAATAGGAGAAAGCGTGCATTGTAGCTCTGAATGTAATTCGTGGTCGAATTTCACAGAAAATACAAATATATCCGCCTGATAATATAATAATTCTACTTGGGCAGTAATCCGGATCGCTTTAAAGGGTGAGATGACAAAACAAATTCTGATTTTCCAAGGATGCGCAGCAGGGTAGTAATGGCACCTCCTGCTGTCCAATCTGCTCATTAATGACACTCTGGTTTACTCCTGTGTGCCTCTCCCTAGTTCCAAACAGAACTTTGTTTTAACTCATTCAGTGCAGTAATCCAGCCTAAAACGGCATTTCTGTCCAATTTAAACTGATTGGAAAACTGCTGTCAGAGCGCTGACCTTTGAGTCACCACACAAAGACCAGAGGTAATGTGCTGTGGCCTGGAAAGGTCAATCTGATCTAATGGCAACAACATTATGTTAACTGCAGTCAGGTTGTAATACCAAAATCAGATCCACTAGTCTTCCCTCCAACCTTGCAAATGCTAGAAAAATGCAATTTTTCCACTGGTGTGGATTTTCATTGTAATTTTTAATTTGCATAAAAGGGCCTCGATGTGTTTACATCTAAGGCTGCATGTGAGCACATACTTATTTAATTGAGAGTTTTATAAAGCGCTAGCTAGACCTTAGGGTATCAGAGCTCTTTACAAAAGCACATCTTCGATAACATTAGTGCAATCCATTATCAGGCCAAGTCAAGCCAACGATGCTTAATGTCTGCATAGCATGTGGATAGGCGTGTGGTCCCGAGTACATCTATGCACATGACTGATTTTAATAAATTATGCAGCCAGGAGACATATTTGGCCAGTGTGTATCTAACCGACCTGAACACTCATTATTATGCACAGCATGGACGTCGAAGTCCCTGATTTGACTTTTAGTCCGTTCTTGGGGTTAGAAATGAAGTCCTTTGCATGCTCTTCACGGGTCTCCTGGAATATTCTCCAGCATCTGGGTGATGAGAGGGGTAGAGGTCAGTTGATGTCAGCAATCCATTTGTATAAAATGGGGAAGAGTGGTTGGCAGGTCCATCATACGACCTCTCAATCCATAAAGCAATAAGAAATAAGCATGACGTCCCGAACAAGTATTTATAGTAACAATTGGAAGTGGTCAAGCAATCGATTTTGAAGGCTATGGAATTGCATGAGCCTGTAATTACAGGGCATCCATCATTAGGATACAGGGTTCACCCCCACTTAGGTGCCATGCTTCATCATTGGGACCTGCTCCTCATTGTGTGGGGGATGTCAGCAATCCACCATATACATTTACCATATAGTTTGCCAGCATTGATGCTCATGCTACACATCTCCTTCACTGCTACCTAAACCAGCACAACACTCAGGTGCCATTTCTGGATAAAGGTCATGCTTGTTGCAAGAGAAAATTGCTCATATGTGATGCACGCAATAGAGAAGTCATTTGGTTGCCATGCCATGCTTGGAAAGTAAGCCAAATTTCCCTAGCAGAAGTCTGAAATACGCCAGAAAATAAAAATCATATTTTATAGAAAAGCTATTTACTCATGATCAGGGCCACTGGTATTATGCATCTGGGGAGTACCATATTATGCAGTAGGGTTTACTAAACTGTGCGGCAAAAAAAAAAATGTTGCTACCTAACATAGTACATTTTGTGATAGCATAACTTCACAATTTTGTCATTTTGTCATATGTTAAAATTGTCTGGGCAAAGATTTCACCTAATTAGCACCAGTTTCACATCCGAATGCAGTAATAAACAACTAAAAGATGACCAGTCAACCTTTAGGGCCTTCCATTGTGTGGCAAGATTGGTTGCTGCATTTCAGCAACTTTTGATCCGTTTCAACTAGAAACAATTTTTTTGTTAAAATATGAGGATTATGCAGCCGATAATAGGTTAAATTGCAAATGCATCAAGTCCATAATCGTGTGGAAAATGCAGCAGTCTTGGAATTGCATAGTTCCAGGAGACTTGCCCACGATTTACTAAAGGAAAAGGGAATGAAAAGGAAGCGCCGAAGTGCATGACATATGTACATACAGTCCATAATGCATGTACATATATACACACACACACGTTCAAATTTAGACGATTTGAAATATGGGTGCCACCAGGGTTTGTCAGATTTGTAAGGACAAGTAAAGCACATTTTTTAACCACTGTCCAACTAGTAACTTTTTGAGCATTCAGAAACACCATTAACACACTTGCTACAAATATCTGAGAACTGCACCAGTATGTCCAGTTTTTTTAACGAAGATGCAGGGCGATGCGCCATGTACGTTAATAATTGTTATTCAGCTGGCATTGAAAAAAGTTCATAATTCCATAACCATCCTTAAGGCACAAATTCACCATTTGGGAATTTCATACATCAAGCACAATTAGGAACAGGGAAACGGAAGTAAGTCACTGTTGAACCATAATTCCATATATACCAATTTATGATACATATAATTGCTTAAATCCTGGGTCAGCCCAAAGGTCTGGTACTACCTTGCCTGTTGGTCGCATGAGACTACTGAGCCATATAAGAGTTGACCAGAACATCTTGCCAGGAACAGTTAGTTACAAAAGATAACATGCATGGGCTGGTTAGCTAAACTTATTTCTAGGAAGATGTCTATATAGCGCATGATTGATTTCTCGCAGGATTTCTGTACTTTGCATGTCAACACTATTAAACACAGTGACTTTGTTTGTTTCTTCAAAAACAACCTTAAATAAATTCATGTTCTTCCATGTAAAATTGGATACAGAAGGGTGGTAGAGAGAACTGAGTTTCCCAGTTGTTTGATCCTCGATAAATCACTTCACTGCACCTTCTTGGGAGTATCTAGGTATGAATCCATTTTCAGGATGATATGAATCCATTCTCAGGATGATATGAATCTATTCTCAGCATGATATGAATCCGTTCTCAGGATGATATGAATCTGTTCTCAGCATGATATGAATCCGTGCTCAGGATGATGTGATTCAGCTCTCAGTATGATATGAATCCGTACTCAGCATGATATGAATCTATTTTCACGATAATATGAATCCGTTCTCAAGTTGATATGAATCCATTCTCAGCATGATAGGAAACTGTTCTCAGCATGATATGAATCAGTTCTCATGATGATATGAATCCGTTCTCAGAATGATATGAATACGTTCTCAGGAGGATATGAATTAATTCTCAGTATTATATGAATCCATTCTCAGCATGATATAAGTGCGTTCTCAGGATGATATGAATTGGTTCTCAGGATGATATGAATCGGTTCTCAGCATGATATGAATCCATTCTCAGTATCATATGAATCCATTCTCAGCATGATATGAATTTGTTCTCAGAATGTTTTGAATCAGTTCTTAAGATGATATGAATCCAGTCTCAGCATGATATGAATCCGTTCTCAGGATGATATGAATCCGTTCTCAGGATGATATGAATCCATTCTCAGCATGATATGAATCCATTCTCAGGATTATATTAATCTGTTTTCAGCATGATATAAATCCGTTCTCAGGACGATATGAATCTGATCTCAGGATGATATGAATCAGTTCAGAGCATGATATGAATCCATTCTCAGGATGATATGAATCTGTTCTCAGGATGATATGAATCCATTCTCAGCACAATATTAATACGTTCTCAGGATGATATTAATCCGTTCTCAGCATGATATAAATCCGTTCTCCGGTTGTTATGAATTTGTTCTCAGGATGATATGAATCCGTTCTCAGCATAATATGAATCCATTCTCAGTATGATATGAATCCGTTCTCAGCATGGTATGAATCTGTTCTTAGGATGATATGAATCCATTCTCAGCATGATATGAATCTATTCTCAGTAAGGTATGAATCTGTTCTCAGCATGTTATGAATCAGTTTTCAGGATGATATGAATCCATTCTCAGGATGCTAAGATTCAGTACTCAGTATGATATGAATCTGTTCTCAGACTGATGTACCATCTATGAAACCACCTCTGTGGTTTGATAGGTGGCAAAACTGCTCCACAAATTATAAGATTGTCCCTTATATAGTACAGACCTCCCTCTGACTCATTTATAGTACCAGTCATAGAAATGGCATCAGGTGAGTAGCCTAAGGTGATTCTCTTAAAACTTTTTAAATTTAGTTTTAGGAGTTAGTTAAATAAACAGTGCTCACTGCCGTGATATATTCTAATGTATTTAACTGGAACTAAAAGTTACAAAAATAGACATTTCTTAATTTTTTTTTAAAGTGATGATTTTAAGTGTCAATAGCTGCATGATTAATATGACAAGATTTTCGAGTACTTTGCTCTGGCTTGGTTCTTAGGACTACGTCAGACAGACTTCAGGGATGACTACCCTTATAAATTTGTTTTGTAAGCTTGCTGACCTATAATGTTAAGACACCCTAAGCTACATGGGAATGTACTTGAATAGGGAAATACTTGAGTAGGCCTTCTCCAAGCTTCGGGCATCTTACCTAAAATTTTCTATACATTTGTTTATTACCTACTATATATTTAGAATGTGCCGTCAATGAAAATATCTTATTAAAGTAGATTTACTAGGTGGTAAATGAGTCTTGTGTCCAGCCATCTTACCTCCCCAGAGTTGATGGGCAATTGAGCGGGGGTTCATCCAGCCCGATTGCCAGCTCATTAAACCTTCGCATGACCCTTCTTCGCACAGCAGGCTTTCACTGAACAGAACCCGGATTAGTCTGATTAATCAGCAAGTGCCATAGTTTGTTTCTACTTTAGTCAAGATAGATTTCTAACAGTGAAATTATACCCAAAACACTGCATACCCTGAAAAGGCCAGACGTGACATGATTAAGTTGCTCTTTGAATACAAGAGCTGACCAGGCTAAAAAGCTGACCTCATCATGTTGCTTCAAAGGCAATGAGCACCGAGTACAGCGTGGCCGCCATTTTAAATCCATGCATGTAAATGAGTGTGTAATACCTTATTTCGATAGTTTTTGCTAATTAGCATATTGAATCTTACATACTCTCAACATTTAAAGGCCGAGAATGTGTAGTTTCACAGAGATTGTGGACAAAAGTGGAACGCTGGCAAAGGAGAGATCCCGATAAAAGTATCATCCAATGGTGATTGTGCTAAAAAGGGCATGTAACAAATGATAGACCTAGCAAGATTTGTGTGAACCTATTCAAAGTCAACATTTTTTAATCAGGACTACACTGCTCAGCTGGTAGAACCGAGTAGTGTATGTGCTGTTGCACACTTAGGCACGCTTACATAGCACACTAACACATCCACACATTTCAAAGACACACCACACAGACTAAGCTGGAGCAGGCAGAACACACAAGACAGTAGAATTCTACAGGATTGCTTGTACACTGTAACCTGCATTAAACATTGCCCACAAATCAGTTTGTCCTACGTGTATTTACTATTTGTGAAGTTATCAACAGAAGAAGCTGTGCAGTCTCTGTGATGTTTTAAAGGGAGATCCTTATTAACATAACATAACATAACATAACATAACATAACATAACGTGTATTTGTAAACCGCACGTTCACCCCAGCAACGGGGCATCTTGGCGCTGAAATAACAGATGTATATTGTTACCCAACTCAACGGTACTACCTGATAGTCATTAGCACTCTTGTACATACCAGGCCAACATGCCAATGCTTACCGACCAACTGCTTTGCCTCCTCCTGAGTCCATTTAATAAACTTATTATTTATAGGCTATAGTATAAACTGCTAACTATATCCAATCTATGCACTTCCAACCTGAGTTGACGATTCCACTTTTTAGGGCGAGGTACTATCCGGTTCGTCAGAACCGGAAGTAGCTAGTCTTATGTTTCTTAGTAGGGCTTCTTCATCCCGCCTCTCATTCCATTGGCTGGCTTCCTAAATGGAGGCCAGCCATTGCAGGAGAGAGCCGTCACTCCAAATAGGCTCCGTCCTTTTCGGATTTGGAGGTGTGTTCGGTGTGCTTCTTTCCACTTTTTAGCCACGCCCACCGAACACGCCCCCAAATCCGAAAACACAGAGCTTGCCGGCGGTGCCATTTCATCCCTCTGCCCTCCTCCGTCACGCTCTCCGCCTCCCCCTCCCTCCCTCCTCCCTCCCCCCTCCCTCCCCCTGCTGCAGCTCTCCTCCGTCGTGTCCATTAACTTGCTAACTTAGCTGGTTTAATAAACTGTATCGCGCGATCAGCCTCGAAGCGTCCGCGCTGTGATTGGGTCGCCCTGGGGGGGACTCGACTGGAGGAGCCGCGCTATTATTGGTCCGCCACGAGCCCGGGAACCTCAGGGACATCCCATGACGTCACAGGCAGCGCCGCGCTGTGATTGGAGGAGGCTTTGCACACTGGTGGTCAGCGCTGGTGTTGCAAGCCGTGCCTGTGCGTAGGAGGCAGGCGTGGACGCTGCGACTTCCTCCGAGGAAGTACTGTCGACTACAATGAACAAAACACCTGTTTGTCAAAGGGACAGATAGACAGACAAAAAAAGTTCGCTCAACTACAACATGGCGGTCAACGGTGACATGCGCGTGACGTTTATTATCATTGCGGAGTGTCGGGAAGAGAATGCGGATTTATTGACGGGCTCTTTCACCCCTTGCAAAGCACCAACTCCGGTGGTGGATGCCCCCAATATATGCAAGTAAATACCCCTGTTCCTGTTCGGATGTGATGACATGATTAAAGATTGTTTCTTTCTTTGTCTCTGTCTATGCACACTGCACACATTGAGCGCTCCGACTGTTGCTCGCGGCCTGATCTCTCGTTATGTCTCGCTCCCCCCTTCCAGTCTGTGCCGCTGAACAAGAACAATCTGGACCACGATGACACCTGCAATAATTAAAAAGTAACACATTGGCTGCAAGGTGACGAGCTCCTTATGCATCGGAGGTGCAGGAGGCAGAGGCGGCTGTAAGATTTCAAAGGGAAGGTCCGCAAAGCATTCCAGTATCCGTTCACGTAAAAACATTCAGCCCAGATTAGAAACATGCAGCATTTGTAGATATGAAAATCTGCAGGGCTCGAGTCGAAAACACTGTTTTGGTGAAGCGGGTATTGGCTATTTTGTGGTCATACGGGTTTTTGGTATACAAGTTCTGTCAGGGCGCAGGATCTTTAAACCTCATATTAAAAGCAGAACAGATGAGCGGGGCGGAGACGCACGCAGACTAAGTGATGCAAAGCGTGTTAATGTTCTCCCTGGCCTGTGATGTCTTCATCAGGCAGTCAAAGGAAGCGTCGGTGGCAGCAGCAGGCCCCCGGGAACCTTGTCAGATTCCGATTCCATGGTTTCTCCTTGGGCAGCCCCACAGGCAGCCAGTGCAGAGCCGGACCTCTGCAACCTCTTCGGCAAGGCGCCTCTGAAGGGAGGCCCCAGAGCGGGCGTCAAGCGAGCAAGCGGCTGCATTCACATAACAGGGGTTCGTTTTTCACAGGTGTCAGACCGGAAAACAAAATGGAGACGGCTGCGCGAGAAAGGTGCAACTTCCGCTTTTATTTGCTGTCCGCAGGGGGCTGAACATCAGACGGAGCAGCCATCCGAGAAGGGCAGCCGCAGGGACACGCTCCCCTCCTCTGGAAGGTGGCTAATTGTTTTATCCCTCCTCTGATATAACGTGCTTAATGTTTTTTGTCAGCCCACCCCTTATGCATTTTCATAAAACAAAAGTAAGTATTAGGCGAGTGTGATGGGCTGCTGGGAGTAAGCATTGGCAAATTTTGCAAATCTCGCGTTCGCGAATTTTGCGGATTTGCGAACTCGCAATCCGCAAAATCCGCGAATTCTCGCGAATTTGCGGATTTTTTTTTTTGTGTTCGTTGGGTTTCTGCCAGTTCGCGAGGGTTTTGTACAATTTCGCAAACGCGAACTTACCTGTCGGGTCGCAAGTTTTGCGAACTTGTTGTTTCTACGTGTCCAGCCTGTTTGGGACTCTCTTCTTCATCACTGCCACTCTCTGTCACCACTGCCACTCTCTGACTACTCATGCCACCCTCTGGCCCACCCATGCCACCCTCTGTTTCATCACAGCACCCTCTGGTTGTCCAGTGTACATTATTGTGGCAAAGCAAAGCACACCTTCCCTGCCTCAAGTGACCTGAATTAATTTGGGGCTGATTAATGTGTCACAGAATATTTATTTAGCTGGCACCTGCTTCCTTAGTGCTTCCTGATTAGTGATCTTTTGCACTTGCTAAGTGCTTTCATTGTTGCAAAATTAGTTACAACACCTGCCCTGCCCCAACTGACAATAATGAATTAGGGGCTGATTAATGTGTCACTGGATTTGAACTTCCAGCCTGGCTCCTGCTTGTCTGCCTTAGCTGTAATTCAGGACCTTTGTGTAACTATTCTGAGGGTCAGAGCAGGGTCACATAAAAGTTGCAAATAGGCAACTGAACTCTGGAGGGGCCCCTCAGGAAGCACTACAGGAAATGGCTACTAATGATGAGCTTGAACTTTTGAACCTGGTAAGTAGTTTCAGTTTTGCTAAGATCGTATTTCTGCAATTTTGCGCTTATTCGCGGGGCGCGAAGTTGAACTGGGAAGCCGCGAACTCACGCGAACAGTGCGAGCAAGCCATAAAATCCGCTGCTCGCGGATTTGCGGATTTTGCGGGAAATTCGCGAATCTCGCGGATTGCGAATTTACCGAAAATCCGCAAAATCCGCGAGCGTAACGGAATTTCCGCCCATGCTTAGCTGGGAGGCCGCAGTCAAAATTTTGTAATTTTGTAACAGAAACCTTCCTTTATTGCCTACAATCTTCCTCTCTTCTTTCACCTTCAGGATCACTACAGCTGTAGAGAGTTGGAGGAACCTTTCTGGGGGTGTAGTGCAGGTTTTTATCTGTAGACTTTTGCTTTATAAAATGTCAGTATGCTGTTCCAGCTGGTAGGAAGAGAGATGCTTTTTCGATGGAACAATGGACAGTATTTTAGGGGGCGTTGTTTACTTGTACATGGCAAAGGCAGGCATAATTAGTATTCTTACAATGAAAAAAAAAAGATTGAGTTTAGATTTTGTTTTTTTATTACAACCAAAATACCCATGCAAAGAAGCGTCAGTCACAATTACAGAGTAAAAGGCCACAAAGGCCTTGATTAAGAGTCCCCTGGTTGGCGAGTGCAAAACTTCTCACACCAGTTAAAATCTAGTAGTCCAAGGTTCAAATTTTAACCTGTGCAAAAATGTGTATATGACAAGTGTTGTCCTTCAAAATGGGGCATAACATTCAGATGTTACAGCGAGCGAGAATATGTGTGTGCAGTGAGTGTGCCTGCAGAGTGACAGTGACTGCAGAGTGACAGTGACTGCAGAGTGACAGTGACTGCAGAGTGACTGACTGCAGTGTTTGAGTGTGCAGGGTGAACAGTGTGAGTGTGCAGGGTGAGCAGTGTGTGAATGTGTAGGGGCAGTGTGTGAGTTGTAGGAAACGAACACTCAAACTAAGTCCACCACACACATACATAACACCACACACATAAGACCACACACACACATACACCACACACACATACACCACACACACACACACACACACCACACACACACTGTAGAGTGCTGTGTGCTGTAGAGTGCTGTGTGCTGTAGAGTGCTGTGTGCTGTCGAGCGCAGAGTGCTGTGTGCTGTCGAGCGCAGAGTGTTGTGTGCTGTAGAGTGTTGTGTGCTGTAGAGTGCTGCGTGCTGTAGAGTGCTGCGTGCTGTAGAGTGTAGAGTGCTGCGTGCTGTAGAGTGCTGCGTGCTGTAGAGTGCAGAGTGCTGTTGAGTGTGTCTGTGTGAGGGTGGCTCTGTGTAGGGTGTAGCTATTGGCATTGTAAATGACAATGCCATTTCTTTAACTATTAAGCTATTGGCAATGTAAATGACAATGCCATTGATGATTTAAAAAAAAAAGAAATGTCATGAGCAATGCCAATAGCTCTACCTTTAATGATGCCGAGACCATTGCATTGTAAATGCTTGTTTCTTACTTATAGCAAATAGTAGGGGGGCTCAGCCTCTTTCTAAGCTTTCCCAGGCCTGGAAAATTTAGACACAATAAAATAAAAATATTTTCCTAAGAAGGCAATAGCCAAAGTCAAGATTAGACCCATGTTTTTGGTTTCAAAATCTGCAATATATAGCTTCTATATGTCCTCTTCTTTCATGTATTTTGTGCTACAGCCTACGCAACGGCAACCACCAGATTTTAGAGGCAGTGCCAAATGATGTGAACCTTGGAGGAAGGTCTTCCTGCTAAGATATCTGCAGGTTCACCAGAAGGAAGATGTGCCCGAGCCGTCTGTCAGTCTCCTGACTGAGGAGGAGCATACAATCACACCAGTGGCGCATGATTCATGAGGAAAATCTGTAATGAGAGGAGCATGTTTATCAGTCTCTCTGCTATAAATGACCACACTACCCGCAGCGTCCACTCTTTTGCGGGACAAGTACAAAAAGTGTAACAGCGGAGCTTGGGAGGCTCCGCAGAACTGCGCAAAACTTTGTCCCATTTTTTTCTGGTTTTTCTCATTGTATTCTTTCTCTATTTCACAATATATTTATCCTTCTCCCAGTCCAAGAAAATGTTTCGAAATTTCATTATGTCTGATTCGAAAAACGCATATGACTTTTGGGCAAGCATTACTATCAAATAAAATACAACAAATATCAAATACAATGAAATAAATTCTACCCCAATTTTAAAATCACGTTATTCAGTATAATAGATAAATAGTTAGAGCCAGGGCATAGCAAAAAAATGATGAGCCCCCCCAAGAGAATGTGATGAGAGGCCCCTGATCCTCCAACGACTCCTAGATATTCATAGGCCTTCGGCTCCATGCCCCCCCCCGCCCCCCCCCCCAGAAGGTTTGGAGACTCCAGAGGTGTCTGGAGGGCGGGCCGCAGGATCCTGCGTTACGCCCCCGGTTGGAGCTTTAATAGAACACATGCTTGGCCTTTTACCTTTTTTAATATCCCAACATTTTCTCAACTAAAATACACCACAGTTCGCATTGCGGTTCAAAAAATGCATTCTCTTATACTTACATTTATGTTGGAAACAAGAGTTGAACTCTGGTGGGGTGAAATGGATGAAAATATGATTAAGCCCTTTTAAAACTATTTTACCTACATCTCACCACAGATAGAGCCCAATTGCCTTTCTCATTCTGAACACAGCAGGACTTTAACATTTTGCGCAAATGATGTTTGCACCTCATTGCAAATCATGGGAAGTGTGCAAATTGTGCTTGGTTCTGTGTTTTTACTACTGAAATTTCCACCAGCTAAAATAGAATACGGCCAAAATAGTGTGGTATGGGGGAATACAGCCCTATATTGCCATGCACTTTGATGGTAGCCTTAAAGACCACTAATGCTTGTTATTCAGCTGGCAAATCATAATCGGATGCAAAATCCAACCTAATACCATGTGGTACCAATATATCCCTGAGGTGTTTTGGGGGTCCTATTTAGTCTGCACTCTGTGAAAGAGGCCTCATGAATTTATCATTGATTTTAATGTCACACGTACAGGTACATCAGCTGCAAGCTTCTCATGGGCATATAATAAATATTAATGCATATTTGCTGTGATGTGAATAGCAATGCAATATTCCTCCATTTGCCGTGCAAAGGTGGGTGTGCACCTGCTCCACACAGCCCTAGGCAGACAATTGCCCTGTTCTAACCTCTTCTGAAATAAACACGGCAAGCAATTTATCACTGTCATCTGCCTTCATTCACTTCCCCTGCAGAATGACAACCATCAAAAGTCGCTTGTTATTGGGCTGTTGCTGGGTGGCAAGGCAATCACAGGCTATAACAAGGTCTGGAAGAGGGGAACAAAAACGTTCTGTATGCCGTGAAATGGATATATTCCCTCATGGGTGGAAATGAGAGCTGATAGACTCCTTCTGTGGTCAACAGGGCCTGCCCTTCTGGAAGTGTTTTTAACAGCGAGGCTAAGATCACCCGCATTGCTGCTGAAGGCTTCTTTTATTTGAAGCCACTGTTTCTGTTTGTGGCCGAGAGTGAAACGCTATTGGTGTGTGCAGGAAGTGCATCGTGATCGTAGTGTGGGCACGATCCCGCGTATGACCATGAACAGTACGTTCTTGCTTACACACGCTAACAGGATCATATTGGTCTCATGAATTTGCCATAAGCCCACGTTAGGACATGCCTGCTGGGGAAAGCAAAATGGAATAATGAGGATGAGCTGAATCTTTGGTCACCAATGAAGTGAAAAGAGAGAAAACACATGCTGAATATGAAAAAATTGATTTAGAGAATCCTATCAAAGAGTGGAATTTAAAGACACTGGCCTAGATATTTTAAACAAGCATTGGCATAGCCAATAGGTCTCGCCTTTGGGTCCTTATAAGTGTTTAGCCATGCAACAGATGATGTTGTTGCACCAAGGATATTGTGCTGGATTACTAAACACTTATAAGGTCCTAAAGGCGAGACCTATTGGCTATGCCAATGCTTGTTGAGTTTGTGTGTTTTATTGTGGATTGGTAAGTGACTGAATCCAAGAGTGAACCAATGGAAGACTGAATGGATGCCTGAGTACAATGATGAGTGGCAAGTGCTATACAAACTTGGGACCCTGTGCAGCATCATCAAAATAAAAGGATAGGAGCAATGGCAGTTGCATCTTTTCACTGACACATGCATCTAACGTTCTAGTCATTTCATAAAACGCAACAAATTAAACCCAAAGGTGCATCTCGGCGATTGAGCTCCACATAATCTGTATCTACTTGTTAAAACAGTCAGGTTTTTAACAATCTTTTGAATTAAGCTAAGTCCACACAGCAGCAGAGGTAACCAGGAAGCAGATTCCACGCCACCGAGGCAGTATAGGAATATGCTCTGCCCCAATATCTTGAATTTATCAATGAAGCTGTTAAAGAACTTGCTCCCTGATCGATCATTTGACCCTCTCCTACAGGTGATTAGAGCACGCCTACATCCTATGCTTACATACGGTAGTGAACCCATGCAAGGGAAAGACGCTAACGCTCTAGACAACATTATCAGCAATACAGGGCAATTTACCATCTGCCAAACCATGTGTCTCCTGCTCAAATCTGCCTTGAATTCGGCATCCAGAAACAAACGGTGGAGAGAAGAGGCGCCTACATAAAATGCTGGCACAAAATCAAAGGTGCGGAGCAAGGAACCCCAAACACTCATCTATGGACAGAACTGTCAATACGATCAAACTCACCCGCTAAGAAATACCTTCTAAATTCATTGGAACACCTGGATGTAACTAGCCTTTGGGAGTCATCGACTGACAATAATAGTTTTAAAAAAGTGGTAACAAAAGTTACTAAACTGATATCATCTATTGAAGATAAAGAAACCCTGGCCAAGAGGGAACATGGATGGGCCGTCCTGAAAGATTACAACGCCCTGAAACCGCAGGAATACCTGAAAATGGGTCTCACGTGGAAGACAAAAGATGCATTTCTAAATCTGTGCTTCAGAATCCTACCAATTCTACTTCACCTGGCACCATGGAAAAGGAGGCCAGAAGATCATCTTTGCTGTCTTTGCAGATCAGGGTATGAGGATTTAATACATATAATCTGCATCTGCCCTAACCTGAGAGACATAAGGCATGCCCTACTTCGATCATTTTGGAATCAAAAAGGTATAGCAAGCTGCAGACAAGCTGTGATGATATGCTTCAAACCTGAAGAGGTCCAGCTAAACTGTAGACTGACGAAGTTCTTTGACATCGTGTCCACAAGACTTATGAACCAAGTACATCGCGTAGTGACTAACAGTATGTAACAACTTGCTAATCAAGAAACAGTCTTCCAATGTCCCGCCAAGTCAAAGCACGCACCAACACATTGAGTCACACTCTTAAGTTTATAGGTGGATTACACACAGAGCAATTGAGAATGATGACTTTATATGGTTTTAAACACCTTTTTTCCTTTCAATATATGTGTATTTAAGCTTATAACGATTTTAACGATGGAAGTTTTATAGTGTGAGTTTTAATTAACTGTACAATAAAGTAATCACATATTCACATATCTTGCAGAACAGATGTGGGGGGGGTGGACAAAAGTGCTTCATTGCTGGATCTCAGACTGCAATAAGGACAATAATAGCACAGTATGTTTGTGAGATACAAAGAGGACCTGCCCAATAAACCTTTGTGGGCAAGACAACATATATCAAAGTTAATGCACTTTCTGACCGGAAACCAGTGGAGAAACCGGAGGATAGAGGCAGATGGGGAGCATGCTGGAAGGTTACTAACCACCCAGGCTGCCGTATTTTGCACCACCTGTAGTTTAGTTAGGATTTGGTCAGCAATGCTGTAGTCTAAACAGCTAATTATATGGACCAGCATTTTCCTAGCCGAGGATGGGAGCAAGGGGAATGTTTTCTTCAGGAGCCGCATGTTGTCAAAAAATGTCCCTCTTGTGGCAGCTACTTGGCTTTTCATAGACAAATCCTGGTCAATTTTAATACCTACATTTTATGCCGATTGACTAGGGCATGAGGCAGACCCAAATTCAGAAGTCACCAGTCAGGAGACCAGAGATGCTGGGCTTTGCCAAACAGAAGAGCCTCTGTCTTCTCGCTATTCAGCTGAAGACAGTTCCTGGAAATCCAGGCTGCAAGATTATTCAATCTTAAAAACGGTACATTGTACCATCAATGTCCTGTCCTAAAATGATTAGCTGGGTTTTGTCGGTTTAAGATATTACTTCAAACCCAGCTGTTTTAACAATCTGGGACAAAGGAGCAACATAGATATTAAACAACGTCAGGCTCAACAATGAGCCATGTGGAACTCCTTTGGTGAGGTAAACCGGACGAGATTTCAACGGACCCAGAGAAATAATGTGAGTCCTACCTTCTAAGAAATCCACTAACCATTGCAGGACGGTGCCTTTGACACCGATCTCATGCAGTCTTCCAATCAGTATTGCATGAGAAAATGTATTAAAAGCTGTGGAAAGATACAGGAGCACTAGCATAGCAGGAGCACCCACGTCCAAAGAAAGACGGATGGAGTCTGTGACTCCTTCTCGGTACTGTGGGCTTCTCTAAATCCAGATTTGGAGGAATTTAGGTAAGCATGATCCTCTATGACTGGCAAAAGCTATTTGTTCACACAACTTTCAAAAATGTTCCTAAAGATGGCAGGAGAGAGATAGGATTTTTGGGGTCCATGTTTGTTTTACTGAGAAGTTAGAAGGCATGTGCGCGCCAGCAGAATGATGTGGTGCTATTTTATTTATTTATTTTTCAATTTACCAGTCCAAGATGGTGGAGGCCATTAGGATCGATAAATAAAAATAACTATAGATTTTTTTGTGTGGAAGCCCTAATTAAAAAAAAAGTTCAAAAGAATGGTGAATGTTGCGGGTAGCAATTGGGAGGAGAAAGGAGAAAAGCAGCACACGCAGGTTGGAAACTGGAGAGAAGCACAAGAGGAAGAGAATACCACAGAAGTACACAGGCATGAGAGCACCACAGAATGTGGAGTGAATGGAGAGAAGCACACAGATGACAGAACAGTGTAAGGATAGGAAATAAGACATATGAGAGAGCACAACATGAAGTGGGAGGGAGGAAGAGAGGGGAGCACTCGAGGGAGACAGCTGGATAAAACATGCACTTTTATGGAGTGCTGAAGTAGAAAGAAAAAAGTGGAGCTGAGCAGTGAAAGTGTAAAAAGTAAAGAGGCTACGCTCTGGGGCAGGGATAAACACAAGATGGACAAGGTAAATCCATCCACTAAGAAGCACAGAAAGGACAGTGACCATAAAGACAACCAATGGTAAGCAATGCGCAGTCTTTAAGCCCACTATAAGATCTTGGTAAAGTGACAATAGGTCGAAAAAAGGGATAATACAAAAGAAAACAAGTGCTCTGCTTGGCCATGCAAGAAAGGGGACAGGTCAAGCTGGAAGTCGTATTACCCTGAAAACCTGCCTTCCTCGCTTTAGCCAGTAGGAGTTCTTCAATAGACACAGCGAGACGAGGTCCGTCCCACACATAGGGAAGCGAGGTAGCCATCTTGGAATGCTAATATGAATACATTTACACAGAAACGTCAATTGAGGCTACTTAAATAAGAGCATATTTTTTCAAATAATGGCATAACACTTTAATATTTCGATGTATTATATTTACCTTAAAATGACAGTGCCATATTTAGCTAGTTCATAACGTAGTGTACAGTATTATTAATTTTATACTTGTGTAGTCTAATGGAATGTTGGTGAAAGTACTGTTCTAAGGTGGCGATGTCTGAGGCCCAAAAGTAGACCCAAATTATTATTTTGCTGATTCCATTGCTTCCAGACCAGCAGCGTGGCGCCTGTTTTCGTCGCCCTTTGTGCTCTCAGAGACCGCCCCAGCAAAATATTAGCACTCTGTTTATTTATTGGACACAACTTACAATAGCGACATAGTTAAAAGTTCAGTTTAGTAGTAGTAAAGTTAGGACTTCTTATTTTAGTTCTCCTAAATGCCTTCTGTGAATGCCCAAAGTCTTAAAAATAGGATTTTTCTCAATTTAGTAGTAGTAAAGTTAGGACTCCAAACTTTCGGACTCCTAAATGCCTTCTGTGAATACCGAAAGTCTTAAAATTAGGATTTTTTCTCAACTTTACTACTACTAAACTGAGTAAAATCCTAATTTTAAGACTTTCGGTATTCACAGAAGGCATTTAGGAGTCCTAAAGTTAGGAGTCCTAACTTTACTACTACTAAATCGAGAAAAATCCTAATTTTAAGACTTTCGGTATTCACAGAAGGCATTGAGGAGTCCTAAAGTTAGGACTCCTAACTTCTGTGAATACCGAAATGAGTAAGTGTCTTCTGTGAATACCAAAATGAGTAAGTGCCTTCTGTGAATACCAAAATGGTAGTAAGTTTAGGATTTTGTCTTAAGTTAGTTCTGTGAATCGGGCCCTGAGTCACCATACCACATCAGTACCATGAAACCGAGTCCCACTAGCTAAAGTGTCTCACTTGCCCTTCTACTCATAATCAGAGGAACATGTGAATTGAGACACCAGAAAATGAAACTCCAGACACTCTCAGGGATTGCCGTAACAGGACGCTCCCTTTCGCTCACACACTCGTACTCGTAGACAATAAGATATGAACGAGACACAAAGGAAGTTTGAAATGTTTATTTAAACTATTGTGCTCTGAAATACAGTATACATGTCACAATCAGAAAACAACTGCCTTTCATAAATACCATCAGCATTGTTAATAAACCATATATTATGAAAATTCCTGTCATATTGTAAGACAGAATCACCAAACCCCCCTCCCCTTCTACAGAAGCAAACTGATAATACAGCAAGGATCACTGTGTGCAGCAGCAGACCCCGTACCTAAGCATACACAGATGAATGTTCTATATCTCAGATACAGCTGTGATATCTGTCTCTGTGTGTGTGTTACCTTGCTGCACAGACCTATATGACAAGGTTCCCATTTTCATAAACACAGCTGCATTTCTATGCTGTGTCTAGGTGCGAGTGCCTGACCAGAACAAAATAACAAGGTACATTGTTATTTGACGTTCTCTGCTGTTCAGACTCAATCCCAGGAAGAACAGAACGAGAAAACAACTGCAGGTTCTGTGTGAAAATATAAAGTAGCACAATATCAAATGTGTTTATATAGTAATCTGTGCAGAGCTAAAGGGGCCTGTGTTTTGCACAGTTAGGCTAACATAGGGAAAATTACAATGGGCCCTATGCAGAACACATGACACAGGCAAAGATGAATATTTTATTCTTCTGAATAATCTAGCACTTACAAAGCACAACAGATCTCTCTGGAAAGGGGCACACATGTCAATATGACAGCATGAGGAGTAGCCATTGCTGATGCATTGAAAATCCCATTGAACAATATCTTGGGGTGGCGACTTCAGCTGCAAAATGCAAATGTGGTTATTACTGTAGGCAGGGCGGGACAGCTAGGCAGGTGGCCAGAGGCAGAAGAATGTCTTTCATCTTAAACAAGGTCCTGAATGAAACCAAAAAGCCAGCAATGAGGAAGAGTGGGGCGGTAAGGCGTTCTGCACTGGCACAAATCATTTTTCTTATGTATTGGTGATAGTTTGTGGGACTGAACATATTTGGAAGTTTGAAAAGTGAGTGGAGGAGATGGGTCAGGCCTAATGGGGGAACATAGTGAAAGATATCACAATAGGTTAACAAAGCCAACCAGACTTCCTCGGTCAAAACAGTATTCCGGAATGCCTATTGGTGATTCTTAGTGATGCAGAACCAGTCAAAGAGAACTCTATGTTCTGTACACTGGATGTCCCCATTAAGCTCATCAAATTTTTTCCAACGAGCAGGTACAGCCGGCGCAACTGGGAGTGGTGGGACGGGGTTGGGGCGCGGTGGTTGGGAGGAGAAGTCAACAGATGACGGATAGGTAAAGTAAAAATAATAAAACCACTTACCTTGCGCTCGCCACATGGTCGACTCGGCGATGCAGCGAGTGCAAGGTAAGTGGTTTATTTATTTTTATTTAATTTTATCTATCCTGTCATCTGTCACTTCCCTCCACCCTGCCCCGCCCCATAGCTCTTACCTGTGCCAGCCGTGCCTGTAAACAAGACACAATCTATAAACAGTGCTACTTTGCTTTTGTCGTTTTTGGGTTGCAACACACTTGACCACCACACATGAAACAGCCAGGAATAGGAACGGTGGGAAACTCTGCTCAGAAGGAGAGATCACACCATACTTTTTAATTTTGGGATACCTTAAAGCAAACACTCTTTAGGACATGTAATTGGTGACTTTTAAGTAGAAGCTTCCTCCAGAAAGGCTGTGGAAAGATTTATTCAGGACCAAACTACTGCAAAAGCGGCTCCTGATAGACCCCGAGCCAATGTCATAACTCAGCTCAGATTCGAGAACCTAGATGCATTAACAGAAGAAGAATCACCACACTTCATGATAATGAACAGTGACGTAATCATAATACACAACATTGTCAACTTTGGGGACTTAAAATTTGGGAAAGCTTTAGTGTAATGCCACTGGCTAAGCAGGATATCAAGGTGTAAAGGGAATCAGAGAAGAATGCAGACAAGCTGGATGTACGCATATGGTGAATGTTAGCTGACTAGATAAAGAGGTCTGACTCAAAGCCACCCAAACTATGTATATAAGGATGTATTTCTCTGATGATTTTTTGGAAAACATACACAGCTTTTTCTAGGCCAGACCTATAAATGTGATGTTTACCATTACTCTGACTAAGATTGCACATTACTCATGCATGTCACATCAATGCAGTTCTTCTGTGGATCTTCAGATAAGCAGGGCCACTGGAAGTATGTGTCTGTGGCAGTAGCGTTTTAAACATAATTATGGATGTGCAGTATGTACCACATAATCCACCAACTGTTTGCAAAAAAAAGATCATAAGTTACTAAAACCAGTGAAACACGTGATGCTGCGCCGCGTGCGGCTCTTTGCAAAAGTTGACTGCTCATCTTTCTGTTAGTTATTGCTATATTTGGGTGTTAAACTGGTACTATAGAGGTGGAACCTGTGCCTAGGCCCAGCCAGTGCTAACAAGAGTAAAACTGATAAAATTCTGAAATAATACTATCCCAAAATATGCTGCATTACGGTGCAAAATTGGTCCTTTTTTGCAGCATCATTTAATTATGCCTGCTGCTTATTTTGGTCCTTCACGGCTGCATAATTCCAGTGGTCCTCCCTATAAGTCAACACAAACAAATGTGCATGTCTATTCACAGGTTACTATGCAGTAAATTTATTCAGCTTTTTGGATCTTTGCCAGGCATGCAGAATCACACTCCAGTTTAAAAGAAATCATTTGGTCCATCACTGTCACTGTGCTTTTTCACCCTCAATGTCACTGCTCAATTTCCATTGGGTCTAGAGGAGAGACGAGGCAACAAAGGGTCTCACATCTACATCCAGGTTTCCGAACGAGCATTAAACAAATGTTCTCATAGGCACTCAACTGGCACTCATGCACCCCATCAGTGTAATGTGCGGGAACTTGATTATTCGAACGCCTTTGGCATCTAATTCTTCTGTTGCTCCCTGCAACAAGGACCATCAAATGTAACGGCAAACATTAGATTGTTACACAGCTACAATGTGCACCACCCGCATGTTTTGCACTGTTTAGCAACTGCGTTTCTATGCACACAGAAACACACAAAGGAAAGTGCATGCATGAACACACGTACACAAGGGCACACTCAAGCCAGTGGTTAATTTGTCAAAACACATAAGTGCCAGGGCATTCTTCAGGAGGCAGCTTGTTCCTTCTGTTAGCACCACCTCAAACAGAACTACTAACCATGAAAGCTGGAAGAGGATGTGGCATAATGACCAGAGCTGACGACTTCAGAGTTAGGGAGCCAGGTTTGAGTCTCGGTGTCACTCAACATCTTGTGATTCTGGGCATGTGACTTAATCACCCCGTGAATGAATGTGTCCTTAGCTGGTGCTCATGAAAAGTGCCGGTCTTGATGATTAAGTGCTGGGTGTTGAGCACCAGAAACCACAGGCTCAAATTAAGCACTGACACAAGCACACACACTCATAATCTTGTGATAGAAGCCACTAACTCACATGTTCCCAGAGAGTGCCACACAATAACTGCTCTTGTCACATTGTCCAACGGCGAAGACCCAATGGCACAAGGTGAAATGCAAGGTGAACTAGAAACCGCAGTGGGCTTCCAGCTTATCCGTTAATGTTTTGCATTGTTGACGTTCCTCTGGGGTTTTAGAATCTGACCAGGAATCCGCTTTTGTTACTGTTTGGCGGTGAGGCTACAGTGTCTGATCATTGAGGTGCAGGATCTAAGCCCTGCCCCCTCTCCTTGGTCCCTCAACCTCCGAGGCACTTGGTGGCTGTTCAGGTGGTGCCAGGTTCAAAGCCCTGTTCAGGTTCGGCCCACTCTCACAAGGTAAAATTATTTTCAAGGTTGGTTAGTCTGTAGAAGTTTGAGCTTGAAAAAGGTTTCAGATTTTCTTACCCAGGCACATTTGATCACTAATATCACCAGTGCCTCAGGTTAAAAAAAAGTGAACTGCTATAGTCCATAGACCTTTTCTGAAATTCAAGGAGATGCTTCACGATCACTTATTGATACATTTCTGAACGCCTTCAGTACTTTTCACGTCTGTATTTTTCTAAACACAACAGTGCACCTTACAACGTGGTTAAATATTCTGGTCCACAAACACAGAACACCTGCAGCACTTGACTTTGTTGAATAGTGACATAAATGGAATACCTATGAAACATCCCTGTGCATCAACATGATTTATTTACACATGTTACTTCGTTTCATCCGTCATGGGAGAGCCAAGCATGTGTCTTATTTCTCGAGGGAAAAAAGCATAAACTTCACTTGTGTTGCAATCATGCTGACGCAGGCCGAGAGGCGAGTGGCTCGCTGGTCTGTGTCTGCAAGGGGTCTTTTTTTCCCCTGTCGATGCCAGTTCCCTGAAGCATTCGCCGCTGATTTAAAGAGCTTGGCCACAGTTCAATTTCCACACTTAGCGACGGCAAAATTGTTAGCGCGATGTCTTTCCACACGATTGCCCTGTTATTAGTGCTTAGCTCGACATGCCACCTTAGTAACAGGATTTAAATGCCACTTTCGGCACTTCCCGGGGTAACCTTGGCCATGAAATCGGAAAATCAGATCATTTTCTGGTCTGTTTTCCCGTTTCGCGGCGGACGAGATTAGATGTTGCTGCGCTCGAGAGGCGCGCCTCGTTAGAATTCAAGGAAGGTCCGGCGCCCTGACCTTCTTAAGGGGTTGAAGGCAAGCGACGCAGGGGGCGCTAGGCCAGGAAAGACAGGCCTCGGTTCCATCAGGTAGCGCCTGTTCTGTTCCCTGGCGAAAAATTAGCAGTTTAATCAGAGAAGAGTATAAAACAAATACTTGTAAGGTATCTTTTGGGGTACTAGGAGGTAGGCCTGTGTGGAATTTTAATTACACCTGTAAAATTTGAAAGAAAATGTACACACCCCATCAGGGATAGCAAGCCCTATATAAATAAAAACCCTCTTCTATCCCTCCACTATCCTTCTCAATCTAAATAAGTAACATATCCACCACTCAAAATAATTTCATATTTCACTATACTAATTCAACACTAAGGGGCAGATTTATGTCGGACTTGCACCACGTTTACGCCGCTGTTGCATCACGCAACGGCGCGGAAACGTGGCGCATCCCTGCGACCTACTTACAACGTGACGCATCTAGGCAGATGCGTCACGTTGTAAAGCCCTGCGCCACATGAAACCTGCGTCAGGTTTCATGTGGGCGTTCTGTCGCAGGGTGGGCGTTTCCTCGTAGGAAAGCCCCGTAAAACTGACGCAGTGAAATCTACAAGATTTCACTGAGTCAGTTTTACGACGCTGCTGGGTCAAATCCTTACGCCTGCTTAAAGCAGGCGTAAGGAGTGACGCACCACGTTATGTATGGGTGGCCTCTGTACATTGCAGGAGTTGCGTCGCACTTGTGACGCTACTCCAGCAATGCGCCGCCCGTACACCACAAGATGCGTCACGCATCTGCCCTTCCTTGCACCATGGTGCGCCGCATTGTAAATGCGGCACATCTGTGGTGTCGCAAGGAGGGAATTGCGTGACGCATCAGTTCTGGCGCATCCCTGCTGATTTGCAGACATGCGCCAGAACTCATAAATCTGCCCCTAATGCTTTATGGGTTCCGGAGTAGCACAATACTTGCTGAAAAAGCGCTTGTACGCTTCTTCAAGGGTAGTCAACGCTATATAAATGCAATCACAATACAATACATTTACAGTTAGGAAAATTTGCGTAACTTAATTTTCCTTTTTCTTTTTTTGCTCACTGAAAGACATATTCCGACCAGTTTCTCTTTTCAGGAGAGGTATGCCATTCTGTAAAAATTACACACAAGGTAAGACCAACCACATTTTGAGCCATGCTTTAAAGATGAAGTCATGCCAGTAACCCTGGCATGTCTTTTCTGTGCATTTCCACAGGTATCCTTCATTCACTGAAACCTCCCGTTGATCATCCCGTTAAGAGATATTAGTAGCAACGCTTCATACAGGGTGCACCACAGTCCACCTCCTTGCAGACAGGGCATCAAGAGGGTTTGTCTCAGATTGTACATACAGGTGAAGTAAATTAAACTGAAGTGAGGTGGAGTTGAGTGAAGTGCAAAGACGTGAAGTGAAGTGAAGTCACATTAAGTGAAGTAAAGTGAAGTGAGGTGATCACAAAGCAGACTCTATGAACCGGGTTATTGGTAGAGGCTGTTCTGTTGCCTATCATAAAGTCAAAATGTAAAACTGGTGTAGTTTTTACTTTCAACAATAACAGGAACAAAGAAAGCTGGTGGCAATTTTTCTGCTAAAGTGTAATAACATCATGAGTAGCTCCTTTGCGCATCAAGAGTAGCTATTTTTTTAATTTTTTTAAATGAGGACACTAAATCAAAACTGCAACCAGCCTAACACTCAGACTGAAAACAAAAGGAATGGGATTACAAGTTTTTGCAACATTGTGAAAGGCTCGACCACCAAGTCAAACAATTAATTTAAACTAAATTAAGTACAAATCAGACGATCTAAGTCATCTTTCCAGGCTGCTAGCAGAATAGATGGCCATTCAAAAATGGTTGGCCCGTGTTCTAAAAATCCGATTGCCTTTCTAAATACCCTGGACAACACAGAGGAAATGACACACATATTTCAGAGACTAAAATCAGGTGAGTTTACAACAACAATAATGCATTCAGAGAGCCTCAGGGACTGCACCAATCCATAGATTTTCATACCAAATCTATTATTATTATAGACTCGGGTGAACAAGGGAAAATTTATAGCACCATTAACCATTAAAAAACAGACCTACGCTAGAAAGCCCTCACTGAACTAAAACATAGTCAAGATGTACCACCAAGCTATGAGTTTGCCAAATGGATCACAACAGTTGAGAAGTTAGTTTTCAATTGGCTATAGAAACACCCTATTTTATGGAATCTCGTGTGCCGTGGCTGTGAGGGTTTAAGTCAGACCACATCAAACAATGAACCCTAAGACACATTAGAGCCAACATCTTGGCATACCCTGGCAAAAGAATCTTTACCATTCTGCATCTGATAAGGATTTAGCATGGTAGGCTGTTTCATTGTAGGAGCATTTTATCAGGCTTCACAGTGAAGATTTTCTGCTATGGTCAAATCCTACAAATGTAAGCAGTAGAGAATCGCTTGCGAAACCAGTTGGAGTTTAGAAATGAACATTGGTATTGATGCATGCTGAGATTTTAGTACAAAATAGGGCACATGCTCCTCGCAAGTTCTGAAAAACGATTTTCAAGAGGACATTGGGCTTCTTTTCTCATGGTATATTTTGATGCTTCCTTAGAGCCATTACAGTGACCCACCTAAAATGGATGATTATGACAAAGTGGCAATGGTCAGGAATAGTACCACAATGTGCTACTTATACTGCTCAATTGACCTTCAGCATAAGTGACACTTTCATGATTAGGTGCGTTTCCTCGCAGAGCCCATTTCTCAAGTCCAACCGGTTTCTCAAGATTGTCTCTACTGCTTCCCTATGAGGGATTTGAGTCAAGCGGAAAAACTGTCACATAAAGCATGATCAAATGCTACCAGTAAAATCAGAAGGCAGCTTTTTAAAGACTCTTTGCTCCCTACTAAATTCTTCCAGGAGGCTGCTCGCTTCCTAGCTTCTTTCAAATTATTCGCGGAGCACTTTCAGAGGTGGCGTAATTGCAGCATATGACAGCTGACATTAATTGATTAGTCAGCATGCAGTTTTAGATGTAGGTGCTGAGTGTCAAGCTAATGAAATAAACCAGCAAGCACTTAAAGGGATTATACGGTAAAAAAAAGCCCAATTTCCGCTTGAATCTCGTTTCCAGAATTTGCGAATAGCGAGCGCCATAATTTGCACTGAAATCTCAGCCATGCATCAACACCGAGGGCTGCATCACCAAAACAGTTATCTGTCTGTGGTATTTCAATTTGTCAGAGGTAATGACTGCATTATGTAGACAGTTTAGTGTCTGCAGTAATTGAATTTGTCACCTGTAGGAGGTACTTTAATTTGTCTCAAGCTCTGGGCTTGAGTTTAGCCCCATAGCACCAATTTGCACCCTATAATGTATCTTACATTGCTGAGTGTGGTATGTCAACAAATCCTACTTTGCACAACCAATAAAAATTCAGCTGACATTTTTTACCACTGACAAATTCAAACACCATACTTGCAGCACCCCTCCGCATATGTAACATGGCCAGTACCAACAACAGTCTGCTGCTACAAAACTGTTTATGTGAGGTAGCCCCAAGGCTCCATAGGTTTTCTGTACCTGTGCACTTCTCTTCTGAACTGTACATGTCTCTAGTGAGGTTCCTCCCCATTAACTTTGCTTTAAACTGCTATTTGAGTGATGAAATTGAACAAATAACAACTACACAAAAATAAATAGACTGCCACTCTCCAATAAGGCAGATGCAATTAAGGCAAAGCTCAAAAACAGCAACCTGTTTAAAGAATAATGATCATTTACCTGGTCTATTAATTTAAAAACCCGAACAGAGCCAGATTTAATTATATTTAATTCAATGCAGTGCAGCAACTAGTGTTCCGTCAAAGGGAAGTAGCGTGTTTAATCTCTCCTGCACTGAAAGACTTAAGGTAGTCTTGCCCCATACACACACACACTTGCACCTTAGTACAACGGTATGCGCTTGACATCTAGCATAGGTTTTGTACTGGAAGGGTACACTTCCAGCCGTGGCCCGTGCAGGTAAGAGCTGTGGGGCGGTAGGCATGGGTGGGGTGGGGGGGGGGGGGGGGGGGGGGATTTCAACAGACAACCATGAGGGAAATTTAAATAAATGAGTAATTTTTCCTAATCGTCTGACGAAATCCCCACCCACCCGACCCTACCACCCCACCGCTCTTACCTGCACGAGCTGCAGCTGTACACTTCCAGTTCAAAATACTATTCATGCACATACTTTAAAATGTTTCCAAGTTTGCATTTGGGAGGTAAAGTGCAGCACCCTTTGCAAAATTGGAACTGTTTAGAGACAAGAAAACGTTTTTGCAACCATAAGGCAGTTTCGAGGAGGCCTACATTTCGGGTGCAAAGTCCTGCATACCTTTTTCAGTAGATATGGCTTTGTGTCAAAATCCACGGGTGGTAGCGTGGGAACGCCCATGTACCAACAACAAGACACCTGCTTGACGCAAAGTAGCGCATAACTAGTGCAAAGCAGCTCATAGTGCCTCCCCTGGGACAACTTTCCAACAAAAAAAAAGTTTTAGGCTGGAAAGTAAATCCCATTCCTACAATTTGTGCAAGACACAAAGTGGTAGTAAACCTGGGCCAGAGTGTCCTGTCTGATATTCCATGTCCTGATCACTCTGTTTGGCGCAGTTTTATTTCCATTTCATCCAGGATTTTAATTTGACATTGCGTTTCTGTCACATGGAATGATTAGGAAAAGCAATACATGTGTAATCCATCGCGGCACAAGTGTAAATCCGCCTCTGACCGTTCCTCTCTGGGGACTGTTCATATATATATGTTGGGTTTTAACTCGGATTTCTGTCCGCTTGGCTAGAAAACGGTTTAAAGTGTTTTTGCCAATGCCAGCTGACGTGCATTAACTACAACTCCATTTGTTCTTGTGCCCTGTGCTCAGCGGCACTGTTATTGCCACTTTAGCGCTGTTCTCGCATCAAACTACAAATCAAATAGTGTTTATTGAAATACATTAGTCCAGTCTCTTGAGGCATGTTTTTAGTTCTGCACAGAACTCACAAAGTGTGCTGCGAATGTGAATTTCTTAAGAGGGTTAAAAACTGCCTTTGAATGCGACTCACCTCTCAGTTCACGGAAAGAATGTTTGTCCACAGACAAAAGTCTCCAAAAGTTTTGTAAAGCAAGCTTTCGAAACTTCATTGTGGAGCCAATTAGCCCTCGGTCCTTGCCGCCAAACAAGAAAAGACAAACTCAAACATCTGCAAAGCTGCAGAGTCATTTGTCATTAGTCAAGGCAAGTGTGTCAGCCAAGTTCTAGCATGGGAGAACTTTTTTTTCCAGATTAGTTAGCAGAAGTGTACATTAGGATTTTCAATGGGGAAAGGTTAAGGACCTTAAACTGTGGCATTTGTTAGGCTTCAACCCCAGATGCTTCCAAAGCAGTGATGCTGAACACACACAAACACAAAGGCTAGAATTCAATGGAGTAGTAGCGTCTGCAGATGCCACGCCAAAGAGCTCGCTTTATCTTGTGCAAGGTAAAGCAATGCCTGCTGTCAGCCTAAAAACAATGAGCCATAGGATCTGTCTGTTAGAGCGAAACACATGCCCTTCTTTCGCTTCCAAGACAATCTAAAATGGTTCTGGTCTTAATAGATCTCATAAACAAAGTCCAGTCAATCCCAGCAAATCAAGTAAGGGCTGCACTGTACGACTGATGCAAAAATGTTCTTGGCTTTGAAGGGAAAATATATTCTAAGTAAGATAAGATTAAACTGCAAGGCATCACCCACATGTGTAATATGAGACGAGGGTGTGTTCATATTCATCAGATCATCTTTAAGCCACATATAAAAACCTGAAAACCCGTACACTGCTGCATGCCAGAATACAGACCTTCCACTTCTATTAGTGCCTGATAGTCAGAACCCTTTTCAGTGGGCCACAGGGCACACCGGGGCTACTGAGTCAATCTGTGGTGGTTGAGGCTTTTACTCCTGCTGTCTCGGGGCCAAATCTACTATGGATCCTGAGCAACTGGGCCAAGTAGGGGGGGGGGGTGTAGAAACACGTTAGTGAACACAACTCATAACTCAAAGTACATCAGGTGCCATGTGCCGCGCACCAGTCTCATAGCAGCTCATTGCGGTAATCCCGTATGCCAGAGGGGGCCACCGTTAAAGGGATTGTGAGACAAGCTTGCCAAAGACTCGTGACCTCCTTAGCTGTGACTCCGTATGCCAGAAAGGACCGGCATGGTGTGAGCGATTGCACCAAAAGTGTCTGTGCCGTGTCCCCTTAAGTGCCATGGCAACCCCATATCCCAGGAGGGGCTGCTGGTGCTAGCTTTCGGACTGTTACCTGGGAAAAGACAGAGGATGCGACCCAACACTTAGAGATCTGCACCTTGATCGACCCTGAGGACTGTGGTGGACACTGAGGAAGACGTTGCATCATCGCTTGGCTCCGGTCAGGAGCTGGAAGCTCGATTCTCCTCCCCCGTCTGAGGAAGATTGCCGTACCTTGTTTTTGCAGGTTCACAGCATCTCCAATCACTTGGGAAAACTAGCAGTGCCACTCTGGAGAGAGCCTGCTCCTGCTGACGTATGTACCGCTAGCAGCCCAACTACTCCAAACAGGACAAGAAGTTTTGAGTGCCAGTGGTCAGAGAACCCGCTGAATGCTTCCATACTGCAGGAGGTGGTAATACATGAATCAGGACTGTAGGGCCTCAGGGGACTCGCTGCTGAAGGTGCAGAAATACCATAGACCCTTTTGACAAATTCTGAGTCGCATCCCAGGATGAGGCCACCAGTGAAAGGGGAATAACTCCGTCCACATTGCAAGGAAGAGGGTGAGACAGGGAAATACCAAACAACCACTATAGTCCGACCTGAAGGGGATTGTATTGCTGCTTACGAATTTCATTATTTCTTTCAATTCATAGATTAATAAATAAAACACTTCTTTTTCATACAAAAGCATGTATTTGACTGAACATTGATTTATTCACATTACTGAGTGTAATTTGAGTTATAAGAACGTCTAAATCAATTTAAAAAATAGATTATTTTGATTGGCCGAGGGGACTTTATATCCCTTAGGCCATCTTGCTCCCAGGGGAGTGAGGCACTCGCAGGAACAGTGCTCTTATTGTTTTGCCCCAGCATGGTAAAAAATGTTGCTCAAGCATTATACAATTCTGGGAACTTAGTCCAGTGTCCTGAATATAGCTTAAAAATATATAAATGGGCAGAGTAGGGATACCTTGCTACTCTCCAGCCCCGCCAGGCCACTTAAAAAAAATAAAACTGCATTTTTGCTGCTATCCCGCATGAGTCCCACGGGAATCCTGTGGGATTATGGCACAGAATATTAAAAACAAATCATGCTGCATTCTTTTTTAAATATATATGGGGGCCCCCTCCATGAGCCATTCTTGTTTCCTGGGGAGACTTTCCTCAATGGCCAATTTCAAAATAAAGGGGAGGCAGTAGGCGACCTCCCTTCCCTGAGCCAATGAAGGCCTCAGGGACCACATCCCCCGGTGCCAAAACAAATAAAAAAGAGAAGGGAATGTTGGCCACCCACCCCAAGCCTGAAAAGTTCCTGGAGACCCCAGCCCTATCAGCAACATGTAAATGTAAAGGAGAGGGGGCATTCACCCCCTGTCCAAGTATTTAAGGGCCCTGGGTACCACATCTTCTTGGGCGTAAAACAATAGTTAAGGGAAGGAATGTGCATGTTCCCCCGTCAGCACCTCGCAAAGCCCTGGAGACCCCATTCACCTGGGACTGGCTCTACTGTGGTGTCCCAGGGAGACCACCCCCGTGACACTGTTTCCCTGCCTGCTAGAGTGCCCGTTACATTTATAAAAACGTATGGCCCCGGAGGATGATGTATTCAAGGCCCACAGTGGCTTGGGGAGGGAGGTGCACACCCCCACCCCTTAAGAAAAATTGATGGCCTAAGGGATTGGGTCACTGGTGCCCATAGTGGCTCAGGGATGGGGGCACATGCCCCCTCTCTTAAAACAAGAAGGGCCCATGGAAGGGGGTTCCCAAGCCTGTAAAGACAAAGGGAGAGGAGCTGTGTGCCCCCTCCCCTTAATAAAAAGATACAGCTCTGGGGGATGGGGTTCCTGTGACCTGCAAAGGCCCAGAGAGGAGAGCTGCATGCCCCAACCCCCCTTTTTGGTTACAGAATGACCCTGGGGATGGGGTCTGCCTGAATGTGGCCAAGACCTGCAAGGTCAACCGCATGCTGAGCATGCCTGAAGGCCTTGCACGGCATGAGGTTAGCTGCCTTCGGGGTTGTATGCAGAGCCTGGTTGCAGGCCAGGCCGTGTGGCCAACCCCATCCTGTGCATGGTTGAAGGCAGAGCATGGCATGCATTTTGCTTGCCTATGGTGGGTTGGCCGCAGGACCCTGGCTGCCAGCTGGGTCCTGTGGCCAACCCAGTGCCATGCGCGGCCACAAGCAATACGCAGTGGGGTGCTGGCTTCACGTATAGTAATTAAATAATACTTTACATTAAAAAATAACTAGAACATCACTTTAAAAAAAACCAAAGGTTAAAGTGACGTTATGGCCAAGTGAAACTTTCATTCACAACAAACCTCACTGAAATTCACCTGTTATAGTTATCTCTACTAAGTATAGTTTGGGTAACTATAACTCGCACCTTCAACATGGACAGTTAATTATTCCAAATATTTCATTAATATGGCTGCAACATTTGAAATGACATCATTGAGGACAAACCTGTGCAACCTGTTTTATGTGTGTGTGTCTGTGTGTATGTGTAGATTATAGTAACATAACAATATAACATACAATAATTTAACTTATCATTTGCCTTTGTTTATATTGGGGCATGTGTTCCATAAAAGCCTGATAATGGTTCTACGTTGGGGTGGACATTGATGAATACATTTCCACTCTGAGACAGCAAAATAGAACTGTCCAGTACTGCCAATCAGATAGTTCAAGAATGTATTACTCAAACAGCAGTGAACTGGCTTTTGATGCAAACAAAAGATTTAGTTATTGTAATTGTAATTGCATTTATATAGCACTTACTACCCCTCACGAGATGTCGAAGCATTTTTTTAGAGAGTATCTTTTAAATCCGTACTCGGAGGGCATTTAGACTTGCCTTCATCAAATGGATTATTTTTAATTCGAGCTACTCAGGGCCGGACTGGCCGTAGCAGGCACCGTGCTTATCCCTGGTGGGCTGCCAGGGTGGGGGCCGGTTTTAAATCCCTGGGGGGCCGTTTTTGTTACTGGGGCCGGATTTTCGGCAATATCGGCTCCCTGCAACAAAAGTGTCACAAAGCGGCACAAAGCTTTCCACTAGCACTCCCCAATTATCCTAATACAGCCAGAAGAATCTATTTTACTTTTCCAATCAACTAATGAAATATCTTCACGGTTGATTAAAGATCCTCACGAACATAGCGAGCACCAGCTACAATTCTACACATGCCTACACCATTCTTCATCCTTCAGACATCTCCAGCTACATCTAAAGATATTTACCACATCATGGTGGTAGATGTCTTTAATGCCTTATCTGCAGGAACCAGCCTCAGAAGGAAAAGGGAGCACTTTCTTGAACTGCTTGGGTTCCTCTCCTTTACCAAGTGAGGGCCTTGAACCTCCAGTTGATAAAGGAGGAAGTATTAACTCCAATGATTAGGTACCAAATACAAATCCATCTTTTTGAGACCCAGATCCATCACTGCCTTTTCCCATGTGCATCTTCCTCTTAGTTCCATTCAATTATTGTATGCAGTTAGTCAAAGCAGGAATCAGTCTTAAGCAGGTGTAGGACAGCCAGGTTTTGCATTATACAAGAGACAATTGGCAAAAATACCCCACTTCTTGTTCTTCCTCTCACCTCTTCTTGTGTCATCAAATCTGCAAAGAGGATAGCTTCAGAGGTGGTGCCCACAAAGGTCCAGACAGACCTCATGCCAACAGGCTGCAAAATCTTAACTGAGCCCGCACAAGACCTTGTTTATGATTAGGGCTCCCAGTTTTATGGAATTTCATCTTTAAACATATTTCTGTCTATATTTATACATATTTATTTTTGGGACATTGTATTGGTATTGATCCTTATTTATAGTGTGTTTTGAGATAAATGGAGTCATAACATTTTATATTTCCACATTTATTTAACTCTTAGATGTGCACTCGTATGTGGATGCCTGTCGCGTTTTAGCAAATTAAGGAGCTGCATATAAGAAAACAATGTGTTCACAGCTACATGTTAGCGTTATACTATAAATATATGTTAACATATGCCTGTATTTAAGCATATACTATATGTATATGTTAACATATGCCTGTATTTAAGGAAATTTCATCCTGTATTTTTTAGCTCCCTGTGCTGTCTATCTACCCAGGTTTTGCCTGGACTTCATGAAAGACCATATGGAGATTCTCACAAGAACCTCAATTTTCAGTATTTTTTTGCTTTTATGAATAAATAGACAGGAAACACATTGTTTTCTGTCTGTATCTATCTGTAAACATTACTAAAAACTGAAAATAGGAGCTTTATTTATGACATAGTGCTTCTCACCACAGTTCTCCCGTTTTCAAGCATTAACAATTTCATGGTATTGATAAATAAACCAAAACTAGTTGAGCCATAATCTGAGAACCTCACAGGCTCATACTAAAGTTTATAATTTTGCTACTTCACCATCATAGCAATGAATATATATTTAAAGGAATGTGAGGTGGACTGTGATATCTGAAAAAGCATATCACAAACCCAACATGTTGACATTATGTCTAAAGACTGTACTGTAGAATTCCATTGGCGTCAGCTTCCATAATATAAACTTTACATTTACTAAGTTTTACACTTTTTCTATTCCTCATAAAAATGTTTCCGTAAATTTATCTCCCAAATTAGATTTCGCTTTCTCATATTCCTTGTATATCTTGCATTATTTTAGTTATCTGCGAACAGCAAAGTAATAACAAACACTGAAATCTTATAAAAATGCAACCCAGCTATCAGGGATGTGGGGATATTAGAAAATAAATATTTGAGAAACTGAGGTTTCATAAACAGGATATTAGAAGAGACATAAGCCAGACTCCTCTGTTGTGCAAAACCGATTTGTCAAGGCAATTTACAGTGACAACCTTCAAACGACCTTTAATTCCACGTTTTGAAAGCGGTTTCGAAAAATATAGGGTTTTTATACCTTAGACCAGTGTTTCTGTGATCTGTTTTGAAGGTGAATTCAGTTATTTAAAGGAGGTTTTCACATGGACGTTAATTCATCAAAATGCCAGGTGCAATAAAGTGACGTCATGTCCCCTTTGACCACTTATGATATCAGAGGGTTAACCCTATGTGTTGGTTTAACATGCTTCTCCTTGTTTCAAAGGGACTCGGGAGAGTTCAAGGAATGAAACTCACAGAAAGTAAACATGGCTCGGAATGGTCTGATTATTTCTCGTCCTACCACTACCTTCTTGACCCTTAGCAGGGACCAGGGTTAGCAAGGGTGCCAATGGCCAAGCTAGGGAGAACACCTTCTTCTCCCGGAGAGAAGGAAAGACACGTTTCACAAACTATGATGAACACTTTGGGTGGGATTGTGAATGAAGCACCGAAAGTCTTTTAAGGAATCAGAAGGGCCAGACAATGCAAACTGGACCAAGGTGGTACAATTGTGTGCGTACACAACACACAATTGCAGGAGTCATGAACCGACATTTGCATCAAATAAAAAGTACAAAATGTGTTTTTTTTAATCACTGGTCAGTTATGCAAAAGCTGCTGATGCAGATATGTCTTGAAAAATACTTGACACTTAATTTGTGCAGGTTGCTGCAGGTAATATATATTGGTACTCATTTTTGGGGACAAGAGCTTTACTTCCATCATTAGACTATGAACCAGAGAGAAAAATAAAACGGTGACAAATGTGGTGAGCAGTGATAAAAAATAACCTGCAGATTGAAATACATTTTAAAATGTGTAGGGTGGTGAAAGAAAGATTGATGAGGTGGTGTTTAGCAGTGCCAACAGTGGGTTCCTTAGGAAAATTTTGGGCCGGGAACCAGTGCTTTTCTTTTTTTTAACAAATTAAGCTCTACATAATACCTTATCTAAGGTAAGGAACTAGAAGAATTTTGGGGAAAGGTGGAAAAAAGGGACAGCATCTTTTTCTTTCCCACTGGAATGTAAATGAATGTAGTAGCATTTTGGACAACTTCCGCAACATTAGTGCCTCACTGTTCCTCGTGCATTTAATATCGCTACTGGATACTTGGATTCTGAATGCCAGGGCTGAACATATGTGAAAAGCATCCGTGTGTCTGCCTCGAGCCTCGTTTTCAGATGTGACGTCTTGAACACTTGGGGTCATTGTTCTCCTTCCTGGGAACAGAGAAAGGCGACGCGGTGGATATGGGGCGTCTCTAATTTCAAAATGTGCGTAATAAGTTTAAACTAACTATGGCTCACTGTAACCAAGTATTGTTGAAAATACAAAAATAGAACACTTGCAAAAATAATGGAGTGAGTTTGTGTGTGGCATGCAGGCACCCTTAGCTCTCACTTTACTCGCATGAGGAGTGTGCCCGACTCCTTAACAACATTGCCATTCACAATACTGATCGCACGTTCCTTTAAATTGGACAAATGTACTAGACTTAGTGGGCCTCATTTATGAGAAATGAAGCATCGCTGTCAATTCTCAGTGTGCTCTCCTTGCCACATACCTGATGCGTCATATTTAATGTATGACGCATTATGTCGCAAGGAGTTACAGATACGTCAGTATTTCTGACATATCTGTAAGCGCAAGAGTGACGTAATGCTGGAGTGTGTCACAAAAGTGACGCAACTCCAGCAATGCGTCCTTTCACATGGGGCAAGCCCCATGTGAAAGGGCCTGCATCAGTCTTACGCCTGCTGTGAGGTACAGGCGCAAGATTGTGACACAACGGCGTTCTAGAAGTGAAGCAATGAAATCTCACAGATTTAACTGCGTCACTTCTACGCGGCTTTTTGCGGGCGAATGCCCCCCCCCCCTGCATGCATTATACCTGAAGCAGGTATAATGTAGCGCAGGGGTTTACAAAGTGGCGCATCTGCTAGATGCATCACTTTGCAAATAGTGCGCAACATGAGGCATGTTTTACGCCGCCGATGCGTCACAAAAAGTGCTGCATCGACACAAGGCCTCATAAATGAGGCCCAGTATGTCTGGGTTTCAGCTCTAAGCTGCCATTTTGGCTGGCATCTTGTAGGATGAAGCTCTCAAACACAGACCAACAAGAGAAACTACAGGAAACCACTGTATACAAGTTCAAATTGTTTGATCAGAAAGGGGTTTTGAAATGGAAAGCCGCAGAAGAGGCCCTTCTTGTCAGTTAATTTAATTTTACAAATGGCTGTACTTCTGCGACTGACAGGCTTACAGCAAACTCTGAACGGGAGGAACCACTTCCCATACGAAAATAAAATTCAAACAAGCAGCAGGAAGCGGATTCTTAAATGCAATTCAGCACCCAAAAAAATGTAGGGCTTACTCAATATTCTCCTGGAATCACAGGTGAATTTTACCAAAGGAGATCTTCGAATTATCATCTGATGCTTCTATGCTCCAGCCACTAGTGTGGAATATTTTGCATACACAGATCGGGCCTTTTCAGCTCCTCAATGCATTAGGAGACTTTTTGAGCATAAAAGAGAATGTACTGCTATTTACATTTGTTGCGTGGTGTGTTTTTTTCGAAAAGACCGCTAACAATTAATCTTCAGGTTTCAGCAAAATATATGTCAAGGCATCAATATTTAAACAAGGGACCTGGCCATGCCTGAATACTGATGCGTGATCCAAATGCCTCTTCATTGAATATTGATGGCTGACATATATTTTGCTGAAAAGTTGAAGATAACGCAAACCAATGAAAGTTACTCACTTCATCTTAAAAGTGAATTTGAAATAAGCGTTTTATTACCTGCCTCTCTCCAGGATTGACAGGATAGGAGATGTTTAAATTAGGTGGAATAGGCTTGGACAAGGGATTGGTGGTAACAATTTTCGCCTGATTAATGATGGCAGGATGGCTCAGTGAGCTGCACGTTTTCTGCTGACAAATGCAGTGATCTGACGCTTAGGAGTTTGAATCATAGACATGAAGGCCATCACCTCTATCCTTCTGAGGTGAAAAGAAGGACTACTCTCTAAACCATGGCTACACACAAACATTTCTCATTGGCCGCAATGTTTGGCCTGTGATGTGACCGAGGGCCACATTGATGCTAGCAGGGTGTGATCTGGGGTAGGGGGGTACTTTTGGTGCAAGATGGCTTTGAAAATGAAGGTGTTCCTAAAGTTAAGTGGTGCAGGACACCTAGTCAGTTCCTTTCTTTAAATTCAAGCAACCTTTATATAAAGGCTTGCCTGTATATTTAACATCTTTTTAATGAGAGTGCTGAGTCATGCTGTTGATCAAGGGTCCGTGTGTAAAGGTCAGGAGGGCCGCTCTTAGAGTATCACTGCTCTAAACGAACTAGCAACACTTTACCTAAGAAATCAGTCTATCAGAGCAGACATTGTCAAAGTCGATGGGGTTGGCTTTTGTATAGTGCATGCACAGAGGCACATTGGCTTTCTCCATGGAATATTTGGTCACTGAGTCATGCCTCAGAGCGCCCAACCAACTTTTTTATGCTTGTAACTTCCCACACAAACAGAGATTATGGATTCGGAAACGAAAAGTGGACACTTTACAATCCTCAACGAAAAACTGACATTTCCTGTTGTTGTGAAGAGGATGAGGAAGATTGATAAAAGCTGTGTGAGTTCATTTCCAGTGCCGCTCTAACCATTGTAATCAAAGGAACACACTTACACCAACGGTTTGTTGGCCTAGCCATTCAGAACCAGAGTTAATCCCAAATTTGTTTCTATCTGAATAACGAAAATTAAGATTTATGCGTTACATGTTTCTCCACTTCCTTTCCATACTCAAAATCCGTACTCCCATAACTGCCAGGTGTGCTTTTCAGTGTCGACAGAGAGTATGTATCGAATACGGATGCTTTATTCAAGCCTTTGGGCCTTAGATGTGTTCCTAAAAGAACTTATAAACTTTAAATAGGGGCCATCTCTGTAATGTAACAGACATTAGGATCTCTCATTTGAAAAGTTAATTCAAGGCCCAAGAACACGTAACATTTTAAACCGATTTCCGTGTAATGTGGTGAAGCAAAACGAATAAACCTGAGGACTTAAAATTAGGGAATTATTTTTATGTATAATTTAGACGGATTTTGGTTAGTTTTTAACACACAAACTTCAACCCGATTCCTCAAAATACTCATATAACTACCTCTAGTCCCCACGATTTCAGTATAAGCATTTTCACTTAAAATAACACATTTTAACACTTCTTTACAGTTTCTTCCAGAAACATAAACTTTCAAAAATCAGCTATGTTTCAAAGTCGTGAGTAAAACTGTTCTGTACTGTCATCTTGTGAGGAAAAGGTTCATCCATTTTCAGGATTAACTAACTTTAGTGCAGGAATATGGCCAGTTGTGGGGGAAAAGAGCACAAGGACGAAAATATAGGATGGATAGAACACTGTATGAACTATGGGTACCACAACAATTGGGATCTACTTGAGAGCGTAGGTAAACACTTTGCAGACCCCTAATGTTGGTGTGGGGTTCAGGGTGGAATGCAATGCCTAATACAGTATCCCATATTGCATGTCCGCTGTCGCAGTGCACAGATAGCTTTATAAACAAGCATTTACAATGCAATGGTTTTGCCTTTGTTAAAGTTAGAGCTATTGGCATTGCTCTTGACATTATTTTTATTTATGTTTTTTTTAACATAAATAAATGGCATTGTCATTTACAATGCCACTAGCTTTATCTATCGCAAATGACACACACAAACACACACAGAGCCCCCCACACACAGCCACACACAGCCCCCCACACACACAGCCCCCCACACACAGCCACACAGAGCCCCCCACACACACAGCCACACAAAGCTTCCTACACACACAGCCACACAGAGCCCTCCACACACACCAACACAGCACAAGCAGGCAACAGGGGCACAAGGAGGCACAAGCAGGCAACAGGGGCACACAGAGGCACAAGCAGGCAACAGGGGCACACAGAGGCACAAGCAGGCAACAGGGGCACACAGAGGCACAAGCAGGCAACAGGGGCACACAGAGGCACAAGCAGGCAACAGGGGCACACAGAGGCACAAGCAGACAACAGGGGCACACGCAACAGGGGCACGAAAACGGAGGCACAAGCGGGCAACAGGGGCACGAAAACGGAGGCACAAGCAGGCAACAGGGGCACGAAAACGGAGGCACAAACAGGCAACAGGGGCACGAAAACGGAAGCACAAGCAGGCAACAGGGGCACACGGAGGCACAAGCAGGCAAGCTCTGTACCCCCACGCCGGGACGCCCGCGCGTGAACATATTAGCTACATTCTATTAAGCACAAGCACTAAGGACACCCCAGCAAACACTCATGTGCACAACCCTAAACCACCAGGGAGCTTTCGTTTAAAATCCTATCGACCTAATGCCGCTTGGCACCCTGCTGCAGGCCTGTGTACATTAAGTGACCTTAACACCATCACTGGTAGTAATATCTATGCAAAACATTACCTCAAAGTCACATAACGGCACCAAAATGGTTACAGCTGGTAATTTATAAAGTATAAAATCTAAACTTTAGACATAGTAGAATAAAAGCTTCAACATAGCTGGAAAAAAAATAACCTGCCTACCCTGTTCTATGAACACAGGACTCCATGTCTCAAATCTGCCCATTATTTGATTAAATATATATCAGTGCATACCAGCCCCAAATAGTTGGCCCCACCAACCAACTGATACCATGTACGCGGACACAACCAACTGACAGCGCAATTGAAGGACCGTCCCGTCCCCTTGATGACAACTGACCCTGTACATACCAAGTAACACATTTTCAAGAGGTTTCATGATTCTCAACTACTGCCTGTCCTTCATTAGACTCACGACCTGGTGACAAGAATAGGACCCCTTTCAAACACCAACCTCTACCTGATGCCGGAGACTCTTCGTCCCATACCACCTCCCACCCCCGTTCCTCTTGCCAACCATACCTTCCCTTGGAAGCACAGGGCTCTAGAAATCGCATGTTTTGCCCCACTTTCCAGTTCTCTTACCTGCGGAGTCCTGGGCAAGGGCTGCCCGCTGCTGCCGGGACTGGCAGGTCCATGGTGTCCTCTCTGCTGTGCGGCCCCCCAGCCTCCAGCTCCAGGTGGACCTCCATATTGCGGGGCCGGGGCTCCGTCAGGACCTTCGGGAGGGTAGCCGGGGTAAGCGCGGGCGGGCGCGGTCAGCAACTGGTTCAGAGTCGGGGTGGCGGTGGGAGAGCCCCCTAGGAAGCGCTGGGGGCCTCCAGGGTAGGGCTTAGCGCGAGGGTAGGGCGGGTAGGCCCGGCCTGGATAGGGAGGGTATGCCGGGTAGTAAGATTCTGGGGGCTCTCGGTAGGGCGCACCATAACCACCAGGCTGATAGGCTCCGGGGGGCTGGTGGGTCCGTAGCTTTCGGGGGCGGCCGGCTCTCCGCCGCCGGGAGGAGAGGCCTCTTCTTCGTCGGGGCCACTTTCCGGCCCGCTGTCTGCGGCCACCTCGCCCGGCTCCTCGGGTCCCCCGCTTGGCTTCAGCTCCGGGGGACTGCCGAGGCCTGAAGGGGGGGCTGCGGCCATCAACGGGGACGGGAGACGCTGCGAGCAGGAGAGGGGGTGGGAACAACGGAGACCAGGGGGAGGGGAGTCTGCGGGGAGCGGGCCTGGCTGAGACAACAGGAAAGCACGGTCACCAGCGGGAGGGGGGCGGGAACGGGGACGGGAGATGCTGCGAGCAGGAGAGGGGGTGGGAACAACGGAGACCAGGGGGAGGGGAGTCTGCGGGGAGCTTCCAGCGTGTGCAATGTTAGCCCCTAAATGGCACGCTGGCTGGCAGTGTGTGCTTGTGCGTTCTGTACACAGTCCAGCACTGCCTGGCAGAAGGGTTGAGTAAACAAGCAGAATCTGAGGGACTTCTGCCCTCAACGAGTGACATGACAACTGTGGCGTCACTACTTTCTTGTTAACCGTGTTTATCAGCTGTACAAATGAGACAACGGCACTCTTTCTGGTAATATACATCTGTACAGTCCACTTCTATACAGCCAAGAGCTCCCACTCGCTAGATGAATGCGTGTGACAGACAGCAAGCGCTAACATGCCAGCTTCTGCCAAGCGCTATATGCCAGCGGGAGTAACTCTTCCAAGCTAGGTTAATTCTATGCGCTTAGTTGAGTAAGAAAACTACAAGTCCCAGAATGCAAAGAGCACATCAACATGGGACTGAATGAACTCCCCGTATCATTATAAAACCAATTAGCAATAAATACCAAAGCATCCATGCTAACACGTGTGCCTGCCTGCACAAAACAGCTACATTTGAACGTGAAACTCTGATCCACTAGTTTACAGCAAAACTGCAGATACATCAAGCTGATAGAAAGAAACACACAACACAATGGCATATTTGCAAAACTTTTAACTGATCTCCGCGACCCAAACTAGTTTTACTGACATGGGATATATGCAATTTCCATTATCCGTTGACGGATTACAATATACATTTTTTATAAATAACGTGACTTATTCTTAAACGTGGGTTAAAGGTTAAAAAAAAAGCGCGAGTTAATAGTTTACCAATTCTGCTACAAGTAAAATACGGTTCGTGAACTTTTTGGAGACCCGTTGCGCCTCGCCCTCTGTACTTTTAGGCTCATTAGCAGACCACTTCTAAATACACCAAACTACACTTTACTGAGCCCATCCAATCCCAGAACGGCTTGCAGGTACCGGTACTCACGTTTGACCTTTCACGCAGTTGTAGAACATGACTGCAGCCCCGCAGCGGCTGGCATGCCCCCGCAGCCGCGCTGCCCTTATCGCCGCCCTGCACGCGCTGGCAGGCTGCAGACACGCGTCACTACTTTCTTGTTAACCGTGTTTATCAGCTGTACAAATGAGACAACGGCACTCTTTCTGGTAATATACATCTGTACAGTCCACTTCTATACAGCCAAGAGCTCCCACTCGCTAGATGAATGCGTGTGACAGACAGCAAGCGCTAACATGCCAGCTTCTGCCAAGCGCTATATGCCAGCGGGAGTAACTCTTCCAAGCTAGGTTAATTCTATGCGCTTAGTTGAGTAAGAAAACTACAAGTCCCAGAATGCAAAGAGCACATCAACATGGGACTGAATGAACTCCCCGTATCATTATAAAACCAATTAGCAATAAATACCAAAGCATCCATGCTAACACGTGTGCCTGCCTGCACAAAACAGCTACATTTGAACGTGAAACTCTGATCCACTAGTTTACAGCAAAACTGCAGATACATCAAGCTGATAGAAAGAAACACACAACACAATGGCATATTTGCAAAACTTTTAACTGATCTCCGCGACCCAAACTAGTTTTACTGACATGGGATATATGCAATTTCCATTATCCGTTGACGGATTACAATATACATTTTTTATAAATAACGTGACTTATTCTTAAACGTGGGTTAAAAGTTAAAAAAAAAAGCGCGAGTTAATAGTTTACCAATTCTGCTACAAGTAAAATACGGTTCGTGAACTTTTTGGAGACCCGTTGCGCCTCGCCCTCTGTACTTTTAGGCTCATTAGCAGACCACTTCTAAATACACCAAACTACAGACCACTTCTAAATACACCAAACTACACTTTACTGAGCCCATCCAATCCCAGAACGGCTTGCAGGTACCGGTACTCACGTTTGACCTTTCACGCAGTTGTAGAACATGACTGCAGCCCCGCAGCGGCTGGCATGCCCCCGCAGCCGCGCTGCCCTTATCGCCGCCCTGCACGCGCTGGCAGGCTGCAGACACCGCGTCTCGAGCGCCCGCACGCGCCCTGCAGAGTCCGCGCGCCGATGCAATTACAGGCCAGATAGCAATCCTGCTGTCATGCCCGTGCCTCAGCTGCGGCGGTGGTGGCAGCCCTCCCTGGGCACGCCCCCTCCCCTCCCCTCCCCTCCCTTCCCTCTCCGCCCTCCTGGGCCGCCCGCGTCACGAGGGCCCGCTACATGTGTTTGCTGGATGCAACATCTCCCTACAGGGCAATGCAGCGCCTTTGCAATTATTATCATCCGAAGCCCCAAGTTGTTGCTGTGGTAATGTCCCCGTGTGAGTGCCAGCTGAGGGATGTAGGCACGCCAATGACACTTCCTGAAAAATAAATTCAAACCGAACTGCAACGTGGAACTCCTTTCCATAGCGTTCAGTTTTGTAAATAGGTTAATATAAATCACGCTTTTTGCGAACACAAACATTTAAATATGCAATAAACACATTTACTCACGATTTTCAGTGGTCATAAAATAGACACCTTTGTGATTTATTTTTATATCGCATACCTTGCGCTCAGATGTCAGTGCGCTTTACAGACAAACTCCAGGATGTAGTCTGGAAATTCATAGTACATCACGAAAACCAGCAAACAAAGCACTCACCTGGACTTCGTTCCGGGGCCGAGGCGGGACTTGCTCTTTCCCCGGGGCTCCTCCTTCGCTCGGGAGCCTCGCAGAAGTGCAGGCAATGCCGGACCAGACACGGGGGCGTTCCCGGCGTCCCGTGACGTCGGCAAAAGCCAAAGAATGTCGGGAACGCCCCCGTGTCTGGTCCGGCATTGACGGACAGGCCCCTCGTCCAATGGCAAGGCTCCGTTTACGGAGCCAGCCAATCAAGGACGAGGGCCGAACCAAGCCACACTACAGTTATCATCAGGTTTTCGCCTGCGCCGAAAAGATGCGCAGAGCGCATCTTCGGCGAGGCAAAACCTAAAAAAAGCACTTACAAAGATGGCCTCCATCCAATGTGTTGTTGAAAAAGCAATGACCCTTCCTCTTTCCCTCTGATGATTGATCATGTTGTGCAATAAAACCAAAAACGTAACCAGGGGGCATTAAATAAATGTTTCACTGTGCACACCAATCGCATCTTTCTTGTGTTCTTTGAATAACTATCACACTTTTAAGGTCTGTGTTTAGCAAAAAACTTTTGATTTTATTAACATTATAAACATAAATATATAACATTGACCTATATGTAGGGGGCTTCAGCCAGCACTCTTCATCTATTAGTCTGCACTTGTGTCATTCACATATCTCTTCTGCCCACCTCGCATATAGCATTGGGTAATGGTTCAACCCACTTCAGGCATTGGCTAACTTCACTGTGACTGACAGCATTCCTTTCTTTCACAAGAGCAACTCTGCACACAAAGTAGTACCCTTCAGTACCACAATCTTTTATGACAATGTGTGGTTTTTGAGACCAAAAAAATAGTGCTGCTTTTAGCCAGCTTATTTATATTGGCAGGGGATCTGCAGAACCCCAACAATAAGGTTTTACAAAAAACATGACAACACAAAACAAGCATTTTCAAAGGCAACAGGTTGCCAGCCAATACCAGAAATGCTGGCTTTGCAAAATCATGCCTAGGTTTGGTTATGTCTTGTGTTTTTGCACTGTAATTATTAGGGTGGCATTTCATCTTACTGGTATTCCTTAAATATGGCAACATCTCATGGGTCTCACGTGTACACTGTTCCTCTATCATTTACTTTCAGTGATAGGATTTGCATTCTCTGTGAATGTCAAGGATGCATAAAAACACCTGACCAATCATTGTCTTCAATTGTTCAGTTAGATAAATTTGTGAATTATTGACACTAGTTCCAGCTTAAATTATTAGTATGCAAACGCATTCTTGTTGAAATCCCGATTATTGGGTTTCATATACTTGTTCTCACTTAATGCTGTTTTAGTAGTTTTTCTCCATGGGAGACTAGTTTGAGCAGAAAATGTCTTGGAGGAACTATTAAACAAGAGGTACTGCAGCAGCAACATTCCCTGCATTACTTTAAAAACTGTAAATAAAATATTTAGAGCAGGGATCTCGCAGAACTTGTGTATACAAGTCCATACTTTATGTACAGTTTTCACACAGACAACCAAACAGGCACAGTTCATGTAATACGTGTACATTTCACAAATATTATCTGCAGTTCAAGTGGAAAAAAAATCATCACTTTCCCAAGTCTGTTTAAAGGGCCCCACCCAGCTAAATGCTGTTTGTAAGCTTTACTGCCATCGGCCCTCTTCTCATTATGTAAGTCAGATGTAGGCATACTGGCACCCCTACCGGCAACACCACTTAATTTTTCATATACTGTTTGGAGAACAGTGAGACTGTGGTGCCTGCTCAGCAAAAAATAAATTCATACAGATATACCTATGAAGTAGGAGTGACAGATCAGCTGATTGTCAAAGACAAGCCTTTTCAGGTAAGATTTATAAGTCAAACTCAACAATTGACCTCTTACACATTTGTAGAGACATTATCAATATCTTCATTTTGCATCTTCAAGTTGTCACCATATCTTACTTCCAAATAAGTCAGTTTATTAAAGGTTAGGCATTTGTTTGTTGACAGGGCGGGAACAACCACCCCTAAATAAAAAGGACACGCCTTAATATCATAATCACAATCAATTAATTACAAGAGGGCCCTTGTGGTATCAAAGTCTATGTGTAAAGAACCAGAATCATTCATATAAGACTTGGGGGTCCCACAACACCTGAGCTGTATTGCTCCAGAGACTTTTGAATACAGGCGGCAGTGCCATTGGCCAGTGAGCCAGTGGTTTCCGGTGCTCGGCACGTAATTGCCAGCACTGTGACCTTTGACAGTCTGACACGTGGTGGCGCGGTATATCTCATTTAGAGATCAGGACATGAACAGTTGTTTATTTGTTCAATATAACATAAAAATTACTAATACTTGCCGCCCAAGCCATTCTAATAGCATTGGGGGCATGGGATAGTCTGTATTGTCACACTTGTAGCATTGTGATGTTTATCGGTTATGTTGGTACTGTCATTGAGGATGTATGATGCTACATCGCAAACGTTTACATTGCATACCTTAACATCACCGGCTTTACATCCCATGCACATTCACAACGCAACCTTTCACAACGCAAATCATTACTTCGCTTCCCCATTGAAATGCATGCAAAAGACATTTACAACACACACAAACACCCCGCATGCTTTAACATTGCGATTGCTTCCCTGAAAAAAAAAACCTAATACAGTACCCTACATAACACACACTTCACAACACTAACATACAGTACAAAACAATACACTTCACTAAACCCTAAGCCCTAACTCCTAAATCCTTAATTACTACCTTACACTAAGACCCCCTTGACCTGACGCTAAACCCATAAACAGTACCCTACACTTCCCTAAACCCTAAGCCCTAAACCCTAATACACTACCATACAGTAAGACCCCTTGAAACTACAGTACACCCTAAAACCTAAACCCTAAAGCCTAACACACTGCCCTACACTACGACCACCAGACACTGCCCTAAACCCTAAACACTACACTCTAAGCACAATCCCCAGACACTTCCCTAAACCCTAAACACTACACTCTAAGCACAATCCCCCTACCTCTCTCTCCTCGCGTCGTCCCGGTGGTCCACCGCCTCTTTCGCAGTGCTCGTCCGTGCAGCCCGCCTCGCGTACATTACACCATATGTGATTTAAAACGAATGCTTTTTAAATGCGCATGCAATGTAATAGTACGAGGCGAAATGGTCCATGTCATAAGGCCACTTGCGTTGTAACGCTTGCAACATAAACGCATGCGACGTAACGCATGCGTTGTAATGGATGTTCACCGTCATTGACAGCTCTAGCAAGGGCAATAGGCGTTGCAAGCTGCATTTGCCTCCTGTCGAGGGCCCTGGCACTTATTCTTTCTCAAATTTATTACTGCCATTGGCACTACCGATGTTCATAACAGGGTTTTCAAAGCATGTATGTGCCCAAAGGAGTCCTGGTTATGGCCTTGGAGACCAAGAAGGGAGCTGAACATAGAAAAAACACTTTATGATGTTATTCCAGGTTCTGCCCCATTGTCCTTTCCAGGGCACAAGTCCTGAAAAAGAAGTGGGGGGACGCTGTCACCGGAAGTGACGTCACAACAGGAAGTGACGTCACCAAAGGTGCAGAGCTCCTCGTCCCAGAGGGGCCAAAGAGTGAAGTCCAGCTGTTTGGCAGGGGGGATGGCGTCCCCCCGGTAAAATAAGTAGGGGGACACCGTCCACCCGCGTGGTACCCCGACTCGAGCCCTGGTCCTTTCCTCTTGTAGTGATAAATGAAAAGAAGGCAATGAGGCAGCTGCTGTGATCGCTTTCTGCTCGAGACCATTTCTATTTCCCACGACTCAATCATTAAGGGGGATCTTCAGCGCAACACAAGGACATTGAGTTTGCACTGATTCATTAGAATGACATATACGTAATGTTGGCTATGCCCAAGAATGAGTATGGCTCGGTAATAGAAATATGTGAATTGCTGTAGGCAAGGTTTACGATTGATATACCTGGAAGACAAGTATCTGATTGAGGATACATGTCTAAATCTACTGATGAGACACTATCATGTTCCCCACAGGGTCTGACTCACAGGTAGAAGGGTTCCTTACTCAATGTGATCTTAGAGAGTAACAGGAAACAGGAAATCATAGAGTTACTTGACCCAAATTGATTTAAAATTAATATAATAACTCTTTCTTTAATGGGTTGAAACATGTCGGATTATCTGAATTCGAAACCTTATAGTCGGAGGAAATTAGAACTCTATAAAGGAAAAGATCGGCTAATTTTATATTTGAGAACAGTTTTGTAAAAAGTAAGTATTGATGGATTTCTGCAGTGTACTGATAATATTGTGCCATTTCTTGCGACGAAAGAAGGACGTTGTACATGTAGTGAACTGCAAAGAAATTCAGGGCTATTATAATGAATAAAATGTAGATTTTGTGATGTGCAATATTTCGAGAAATTGATTAGTGTACATGGCAAAGTATTATCCCAAACATTCTTTGTTTAATAAATCAATAAATACATAAATAAATAAGCAAGCACTGGGGGATGCATTCTGCTATGGGAAAAAGTATGGTCTTGTCTTGACAAGGCACATTTCACTGGCCATAAATAAGTCCCCATTAATAATAATGAATGAATGTTAACTCGCACGGGACCTTGATATCTCTGGTCTTGATTTATCATTTCATTGTGTCACAGATAAAAAAGAAATAAGGCAAAGCATTGTTCATAAAACTTCTTTCAGCCAACAGGAAGGGCAGCACACAACATCCCGGAAACCTGCCTCGGATACGGATTGAGCAGTCCATCGGATTCTTTCCCACGAACAGCGGCTTCCCCAGCGCGCATGGAGCCATCCCCATGGGTGACAATTCACCAAAATGCGAAGAGTAGCGAGAGGGACATCACAAACCTTTTGGCCTTTACGTTGACTCACAGACACACATATGCTTAAACACACACACACATTCACACACTCTCTCAGATAAACACACTCACCTGCAACCATGCATACAATCAGATTTAATAGCATTTTTTACGTACCTTAGCTGTCAGTTAGGGTCATATTCCCTCTCATTATACTCCATTTTTTATTACACAAATAGTGAATAATACTATTCACTATTTGCGTAATAAAACAATCAACATGAAACCAGAAAAATGGCGCTCCAGTTCCAGGCACTGGTTTTGCCACTCTGAGGCCATGGGCCTCAAAGGCAGTGCCAGGGGTAGCAAGGGGCATGCCAGGGGTCACAGCTGCGACCTCTTGCAACCCCTTAATGATGTCCATGGGCATCCCTCAACAAGATAAAAAGATACAAAATAAAATAAAAGCACAATACTGAAGCTGAACAGAAAGAGGCAAAATAATGTGACAAGCAAGCAGCACAGAGCACCCGCCATACAGCATGTCCACGTGCTTCCAGCAGTTGGGCCAGCATGTATGGCAAGCGTAGTTCACTTTTATAATGTATTCCTCCCTCGTCACTGAGAGCATGACAGGGTGTTCCATTGGTAAACTTGGCACCGTAGGGCACCTGGTCTTGCCCAGTCCTTTTGTCCATGCACCTCTATTCAACAAAATGCAAGGGATAGTGAAAGTCAGATCACATGCACTTTCACTCTTGACAACCTAACAGTTTTGACCTCTTGTGCTGCTTCATCCTTTTACATCTTCTCTTTGCTATTTTGAGTCTCGTTGAAGATCAAAGAGAGGCTACAGGAAATAGGGCACTCAGGACCATATTTACTTTATGTCCCAGATATTTTGTTCATGAACACAGAGACCAGGTTTACCTGGGGAGTTGATGTGGATTTCACACACTAGTTTGCAGGTCGTGTACCCTGCTGACTATAATTGACATTGATGTTTTCTTTAAATTCTTCAGAAAGTGGGTCCATAGAAACTATTGGCTAGGGCGCTAGTCCTTTGGAGCGTGTAGGGCCTCACATACCCTTACCTGAGGCCCACCAATACACCTATATCCAATCAGACCTCATATGCTCTGCTTCTGAATGCAGTGAATAGATAATTGGTTACCAGGAGGGGAATAACAAAGGCCCCTTCAGTCCCTGTGGAGCAGGTGGGTCCCAAACCCATCAGTGGGCTCCAACTCAGCACAAGACAAATGGCTATGAGATATGGAAGACTCAGGGGCCATATACTTTGTTTTACACCACTAATTAACGTCCACAGACATCACATCGCAATGTCAAGAAGTATGCCTTAATTCAAAGGCACAATGTGATGAAACAAATAAGCCATGTAGATGTACAGCTGCAACCAATTTAGGCCTTACCATCAATCATCGAGTACTGCACTTGAAAAATACACCAAAAAACAATAATGAAAAAAATTAGATCTCCTACCCTTGCCAGAATTTGAAATCTCTTGTAGGAGGGTACAAAAGTGTCATCAGGCACTCACTTGAGAGACAGCAGGGTTACTTTGCACAGAAAGGAATTCTGAGTTAAGCAAGACTCAGGTTTTGCGAGTCTGCAAACACAAACTGGCAGAGTTTGTGACATCACCATGTCTTGGTGACTTCCTTTTGTTGAAAATATGCCAACTACAACAGAGATGTGCTGTTGTTGATATCCGTCCCAATACCCGAGGTTCAAATTTGGAGTCCTAAGAGGCAAACATTGTGTGTAGCAGTGTTAACCGTTCGTTCACATCTAAGGCTGGTGTTTCTATAAGGTCACTAAGACACCGCCTGCAGTGGTGTCAAATGACTGGATATGACAAACAAAGAAAGAAAGGCCAGGTCCTCTGTTGGGAGGCTTCTGCAGCTTGAACCACCCCTGCCAGCAATGCTAATGATAGTGTCAACACAACTAGTAACCATCACGCTCCTAAAAGTGTGTCAATTCCGAATAGTCCATGCAACCCAAAGCTAGTTGAATGGCCTCGGCGACAGGCACTGGTCATTTTTTGTTGACTCATTAACACCTACTGGTGTGGTCATCTCAAAAGTAGAACAACCGTGCCACCATGTGGTGGACTGTCAGAAGTGCTGGTGTTGACAATTAAGAGCAAGTGCTAAGCACTAGAAGCCACTGGCTCAAATCAAGCACTGAACTTTTGCCTGGAGCGCTGAAACTGCTCACACCTTTCCTCTCCATGTTCTAGTAACAAAAAATTATATTGTAAAATCTTGCATGATTAAGGAATTTCTTTCAACACATCAGTATAAGCTCCAAAACCTTTGAAGATTTAGCAGTTGTATTCATGGGGAATACGTAAAATGTCCGCAATCCCAGTATGTAACGTGTGCATTCATTTGTTTGTACTTGCAGAGCAATGCTCACTACCATACACAACTAAATGAAGTGTACGGCCATGTTATTTCTGTGCTGAGGGTTTGCGCATCATTTTAAATGCAATAAATTACATACTAAGATCTAAGTATAATTGCCGTGTAATCAGCAAACAATAGCATAATTACAGAGTCATTAGGTAGTTATTTGGCTCAGGCAATGAAGAGGATATCAATAATTTTCACAGAAATGCTTATCTCAGGTATTCAGGGCTCTCCTCAACAGGCAACGTGCCCAAGTTATTTCTCTACAGGGTAAGCAAACAGAATTTAGGAATATTAAAAAGGAATGGATTACATTAGACCTAATTGAGCAACAGAAATAAAGGAGCCAATTTGTTATGTATATTCTCCCCCCGGGATGATCTGGAGAAAACGAGTGGATGATTCAGAAACCTAAGTGTTTAATGCCAAAATGAGCAAGATGTTGGCCACTTTTTTGTTTACTTTCTCATTACTTGTATCATTAGTATTATAATTTATTCATGATGTAGGTATTTTGGGAATTGGTAACAGGCGCTGGATGGCACAAGGGCATGGCACAGGGTTAGAAAGCCTTTCAGCTTTGCGTAATTGGTTGAAATGTGGGCAAAGGTTGTGCTGGCCGCAGTACAAGGCATTCAAACAGTTGCCCACTTGCAAGTAAAAAGTGAATCAGTGGTTTCACTGGAGATGTGCGTGGGCAAGTGACCACTTCACTTGGAGCTACCATCACACTTGCCACCGCTGCCTGAAGACTTGGCAGAGTGGGAGGTGATGGAATGAGCATGGGACTAATCCAACATCTCACTCGGTTGAGCTGTTATTTATAGGGCATAGAGGCTGCACATTTTGCACTGAGCGGAAACTTTCATTCTGTGCTGAATCTGCTCCTACATGTAGCAGAGCACTGAAGACATCAGTGCTCTTAAGCCACCATATTTTACGAGAAGCCGCTATTTATGAGTACGCTCATATGGACATGCACGTTCAGTTACCAGACGGACATCCTGTATGCACTATTCCTATAGTCCACTTCTCCATTGGCGGCTCACCCATAGAGGGTATCATGGCGTTGACCCGCTGCCTTGCTCTACTCCAATAACTGCTTGGCAAGTTACAGCTATTGCATGAAAACAAACAGTCCATTTGTTTGCAATCAAATGCTGTAATATAACCTTAGCAGCAGGAGAAGGCTCCACTGCTGTATTGCACATAGCAGGTGGGGGCTGTTACAGCCCGGCCTCACACAGACACAATACATATCTGACACACTGAACTAGCGTCAGGCAGATAACAGAACTTCATGGATTATAAATCGTATGTCCGTTTACCCAATCAGAAATCGGAATAGAGAAAAAAGATCTACCTCAGTACTTTCAACTCCATTCCGGCTGCGGATTGGCCATAAGCTTGTGATCATGGTATTGGTGCTCTACTAGCCAGGCTGGAGTAAGGAGATGGAGGAGTCAGGAATCAAGCAGCATGGACACTCATGTCGAAGAGGAGCAGGCAAGATAAGTGTTTGTATGAGTGTGTCTTTGTGTGTGCCAGGGAGTGTATGTGCATTTCTGTGTGACTGTCTCTGGATGCTTGAGCGCTAGTGTGTGTGTGTGTTTTCCATTTGAAAGCCTGTGAGGTGGGAGGCATTGGGCACGGTGTTGGGGAGCACAGTGTATGGCTTTGTACCCCACCTGCACGTTTGGAAGCCACCACTGCACCTCTTCCAGACTCTGTGCATAGTGTAAATCGGTTTGAAAACCCTAAAAGAACGCCTGATGAAGATGCCTGCATGGTCTGAGGGAACAGATATGGAGTTGTCCAATATGACATCCTCTGTCCACTAGATATGTCAGTCTCGTACCAGTGCTCTGTTTAATATCCACTATTATGGGCGTTTGAAAGGAAGACACATCTGAGGCCACATTTTTAGCTTCCACTTCATTACCATGCATCACTGCTGCCTCAATTTCATTTTGCTAATTACCACTCAAGTCCTGTGCCGTCCACAGGAGAGTGTGTTTCCAGCATTTCTTGGGACTCGGGTGGCGTCCAAAGAACATTCACTTGCCCAACCCGACCGATATTACAGCTGATGTAACTTAAAGTCGTGCTTTCCGGCAAAAGATTACATTTAAGGATGTTCCATGTATTTAAGATTGCCCAGGAGCAGGGCTACTGGAATTATGCAGCAGAGGAAGACCAAATTATGCAGCTGGGTGATCTAAATTATGCGACAACAATGGGCAAATTGTGCCTAATGTGGCATATTTTGTAATGGTATTACTTCATTATTTTGTCATTTTTGAACAAGTTAACACTGTCTGGGGAAAGATGTGAAGGGCCTTCCACTGTGCAGGAACATGTTTTTAGTAATTTTTGATCCGTTTGAGCTAGAATTTTGTTGTTGTTATAATCTGCATATTGTGCAGCAGATTATGGATTAAGCTCCTGTCTCAAATTTACCAAAGCAGATAGCAAAAAGCGTAGGTGTATGCCTTGTATGCCATGTACAACTAAGCGACAGAGCTGAAGCAATGGCATGCACACTACCAAATGACTGACTTTGCTCAGCAACAGAACCAACTCTTCATCTGAATACATCTTGGGTCATGAGAAAAAACAATGCAACATAACACATGCACTCCAAGAAAATAATCTTCGCATAAGTAAATGTTGCTCATTGTCCAAACTTTGAAAATCTTTATTTAGTATCATTAGATTGGACGGTGACACACATCCACCACAATTCGGCTATTTCACAACGTTGGGTACTGATGAACTCACAACAGAACTAACTATATTAAATAAAAATCACAGCTTCAACAGAACACATACTTGAAACACAGGTCAGAGACACCATATAGTTGGATCTCACCAAGCTCACAACAATTCCCCAGTCATCATAAACAGAATACGACTCCACAGCAACACATGACACAATAAACGAACACCACCTGTCACCCTACAGTTAGTCACATTATAGGAATACAGTTGTTGCTGACAGGACACCATACTTTTAATTACCTCATATACATACTTCAAGCAAGGAAATGTACACATACCAGTTTTCCTAAACAGCATGTACCAAAATTGATAAAGTGCTCCAGCTAAAACAGTACTAACCACTATAAAACACAAACAACTAAACATGCAAAGAAAAATAGCATATTATCCACAGAAACATTTATGTTTATTTATGTCTGGTCAAACGTCTAAGACCATCTTGGTCTCTTCACTCAGACTCACAGGACTCATGCGCTGTCCTCTGGCCCCTTACATATTCAACAAAGGGTTAACGTTAGGTACTGTCCATCATTGCTAGATGGCCAACTTGCTCCCCACTACTGGTTTTTGTAAATGTTCTATGACGAAGCTTGTCAGCCCCTCTTAATTGTGCCATACCACAAAGTGCTCAGAGTCCACCGTGAGGTGGTTATTGGTGTTTGACAAAACCCGCAAATAGAAAATAGTGAAATAATAAATAATAACTCAAACAACCAGAAATAAGACTCTGTTTTGTGATGGTATCCTCAAGACCAGGGCATGAAGACAACACTTCAAGGCCTTACCCACAACAGATTGCAGTGTACAAATCTCTACAACATGCCATAATGTCACATGATACAAAATACCAGTGTGAAACACATGCTTTATTGACACAAATGTGACATGCACACTATTCCAGTCTATAACCATATAGTCTTCAGGGGTTACGGGGAGATAGTAGTTAATTTTGAATAACTAGTGAACCCAGCCCCAAATGATCTGGAGACTTGCTCTGAGATGGGTTTTTAAATAATTTTTCAAGGGGTGGGAGCATGCCGAGGCAGCCATCTCAGGTCTGCTTAATTGATTATGGGAAAGAATTCAAGGTACATCCAGCGAGTTGTAAAAACTTTAATGTTTATTTTTCATTTTCCAGACCTAAACCAATGATATTTCCTGGAATAACTGACAATCCACACTCCTTGAAGAGCGAAAGAATTTATTTTTTGCTATGCAACTTGCGCTTGCACCAGAGTGAAGCAAACTTTTTGTTCTTCTAGAGCACAGCAGAAAAAAGTCGCAGCAAAACTGTTTGCGGAGGCGGTAATCAAAATGATAATAAAGGGAAGCTGATTGGGGCTTCCATGGAGAATGCTCAGCTATTTTCAAGTAATTTTCCTAACCGACTGACTGAAATCCCGAGAGACAGCGCAGCAGCACTCCAATTTGATTCACAGCAGTGGGGCAGGATGTTTGTGACCCCACTGCATAAAAGTGTCGGCACACATCTGCCAGTTAGCAATGCCCGCCCCCCTCAATCCACAATATTGTCTTTGCTATTCTGCTGCTGGCGGCCATTTTTTACGCGACGGTCGGAATGAGAATGATAGGAGACTAATTTTAACAATTGATATTTTCGACTGATTTTCAAGACCATTTCACACAAATTAATCCTACAACGAGCAGAGTGCACCTACAATGATAAGGAATATGTATTTTGTGGTGTGTGCATCATAGATCTGTTGTTGTGGGCGTTGCATAACTGGACATCCATTTCACGCACATCAGAAGCATTTATTTTAAGTATATGTCTATACCACCTTTATAAAATGGAAATTATTGGTGAGTTGTACAAAACGCACTCTTCTTTTCTGATGACGTATTCAACGTTCTGTTTTTGTGTAGAATGACTTCTACTTTAAGAATTCAACAGCATACCATACCCTTCTTATGCAAATAATTACGTGTTTTTTTAATACAATTCAATAAAATTGAATAGTGTATCATCACACACAACACTAATATGTCAACATCTATGCAATCCCAAAGGGACAAAGAGGAATTTACCGGGATTCTAAATGAAAAGGGAGTTTTTAAAATATTTTTTTTGTTGCTTACACTAGTTTACAAAATTACTCTCTTACTGATTCCTAATTTTCTTCGAAACAAAACTGAATAAAAGATATGAAGGTGTCTCATAAAACTTTAAATGTTAAATTAAATTAATTGGAAATAGATACATTTATCAAATGAATTGATAAATATCTATCCAAACCAAGGTAAGCTCTTACAGTCTTTGTAAACCCACTTAGAACATCACACACGAATAACATATGAGTTATTTACTGTATTTCTTGGCCACAAAGGGGATTTTCAATTCAAAGACAGAGAGATTGCTCCAAGTATCAACAACAGTGCTTAAAGAAAATTGCCACTGACTGTATAAATATCTGCCTGCCTTCCATCGAATTGTTGCACAAATAACTATAATAAAAACAAATTATTTGGAAAAAAAATCCCTTATTTAAGATATAACTGCTGGTTACTGACATAAGCGAAATTCGTACATCTGTTTGATTTAATCATGTGTTGCTTTAGCACTCTCTTAAAATCTATTCTATTAACTCATCCATGAGGCACACAGAACAATTCCAGTCCAAAATGATCGATCCATTTTTTGATGTCTGAGAAACATTTATTTCAAGCTCGTGCCTTTATACCTTGCAGTGGAATGGATTTACAAAAGCTCAGAATGTCTTTCTCGGCATGTTCTTCAGGCTACCTAGCTTGTCTACTCTCCCAGTCTCCAACATAAGAGGACCATATGTTAATAAAGGGTCAATTTGGCAAAACATGTTAGCTTCAGTGGATGTACTAATATCCACCATGTCTTATGTTAACGAAATGGAAAGTATACATGATCGAAATTGCCTGGGCCTCTATTTCACCAGGTGAAATTTCCACAGGAGGTAATTGTCTATTAATAAACTGGGGTAGAGATAGAAAGTAACTAATTGAAGGTGATTGAAATCAAACCTCCCACCTTTAATATACTGAATCCCCTCCAACGGATTATTGATGTTATTTATAATATGTTCAAAGTAATCAGTGCCCCTCATTGGACACCATGTTGTCAGTACCCTGCTAATGTACTAAGTAATCCACTTTTTGGTTGAATATTATTGAACAGCCAAGCTACACCATCCAATCCGATATGTAAATGATTGCGGTGCCTGAATTCACTCCGCTTCACCTTCGTGGCGGTTAAAACCCTGAGAAGTCCCTACATCTTTGGGATTGCAGTCTGTGACCCAAGAGTCAGGTTGGAAGGAATACACTAAAAACTCATAAAATACAAGTGGTTTTATCTTTGTCCATGAGATATTCCTATCACAGGAGTCAACAACAGATTTTAAATTCCACAAAGGGAGAATAAAGTGGTTGAGTCAGCTCTGTATAATTCTGGATAATGGCACATTAAGACCAAAAAGACAATTTGAGCTAGAAGAAGCACTATCTTATCAATAGACCACTTAACAAAATGCAAGTACTGTGCTTGTACCAAACCCTTACTTCAAAATGATAACATGTTTAAGAGCCTCCAGACACCTGTATCCCTTTGGTCATCTATTTTGAAAACTCATAGCAAACTGGGGACCACTCAACATGCACGGAAAAGCGCATTTTCCAATACCCATAATACATACGAGTTTGAGTAGCTCAGCCTTCACTTGTGATGCTCAAACGGGGATGGTCTGGACCATCCATCTGGTCACAGAGAACATTCATTTTTATTCTATTTAATAAACGTATACTCATCAGTATTTGTCAGGCATTCATGAGCAGGTCTCATTGCTTAACTCCATATTAAAGAGATAAGCAGGGTTGGTTTACATGCTCGTTTAAATAATTCTGCTTAACACCATAGGTGCAATTAATATAAGAAATGTCTCATCTTCCAGCTACAATCTTCAAGAAATTGTCATCTTTAAATAAAAAAATTCTATATCAGTGATTATCTAATAGACTCTGGTATTTACAGTGTTTTTCATAATTATATAAATAGGTAAGTGTCTGTTGTCATTTTAAGGTACTTAGATTTCTGTCAGGTTAGTTTCTTATAACATTACCTCCCTGCATTTCAATCTAGTCTCCACATCAAATCATGCATAGTCTTTGTGCCATTGCACATTTATTTATGGATTTTGTGATTTAGCAAAGGCTCATCTAGAAGACTTTGTAAGTAAATCATGTCTTCAAAGCTTTTCGGTACTATTTAACCATAACAATCATAAGATAGCAATGAACTCTGCATTCATTTAAATTCTTCTGAATTAATTACCCTACCAAGGAAATTTAAATTGAGGACCAATTTCATTGATCCGGCTCTAACTTTCTTACTTCAAAATTACCTGAGCCTAAATCATCCTCCAAATCAGACAAAGAGTGAAATGATCATTATTTGTACAATAAAAGATAATCTAAAAATCTGTTGAAACCATTTTCCAATTTTCACTAATAAATACATATTATGTTAGACAAGAAGTTAACAGTGATAGACATTAAACTCTGCCCACTGTACCAGCAGAGATACCAACGTTCACGATCAAATCATTAAAATACACCAAAGAGAAGTTCTGATAGATCTCTAGTATTTATAGTACGACTCATAAAACTATAGTTGGAATATTACAAATGTCATTCCATTCTCTAGTAGCCGACAGACGCATGGTTAATGTTCACGCATCCTTGCATTGAAGTCACCACAAAATATAATTACATATTAAACGCTTCACCAGTCCCTTTCTTCTCTTCTCTTTCCATTTTGGGTGAAAAGTACACAGAAACAAACATGAGTTAATTAATCAGCTTTAAGTGTTTGCATGCTTGCTAAAGAAGATGTGCACTGCTAGTAAATTAATGCTACTTTGACAACATTCTCTATCCGTTTTTGATAACACATGGGAGATTCAGTCAGATTATAGAGGGAAATTTGCCAGCTGACTCAATCCATATTCTGTAAAAGTTGCATTTCCAAGGGGGGATGCTGCCATACTCCCCTTCCCACAATAATGACAGATTATGGCATTTCAGTAACTCTTTCTCATTGGTTGGATGCACTCTGGGTTGTCCTGAGGAAGTCGGGGGATTGGTGGGTATATTTATAGGCAAATGAGCGGCTGAAAGTGACACCAATGAGTGCCATCAATAATTGATTGTGACCCTACCATGTTATCATTATTGCCTCATTTAGCGGAAAACATATGACATTACCATGATTTTGACTACAAACCTTTTTGCAAACTTTTACTCACAGATATAAAAAGCTGGGTTCTCAAACTTACCCCTACAATTAGTTTCTGACTGCAGTGATGGAAGCCCACCACCGTAACACATAATTAGTGTTGACCAAGGGTGAGAAAAGTTTAAACTGGGTGGAAAAGTGGAAACTTGGTTAGGGCCGGTAGCATAGAAGAAACACAAGCCCCATTCGTCTCCCTAAAATCATCTTGGATATTCAACCAGATGCAAGAGATGGAAACTTTGATTTTCAAAAGGATGGCTTTAAGCATTCATGTTAATCAGTACCACTGACTTTAGAATGTATGTAATGTGCCTGCCACGGCCTGTAGTAGTCATAAAAAATAATTCTTTAGATCATTTTGAGAATAAATATTTGAATTGTAGTATTATTACAAAGAAAAAGGTCTGATTCTATGGCAATGGGTTCTTTGTCACTTCACAGCATTCTCTCAGGTAGGGGGGTGTGTGAAATATTCTGTTCCGCCCATGGAACTGGTGCGATTTAGTCATCTCGGTATTACTCTTCTAACGGGAAGTTAAGTACAAATTCTGTCAATCACCGTGTGGTAGAATTTATTCTCGCCCACAGCTCTAGAACGGTAAGCTGCAGTGCGAGCCAGGTTTGGCATCTCCTAAAGCAATTTCCAGTTGCTAGGAGGACATCCAGTGAGATTTTTCTAACGCGACTGGTCAATTGCGGTCTAGACCATTTGCAGTCAGAAGGCGGCTTCTCAAGTAGAAAATCTACTTGAGCAGCAGCAAAATCAACTCGAGTAGCTGTGCACTCTGGTGCATCACGTGGTGCCATCTGCGCTGATTTTTCAGCATGGTACACGCTCCCAGTCAAATCACACTCCGAGCAGGGTGACATGCCTATTTCGCATGTTGGTAGAACTCCAAGGAATCTCGCTAAGTTTTCATGTAAGTCAAATTACACAAGTTTCGCCCACCCCTACTCTCAGCTTCCCAAAACTTGGTCAGGGTGCCTCTTCATTCAGAATAAAGAAAATTTAAATAGGCATTTGACTGAAGATGATCATATTAGAAAACCTCACTATTTATTGATGTGTCAAAACATAAATTGCACACAATAGAAACGGGCATAAATCTTCGAAATGTTTGCTATATGAAATAACACATTTACATTAAAATCTTTAGTACATTTAAAAATAAAATGCATACAAGGTGAAAGAATTTGCACAATGCAATATTTTACTTGTGCTTTAAATAAAAACTATAAAACTATAAATCATGTTAACTAAGAACATTAATGCGCTCTTACAAATACTGGCTTGAATTATTATCCCAGCTCAGTGCCTTGTTTAAAATATTAATTTAGATAAGTGGAATGTTGCTGAAATATTTAACACATAGTAGGGACAAGAATTAATAGGGAAAATAATGCATGTCTCTTAATTCTTAAACCAGTACCAATACTAAGTGAGCAAAAAGTGCTATTATATATAGCTCAAATGTCTGCTCAATAAGGGAAAGACATTGTTCTGGCATTCCAATCTGGAGGAGCGGGATAGAAATGTCTGCCTCAATGATGGTTGCGTGAATTAAATTACCACCCCTGCACCCACCCCCATTAAAAAACAAAGCAGAGATTAAACAAAGGGAATTATTCTACCCACAGAGGAAGTAACATGGCACTAACAGTGTAAACAGCGTTACACTCTCTTTGGAAGCCATTTAAATACTTCTTCAATTTAAAGGTAAAGCTATTCAGTTACTGCAAATGCCAGCCTGCTTTCTGGGCATGTCAAAGAAAATAAATTTGGAAGGAGCCTTGTGTACTGATAAAATATGTGTAGCTTTACATCATCTAAACCAGGGTTCTGCAATGTTGGCCCTGGAGGGCGGATCAATGCCAGATTTTTAAGATAACTACATTTATCTAAATGGATGGATGGATGGATTGATAGATGGGTTGGGATGGGATGGATGGATACTTTCAGCCAGCCCTCGTCATCCAATGGTTTGTTGTTGTGGCATTCAAATTTGTTTAGCATCTGCTCACTGCAACGTACAGCATGGGGCAAAAGGCAGCCCACCCCAGCCAATGGCTAACTTTCACTGTGAGTAAAATCATTCCGTTCTTTCACAAGGAGAACATCCACACACAAAGTAGTTTTCATAAAGTAATTACCAAAGAGTGCTTTTTGATACCCCAAAAATATTTTGCTCTTAGGCAGTTTTTATTGTATTTTATTTTAGCTGTGGCCCAACAGACAACCCCAACAATAACATCTTACAAAAGCAATGACAAAACAAAGGGAGCATGTGCAAAGTCAAATGGCTGACAGCCCACATCAGTTCTAATGGCCTTGCCAATGCTTGTTTTGTACATATTTCTGTAATGATTTAAAAAAAAAAGAAAATTGTCAGGACCCAAGCACGAGCAATAACCTCCCCGACTACCACCATCACCACTAAGATTATTAAGACAATTATAAACAACATTTGCATTATCACCACCATCAATTACCACCAAAACAGCATTTGTACTTCAGCCTTTGCAAGTCTTTACTAGTTGAAAGTCAGACAGATTTGCTTTGCCAAAGCAAGTTTTATGTGCCACGCTCCTGAAATTGTCAGCTCATTTTGGGCCAATTGTCATTCTGGCCTAATTTGACCACTTAAATATTTTGCAGGAAGAGTTCATGTAGTTCTATTCATTTAAAGATGTTTTAGGATAAAAACCCGCTTCAGGTAGATAAGTTACAAGGTAAGGAGAAGCTGTCTATTGGTTGGTGCCTACCATTGGTCTGTAAAAGCCACTTCATACCAGATTTTGTGGAGAACTGTCGACTACTTAAATCTGATGCTCCTGGGCCACATCTGGGCCACATTTTCGGAGTGTCTTCGTAACATAAATGTACTTACAATACATCTTGCACGAACTCATTCACATAGTGGTGATCTTCAAAATATGGGTTAAATCGAACCCTCTTGATGTAAATGATTAACTTTGCATTAATTTCATGTATATGTGTCATATGCCGACATCCTGAAAATATGGACTGTATTTGGCTGTTTGGGAATTGGTCTGGGCACCCTTCAATTGTAAATGTTTTCCATTTCTATTGCCTACATTAACATAATTTGAACTGGGCATCTTTGACATTTGGTGGACTAATTTTTGGGCACTCCTGCTACTCCTGGCTAGGCAGTCCAGCTCTGTGGAGTATTTTACTGTTAATAACTTGTGTTTCTTATCTCTCTGCCACTTTGATTTTCTTTTTCTAGCAAAATCTGCGCACTTATAATTTTTAGGCTTTGATTAGCATTCACAAATAGACCACTAATTAAACAATGATCATTTCCTAATCACGAGAGATTTTCGAAGCTTCCCCCACAGTTTGAAGCTTGGCATAGGCTGTCATTATGATGTTCTTTCCACAAATATAGAAAATATTTCTGTTCAAGTGTCATTCGTATTTTGCTTCTTGGAACCACAGCCCACAAATTGGGGGAATGGGTCAGTCCATTTTAGACAATGGTTCTTGACTATAAGACAACATTTTACCCTATCCACATATACATCTGCCAAAAATGTAGTCCACCTCAGTGCCAGGGCTGTTAGGCCAATCTCTGATTTCATTATTGCTTTCTTCTCGTGAAGTTTGTTTAATATATTTTTTGATGGGTCATTACTTATTTTTTTGGAAACATATGTTATGTTGTTATGTTATGTTAGGTTCATTTATTAGGCGCACACATGCTCCAGCGAAGGAGCGTCCTGGCGCCCGACAAGGTAGCAACACAACACAACTTGACAGAACAGACCAGGGAAAATTTAAGGAAACAAGAAGGTTTTTAAGGCTCGACGGAAAGAAAGCAGATCCCTAAGGACGCGAATCGCAGGGGGAAGAGAGTTCCACAACATTGCGGCGCGAACTTTAAAAGAACGGCCGCCTGCCCTGCAACGCTGAAAGCGGGGAACAACCGCAAGTTCTAAGTCTGAAGATCTTAGAGCCCGGGCCGGAACATAGCGGGACAGAAGATTGGAGAGGATCATAGCAGGGGATCCCTTGAGAATTTTATAAGCTACACAAAGGACCTTGAACTGGATCCTTTGCGCAATCGGTAGCCAGTGCAGGATACGCAAGGTATTAGCAGTTGGACAGAATCTAGGAAGTCCCACAACAGCTCTCGCTGCGGCATTCTGGACACGCTGCAGGCGGGTAATTTCCAATTGATTTAATCCCGCTAGCAGGGAGCTGGCGTAATCAAGCCGAGAGATCACGGTTGCTTGAACCACAAGTTGCCTGGTGGTCGCGTCGAAAAATTTGAGTACCGGCCGTAGTCCGCGTAAAATGCCAAAACAGCAGGCCGCCGTGCGTTTGGTGTGGCAGACAATAGAGAGAGTTGGATCGAGCCAAACCCCAAGGTTTTTTAACTCAGCGACCGGGGTTGGCGTAGGACCCAGATCCGATGGCCACCACCTGTCTCCCCAGAGTTCCGTTTGTTTGCCAAAGATCATAACCTCCGTCTTGCTGGCGTTCAGCTGGAGACAGTTGGAAGTCATCCAGCTTGCAACCGCCGAAGTCCTTTCTGGAATCTGGGGGCATCCACATCCGCATCCCCGCTGATCGTGACCGCTAGCTGGGTGTCATCGGCATATGACACCATGGTCATACCCCAATGCCTGACCACTTCAGCCAGCGATCTCACGTACAGATTGAAAAGCGTGGGACTCAGCGAGGAGCCTTGGGGGACCCCCAGATCCAGAGGATAGAGTTTGGACTGATAGGGCGGGACGGCCACACAGAAGGAGCGGTTGGCAAGGAAGGAACGGAACCACTGGAGAGCAGTCCCCGTGACACTAGCTTCCTCCAGATGAAGCAGAAGGATAGGGTGGGACACGGTGTCAAAGGCAGCTCTCAGGTCTAATAGCACAAGCGCCGCCGTTTGACCTGCATCCAGCACGGAGCGTACGTGCTCCACCATATACAGTAGAGCAGTCTCCGTGCTATGCCCAGCCCGGAATCCATTCTGCGTGCTGTCCAAGATGTTTGCCTGGAGAAGATGGTCCGAGAGGACTGAGTTGACATGCATCTCCGCCACTTTGGCAGGCCACGGGAGAAGTGAAATTGGACGGTAGTTCTCGGGCTTGCCGGCGTCCAGAGATGGTTTCTTGAGAATAGGCATGACCACTGCCTGTTTCCACTTCAAAGGGACCACGCCGGATGCTAATGAGGTGTTAATCAAAGTGCAAACCGGCGAGAGGCCATGGGATGCTAGATCTTTGAACAAAGCTGGCCGAAGAGGATCAGCCGGTGACCCTGACTTGACCTGCTGGGCCGTTTTATGGAAGGTTTCCGGTGTAAAGCTCGGGAAAGATTGTAAAACCTCCAGAGTTAGGGGCTTAAGAGGTCTACCAGCAGGGGGTGCAACCGAAGGAAAGGCTCTGTAGATGGTATGAACATTTTCCCCCCAAAAAAGCCGCCAAGGTTTCACAGTGTGCGATGGAGCACTGATGGGCAGCATTCACCTTTTTAGCAATAAGGTCTTTTAGGGCCTTAAAAATAGTTTTGGAGGGGTTAGTGCTGGTACGAAATTGCAGGGCGTAAAGAGCCGCGCGGGTTCTGCAAACTGCTCGGTGGTAAAGTTTTACAGTGGCCAAATACAAAACTTTTTTGTCGCTGTTATAGGTTTTGCGCCATTCACGCTCAGCACGCCTACAGGTGTTTTTAAGCACCCGCAGCGAATCATCGTACCACCGGCTCGGATCCCTTGACCCACATTTACACGAGACTATCGGGATAAGGGAGTCAAGCGCCCGAGTAACCCACTCGCAGAAGCGATCGTAGCCCACTTCCACGGTCTCAATAGGACCTAGCGGGTCGGTAGACAAGAGATGGAAGAAGTCATCAAGTTTCGATTTATTCCAACGCCGTCTAGGAATGGAGCGCACCATGGGTTTGAGTTGCAGCTCATGCAGGGGGCACTGGATGCATACCAGATAGTGATCGGTCCAGGCCAGCGGAGATGGAGTAGAGATGCTGACTTCCGCTAGATTGGTGAAAAAAAGATCTAGGGTGTGACCCCCTACATGAGTAGGCTGCGACACCAACTGAACCAGCTGGAGAGCCTCAAGATCAGCGACAGAACTGTATACCGCTGGCATAGTCATGTTATCATAATGGAGGTTTAAATCGCCGAGGATGGAAAAATTGGAGCAGCCTGCTGCCAAGATGCTAATAGCATCAGGGAGGGCCTTCCTGAAGGCCACATCGCTACCAGGGGGGCGATAGATCAAAAGGCCCGAGAGAGCAAAGTTGGGCGTAATGGCGACCTTGAACAGCACGCTTTCACAAACGGTGATTTTTTGCCCTTGCCAAACGCACGGGTAGCACAACTTAACTGCAAGCGCTATTCCCCCACCTCTAGAGGCTCGGTTAAGAGTGTACACCGAGTGCTCGGGCGGGAAGGCCAGGTTGATAACGGCCGTGTCAGTGTCTTGTAGCCAGGTCTCCGTCAGGCAAAAAGCATCCGGCGTCTCCTTACCTATCAGGTCGGAGATGTCTTGATGTTGTTTGACCATCGACCTGACATTCAGGTTCCACATGCTGAAAGATGGACTAGCGGTAGAAACGTTACTCACACATGTTGATGGAGCGGGGAGTTCCAACATCCCGCAAACACATGAGTGAGGGCCACACAGCGGACCGACCCGCGGAGCGTCACAGGTCCTATAGCGTTGGCCGATAGCCAGCAACGTGTCCCTGGAGTAGCACAGCATTATGTACTTTGCGGCATCCAGCAGAAAGGGCCAGGCTCCTGCCCTGTCCTACACGTCCTGGCGCGGACGGGTGCAGACGAGCAGGACTCTGGCACGACTCCGGCCACGCGAAGGCACGCCCGCTGCGTGATCCCGCTGCGCTAGGGGAGGAGCTTTAAGTAGGTGTTCCCTCGCTGGCTACTGCGCACTAAAGTGCAGGCAGATAGTGGCGCCTACACCAACACTCACCCCACTCCAAGATGGCGACCAAAACAGGCACCCCACCCCAAGAACCGGACCCGCTCAAGCGTCGGTGAAAACCGATTAATATGCAGGTGAGGGGGATTTAAAACCAGGGGAAAAACAAACTAAAAAGAAAGCAAATAGTTAAGAAGGCTTTTTAAAATAGCAAAATTCAGCAAAAGTGGGCGAAGCGCTCCAGCAGCAATACGCTACCTTGTCAGGGCGAGGCTACAGTGGGACTCGCCTTAAGTAGGTGTTCCCTCGCTGGCTACTGCGCACTAAAGCACAGGCAGATAGTGGCGCCTACACCAACACTCACCCCACTCCAAGATATCGACCAAAACAGGCAACCCACCCCAAGAACCGGACCCGCTCAAGCGGCGGTGAAATACCGAATAATATGCAGGTGAGGGGGATTTAAAACCAGGGGAAAAACAAACTAAAAAGAAAGCAAATAGTTAAGAAAGCTTTTTAAAATAGCAAATTCAGCAAAAGCGCGCGAAGCGCTCCAGCAGCAGTACGCTACCTTGTCAGGCTATGCAACGCCAATTTCGGACAGTGATATATATATATTTTTTAACTTTTACTCGTTTGATGCTTATGGTATATGTTTGCAAACTGCAGGCTTTTGAAGGGCAGACTGGTAGGCAGTGTAAATGCTTGTTTCATTTACCAGACCTGTAAACACAGTAGATCCATTTTTCTCATAGGTTCTGCTTCTGCGCGTCTTCTGGTAGCTATTGTAATTGACATGCAGGTGAAAACTAACAGAGGCAGACTGTATGGGGCTGGGAAACCTGCTTTGTGTTTCTGCAGTAGACTTGTGTCCTCTCGTTACAGTGAAAGGTGCAGTCAAAGGATGTTTCTGGCTCTGTTTTGAATGCCTCTGTTAATGCCATTCAGCCACCAGTCTTTCTTATTGGCACTGCACGACCAATATTTAGTAAAACAAAACAACCTTTAATGTACTCCATCTTTTCAATTTTACTGTATTCTATAGAGCAGAATATTTGGCAGCATTTAAAAATATGTCGTAGCTCATCCTCATTTCGTCTACTGAACAGCTCAAATAATTGATCAGAAGTAAAGTAAAAACTATAACACAAAATAAAACAGAAATACACTAAAACGAAAAGATCATCTGTGAAATAATTACAATCAATAAGTAGCTGGTAAATTGGCCATGTGTTTGTGTATCAGTCGGTGTATTCTTAAGAGCAATACGGTATATTTAGCATTTGTTTCTGCAAATAGTTCAACAAACATGCTTGAATCTACTAATAACGTTTGCGTAAATAGAATGCTGCGTTGTTAATAGCACCTTCTTACCTTAAAAATGAAAAAGACTCGATGAGTTAAAATAACACAAAATAAGTTTAATTTAGAATTTCACAACATTTGGGTGAGGAAATATGATAGGAACAGCTGTACTACTAATAAGGAGATGCATTGTATGCTGCTTCCTATAAACGAATGCAGTGATGTGCTGCAAACAGCAGTGTATAAAAGCGCATGCAAGAATGGACACTGAAAACGAAGTTCTTGAAGTGCAGGGAAACCAAGTAAGGCAAACCCCAAAAAATATTAAACGTGAGGCTTCGATGCAATAGCTTAAACGGCAGGCAAAAACATGCAGAAGGGTTTGTAATGTGATTGCAAAATGTTTGCCATACAGGGCAACATTTTGGAATATGAAACTGGGAGCTGAAAAAATCGGGGTGGGGGGTGTATTTCTTCTTTGACTTCTTTTTGATTTCAGTAAATTTTTATTGAAAATTATATTTACATGGTGCGTTACATGTACATGGGAAGGTAATTCATAGAGTAAAGAAAAAGGAGAAAAACGCCCTGGGGTGGTTGGGAGGTAAATGTAGGGAGGCACATAATTCGATTATCTTGGCAATTAAAACTTCTGATTGCGGCTATGCAGTTCCGGCAGTCTGTTCCTTCGTTAGTTCATGCCCTCCATTTGATAGTCTTCTGTTTCTCCCTCCCTTCCCCCCTGCTGTCTTTTGATTGTCACACGCCCATTTGCTACTTGCCCATTCCCTTAGTCCCCGGAGCTGAGAGAGAGAAGAAGAGAGAGTGAAGAAGCACAGGGTAGGAGTAGTAGTTATGGTGCGGTAAAGGGGCGGTGTCCTGTTATCATTCCTTGGCTCAATTGGGGCTCCTTTGGCAGCGTTGCCATAGCTACGGCGGCTTGTGCGAGGACAAGTAGTTGTCCAGTGATCGCCACATTTCGCATTTCTTGTGGGGCGTCTGTGTGTGCTTGGCCGTTATGGTGTCTGCTCCCCTTAGAAATGTCACCCAGTTGAACCATGCTTTGAATGTGGCTTTCGCCGTGTCCTTCCAGTTGTTCAGAACCGTCTTGACTGCTGCCGTCAGCAGCAGATCTATCAGGTCCCTGTCCTATTTGTTTTTGATTGAGGGAGCCATGAAGCCTATTGCCAGACTGTGGAATTCCAGTTGGAGTGAGGCGCCTGTCATGTCATTTATCAGCGTGCCTATCGTGTTCCAGAACTTCTTGACTTTGGTGCAGTGGAATAGACGGTGTGCTAAATCTCCGGTGTGTTTGTTGCAGTTCCAGCAGGAATCACTTTCTCTGATTCCCATGGAGGCTAGGCGGGCGGGGTCCAGTATGCTTTGTGTATTAGCCAGAATTTTGTTTGGTCTAGGGTAGTTGATACCTTCTTTCTCAACGTGGATGACCAGAGGTCGATCCTTTCCTCCTCGCTGAACTCTCTACCTGTCAGTGTTTCCTAGTATTTTGTGATCTTGTTGTTGAGTTTGGTGGATTTGGGACTTAGGGCTTTGTACAAGTGTGCTACCTGATGTCCTAGTTTGTTTAGGTTGGTTGCATATTGCAGGATCGCCGGTGTGTGTTTATTAAGGCCGGCCTTGTTGATCGCCACCTTAATCTTCAGGAAGTTGTATACTTCTATGTTCCCCAGTCTGTGTTCCTCTTTGAGTGTGTCAAACGTGGTGTTTGGGCCGTGTTGGTGTAGTTGGTTTACTGTGGAGAGGCCACGTTTGTACCAGGAGTGTATGTATAGTGTTCTGTCTCTGTATTTGATTCTGGGGTTGTGCCATATGGACTCCAGCTGCGACTTCTTCACGCTTGTGTCTAGTAGCCTGTCTATCTTGAGGAGGGCCATCCTAGTGTTCCTTAGTATAGGGTTCTGCCTAATTGCTGAGTGTCTGGTTGCGATGAGTAGTGCGATGGGTTCCATGCCTCCTAGAAGCCTTTTCTCTAGCGAGAGCCAGGCTGGGGTGTATTCTTGTTCAGGGGTAAGCCAGTGTAGTCCTTGTTTTGCTATGCATGCCGTTTGTCATTTGAACCCCCCCAGGCCTTTGGCTAGTCTCAGCTTTTGTAGGTAATTCTGGGCTTCTTGCCCTTCCACAGGAACGTGTTGAGCAGTTTGTCTAGTTTTTTGTGGAAGTCCAATGTGTTAATCAGTGGGAGCATGTTAAGCATGTAGTTCACTATTGGCGTGAGCATCATCTTAATCGTTTCGACCCTTCCCCACCATGTGGTGAACTTGGGTGACCACCCCTCTGTCCGTTCTTTGATTTTACGTAGTATTGCCTGTTCGTTCTGGTCTAGTGTGGACCTAAGGTCGTTCTCAAAGAGGATGCCTAGGTATTTGATGTATTTTTTTTGCCATGTGAGCCCTGATGTCTCTAGTACTGTCTTCATGGTATGGACGTTTAATGGTTTGCACTCTGATTTTTCCCTGTTCAGTCTATATCCTGATACGAGTGCATACTGTTCTATGGTGTCCATGAGGGCTTTAATTGACTCTTCTGGGTTTTCAGTTATTATTAGCACATCATCTGCGTAAGCCGCTAGTTTGAATGTTTCTCCCTCTATTGGTATCCCAGTTATGTCTTTATTTGTTCGTATCATGTTGAGCAGTGGCTCTATTGCTAGGAGAAAGAGGGCCGGTGATAATGGGCATCCCTGTCTTGTTCCTCGTTCTAAGCAGAGTAGCTCAGATGTCCCCCCGTTAACCACTACACGTTCCTTTGGGTCGTTATATAGAGCCAGGACCATCTTCCTGTAGTTGGGTCCCAGTCCAAATTTCTGCATGCACTGGTCTAGGAATGGCCAGGACACTCTGTCAAAAGCCTTTTCGGCATCTAAGACTATCATTACCGCTGCGTTGTTGCTCTTGCTGGCGTGGTTTATTATGTGACAGAGCAGTCTAGTGTTGTCATGGGACATTCTGTTTTTAAGGTAGCCTACCTGCGAGCAGTGTATGAGCTTGGGTAGGTAAGTGTTCAGTCTGGTCGCCAGGATTTTTGCATAGATTTTGCAGTCTACATTGATGAGTGATATTGGCCTGTAGTTTTTGGGGTGCTGGGTATCATTGCCTTCTTTGGGTAGGACTATGATGTTGGCATCTGCCATTGTCGGTGTCATGCTGCCTTTGTGGACGCAGTGTGTGAGTACTTCTGTCAGCGTGGGTTTGAGTAATGGTAGAAACTGTTTGTAGAAAATGGCAGTGAATCCGTCTGGGCCTAGAGCTTTGTTGTCTTTGAAGCTGGCTACTGCTTTTTCTATCTCGTCACCTGTGATGTTTGATTCTAGCATTTCTCGCTGGGCACTGTTCAGTGTTGGGGTTGTGATGCGTTCCAGGAGTTCTTTGCCTCCGTCTCCGCCTAGGGTGGTATCTCTTTTGTAGAGTTGAGCGTAGAAATCTCTAAACGCGTTGAGTATCTCCTTGTTTGCTGTCTGGGATTTGTCTTTGCTGTCTCTGACTGCAGCTATTGAGTGTTGTTTTTGCTTGCCTTTGAGGTAGGACGCTAGCGCCTTCCCTGCTCTGTTGGCAGTGCATAGATTTATGGCCTTGTATTTGTTTAGCCAGGTTCCCGCCCTTTCACTGAGAATTCTGTTTAGTTTGTATTTCTTTTTTGTTAGTGTAGTGAGAGTGTTCCTATCTTCCAGGTTGGCTATGTGTCCTTTATCTCCTGTTCTAGGGCAGATATTTTTTTGTTTCTTTCTCTGTTTAGCCTGCCCTTGATGGTGAGTATTATGCCTCTGATTGTGGCTTTAAGGGCGTCCCATAGTGAGTCTCTGTCTATATCCGGGGTGTCGTTGAATGAGAGGTACTCTTTTATTGCTGTCTCTATTTCTGCTTTGGCTGTTGTGTTTTTAAGCAGGTCATCGTCAAATCTCCACCTGTGTGTTGGCCTTTCATTGTGTTTGCCTGTCAGTACAAGGCTGATGTGTGAATGATCCGAGATCGCTCGTGGGCCTATTTCTGTCTGGTCGATTAGGTAAGTGTGTGTGTCTGAGATCAGTATATAGTCTATTCTGCTGTAGGAGTTGTGTGGAGTTGAGTAGAACGTGTACTCTCGACCATCTGGGTTTTGAAGTCGTCATGGGTCTTTGAGGTTGAGTTTTGTACAGAAGTTTTTCAAGATGTTCCCTTTATGTGCTGTCTGACTTGGTTTTAGTGGGTGTCTGTCAATGGCTGGGTCTAAGACTTGATTCATGTCACCAGCCCCCATAAGGAGTTCCCCCAACGGTAGGGTGTCAAGCTGTGCTCCGACCATGTCCCAGAAGGTCCTGTCATCCGTGTTGGGACCATGTTTGCTACATGTATGGGCTCTTCCCCTCTGGCTAGACTGGTCTCTAGAATCCTGCCCTCTGTGTCTGCCTGTGAGTTTGTTATTACTAACTTTGATTTCTTGCTCACTATAGTGATGACCCCGTTCTTTTTGTCTTGTGCAAGTGAACCGATGACTTCACTTATCCAGTTGGCCTTGAGGCGGCATATGTCTTCCGCACCTAGTCTAGTTTCCTGTAGAACATATATGTCGCTTTTAAGTTTTGCCAGATGATCTAGGATATTCCTCCTCTTAACTGGGTGGTTCAGACCCTTGACGTTCATGGACACTACCTTGATGTCAGCGGTGATCTGTGTGAGCTGGTTATGTGTCATTCTATATGGTGTTTATCTGGCTGTTTTGCTAGCTGTCTACGCCTGCTTCTGCACATCTGTGTTCCCTTACTTTTCCTCCTGTGCTTAGGGTTCCAATGGATAGATAGGGATAGTAGATAGGGGAATAGAGTTAGAGAAAGAGAAAGAAGCAGAAATTAAAGCAACCCATGCACGTTCGCCCCGCACCCCCCTTCTCCCCATCCCCCCTCCCCCCCTTACTTGCTGAGTGAGTGTGCGACGACAAAGTTCCCTTTGCTCCACAATCGTCCCTGAGGCATTGTATTCAGTCGTTCACTTGTCCATGACAGCCTTGGGCCATCCGTTGTTCAGGTTGCTTCTAGGATATTGTCCTGCTCAGATTGTACTTGCAATTGACTCTCTTTTGCCTCCTCCTCGTTCCATGTCCTGAGGTAGTCTCTGTCTTGAGGTAGGTTGTTGTGGAATGCCATGGTCTCTCTTTTGCATAGTTCATTATTCTCTGGTTGAGGGGACCACTGCAATGTTGAGGTAGATTTTTAGTCAGGTAGTTGCGTTGTGCATTCTCTTCTTAGCGATGTATTCCGATTTCTCTGCATCATCCGGTGATGCGCTTCTCTTTGCCGCTCCTGGGCTTTTGATCTCCATTTCCTCCGCTGGTGGTCCCTGTATGTATCGTCTTAGCTCCTCCGGGTCCTCAAATACCATTGTTCTCCAGTTGTCTGTGATTTTGAAACGTGCTGGGCCGGTGAAGCTAAAGTTGAGCTTCCTTCTGCGGAGGGCATCTCTTAGTGCTAGAAATCCCTTCCTTGTTTCTACTGTCGGTTTGGAGTAGTCCTGTGTTAGCACTATCTTGCTGCTTGCCCAGGTCAGGTTCTTGGTCTTCCGGGCAAAGGCAAAAATGGTTTTAGTATAGCTAGATCTTAGTGGGCAGCAGATTATCGGCCTGGGGGGCTTCCCGTGTGCTGGTTTCCCTGCTGGAACTCTGTATGCTCTATCAACTTCAGATTGCCTATCGAATTTCAGGCCCGTCAGTTTAGGTAGCATACCTTCCAGCATGGCTGCGCAGGTGCCCGCTGGGTCCTCAGTCCCTTCTGGGACGCCCAGGATCCTTATGTTGCCCCTTCGTGCTTTGTCTTCTTGTTCCGCGAGCTGCTTTTGCATGGCTTTCGTGGTCTTTGAGCACTCTGTTAGTGCTCTGGTGTTTGTGATGGTCACGTCCTCGATGTCGCTTATGCGCCTTTCTGCGGCTTCTATCTTTGTGTTGGTTCTGTGCAGGTCCGCTCTTATTGCTGCTAGTTCCAGCTGCATATTGTCTATTGTGAGCTTTGTTTCTTTTGCCACTGCATTGCCTTCATTGACCCTTTTGAGGATTGTCTCTAGAGTGGTGGTCTCGTTTTTAAGTTTCATTGGCGACTCTGGATTGTCTTTCCTGGACTTTTTCTGGTCTCCTGACGTTTTCCCCTCCTGTCCAGCCATTGCACTGAGGCCTCTTCTTGTTTGGAGGCTGTCTGTTCTTCCTTCCGACTGGGTTGAGGTTAGGACTGTGGTTGATTTTGCCTTTAGTGCAAGAGTTAGTGCCGGAGTTGTGTATAGTGTCCGGTATCTGCTGGGTTCTCTAATGTTTCTAGTTCTTGTCTTTGATTTTGCCCCTGCCAGCGCTTGCTTTATCTCGTTCGCCTTCCCGCTTTCTGGGGATTGTTCGCCCTGGTCTGGTGTGTTCGTGGCGCTATGCCCCCCTTGTTCGTTGTTCTTTGTGTGTTCTTACTTGTCTCGCTATGGCCGGTGTTTGCTGTGCCTCAACTGTATTTGGCACTCGTTGGCTCCAGACCTGCCTCTTTATTTGTGTCCTTCGATTCGCTTTCCCACCTGCGTATGTCCGAGAGTCACTTGCTCCTGATGTTTGTTCGCCGGTTTGTTAGGCTCTCAGTGACTGGGGGTAGGCGCTGCTCCTTACGGCCTGATTTGTGGGTTCCCTTTCGTCACCACCGACGCCTATGTGTGCCCCTCTGCTCTGCTTCCTGCGCTTGTGCCTCCGGTCACCTGCCGGTGTTCGGTGTAGCCGCCGTTCATGTGGCCACCTCGGCAGCTCCGGCCGTGCCTCTTCCGCTCAGACAGCTTGTGGTTGTGGTGCTTGCGTGGTTGTAGGGCTTTTTCGTGCTGCCTTACTGGTCACGCCCGTGATCGGCGCCTACCTTTGCGGCTGCCCTGAGGTGTGCAGGCTAGTTTGTATCTCCGCTCGATTCTGGTTTTCCAATGTCGGTGCAGCTTGTAGCGTTCAGCGTATGTGCCGCTTGCTGCTTGCTGCTGTGCAAGCTTCTCTTCGCATCCGTCTCTCACTTCCTGTTCCTTTGTTATCCCCCGATGACTCTTTTCCGGGAGTAACGATTTGCAAATGGCGGCGCCCTGCGTGAGGGTATGTTTCGCTTTCGTTTCAAGCCGCCAGAGCAGGTCTTGTTCGGTTGCGAAAATTCCCCCGATGGTAGGTTTTGCTGCTTTGATTTTTAATCTTTAATCTTAGTCCCTCTGTTGTCTAAGTGCCGCCCCTTGCTTACTGCCGCGATGGTTCCCCGTTTCTTCCCTCTGTTGTTTTTTGCTCTGGTGGCTTGCCTCTCAGTTCCTTCCCGTACTCTGGGGATTCTATTACTATGCTGGTAGCCTGGAGAGGTATGCGGTTGGGCTGCGCTTGGGTTCCCCTGTGAGCTCACCTCCTCTCTCTCCCGCTGCTTGCCGCTATGCTTCCCGCCTCGGGCCCTTGGGCGCCATTTTGCCCCCCTTCTTTATCTGTTCCTCGCCTGGAGGGTTCAAAGTCTGTATCTCTGGCTTGGCTCGTTTCTTTCTTTGTTCTTCTGGCTTCGTTTGTTGCCTGAGGGTTCCGATATCGGAATCTGGCTTCTGATGCACGCTTATGTCCTGTTTGGCTGGTTAAAATCGCCGTTGCTGGCCTCGGGACTGCGGGGCTGACGGACTCAGACGACCGTCCACATTGCTGTCCAAGCCACGCCCCCCTTCTTTGACTTTTAAAGAATCAGAGGCAATGTTATGTGGGAGAGTGGAGACAGCCATGATAATGCCATTGTTGGCTTCAAAAACCGGAAGTCGCCCACCTCTGTGGGCGTGAATGCTTTGCTGCAATCCAACCCTAGTTGTTAACCTTTCTTCTCCGTGCCTCACCACTAATAAAATCGAATACGACTTTGTAGCGCTTAACACCCTCCCTCAGCGCTTCTTCCCTCTGTCACAAAGCCGTTGTTTGAAATACATAGAATAATCTTCCAGAGAAACACTTTTCAGCATTTCTCCTGAAACTTTCACTCCTCGACTTCAGGCAAATGTCCGAACCCGAGGAAAACGTTAAAGATTCAAAGTTTGAAAGGCAAAGTACGTTTCTAACTTTAGCTTGAACTGCTGCGTTCTTCGGTGATCCTGCCTAAGTCGTACAAATAGCTCAGTGAATGAAGGGCTTGCTGCTCAGATGTGTGAAATCCGGCGGGGCACCCAAAACGTAGTTTGTAAAAAACATAATAATAACAAATGCAGAGGCCCAATGACTTTCTCAGGAGCCCTTCCGCTGGTGCTGCCAAATGCTATCACAACTAGCCCAGACCCCATTCTTAGTCCCTTATTCCACCACCAAACACTTCCTGCATCCTTTTTTTTGCTCTCTTGCAAGTTCATTCCTACTTTCTAACTTTGTCACTGTTTTTCTGTCTTTGTCATCTTTCGTTTATGTTTTCTTCTCTTTCTCTCTGTTGCTCTAGGGCAAAGTCTGATTGTGAAAAGTAAGTCATGATCCTGTAGAAGTAGTGCTCGTGCTCACCGCCACAAGTGAGTCACTAGGCTGCACATCTGAAAAACAGCACTACCAGCTCAGCATTTCAACCCTACTAGGTCAACAAATAGACACTAATAATGTGGGCAATAATTATGGCTCCATATCTTATGGTATTCAGATTTAGGACATTTCCGTATATATATATCCATTCTAATTTATTTCTCCTCTTATTCGTACTTATCCATTTATAATTTTTGTTTTGTGAAAAAATGAAATAGCAACTAGTATATCTGCCCATGTATTTAACTGGTAAACGGAGACTCACACTTGGATGTTTGGATCTAAGTAACCATATGTGATTAAAAAAATAAAAACACTCAAGTAAAATTATTATTACTGTAACCATTAGCGGCTCTTCGAGGGAGTGCTGCGGGGCGGGGGATGGGCAGGGTGGGGGGTAGTAAACTACGGCATATGGCCGAAGGGAGGTAAGTAAAGAAATAAATAAAACAAATTACATTGTGCACGCTGCATCTCTGCATCTCCATTTGGAGTTGCAGCGTGCGCAATGTAATTAGTTTTATTTATTTACTTATTAATTTCGTTCGGCCGTATGCCGTAGCTTACTACCCCCCACCCTGCCCCTCCCCCGCCCGGTCCCGTCCCACTGACCAGCAGCACTCCCTTGAGAAGCCACTACTGACTGTAACTCTATCACATGTTCACATCTGCTGCTATTGAAGGCCCTTCTAGTAATCTAGCATTTTTACAAACAACTTCCTCTGCAGTCACAATGCACAGCTGTTGGCCAGGCGTTCATGACTGACAGATGCAGAGACAATCCTAAAAACACCTGATTTTGGTCTTTTTTCCATTCTCAAAACAAGCATTTGCAATGCAATAAGTCTCGCATTTACAAGAGTTTGAGCTATTGCCATTATAAATGACAATAGCTTAAAGTCTCGCAAATGTGAGATCTATTACATTGCAAATATGTTTTTTTGTTGTAAAAGTGCCCTATGCCACATTTTCACTTTAATGGCGGCTGCACCCCGTTCTCTAGGTGAGCCGCGTCAAAAGAAAAGACTGCAGCTGCCATTAAAGTGAAAGCAGGGTATGGGGCGCTTTTACGAAAAAAAGCATTTGTTTGTCAAAATGAAAAACAAATGATTTTTTGGTAAAAGCGCCCCATACTGCCACTTTGTATAGAAAAACTGTGCACAAAGAAAACTCCCAGAGGAAAAAGCGCATAATGTGAAAGTTTCCAAATTGGCTGAGATTGGTTAAACGTACAGTTACTTCCCAATGTGCAGAAAACTGAGCCGGGAAATCTTGCAAACTTAATAAAGTGTGACAATTGGGAAATTCAAAAGCCTTTTTGGATAACAAAAATGTTTGCATACCCCTACTATCAGGAACGGCCGGTATGCTGGATGAGCGGTGAGGCGGGAGGTCTGGGGTTCTGGGGGAAGGCCCATGGGGATCACAGAGGAAAATTTTAAAAAAATAAAAACTTCAGCAGACCCGTCACGCTTGTCTGCTCCTAACCGCTTCAGGAAGTCACAGGATGCCCTGTGGCCAATCCTGAAGCTACTCTCAAACAAGGGAGCAGCTTCCGAATTGGCCTGAAGGCCCTCAATTTGCACTCTAGGACAGACTGTGAGTATGTGCCTGATCTTTCCAACCCATCTGAGTTGCAGGGTTGAAGAGAGCTTTCACTGCGCATGATGATTTGACCGGCCTGAGACGGCCAGCCAAACCATCATGCCCAGTGAAGGGCATGCAATACCACTCCCCTCAGTGCCAGTCACTACCAGGCTCTGCCCCCAAGACTGGTCAGGAAAGGAGAAATAAAATACCTGTCGTTTTATTTTTCCTTTCCTGCTGTTATTTGAGGGGGCAACGCTCATCCGCCATGGCAGAGGAGCTGCCACTGCCTACTATTAATAACGATTAATATTTACAGGCATGGAGAATAGGAAAACATGGCATTTGTTTTTGTATTTTTATACGGACCTACAGAAGACTGTGCAACGTGAAATGCAGTAATCATGTTTCACATTGTTCCGCAACATCATTTAGCCCTGATACCCCAGAGAACTTGTCAATTTAAACATGCAGAGGACACTAACATGACACGTGTAGGTCTGCACTTGGGCGCACATCCTATCTACGACCTTGGTTTATTGCAAATTGATTCTGAGCGATTATAAGTTTGACTGAGTCCTGCTGCATGTGGTCTTCTCAAAAGGTGAGAAGCATTAGTCAGAGTGGATTGTTGAAAAGCCATCATGTGAAAACCTTAAATTTATAATTACGTTTCCTTCAGTGAGTCTTGAAAGTGAAGAGGTTCTATTTAAGTTTAATACTGTTTTTTTCAAAATACAGCATTATAACTCACACAGCTATAAATTTCACAATAAAACACAATGGGGAAAGTAGTCTATAAAAGCTATGGACATACAAATAAATCATTACCCTTAACATGATGCCAATCACAACTGATTTAAGGTTAGTCAGTACTTTAAAAAAGTCTGTTTTATATAAAACCCTTTTCTGCTTTTGCCAGTGGTCATACAGAGCATTACACCATGAGCTGTATTGCATAAAGTGAGCACTGGAAATGCTAATTTAAGACATGGTCCCTGCAGGAGTTTTGGGCTGACTGGTGTCTTACATATCTGAACATCTGGAAAAGCGGCATGTTACCAATGATAAATGTTTGTCACTGGAATTATAAACAGATGTATTGTTTTATGATGGAAGCATCAGAAAATGTGTTGCTGTCAGTAAAGTAGCTAAAGAGCACAACATCCCATAAAGCAAAGCAAAACAACAGTACAACAAGAATGCAACAGGCCACAACACAACAAAATAGAAAATCATCACCCCAACGCAGCACAGTTACACCACATTGCAGCACTGGAAAACAAAAAAACACATCCTAATGCAATTGTAAATTTGTGCTGCTGTTATGTTTTGCATTGGGTATTATTACGTTTTGGTGTTGTACTGTTGTGTTGGTTGAACTTGAGTATAGCTTTAGTGTTAAGTTGTGTTGTGTTTTGTGTAGTCATTGTGTTTCTGATTTTTTTTGCTGCATTGCAATAATTGTTGTATTATTGTTGAGCTGTATTGCTGTTGTTACAATGTGTTTTTATTATAAGGTGATGTGGTGCTGCTAAAATGTAGGTTGTTCGCTTAAATATGTAAAAATAAATTCTGGTCGCTTTCACAAACCATCTTCCATAATACGGTTTGTACCAAGCATTGCCTTACTTACCACCAAAGACATGAACAAGCACCAGTCAAAAATAGTTTTTGAGCTACAGGCCTAAATTTTGGTGTGTATAACAGCAAGGAGTAGAATAATTTTAAAATAGATTCTCTTATTTCCAGAAGGCTGGGATAAAGTGATCCACCGTGGGTACATTCAAGTTCACTCTCTCCCACATCACTCTCCCAGGAAAAGTTCCTCTGTATGTTGTAGAGTCTGCTACTGTGTTGGGATCTCTATTCAGTAAGCTTTCTTGTACTACCGTCAATGCAAGAATAACCTAGCCATACGGTGAGCTCCATGTATTAACAAAACAAATTAAGAAAGTCAGACAACTGCTAGCTAAATAGCTGCATAATTTGTATTCTGCCTCAACAATTCAATATTAATAAATGATACTGATATTTCTTACTGACTTTTTATGTTATTGCTTTCAGATCACATCAAATAGTTTTTTCCACTTCTAGGACAATATATCCAATGTTACATTTCAGACAAAACGTATGCAAGCATATGTGCAATCCTAACTACAAAAGATTACAAAATGTAGATTTGGGGGGAAAAAAGGTACAGGCAATCCACTGTGCAGTTCACCTTAGTTCATGTCGCGGATCTCACCTGGGTAAGTTGTTGGAGTTACTATTTTCTTGTATCCTTTCTCTTTTGACATCTCTTACTAAGTTTCAAAAGGAAGCACTTTGCTGTGGCTTCTCCTTCTTAGCACTTAAGTCATGAGTGCATAAGGACAGGTTCAGTGATTTCGTTTGTTATCTGCAGGCATAGGAAAGGATCTTCTATTCCCTTGGAGGGGGGCATGAACCTTTTGGCATCTTGAATCTCATACAGTATTATCTGTCATACTGAAGTCAAGACCCATGCAGTGGCACATGAGATGGTAAGGAGCCCGTCAGTAGGTTCCTGTGAACCACAGTTAATAAGCTGCAGAATGAAAGTCAAATATAATCAAAGATATCAAGGAGGAATGTTTAAGGTCATTGGTAATGTCAGTGGCATAAGTGCTGACATATATATTTTCTCAGTAATGCATACTTGCATGCTTGGTGAATTATGGTTGGCTGGCTCCCTCATTGATGTCACTATTGTGACTAATAACTTCCTTTCCATCCCCTTTGCGTGCAGAAAAGTGGGGACTGTAGCCTTTTATCAAGATACATGACTCACTTGGCTCAAACTAATATGAGCTGAGCTCAGAGGTGAGTGTCTTCAACCAACCCCTTGGTCCATGTCCAGATGTAACCGACTGTACAACAGCCCCACCAACTACTCAGAGCCATTAGCCTTAATGTGATAAGTAGGCGTACCCTACATGGAACCTCCTAATATGGGATTGGTCCTCTACCCAGCCCTACTGTATTTCAATATTTAAAGGAGGGACTAGTGACTGCCCCCATGCCCCACACAGCTTCTCAGATGGCTCAACTTGACATATTATGGCCTTTGGCTTGCCACCCTTTAAAGCACATACGATTGTTTTGTGACTAACTAAATCTCAGACAATCTACACTTCCAAATCACAAATCTAAGATGTATATCACTGTGATCTTGATTCACCTTGCCCTAGAGGTATTGAACTGACATGCACTACACTGTACCAGGATCCATGGCCTCCCAAAGACATTGACTTAGGGCATGTACCAGCCTGACTAGGTATGTGCAAAATTATTCATTTTTCGTTTGTGAAGCTTCATGATTTAAAAAAAAATCCTGAATATACGTTTATGTTGAGAGAGATGTGGGTTGCCAGTGTCTCGGTTGATTTGTTTATGTAAACCGTACCTCATGTTCAATACAATAATGTGAGACACTTGCAGCAGACTGATTAGAGCAGTAATTGTCTATTGGCGAGATTTTTTCTGCCCAACCTGGTCTCCCATTGGTGAAAATTAAGCACAATTGAATAACAAAAGACATGTTGGGTATTGTGTGAATTCTACAAGTGTTGTTTAAATATTTCTCATGAGTTTTTGTGACATGAAATTGACTCTGTGCGATGTCTGAGAGTGTTTGGGGTTCTGGCTAACTAGACACCATTTCTGCTGTCTTTTCAGAGGCACTAACCTGGCCAAAACCTAGGACTTGCATAGGTGACCAAACATGTCCCATTTATGCTACCTATTCTGAGGTGAAACCGATATAGGGCTGGCTTTGCTCTTCATAGATGCTTCTGATAAGTGGAACATGGAGGCGAATCTAGCATGTAATACATTTTGCCTTACCTATTTGAATTATAGATGCACTGATCTCATATGAATGAGTGCACCCAAATCCTAGAGTGTTTCTGGGAGTAGTGCAACTGAAGTTCAGTTAGTGTTTCTTACTCTCTATCCAGTGAAGAGCATAACTATTCAAAAGGTGTCCTAGCAGATTATTCATGTTGATCAAAGTGCAACTGAGACAAATACATTTCAACATCCAACCGAAAAGGAGTTGACTGTACACTGCTTTGGAAACAGCTTGATCACCAATGCTAATTAATGAATTACTTTATTAGTCTCGTTTAGATTTGATTGGCCAATTCGGCTAACAACCCTTAACTCACTGACTATCACTCTCTATTCATAGACAAATAAATGGCATTTGCTATAAATATTTAAATATAAAAATGTCAAAAATTACACATTCTCGAAATTACTGGCATTTACCAGTTAAGGTAACCAACGAAAAACAATTTAAACCACATGACCGTTAATTTCAGTGACTTTTTCTGTAGTAATCTCAGCATTCTTTATAAAAGTTTTTCCCAGTTAATGGCAAGGGATTTATGAATACAATTCTTCATTTTCTTTTATAGAGAGCTGCTGTCATATTATGCCTATGATTTTATACACAGGCTGCTATTCATAACATTATTTTCGGGTGAAAATACCTATTTTCTAACTGCTAGGAGTTTACCAAAACATTCCTGGCAGGTCTGACTGCATCTACTACTGGGAATTTCACAAGCATAGTGAAATCTGTGATGGTAAACCTCATGCAAGTAGAAGGGAATGGTGGTTTGCCTTATAAGTATGCGAACACTAACATGTAAATTTGATGGAATTTACAAACTCTGAGGCAGCACTGTCCAGTCATAGAAATGGATAGAACTTAGTGGGGAGGCAGCTGAGGGGGGCTTTCTTACTGACAAGGAGGAAGAATTCTTAGGGCAGGGACACTCCGTTGGAGTAACCAGTCGCTTTATAAACTTCTAATCTAATCTAATCTAGAAATGTACTCCTACCCTTTCAGGGTGGGAAGGGGAACGGATTACTCAGATTTGCTAGGAACATGGGGGAAAGGCTTTCTCCATGGGGCAAAATGTTCTCCATGAAGAAAAAAATAGTTCATTTGCACAATGGGCCACATCCCACCCTTGTGTGTAATTCTCTGGCGAATGTGTCACATGACATTCCCAGTTCACAGTGTCTGGTGCAGCTTTTCAGGTGTTCTTCCGGAAATGTTTGTGAATTGAAAAAAACGTAAAACTACATTCAGACTGAGATGTACATCTATACCTGTACTTTAAACATTTATTGTGAATACGGACCATGGACTTAAATATGTACAAGAGCCCCCAGGGCTTTAAGTGGGCCGGGTCTCACCGGGTCTGAGCACCGGCAGTTTTTTAAAGGGGGCCTCGAAACGGGTCTCTATCGGGCTCTGTTTTGAGGCCTGGCACACGCTTTCCGTTTTTTTTCCAACCTGCTGTCACTGCAGTCTGGTAAAAGTGCCAGGGCGCAAAACAGCTGGAAAGAGACCCATTTCGTGACAGCCGGCACATCGATGGGCGCTGCTCACTTCTCACTAGTGGAGAAGTTATGGCATGACGTCATGCCAGGTGAGCGTTGTGGGGGCAGGGAAATCCTTTAAAGAGTCATTTTCTTTCTGGATTTCCCTTCTCTTTCTGAAACTCAGGAGCAGCAACATTGTGGTACGGTCTCCAGGGTTCTAATTGGAAGCTTTTTCAATATTATATGTAACAAGCCATAGTTGCAGCTTATTTATCTTATGCCACTAATAACCATTGACAAAGCCAATAGTCCTTACTTGTTGTAGGTATGATATTACTTGTTGTATCACATATCTGGATGCAATGACAGAAACAACAAAATACAAGTCTGTGTGTCACACTATGCTAAACACAGATTTTTAGCGGAAGTGTTTTGAAGCCACGCCCCTGATTACACTGGCCACGCCCCTTTGAGAGACCCCCCCAGTTTTTTTATCCCACTTAAAGCCCTGAGAGCCCCATTTACAGAGACTGTCTCAAAAACTTAAGAAAAACCTTCACCATCGTTTTAAATAACAAAGCCAAACTTGGCAAAGGAGTTTTTAATGTTGAGTCCAACAAGACTGTCAAAGTCTAAAGGAGTGTTTAGGACCCACTTTTCTCCCATATAAACTCAATCTATCTAATTTTGAATAAGGATTGGAAGTGGCTATAGAAATCCACAACATATTCCGTGTTCCTTTCTAGCCAGCTACTGACATGTGACTAAATGAACAGAAAAAACACAAATTAAGCGGCATTTGTTATCCACTGACTTATGGAGTCCTTCCGTCATGCCCTAACAAGAACATGACTATTCTTTGCAAACAAAATTGTAACTGCCTTCGTAGAGGTATCGTCTGAAGCAATATGAATTTGAGCTTCCCATTCAAATGTAAGCAAACCTTTTCTGATTAGTTCTAAGGGGAGATTCCTGAAACAAAATTTGAGCATTAGCATATTTTAAATTATGCATAGTCCTTCCTCTTTATGAAGTACTTGTATTCAATTAATGTGGAAATAAATAATGTTGAATTTAATGCTCTTTGTTTCTGAGCTAATTAATTAGAGCCACCAATTAAAATAATCAACTGTGATTGACTCCAAGTCTTTGAAAATCAAAACAAACTGTATAACTCAAGTCAAGTCAAATATATCTTTATTACGGCCAACATGGCCCAGAAAGTACAGATACTTGCAACATGGTATTAAAAATTTTCAGCAGATTAATTTTAAAATACAATAAAATAGACTCCAAAGGTATATACAATTTAAAATAAGGATTAAAATCGGAGTAATACTTTCCTCCCAGGATCTTTACATAGCAGCATCAATAATAGGATCAAAGTGCGTGGTGCAATATTCAGAAATTACTGGCGTTCAGTAGCCCCCCATGTTAGGGTTTTCCATCCACCCAGAACCAATTGGTAAGAGGGATGGAACTGTAGCTATTTCCTAGCTGCCAGGGCAATTGAAGATTTAATAAAAATCCTTCTAGTACACCACATTGAAAAAAGGAACCCTGCCACAGAATAGACTATTGGAATACTAAGGTCACATTCCAGTATCCTGAAAGTTTCAACGCAGGACCCCCTGCCTAAATTTCTACAAATCTGGGCTAATCATCTTTTTCTCGTTTTTCTGTACCCCGGGCATACAAAGAAGACATGGAGCTCAGATTCCCCAGGATAGTCACAAACAGAGCACCTGGACTAATTTTGTGGTTTCCTTTTGGAGGTCATACAGCGCAAAGGTAGGACTCCAAATCTAAACTGTAAGAAGAGTTTTCTACCAGCCGGGGGATTAACTAGGTCAAAGACTCTTTCGAAGGTGGGGCTATCCTTTATTTCCAAAAAAGTTTGGGAAGTTTCACATAAATTAGAATCTGAGTGTAGCAGGGATAGTCTATAGTTCTTGTAGATCATTTTTAGTTGTTGTTTAGAAACTTGAGTACAAGCTACCTCGGGATTAGACCAGCATTCCTGCAAACCCATATCAACTAATAGGTTTTTATTATGAGCCAATCAAGGGAGCCTATCAGCACCCCTGATTTCTAGAACTTCAGACAGTTCCTCTCTGTAGACAATGAGTTCCGGGGTTGACCATAGTCGACGCCAGTATAGAAGGGGTCTGAGGCATAAGACTCCTCCAGTTCCATAAGACCCAAGTCTAAACGGAGAGGTGTTAGAGGGGTACTGCGCGGTATATTAAAGAGATTCCTGATGTATTGATGTATTGATGTATCTATATTAGGGACTTGGGCCTACAGTGCCCCCACAATTCTGCTCCGTATAGCGCACCCCCACAGGCCTGAACCTTGTGGATTTTCAGTGCTGGACTGACGGCGCTTTTGTTGGAGTTATTATAAACCTTCAATATCCCCCCTGTGGACTGTGCTAGATTTAATGTTGATTTGCCTATATGTGCCCCCCAGTCCATTGTCTCAGTGAGTGTGATGCCTAGATACGTAAATGATGTGACTCCTTCTAGGGGTACATTATTTAATGAAGGGTTTGGACGAGTACTCTTGGGTTTATTGAAAACCATGAATTTCGTTTTCTGGAGGTTGATCTCAAGCCCCCTAAACTGTATAACTGCATTTAGTTACCCACTTCATCTCAACTGGATTGAAAAGTAGGGGTGGACAGAACTCGCAGTTTCACTCCACAGAATTTCACTGAGTTACATAAAAACTCTGGGAGATTCCACGGAGTTTCGCCAGTGTGCAGAAATCAATATGTCACACTGCTCGCACTGATTTTTTAGCACTCGGCAATTGTTCTGTGCTGCAAAATCAGTGTGAACAGCACCACGCTGCGCGTCAGATGGCGCTGCTTCTTTGCTGCCGCTTGAATAGATTTTCTACTTTAGCAGAAGCTTTCTTGCCATGAAGGGTCGCAACTACCTGCGACCTCCCGTGTTGAGGTAATCCCTGTAGGTGCCATTCTAGTATCCGAAAATCCTGATGTGGTAGTAAATTCTCACTCACTAACTTTAATTTGGTGAGCCGCTAGCAACAAAAAACTCTGCCATGCGGGGTTGGTGAATGTAGTGACAAATCTCTGTGCTTTAAGTATAATGCAAGTGAACAAATCTCTGCGAACTCCACAAGTGGAGCGGAATGATTTGCATACTGCTACTGAAAAGGCAAGTGTCCTAGCATGGGTCAAATTCAGCAAATTGAACATCAAAACTGTAAATGGACAGGAATGATTTGGTTTTTCAATGCATCAGCCCAGAGGATAGCTGTGCATAAAACGGTGGCAGTAACTGCACAAGTGGGCAGTGTTAGTTTGAAAAGATGATTTCTGTTAACAGTTTGAAATATGTAGTAGATATTCTGGGGAGAAATCAGTTTACGGATGATTTTGTAAGACATTTCTTTGATTTCAATAAATGCACCATAAAATGGAAGTAAACATGTTTTTATTTCTGTATTGGCATTTTGGAGAGAAAACAACAATGCAGCAACATCAGGGAAAGAAAAGGGGGAAAGAGGGAGGGGGAACAGCATGTGAGCATTTGTAAGTACAAGTAGAATCATCACATTGACCCATCAGTGAAGGAGCACATGCACAACAGTTTAGCATAATATTGCCCGCATTAAATGCAGTCTAACCAGGGTAAAATTGGCAGAGGATCGTGGGTTCTCCAAGCTCCCAACATTCAGACATCAAGGGGGTGAGTGAGCGGGTGAAGTCATGGCATCAGGGATGATCGTGTTCGGGGAGTGTAAGGGTCACCGCTCAGGGAGAGGCTTTCCACATCCAGCAGAGGGGGCAAGTCTCTCTGTCTTAGACATATTAGCAATGGTTCCCAAATGTCTTTGGGGCGTGAGCACGGTGGTATAACCTCCCAGAAGGTGCAGAGTTGTTCCTGGCAGTAGGTCGCATTTTGAAGCCATGCCTCCATTGTGGGAGCAAGCCATCTCCTCCAGTGCATGGGCACCTGCCATTTGGCGAGGAGATGGAGAATAGAAGGTAGGTTCCGGACCCCAGGGGTGGACGTTTTTGACATATCCCAGGAGGCTGATCAGGTGAGTGTGAAGGTGGAGTGATCCGTGAAAGTGAGCAGAGCGTCAAAATCCCAGTCCAGTAGTCTGCCACCTGCAGACACTCCCGAACAAGATGGGGACAGGAAGCCTGAGGGGCATTGCAGCTTAACACCATCGCTGCTAGTGATATTTTGCTCCTGTGCTGGAATTTTCAAAAGTCCATTGTGTATGACGAGCTGGGCTCGTCATCAGCCTGGTAGGAGGCTACTTCATGACGAGCCCAGCTCGTCATGAGCCTGGAAGGGGTTAATCAGTGTGTGTCCACCACCAGACCCATGTGGTGGAGCTGCATCAGGGTGTAGTAAAGGCTGTGGAGGAATTTGATGTGGATTAGATGCAATCTGGAGAGGGATGTCATTTGACCACAGTAAAAAACCCACTGAGCATCAGTGATAGGGGGATTAGTGTCCTTTTCCCTGGCCGTGCCGGCAGGTGGCATTTCTTGCATAATGGAGTAAAGATGACTAACCAGTCTGTGATGTGATGGGTTGGTTAGTATGTGTTAAGGGGCTTGCAGTATGGAGGGGCAGGGAAGGTGTCATGTATCACATGACAACTCAACAAGAGGCTTGGAGCTGTTGATAAAGGAGGATCTCAAGCACCCAGGAGTGTGAGGGTCCAGAGGGCACAAACAGAAAATTGTTATAAGGATGTAGATGAGCTAAGGTTGTGAGGCCTCATCCGCACACCCTCTTTCTGTAGTGGCTGCAGTACAGTAGAGGGTTATGCACAATGGGAATGGAGGGACCGTACAGGCAGGGGAGTCTGACACGTTGTCGCATGCCATCCCAAGCCCATGGCACAAACTCCACTGTATCAATCTCAGTCCACGGAGGCTTGCATGGTTTGTAAAGTGCCACGACTAGGCGGAAGGGTGCCACATGGTCCTCTTCAAAAGCCATGAGCGGTTTAAATTGCGTGGAGTAGAGCTAAAAATTAATGTATTGAGCCTGGGAACTGAGTTCATAAAGAGACATATTGGGAACGCCCAAGCCCCCCAGTGTTGGAAAGGTAAAGTGAGCATCTCTCAAGAGCTCTTCAGTTGCTTGCTAGCCCAAATCAAGGCAACGAGATTGGAGTGCAGCTGCCATAGGAAATGTGCCATAAGTGGGTATGGATATATTTATGAATAGGTAAACTACTTGCGTGGGACAACCATTTTTTGCAATGATTATCCGTCTCATCACAGATAATGGTAAGTAGGTCAATACCAGAATCCTCTCTTCCAGCCACGCCACAGAGCAGCCAAAGTTGGCCTTCTAGAGTTCATCAAGGTCTCGGCTGAGCCAGATGCCCAGATATCAGACCAGTTCAGAGGCCCATCGCAGTGGGTAGTCAGAGATAAACGGCTGTGTGCACTCAATGAGGAGGAATAGTGTAGACTTATTGCAGTTCACATGGATATCGGAGTATCTGTAGTGTAGTTCCTATATTCCCAATAGGCATTGCGCATTGGAATAAGATATACTATAGTTTAGACATAGGACTGAAGTTGACTAGGTCTCTATCGTGTATATTAAACTTAATTGTGAGTGCCAGCTAGCTCAGAGGTCACTAGAAACTTTCTCGAATTCACAAGAAGGGATTTGTTTCTGACAACTGCATAAACATGACAACTTTGTTTACCCAGGATAAGAAATGTATCTCTAGAGTCACGGAAACAATAGATAACTATTTTACTCAGTCAATCGTGCATGCTTCGTTTCACCAGAGGTGCTGGGAAAATAGAGAGACGGGCGTTCTCAATGAAAAGTATTTATTGAACAGTCTTCTTTCTCAAGCATAAGAAATGTACTGCTACAATCGTAATACTTGTAATAAAGTACAATGTATATAATACAAACAGTATTATAAAGTAGTACTGTAAAAGCATGATATGGTTTCTAAGCCATAAATTTCCTAAAAGGTATAAAATACATACAGTAATAAATAATGACTAAAAGTAATCAACCGGTGCTTCTAAAATACGCCTACCCCGGTGTACCTAACATAAGTCTAGTACAAGGGAAGAAGTAAGTGAGGAGTAGCCTGTTTAGTAGTTCTCTGCCAGGAATCTATTCCAAGAATTCACTAAGAGGTCTAATCAGCTCCGTACCTTGGTTTTAGAATGAAGGAGGTCTTGTATCTCTCTCTCAGGACTCGATTTCCCAGATACCTGCAAGGGTAGCCTGGAAACACTGGAGCTGGATTTCTCGGCAGGAGAAAAGACAGAGTCTCGCAGTGCGTCAGCTGGAGGGTCAGCTTCCTTCGGCACTTGCTGCTGCAGGGCTTCTGGCAAGTAGATAGTCGATCTGCTCCAAACTACTGTGTGTTTGTCTGGGCAAACCTAGGCATATTTATACTTTGAAGGTGCCGAGTTTGATGCATGATTGGACTTAATACCGTCACTCAAAGGCTTGATTCTTTGAAAACTCCAGGGTATCTTGGAGAACTCAATATTCAAGCAGGGGTAAGTCCCTGGCTGTTGAAGGCGGGTTTTTCCAAGAAATCGTTGTTTATTTCTCGGAACTTAGTGGAAGTAGCCATGCCGTATTTGGGCTGCAAGGCTTAGGCCAAATATGGTAGTGATTTCTATGCCTATATAAGGATATGATAAAGTATACCTATATAAGGGCATGAATTGAGAAAATTTACACTAGGGTCCTAGAATCATTTACAACATATCCACCAAAGCGTTTAACCTTGTGAATAACTGGGGTTAAGTTTTCCCGAGGTTTTCAAATCTATAACGTCACATTGTCCGCATAAATGAATACCACAAAGCCCCTGGCCAAGAAACCAAGGCCTCGGTAGGCGTGGTGTGCCGCAGCTGGGACACAAAGGCCTCCATCGCCACAGCAATTAGGATCGGAGACAGTAGGCATCCCTAGCGAGTCCCGTGGGTAATCAGGAAAGGATCAGACTGCATACAGTTAAGTGAAAGGCGGACCGTAGGGGAGGTGTATAGAAGATGGATCAAGCGGATAAGGTGCAGACTGATGCCGAGTTGGAAAGTAGGTGGTCTAGGTATGCCCAGTCCAAGGAATTGAATATCTTCATGGCATCCAGTATTGTGGAGGCAAGCTGATGGTCAATAATGTAGATGAAGGCAAACGTTGTGGGGAGATTGTGTGAGGTGGACCGGCCTGGTACAAACTGAGACTGATCCAAGTGCACAATAACAGGCAGCAGGGAGCAGAGGCAGTTCGCCAGCAGTTTTGAGAACATTTTATTGTCTAGGTTTATCATAGAAAGTGGCTGGTAGGAGTTGCAAAGGTATGCTGGCTTACCAGGTTTCAGAAGTGCGACTATCACTGCTTCTCGCAGGGAAGGCAGCAATACTATGGACTCTTGAGTATCCTCATAGATTGCTATCAAGTGAGGAGCTAGCAAAGCTGCATACTCTTCATAGAATGAGGCTGTAAGTCCATCCAGTCCCGGCACCTTTTCGCTGGGAAGGTTCTGAATGACCTGTATGACCTCCTACACTCAGAAAGGGGGAATCTAGATACAAACGATGAGCTCGGCCCAGCCAAAGCAGCTGGATCAAGTCTAGGTAAGCAGCATGATCCTGCGCATCAGGAATCAGCACTGCATCGTAGAGCCTGGAGTAGTAAGAGGTAATGGTGTGAAGAAGTCCAGAAGGGGTGGGCGGTCGTTCCTTCTGCTCGTCTAGGAGCTTCACCACATACATGGAGGCCCAGGGTTTGTACAGCATACTGGCTTTTATTTTACCCAGACAGTCACACTCCTCATATCGGTATGCAGGCCACCTTACAGCCTAGATAATTTGTCTCACATAGGGCATCTTCTTCAAATTTGGAGAGTTTCACCCGAATAGCTGCCATGGTGGTTGGATGTTAGGAAGTATAGTGTTTCAGCTGCAGGGACAAGAGGTTCAGTTTCAGTATGGTTAGTTGCTCTTGCATTGCCTGTACGATGCCTGATTGTTTTGCAATGCAAGTACCACAGAATACCACTTTTAAGGCACCCCAAAGAGTCGATGAGATGTCATCAATTCAATATTATTACTGAAGTAGCCTATGATAGCAGTATGGACCTCATTCCTGAACACCGCGTCTCAGTTCAGGACAGTTGTAGATGAGTTGCGGGAGCCGGCAATCTCCTAGATCTGGACACTTTCCCGCTCCCCCTCCCTCCCGGGTCGACTGGCTCGGCCCCAACAACAGGCCTGGGACCGCAAGTTGAGTGGGGTGCGCCAGCTATCCAAGATGTGTGCTGTGAGGTGGGGTGATAGGCCTCACCAGAGTCTCGGAGCTCAACACAGCCTCCAGGGGTGCTCCACTGCACAGCTCCTCAGGGGGCCCCAGGCAGGCGCTACTCATATGGGGGCAGCCAGCGCAGCAGTCCCAAGTGACAGGCTGAGTCCAGAGCCCGGCATGGGCCACAATGCGACCTGGAGCAGTGTGGGTGTCACGGGCGTCCTGGAGCCTCACCAATGGCACTGGCGGCTTCACATTGGTTCCATGCGGGTTGCCATTGTGGTGGGAGCTGTGGTTGGGGCTGAACAAGGATGCCTGTGGGATTCTAACATCGACCAGAAGAGCCCTCTAAAGAACGACCATCTTGCTACCTGGTTACGCTCCGCACCCTGTAATTAATACACTTAATGTGAATATTGAATCCAACTCACGTGCAGAAAAAAGCAAACATGCCCCTAATCTTTTATTTAAGTAAAATACGCTATAGATTTGCAACATGATTTTTTTTAATGTTTTTTTTTTTAGGGTAACTACACTAAAAAGTACTGAACTAGTCATTTATTTAAATTTTGCAATTCATTTCAATTGTCTTTACTTTTTCGTGACAAATGGGTACACATATAAGGGAGAGATGCGAGCAAAACCACAAGTCATCAAAAAGTTTCAGTTTTGCAGAGATATAATTCTGAATGTAACCTTATTTCTAGCACAGCTTCTAGTTTAGTGCTTCAATAATTCACTTTAACAAAACGTGTTGCATGGCCTTTACAGCGCTCTATAAATCACTTAGGAATGTTTTACATGGGTATTTCAAAGACTGACGGCCTTGCCAGCGCTTCCGGCATGGTGCACCCATAACAATGGGTCTTCTAAGAATTTCTAGGGTTTAGGTTACCTGATGCCCCTGACGGAACAACTGAGATTCCCATGTGGGTTACTCAGCACATTCATCCTTTTCCTTTAGTATGATGTCCTACTTGAGTTTATCAGCATAGACTGGGTTATTGCTTTTGCAAAGTCAGACATGGGTATAGTTTCCGAAACAGTGACTGCGATCAAATTAGGTAGGAACCCTTGGTGGATCCCTGAAAAGCTGCAGCTATGCTGAACCTCAACTGGTTGAAGAGAATCAACAAAGAAAGAGAGTCAGAAGTGATAGTAGTTAAATATTTCGATTGAATTAAATTTATTTCGCATTTCTTAACTTGTTAGAAACCTACAATTGAACTAATTAGCTCTTTTAGAAACTGAAATCCGGTTTACACATTCAGATTAAATTTAATATACTGTGCCTTACGAAGAATAATGACTAGTAAACATGAAATCGATCCACGGATCAAAAGAAGAGTGCAGACAGTGACAACCAGACCTAGCATCATCCAATTCAAGTGAAATTAGAGCAGCGTCTAGCAAATGTGCCTCAAGACAAAGATCCAACAACTCGGAAATTGACACCAGCGAGGAGATACCTCTGAGGAGAGAGTACATTTGTGAAGTGCGCAGGTCGCTGCTCCAGGGCATACCTTGGTGCGTCAGGTTAAGAACACAAAAGGAAGGGCTGGCTTCAAAATGATCAAATTGTGATTGGTTCAATGCTCTCTATAGAATAAGACTGTGAGCAAATATCAGAATATGAGTTTTTATCAGATTGGCGTTTTATGAAAAATTGATCCCAAAAAGTTTTAATTGTGATAATAAATCAGTGCTTAATTTGAGCCAGTGGTTTCCGGTGCTCGGCACCGGCATATAATTATCAACACCGGGTCTTATGACAGACTGCCACATGGTGGCCATGTTAGTCCAGTTTTGTGATGAACACAATAGTTGTTTAATAATTCTATATACATTAAAATGACTAACACTTGCCACCCAAAGCTATAAAAGTAGCTTGGGTGGCAGGAATTAGTCATTTTTAAATGTATAAAAAGTCGGTATTGTCATTAGTAGCGCAATGGCTGGTGCAAGCTCCTGTGGGCTCCTGACAAGGGCCCCGGCACTTAATTATTTACAAATTAAGTACTGTAACAAATAGCACCTTACTATATAGAGGCTCAATTTGAGTCCTGCAGGTATTGCGGTGAAATAAAACATTTCTGGCGAAATACTGTTTGTATTCATTGCAGTTTTTCCACTGACCATTTTCACGGCCAATTCTGGGTTTTCCAGGTCCAATTGGGGAACAGAGTGTGTGTTGTGCTTTTAGTGCATGGTAAAACAATACGTTGTACCATGATAATTCCCCCATGGAATATCTTTGGGATTTGTGCAGGGAAAACCTCTGGGTCTATGTGCACATTTCAAAGGACTTCAAATCTGGACTCAGACGCAAACAGAATTTACGTCCATCTCCATACTTACAGAAATTTGAATGATGGACAAAGTGTCTTTCTCCTTGTCATGGTCTGTGCTTACATCAAGGCTCATTTCCTTGAAGCTGCAACAAATTCCTTTTCCCAACAAAGACCTTTCTGAACTTTATTTTTCCCTTGGAAGTATCTCGTATATGTACAGCACATGAGTGCACAAACCAGAATTCAGAAACACCATTCCTTGGTGAGGATTTTGTATTCATTCTATTCGGTTAACAATTTCTTTTTTCCAAAGTATAAAAGGATAACCACGTCCAGTTTTCAAGACTGTTTATACTTTTATGACGATACAGGGAGATGTGATTTTTCAACAATGGTTGTGGTGGAAATATGTCATCCCTGAGCCTTAAGCAGGAAAAGAGGTGCAAGGGGAAAGGAGGTGCAACTACCAGCAAGCCACTGACCCCTTTCCACTGGAGAAGGCAGTGGTTAGCGCCTGTGTGGGTGATGGAGCAAGGATTCGCACGCATAGCGCCTTGCTCGTATGCAAAACCCTCGTCTATAATTGCATAATAATATTAACACCATTGTTCGTCATTTGTAAAGTGTTTTCCCCTACACGCGGGTGTCCCTAGGATGCTTGCTTGTTTGTCTTTTCACGTACTAACGAAGCTTGCACTGAAAATGGCTGCTTTGCCGCAAATTCAGTCTGCGCATGCGTCGGTCATACCCATGTGATGTGACGCACTCGCATTCTGGAGGGATTCTGTGCTCATGCGCATTGATGCTAAATATGGCCGCTTGTCTCTTACCACGCTCTCTGCTTACTGCAGCAGCTTTTAGCCTATCTATTCTTTCGCATTAATCTTTAACGCTATAGTCATTATAAAGTAAGGGTTGGTTAAGTTTTAGCTTGGTATACAGTGCGATCATTTTATGTATGATTCTAATTTGTCTTCGCTTACTTTTCATGTACCGCGTCTTTTGGGCTGGGGTGATCATGAGCGGAGCCATGCTTGAGGCTCTGCTGGGCACCGTCACCTGACCAGAGAAAGTTCCAACTGCGCAGAAGCTAAACCTAGCCAGCTGGCTCCTGAAGCACAATGCGCCTGGGAACACCGCTGGGAATACGGAGTCTCACCTTGAAAGAAGCAATACTGTTGCTACCTATTGAAAACTGTCCTGTACTGCTGTATTCTATGCATGGGAACGTGAACCTGAGGGGCGGGTATTCAAAATTGCATATTTAATCATGTGAAACTGAATTCTAGGAGGTGGTAAAGACCGCACCACCTCTCCTGACCAATCACAATGTGGGAAACTGTCACTTGCAACATTTATGGGTGGTCTAAGGGTCCCCAAACTGTATAACTACCCTAGTTTAGCTTAGGAAAATTGTCCGACTTGTCCGAGTAGCAGACCTGTCACTGACCCTACGATCTCAATAGGTGCTCATTCTGAAAGCGCTGCGGAGCACTTTGTCCATACTTTCCACAATCTCCTAAGGGGTGGAAAATCCTAAGTGCTGGCGAAGCACTTTGCTGGGGAATTCGAAAATCCAATCGGGGTTTCTGGCGGATTACTTGCAGGAGGGGGTAACGCAGGCGTTGCTGTCCGAAGCTGTGGGTGTTGGTCGTACCCTGGGAGGCCCAGTCCTTGACCTGAACCTGAGGGGTATCCTGTCCTTACTGTCCGTGAGCTGTACCTGCTCGCATTCTGGCATTCCTTTTCTGAGGGTCCCTGTCCCCGTCTTTCCAACTGACCCGTGGCCAGGGTTGGTCTTCAATCTGATCTAGGTAAATATAGATTGTGGGTTTGCGTATCTCTTTTTCTCTCTCTCTCTCTTTCTCTCTCTTGCCTGATCTGTTAGAGCATTTTTACCTGTGTTATTGCCTTATTGCCATTGAACTTATATGTGCCTGAATTTTAGTTGGTTCCTTCTCTCCCCCTCTCCTTTAGAACTTCATTGATTTTATAAAACCATAGCATGTTCCCGTTTTTCCCCCTTTCCTTTAGTGGTTTGCAGTGAACTTAGCAAAGAATAGCTTAAATACTTAGGTTAAGTACATGTTCTAGGTCATTCCCAATCCTATGTTCTAGTATAAAATTGCAGTGACTAGTTTTGCTCTAAAACTCCTACCTTTAGTCTCCCCATATATCCTAATGGTCATATTTTTGATACAAAGCTACCTATTGGTGTTGATTTAATGTTTGATATATTACTCTGTGTATCGCTTATTATCCTGGCATCTTCTCTTTGAATACTTATATAAAAATTTTAACTTCATCAGGTGTCTGTGGTCATTTTACAGAATTGTGGAAAGTATATTACTGATTTTAAGTGTATTGGATGTTAGGCCTGTCTACTATTTTCCCTAATAGCTCTAGGTCCGTCGGAAGAATTGTGCCTGTGGTAAGTCAGGTGCATGGTAAGCAGAGGTAAATCCAAACTTTATTACTCGTAGCAGCGTGCAGGAGGAGAAATCCTCACCCGGATCACCCAATAAAATTAGTGAAATAATAAATAGTGTCTTTTCACGCTAAGGGCCCAGTGCGTGTGAAGGAATTGGTAACTCGGGTGACCTGGGTAAAACTGCGCGCTCTAGCAGTAATTTCTGGCAGCCAGAGGATGGTTTGGACTAGTTAGATTAGGTAGACAGGATAGGCATAAACAAACCGTGAAAATAAAACGTGCTGCTGATTTCTACTGTATTTTTTCAAAATTTATGAAATGTGTTTTTTATATATATAAATGTACATGATTTTGCATTACTGCTATAAATATTGCATGTTGAATTAACCCAGAATTGTTTGTAAATGTTCAGTGTAGTCCGAATCCCCGGGGAAGTATTTTAGCTAACGGTGAGTAGAATCCGGTTAGCTGTTGAAGTCACTAAGTTTGAAGTATTAGTGCAGGGTTAAGGATAACTGGAAGCACTAATTAGGACCTTTTTGTTTCTGGAGTGAATGATAGCTACGAGTCCATTATAAAACTTTCATTGCGATATCACCTAGTAAGGGTCGCATACGGAAGGAGTAGTAGGGTCTCCGAGGCTTGTCTGGTAAGTAAAATAGTTCGCTGGTGAAATCCTGGCTCAGTACATATCCCCGATCAAGGTGGATGAGTCAGAAGAATAACGGGTTCTAGATTTACTAGTGTGAAGGGACAGGCAAAGAAGTCTATCCAGAGTGAATGAAAAGTAGACAGAAGTGGTTTACTAGTAGCGAAAGAAAAGTCTTTTCTCTCTTTAGAACACTCAGACATAGTGGCAAACGTTGTGTGTTATTGACTAAAACTTGCACTCGCACTTTAGAGAGAGTAAAAAGTTTCCGTTACCTTGTGAAGGAGGGAGTCAGTCGGAGAGCTGCTCTGACGTCACTTCGTGCCGCGCTAGTATTGGTCAAGGTAGCGGAGCTGAATTTGTAAAGGAGGGGTGAGTGCCGAAGCGTGAGACTCTGTCTTGCGAAAAGGCCGCGCACCCATTGGTTAACCGTAGTTGTATTCTCGGACCTGATTGGGTGGTGCGAAATAAAAATCGCGCTAGCATTGGAAGCACAAAGGTAAACAAAATTAATCCAGCCGAGATAGAAGCGAATCTGGAGAGTTGTATGTGGTATCCAGATTTCATACCAAATCCAAAATACCTAGGATTTTATAAGGAGCAGACTTTACGAGGTAGACCGCACATGATGTATGGAATAAAGAGAAAATTGTCATTCTCGGATAAAGTAAAGAATTTTTTCAAAACTGACAAGCCCATTAGAACGAGGGAAGGCGTACTCATTCCCCCGCCAAATACCCCTGCCTCTTTCATGTTGTTTGATAAAGGGTATCACACTTGTGTCTGGCTAGAAAATTGGGCAAAGTATACTGTAGATGACGGAGTCCTAGCATTCCCTGTTGAAGGTACATTTAATGGTCGGATCCTGTTTAACTTAAGGACCCGCATGAACGAATTACACCCTAGACCTAGGTTGACCCAGTACGAAGCTTTGGAGGAATGGGAAATTGAGGCTGCAGAGCGAGATAAACCACGAATGGATAAGGGAGTGAGTAAGTGGTATCCCAGACTTCCAACGCCAACCAAAGAGCAGAAAATGAAACAGTGGAGGCAGTCTATGTTAACTGAAGGGCTGTTCCCCATGATGGGGGTATTAGAGGAGAAAAGAGGAAAATGTAAAGAAAAGACCCATCACCTAGCACCTATGGGGGATATGGAAGATGAACACCTGGAAGACTTGTTAATGAAGGATCCACCTCCCTACGTAGCAGAATCAGATTCGGCGCATTCCCAAAACTCTGTTACCAATTACCCCCGAAGTAGGAGGGAAAGTGATTCAGACGGGACAGCTACAAGCAGTAAATATAGTGGAAGGGATGAGTTTTGCAGACCTAAGCCCACAGTCCCGAATTATCAGCCATTCGGGGAAAGTCCCCCTCGATTGGTTGCCCCGACTGCCCCGAATATCTATCCGTCCTTAGTACCTCAGGTATTGCATGGCAACTCTGCTGGAAGGGGGTTGCAGGAAAAGGAGAGAGAAGCCCTGACTAAACAGCGAGAGGAATTAGTCAGAACCATTGCCCAGATGCATCCCCATCCTGAGGCCTTGACCATTCCGGTAACTATTGGTCCTGCTATCCCAATGTACAAAAATGACTTGACTAGTCCCCTTCCTCCTGTTATCACCCCAATACTGCCTACTCCTAGCTTCCAGACCCCGAGGAAGGAAGTATTCATAGATGAAGATCAGGAAAGTGAGTGTGAATCTGGAAGTTTGATGGATCTGCCCATAAGGGAGTCAAGGGCCAGTGTAGTAGGGACAAGAAGTCAGCCCAGGCAAAAGGAGGTGGTGATTGAAAGTGCATCTGGAATTAGGAACGCCTCTTTAGTCTCCCCTGAAGAATTAGACAGATGGACAAAGGAGATAGAGAAGGAGACCGCTCCCCAAACTAAAGCATTGGAAATATATAAATTAAGAATAGAAATAGAAGAAATGATGGCTGGGAATGTGGGAGTTGAGCGCCTGAGCTCGTATAATGAAGAAGAGTTACTATTCATCAGTAAAAATCTTACCCGGAGTGCTAGGGTGCTCCATGAAAAGATAATGGATGCCGCCACAGAAATGGGAGTTGATGTTAGTCGCTCAAAAATTCTCCAGAAACCTTACAGAGTAGACTTCTCAGACAAGGATTTAGAAAGCCTGAATGTGATGGGAAAACAGATCCAAGTAAAAGAATTGTTGAAACTCCTGCAGAAATGGGGCGAAGTGGGGAAGTGGAGAACAAGGTGGGCAAAGAAGAAGGAAGGCAGCAGGGCTGGGTCAGTAACTTCAGAATTCGTATTAAAGGAAGTAACCCCAACAGAAAAATTGTGCCCCATGAGAGAGGTCCCGGGAGGAAAATATGTCCATGTCCCTTGGTCCAGACAAGACATTGTGTCATTTACAAACGACTTCCCGAAACTACGTGAGAAACCAGTTGACTGGTACAGACAGGTGGAACGTTTCATAAAAGTTCAGAAATGTCTGCTGAAAGACCTGGATGGGTTTTTCGACATTGTGGTCCCTGTAGATCTATGGACCGAATGTAAGATAGAAATTGATTGGCCAAATGATGAATATCCCAGAGATGAGAGAACGGGGGCCCCTTCACCGGATGTAATGAGGAAATATGACCAGGTCATACAGTACCTTAAGAAAAAGGTGCCAGCAAAGGAAACAGATTGGACCAGAATAGATAGAACCACCCAAGAACGGGATGAAACAGTGCATTCATTTTATGAAAGGTTACTGCAGGTATTCAAAACTTACAGTGGTATCGATAATGTAGACATGAAAGACATGACGCATTTCAGTTATAGGTTTGTGCTAGGATTAAGGCCTGAAATCTCACAATGGATTCGAGATAACAAAATCAGTTGGCAGGGGAAACCAATAGATGATGTCCTGAAATATGCAAAATACTGCGAAGATGAAATCGAAAATAAAAAGAAAGCCCTCAAGGAGAAAGTGATGTGGGCTCAGGTAAAATTAGCTGAACAGCAAGAAAAACAGTTAAGTAAAATTACTTCTGATAATAATTCAATTCAATTCAAAAACCTTTATTTCGGTAAGAATATTACCATAAAAGACAGTTGCATTACACATATGTTAAAATAAGTTTGTACAATGAATATAAAATGCATAAAAAATGTATAAAAACATTACTGGAAGACACCTGGATGTAGGCAACAGAACCATATTCAGTCCACAGTTCAGAGATATTTCCTTCTGATGAACCAAAGGGCGCCCAGGTATTTGGCCATTGCAAATACAATTTGGTGGGACATGTCAGTTTTTAAAACTCTGTAAGCCTGCATGCACTTGTAGAATCCCAAGTTCCTGCATAAGGGGACAATCCAGTGCCTACGAATCCCCTGGTAAACGGGACAAAAGAAGAGAATGTGGAGCTCACTTTCATCGGTTGTTCTGCAAGCAGGGCAGGTACTGCTGGGATCTTGGTTCCACTTGGCCGAAAAAGATTTAATTGGAAGAGAGCCATGCCTCCACTGGAGATATAATTTCCTCAGTATGTTCGGATAGATTTTATCTAGAGTCAGTTCCATATTGTACTCCGCTTTATGGGAGAAAAAGGACTCTGTTAAAGACCCAGGATCTTGATGGTTTAGAGTCTGTGAGAGTTTAAGTTCTCGATAGGATCTGGCTAGATCTTTTTTGGAGAGGGTTTGGCACTCATTCTGAGGGTCGGACCACAGGCCTGAGAAACCTACAGCCACAAGTTCGTGCTTAATGTGGGCAAGCCATTTGATTTTTCCGGCGCCTGGTGTGGCTAGGATCTCTCGTAGACCTTCTCTGTAGCTATCCAGTTCTGGGGTTGACCATAGTCTACGCCAAAAAGCCAGTGGACGTAGAGCTAGCTCCTCGTTAAGTGGTCGTAGGCCAAGGTCCATCCTCAGCGGGACGAGAGGGGTGCTCAATGGTAACCCTACCAGGTTACGAATGAATCTGTTTTCCACCATCAGTAGTTTGGATGTATTTACGTGGCCCCAAAGTTCAGATCCGTAGAGGGCGGCCCCCTTTGCCTGAGATTTGTAGATCTGTAATGGGGGGCCAATCGGCCTGACCGAGGATTTGTTATTTGCCATGAGCTTCATTACACCTCCCGAATGCTGGGTCAGTTTCAGTGCCGCTTTTTCCAGATGGGAGCTCCAGGTAAATTTATCATTCACAGTGATTCCTAGATATTCAAAGGTTTTTACCCTTTCTAGTTTGGTGTGTAAGATGCTGGGACGAAAATGAAATTTCTGAGGTGGGTTGAAGACCATGAATTTAGTCTTTGTTGCGTTAATTTCTAGCCCATGGGTACCACAGAAGTCCACAAAGCCATCAAGGGTGCACTGAATACCTTTTGCCGACTTTGATAAGAGCAGTGTATCGTCTGCGAACATTATGGCTGGAACCCTCACAGAGGCCAATTTCGGTGCGTCGGAGTTGGTTACACCTGCTAGATGGGCGATTACCCCGTTGACGTAGAGGCAAAACAGGGTTGGTGCGAGGACGCAACCCTGCCTCACCCCCCTGCCAACGGGGAACTTCGCAGACAATTCTCCCATCCTGCCACATCTAACCTGGGCGTAGTTTTTAGAGTGGAGGCGTATTATCATGCTCAGGAGACCGTCAGGGACCCCCAAGTTGTCAAGGACCTCCCACAACTTGTTCCTTGGTACCAGGTCGAACGCTGCCCTTAGGTCCACGAATACCGTGTAGAGGCTGCCACCCTCTAGTAGTACTGTTTTCCAGTGTATCATGGACAGACGAAAGACCTGGTCCACTGTGGAGACCTTTTCCCTGAAACCTGCCTGGAAGGGACTCAAGATGTTATAGTCCCTGATCCACTCGTGTAGGCGGTTTAGCAAAAGTTTCGAAAAGAGTTTCTGGGAAACGTCAATTAGGCTTATGGGCCTGTAGTTTGCAGGGAGGAGGGGCGAACCCTTTTTGAAGATTGGCACGATTTCAGCCCCTGGCCAGGTGGATGGAAGTGGCAGGCCCTTCAGGATAGCATTGAAAAGAACCCCTAAGTAGGGGGCCCAAACACTGGGTTCATGTTTGTAGAGATCTCCTGGTAGCCTGTCTAGGCCCGGCGCCTTACCAGGAGACAGGGAAGAGATTGCCAGTGTGATTTCTTCTAGGGTGAAACCCTCGATCGCAGTTGGCCCGCTTTTAGCGACAGAGGACTCTCCTCCATGGTTAGTACCTCCCTTTTCGCTGTTGTGTGGGAGATATAGGTTTTTGAAGTGATCCTCCCAGACGGAAGGTGCAATACAAGCCTCGACAGCTGCAAGAGGTTCGGGCGAGCCATGCCTAACAATCTGCCAGAATGTCCGCGAGTCTTGATAGGCAAGGGCGGCTGTGATCTTTGACCAATTGTCCTCATCCCATTCAATTTTTGCGGCGTGGAGGGCAGATTTGTAGGAAAGGCGTTTCTCCCTGATTTCGGCTGGAGGTTCTCGGGCTTTCAGTGATTCGAGAAGGAGAGTTTTCGCTTGTCTGCAGGAGGAGTTGTACCAGGTCGCTCTTCTCTTTTTGGGCTTGCGAAGCCTGGCCACTGGGTTCAGTATGTCTGCGAGGTTGGTACATAGCTCTGAGTGGATGTTCCCGAGTGCAGCCAAGTGGTCCTGAGGGACCAGGCTACTCGTGGTGTCAGTCTCTGATTCGTCCCCCAGTGAGTTCAGACAACACTCTACTTCTGCCAGGGCAGGTGCGGTTAGAGCATAGAGTCTTTCAATGTTAGATGGATTTTCCAGCAGTTTGGTCCATTTGATTTTGCGTCTGTTACTAGTTAGCACTAGGTCGGACTGGGGTGGTGCATTGCAATCTACCTTTTCCAGCTGGCGATAGGGGGTCTCGAACTTTAGTGTGAGCAAGTTGTGGTCACTGTCATATCTAGGGATGATTCTAAAGTCTTTCACCCTCTTCCAGTCTCTGGTAGGTATCATTATATAATCAATCCTTGATTCGTGTCCCAGCCTGTTAAAGGTGTTTTTAGGGGGGATATCACCCTCCATCCGGCCGTTGCATGCCCTAAGAGAGTGACTGAGTGTGAGGGACTTTATCTGAATGGCAAGGGGGGAGCATATCTTTATGACTGCATCTGCCAAGGAGGGAATGTCCCATAGTTCATCCTCCTCGGCAGATATACCTTCCACGTAGGCGGGGAGTGGTTCGAATTGATTGTTGAAGTCGCCACCTATTATTAGAGAGGAGGAAAAGTTGTGTGTGTCGAGAAAGTATGCTAGGTCTTCCACTGTACCCGATAATGCAGCGACCCCAGCTGGCCTTGAATAAAAATTTATCACTACCAATTTCCCTCCGCATGGCCAATCTAGAGAAACACATTGGAAGTCACAGGAGTTAGTTTCCATTGATGTGGCCCTGCATGCCAGGTGGGACCCCACCCAGATTGAAAGGCCTCCTGAGGGGCGGCCTTTGCCCCCCCATTTCGCTTCAATACTGAAGGTCGCAAATCCCTGGGAGCTAAGTTGTTCTCTGGCCCAAGTTTCTTGTAAGAGGCAGATGTCATAGCTCTCTACTAGGTCTCTCCAGTCTGGGGTGTCTAATTTATTTGCTAGCCCAGCCACGTTCCAGGATAGAATAGAGAGCGTGCCGTGGGTCTCTGGTGTACTTCTGATGTTTGGTGTTCCCCAGTGCCCTAATGCTACAACTTTTCCATACTGGTTGGGTGGGGTAGTATAAAGTAGAGCACTGTTTGGTGTGTGGCTCAGAGGAGTGGGAAGATTGATATTCAACCCCTGGCTGTGGTCAGCAATTTCGCCCATAGGAGAGCAATTAGTATATCTAGCTGCTCCTAAGCTAAGGTCACTTGACGCTATGCGTAGTGGAGATAATGTGAGAGAGCCGATCGTAGATGTTTCTAAAGTGCTGGTTGACAGTGCATTATCTGCAGAGTGGGTGTGATTGCTAGTTTGAATGGGTGAGGGAGGTGTAATGTTTGCTGGATGTGTAAGTCAGTCCACCTCCTCGAGGCACCCATATCTATTGGAGGTCGGGATCCCGTTCCAACCTCCCAAATTTTCTGCCCTCCAGTTACATTGTGCTCCCCAAGTATGTTTCCTAGGCTGCATCATGCTCCAGTTCCCCCCCTGAGCTATTGGGGGATGTGGTGGGTAGAAAAAGGTGAGTGGTCTTGCTATTATTGTTGTGGATGAGTTGTGGTTTGTCCATGAATAAATGGCGTGAGCAGTATTAGAGTCCTCAAAGGTGAGTATCACAAAATCTCCAGGGAAGGTCTTTTGTGTAGTCCCTACCCAAGGTACCCTACGTACCATGAGGATTTTGCTCCTTAAATGATTGGGGATTGGTTTGTTGGTTTCCAACCAGTGTATCACCTTGTTCTTGAGAGAGTCGAAGTTTTCGTGCTGATTATATACCAGTTCAGTTACCCCGGTTAGTACCACAACATAGGGGCTAACCTCTGGGGGGAGATCTACAAATCCCCTTGATCGAATGAAACTGGTACTAGCTCTCTGTGATGTTGGAGGATTGGTGCTCTGGCCATTGTGTCTAACGTTGGGGTGCTCGGTCGGGGCAGATGTGCTTAGGGCAGTTGCGGCTGAGGTGGATGGTATTACCCCACTGGGAAGATTGGTGACACTAACCTTGGTTCGGGGTTTGGGTGTTGGTTTGACCTTGGGTGTAGTATTAGAAGTGTTAGTGGAAGAGCATGCGGCAGTTGGGGGTATGTTAGTCAAACCTGGTCTCTTAGATTTAGGGGGAGGCCGGGAGATTAGTGCTGCTTCGGTGGTAGAGTCCGAGTTTACAGCTGTGGGAAGGTTTGTGGTTGTACACGTGGAGTTAGAGTTCTGCATGGTGACAGTAGCCAGGTTTATTATACTTTTTTCGATTTCTAGGAGCTGTGCCTCTAGGTGTGTGAATCTCTTTTCTATTGGGGTGAGTAGTTTTTTTAATGTTTCCCAAACAATAGTGAGAAATTCAACATCCTTCCCTTTGATGGAACATAGGGGGATTCCTGCAGCATCGCTTTCTATAGTGAGATCGTTGTTTTCCTGTATGATTGCTGTGTGAGGGGAGGTGCCTTCTCTGCATGTTGTTAGAGTTGAGGATTGCAGTGGTGGCGATTTATCAAGGGGAGGTGCCTTGGATGGTAGCTGTGCCTTTGCTACTTTGGCCTTTTTTCTAGAGTATGCCGAAGTAGGGTTGCGTTTCCTTTTATTATGTGTGTGCTCTTGTACTTTGAGCGAGCTACCATCCTTTTCTTGTAGAGCAAGGGGGGGTTCAAGTGTTGAGGGAACACCCTCAGCACAGCCTTCCTTTTGATCTACTCTCTCACCCAGTTGGATAAGTGGGGGGGAGATTGATATGTCTAGATGGTTCCCCTGTGATAATGGTAATCCTGCTGCTTTTGTGTCATGAATATCAGCATTGGTAACAATCAGGATGGGTGTAGGACAAAGCAGACGTTCTGGGCTTTTTGCACAGGCGATGTGGCCAAGGGAGGATTTTTTCGCGGCAGTCAACTCCATTGACAGTCGTCTGGCAGCTTCAAGTTCTAGTGATACCCTGTGCTGCATTTTGGTTATTTCGTTATCAATTGCAGTGTGGGTCCTGGTGATGAAATCGTCCAGTGTGCCATTTTTTAGTTTTGATTTGGCTGCTCTGTCTCTGAATTCTCGGGTAGCCATGCTGGGTTGGAGTTCGGGGGTCAGCTCGAACATCGAAATGGGGTGGCCCAGCCCAGTCTCTAACAGCCTCTAACGGCCTAAAACGGCCCTGTCTTTGCCCAGTCTTAGCCCGGGCTGCGTCCCGCGCTGCGGGAGTGTGATGTTAATTTGAATCCTCAGGAGGGCGGGGGGCGGGCCAGCAGGGAGAGCGGACCGGAAGCTCTCCGTCGGTCTCGCAGGGACTTCTGGGAATTGAAGTCCCTGCACGCTCGCAGCCCCGCTGCAGCCACACGCCCGGTTCCGCTTGCTCCTTACCGAAACAGTGATCTTCCCAGCAGCAGCAGAAGTTGGTCCCACCACAGTGCAGGCGATGGGGCACCCGCGAAGCGGGTGCGCCGAGAGGTTGAGGGTCACGCCTAGTTGGAAAGCAGGTGAGCCGCTACAAACACGCTGGCAATTCTATGGTCCTCTGCTCACTTTGGTGTCGTTTGGATGAAGTGTCCCACTCGTCTTGGGCAGCTGATGCTGATTTGAATCCTCAGGAGGGCGGGGGGCGGGCCAGCAGGGAGAGCGGACCGGAAGCTCTCCGTCGGTCTCGCAGGGACTTCTGGGAATTGAAGTCCCTGCACGCTCGCAGCCCCGCTGCAGCCACACGCCCGGTTCCGCTTGCTCCTTACCGAAACAGTGATCTTCCCAGCAGCAGCAGAAGTTGGTCCCACCACAGTGCAGGCGATGGGGCACCCGCGAAGCGGGTGCGCCGAGAGGTTGAGGGTCACGCCTAGTTGGAAAGCAGGTGAGCCGCTACAAACACGCTGGCAATTCTATGGTCCTCTGCTCACTTTGGTGTCGTTTGGATGAAGTGTCTGATAATAATGTTCCGAATACCAATTCTGGGGGGGGAGGAAAGCCCAGACCTAAAATGAGTCGTGAAGAGGCCATGAAAAAGTTTCCGTGCCATGGGTGCGGCCAGATGGGGCATTGGAGAGACGAGTGTCCACACCTACAGGCTGGTAATGCTCCTGTAAATGGTTTAAATCCACAGGTACCGAAAGAGGGGACAAGGAAAACCCAGCAACAGGTAAAATTACCTCCAGTACCTCGCGCTCCTAGACAGAATTTTAAGAGTCAGGGTCAGCAGAATGAGAGGGCGGAAGTATGGGAGGTTGAGAGTGAAAGAAATGCAGTCATTCCACAGTACTTGCTAAGTGATACCTTCCTTTGTGAAGATCAAGATTGACGGGGCCTGAGAGGGGAGGATGAGGAGTGCGTACTTGGCGCCTCCTTACCGGTAGACCAGACTGGACCATACATTGAAGGAAAGGTTGAAGGAAAAGACGTCACCTTTCTGTTGGACACTGGTGCTACCAGATCTACTGTAAGAACAGTGGATGTTCCTAACCTACCCCTCTCGGGAGAAGCGATCCAAGTAGTGGGAGTCTCGAATCAGATAATACGTACCCCTGTAACTGAACCCATGGAGATTTCCATAGGAAATTTCAAGGAAATGCACAGATTTGTGGTCTGTGATTCCAGCCCTGTAAATCTACTGGGACGTGATTTGTTGTGCAAGATGCGTTGTACCATTTACTGCACACCAAATGGCGTTGAAATTCAGACCCCCGATGAAGATGGCCTGTACAAACTGATGTTAGTCAGACAAGATGCTGATATCAAGCCTTTGACAATTGAGGATTTACCTGAGGAACTCCAGCTAAGAGTAGTACCTGAAGTGTGGGATTTCACGGGAAAAGATGTAGGCCTGATGGCAAATGTGGACCCGGTTAAAGTAACAATAAAAACAAATGCTGTATACCCCAAAACCAGGCAGTACAAAATGAGTGCAGAAGTGAAGGCAGGAGTAGCGACTGAAATCACGAGGCTGCTAGAAGCAGAAATAATAGAGGAAGTGCTGAGCAGCCCCTGTAATTCGCCTATCATTGGGATCAAAAAGCCTAGTGGGAAGTACCGGGTGGTGCAAGATTTGCGCAAGGTAAACCAAATTGTTGTGCCTTGCTGTCCTATTGTACCCAACCCTGCAGTGATACTCTACCAGATTCCTTGGAACGCAGAATGGTTCACTGTCATCGATCTGTGCCACGCATTCTTTTCCATCCCATTGCACCCAGAAAGCAAGTTCCTTTTCAGTTTTGAATTTGACAGTCATATCTATGTCTGGAATCGTGTCCCTCAAGGGTACACTGAAAGTCCATCGATTTTCAACCAGATACTGAAAAAGTGCCTTGAATCCCTAGTGCTGCCAAGAGAGTCTGTTTTGGTGCAGTACATAGATGACCTGTTAGTGGCATCTAAAACCCAGTCTGACTGTGTCACTGACACAATTGCCTTGCTGAATCACCTAGGAAAAGGAGGACATAAAGTGTCGCCTGACAAATTACAATTCTGTAAAAACTCAGTAAAATATCTGGGGCACCAGATAGAAAAGGGAATCAGGAAGGTCACTACCGAAAGGATCAAAATAATTAAAGCAATGGAACTGCCCACCACCCAGAAAGAAGTGAGAATGTTCTTGGGAGTTGTGGGTTACTGCAGACAATGGATTGTAGGGTTTGCGGCTCTGGCCCGACCCCTGATAAATATGACAAAGAAAGGAGTGGAAGACCCCGTCCACTGGGACAGTGAGAGCATGAATGCTTGGGTAACTCTGAGAAACTGTCTATGTACCGCACCTGCATTGGGTATGCCTGAGTACACTAAACCCTTTGAACTGTTCTGTGACACCAGAGAAAATTGTGCTCTTTCAGTCCTGACCCAGGGGCACGGATCAGTCAGACGACCAGTAGCCTACTTTTCGGCCACCTTAGACCCAGTGGCCGCTGGACTGCCTGGCTGCTTAAAAGCCGTTGCTGCTACTTGTGTCAGTCTAGAACAGAGTGAGAGCATTGTCATGGGACATCCCGTCACTGTCTATGTTCCTCACTCTGTTGTCATCCTACTGACTAGAACTAAGACCCAGTACCTCACACCTAGTCGGCTGACTAAGTATGAGAGAATTTTGATTGGTGCTGAAAATGTAACTATTTCCCGGTGCAATGTCCTAAATCCTGCGACACTGTTACCTGTCCCTCTGGATGCAGAATCGGATGAGGGTGGGGAACATAATTGCATCGATCTGACTGAATATAGCACCAAGCCCCGTCCTGACATTCGTGAAATAGCACTACGGGACGGGGATAAAACAATGTTTGTGGATGGCTCGTGTTTGAGACATGAGAGTGGGAGTCTGAGTGCTGCCTATGCTGTGGTTACTCTGACAGGAGTCGTCGAGGCATCTTACATGCGCGAGGTGAAATCTGCACAAGTGGCGGAGCTCATCGCGTTAACTCGAGCATGCAAGAGGGGAAAGAACAAAAGAATTACTGTTTACACAGACAGTCAGTACTGTTTCGGGGTTGTTCATGACTTCGGCCAATTGTGGTTACAAAGAGAATTCATGACTTCCTCAGGCACACCTATCCGAAATGGGAAGGTGGTGCATGAATTACTTGAAGCTATCCAATTACCCAAAGAATTGGCTGTGGTCAAGTGTGCGGCTCACAGATCTGGAAATGATGATGTGACTGCCGGTAATAGGTACGCTGACCAAATTGCACAATTTTGTGCCCGTCACCAGATGTCCCTACAAATTGCCCGGTGGGATGGAACCAGCTGCCAACTTATGTTGTTTGATAATGTGTCAACGTGGGAAGAATTAAAAGAGATACAACAAGCAACAGACAGGCAAGAAAAAGGCAGGTGGGCCGCAAAGGAATGCGAATTGCGAGAGGATGGTGTGGTGGTAAGTCCGGATGGGGTGCCTGTACTGCCTGATAGTCTGATAGACCCCATGGTCAGAATGATACATGAGCCAACACATATGGGAAGAGACGCAATGTGTCGGGTGTTTGAACAGGTGTTCTGTAATTCAAAGTTCAGGGACCAGGCGGAAAGGCTTTGCCAGAGGTGCCTAGTGTGTCAGCAATTCAATGCAGGAAAGAAGACAGTAGTGAAACAGAGTACTATTGGAAAGGCAGTAGGTCCCTTCGTTAGAATGCAGGCAGACTTCATAACCATGCCCAGATGCAAAGGATATAGATATGTCTTAGTCGTAGTATGTCTATTCTCCAGGTGGGTGGAAGCGTATCCAGCTAAGAAAAATGACGCTGTCACCACAGCCAAATTGTTGCTCAGGGAGTTGATACCTAGGTATGGGATCCCAGAGACGATCGAAACAGACCAAGGTGGGCATTTTGCCAACGATGTCCTATTGGAACTCTGTAGAGCATTCAAAATGAAGCAAAGACTGCACTGTGCCTACCACCCAGAGGCTTCTGGGGTAGTGGAACAAATAAATGGCACTCTGAAGTCCAGACTGGGGAAACTGTGTGATTCCACAAAAATGAACTGGATAGAAGCTTTACCCCTGGTGCTGATGAGTCTGAGAAGTATCCCGAATCGAAAGACTGGCCTGAGTCCCCATGAAGTGTTGATGGGAAGAGTGATGCGCCAGGCATGGGTACCCGGAAACAAACTGCTAAGCATTTCTGATGATATGGTGCTAGAATACTGCAAGCAGCTGGGTGACCAAGTGCGTTCTCTCTCTCAGCAGATTGGAGAGACTGAAGACGAGTGGCCAAAGACTCCAGCACACAACCTGCAGCCAGGAGACTGGGTGGTGTTAAAGAAACACACCCGGAGCAGCTGCTTGAAACCAAGGTGGGGAAAGCGACGACAAGTGATCCTCGTCACTACCACTGCTGTGAAGTGCGCTGGTGTACCGAAGTGGATCCACGCCAGCCACACAAAGCGGGTATCTGGAGAAAACGCGACTGGAGCTGAAGGCAGCACAGCTGAAGAGACTTCCGAGGAGGAAGGTCCGGAACTAGCTGACATCGAACTGCCGAGCACAAGTCGAGACGTTGAATGGTATCCCGCCGACGAACCAGTTCATGATCCAATACGAACAAGGAAATATTCCTACTTAGACAGTGAGTGGGATAGTCCAGGTGAGTCAGGAGTAGAAGGAGAAGGTCAGGTCAACGAAAGCCACAACACACCTGATCAGGACATAGGCCAAGTAGGGTCAGATCAAGATCTCGAGACTCCTCCTGAAACTCCGGAGCCGAGAAAGGGACAGTTAGAAGTTAGAGTTGACGTTCATGCAGAAGAAAACGAAGAGATCGAAGAGCATGAACAGGAACAGATAGAACTAGATCAAAGTGCTCAGACAACGGAAACAACAGTAACCAGAAACAAAAAGAAAGTGCGATTTGAATCTGAGCAGGGACAGAATAGGGACCAGGCAGAAGAAATAGACGAAAGACCTGGAACTAGTCAGACAGGCAGGGAAACAGAAGTGCCACATCAAAAAGTGAAAAGAGTGCACGAGGAAGGCGAAGTCTCCTCAACCACTGGGAGGCACGGAGGAAGAAGTGAACCCAGATACGTCAAGAGACTAAGGCTCAGACTAAAGACAGTCGGAGAAAACGATAAAGACCGAAAAAGGGCTCAAAGTGAAAGAAGTGCAGCCCAAGGAAAATCGCTGAGAAAAAGCGACAGAATAAAGAAACAGAACCGACTGTATCGGAGCCCTGAATGGACGTACTTTGTGTTGGAGGAGATTGACGAGCCTCACCACAGTGGCAACAGTGACAACGAGTCTATTGCTGATCGGAGTTCGGACGAAGACCCTCCGTAAGAGAACCCCTGAAGTGAGCCTTTGGTGCAAAGAAACGAAGAGGGGTAGCAAAAGCCACCTGTAAGCTAAAAATGTCTGATCCGAGTGTCTCTGGGAGATCCCGGTGTGGGTGTCTCAAAACATGTTGTAAGATATGCTTGTGTAGTGTAGCTATGCTAATAGTAATGTGGATAGGACTAACAGTTTTTCTGCCCTTTATGATAAGTAGAGATCCAAACTTGTCCCCTACTGAACCCGAAGCAGTAGATGTAGGGGTTGTACAGACTGCAGAAACACCACGTAGACTAGAAAGACGCGACAAAAGAGTAGGACTGACACACACACGACCTAATTTAGAAGCACCAGATGAGGATGGACTACATTTTCACAGAATGAAGAACAGGACGCATCTAAATGTTTTTGCTAACCTGTTAGTGCATTATGTAGAAGCTATGGAAATAGAGGACTGTTATGTCTGCATGAAGCTACCAACCTCAGTGGCTGAAGGCGTGACATACCACCATCTACCTTTGACCTATGGAATCTCCTGTAGTATATTAGCTAGCTTGTTCTATAGAAGCACCTTGCAGTACTATTATTCAAACGATGACGTAGTATTTTCTGAACTTCCTGTTAGAGGACATTTGAACCGTGTACATACTACAAGTGATGTGACCCGCTATATGGGAGAATATTTCCTGACTATAGGTAACATAGACTTAGATCAAGCAAGAGAAGACAATCTGACCTGTTCACTGCAAGAGCAGGAAAAGATGTTTATAAAGATGGCAGACAGAAGGAGAGAAAAGTTTCAGAAGAAGGCAAATGACGAGAGGGATAGAATCCCTAGGTGGGCTGAGCACATGGACAACACCTCAGAAGGCGAAGCCAGTCCTGCCTTGTTGCTGGATTTTGAAAGAAAGGGGAAACTTTGTATCCATAGGGAAAAGACAGAGTACTATAACAATGTATTCATCGGTTCCAGCGAGTGTGAACATAATTATGAGGTAATTGGAGGTTGGGGTTTCAAAAACGGGTCAGAACCTGTGTTTCCCGGAATATATTATATATGTGGGAACAAGGCTTATTTCAAATTGCCGGATCACTGGTATGGAAGCTGCTACTTTGGCATTGTTTTCCCGAAAATATACCATGTGAATAACGCAGCTGGAAGCGATGATGAAACTAATGGCTTAGTGCGTAGTAGACGCGAAAGTGTAGGCGAAATTGTAGGTGATATCTTCAGTGCACTGATACCTGGAATGGGGGTAGTTCTGAACACCCATAGAATCTGCAAATTGTCTACAGTGGTGGACCGGTTATCAACGGACACTGCTGCTGGTTTCCTGCTGGTCAATACTGAAATGGTTGCGATCAGATCAATGGTTTTACAAAACCGTCTTGCCCTTGACACCCTATTAGCAAAAGAGGGCGGAGTCTGTAGAATGCTGAAAGCGCAACATTGTTGCACCTACATTCCTGACAAAAGTATCGAATTAAAACAATATGTGAAGAACATAACTAATTTGGAAAGAGAACTCAAACCCTTAGAGGTTGACAGTGCCTGGACGAGACTGACTGGAGGTCTCTCCTCTATAGGTAGTTGGTTTACTAATCTAGGTAGAAATATTTTGTGGAAAATACTGATGCCAATAGTCATAATAGGTGTGATTGTATTGATCATTTTTATCTGCTGCAAATGTCAAAGGTGTAAAAAGAAATATACAGTCAATCCGAGGGGGGTGAAAAGAAACATTGATGAATTAGAATTAGAAGAGCTGAAGAGTGCAATTTATAAAAAGGCGAAAAATCACCACTCTCATAGGGAAGCTGAAAGAAAACTAAACAATAAGTTTATTGAAATCGAAATGGACGATATGAATGAATGAGAAAAGTTGGCATCTGTTTCCTTCATGTAGTGATGATAGTAAATATCATCAAAGAGGGGATTGATGGAGCAAGGATTCGCACGCATAGCGCCTTGCTCGTATGCAAAACCCTCGTCTATAATTGCATAATAATATTAACACCATTGTTCGTCATTTGTAAAGTGTTTTCCCCTACACGCGGGTGTCCCTAGGATGCTTGCTTGTTTGTCTTTTCACGTACTAACGAAGCTTGCACTGAAAATGGCTGCTTTGCCGCAAATTCAGTCTGCGCATGCGTCGGTCATACCCATGTGATGTGACGCACTCGCATTCTGGAGGGATTCTGTGCTCATGCGCATTGATGCTAAATATGGCCGCTTGTCTCTTACCACGCTCTCTGCTTACTGCAGCAGCTTTTAGCCTATCTATTCTTTCGCATTAATCTTTAACGCTATAGTCATTATAAAGTAAGGGTTGGTTAAGTTTTAGCTTGGTATACAGTGCGATCATTTTATGTATGATTCTAATTTGTCTTCGCTTACTTTTCATGTACCGCGTCTTTTGGGCTGGGGTGATCATGAGCGGAGCCATGCTTGAGGCTCTGCTGGGCACCGTCACCTGACCAGAGAAAGTTCCAACTGCGCAGAAGCTAAACCTAGCCAGCTGGCTCCTGAAGCACAATGCGCCTGGGAACACCGCTGGGAATACGGAGTCTCACCTTGAAAGAAGCAATACTGTTGCTACCTATTGAAAACTGTCCTGTACTGCTGTATTCTATGCATGGGAACGTGAACCTGAGGGGCGGGTATTCAAAATTGCATATTTAATCATGTGAAACTGAATTCTAGGAGGTGGTAAAGACCGCACCACCTCTCCTGACCAATCACAATGTGGGAAACTGTCACTTGCAACATTTATGGGTGGTCTAAGGGTCCCCAAACTGTATAACTACCCTAGTTTAGCTTAGGAAAATTGTCCGACTTGTCCGAGTAGCAGACCTGTCACTGACCCTACGATCTCAATAGGTGCTCATTCTGAAAGCGCTGCGGAGCACTTTGTCCATACTTTCCACAATCTCCTAAGGGGTGGAAAATCCTAAGTGCTGGCGAAGCACTTTGCTGGGGAATTCGAAAATCCAATCGGGGTTTCTGGCGGATTACTTGCAGGAGGGGGTAACGCAGGCGTTGCTGTCCGAAGCTGTGGGTGTTGGTCGTACCCTGGGAGGCCCAGTCCTTGACCTGAACCTGAGGGGTATCCTGTCCTTACTGTCCGTGAGCTGTACCTGCTCGCATTCTGGCATTCCTTTTCTGAGGGTCCCTGTCCCCGTCTTTCCAACTGACCCGTGGCCAGGGTTGGTCTTCAATCTGATCTAGGTAAATATAGATTGTGGGTTTGCGTATCTCTTTTTCTCTCTCTCTCTCTTTCTCTCTCTTGCCTGATCTGTTAGAGCATTTTTACCTGTGTTATTGCCTTATTGCCATTGAACTTATATGTGCCTGAATTTTAGTTGGTTCCTTCTCTCCCCCTCTCCTTTAGAACTTCATTGATTTTATAAAACCATAGCATGTTCCCGTTTTTCCCCCTTTCCTTTAGTGGTTTGCAGTGAACTTAGCAAAGAATAGCTTAAATACTTAGGTTAAGTACATGTTCTAGGTCATTCCCAATCCTATGTTCTAGTATAAAATTGCAGTGACTAGTTTTGCTCTAAAACTCCTACCTTTAGTCTCCCCATATATCCTAATGGTCATATTTTTGATACAAAGCTACCTATTGGTGTTGATTTAATGTTTGATATATTACTCTGTGTATCGCTTATTATCCTGGCATCTTCTCTTTGAATACTTATATAAAAATTTTAACTTCATCAGGTGTCTGTGGTCATTTTACAGAATTGTGGAAAGTATATTACTGATTTTAAGTGTATTGGATGTTAGGCCTGTCTACTATTTTCCCTAATAGCTCTAGGTCCGTCGGAAGAATTGTGCCTGTGGTAAGTCAGGTGCATGGTAAGCAGAGGTAAATCCAAACTTTATTACTCGTAGCAGCGTGCAGGAGGAGAAATCCTCACCCGGATCACCCAATAAAATTAGTGAAATAATAAATAGTGTCTTTTCACGCTAAGGGCCCAGTGCGTGTGAAGGAATTGGTAACTCGGGTGACCTGGGTAAAACTGCGCGCTCTAGCATGGGAATCAGATGGCTCATCACTGCAGGGCACTGCTCCAGAATGTGCAATAACAAAGTATGCAGTGTTTCCATATTCAGATCTATCTACCCCACCAGCTCTGTAACCTTTTTCACACACAAAAACAATAAATGTGTCCATAAGGTGTTGCTGGGGTGTAGTCTCGGGTTAATTGGCTACTGCTGGGTGGAAGCACAAGCCGTATACACTTGGCTTTCCACTAGAAAAGAAGGGACTCTGAAGTGCCCAATGACCCGCAGTTCACTTTGCTGGTGTGAGTTTTTGAAAGGGTGGGACTGGTCCTTCGGCTCACTGGCTGGCACCAAGCAGGGCCCTTGGGGCACTAGGCAGGGCACAAGTCCTAAGAAAGAAGTGGGGGGGACGCTGACATCATGACAGGAAGTGATGTCACGAAAGGTGGCTTGCATCATCAGACTCATTGCCTCCCCTCGCTCAGCCCTTAGATGCAATTGCATCAGAGAAGCCCGCGCGTGAGCAGCATTCTGAATGGGCTCCGATCTCGCCCCAGAGAAGCTAAAGAGTGAATGTGTGGCTCCATTTGCTCCAGTTATCGAGCTCCTGATGAAATAATTGGGGGGACGCCATCCACGCAGCGGGGTACCCCGACTCGAACCCTGGCAGTAGGCATGCTGTTTATTCTCATGGCACACAAAATAGAGTGCTCACACTACCAGGAAAGACCCACCAGATATTGATATGTAAATTTGTATATGTTTAAGTAAATGCAGTCAATTTTTGCTTCCAAATGTTACTGTCTTTGTTCTTCTTTCTGAGTCGTTGGATAGCAATGGCTTCAATCTTCAATGGCTGCATGTACACTAACATCTGAAATGTTATTCGTACCTCAACGGAAAATGGAGCTGAGTTCTCCTTGCGTTAATCAGAAAGAGGTTGTTCATTCTTTCTTTTACTCTCTGTTACTTGCTTTCTTACTATTTCCTACTGTCTTACCATTTCTCTCTTTCAACCATTCCTTTGCGCTCTCTTGGTGTCTCGCTGGATCTCTGATTCAATCTCTCGCCCCATTGAAATCTTATTAACTCCTTTTCCCTTTTTTTTCATTTCTTTTCTGTTTATCTCTCTCCCTGAGTTCCATGTGTAATCCCAGCCCTCCTTCTATCACTTCCTCTCTGCAGCAACCCAATGACAAAATCTGAAGCGTAGAACGCGCGGGATTATCCATAAACTCACCTTTTGTAAAAACCCCGCTCAATTCCCTCCATATTTTAGTCTAGGAGGGCCCTCATGGATCATCATATTTTTTCATTAGAATTCTACAGTGTTCTTTAATTGATTCATCAATATTTAATGTTTCAGCACATTCAGCCTGTGATAGAAAGCACTTGTTTTTCCACTTCTGGGTGATTTATCACAAAGTTAACAGCCTCAATGTCTCAGAAAATGATGAAACCTGAATATATTAAAGCAGAAGCCCAGCAGCAAAATGCATTGCTGCAGCATGGAGCTTCAGTGAGCAGGTGCTTTGTGCCTGTATGCAGTGCGAGAATGTAAATACTGCAGTGCAATGGGAGCTGGTCAGCTGACAGACTCCCGGGGACAGCAGGCATGACGGGCAAATTTACACACATGACCGGGCAATATTTCACAGACAAGCACACTCAGTGACAAGTGAAAAACGAAATTTGCACTGACTGACCAGCACAGGAATGATATTTGCACCAAATTAAAACCAAGGACCTGATTTAGAGTTTGGTGGATGAGTTACTCTGGCGCAGACGTGAACAATATCCTGGCTACCTTATTAAAAGTGCATTATATCCTATGGCACACGTAATACGGTGGACAGGATGTCCATCACATTTGTGACGGAGTACCGGTCCATCAAACTCTAAATTAGGCCTTCTTTTTGCGCTGGTTGATTGATACGAATGCTGGTGCAAAATGGCTCAGTTGCTAGTGCAAAAATGACCAGTAACGAAGGCTATGTTAGAAAGCCAGACTAAACTATAAACCACTTTAATAGTCAGAGCTGGCCTTGTTGCAAATGTTATTGTTGTTGTTGTCCTGATTGAGATTCTTGAGATAGTTAGGGCTGGATTACATGCAGCGTGCAAACATTTGTGCACAGCAGTACATTCAGCAGAGATGAATGTGTAAAAAATGTGCACATCAGCAACTTCTTAGAAATTGTTGGTACAAGTGTTCACTTTGGAATTTGGAAAGAGAATAACATTTCAGCATGAAAACAAGAAACTGGATGCTGACGTATGACTGCTTTATGAATTTAAACTGAAATGGCTAAAATTCGGCCGCAAAACAACTTCTAAAGGCACGTACAATGTGGTGCACAGAAAAGGATGTACCACCACAGAAGTTATGGCTACATGCAAACATCTCTGCCAGTGCTTAATTTGAGCCGGTGGTTTCCAGGGCTCTGCACCAGCACTTTACATTGCCAGCACTTAATTGATGGAACCTGCACTTATGACAACTGCCACATGGTGGCACTGTTTGTCCAATTTAAAGAAGAGCAGAAAAACAGTTGTTTGTTAATTCAGTATATATTAAAAACAACTAATAACTGCCACCACGGTCGTTCTTAAAGCTTTGGCGGCCAAGAAGAATCTGAATTGTCACACTTGTAGCAGTGTGATGGTTAGTAGTTGTATTAGTACAGTGGCAATGTGCAGTGCAAACTACGGTGGTCATCTGACAAGGTCCCAGGGACGTATTTTTTTTTTTTTTTTTCAAATAAAGCACTGATTTCCACTCAGCCAGCAATCCGGTGCCTGCTAGATGCAGTAACCCAACATGTAGCCATTGTAAACGCAAGTTCTTTGTGCAGGAACCGTAAAAAGTCTTTGTTTCCCCTTGGCCGGAAATGCCTGTCTAGCCACATTGCCACGGGATACAAAATGAAGTCGGACTGCACTGGAAACAGTTGCCCACTTTGTGCCTGTAAAAATATATCAGACTCAGACAGATTCCTATTCATGTATTTATTATTTGTGTGCATGCTGCTACCGACAGCTACTTGAAGCCTGGGGGGTTTCAATTAGTCGTTTGTGGCGCGAGCGAGGGAGCAGCGATCCCTCCATTAATGGCAAGCACGTGTGGAGTCACAGGACGACAGATTACCTGTGGCCGAAGGCTGCGGTGAAATATGAGGGATGTCGTTCCCTAAACACGTCGGCGCAGTGATGCAAACTTGCTTGACCAGAAATATGATAATGTGAACATTTCCCCCGGAGGGATGCATGCTTCCTTTCTCAGAGAAATATTTTCAGAAAGACTGTGAGGGAAAAAATGAGAAACAGGGCCACTTCTCCAGTGTCCGTGTTCTGGGAACAGGGTACACCTGTGCCTTCTGGCCCCAGCAGGTCTATTGCCATGATGGGCTGAGGGGTACGCAAAATTCGCGTGGTTTGCTTTTGCGTAATTACAAAAAATTGCCACAAAAATGTTGTGAAATGACATGAGGTGCAAAACCACCACATAACACTGTACCTTAGATCAAAACGGATGTGCGTGTCCATTTTGGACATGAGGGCGCATTTTGTGCAAAAAAAAAGCGCAAAATTCACAAATGCCATGAACAGTAGCTGCCCCACGTGGTGAAATAGCATACGTTTATCAATTTTGTGTGATAAGTTTGAGGAGAAATTTGCAAAAACGTGCATTAATACACCTGCGTAATGGAAATTTCACCTAGGCCTCGTTGGTATTCAGATGCTACCTGAGTCACCGTCATGTATTAAATTACCGTGCATAGTGATGAATTTCATTACACACAATTAGAAGATTGTCTGAAGTCAGGAAAGGGGATCCTCATTTTACAGAGGAGGAGGTAGAGGGTTACATCCTTTACCAAGAGGCGGACCTTTTGGTAGAGGAACATAACGCTTCACATCAAATATGACACCGCACCTGTGCTATACCAAAATCCATACCAAACTTTTGATGGTTGGCTATAGAACAAGAAAGGATCCCACCAGAACAGGTATGGTTGATTTTAGCTGTCAGAAGGGAAGCAATCACCAGCACAGGAGGCGGCATGATACTGGGGTTCAGGGCCAGTGAATGCATCCACCCTCTTTTTTTAACCCCTGAAGCGCTGTCGTCGGCCAACGGTCGTCGCGAGCACTACCTTGCCAGCGATGCGCACGACCGTTGGCCGACAGGCCAGTGCTCGTTATTCGAACGTTCGACGCAGCAAAGGGGTTAATAGAATTTGATAAAACACAAAAACTGTAGGTTGTGCAGGACTTTCAATGACATCATTCATGCGCTACCAATGTTGTACTGCTGCTAAGTGTGTTTTCCACAGCTCACTAGGGCTAGTCTCCAGGAGCTACATCAACGTTTTTAAACCGCTGTTGAGTTTACACAATTTCAAATAAAGCTTATTTTGAGATTCTAGTAGGCTTCCCTTTACAGTAAAACTGAGAAAGTAAACGCCCTGCTTTTGGAAATCCTTTCTAATCATGGTCTTGCTTTTCTGTAGCCAAGGAGCTTATAACATTCAGCTTCAGGGGTATTTAGTGTAAATCTGTGAGAATTGGCTCCATTCCAGATATTCAGAATACAACTGGCAAAGTAAATTCGTTTTGTTCTAATTCACTGTATGTAAATCTGTCTTATGTGGCCATCCAAAAGTTCTACACCAAACAAAAAAAGTGACAGAAGGAATGACTGAATTAATCTTAGTGACTGCCAATCGCTTCTTGCCGCATTCCAGTCCATCATTTTTTGCCCACTGTGCCACTCTATACATACATCAATCATAGGTAAATCAGCCTAGATCCTGCTCCACTAGGAATACTTAAGTCAGAATGGCTAGGACAGGTTCCCTTCAGATAAGAGCACAAGCAACCCCAGTTTGGTTGTTGCCTGCTTTGGCCTCATCTATGAGGTATAGATTGAATCTTGTACAGAGGGCCATATCTGGGTATACCCATTGCACATAGCGTCTCAACTGTAAGAAACAGCAGAGTGATGGAAGTAATACTTGAATTAAACTGAGCCGCAGAAAATCGATTGAGACGTATTTGAGTTCTTCAGTTTTTTCCCTCTGACAGAGAGCAGCCATATGCAAATCAGCATTGGTCCTGCTCCAGTAGGAACAATCTAGCTCAAGCAAGACAAGATCCCCTCTAGACAGGAACACAAGCAATCCCAGAACATTTCCAGCCTACTTAGATCCTAACGGTGCAGTATGCCTTGATTCCTGTGGCACAATGAGCACAGGGCCAACACCTGGGCACACTCTTTGCAGCAAAGCGATGGGAGGTATGCTTGAATTCCACCCATCAGCTTTTTCTTTTCATCAATGTGTAGAACCTGGCGTGTATGTCCAGACAAAGTCTTTGTCACTGCATAAGACTCAAGGTGCACGGACAAAATGCAAACCAGTTGAAACTGGTCAGAGATTGCTGGCAAGGCAATTTGGGTGAGGTTGTTTCTACTGGAGCATGCCCAAGACTGATTTGCACGAGGTTGGTTCTTAACGAGTGGTGCAGTGGGCAAATAAACTGTAGAATTGTAAGATGCCTGCAGTAATTAATTACCTAAGTGGAATCCAAATATTTCCCCATAAACGTCTTATATTAAACTGAAATTTGGCCTGGATTTGGTCCTCCTGGATCTACTTTGGGCACTACGGTTGCAGTCAATGTTTCTCAAGGGTACTGGTGCAAGCAGTGAGCAGACAATGCATGTTTAATATGTAACTCACCAGCCGGAGTCAAGGTCCAAAAGGTCACAAATAACTCATTACATACATCAGGAGGATTTATATCATGCTTCTGTTACTTCAATCAGTAAGAAGTCGAAGATCGCACTAGACAACATACGCATGCCATGGTGTACAGGAATAAATACGATTCAATGTAGACCTTGTTAAGTGAACAGATGACGGGAAATAGGCTTTACAATGTATTTTTACCACGTTGTACCTTTACCATGCATTTTTTTACCACGCATGTTTTTAGAACCCAAATGCTTTTACAACGTATGCCTTTGCCACACATTTAAGGTACATTTTGGGGTCTCCCCCGCAGAAATACATTGTATATATACATATATATATATATATATATATATATATATATATATATATATATATATATATATATATATATATATATATATATATATATATATATATATATATATATATATATTCTCTCCACAAGTTGCCACAAGTAGAGCCACCACACAAGGAAGGGTTTCCGCTCACGACGCCACAGGCAGTAGGCTGTACACCCTGCCCAAGTCCTTTGCAGCAGCCATACGCGTTTCGAGCTTAAGAGCTCTTGATCACTGGCAAATGAGCTGGAACAGAGCCGGTGCGTTTGGAACATATTTTATTCAAATCAAGAGTCCCGCCCTTGTGGGCGTCACTGCAAGCATGCTGGTTGTCATAGTCTTAATATGCCTGCTGACTCCGTAGTTCATCCAAGCAAGTGCCTCGCTCATTCCACCACACTCAATGTTATCCCGTTAGGGCAAAGGTACTTGCAACATGGCTCCAGCTTCCCAAAAATAACCCGTGGCTCAGGCCCCCTCCTTTCCACTGGTGTTCGTGGTAACCAACACCCAGGATCCGCAACAGCGGCGGGGCAGCTCCGCGACCTAGCAAGCCGCTCAGTATTCTCTCCACAAGTTGCCACAAGTAGAGCCACCACACAAGGAAGGGTTTCCACTCACGACGCCACAGGCAGTAGGCTGTACACCCTGCCCAAGTCCTTTGCAGCAGCCATACGCGTTTCGAGCTTAAGAGCTCTTGATCACTGGCAAATGAGCTGGAACAGAGCCAGTGCGTTTGGAACATATTTTATTCAAATCAAGAGTCCCGCCCTTGTGGGCGTCACTGCAAGCATGCTGGTTGTCGTAGTCTTAATATGCCTGCTGACTCCGTAGTTCATCCAAGCAAGTGCCTCGCTCATTCCACCACACTCAATGTTATCCCGTTAGGGCAAAGGTACTTGCAACATGGCTCCAGCTTCCCAAAAAAGCGTATGGCTGCTGCAAAGGACTTGGGCAGGGTGTACAGCCTACTGCCTGTGGCGTCGTGAGCGGAAACCCTTCCTTGTGTGGTGGCTCTACTTGTGGCAACTTGTGGAGAGAATATATATATATATATATATATATATATATATATATATATATATATATATATATATATATATATATGTATATATATATATATGTATGTATATATATATATATATATATCCAAACGGGTCCTCAGCAAGGCACTCAGAGCAACGTTCAGCCACGCTACCTTGAAGAAAAACAGCAGGACCAGGTATTCCGTGAGTTGATATTTTATTGGGCAACAAACGGCAGCATAACGTTTCGGCCTCTCACAGGCCTTGATCACAATATACAATTCGTGGTAGAGGCATACGCTGTAAAAGAATATGCAGTCTACAAAAATGCAGGGTAAAAATTGCGTGGTAAAGGCTTGCAGAGTATTTCCTGACATTGTTGCGTCATACAACACTGATGATGTCAGTTTCGGTGGATTATTTTCCCATCCGATCAAGAGCACCACAGACAGCTAAATAACCACGCTCTACAAATGTTCCCTACTCCCAAATACAAAAAAATAACTGGACTCCAGTAACCAGCAGCACAAATTTCGCACCTCAACCGGCACCTGACAGTTTCCTAGACTCCACCTTTTAATCATGCAGTGACACTTTCCACTCAAAAGAACCTAACCAACCTATTACTAGAACATATGCCCTTCAAAAATGGCGTCGTTCAAGCCATCAATCATGGTGCTGATTAAAGTGGTCCTGTAATGCACTATCTCTGAAACCACCTCCCTCGATCCAATAAAGACAAAAGGCAGGAAGAGAGCATCAACACTCACTGAATTCATCTTGTTCTAATTGCCCCCACAGCACACAACTCTTAATGTGCCTCTCATCGCACTCAGTCCCTCATGTCCTATTTGCAATCACACTGGTGTCTTTTGCCTTTCTGACTTCCTTTGAGACGCCTTCTCTTAGTTCAACAGCCTGTATTGTATGTATAGAAGTACCACAGAGCCTTCTGGGAGGGAATACATCTACTAGCGAGAGATCAGAATTCCGCAGAAGAGGTTCAACTTAATGAAAAATATTTTCAAAGGTATTCGTGGCACAAGAACACCTACAAAATTCACATTTTACTAGAACTCCTAACCCTAACCCAAAAGTCAAGTCAATTTTATACATGATAATATTCATAAATAAAGAGAACTACTGCCTTGAAACATACAACTAAAGTTGTGCCTTTACACAAGTTGTCTGTAGCTGTTTGATCAATTTGACATCATCTAAGTATAGGAGCAAATGGGCAGTTGTTGTAACAAGCACTGCTTGTTGACTTTGCACCTCTGGGAGCAGATAGTACTGTTAAGGCGCTGACTGCCATAACCTTTCTCTTCAACCTTTGACCCTCAAGGGGGAGCTCTCTCCAGCAGGACAGGGTTTGGTGGCTCAGTGGAGTAAGGCAGCCAGGGAAAGGAATCGTTTGTGTCCCTGTCGTCACAGGGTAGAATCCTGATGGGTCCTTTTATCCTTCAAGAGCAGCAAAAAAGAATCACTAAACTGGGTAACAATAAACATACATTTTCTGTCAAGAGGACAGAAAATAATAAAATGTTAGTAGTACTGTAGCTCTGATAAAATGTATTGCCCTTTAGTTTAACCCCTTGCGTGCGGGGCGTATTTTCCGCCTGTGCTGACTCCGCCTTGCACGGGCGGAGTCATGACGGAAAGGTTCCGTCATCAGCACAGCTCAACCGATGCTGATGACGGAACCGTTCTGTCATCAGCACGCAAGGGGTTAAAGTCTCGCACTATGGATACAAAAGTTTTTGTTAGCCACATTGTTACATTCAATACAGTAATGTGGACAATCTGGCTTTCAAAGAGTGTAATGGTGACACTGTTGACATGAACCCTAGTATTTTTTAAATGAAAGGCTAGCTGTAACAGAACGGTTGAGCAGATGCTTGTGCAGGAGGGTTGTGTGTCCTGCTGTTTTTTGCTGGAGGTCGTTCTGCCTGTTCAGTGTCCTGGGAAGCCAAGTCTGTTTCAGGTGAACATAGTCTGTCTCTCGACAGCAGATGGGCAGGCAGAATGCAACAAGTGTATAGCTTGTTGGAGAAAGTGTCTGTGTCCTCTGGAATTCCTGTGATAGAGGTTTCCACAGTGCAGGAAGGCACTTCGTAACTTGATGCCATTTCGCAAAATGGTGGTGCGGTGCTTGGGTGACTATCAGTCGCCAGGTCATTACAGACACCATTTCCAGTGCTGGGTTTCGGTGTGATGATCTAGTGCATTCTGAGTGTTGCAGTCGTTTTGCTTCCTTTGATCTAAGTAGACTAACACAGCAGAAATAATTGAATCGTAGTTGAAAGTTCAGGGCTGGGAATGGTGTGGTAATCAAGTGAAGGGAGATGGCCACTGTACGGGGTAAGACATTATCTGCAGAGAGGCATTTGGCCAGCCTTCAGGGATTGCATGCTGAGTTCAGCACAGAACTAGAATGCTGGTCTCAGATGGGTGAAATGGCACTTTGGCTGCTCCGAAGCATCTTTGGTCTCATAGCAAACGGTGATGAGAGCACTGGACTAGGCAACAGTCTTGTTTGGGAAGGACAGAGCAGTGATGGAGTCTCTCGGCTTGGCAGTACTCCGCTCTTCATGCTTGGCTCTTTACCCTGGTAAGACCCTCAATTGAGAAGTCTACCTATTTTTCCCCTCCAGTTAACAGAGATGCAAGCTTTCACCACATTCCTTTTAACAGGTCTTACTTGTGGTTCACCCAACCTTCCTGTCCCTGGCGCAATCTCTACCTGGCTGGGCTGAAAGTCAAAGCAAACATATTGTCCTGACTCACAAGGCCAGCTTCCACCCTCACACACTGGTAGTTGAGTGGCCCAAAGAGCTCCTCATATCTGGTGCAGCACTTGCATTTATGGGAGAAATCCAATCATGTGTAAGTACATCTTGCTCAAACAGTAGTTTGGCTTCTAAAACACACACATCCCACAATGTTCTCAAAGTCTTATTCCCATGGTGCTGGTGAGCATTAGCTGAGAAATACTCACAGACATATGTTGTGGCTTCAGTCCTGTTCGGCCAGAGCTCACCACAGGGAAAGGGATGGTTACTCAGCACATATCCTTTTTTCGGGTGGTCGTTACCCTTGAAAAAAGCCTTCCTTATAGGCTACCCTCCTCAAACTGGTATTCACCGCTAGGTGGCTCATTCCCTCTTCCATTGATTTGAGATTTGTGAATTAGAACAAGATACGAAAGAACCTGGCTACCTGGGTCTAGGCAGAGTGGAGGAGGATGTAGAAATTATGCGGAACGGGAGAGATAGCTATTCCAGTTCCTGCCTATTGTGGCAATCAGCCTTTTTGGGTATACACTTATACCGGGAGGATTCAGTCTCAGGTACTCCAAAACATCATGTCTTTTTTATCAGTCTTGCTAAGCACCCATCGTTGGGCGATGAGAACATGTTTAATGTTTGAATGTCATGTATTGGATGTATTGAAGAATTTCTTATTCTTAAAAAAAAAAATTTATGAAAGCCTTTGATGTTAATTTTCTACCTTGGTGGCATATTAGTATGTTCTTTGGATTGTATGTAGGTGTGAACACATGAGATTGGATGATAGGTGATTTTAGTTTTGTGAGAATATCTTGATTTGACCCCAAGGGGAAGCACATTATTTCTAAGGTTTCGAGAGATGCCAGACTCCATTCAATCACCCCAACCAGAGGTGCAAGAACAAAGGCCTGCACGACACTTCTCTACATCATCTTTCAACAGAAATTAGTTGTGTTATGGCCTGGGAATTATGCCAGTGGTCACCAATGCTTAAAGGTGTGCCATTTGTGAGCACCATAACTCTAGCAGAGTTGAGAACTTCTCTGGTGAGCAACCCATTTACAAAAGCATATACCCCACATACCAGGAACACACTTGGCACATCAGAAAATTATGAAACGAGGAGAAGGGTGGCTCAGTGTGACTGGGTCGATGATTTCCAATCCAACAATCAAGTAAAACACTGTTAGATGATATTGACAGATTATGACAGGGAAATGCCAGGAGGTTTCTTCTGGTTTGTAGGTGACAAGGTTTTCTATTTTCATGCCACCCACGCCCAGTAATGAAGCAAAGTATGGAGGGTGTACATCCAAGTACAGAAATCCCAAAATAGCGCGCACAAACAATGGATGTTGGAATTCAGAGTAGTACAGTAAACATAATTGTTTTCATTTCAACAGTTTCAAAGATTGGAATTATCCCGACTCTGCTGACTTCAGGCAGTATACTTAAATTAACAAGATCATTAGCTCACCTACATTGTGAACTGGCAATCAGTAGAAAATGTTTTTTTCCATTTTTGTTGCTTTCCTGGCATTGAGAACACCTTCCCTGCAGACAACGAAATGCTTTGCAGAGCAGATTGTTTCCCTCCACGCAATACCTACAGTGTTAACCCTGCAAAGCAGGTAAGGTACAATAGCACATTGTTATGCACAATTGCAGCAACGTAATTACATTCTAATCATATACCCAAAGCTTCCAAAATGCTCCTACATGGATGCGAGTGACAATGCCTCTTTGTCCTGAATCCCTCAATCAGTGTGCGTCACTTGGACCTTCAAAGGGCTGCAGACCTTAACATTTACAACAGTGTTGCCACAACAACAGCTGTGGTCCAAAATTAAGGTCATCTCAAAAAATGGAAATGATGTTATGAGAGGCAACGTACTAGTTTTAGAAATTCCAGTGCCCCCAGGAGGACTGGTGCTTCATTAAGGCAAGTACTGTGCAGTTGCCTTATTGTGCCAATACAGACAGCCACAAGAAGGCGTCAGTCAGGAGGGAATGGGGCGGTTACTGTGCCAACAAAAACTTGAAGGAGACCATGCACTATGGAGAAACAGGGTCATTAATAAGGAAATATACAATGAAACTCCTTTTGCCATTTAAGATTTACCAGTTCCAATGTTCCAACATTGGACAGACTGCTTTGTGTTCTCTGTGTCCACAAGGCATGGATAGGTGGATGGCCATTTTCAAAGATGGCTGCCTCAATCTAGAAATGCACATCTTCATCGTGTTGGGCATTTTGCACACACCTCCACTGTCACTTCTATATTAAAGCTTGGCAATTTTTCCAGTGCTGACTACTGGCTACTGGCTATGTACTGCCCAGTCCTGTCAGTACCTATTCACCGTTGTCTAATTTTGAAGTTGGTTCTCTAAAGGTGGGCAAGCCAAGAATGGATCAGGCCTAGATCAGGCAAAATGACTGACCCTGACTCGGCTCTTGCCCGTGGGAAATGGCAAAGCAAAACAGAGCCAGGTCAACCAGGTCAAGAATCCCAGGCACTACCTTTTTCCACTCTAATACAGTTTTGTTTAGAAACTATTGCATTCAGGGAGGGTTGAGGCCGAGGCATGGGAGGGGGGAGGAGGAGTGCTATGTGCACTCCCTAAGTGTGCATATGTGTTTGGCCAGCTGTCTCAGGCCGGTTTCTCCAGCCCAGCTTCATTGGACAGAGAAGCCCCACAGACTCCCTGGACTGAGCGGAGCATCTTTTTAGCCCGCTCAGACCAATTACTGCAGCGTGGGGACTGCACAGAGAGTCTAGACTGTCCCAGTGTATTCTGGGAGCCTGAGACCAAGAAGAAAACACAGATGGGCGATGCGGCTGCAGCTCCAGGTAAGTGGGTTTTTCATTTTTGTTTTTATTATTAACCCCCCACACGCTCGCCCCCCCCCCCCCCCACCTCTTCATTGTGTCGGCCACCATTGTTCAAATCAATTATTTCCACATGGAGGAACATCTCAATTAAGGTGCCTTTGAAAAAAATTATTGGGGTATTTTATTTTCCCTGTTAAAGTGAATTGTGCTGCAGGATGTGTTCAGAGGGAGAAAAAAACATAATTTCTCTAGGTCTGGGTGAACTTTTTGTTGCACTGATATAATCTTGCTCAGTTCCTTAATGGCTTTTTAAATGAAATGTGGAACACGTTTGCCATTTTATATAACGTGAAAATGTTGTGTGATTTTTGTTCAGACGAGACTGCTTTGAGTAGAAAATCTCTCACTGTAGGGCACTTTCTCCTGAAACGAGACTTCTCCTGGAATTAGTTTCCTGCTGGAACCTCACATGACTTTACCGTACGAGGTATGCCCCCTCAAAGAACAGTTAGCCCACGTACTGGCTAGATATGTTTAGCGTTTTTCGCCTAATTTCGAGAAAATTACACGTATTTCACACAAAAATTGCAAATTTCGCACAGCATATTTTTTTCCCGTAGAGAATCGCGAATTTCTCTCCTTAATTAAGAGAACACGCACATGCATGTACTACACCTACATATCTTTTCACAGTTTTTTACACAGATGGTGATGTAAACCAGTAGATGAACTCCTCTGCAGGATATTTCTGTGTGCAGTTATCAAGTCACCGCTTCGAATTCGGCTCAAGGTGAGGGTGGCAAGCTTTCTAAGGTGCCCACGAATACCAAGGGGAGCAGTAAGCCAATGGAGGTGCAGCTGTTATTCTTTTACAGCCTTATTGAAGAGTGTCTGCAGCTTGCTTTTTATCTCCCTTATCAATTCCTGTCCGTCTCCCTCAGCCTAAAGCACACTTCCGAAAGATCAGGAAAAATGTCAAGAACTAAAAAAAAGAAATGACACGTAAAAAAAAAATCTGCCAAGCGTTATCCTCAAAACCATCTATTTTAGACGAGACCCGCGCGGCAGCGCGCGACATAAAGCTGAAAAATCAAGGCCACGAGCAGGCGCTGGCTTCCGACCAGCGAGGATTACACAACGCTGAGGGAAAATTTCTAGCCTCCGGGGAACGAATGATTGCGTGGGCAGCGATAAAAAAAAAGGCAGAGCCTGCTTCTGGCTGATTCATAAAGTTGTACTGTGGTGACAGGTTGAAGTATGCTAATTACCCGTTTTAGAGGCTGAGGAAAGAAAGCGTTCGCGGCCCAGCAGGAGCACCGACATGCCGCCCTGCCTATGCAGAGTGTCTGAGGCCTTCTGCATAAACACCTACCGGCTGCCGAGGGCTTCCCGGACTCTACATACGGGCACCCCGGAGTTCTATTTCAGAAGATGATAGACGGGAAACATTTGCATTGAAAGGGACAGGCAGCAAACCCTTAATGACGATAAAAGAAAGAAGATGGGATTCGCTGACTTTGAATGGGCGATCCTCAAAGGCAGCGAGATGTCTCAGGGAGTTCAGTGCTCACTGCTGGGCTTTGCAGCCATTCGAAAGTCCCGAGCTTGAATACCTGAAAGGCTGATCCAGCGTTGCACCTTTTTAGGTGCCTTTAAGCGTGGCAATACTAAGACCTGTTATTTAACACACATACAATGGCCACGCCTTCTATTTTCAGTGTTCATAAATGGCAGCATTCAAGTACAAAACACAATACCCACTACGAGGCAAGGTAGATGCTGTGGGGGCCTGTGCTCTTCGGTCGGGGGTAAGGGACAGGACCTTCCGAGGCCCTTCCGAACCAGGAAATTTATGTAGGTGGATACTGTGGGGGACTGTGCTCTTCAGGCAGGGGGCAGGGGACTGCACCTTCCGACGCCGTTCCAAACATGGAAATTGATGATGTAGGTAGATGCTGTTGGGGCCATCCGCGGTCGGTAGTGGGATGACCTGCAGGGCAATGACGTGGGGAGGGGGAGGGGCAGGGTGGGGGGTAGTAATGTATGGATTACGGAGTTTTACAGGTAAGTAAACATATAAATAAATAAAACGAATTTCGTTGCGTGCACTGCATCACCAAATGCGGTGCAGTGCGCGCAACAAAATTCATTTTATTTATTTATATGTTTACTTACCTGTAAAACTCCGCAATCCATACATTACTACCCCCCACACTCCCCTCCCCTTCCCCATGTCCCCACCCTGCAGGTCATCCCACTACCGACCGCGGCTGGTTGGGGCCTGTGCTCCTCAGTCGGGAACAGCACCTTCCGAACCTGTAAATTGATGTAGGTAGATGCTGTAGGTGGCCTGTGCTCTTCAGGCAGAGGCAGGGGACAGCACATTCAGACACACTTCCAAACCAGTAAATTGATGTAGGAAGATACTGTGGGGAACTGTGGTCTTCAGATGGGGCAGGGGACAGCACCTTCCGACACCCTTCCAAACCAGGAAATTGATGTAGGTAGATGCTGTAGGGGCCTGTGCTCTTCAGTCGGGGGTAAGTGACAGCACCTTCCGAGGCCATGCAAACCAGGAAATTGATGTAGGTAGATGCTGTAGGGGCCTGTTCTCTTCAGTCGGGGGTAAGTGACAGCACCTTCCGAGGCTCTTCCAAACCAGGAAATTGATGTAGTTAGATGTTGTAGGGGCCTGTGCTCTTCAGTCGGGGGTAAGTGACAGCACCTTCCGAGGCCATGCAAACCAGGAAATTGATGTAGGTAGATGCTGTAGGGGCCTGTTCTCTTCAGTCGGGGGTAAGTGACAGCACCTTCCGAGGCCATGCAAACCAGGAAATTGATGTAGTTAGATGTTGTAGGGGCCTGTGCTCTTCAGTCGGGGGTAAGTGACAGCACCTTCCGAGGCCATGCAAACCAGGAAATTGATGTAGTTAGATGTTGTAGGGGCCTGTGCTCTTCAGGTGGGGGCAAGAGACAGCACCTTCCGACGTCCTTCCAAGCCAGGAAATTAAGTTGCTTGAAGATATGGCCCTGCAGTTCAATAAAGAAGTGAACTGTGAACTGAATTTTTTAGACCCGGATTGGGATGGAGTTGTAAATCATCAGGTAGTAGCAAAAGGCCTGTTGTGTTTTCTTTACTCATACATTATTCTTGTTTTCTTTTTTCTTTGCTATGTCTCATTTCCTACTTAACTCATATAAGGTATGAACATGAGAATTATTTAGGAATATTATCCCATGTTACAAAACACAGTAAGAATTCTGCTAGAACTAATGTGTAAATATCAATAAACTGAAAAGTCTATCCATTAGAAAAAAAACGACTGTATTCCAGGTAGGCAAGCACTAGGAATCAACTGACTGCAAGTTGTTGGCATATCCCATTGCAGCAGAAAACAATGGCATAACTGTTGGAATCTACCCACAACTTACAATCATTTCTGAGCTGGCCTTAAAACAGGTAAGGCCTGCAATCGTCTTCTAAGTTTAGGCACACACTATCTTATTTCTTACATTAGCCACGTCCCTATCGGTTTGATAAAAAATACATTTGTTGGCCAGTTGTATCTTTAACTTCTAATAGTACATTTTCCCCAGACAGTATTTCTATGCTGCGACATGCATGGAAAAATATGCTCTAGTACCTATTTTTTAGCACCAGACGGTAAGTATCATTGGTGCAAAAATAATAATTCCAGTTCTGCTGGATGGTAATTGTGGTGGAACACACATTTTGATGGGCTTTAATTTACTGCTGACAGCAATTGTACGTTATCAAGGTCTCTAACTTATAACCGATATTTCCACACCAAACTGAATGTTAGCTCAGTATGCTGACACTTGCAGGGCCGGACTGGACTATAGGGTAATCAGGTACTGCCCCATGGGCTGGCCTGACAGGTGAGTGTGGAGGCCATTTTATGGCCAATTGGTCAGCTTTTTACAGTTGATTTCCCCAATATTACCAGGGAACGAGTGTTGGGGACAGCGGATCCTCCCGCTTTTACCTGCTTTCTCGGGGTGGCAATAACCCTCGCCCACTTCGGGCAGCAAACGAAACAGAGAAATCTCGCCAGAACTTCCCCTCCCTTCCGCTCTTGAATGCGGCCGACGCAAAGAGACAAATGCAGGGACCGCCACGGGCAGCCAAAGGGCTAGCTACCCCACTAGATATTACCATAAAAATGGCATGCAGCAAACACAAATGAATACAGTCTCCTGTGTCTTGCAAAAATATCCATGATACAACATGTCTTTACAAGTCCAAAACGGGTCTGATTTGCTTATGTGGGCCACTTTTTTCGCTATCTGGTTCGCTAAAGGAGGCAGCTTTTAGTTTGGTTCACTTGCCTATTTTTGTCCCAGACCGATCCTTGACACTTATAGTCACTTATTGGTGACATGCAATGTTACAAATTAATTGTGAACTGTAAGCAAGCCTTGCTTTATATGCTGTTAATTGAATGGCTGCCAATGAAAATGCAATAAAGGAAAAACAGAAGGTGACAAATTTCTTAAAACGCTGGAGGCTTTACTGTAGAGGCTTTTTAGACAAATAACATTCATAAAACATGCTCGGGTAAAAATGCTTTCCGATTAAACTCATAATTAAATTGGGATTTGCTGTGAGATATAAACGTTGACATTTTTTCACTGGTAAGTCTATATGTAAGCTGCTTTTATAAGAACACAGGATGCAAGAACAAATAGAAGTATTAATTAATGAACCTTGCATTCCTTTTTGCCAGAGCAGAACATCTACTCTAAATCTATGCAACTGCTGCCGTTCTCCCCTTGTGCACATTCCGTTTTCTTATCTGATCAAAAGGGCAGGAAATGCACACATACAGCATTTGCAAAGTCAACTGGTCTAGCCTTGGCAAGGTGGTGCGGTTGTAATGTATTTAATTTTCATCACAAAAAAAGAAAATACACAGTTCCCTAAATCTGGTGGCCATCTTCTTCCAATACAATTTAAAGGTAAAAAAAAATCAAATGTATTCACTGTTGCATACAATGTTAATCACAAATTATGAGTGCTTTCTGGCAGGCACGTGTGCTTAAAAGAGAGCTCATTTTAATACACAGCACAGGAAAATATGATTATTAGTGGTGCAAAAAAAAAAGAGAGCAGTGGATTTAAATCCCTATAACCTAAACATATATTACAAATACCCAAGAATGACTAAAAAGATACAAGAAAAAATAGAGAATTGAAGAAGAGGCTTAGGGCCACTACAAGTCTGGTGGTCCACGGACCGACAGACTTGCGGGGGCGCGGCGGTTGCAGTCTTCTGACCTCCCTATCACAACCACTGCGGTCGGGCCGCCCTGGGACCAGCACAACCTCCACGAATCAGAGATTCCAGACAGTGGCACAGCAGTCTTGTGACCCCGCTAAGCATATTACGAGTTTCCTCATGCTACACTATTCATGGCGGTGCGACCAACATGAAAAGTATGGTGATGAAGAAACAAAGGGGGTCCTACAGTGCACCCTAGTGCCTCTGCACCATGGGGTGCTTGCACTTGGGCACAGCTGTGCCCCCTGTGTGCATGGATCCCTGTACCTGCACGCCTTGGACTGCATAATAATAAAGCCCATAAACGCTCTGAAACTGAAATGTACTTCCCTATAGGCAGTTGTGCACATGTGAGAAGAAAGTACACCGTCTCTCACAGTGCAAGAGAGCCAGCAGCTTAAGTGTGCTGACCAGCTGCCCCATGCTGTGTTCCAGCCAGGAGCAAAATAAGCATAGCCCTCAAATGGGCCTATGAACGAAGAGCCATGATCCAAAAGCGAGTATGTATATAGGTACGGATATTTATTCACAATTTATTTTGATTACATGAGACTAGAGCAGTGAAAGCTGTCTCTAGAAGGATTAATCAGCTAGAAAAACAACTGTTCATATTTTCAAACAGACAGACAGTAGTGAGCTATGAGCCCACAGTGAGTGTTTGTAGTGGTCCAAGTATAGGGATAGAGCTAGCTAAGGCAGATATTTTTTGTCAACAAGTACAATTTGAAATTTCAGGAGAGAGTTACTCAGCAACGGAATTAGGGGAAAATGGAGAGTGGGGAACTGTCAGGTGAATCCAAAATGGGAATGAAACAATAGCACTCCGGGGAGGTGAAAGCTGATTCAACAAGAAGCTTCAACATTTCTGGGTTTGCAGTGATTTGCCTTTATTTTTTTTTCCCAGTCATCACATTTTTAGGTGCACCTTTGTGCTAGCCATAATGTTATCAGGTTTTTGAACTGGAAATTAGACGTTGCTACAAAATATACTATACATAATTGATACAGTTTTGGTGCCATGCTTGTCATGGCCTGCCAGCACTATCGGATCTGTGCTCGTTCGTTGCTGGAACTTCTAAGATAAGAGGTGAATAAGAAAGGGTGTTGTTCCAGAAAAGGTCAATCTTCCTGCCTTATGATCTCTTCAAGGCTGTTAGCTGTGGGACCTATTTGGACACCTTTGGTTGGGTGGGAATGCAAGCAGAACCTTGACAGAGCACCTCAATGGCAGGAATGCAGTTGGTGAATAATGTGGGTACCAATTCTGATTGTTGGGGGTCATGCCCCTTTAAGCAGGAGGCATGTGCCTGCTGACAAATAAAATCCTAATTACGAGTCTGGAGGTCCAAGACCCACGAGGGGACGGCAGTGGCAGTCCAACTAACACTGCACTAGTGGTCCAACTGCTCCATTATGAGTTGGGCAGTCGGACCACCATTGCATCACTGCAGCCACCAGGGAACCGCCGTTCCCCGGCAGTTGCACGGCAGTAAGGGCCTCAGTAATTTGCTTGTGGTCAAGACCGGACTGGGATCAACAATTGGCACTGGCAAAGTGCTCGTCCGCCCCCCCCCCCCCCCTCCCCACGCGGAGGGGGGTGGAGGTGCCGCCGAGCTCTTTGCCGGGGCCGGTTTTTGGCCGATTTTGGTACAGGGCCGATTTTCGGCCCTGTAACAAAAACGGCCCCCAGGGGCCCAAAACTGGCCCCCACCTGTGCAGCGCACCGGGGAATTGCCCGGTGCCCGCTTTGGCCAGTCCGGCCCTGCTTGTGGTGTCGCTGCGGCACTGCCATGCATATTGCGAGCTTTATGACCGCCAGTGGTGTCATGGAGGTCTTTCCTCCATGAAAAGGCTGGGGGGCCTGAAACAAAGGGGACCATGTGCATGGGAAGGCACGCAGGGGGGCACAAAATGTGCAACCCTGTGTGCATGCACCCAAGTTCCTGCACAGCAGGGACTTCTTTTTGGAGTTGCCATTACGGTGCCCATTTTCAAAGGCACTACTGTGGAACTACCAAAAAAAAGCCCACCAGACACGAGGAAACTCATAATCTGGTGGACGGTGGGCCCACTGGTTTGGCGGTGCCGGAGCAGGCCGCCGGCATGGCAGTCCGCTCCTGCACTGCCAAACTCATACTCAAGCCATTAATGTGTGCAGAGAAGCTGCTTGATAAGTCATTTCTTTGTGGTTCTCTTAAAGTAAGGCAGACTTGTTTGGCTCCTCAGATGTGGGCTCAAGGCATTTCAGGATTTGGAACCCATTTATTTGATTGTTTTAGCCATGTGCCTCATGTCGCTCAATCTCATTTGAGTCCTTTTCTCTTAGACACTGGAAGGCAATAGTGCTCTTTTAGTGCCAAGTTACGATGGTTTACCGGAATATTCAGGCGCATTCTGACGTTTAAATTTGACTTTTCTGGATATTCTTATTTATTTATTTATTTTTGACATTTGTAGAGCGCACTGTTACCGTACGGTGTCCTGGCGCTGTAATGATCGCTCCCCTAGCTAAGCCTCCTGTTTAGTTTGTAAACAACAATGTTTTTAAACCTCTGCGAAAGGTCATCAGGTCGGTGGACAGTCGGAGGGCCACCGGGAGGGCATTCCAGGCCACAGCGGCCCCCTGGCTAAAGCTTCTGCCCCCCAACACATTTTCCTAATGCGTGGGGTCTTAATCAGCCCAAGATCGGCTGACCTAAGGAGTCTACCTGGTCTGTACCAGTGGAAATATTGCTCAAGGAAAATTTGGACCAATTCCATGGACTGCCTTAAAAACAATACCACAATATTCTCAAGGTCTATATTCAGTAGTGAAATCACTGAATCCAACTAAAACCACTGTCCCTATAACTTTCGTAAGAAGGTGACAGTGGAGAAATAAAACGATATGGGGTGGCAGTTAGTGGGTTGGACAGAGTCTTGAGGTATTCAGCTTTAGGAGGTTTAGACCGAGCGAGCTGTAGTACCTGCAGCCTCAGAAATGTAAATGTTGTAATATTTGGCAGATAGAAATTGCCAGTAATTCAAAGACATCAAGAAGGAGCCTGAAAAATGTAATATTGCACAGTTGTATGGAGGCTTGATTATTAAAAGTGAAACAAGCTTCGTCTGAGAAAAAAAAGCCAAGCAGAATAAAAATGGGATGAAGCCGATGAATAATGCATGTCGCCTTTGGTACTAATTAGCCTGATACTCTGGTATGAAATTACGGAACAATGAGGCTAATTTGAATATGACCCAGGTTTCTTCCTTGTGGCATTTGGAAATGATACACTGGAGCGAGGAAATCTGACTTGGTTAGGAAAAAATGGCTGGCACTGAATGGAAGTGGCACGCAAGAAAACAAAATGAGAACATCGATTGCCTGTAGATTTTGGAATGCGCTTTTCTTTCTTTTTCTGAAACATTGACAGACACGAAAGCACTGAAAGGTGAAAATTACACTTCTGCACACAACATGCAGAGCACATGGTGAATAAAAGGTTAACTGGAAACCCCTATGCAGAGCAGATCACCTGAGAAGGATCGACATAGGTGAGATCCATTACATAATCCCTTTTTGTTTTGTAACCCCTCCTCCTGGCCTTGGGAGGTTTTGTATCAGGAGCATTTCTTATTTATCTGGAAAGAAAAAGTGATTGACCCTCCTTGTCCTAAGGCTCATCTGCAGCTGCCCAGACACTTAAGGGCTGAACCCCATCCCTTCACCAGACAGCACCTCTAAAAATCCCCTACTCACTCATTTATTGAAAGCTTTTTCGAGGTTGGCAGATCCCAAAATATGTACACTGTAGATTCTGGCAGGAGAAGATATTCCAAAGGAAACTAGTGCCACCATTTGGTACCCACTTGATCATTGGTTTTCATATGATACTGCAATCAACTGCTGCCAATTATGATGATGATTTTTCCAATATGGACTATACAAAATGTTCTAACAGGAAAAGGTCCGAAGCAGTAAACATATTTTGTTTGTCCCCCTGACTCAAACTCAATCACTAACCGACAAGAGCTGAATTTGAACTTCAGACGTTTGGACCAGTAACTTTCAAATATATCCACATGGGGGCCTAAGCAGTGTGTGGATTTCCAGTCATTTTGGGGTGTCCTGCTCATTGCTGTCACCTCTCGAGCTAATAGAGCACATTTGGATTTGGATTCCATCTGGGGATTGGCTCTGAGTGGACTGTGCCAGTGGATGTGTTGGGTTTCTTCGGGGATCAGCAAACTCTTTGTTTAAATGAACCATTCCTCGCCTTCCCACGCTCCACAAGGCAGGACAAAATAACACACAGAGACCTCTCTGCCCCATAATATCAATGTGCCCCCCTTCAGCAGCTCTTCGCCATCTTTTCTGAGGGGAGAGTGAGGTGGCGTGGATGAGCAGGCCACAAGTACCATGGAATCCTAGCAGTTTGGGTATTTTTATTGTAAAATAGGGGGATATTTCCTCCAAATCTATGTATAGTTGCCAGGAGCCCCTCCTTAGTAAGACAACCTGCCTTGCACCCCTACCTGTGGCAAATGTGAACGTTACACCTCTTTTTTTACTTCTAAAAAAACATTCTGGTGTTGTAAGGCACATTTACCATTTTCACAAACCCCGTACCCTAATGCTTAATATTAGAAATCTATTTCATTATTACTATATTAAATGGAGTTGTTTTGACTTTGGAACCTGCAGATCTGGGTTCTAACTCTTGTGTCAGAGCATGACCAGAAGATGTATCTCCCTGTAGCTCAAATTTTAAGTATGTGTGCTCAGCCGCGGCCGGCAGTGGGAGTACCTGCAAGGCAGTGACGTGGGGAGGGATAGGGGCAGGGTGGGGGGTAGGAATGTATGGATTATGGAGTTTTACAGGTAAGTAAATTTCATTGCGCGCACTGCATCGCATTTGGTGATGCAGTGCACTCAACAAAGTTTGTTTTATTTATTTAAATGTTTACTTACCTGGGAAGCTCCATAATCCATACATTACTACCCCCGACCCTGCCCCTTCCCCTCCCCACGTCACCGCCCTGCAGGTGCTCCCACTGCCAGCCGTGGCTGTGTGTGCTGTAAATATTTGCAATGAAGAAAGTAACTGTAGAGCGTGCTGTTGAGTAATGTCCCAATACCACGTTGCAGTGGTGTAGCAAGTGTGCCATGGGCCCTAATGCAAAGAAGGAAAATTAACCCATTTACTTTTTTTGGGTAGTGTAAGCATAAGAATCAGGGTTCAGTACACCCCTCATGCCTTTGGGACCTGGTGCCACTGCACCTGCTGCACCACTGATAGCTACTCCCCTACTATGCTGCCGTCTTCCACCTCCCATTTTCAATCTGTGTTTTTTAGTTTGCTTGTAGCACAAACCAGTGCACTGCTCTATATGCACCACATTAATTGTAAAATGTTCCTACTGAACATGCCGTCTGTAAAGTTCTCTGCTAATTTTTGGACTTGAGTTCACGCTATTAACAAAAAATACAAATGATCTTGAGGCTTCACGCATTTGTGCGCGCACACACACACCTGCACATACACACACCGCTTACACATATATTTTGAGACTGACTTGCACAGCAGGTGCATGAAGCCACCACTCTCTCTGGCAGCCATTAGAAAGTGTGTTCTGCAGGTTACATATTGACACATGCACACATATCAGTGCAGCAGACACAGAGCCCCCTGAGCTACCTCACTGTAATTGGGAGAGGCTATGTGCCCGCAATGATGTCCCTAGGGGGTGGCGGCCAGCTCCCCATCCCCTGCTCTTACCTGCGGTCGACATGGCCGCAAGAGTCGGCAGCACCCCTCAACTCCCCTCCCCCATCCTCCCGCTCTAACCTGCGGCCATTGCAGTCGCATGAATCGCCACCTCCCCTCTTTCGATCAGGCCACCGTGGGCAGTAAATGCAGGGACCGCCATGGGAGGCCTAAGCCTAGCTACGCCACTGGCTGCCCAACAGTTTACATAGCGTATGTTGAACTCCGAAATCAATTACCAGCTCCCTCCACGCACGGGTCAGATGATTTTTCTAGTTGGGCGCACCTCAGTGATTGGAAATCAGAGGCTTCCACCCCCAGGCTCACTGACTCACATATGCTTCTGTTTTCAGTCCATTTCCTTGGCTCCTTGGGACTGTCACCCTCTACTGATAAGATTCTCTGGGCTCCTTTATATCACCTTGGGAGTGCATGTAAGAGCAACGGAAAGGTCTCCGAGTCCTATATCGGTTACATTTGAGATAATTCTTGCCCTGATGAATGGGTTACGTGGGCAGGTGGTGGCTCTTTAGGCAGAGCAGGAAATCAACAGTCCCACCCACTCTCCATGTCCCTGCTCCACTACTTCCTTTTCTATATGATCACAGAGTGCAAATTATCTTAAAGGTGGCATGTCTTCAATCAAGTTCAAAGTGTTGTGTATGTTGTCGAACACATAATGATGTGTGACGTTTCGTTTGAGGAAGCTGCCCCCATCGCCGTCAATACAATACATTTTCCCCTGATCAGTGCACGAATTAAGGGGAGTGCAGCCAGATCCCAGATCCAGCTAAATTTGACCAGTGGCAACACTGGGACACATTAAGCAGAGCCTGATTGTTGTCTGATTTCCGCTTGGAGTAGCAAGCAGTAGGCGATCAAGGGCTTTCTTATTTTCGCTTCCAGCTGGACCTAAAACAAAGGGTCGATGTAAGGATCCTTTAGCCCTTCTTTCGTTCAAATATTATCCTGTCTAAGAGCAATCTGCAGCCTAACACCAAGATGCAATTGTAAAGGATGGAAACAAAGGCACATATCTCGTAATATCAATTAACAAATACTTAGGAGCAACTATTATTCGTGGGGAAGTTTTTGACTTTGTTCAATCCCTGTATGTAAGGGGTAGGCACACGCAGCAAGAATGTTATATATATATATATATATATATATATATATATATATATATATATATATATATATATATATATATATATGAGTAGCTATATTACAACTAGGTTAAACCGCATATATATATTTATTTTTTTATTTACTTTTTCTAAAGCGCTACTCATCCAATGTAGGTGTCCAAGCACTTTAAACCACACAAACATATTATACAGAATCAATAAATCATATAAGTGTGTAAATCAATGTACAGAAAATGTTACATTAGGCACCGAGGGATACAAAGTATAGATTTCGCATATTGTCCATAATTGTAGGCATTATATATTAAGAGTGCAAAATGTAGAGACAGAGAAAGTCAGGTTTTAAAACTTAACGCAGTGGTTGGGGTTGTCTGTAATAATGAGTCTTTGCAACTACTACATAACAAAACCATTTTTTGCAACCTTAGAAGAACCAGATATTGAGAAAGAAACAACAATTAGGTTATTAACACATGCCTTGCAGTTTACACCTTGACGCTGGCCCATAGATCACTGTGCCATGCTAGAAGTATTGCACTTATGAAGTGCAACTAACTAAATGAAACTTGTGTCAGAAGCAGTAACCCACTTGCCTATATATTTAAAATACAAATCCACGATATGCATGTTATTGCTACACATATGTACTCCCTGCCTGTATTCTACAGTATGAATCCACACTGTGACTGGGCAAAACATAGATCTCATCAGGAAGGGCATTTAGCAACAGTGTTATAGGGGAGGCTTTAGCGCTGGTGGTACCCAATGTGACAATCTTTCTGGTGCCCCCCAACTCCCATGACCTCCTCCTCAGATACCCTCATTGCCAACCTGCAAAAGTGTCCCTCATCTCTCCATAGCCCCTCTCTCACAAGCATTTCATTCGTTTTGAAGCGCTGGATTTCCTATTCCACTCAGCTATCTACATAAAATGCAGATCTGTTCTTTGCAGCAGAAATATTAACCCTCTGTACTCCTTTGAGTCAAAACGGTTACTACACAAAACTTTGATCTCTCTCTCTATCTCTCTAGTAGGAACATTCCGCATGACTTATCTTGACATTTTTATTGCTGCCTGAAAGCAGGACGCACAAGGAACTCTGCAGCAGGTGCTTTCAAATCTTAAGCTATTGCTAAACGCATCGCATCCTTCCAGGTTACCACCCAGTGCAGCCACACCAGTCGCACCGCCCTAAAGCAGGCCCTGACCGTTATTATTATCCCATGAAAATGGATAGGCAAACAAAAATCTCTGTAGCAGGTCCAGGGTTTTAAGTGGTCCGGGTCTCACGGGGTCTGAGCACCAGCAATTTTTTACAGGGGGCCTTGAAACGGGTCTCTATCGGGCTCTGTTTTGTCCCCAGGCACAGGTGGTCTGTTTCATTCCACGGCAGAGACAGCAGGCACATGAATGTGCGCTGCTCACTTCTCAATAGTGAAGAAGTTATGGCATGACCTAATGCCAAGTGAGCGTTGTAGGGGAAGGGAAATCCTTGCTTCTTACATCTCCCATGTGTCTGCTTTTTGAAGCAAGAGACTCCGAGCGCTGTTGCGAGTGAGGGTCCCTATTGAATAGCATACACTGCAAATTGCCACTTCTCTTTGTGAAAACCAGGTGCAGCAGCATTATTGTGGTGTCACTAGGGCTGTAAGTAGAAGCTTTTGTAATATTATATACAAGCCATAGTTGCTGCTTATTTATCTTATGCAGCTAGCAACCATTGACAAAGCCAATAGTACTGATTTATTGTAGGTATGATGTTACTTGTTCTATCATATATCTGGATGAAATGACAGAAAAGAGCAAAATCCAAGGTGGGTGGCACGCTATGCTAAGAACAGATTTCTACCTTATGTGTTATAAGCCACGCCCTTAATTACATTGGCACCGCCCCTTTTAGAGACCCCCCTGCCCCCCCCAGTTTTTTCATCCCACTTAAAGCCCCGAGTAGGTCCCCTCACCAAGTAAGATATTTTCAAATGTGACCAATAAGGTAAGCCAGAACATACTCAGTGTCTCATTTCTTCTTCTTGTCAATTTCTTTGAGGCACATTTTTTTTGAAATATCTAAATTAACTGTCAGACTCTGCTATTTAAGGTTCCATCCCTCTTGACCCTACTCCCTTTACGCTGACACAGCTAGACCACCAATTTCTTGACTCCCCTAGTAAATTGTTTCCATTTCTAGCACTGGCCCTGCTCTTTAAACACAACTTGCATTTGATGACTACGTTTCTCGAGTCACATAAGGGCATGCTTTACACGCATGCGTAGTCCGTCCTAATCTCTCCTGAGTTTTCCCCCTCGCAACACTGGAGCTAACGTGGAGTGATTGGCCGGCGCGCGGGCAGCGTGCGTCTGCGTAGCTCCTGCGCAGACAGAACCCACTGCCATGGCCGGAGCCTCTTCCACATGAACGGCCAACGGAGCCTTTGAAGCATAAGCTACTCTGCGCCCCCGCGGGAGCGTGTGTGGGCCCACACTGCGCAGCCCTCAGATATGTCTCTGTTGGTATTACCGCCGTCTAACTTCCCTGTCGCCGGCTTTGTCAGGGGAAGCCGCCGCTGTCACAATACGGGCTAAACTTCGAACTGTTGTGACACTTCATTTGTCTGGGTGGCAGCGCGACTGAAAGCATGAGTGCCCCCGTTTGCAGGCAAAAAAGTATGTCAGACAATCAAGGCCAGTTAAGCAAACGAGTGTTGACGTATTAAATCATGCTTGAACTCTGAGAGCAAAATAAATGTACGAGCCATTCTGAAAAGTCTGAAAAATAAATAAATAATTTAGGTCGGTCTGGTGGAGCAGAGTGGGGGGGAAAGCTTTTAAGTGACACATTCTCAGAGGCTGGGGAGGGTGAAAGTAAAGCTTCGGAGCAGGATTACGTGGGCCATAGGAATAGAGCGTGCAAGTTTGTTGGTCTACTTTTAAATAAGTCATCCAGCCCAGGATTTTTCGGTGCCTTCTTTCCATCCCATTACAAGGACTTGTTTTTTTAAAAAAAAAAAAACACTAGATGTGGATAATGCCACCTGTTATGAGGGATTGTGGCACTACCTGGCAGAGTGCAGCGGAGGAGAAAGGTGGAATATCCCAGAGAATAGACCCTTTCTTATGTGCACTGCAGACCCTGACCCCAAGGCAAAGAGATACTGCGCTATATCTCAGCCGGTGTTGGGCTGGCCTTTCTGGCAAATCTGGCACTGCTGAATGGGCCTGCTGGAAAGGACCGTTGTATGGACTGTTTTTGGTCCCGTCGCAGCCCGCTGAACAAAATCAAATATAACAGGCCAGTCTAATATTGGTCTTAGCCAAGTACTGGATTAGCTTCTTGTGTGTGGAATAGGGGAATTTGAGAGTGCTGAATGCAGCAGGTCTTGTAAAACTGGGGGAAATAAACAGACCTCATAGTCAGCATAGCCGGACATTTCTTCTAACTCTGGTTGGGGGCTCCTTTCCTGCAGATGCAACGCAGTGACAACTTGATCTCCCTAATCTTAACCTGGTTGCACCTGTGTGTTATCAGTTTATTGCGTGTTAGATAGAGCCTCCTTGTGAAAACAGGGTTCCTAGTACCTGGAGCAACTAGTTTTGCTCATCAACTGGTAAAATAATATTTTGTGAGAACATGCATGAACTGTTGAAGGGCTAGCACGGACCACACACTGTAGAGGCTTCTTACATTTCTTACATGCATCTAGAATATATTATGCAACAAACTGCAAAGATCTGGGGTAGGCGCTGTTAGGAAAAAAATATGTAGTCACAATTTCCACCCATCCCCTAATAAACATTGCTTGTACCCTCAGTAGGGCGTAAGATTTGTGTCACTGTTAGTACTCACCAGGCGCAGCAGGTTCAGGTAATAGTGATGGGGTGATGGGTAGTCAACAGACAACGGAATCGGGAAAATAAAATAAATAAAGCCACTTACCTTGTGCTAGCCGTTGCGCTGAGTCAACGATGTGGTGAGCGCAAGTTGAGTGGTTAAAAAAATATATACATATTTTCCCTATTGCGTCGGCTGTCAACTCCCCCCGCATCACTGCTCTTACCTGAACCTGCTGCACCAGGTACTCACGAAAGGCAGTCCAGAATTCAGCCCCAGAATCTATATTAGATGAAAGGGATGCTTAACTAACTGAATCTAACCAGTCTTTTATTTTCTTCCATCTCATCAGCACAAGGCCACGAGTACCAGCCTTTTTAATAAATATATGCAAATACATGCAAATCGTTGATTTTCTTCATATCTTGAGATGCCTTTCTGCAAACATTCTGTTTCTCACATTCAACATCCTTAGCTATGTGTTCAGTATGTGTTCCAAAGATACAAGGTTTTATAGTGTTTCAAATGCATTAAAGAAGTATCCCCACAACACATTATTACATTAATTTTGTCTTAGGTACCATCTCATTTTACGCATAATCTCTTTTCATATAGGTGGTATGTGACTCAGTATTTCATCGTATTGTCCATACTTGGTGTCTATACTAAATTCGGGATAACATGTTATCGCCACTCCACCACTAGCCCCCTTTATAACATCCTATGGTTTGAAATGAAAGTACCTTTTTAAAAATTATTAGCAGCTTCTATAGCGCTTGGTTACTCCATTATGGAGTGTCCCTGCGCTGGATTCCTACAAGGCTGAACTCATTAAAAGAAGACTGGGTAAAGTATTACTAAGGGGTGAGATTTTTACAAAAGAGCCAACTTTTAAGATGTTTCCTAAAAGCTGATTCAGATGTTTCCAGTCTGAGGTGCAGAGACAGTGAGTTCCACTGCTTGGCAGCCTGGTGCCCGAAAGAGATGCCACCAAAGCATTTTCTGTTGTGTTTAGGAATGCTAACCGGTCCAGTTCCAGACGATCTCAGGCAGCGTGTGGGATTATTCGAATGTATAGATGGAGATATTTCGGACCTTTGCCCTGTAGTATTCTGTGGGCATAGCACAGGGCTTTGAAGGAGATCCTCTCTTCAATAGGGAGCCAGTGGAGAATTTACAGGGCCCAGCCAGTGGGCACAAATCTGGGGATATTTAACAGCATCCGAGCTGACACTTTTTGCTCTCGTTGGAGTATATTTATGCTCCTTTTCGACGCACCCAGATAGAGAACATTACAGCAGTCTAAGCTGGATGTCACCAGGGCCTGGACCGCCGTCTTTTTACCACAGTCCAGGATGAGCCCTAGGATTTTCTTAAGCATTTTAAAAATCCCGAAACAGGTACCTGTGATGGCGGAAAGTTCGTCGAAAAGGATAGTGTGGAGTCAAACCAAACTCCAAGATTTTACTTTGTGGTTCAGAGAGGGTGCAGATCCCAACATACTGGGCTGCCAACTCAAGGACCGGATGGAAAGTTATTTCCCTACCACTAAAATATCCGTTTACTGGCATCTACTTCTCAAGATGGCCTCTCAGGACAGTCACCTTTGCTGAAAGCTCTGAAACATATAAGCTCTGATGAACCTTTAACACTGATATATGCCTCTTCTCAGGACAATAATCCATCCTTGATCATATACCACTCATGGCAACCTGTCTTCTGTTATCCACATCATGACCACTTGACCCAGCGGAGGCTTTCCTGCAGCTTTTGCGTTTTGTCTTTCCTTCAACTGGCATGCATACCAGTGCACATGGAGGCTCATCTACTACCTTCTGGAGTAGTTGGTGAGCCTCCTTGATCCGCATTTCAACAACTCAAAGGGAAATATGATTCCTAAATTAGATTAGCTAAATATTTCCTTTATCCCCCACAAGATTCTAGGACTTTCCCACATAAAGGCACTGACTGGAATTAAGAACATCATGTTCTAACTTTCCTGCAGATGGGCCTACGTGAGTGTCCCTTTCTGTGCCTACAACACTGAGGTCCATGTTCTGCCTGCCTACCTTAATATCTCATCATGACCAGACCCCTAGATCTCTATGTAGACACTGTCATACACACCCCTGTTAAAGACCTGAAGTTCTTATTGAAAAACATGGAGCCTTCCTCGAGGGTAAGTCTGTGAAGTGGTGACTGATCATGAAAAATTCATCAGAGCTGTTGGCTGCACCTTCCACTTCCTAACTTAGCCAAGTGAGGGCCGGGGGCAGAAACCCACATGCAGCTTGAACCCTCACACACTTGAGTGGGCGAATTGTACCTCCTTGTGTGGATCCGTGGGCATTGAGAGCATAATGTGCCTAATCCTCCTACCCGACGTCAGCACTTCCCATGGATGCTGCTATTTTTCCTATTAGATGAGCACATAGGAAGGCTGTTGAACCAAAGGCTAGGAACACAAATTGGCAAAAAGAACATAAAAGTGTACTCCCACTTCAACTGAGAACGAAACCTGTAAACTACGTAAGAATGACTCTACTGTAACTTTGGCTAAAATGAAATTGTATTTGGAGTCCCTGGCCAAACAATATTTTGCCATATAGGTGCTTTCTTTGTCACAGTTATATGGCTGTTTTTTAGTTATTTGTTGTGTTCAAATGTGGTGGCACTTAACGACAGAGGCCTCTGTCTCTAACGTTGCACAATCCTTTCATAACTTGCTGGCTTTTTCAAGCAAAGCAACAGTTACCCAACATTGGTAGTGTTCTGTGCTATGAACACATATTCTTACAAAAAAAGAAGTTTTTTGCATGTTTAGTGCAGAAATCAACTAACTCCACAACAATGTTATGTTCAATCAGAACAGTTTTGAAACATGGCTCTGGACACATTTTAGGATGATTATTAGAAGACTTGGTCCTACTATGAGGTTATTAATGTACTTTTTTTTTTTTAAAAAAAACACCTATTTTACTTTAGAATGTTTCTCGTGTAACTGTCTTCACTACAATGAATTCTGAAATGTATTCTAACTCCTTAGGACCGAGGTTTACACAAGGTTTTTATACTACACTCTCTCCTTTGATTAGGGTAGTTTGCTTTCACAGATAGCTCTATTTTTGTTCCAGTACTCCCTATTCCTCTTTTTAGGGGTCCTCTTTTTGGTCTTGCCTCCTCTCTAACCCTGTTCGCTATCTTCATTTGAAAAAAAAACGAGTTAATCACCAGCACCATGCTTAACGAAGTGCTGATTTGATTATGATGTTTATTCAGTTTCTATTTAGGTCACTTCATGTGATTATGGAGCTAGTCTTTCTAGCACATCTTACATTGAGGACACACTAGAATAGATGGATGTTGTTAAATTAATGAATAAGAGACGATGGCGGTACCAGTTGCGACTGGATACGTGGTCCCCCGTGAAATACAGACCCGTACACACCACCAAGAATGCTCAAATGTACATGAAAGGCTTTGTCACGAGTAAAAAGTCTAACAGTGGTTCTATATTTTGAAACATAAAAATGCATGAACCTATATAAGATAAAATAAAAAATGCATACATGCATCTAATGTAAAATATTAAGTCAATACCACGACAATGTAAAAATTTACTACTACTGCACAACAAAAGGAGCAAGAAAGTTTCAAGGCATTTCCAAAATGCAATTACATTTGAGCAACCAACCTGTACATACAAATGGTAAAATGTAAAAAATCTGCAACAGGCATGGAAATATAATTCCCGAAGCTAAATTTATAAAAGCTTCATTCTACCAAAGAAGTGCCCGTTTTAACATGATTAATTACCATTCTCGTTTCTTTGGAGTGGTGACTTTTCGATACGTGCTGCTATTTCACAACTTTTTCCAGGGAGCTCAAAACGGACTCCAACATTCTTGAATGGCCTGCTGTCCTTTCCCATGGATGCGCTTAGTCAACCCAACTCTGTGATTATGTTAACGCGGTGGTTGTTCTCTCCCTGAAAACAGCAATTAAAATGCCAAAGTCTTGGAGTACAAAGGGAGCTGTCAAGAGAACGCAGTGCAACCATAAACTGGCATTTGTCTGCTTTAAAATGGCACTCCAGGAGGTTTGGGTTCAGCGGTATGCCACCCTCCTATAATATGATAGTTTGCTGGCTACACTGTTAACCGCAGTTGGCTTTAATGAATCTAGCAGATATTTTGTAGAAAAGTTGTACAATTAATTGTTGACTGAATTTACGTTGGCCGATAAGCAGGAATATATCTCACTGGCGGCGTAGACACAAATAAACACATAACAACAATATACATTCAAATGACGACCTCTGCCATCATTTTAATGAATGAATTAATTTAAAAGCAAGCACCTTAAGCACACTCTTGAATCCAAAACTGTTAGTCTATTACAACAAAGTTTACACCGTGATTTACCGAAGAAACTTGTCAATGGATTGCCAATGTTCCAAACGCCGGAAGCCAGAACGTGCCAGAACTTGTTGTCCTGGTGGCCCACCGGGGAAACACCCAGGGCCTGCTACGGCCAGTCCGGCGCTCGGCACAACCATATTAATCAACCCTTGAAATAGCTTAATTGCCTCTTGCTTGATGCTAGGATGAAGTTCATAATCCTTTGCACCATCTACTAGGACTATTGGCCCAAAGGTCCAGAATGCTTGAAGAAACTAGCAAACCACTGCATGGCCAATAGAGCCTGTACTTGGCGATTGTATAGCCAATGTCTCATCGGGGCCTTAACCATGTCTGATTACAAGCTGGAGAATAGATCCAAACTACCTGCGTGCGAAGACTGGCCCGAACATTGAGCTCTTCCTGTAGTATAGTATGGATGCCTTAGGCCCTGGTGCAAAAAGAAAGTTTAGGCCCTGGTGCAAACAAGGAAGTTTACCACTTTTAAAGCTGTTGGATTAGTAAAATTCAGCAATTATCAGGGTTCAATAGACCCCTTACTCCTTGGGGCCCTGGTGCAGCTGCACCTGCTGCACTAATGGTAGCTATGCCTCTGACCTATTCCATCTCACTGACAAATGCTCTTACACACAATCATGCATTGGACATTAAGAATACTGGATCATCTCATGTGTCATTGAAAGGAACCTAACCAAATGAGAAACTTTTCTGCCTCCGATTTAAGCTCAACAATGTAGATGGCCTCTATAACATTTTTGATAACATTGACCACACATTGAGGTTTGGCAGCATGAGATTCCAGTCACAGAGAAATAAAAATTGCCTGAGGGTGAATAACATCTCTTCTCTGTGAGCGAGCACCGTGGCACTGCCCTGGTACTTGTATATCCAGTATGTACCAGAGATAGTGCATGGTTTTTCATCACTGCCATCTCCTGGCCCACAGAAGGACCTTAGTAATAAAATAGCCTTAGAGGAAGCAGACGGTTAATGGATCGCTAGCTCATTGGACTGCTCTCTGGAAGACCACTTAGGCAAAGACAGATATTACCCATTGAAACAAATGATATTTCTTAAGTTAATCAATAATTTTGAGAAAGCTCTTTGGGCAAGAAGACAAATAAAAGGGCCTTCCTCTCAGAGTGTTGGAATGGTAAAGGGAAGAAAGCACTGCTTAGTCGAGAGATCAATATCATTCATCCTAGTGCTGGCCAGCTGATAACTAGGGCACAACGGCTTCTTTTTCCATCCTTTACACACAATTTCATTCTTCCGATATCCATTATGTCCTTAATTGAGGTTTCTTGAATTCTTTTGTTTATGTCCACAGGTAAATTAGTACTGTACTAATGAGATGTATAGTACCAAGGCACTATTGGAATACGAGAGCTTGAACCTTCGCAAAAGCCAGTTTGGTTCATGCAACAGAAGTTTGAGCCATGGTGGAACAAAGCGCTCTATTATTAAATTCTTCAGTTCAAGTGCATTGGGCAGTGTGACGGACTCTGCCGTTTCCAACAACAAATGATCTTTGATTAGAAACGGGAATGGCAGCATATTCTCCATGAAATCAGTTAGTTCCATATTTTGTTGTCAAGGTTGTGATATAATGTTTTTAAAATGGACACAATGAACTGAAAAGGATCTGGAATTAAACAAGTAACAAGTGTCATATGAGGGTGTTCTATGGGTATTGAAGTAGAGCATTTCTGACGCCAGTGATTGGCAATATGCATTTCGGAGAATGGCACACTGTCAACAGAAGCATTACACTGAGTTGCAAATTTAGAAAAACAACACTTTTGTAGTACTGCCAAATAAGGTGGAATACTGTAGGGAAAAGGAGTTTAACCCCTCCCATGCTCGTGACGGAACCGTTCCGTCACGGCCCACTCGCCGCGCCTACGCGGCGCGAATTCCACGCCTGCGCGACGCGTTCTATTGAGCGGGCGGGGCCGTGACGGAACCGTTCCGTCACAAGCACAGCTCACCCGCGTGCCGTGACGGAGCGGTTCCGTCACGAGCACGGGACCGCCGCGCGGCCCCGGCTCCCCCTTAGCACTGCGGCGGAATAGCCGCCGCAGTGAAGGGGTTAAATGGGGTTGTACTGGGTGTTTGCATTGTTAGTGATCAGAGGAGTACACTATGGTCTAGTTTTCAGGTCATGTTTATGAGCGAGAACAAACAACTGCCTCTTGGTCTTAAGTTTGTTCTTGGTTTGCTGAAGAGGATCTCTCAGATAGGGAGTCCATATCAAGAGGGAATGAAGATTTTATAATTTCTTTTAGACATCATAGTTAGGTTCACAAGGGCTCAGTTTATTTCTGTTTTATTAATTAGTTTCATTAAGATTGAATGTAGATTTTCTGGCACTTCAGAGTGCTATGGTTGTGAAAGAATATATTGTAGGGACGGAAACATAGTCAAAAATGTCCAAATGGTAAAGGGATTATCTCAATCCAACTTTGTACAATCATGATAACCATTTCTGTGGAATTCAGCTGTTGTTTACATTCTTTTCATGAAGCACATGCAGTTTGATTCTGCCATTAGGCTTACGTTAAAAATATTTCACAGTTTGGACATGTAGAGTCCCAGGGTCCTACCTTTCTATTTCAACGATTTAAAAGCTGAATAGGTAAACACGTGCTCAGCTGCTGAGTCCAGGCTCCTGTAAGGTCAATAGTAGAATGCTAGTTTCTACAAACTGACTCGCTGGTGCAGTAGGTCTCATGGAAGGTTCAGGGAACCTTGAGATTGATTCTTGAATCCACAAGATCCATTGGAACAATTTCATATCTAAATTTAAATGGTGGCACTTTTGCAAAATGCAGGTGGGCCATCAGCTGTGGTAAATTGACATTTTTATCTGTGAAGATGATTTTTAAAATTTCTTGGGTAAGTGTTATTCACATAATCATTTGCTGAAGTCCCTTAGAAAGGTAGTTATTTGCAGACTGACATACATAACGGGCCTCAGTTAAGAATTAACAAGACACTATGGCCCAGATTCGCAAAGGTTAATCATCGGGGTAACATTACTTTTGTAATGCTAACCCGACACTAAACCTATTTGGGGATTAACAAACTCTAATTGGTATAGCGTTGATTTGTATGGAAAAGTAACTCAAAGCAGCCCAAAACACTGCTTAACTCTGCTTTGTATTACTTTGCATTGAGGGGGCGTTACATGGGCGTTACCATGCAACCACCCATGCTTTTTGATGCTAAACCCTATCTACTAATATTAGTAGACAGGGTTTAGCGTAAAAAATTAACTGCTGTAAAGCAGGCGTTCGAAGGAGAAATGTTTACATTTCTCCTTTATTTTCTGACTTGCATGCATGCTGCACTGCGAAGCAACACACAAACTGGGAAGAGCGATGAAGTGTGTCTAGGCATAGTATTTTGTACAGCAAGGGTACCCTTCCTGTATAAAACCTATGCTAGACTTGGGCATGCCCCCTAGCACTATGGAGCTAAGGAGTGTGCCTAGCGCACCGCAGTTGAAATCAGCGCCGGCTCTAGGGAAAGGGGAGAAGAGTGCTACATTGCCATGAATATGGCTCTCTCCTGTCCTCTCCCTGTCCCGCATTGCAGTGCAAGCTGTGCTGCATTCCAAGACAGTTTTCCCAATCTGGGTCTATGTTTTGTTGGCTGCAGGCTGGTGAAGGGCTTTACAGAAATACTGAAGTGGAGTGGTAATTTGAAGTGGTTCTTGTTTTGTTTAGTTGTACAGGAAATAGTGAGCTGTTACCACCTGGTATCTCTGCTCCAGAACGAGTGCCAGTCGTTTCAAGTCAATGTTGTTATCATGGTTTCCAGTGCCTGGTCAATTCAGTAGTAGTAAACTAGTCCCTAAAGTGTTTGCCAATTTGTTTTCCATTTGGCATTCACAATCAATTGTAGTGGTGCCAGAGAGAGAGCCAAAAATGAATATTATTTTCTTATTACTGATACAGTACAAGATCACCTAAATGCCTTTTAGAGCACTGTCATATTCAATACCAAGTATCTGGACATTTGCAACACCCATATTTTCCAATCACTGTATAACATAACTTACTACTGAATGACATGTCTAAGAAATTATGTCACCCAAGCATGCACCATAAGGTTTTCCAAAAAAGCCCCCTAAACTCACTTTTCCATAGAGTCACAGAACAGCTTTGGTGTCATCAAAAGCGCATGCTAAGCACCGTACCAATCGGACTCCTCTCAACAGCCTATTGGGATGATGCCTATTAACATTTGCTTTATCCTCTAAAAACAGTTTGTACCTGAAAGCTAGTGCACTGGTATTTGCTTGAAAGAGTGTAGGTCTTCAGTTTTGGTCTTCACTTTGAGAGCAGCATTTAATAACCTGATTTTTGTCATTACAAGTTCTTGTCTGGAAGAGTCAAACCGATACTAAATGCCTCTCTCCCACACATAAGTGATGTTCATTTCTAGGAACTGTGATAGAAGCCCACTGGAGCTGCCTTTCTTTTCCTATTCAAGCCTTCTGAATTTAACTGTTAGCATATTATCCCCTATAGGGGTAAAAACCATCTCCACAGACAAATCCAGGAACCAATACATTATTTCAATGTTGAATTAAACTTGGGGTTTATTAGTCAGTAATGTATGGTGCATATTCGTTTGGATATGTTCGAAGAGAAAATCATTAAGGTAAATGTTTTAAAGAACTTTAACTATACAGTGCTCGAATGTTAAAGGGACCAAGTATTCGTAACGTCTGATGACCAAATAAGGAAAGAAGTATCTCATGAGTGCCATAAGCGAATTGGGTGCAGGGTAACTACCAGGAGACAATGGTTACAGATAGGAAAATTGTGTTTGTGGATTCTGAAGTTCTGTTGGTTGAACACTATCAAACCATAGGACTTTTATTATTGGCGGACAAAGCATATAATCGTTATGATAGTATGGAAAATGTCAGTGTTGAAAACAAGTGTTTTATCACTAAGCACAAGACAGCTTACAGCCTTCAACCACTCCATAAGTGAGCCAAGTCACAATTGAAGCAAGCCTCCCCAATACTGCGATATTGCATTGAAGGGCAAAACAACAGGGTTGCTGCAGATGCAATATAGAATGTCAAAAGCCTCAGTGTTGATTCATTTTATATTACTTATTTTCAGTTTATGTAGCAAGGACAGTACATCAAGACTGTCAGAATGCCTTGCAGTGTGTTTAGTGACAGTTTTACAACGATAAGCAAACAAAAAACAATTTTGGAGAAACACAAATCAATGATGCACACTACATCAAACATTGGCCAAATTAAACATACAAAATATAGACAGGCTATAAATTGAACAAGCATTTGCAATGCAATAGGTCCTGCATTACTGAAGCTTGAACTATTGGCATTGCTAATAATAATGCAACGCCAATAGCTCAACCTTTCAGCATTGCGAGAGCTATAAAAAAGAAAAAGCAGTAAAAGCAATTGCAACACTCATGTTTTAGCTTTAAACATTTTGAGCTAAAGCGCGAATGCTGCAATTGCTTCAAAAGTAAAGAAATAGAAAGCCATTTTTTCTATTTCTTTACTTTCAAAGCAATTGCGGCACCCATGATTTAGCTTAAGATGTTTAAAACTAAAGCGCAGGTGCTGCAATTGTAACAAAAGTAAACAAACAGAAAAAGAATGGCAGGCACGTGTTTTTTTCCCATTTGTTTACTTTAGTTACAATGGCGGCACCCGTGCTTTAGCTTTAAACATCTAAGCACAGGTGCCGCGATTGCTTCAAAAGTAAAGAAATAGGAAAAAAAAATCAATTTCTTTACTTTTGAAGCAATCCCAGCAACCACGCTTTGGCTTAAGATGTTTAAAGCTAAAGCGCGGGTGCCTCCATTGTAAGCAAAGGACATACACAAAAAAAGGCATGAAGCGTTTGGCACAGCAAATTATGAAATAAAAGCGCGTCCGTCATTATTGGAACCGAGGCATGCCACGCTTGTTAACACCTTAGCTGCGTCGAACGTTCAGAACCCAGTGCTGAACGTTCGAATAACGAGCGCTGGCCCGTCGGCCAACGGTCGTACGCAGCACTGGGGAGGTAGCGTTGCCGTCGGCAGCTCTTAAGGGGCTAAATTAATACCTTTTTTAAAAAGCATTACAGCCTCTAACACTATTTTTGTAAATGGTGTTCTCCTGCCTGCTCTTACAGGCAGGAGAAAACCATTTAAGAAAATAGTGCTTCAGTCTGTAATTAAAACCCCCAGATGAACAACACATGTAACAGGATGTGTCCTCATGGGAGGCTGCAAGAAGAGAAAAGGTGGTACTCAGGAGGGACTACTAAGCCACCATTTATGAAGGACAGTGAGGGTGCCAATTAAAAAGATGGGCAGAAAGTGGGTGGAGCTTCGTACCCATATCCTGAATACAGCATGTTGCGAAGAGGCAGTGCAAGCGCTGCCTAGGCGAGACCTAAAAATGAACAACATAGGGGTGAAGCATTCTAGTCAGGTAGAGGGGGGATTTAATAGCCCAATGAGTCAATTCTGGCAATGATGCTGAACTTAGAGACCCATAAATGTTTCTTGAAGGATTCATATGTTAGATATGTTTGGATGCTAGGGAGAATAGAGTTATGGATTTTTGCAGTACTCCCTCTCACAGATTGGGTGAGAGATATTGCCAGCAAGGGGATAGTGCTCCACAGTGAGCACGGACCAATAGAGAATCATTTTTTCATCAGGAATCTTGGGGTACCAGAGTGACTAGCTCTGAGTGTGGTCCCCCACGAGTGTGGAGGCCTTTTGTTAATCAGGTCCTTAGTTTAGAATACCCCACCATGGGTATGAGTTTCCCTGTGAAGGTTACAGGTTGCATCGGTCGGTACCAAAACACTGACCAGAAGCTTTTCTTCCCATACTGTGCGAATTATGATTGTGAAAGGTGAGCCTGAAACAGCCATATTCTCAATAGGAATCCCTCTTAGTGAAAGAGAACAAGAATGTTCTTTTTCTTTCCATCATTATAAAGGCCGAGTACCTCATAAGCAGGTCTCCTGGTTCTATGGTTATTATTTTTTTTTACATTTCTGTCTGCATTTCAATATTTATTTTTTTGACATTTATCTATATTTATCCATATTTATCTTCGGTTTTGTGAAAAAAATGAAGGTGAAACTGGTATATTTCCACATTTATTTAACCGATAAATATGCACTCATGCTTGAATGCCAATGCCTGCCAGGTTTCAGTGATATGAACGCCTGCAGAAGATAAATCAATGCACTTATATGAAAATATATGCAAATTTCAGTATTAACCTTGTGCATATCTACTGCTGTTTAAGTCTGTTTACTAAAATGTCTTTCTGTTCTAACCTTTTCGGGGCTCATGACGGCTCACGGCCGTCATGAGTCACGGTAGGCGTGTGCTCATGACGGGCGGGAGCCGGCAGAACGTTGCCGCTCCACTCACGCGCTGTCAATTCTCCACCTGTGCGGGAGAATTAAACAGTGGGCGGAGTTCTGACGGCTCCCGGCCATCATCAGCACACGCCCTCCGTGATTTATGACGGCCGGGAGCCGTCATGAGTACCGCAGCGCCAAGCCAAACCCTGCCCCCCTCGCACCACGGCAATCCACACAGCTATTGGCCTGGAAGTCATGGCAGAGGGTATTTAGAATCACTAAAAAAGCAACCCAATTTACATTTTTGTCCACATTTAAAAATAAATACAGACAAGAAAATAAATGGTTTTCTGCCTGTATTTGTCTGTAAAAATCAGTAGAAATGGAACACAGGGAGCCTTAATCATAATCCATACAAAAAAACACATAATGTTTCAACATCCTCCCCGCCTGACAAATCAGAGTTTACCACAAACTTCATTGAGGCAGATGCTCCTTTCCTACGACACATTCTGGCAAAGTGTCCCTTTATACCACATGTGGAACAATGTTATTTCATGGGGTGGACAACACTTAATGTATGTTAGATTGTCTTTGCTCCCACATCTATAACATGACAGTGATTGATGGGTTTTCCTCATGTTTCAATACTTTATGCTCTCTATTTCCAGCAGGATTTTTCAATATATTTCTTGCGTTTTTGCTTGTGGTCTTTAGAGCTGCTTTGGCAAATCGTTTAGAAAGTTCTGCTTTTTTTTGCAATAGCAATGCTTCCTTCAAAGTTGTTTCTCTATTATCCGACAGCCGTTCCTTTACATTGGAATCTTTAGCATGCATGACAATCTGATCACTTATCAACTTATCATGCAAGGTTTTAACTTTGCATGGAATCGACAATCATTTTAAATCTGCAACAAAGTAATCTATAGATTTCTGAGCCATCTGATGCCTTTGAAAAATATTCGATCTGTCCACAGAAATACATACTGATGGTGTGAAATAGCTGTCTAAATCTTCTAGTGCATGTGCAAGCACATCAGCGTAATCCGCAGGCATTGTTTTTTTCTCCATGTGATCATACATGTTTAGTTCCTCTGGCCCTAACGTGTAATACAATTTGTTTCCTTCTTGCTGAAAATTCTTACTCAGAATCATCCCCAATTGTGGATATGTAATTGAGGAAATAAGCTTTCCACTGTGGCCATTTCATCAGATGCTCCCCCAGAGACACTAAGAATGGCTGAGGAGGTGAAAAGGAAAATGTTAGCGCATACATTGAAATTCTCCATTCAAGTGATTAGAAAAGAAAAATTATGTAAAAGGAGCAGTAGATATTTCCTGAAAGTTACTCTTGAAATGCTCCAGAAAAAGAGGAATGCGATCCAGAAACATTGCTGTGCATTTAAAACTTTCAGTTAGCTTCCTCATCAAATCCCTCCCTACAGAATCAGGACGACTTGGACGGTGCATTCGGGTTAAAACTTACTTCCCAGAAACTTCATTGACAGATGCTCAAGTGGAAAATGGCACGTTGCCCCACAGTGGTTGTGAAAACAATATTTTTAAATTATAAGGATGTTCGCATGATTAACTTTCAATTAAAGTGAGAGTTCGAAATAGCACCAGCCAGTGCAGATTGCCGAAAATGACCTTTCAGTCTCTGCGTTATCTCCATTTATGTCTTCTAGCGTGCTGCCTTTTAAGGAATTTAAAATTGAAGTGCAAATTAGAGCGCGACAATGCACTAACAATTACACTGCAAATTACAGCACGTTCCATCAGTTGATAAACGCCATATGTAATTTATTTAGAAGTCTCTGAAGGGAATACAGCGCATACAAAGAAGCCGCTGTCTGTGGAGGAACAGGTAGACCCGAGGTTGGTATGGATCATTGGAAATCTCTGCCTGGGTAAGCCTTTAAATGCTAAAAACAAAACCTGAAGCTGATTCACCCAATAGAAATAGGGATCTGAACAATACAAAATAATACATTTTCAAACTTTATAGTTTTCAAAAATCTTATTGTCAGAACCGCTTTCAAAAGGCCACGGGGCACACAGGGGTTACTGGGCGCAACCGTGGGGGTTGAGGCCTTTTACTCCTTATGTCCCGGGGCCTCACTTACTATGGCTCCTGAGTAACTAGGCCAAGTACCCCTTCTGCACTCTCAGGGTTGCGTGGTCTGAGCAGTCCAAGACTCTCGAGAGGAAGGTGTGGATACAGATTAGTGAACATGGGCTCACAACTCAAAATTAGCACAGCAGCAGCAATAAATAATTTGCCAGCCAAATACTAACTTTTATAACAAAAGAGAAGTATTTTATTTCTACTGCGACCCACAAAGGAATAATACAACATACACACACAATTAAGCAGTCCTCCCAGAGGTCGGTGATCTAGTGTTTCTCTGGTGGTTCTCTGTCCAAGTATCAAAAAGGGGGGACAGAGAGGATACACTGGGTTTGTCCTCCAAAAAAGATTCTAAACTAACTTAACAAGAACCCAGCACTGCCTAGGAAAAACTAACCCTCCACTGGACAAGAAAATGTTTTTATGTAAAATCCTCACCCACCAGAGTTACCCCTTGGTGGCATGCTTCATCACTCTGTCCATCCCGTTCCGCAACACTGTGGAAGGCTTTGGCCCTTACTGCATGACAGTCTTACCCCTTGGTGACTACTTCTTGCATACAAGGTTGCTGCACCTGGACCGCACAATGCTTCAGCCCTTACCGTGTGGCAGTCTTTACCACTGCTATCTTCACGGTGGCCCTCTCCTGGCATACGGGGGTCGTCATCTCAGTCCTGCAGGATGTCAATGACCCAATCGGTGCCCTTTCCTCACACAGGCAGTCCACTCAACAGGGGTCCCCACTAGACATCAGTCCCTTCACAGCAGTCCCCTTCCTCAAAGGGCACACTCCTCTTGGAAAACTTGCAGATGCTGGTGCCCCAGGCTCCATGGCAGGAGGTCTTAGGTTCCCTGGGGGGGAACAGTCGGAACACTGAGGTCTGAATCATGAGTGTTCCGACTACACAAGCCCTGCCACGCATGTCTTAACCATGCATATGCCTTAACCACGCATGTGCGTGGTTACCGTAATGTGCGGTTTGGCTTGTGGATGGACGGAAGCAGGGAGAGATCAGCTGTGAGGTAAGTGGGGCTGGAGGGTGTGGCGGGGTACGTTTGTGGGGTGGGGCGGACGGGCTTGTTTTGTGGGCTGGGGTGGGTCAGGGTTGTTTTAAGTGGGGCTAGGGTGTGGATTGGGGTACTTTGGGGGCTGGGGGTTGGGGTTTGTTTTGTGGGCTGGGCTGTTTTAAGTGAGGCTAGGGGTGGGTCAGGGTACTTTTGTGAGATGGGGGTCAGGCTTGTCTTGTGGGCTGGGGTGGGTCAGGGTTGTTGTAAGTGGGGCTAGGGTGTGTATTGGGGTACTTTGGGGGATGGGGGTCAGGGTTTGTTTTGTGGGCTGGGTTGCTTTAAGTGGGGCTAGGGGTGTGGCAGGGTACTTTTGTGAGATGGGGTCGGGGGTAGTTTTCTGAGCTAGGGGTTGGAGTCCCTTTTCGGGGCTGGGGTGATTGGGGCTAGTTTTCAGGGCTGGGGGTGGGGCTAGTATTCAGCGCTGAGGGGTGGGGCAAGTTTTCAGGGGGGGGTCAGAGTAGTTTTAAGGGAGCTTGGGGAGTGTTTTGTGGTAGTTTCTATTTTTAAATTAGGGGTTAGGTTACTAGGCCTCAGGGCAGGGGGAGTGGAATGGGTAGTCAGGGTAGTTTTTAGGGCTTAGGGGAGGGTGGGCAGGGCAGTTCTTAGGGGTGGGTCAGGGCTGGCCAGAGTCAGGTTAAGGGACAGGGTTAAGGGACAGGGTTTTAGGCATTGCTGCAGGGGGAGGGCACAGCGTGGGCTTTGGGAATGGGTAGGGGTATTTGCACCTCATGGTGGGAGGAGGTGGGGGAGTTTGTACCTTAGGGCAGTGGGGAGGGGTGTGGCAACCTTAGCCATGCATACCCCTTTACCATGCATGACTTTACCACGAAAATTCATGGTAAAGGCTTGCGTTATAAAGCAATGCATGGTTAAGACGCAGTCATTATTCAGACCGCGTTATCTAGGCATGCAGGGGTTAGGAATTTTGTTCTTCTGCCATATAACCTTCCCTGTGTGATGCCTCTCACACAGCAGCGAGACTAGCAGACCTTGGCCCCCAGTCCTGGCCACGGGTAGGAGTCTTGCAGAGCTTCCCCTCCTCACCAGCCCATTTAGCTGCTTGGCAGATGGCAATTTTGGTGTCCCAAGCTCCTCTTCTTATAGTTTCCAGACACCAAATGTGATTTAGTGTCTGAGGGCCAGATGTAGGAAGTGTAATTCCGGCCTGTAACGGCTGAAATTACTGAATTTCGGCCGTTACCGACCGGAATTAGGCTAGATGTAGGTGCCCAAATTGCTAATTCGGTAATTTACTGATTCGGTATTTTAAGGAACCGGTAAATTACCGATTCCTTAAAATACTGAATAAGTAAATTACCGAATTAGCAATGTAGGGAGCACTCAAATGAGTGCTTTCCCCTTTTTGGGATTCGTTATTTACCACCAACTACAAGTTGGTGGTAAATAAAGAAAAAAACCCAAAAAGCAATTTCATGCAAATTGCTTCAGTGCCATATTGCAGACATACATGCCCTTACGGCATGCATGTCTGCAACATGTGCACCCATACACAATTAATGGGTGCAACAGAGTGTAAAAGTGACACCCTGCCACCCCTTAAATGTTTCCCCCAATTACCGAATCGGTATTTACCAATTCAGTAATTGACATTCATTCCTATGGGCCTGGAGGCCCATAGGAATGAATGTCAATTACCGAATCGGTAAATACCGATTTGGTAATTACCGAAACTTACCGATTCGGTAATTTTTTCGGTAAAATTACCTACAGCCCTTTTGCCTGTTCTCAAATACCGAATCGGTATGATTCGGTATTTAAGAATCGGCAATCTGGGATTACCTACATCTAGCCCTGAGTCTTTTAGTCCTCTACTGCCTCTTGAGAAGCAGTCTGTCACAGCAGGGATTTCTCCAAGGCTAATAGACCCACAACACAGTCCATGGGAGTGACGAGTTCACACCTGGATGTCAGCCAAAGTAGTGATATGTACATTAAAAGGATATCCCAGGGCTCCCAGCCCAACTCTTTATGATTCTCGTAATAACCCCATCTGCTTCCTCAGATGTGCCAAGGCCCCTATCTTGTGTCCTCTTACTGAATCAAAGAGCACCCTTTAAAGTGCACAGCCCACCCCACTGTGTGCCCCATCCAGATTACAAATCTGTCTGGGGGATCTCTCTACCTCCACTCCATGTTTCACCATGCATACCGGGGTCTCTCAAAATGGAACCCAGGACTCTCTGTGTGTTCAACCATCCACAGGCACACAGGCCCCTAGTGCATGCATACAGCATACATGCACTGCACAGTACCATATGCCACTTGTGCTATATCGTTCAGAGGCACACATACATCCAGCAAGTGCATTTCACATGTACTCACTAGCCAGCACTGTATCCTTTGTGTACTATAGCACTCACAGAGACACATACACACAGCACAGCCACTTATCCTGAATGTGCTGCACATCACTACATCCTTCAGGTTCTATACCACTCTCGGGCACATGCACCTTCAGCACATGCATACACCATACACACACTACTCAGTACAGCATTGTGCCTGTATGGCACCATACCCAGATACACATACACCCAGCACAGATACACCACTTCTGCCCTGCACAGTACTTCACACCAAAGTGATGTAGCCAAGAGTGAGTTAAGCAAAAAGCAGTGGAACTTGAAAAAGTGAGTGAATCAGTAGGCCCCACTTCAGTGAAACAGGTTAAAAAAGGACCTGTTCACTACTACTGATCCCTACACGATATGCTGCCACTACCGTGCTTGTGGTACTTAACTCCTGGTGAAGGCAGTAGCCTTTGACCACTATGAGGGTAGCAATTTGGCCGCACCTCCGTCAGACAGGGCTATGTCATGGTGCACATGCATATCCGGTTTTGTCTTTGACAACAAAAATCAGCATCAGGGATCCAGACATCAGTATAGTTTGGACACTCAGGCAAGGGGTGCATGTCCACTGCCATGCAGAGGGCCTTTCCGTCCTAACACTTACTTTCCCCTTAACCACAAACAACTTTTCCAGCTGTTTGTCCTCTAAGCCCGCCACTGAATAAACAAAGATATACTGCCATGAGGAGAGCATGGTACATAAATTAGCCCAGGCCCCTTGGCATAAAACATTTCTTTCAGTAGGATCTCCTCAAATATTTCTGGAAACCTAAGCAAGATAGAGATTCCACACACATTATAATTCCACCAGACTTACTCCAGTGGAGTTGTATGTTAGACGATGGACTATAAGAATATTGTGCTGCAAAAATATAGTAGCAAAAATGCCAACGAACAAAGGTAAGTATAAATTTACTATTCTTAACTCCATATCGTCGTACCTTGAAGTCACATGTCATGCAGGTACATATATGTCGAGTTAAATCACAATAATGCTAAAATTATATATATTTACATTGTCGATATTTTGCTAAAACATATTATTCTACAATATTTTGGTATCACAATATTTAGTACTTAATATTCTGACAATAAGGGCAAGATTTACTAGTTTGTCATGCAGCGCAGTGCGGCAGCCGCAAATGCTGTGCTGCACTCTGTGATATGTATAGAAATAAGGCACTCTTCACCCCTCTCCCTAAAGCTGGTGCAGAAAAGTGCGTCCATGCACATTGGACACACCTTGGTACCATAGTGCAAGGGTGTTTCCCTGAGTCTAGCATAGGTTTTGTCCTGGAAGGGCACCCTTCTAGTAATAAATAGTAGACTAGACTAACTTTAAACTTTTTCCCACTTGTGTGTGTGCTGTACAGTGCAACGCACATACAAGTCAGCAAAGAAAGAAGACATAAAAGCATTTCTCCTTCATAGCACCTATCTGAAATGGGCGCTATTTTCTGATGCTAAACCTTGTCTACTTTTTTAAGTAAATGGGGGTTAGCGTCAGAAACCTTGGGTGGTTGCATGGCTACGCACTGCTTTGCATTACTTTCAAGTGATTTTCTATCATAAAACAGGTTTTACACTGGAAAGAGGTGAAAAAAGATTTAGCGTCATCTTAGTAAATAAACTCTGAAATCTCCTGGGAATTTTCCCAAACCAGATAATCTACTAAATTTTTCCTGGCCGAGATTTGCATTACTCAATTTTTTCTTTATATCCATATGGGAAATAGTTTCCCTCCAAGGCTGTCTCCACCACTGTGCAATAAGCGAGGGTTTCCATCCCTTTCCCAACCTGGAAAAGCACTTACGCCATCTACATATTACAAGAATAATTTTACATGCGTTTTCAGCGCAGGCATGAATCCATCAAATGTTTGAGCCTTAGCACCCATTTTCCAACACCTCCGGCTCAATTTTATTGTTGTGAGCAAAATGCCTTACTATCGGATTGTCTGCAGTACTGACACGCACTACCATATGCAGATGTTTGGTGTTCCTCATTCTGAGATTCAGAATTAAGGAATGTTCACTCTGTTGATTTTTTGGGCCTCTGATTTATACTCGGTTCACAAACAAAAATTGTGAATTTGGCCCTGTGTTCATATGTTGAACATATAAACAAAACCCACACTTTATTATTATTTGCTGCTAAACAGCACTTACTGCTGCAAAAAAGAAATTGGGCAAAATACCAACCTCATATTATATGTAATATGGTGCTAAATGGTATCCCCTATGCAAATTAGCCCCACCCAGTGAATTTAGGTAATCCACTACCAGGACACATTCCTTTAACGTACTCTGAGGTTTTTAAGGCATGAAACCCTCCTCAAAATTTGACCTCTGGGAGGAGTTTGTGAACTTTGCACTTTTAAAATGTAGTGTAGTTTCTATTAAAGTTGCCAACTTTAGTTGCCCTTCCACTTGGTACCTGAGGGTTAAATTTACAACAAAAAACCCTATCCCATTTAGTGTAATCTTGCTTACCCTGGGTGCCTAACCATCCTATTGTAGTGACCCTGCGTCTAGAAAGGAATCACATGGAGTATTTGATCAGTGTCTCCAAGAGCTATGCCCCTATCTCTTCTATGTGAACTCCAAATGGTGTACATACTAAGTTTGTTTAACTGTTCCATGGCATTGTGCCGCAGTCTGTTCTGTGTGAACCCCGCAGGATATATAACCTGGTTACATAACAGTGCCTCCAGGGTTTGTGTCTATGTCACTTCTTGGTGTTCCCCATACACCACACTCCTGTGGTGGGCCCCACCTTTACTCGTCCTATGTACTCTGTGCAGGTCTCAACTTTAGGATAGTGATCACTCTTAAAATGGTAGGCATGCACCTATTCTCAAACTATCCACAACACCTCGTGCTTACTAAGTGATGTTTGCCACTCCATGTTTGAAGCACGTCTTAGAACCGCATGCAGAAATCCACCGACCAAGCTACATCAGCACCCTATCGAACATGCACTTTCAAAGGGAGCTGCAGCACTGTCGAACCTTACACAAAACATGCTAGAATGACCCACTTTTAGCTAAATGAGATCACAGTTGTGGAACGAAAGTAAACATGTCTAATTGTTGTAGTATACAACAACAAATTAGATAGATAGATAGATAGATAGATAGATAGATAGATAGATAGATAGATAGATAGATAGATAGATAGATAGATAGATAGATAGAGAGAGAGAGAGAGATAGAGAGAGAGAGAGAGAGAGAGAGAGAGAGAGAGAGAGAGAGAGAGAGAGAGAGAGAGATATTGGTGGGTGGGTGGGTGGGTACGTAGATAGATAGGTAGATAGATAGATAGATAGATGGATAGATAATGTACAAAGCTTAGCCTTCTCAGCTACCGTGACAAACACGGAAGCACGTGTGTTTTAAGTGTTTGAATGTTTGCAGTGACTGAGCATACTGGCGTAAATGCGATGCAAGAACAGTGTGGCCTATTGGCAGCAATAATATAAATCTGTGAGGGAGTTGGCGGTCGTTTGTGATCATCAGTCGCATTTCATTGCTAGCAGCCTCACCTAAACTTGGGCGGTAATGAAAAATCCTTCCGTTTCAACACTGAGTGCCAAATCTGGAGGAGAACTCACTGATGAAATTTCCTCAATCACTCTATTCAGCCCGAGGAGAAAATAGCACCAGCAGATTCTCCTTCAAATCGAAGGATTTTCTATTACTGCCCACCTTCTAAATCAGTTGTGAAGACACTAGAAAACAACAAGGCTTCTCAATACCGAGAGATATGAGTTTTCATCATAATCAATGCAATCAGGCACTATAAATACTAGTAAAATTATTCCAACATTTTTTAAAAGTGAAACAGCAACAGGTTTATAACAAAATGTGCCTGGTCCTGTAGATGTTAAGATATTAAAGTAAATGCAGCATTTGCACAAATAGCAAATTTTCTAGATGGGTTGATTGCCCTAACTTTGATTCTTACCTTGACAAGTTCCGTTTTTCTCTTCATACCCCGGCTGGCACAAGCATTTTCCAATTGGAACTAGCCACTCTCCCTCAGCGCTGCAGTGCATTCTGGGAGGCTCATCCGTTACTGAGTTGTTCACGCATAATCCGGATACTTCCAGAAGTTGGGAAGAGTCAGACCCTGTAATTGTGTCTGGAAAAATTGCCAGGTTCCGTACCACGGAGGGGCACTTTTTATAGTACACCCGCACAGACACAAGTGCAATGCAAGCCCCGACATCTTGAAAAGCTAGGTAAAATCCTTTCTTGGTCAGAGGTCCCACATCTCTTACTTCTGTGTTGAGCTTCATGACACGGTCCCCTAAATCGAGCTCAGTGAAACTCTCATCTGCTGCAATAGTATCAATCTTGATGTACTGGTTTTCTCTAATATTCCTCCCATCCTCATCATCAGATTCAAAATAGTACATGTTAAATGTTTCCTTGCAGGTCCCGAGCCCCCCAGGAAGGCTGTTACAGTCCCGGAGAGTGAATTTGAGCTCGATGAAGATCCTGGCAGCACCTTCGTTTGAGATCCAACTGGTTAAAAGCCAATTGTTCTGGTTGAGGTCCATCACTTTGCACACTTGATAGGTGTGTATCGGAGCATAATTTTCATCCACCTCACCAATTTCCTCCCACTGTGCAGAAAAAGAATAACAAAACACATTGTTACTAAAGCAACCCCAACCTAGTTTTCTACTTTCTCTCATAACTTCAGCTGACAGCACTCTCTCATAATTCCCACATCCTACAGACAAGTGGAACATATCTGCAAGAAAATTAATTATTTGCACATTTTTCTCAATTTCATAGACTTAACCATCACAACACCTATGTCTATTACTTCAGGTAACTTCAGGTTGTAGTACGGCAGATGGTATGCTATATAAACTCTCCATCACTAACCTTTCTATACCCTTGACTAGCTCTCCTATTACCATTATAAAAATATCACCCCCACCTCATATTTTCTGTTGTTAATGGTCTCATTAGCCTAGGTTCTAGTTCTCAAAACACAATTCTACCATAACCTTCTAAGCATGCGCCCGGAGTGGGTTTTTTTCTCTTTGAAATGGTAGTTGTGGGTTCTCTTGTATGTCTTGATACTGGCGGAGTGTCTTCCTGGAATTATGAGTTAGGCTTGCAAAATGGGGAATAACTGTTCAGACCCAGATTTTCCTGCTGGTATTCTACATGGAATTCTCAATGCCAGGGGTTTAATGCAGATATTTATCAGCTGCTCTTCAACAGATGGAAAATGTCTCTGAGTCCTCCTGTGTGGAGTTGAGGGATGAAGAAGCATGTGGGGGAGGTATTGAAGGAGAAGATGTCATCTGGTGGAAGAGTATTTGCTGAGCAGTTGCCTTAGCTGAGGTTTGGGCAGGGGCCATGGAATGGCACTGGGCTGCAATGCAGCCCTTTCCCAAGTGATTTTACTAGCTGGAATTTCCAGCCAATAAAATTAGAACTTCTGTTCCCAGTCACACTGGCAGGAACACTGGCCAGTCACACTGGGCAGTGCAAAGTGGAATACCACATGAAAACTCCACTCTAAACAACTTGTAATCAGGCCTTAGTGTGTAATATATGCTAGCTGGCACAAGCGCTCCTGGCCGGGTTGAAGAGTGACTAATGGAGGGGCGGCGTGGTTAAACAATTCGGCTTTCCGCTTTGCTCAGTGTGGTAGCATATAATTCTAGTTGTCAGAAATCTGTGTGCGTTCAGTGTTGCCCAATGAATACATTACACATGCAGCTCACTTGCTGCAGGACTCCTTCAGTTCTAATTTGGATGAAGTTGAAGTTATTTCTAGTTTTTTTAATATTTGGCCACCTCCCCTCAAACACATATACATGCAACATGACACTCTTGTTAATCACTGGTTTTAAGAAGAGACACTGGAATGAGTCTCTGTCTTTCTAATGCTTTCACTCTTTCTTGTGAAATTCATAAACCTCATTGCGTCCCAATAAATAAGAAATAGCCACCTAACCCAGAATATGACCAGAATCCAATACCCGGGAAACAACATCACAAGCGGATTCAGAATCCAGTGTGCATTAGTAACCTTTGAACCATGGAAATTCTCTACACTGCCAAAGGCAGCAAGATTATACCACTGGATGAATGTGCATTACACAAAGGCAGATACCATAACATAAAACAATGTATCTTCCTTTTAGTTACATTTTTTAACATTGTACTACCCCTCTTCTTAGTTTACTTCATCTACTTACGTACCACAAGCTGCTTAACCACAACCGTATGTCGCTCTCTGTGGAACTATGGATTGGTAACAGTGGATAAAGGGAATGTTTTTCACTGTGGGGTTCTTAGTGACATCAAATAGAAATCGGGAAGGAAGATCTTGTTGCCTATTATGCCTCTCAGAACAAGTTGAGAAACACCCATGTTATTCAGTACTTACCTATCTATAATTTTATGTTAGGGATGCCCCCTTGAGTTATCAGCCCCTGCTTTCATCACCTACATAAGCTCAGAGGAGTAATGGGAGACCCATACGTAAAGTCAACCCCCCATCCTTCCTAAAGATATCAAAAAAACACACCTGGCCTCTTGGCATCTATCCGCAGTCCTATTCTTTACACTCCTCAGCTGCCTAATTTGGAAAAACTTACCTGACCACCTGGCAACCGCCACTAGCACCCTCTACATTTTCCCACTCCACACCCAAATTGTAAAAATAAATATCTGGGCTCCTGCCACCCAACCCGACCACCCTTTTCATTTGCCTCCCCTCTCCCTGCTCAAATGTAAGAAAAACACTACTCACCTGCCACCCAGACCCACTCTCCTCTGTGTCAGCCCTCGACCTACCTCCCAAAACTTCGCTCTTCACTATCACATTGAGAGTGGAGCGAGCCGGCATCCCGCTGCACAGAGCCACTGGTCAGCGCAGTATGTTTTTACTTGTGAACATGTGTCTGCAGAGAACTGCGCTGACAGGAAATTGTGGCGGTTGATGCATGCAGTGTTCCAGTTTCCACCTTCTCCTGCCTTCCTGGGGACTGTGGAGACGCACGAGAGGTAATGGAAGTCAGTTGAGCCTGCCAGATACCATTCCATTGCTTTGCTTGAGTCTCTGGAGACAAGGACGAGGTAGTGGAGCACCCTTGCTATATCACAGCAGTGAATAACCTGATTTCGATCTGTTATTCACTCTTATGGTTTCCATTTGAAGCCATACATTACAAATAATATATTCAGTGGGACCAATGTACCAATTTTGGAGCATTTTGTAAAGGATTTCATACAAAATGATAAAAATTGCACAAACAGACCCCCATCCACCCATTCATTGTCCTTTACATGTGCACCGCGTCTTCTCTCCAAAGAACTCGGGTGTTCTGCAGGACCGCTGAGCACAGCGCTCGCTCCTACTCAATTGGTATTCATCGTACCTTCCATGAACAGCTAAAGCCAAGTGGGAACGGAACATTAGGCTCACAGAGATGTTCGAGGTTGATGCTTTCGACAGCAGTTATCCACCTACCAGTGCAGTTCTGACAGCCATGAATCTCACTTACGGAGCCATCTCTTTCATATCGGTGGCTCTTATGTTCTATGCGCTGCATTGCACAAAGTGGATCTTCACGCCGGATCAAGTGCCTAGTGACTCATAGGCAACTTACTCTGGTTTTGCCTCAGCTGGGTTGTTGGCCACATTTCTCACACATTTTCAACATTTTTTATTGTTTGTGTGTAATTATTGTGACGTGAGCATCCTCATCGTTCGTTGAATTCAGAGAAATCATCATGTCTTTTACCACAATCATAGGGTTTAGAATTATGCTAAATTACACCATTGTGCTCACTAAGAAATTGTCAATAAGCATAAGAATACGGTTTATGTAGAGGCAACTGAACAGTCCAATCATTTGCCATTTTCCAAAAGTAAATTCCTGTTCTATGATAAAAAGAATTTAAATTCCATCTCTTGGCCAACTGCCACTCATGATAAACTTTACATTCATATATTATGAAAGCTATCAAAGCACATTGTGTTCATCAACTGGGTGTACTATCAACCTTATACACACAATTGACTGGAAACATAATGCAACTTTGCGTAGTTTCAGTGTTTAATTTATCTGTGTTAAATAAATCGATAGCCTAATTGGAAAGAAGCAGGAATATCGTTAAAGTCTTACTTATGCAGGAAAAATATATTTGTATGAAACTACCCTGAATGGGTAACTGTCATAGAGATTATCATACTCTCGTGACCTTTAAGCAAACATTCCAACTTCTGGGTGGCAGTAAACCACCTTTATCGTTCAGGCTAAATCTGAAAATTTCATATGTGTCAGCCTAGTGGCTGGCCCACTTCTGCTGCACAGGCCAGTCAATAAGTCCCTGCAATCCATGGTAAAATTACAAAATGAAATTGTATGCTCTTATCATTAACAAAGCATCAACAACGTATGGTAGACATGTTTCTTTCACACGCAATCGTTATTGCAATTCAAACCATACCTAGCATACATCTAGAAGTCTAGATGATCCTGCTGAGTATGAACTCTCCAAACAGACTCTTCACAAGGCGACTGACTTACTTCACTTAAAGATCACAGAAGGACCAAAGCACAGTAACCAAAGTCCTCCTACATATCAGACAGATAGGACATGTTCCCTCCACATTAAAAACATCTCACTGGAATCCGTTAACTCCTTCGGTGCTCATGACGGCTCCCGGCCGTCATGAGTCACAGTAGACGTGTGCTCATGATGACCAGGAGCCATCAGAACGTTGCCGCTTCGCCCATGCGCAGTTAATTCCACGCTGGTGCGGGAGAATTAATCAGTGGGCGGAGTTCTGATGGCTCCCAGCTGTCATGAGCACACGCCCGCCGTGATTTATGACGGCCGGGAGCCGTCATGAGTACCTGATCGCCACGCCCAAACCAGCCCCCCCCCCTCGCACTGCGGCAAAATTCGTGCCAAGGCGAAGGGGTTAATTAACTTGACCACATTCAAGGCCCTCTATATTACAAATATAGCACATTGTGATGAAGGCTAGAATACCTCCAGAAAGAGGTATTCAAATAACTTGACCGCACACTCTAAGATTAGGTCGAGCCCACTAAGTTCCCCTGTCTGCTTTTAGAAAACAATAATTGGTAGGAAATACTTCTGTCCATAAATCTGATCTGTGGAATCTTGCTCTCACATTTGTTGAATGTAGGTCTATGGCTTTTAGGGAGACAGTCAAAACATGGCTATTCACTCCAACATAATGAAATTGTGAATAGCAACATAGTGAATTAAATCCAAAATTCATACACTTTCTGATCTAGTAAAGTACATTTTTATCGGATTTTAGGAGAATAATGAGAAGGAGACACTGGGGCAAAGACAGAGGAAAACAGAACAACGCACAGTCAGCTAAAACAATGCACCACTGGATCAAGTCAGAATCACAATCACAGGGATGACTCCACAGCAAGAATATTCTTTACTTATCAATTGGATACGAATAATTACAGACACACTCTCTCTAGGGCCAAATTACTATTATCCATCACTAAAACGCACAGAAGAACCCTACAAGTCCTTCACTATTGAAATATTGAGGAAAAGAGCAAATTAAAAAATTGTTATAGAAATGCAAATATAAATTAGCTTCAAGTACAGCAACACTTGAAGGTCTGAGTTTATGCATTATAACTTTAAATCTTGATATATTATCTTCCTTATAAATCTATACTCTTTCAATGTAGTTATGTATCTATATATTTATTACTTTACTCCTACTGTATAAAAAAAACATATGTCTCTCTCCAATGCACTACTCTGTCTCACCATAAACCTCTCTCAATATATACTCTAAACTGGTTACCACATCACACCCGTAAGTAAAATATCAAGTGAGACAGAGAAATCTACAGGTTCAGCAACTAAATATCAGCAAATGCAACTCACAATTGGCTGACACAGTCTATCTGATCGGATTCAAGAACTATGTGTGAGTCTGTCATAGACCACTGGAGGAGGTACGTCTTCAACGGTCCCCAATTGTTTTATCAATTCTATATACAAGTGTAAGGAAGGAGGAATTAAGGAGATTTCTTAACCAACAACGCTGTAACACAAGGAACAGATTTTCTACTGAAGATACTTAAGAGGAAAGATGTATCTAAATATTCTTTTTCAAACAGGTCAATGCCAAATGAACTGGCCTTCCACAAAGAAGCTAGTGAAGATGTTTGTCTTCAAACGATGAGTATTCTTTAGAATGTTTACTCAAAGCTGAAATCCCGAGGGTCACTTGGCTTCGGAGGGTTGTGATTGGACTTGCCCAAGTCACAGGGAATCTCAGGAGGTGGCAATATTTCATCAGTGCAATTTATTTACCAAGTAGTACTATACAGTATCGCCCATCACCTTTGAGTCACTTCAGAGAGCAATGGACTACATGCATATGCTGCAGGTGAAACATTTAAGCAGATTTTCCAGATGTCTGAAGAAGACGTTCCAGTTATTGTCAGTGAAAAACTTCACCTTTTCTTCTCATCAGAAAACAAGCCACGATTGTAAAACTCTTAGTGGAGGTGGAACCATTTTAGAATACCACACACTGGTCTGGCGTCAGAGAGTTACTTAACAAAGAACTCACATGAGAAACTTCTCTCACCACAGAACTAGATGGCAACACAGTGAATGTAGTAGCAAAACATGTCTTTGGCACTGCAACAAAGTGTATCACTTTAGAGGCATAAGTAGTGCCTGTGTCCTGAATGTCTACTTCTGTGACCCCTTACTTCTAATATTTCAATCGTAGACTGAGGATTCTGGAATGCTGGTTCTGTCGAGAATGATCAGAATGTGATGTAGTCAAAATATTTCCTATGAAATTTCATGTTGTTTTGGGGTTTAATAACTAAATGACCACAGAAAAGACAATTGTAATCTCAATAAACCCACAGACTCACTGCTTGTCTGGTGATAAATCCACAGTGCTGTCAGGCATTATTATGGCATGGTAGACAGAGATTTGATTCACTGGGAATTCAACAAATAGTACCTAGTGATATGCGCTTAAAACACTGTTGTTTGGTGGTCCTACAACAACTCTGAGGCTGGTACAATTTAAAATAATATATATATGAGATAAAGTACATCCTGCTATAAATGAGAACGGATATCTCAAATCACAGAGAAATTCTGTAACAATATAGGAGAAAGAGGCCAAAGGAAGAGTGTATTTATGAGTGTATTTATAAGGCCATGGTAATCCAAGATGACTTGAACTATCCTTTAACGTGCGACAAGGAGTACTTTATTCCTTATAATATATGGAAACACTCAAACCCTTCTGACAAACTCCATAAATCATTGAAACCTTGATTTTCCATATAAAATACAGTATTAGGGTTACAGAATAAAATCAGGATATGTGGTGTGAAATTAAACATATTGAAAAACAGTTCGCAATTTGTTAAATAAAGTCAGAATCAGTTTAAATGCAAGTCAGATCTAAAAATGCTGTACGCCAGAATGAGTGGCTTGCAGAGAAATTCAATATTTCCTGCAATGAACTGTAGCATGCATAAACTAAAGCTGTTACCATAAATATCACCTTTCTGCTGATCGCTATTCATTTCAGAAAAACACATCATAAGAACGAAAAGCATGTGTGTTTTTCTTATTTAAATTGCAGCTTTAATTATGCTCTGTGACTACCCTTTCACTGTCACTGCTGGTTCGAGCAGCAGGAATTATGATTTCACAACTCAAATGTAATACTTTTTACAGTTGAGAAAATATGCCATTGTTATTGCAGGTGAATTTATATACTCAAAATATGGGTTACATTCTGATTCAAACATTTTAGGAGCAAATAAGAGCAGAGGTATCCGCAGTGCTGAGAAAGAAAGAGGGGGTTCTGTCCCCACCCATGCCTTAGTATAGTCAGATATTATTTTCTCGAGATTACAAGAATAGGAGGGCTAAGGGTGCCAGGACTGGCACAGAGGAATGCACTGATAAATAAATAGTACATGAGAAGGTTGTACATAAAAGCTGAGGGTGTCCCAGTGGTATGGCTTACGTCAAGAATAAGAGGAACGAGTATGCCTTGTATTTAATCATTAAGACATTAAGCTGAGACTTGGATCATAAAAAAGGCACATGAATAACATATATAACTATCTCCTACCATGTTAAAGAAAGCAGTAAAGAAGTATAAAGAGGATAACCACATGTGCAATGCACTGTAAAGCCAATAAAATTATTTAAGACCAAACTATGTCTCTCACATTTAAATTCACTGACATATACAAGCCATTTACCTCCACAAAGGAACTGGTACATTATACAAATAATAGTTCCACACACAATGTTGCCAAAATAGACTTTTACAAAATAACCAATATAAAATAGCCAACCACAAACTGAAACACAGTGAGGTAAAATCACAATACCGTTACATTTTTTCAGAGTTCAAGTTAGTAAAGTGTTTCGTTCTATTTTCTTCACAGAAATTGCATTTTATATCCAGCCCCTGATAAGTTTCATATTATTTGTCAAAAATTGCAGAATGCTTTCAAAAGCTGACACCTTGCTGAAAGACAACGAGCCGCCAAAAATAATACAGGACGTGCCTGCCAAAACAACTTGTTCAGCTGAGAACATGACACTTCTTAGTGAAAGGAAAGGTATATTTCATTTATTCTGGTGGGGTTTTAGCTGTCTGTTTGCAGCCCACAATGTGATCAGAGTTGCAGGTAAATTTCAATGGGAATCTGGATTTATGAAATCTGTTAGGAGTATCTACATTTTGCTTGCTGGAAGTAGGTACTGTTTTGTCATTGGCCTCATATTCCGAATGTTAATAGGTGTGTTGTCCTATTGTTTATTAATTTTGACTCTGACCAGATTTTGGGCCAAATGTGGAACAGAAATAAACAAGCATTGGAAAAGCCGACAGATCTCACCTATGCATGAGCTATTGGCTTTGCCCATGTGTTTAAGCCATTTTGTACACCAGAGTGGCTGCTGTTCAACATGATTAAAAGTTAGTTGCATAGAGGGGGGTGGTGTTGATTGTCGTAGAGTGGAATAGCGGAGAGTGAAGTTGGGTGGCATGGCATGGAGTGTTGTGTATTGGAGTGGCATAGAGAGGAGTCACGTAGAGTGGTGTACAGTAAAGTGGCATAGAGTAAGAGTGGAGAAGTGTAGAGTGCATTGGCATAGAGTTGCAAGGTATAATGGCATAAAGAGCAGCAGCATAGAATTCACTGGAGTACAATGCAGCATTAGCTATTAAAGTGAAAATGCGGCATGGGTGCTGTTATAAAAAAACATGTTTGTCAAGTTGACAAACAGATGCTTACAAAAAAAAACATCTGTTTGCCAACTTGACAAACAGATGTTTTTTGTCAAAGCGCCCCATGCCACGGTTTCCCTTTAATGTCAACCACACCCCTTTCTTTAGACACAGTTTGTCTAAAGAAAGAGTGGCGGCCACCATGAATGTGAAAGTGTCGCTTGGGCGCTAGTAATTTGCAATGCAATAGGTTCGCATTTGTGAGAGTTCAAGCTATTGCATTGCCAGTAGTCCAACCTCTGGTAAATGCGAGACCTATTGCATTCCAAATGCTTGTTTTTAAACTTGGTATCACTTTCTGGGCCTTGGTTGCATTACATTATAACAAATTTAACACTCAAATATATCAATATGCAACAGAAAGGAGACCAGTACATGTTTGCAAAGGTCCTTCCACAGCGCGGCAATACATGTTGTCACATTTTCGTAACTTTTTAACAATTTAAACTAGAAACAATGTTGTTGTTGTTAAAATCTGCAGATTATGCTGCAGATGATGGATTAGGTGGCAAATGCAGCAAATCTATAACTATGCGAAAATAGCTGTGGCAGTACATTTGCATAATTCCAGTGGCCCTGCAATAGCCCACTACGATAACTCTCTATAAGTACCTCAGTACACTGGTAACAACCTGTTCTATAATACAAGCAGGCCAATTATACCCCTCTTTAATATGTGTCTAACTTTGCTGTTAATACACAAGCATTAGTAAGGTACATTTTGCCTTCTGTGTTATACATTTTTTGCAGGTGGTTGTTGCCACATTGTTCATAGGGTATAAATGAAAAGATACTGTATAAGATGTTTGAAGAAGGATGTTTCTTATACCACCCTTTTCCATTTACCCTGGTGCCTTTTCTTCAATTTTTAGGCTACATGATTGGGCCCCAACTGTGTTTCGTCCAAATGGAATAGCCCTCTGGACAACATGTATGTAAGTTAAAAGCACTTTCCCAGGTACCTCATAATCTGGAACCAACCTTCACTCACCTGGTCCTGATAAAAAGCGGCTTACCTGTTCGAGCTACTAATGGCTGAAACATGTCGACCTGATGCACTAGATGTGTGGGATCAGTAGTTCTTCCTAACGGGTTTGCCTTTCTGTTAACCTTATCCCATCCCGTTTTTAATCTTCATTTAATATACTTCTTGGGATTGGAGATTATTTTAATTTAAACACACATAACATCTCTCCTAACAAAGACTAATTATCTTCAGAAAGGAGGTTTTTTCACCTGAAGAACAGGACACTTAATGAGATAGGACCCTATCATGATGCTAACCACGACATCACCATAGTCGAGAAAAGACACCACCTTTGAGGTTGAATACATGGATGAGGGTCTTCAACTGAGTCCTTCACAATTTTCTAGCACCTAATGTTTTTGAATTGAGGTTCACTTCTTTTGATTATTTATACTGGCATTGGAGGTAAAGTGAACCCATACTCCTCACCTCTTCCTTCCCTACTAATTGATGTAGAGTAGAGTGGTGCATAATAGAATGGCACAAAGTAGAGTGATGCAGAGCAGAGTGGCTGAAAGTGCACTGGCATATAATGCAGTAGTGCAGAGTAGAGTGGGGTAGAGTGCAGTGGCATAGAGTGCAATGTCATAGAGTGCAGTGGGGCAGAGTACAGGAGAGTGTCATAGAGTGCAGTTGTGTACAATGGAGTGGAGTTGCACAGAGCGCACTGGTGTAGAGTGCATTGGCGTACAGTGTTGCAAAGTAGAGTGAAATGATTTGTAGTGCAGTGGAATAGAATGCAGCATTGTAGAATGTAGTGGCATACATTAGAGTGGTTCACAATAGAGAACAATGGCTTAGAGTGGAGTGGTGCAAAGTAGAGTTTCACAAATGCAGTGGTGTAGAATGCAGTGGCGTAAAGCACATGGTGATTAGAGTGGCACAGAGTGCAGTGGCATACAGTAGTGCAGAGTAGAGTGGTGCTGAGTAGAGTTTAGTGGTGCGGAGTGTCAGAGTGCAGTGTCAAAGTAGATTTTTTCAGAGTCAAGTGGAGTAGCATTGAGTGGAGCGGTGCAGGGTAGAGTACAGTGGCATAGCGTATTGGCGTAAAGTGGTGTAGAGTGCAGTAGTGCAGAGTAGAACAGAGTGGTGTACAGTGGATTGGCATAGAGTGCCCAGGTGAACGGTGGAGTGGTACAGAGTAGAGCACACTGGCGTAAAGTGTATTGGCTTAGAGTGCAGTTGCACAGAGTGGAGAGGAGTAGCCCAGACTACAGTGGAGTAGAGTAGAGTGGTGCAGAATAGAGCGGAGTGGTTGACAGTGAAGTGGCTTAGAGAGCAGTGGTATAGAGTGGAGTGGTGCAGAACAGAGTGGAGTGGCACAGAGTGGAGTATGCATGGTGTGATAGCACCCTGGTATTGCATCCAACACATTTCCAATTGAAATGACCATTACATTCACACAGACATACAATTGTACTAATAAAACTATGCAGCGCAGAAACGGTAGAGTGTGGAAATAGCATCACCTAGTGTATTTATTTGTTTTGATCATATTGAAGTATTTGTTTCCAACACACTTCATAATTATCCAAACATGTCCTTCATTTGTGCTTTGCTAATTTAGATATATTCTGAAATACTTGCACTGTTCATTTAAATGTTGTTGAGTGTTAGAAAAAACCCTTTCCTCTGCCCCCTGTGTCCAGGAAGATAGTCACACAAATCATCTCACTTCGAAGTCAGATAAAGAAAAGTAAATACCAAGCTATCTTAGAAGACACAGCCTGACATTTGACCTCTGTCTTTGAATGCACAGCAAATGTGACAGGATAGGAACAAGTTTAACTGACATATTTACAGAACAGAGTATTCTTGTAAAAATACATGGAGAGGTAGTGTGAAAAGACTTTGCTCGTTTGGAGGGATGAACTGAACCTTGACAGCTTAAAACAAGTAAAGTCAGCCAATAGAAAGCCAGCATATGGGAGTTACAAGCCATACAGCCAACGGTAAGCAATGGGTGGAATGCATTTACAGGGACATTTTCTACATGTCTCCAAAAAGTCTTTGTCAAACCTGACAGCTGCTCCTTCTGGAAGGCTTTTTCCCAAAAATTCGCCAGATTCATACACAGCAATGAAAGCAAAGGCAAAGTCCTGACTTTGAAATGATTTTAATTTTTTTTTACAGTACTGTGGAATTATGGACCTCCTTGTCAATTGACAAAAACAATCAAGCTATTGGTAGTGATTATATTAACCTTGCTTATGACTTTTGCCTTATGAGCTGTGCTATGAGAAAGATCTGTATATTGAACTTATAGAGTTTAGAAAGTCGGATGTAGAGACTATTCTTTGGTACTGAGTCATGCAAGGGTTGATTCTTGGCCCGTGTGGAACCACAACCACTGAGTATGAATACCACAATTTTGTTTTGTTTCTCAGACAAGTGCCCACCAACAATAAATACCATTATTAAAGGTCAGTATTAAACTTAATAAGAAGTTTAGTAAGTGAAATAAAATTGTACTACTTATTTTGCTTAAAAAGTTAGTCAAAATTATGCCACTAAATTGCTTGCATATTTATTATATTTTTAAATGTAATGAAAGCCTGTGGAAACCTGTCTCCTAATACAGCTAAATTGTGACATCTCTTGTCACTTCTAATCAGAAAATAATATAGGTACTCGTCTGTAATAACTTATAATTGAGCTTACATAAAAAAACGTTATTGTTATGATCTGTTTTACTATAGTGAATGGTGATTAGCAGACAGTTGAGATTTATGCCAAGGTTCTTTTTTTGCACATAGTTCATTACAGGAACAAGAACAAATGAATCACTTTGAATGTTACTACTCATTCTGAACTACAGTCCTTTTTCATCTGATTTATATTATACTAATTTTAATATGTTTTTGCAACAGCTTACTAACTATTGTTTGGTGTTTATTTTGCACTACAAATTATTTTATTCTATATGTCTGCAACCATACCATCTCTCTCATAATTAGGAGGAAGGCCACAGGGATTTAAAATAATTGTTGGAAGGGAGATGCTGTGAGCATGTATTTTAAGGAACAAAATACCCTCTGCAATGCATTACAAGAATATTGCAAGTCACCTTGGAGTTCCATGATAATATAAAGCAACTCGGCATATGGCCTCATCCCTCTTTCTGAAAACAGAACTCCTTAGTGACTTGCCAAATCCTTAAACATATGACTGTGGGTACTTTATCCCATAAATATTAGATCACTTAAAAGTTGGGAGATCCATTGACGACAGAGTGCCTATAATAGCTGGTCTGGTTATTCTGCAGCAACAGTCTAATGTTTGTCTTCCAGTTCTCCCAGATTAAACTAGATCATTCTATTTTCAGTGACATAATGTTTTAATAGCATTATAGTCCCTCTGCCTCAGGCTCTAGTAGCTGAGAGAGGCCTTCTCTCTCATAAATGACATTTGCCTATGACTTGGGCCAATAACCCAGGGCTTGACATTTAATGACTGGTACAAAAGCGGGCTATCATACTGTAGTATAGTGCATGGCCAAGATAATAGTTAATAGAAGAAAAAGGCAAGAAAAGCTGCACTTGGAGCTGGATGAAACTACAGGGATTGTAGTGCCATTTACCATCTGTCCTGCAACCACATAAGTAGTGTACGTCCAATAAAAAAGTTAGTGCCAGCTTACTTCCTCAATTATGTTGGCAAAGAAAGTAAGTAAGAATGCCAAAGAGAGTAAGGGGAATTCTTCAATTTATCTACATCGAACACCACGTACTAAAAAAAATCATCTGTAGAAATTGTCCTACGCATATAGTTCCTGAAAGAGCTGTTCAATTTATAGAATGTTTGCCCATAATAAGGTAAGACAATCAAAATCATATGTATTCACCCAAGACACCTGCTGTTAGCTAATTCTGGGATCCTCTTATTACAAAAGTATTATTAGTACAAATATTTGCTATTTGGTTTAAAAGTAAATAAAAAATAGTTTTAACATTTATATACAGTGAAATAGCATTTAAATATATTAGTAAAAATATATTGAATGCTTCCCGCCCACAAAGTGTATGTAGTAAAACTGCAACCAACACACTTGTATATCAAGATATTGCCTCCTTTTAGCTAGTCACCTGGTGAAGAGCTGATATCACATGGAAGAACACATGGTGAGCTGGACACCCCAGTGTAGAGGTGATTACCAGCTTATATTTGTAGGATCTGCACAGGCGATGTTTTTAAATCTCACTAGGAAATCAGTGACAGAGAAGCTTTTGTTTTTTGGTTTCTGTTAGATATTGGGTTTCATATTCGCAGGGGTATGCACCCTGTCCAAGCAGGAACCACAATCCTAGTCAGGGTAACTGTAATACATACTGAAAGTGTACATGTGCTCACCGTCTGGTAGCTTGGCATAGAGCAGTCAGGATAAACTAAAGAGGCAATGTGTAAAGTATTTGTGTACACACAAATAGTGACACAGTGAAAACACCCCAACAGTACTCCACGCTAGTTTAGAAAAATAGCCAGTATTTATCTGAGTAAAACAAGACCAAAACAATAAATATCCAACATACACAAGTCAAGTTATGAATTATGCAGGATTAAATCAAAATGTAGTGCTTAGAAACGAACAGCTCCAAGTATGGCTATCTGGTTGCACTAGCCCAGGGCAAATCCATAAGTTCATTCCGACTGCATTGACGCATGGCCGGATACAGGAGTCAAGCAGACCCACTGACAGTATCTTGGATGCATCAAAGCTTGGGGACAATGCGATGAGCAAAGGAGGGGATGCATCGCTGTTGAAGGCAAAACTTTATTTCCAAAGTTGAGCAAGTTTGTTGATGCGTCGCTGTCAAGAGCACAGTGCATCAGACTGCTGTGTGTTGGACAGCTGGACTGTAGGAGATGAGTTGGCACGAAGAAGTGCCGGGGTTGGGTATGGTACATTGCAAACGTCGGCGATGTGGTGTCCGAGACTCACTCAGCAGTGGTGATTTGGGGGTGCTGCTTCATCAAAGTTGGGGCTAAGATATAGGTTGAGATCATTGTGGTGCGCAGTTGGTGAGCTGTGTCCATGGCTTCGGTACAGGCAATGGCGATGCAGCAATATTACACAGAAATGTGCTGGTCCCAGGACTGGATTTGGCACCACGTGGCAGAGCAGGACTCACAGCAGAGCAAGATGCAGGTGAAGTCTTTGAAATCCCTGAAAATTCATAAACAGGAAGCAAGCCCAGCATGCCTTTGGAGAACCTTTAGAGATGCAGGATGTAGCAAGTCAAGTCCAGTCCTCTTTGTGTGGGGGCAGGCACAACACTATTCAGGTGCAAGTGTCAGCTCCTCCCTCTAGCTTGGAGATGGGCCATCAGGAAATGCAGGGCACACTTCAGTTCCCTTTGTGTGTGACTGTTAAGAGGGAATGCACAAAGCCCAGCAGTCACCCATCCCAGACATGTATCCCAAAGACAGGCAGAGGCACAGAATGGTTAAAGTAAGAAAATGCCAACTTTCTAAAAGAGGCATTTTCTGACCAGCAATTTAAAAAGCAACTTCAGTAAAAGATGTGTTTTTAAATAGCGAGTCCAGAGACACCAAATTCACTTTTCTTATTTTTTTTAATAGGAAGTTGCACTTGTAAAGAGTTACAGGGCACCTCCAATGCCTTTCTATGGGAGAGGTAGGCCTTGCTGTAGTGAGAAACACATGTTTCATTTTTTCACTACCAGGACATGCAAAACTGAAAAGTACATGTCCTACCTTTTAAATAAACGGCACCCTGCCCATGGGGCGACCTACTGGGCCATCTTATTGGTGATTTATATGTAAATAATGGGAAGGCTTGGGCCAAGCAAGTAGGTCAACTTGCCAGGTCAACATGGTAGTTTAAAACTGCAAACAGAAGCTTTGCAGATGTATGAAGGCAACTCATGTGCATGGCACTATCAGTGCTGCTGGCTCACTAGTATCATTAGATTTACAGGCCTTGGGCCCCTTTAGTGCACTGTACAAGGGATTTATCAGTAAATCAAATATGTCAACCATGGAGAAGCCAAATCACATTACATTTTAGACACAGAGCAACTGCACTTTAGCACTGGTCAGCAGTAATAATGTGCCCAGAGTCCTAAAGCCAGCAAAAACAAAGTTCAACACACAGTCAAAAACAAGAATTCAGAAAGCAAAAAGTCAGGGGAAACCATGCCAGGTCTAACATTTTCCATTTTGTGAGGGGACGTGGGAGAGGGTAGAAGTGCCTCACAACAGTGCTTGGTAAAATGCTCAGCCCCTGCCAAGTTTGCTTCCACTCCTCAGAAAAATAACAATACGTTGGTAGGTCTGTAGTAAGGTTCCTAAAATTCATCTGGGGGCTGTACTTCCTTTCACAGAATGAATCAACGAGACAAGAGCTTTAAGATCACTGAAAAAAATGGTTGCCTTTTTTGCAGTGGCACTCTAAGGCACTCACATAAGAATGATCCTTATTTTTTTTTGTCTGTGAATAGCGATCATGCTCCACCTAGTTGTTACGAAGTTAGCACAAGTAGTTTCCAATTAATTTACATGACTCCAAAATCTAACTCATTGGGCTATGTAAAGAGTACTCATATGGCAACAAAAGGCTGTGACTGTAGCCACAAGATATAACACTTTTAGTTCTAATCACACTATTTACTGGGCTGTATTTACTAAGACGATCCCGTGTTTGCATCACAAAAGTGATGAAAATCGATACAAAATCTTTTTTACCCCAATTTACTTCCCAGTGCAAAACTTGCTCTTCACTGGAAGTTCATTTGAAAGCAATGCAAAGCAGCACACATCGCTGCTTTGCATCACTCAGCGCCAAGGGGGGGTTTCATAGGTGCTGCATGAGTGCTCCCATGCAACCTCTCATGGTTTTAGACAAAATTAAAGAAAGTATAAAAAAATAACACATATTTCAAATAGGTGCTATCAAGAAGAAATGCTTTCATTTATCCTTTTTTTCCCGACTTTGCATGTGTGCTGCACTGTACAGCACACATACCAAGTGGGAAACGTTTGAAAATTAAAGTCTAAGCAATAGTGTTTTTTACTGGAAGGGTATTCTTCAAGTTCAAACCTATGCTAGACTCACACAGACACCCTTGCGCAGTGGTTAAAAGGTGTGTGCGTGGCGCTCCACAGCCGGATTGTGCCCCAATGCAAGGGAGAGGGGAGGAGAGTGCCATATCTCTGTAGATATGGTGCATTTTTGCCTGCTGCGCTAAGTGAGCATTTGGTAAATAGACCCCACTGTGCTTTAAGAAATCGCAAATATCTCTCCTGTTGTCTGATATTATATTTATTGCATAAAGAGATAGCTCACTTGACTTGAGGTTATTTACAGGAAAGTGTAGAGAATGTTTACAATCCATTTCCCTCCTGCTCCCTTGGCAGGAAATACTACAAAGCAGATAGAAAAGCACCTTTGTGGGGACAATTTGAATGGGTGTACTATATATGCATCCTGCTCCGTGCTTAACGTGCAAAAGAATAAGTGCCGGGGTCCAAGGTTTTGCTCAGAAGCCCCCTTCCAGTGCTCTTTAATGTTAGTGTGATGAATACCAAGGCAGCATATTCCTGATTCCATTTCATTTGTCTTAAATTCACACCAAGACACTCCCTGCCTGTGTATCTCATTCATGAATGATTTCTCCCTTTGCCTCTCTTTTAAGGTCTTTCTTTTCCTCCTTCTTTCAGTGTTGAGTGTTTTTTTTCCCTCTGGAAGAGGGAAAATTAGTGCTAATCCCCGAAAATGAGTGCCCGTGAGTCCCACCTGCAACCACCAGCTGCAATTGAATTAGTTGTGCTCCCTGGGCACCCCGCTTCTCCCCTGTATCATGTCCTAGGGGACCAACCATAACATAAACATTCACCTCATATTGCATTCATGTCGGAAGAGAGGGTTTGTGTGTGTGTATGCCAGTGCTTAATTTGTAAAAAAAAAAAAGAAAAAAGTGCCATGGCCCTCATCAGGAGGCCACTGCAGCTTTCACCACCCATTGCCACTGGCAGTGTTGCCAATGACAAAACCAAGACAACTAACCCTCACACTCCTATAAGTGTGACAGCACAGACTATGCCAGGCCCCCAAAGCTATATGAACGGCTTGTGTGGCAGGTATTAGTAATTTTACTGTTTATTTAATTAATAAACAACTGTTATGCTCATCCCTAAAGTAGATAAACAGCGCCACCATGTGGCAAACTGTAATAAGCGCTTGGTTGACAATTAAGTGCTGGTGTCGCGCACCGCAACCACTGGCTCAAATTGAGCCCTGGTGTATGTGCATGTGTGTGTGTGTGTGTGTGAAAGAAAGTGTATTTCTATGTTTGAGCTTGTGTGAGAGTGCACCTGAGAGTGTGTCTGTGCCTGTGTTCTCTCGTTCGTGAGATAAGGGGATTGAGTGTGTGTGTGGAGCAATCGTATAATGTGAAGCATGCATGTATAGTACTCCTGTTGGGGACATTTCTCTTAAAAGGATTAGCCATGTGCATGTTTAGATCACACCAGGGGCGTAACACAAGCCCCCGCATCCCCCGCATTGCGGGGGGGCCACGCGCTCCAGGGGGCCCCCCGGCCGGCCCCTCACTGTAATGATGCACATTGATTTACATTCATTATTGATTTTAATTATGGACGGTCCGCCAAAATAGTGCACTGTGCGGGCCCCGGCCGGGGCCCCTACAAGTCTTAGAAATGGTGCGCGGGCCCCGGCCGTGGCCCCTGGAGTCCTAGAAATGGTGCGGGCCGGGGCCCCGCCTGGCCGGGGCCCCAGTGGAGTCTTAAAATGGTGCGGGCCGGGGCCCATGATGAGTGAGGCAGTTGCAGTCAGACTATAGTGCACTCTTTATTATATTATCATTCTGGGCCCCGGGCGGGTCACCCGGGCCCTGAGGCTCTTGACTGGTGGTGCGGGGGCCCCGACGGGGCCCCTAAATTTGTTACAAGGTCAGGTGATTGGTGGGGGGCCCCGGCCGGGGCCCGTGAGGCTGGCAGCACTGACTTCAGGAATGGTGCGGGGCCCCGGCCGGCGCCCGTGAGGCAGAGGCTGGCACTGTAGCTAGCAGCTCAGCTGCAGGAATGGATTCGGGGCCCCGGCCGGGGCCCGTGAGGCAGAGGCTGGCAGCAGTTTAGCTGCAGGAATGGTGCGGGGCCCCGGCCGGGGTGCTGAGGCTTTTGGGCAGGCTCTAAATCAATGGCGGCGGGACAGGGTGGGTGTGCGCAGGCGCGGCGCGCACTTCTGTTGTTGACTCCTCAAACTGCTCCTGACTTTCACTTTCCACCTTCCTGGATGCGTATGCGCGCCGGCGGGGGCGGGAGCAGGGGGGCTGGCTGGTGGGCCCCTCATTACATTTGTCGGGGGACAGCAGGGACAACACATGCGCATTGCGCAACCAATGAGCTCATGATCACCCAAACGCACTAAAAAATGCGCGTAAAGTATGGCAGCATCAGGGGCACGCAGCAGAGCAGAGAAGACAAAGAAAGCCACGCATGCTCAGGTCAGGACTGTCCGAAGTCCATCACCGGCGGGCCCTTTATTTGCAATAATTTCAATTGCCCGCCCCCTTCGCCCCTACCTGGCTAGCGCTGCTCCCCCCTCAGCTCAGCTGCCCTGCCTGCCTTCTGCCCATCCGCTCGCCTCGCAACGCCAGACCCAGCAGCAGCAGGCCCCCAGCCAGCCAGCCCTCAGGTCAGGTGAGTGCCTTTCGTGACGAGTCATGACATGCAGGGAGACGGTGACCTGGCCTGGTGTTGTAGAACATTAGTGTGCAAGGCAAGCCTAGGCGCAGAAACGGCTGCCTATGACGTGAGTGAAACTGTGTGTGGGGTAGAGTGGCAATAGTTTTTGTGAGGAAATCTGCTTTTCTTTGTTACAGTTCATCAGTATAACTCACTCTTTTGACTGCTATCAATTCTGACCTACATCTTTTTCTTAATGACTTTAGAAGTGCCAGTAAATCCGATCCTTCTTTTTTCATTTAATTTGCATGAATATCTACGAAGCTATCTCAACAAGCACCTCCACCTATCTGGCTGACAAAAACACCATTTCTGATGGCTCTCGGCATACCCACATTCAAGACACTATCAGCACGATTGGACTGGAGTCTGAAAAGCACCAGAAAGTAGATATACAAGGCAGGCCTTTTCCAACAATGCACCCAAGAGATGGAAAGATAACCCCGTATCCATCAGGCCTGCCCCAACTCTACTCTAGTTCACAAAAGAGATGAAGACACACCAGTGTAAAGAGCACCACACCATAATGCATGATCAGTATACTTTCCCTCACATAGCACAGCTACCGCCTTCCTTTCACCAACATGCATATGAATGCGGTTTGTTTCTCAATGATCAGAAGTCATTGGTGAGAAACAGTCAAATTTTTAATTTTTTTATTTGAAATGAGTGAACCCATTTGTAACGATGGCTAATGTTACAATGATGTTGGAGGTAAACTGGGTATACTTTGCTCATATGCTCCATAGCCCATCTCCGAGTTTGACCTATGTAGTAATCTGAGGGGTAGACTCAGTTGGTGAAGCAGGTGTAGTGGCTCTGGGTCAAGACGCCTTAGAGGTCCACAGACTACTGATTATCAGTGTATTTTATAATTGAACCAGCAGCCAAGGACCCCATTTCCTTCCTTATACTAGGTCCCATGGCACTGTGCTACGCTACCGATTGTATTGTATTGCAACGCTCCCTACCCTATGTTGAGCACTGAAGTGCTTTCCTACATGGGTTGCATGCTACGCAGTGTAGGGCATGTGTTTGGAAAGGTACTGTGCTTAAGTTTCAAGGTTTTGTCTGGATCAAACCAAGGCCATTAGGGGTTTTTAGTATTCGTGGTAAAAACGGGGATAATGCAGGTAATAAAACGCCTGTATTTATGCACTGTAGTGTGTCATATATTTTCTGTTGGTTTACCTTTTGAGGGGTCATAGACTGGGACTCAAGAGAACATGAGGCTATCACCATTCCTGTAATCTGTCTTGTACCAAAAAGGGTGTTTACTGACATTAAGATGTCTGCTCTGCCTGTACCCGACTGTCGCTGTGGGCGACCATCTCTGGGTGTTAAGGACAACGAGAGTTACTGTGAGGACTCTCCTTCAGTGCGAGGCCTTCAGCCCTTACTGGTTTGGGGCGTTTGCGGCAGAGAGAGAGAGAGAGTGAACTCTGAAGGCCTTCCTCTGTAGGATGAAAACCCTAGAGGACGGGTCAGCAGCGGATTACTACGTCTGATTCTGTAGACCTTGATAATAGATTCAAATGCTTACTCCGCCTTTTATCTTTCCACTGTGGGCAAAATTGGTACCCTTTTGAAATGGGTAATAACAGCCATTGCTCAACAGCTAGGAGAGACAGACTGTTCACTTTATAGCGTTTAAGCAAAAAGCTAGACCATGTGCAGATTAGGTGAAATTGGGCAGAAGAAACCACAGATCCTGATCATCCTGTGTTTACCGGGACGGAGTCATCACCTGCCTTCAAGCCACTCTGTCCAGCGTAGCCCTTCAGGTGTCACAGTGTAGCGCCTGTGTCCCATCTCTGAGCTCTGTGATAGCGAATGAGATCCATTATTTATATGTTGTTCATCATGGTACCTGTATGGCGCCCAATCTTCCTTTAACATGGCATCTCAGCACCTTTCAGTAACGAGGCCTTTCCATGCGTTTTCACGGTAGTCGGTTGCTAAATCTGTTTGTTGAAGGTGAGCGTTCAGTATGGTGAGTTTTCACCATGATAGCTCGTTGTACCCTGTGACGGATGCCTGTTCTACTTGGAGATAGATAAATGCTCCAGTGTTTAATGAGGTGTTAGGTTTTTTGTGTGTGTGTTTGTACCAAATTGCTTACGCGGGTCCTTGGTTAGCAAAGGTGCCCACTGCCCACAAATATATCTTGGTATAAGTAGCTGAGGGAAGCCAGTGCTGCGGGATGGCTTCATAGATACTTGAATAGTCGGCCTGTGTAGGGCACATGTTTATATAGCACTAGCACATAACGCAAATTAAACTGCCTCTGAGCATTGGAGTGCACGAGTGAGTGAGGCCTAGGACAGCTGTGGTGTAAGTGTGTGCGAGACTCAAAGAGGTGCAACCCATCAGCCATACCGAGAGGTTATTGCAGCGAGTCAGTGAGGCAGAGGCATGGGGGGAACACTCATTATGATCACGTCTGCCAAGGATGTGTAAACAAACCTCCGTGCACTTATTTTGACGTGCGCTCAAATACAAGACACTCTTTGTGTTTAAGGAGCGAGATTTATTCGTATTTTTTTAACATCTCTGTAAGAGGGTGACATTTCACATGCCATGCACATTCTATTGGATGGGGGTCACAGCTCATTTGTACGGCCATAAACACCAGTAAAAAAGCCCTGCGCACCCTTCTTGTGGTCCTCCGTGACTCCCATGTGAGATGCATATTAGTGATAAAAAATTGGTGGGCGGTGGTAGGTGGTGGGCCGGGCCGCTGGCGGGGGGCCCCCTCATTGTGTTTTGCAGGGGGCCCCCCTCAAGTTTCGTTACGCCGCTGGATCACACAACTCAATAAACTCCCACTAGGGCCATTTTATGGCATAGAAAGAAACAGGAACTTCTGTCTTAAACCGCAGTGAGAAAACGGGAACGTGCAGTGAAGTGGCCACCTTAGAAACCCTCCGGTTATCTTCAGGTCTGCGTCAGTAAAGGCAGAGGCCTGCTATGGAAGCCGTGCGCGTGCATTCTCTGAGAAGAAGGAATATTAAACAACATAAAATGGTGCATCACTCTGTGCACACCCTGTACCCGAGGCACAACGATTTACTGTCAGCAATCCGGCGTTAACTCAAACAAGTCCACATTATGTTGCTGATAAAATGGTTTTCTCTGTGCCTTTAACTGCCTTAAGGAAACGAGCACGAATGCATTGCAACTGCAGAGTGTTGAATCATTTATGGAAGACCTATTTCTGTATCAGAGGGGAAAAAAGAAGGGCATGTCTACCAGGTTTACAGTGGCAATGTCTGCAGAAGGAGCGCAGAATAGAACGCATTCAAGTGTGTGCCCCATCCCTGTGACTTGCGGATGAAGAATTCCAGCTACTAGAACACCAGAAAAAAAGAGAATCTGACTGGTTTCCGCGTGTCCCACTAATTTTTCAAAATAATTACATCTCTGCAGCAATATAGAATTTCACAAGGTATAAAGTGGATTCATAACAGATTTTTTTAAGCTTTTTTTGTAGACACCACATACGTTTCCCGGTTATCTGCAGATTAGAGGTTCACCTTTTCAGTCTTCGAGTTGGGTGAAAGGTGCCCCTGTTATTTAAGTATCACAGGCCTCTTTACTAGTGGAAAGTAGTAGGGGGTGTTATTTCAGTATTCCTGGAATGAACTACACTAGGCGTTCCCTTAATGCCAGCAGCGAGGAAGTACCAGAGTTTCTGGGTTGAACTCTGAATATTTCCAAAGAACATATGGATTTACTGGGAACTCTTGGTCTAGCTGCCTACGTATATCCTCGGGGAGGGGGGGGGGGGGTTATATATTATAGGGTGACATCCCACAGCTTGATCTTGAGGACACCTGAAGGATGCAGTGCCGTTGCTATAAAAGGATATCCTAAATAATACATATATAATAACATATAACCAGGACCACGGGAATTATGCGGTAGAAGAGGAGTGAATTATGCAGCAGGGTTGACTAAGTTATGTGGCACAAAAAGGCAAATTATGTGGCATAATGCGCCACATTTTGTGATAGCATTACTTCATTATTTTGTCGTTTCTACACCTGGTAACAATGTCTGAGAAAACAGTTCACCTTAATTAGTACCAATTTAACACCCAAATACAGCAATAACCAACTGAAAGATGACAAGCCAACCGTTTCTAAAAGCCTTTTGGTGCACAGGCACCCCGAGTCGTCATATGGTTTGTAACTTTTGATCCGTTTGAGCTAGAAACAAAATTTGTTTTTTGTTAAAATCTGCAGATTATGCGGCAGAAGATGGATTATGTGGCAAATGAGGTCAATCTATAATTATGCGAAAATCGCAGTTGACGCAGAATTTCATAATTCCAGTATCTCTGCATAGAACTCTTTCAAGTGCCTACCAAATAGTGGACACAATATCAAGTTTTTAATATTGACCTGCCGAAATGTCGATGCCACAGTATCAACCTACACCATATTGTCAAAGTAAGCAGATGTGGACTTAGGATAGAAAATCCTACACTTCCTTCTATATATTTATCTTGATGATATAGTGGTAGTCGATATTGCAGAGATAATATTCATGCAGGTTAACATTTCTGTCACAGTTATTATGACATACCACACCCATCGGCTCCAAGATCTGGGTATCAGAGCTATAAGAACACCTTTGTTGCCCACTGAAAAAAACAAGGACTTTTAATCTTACAAGTCTGGGTGAAATCAAACCGATAAGCAGGGTAATGACTTCTGAGGCTGGCACCGCTGCATCTGCTGCTTTATCCCAGGCAATGGGAGATTTTCGGACCCTGAACCCATCCATTATGTATGATCAGTCACCAACTCTCCGTTGTTATCGTAGGATTTTCACAAAAATAAATCTGAGTATTCTCTTTAGCTAAAAGTTGCCACTTCTTTCGTTTAATCTGTGTCCTTCATTGCTTGTCAGGCACATCACGGTGGTTCTGAGCATTTTAGTCTGCGATATCGATCTCTGTAACTCATTCACCCATTCACTCACATATAAGATCACTCATGAACATTATTTTAAGCTACTGATTTTCAAGAGAAGCCAGATTATGCCTATTCACTTATGTTCAAGTATCTACAGTTTAGAGAAGGGTGAAAATGAGTTTTGATGCAACAGCTTTACTGGCCAGGAGTACAACCACCCACAATGTACTTCTCTCAGACTATGGATGACTTGGGCCAATCCCGGACAGCTTCTACCTTTAAAACAATGACAACTGAGCTGTGGCACCTCAGCAGAGCTGATTAGCCACCTACAAATGTCGAGCAGAGGAATAATACAAAATAAGAATTGTTGTAGGGAGTTTATTCCAACTGGAAGTCGTCATTCTAGATACCATTCTACATAGCTTGCCACAAGGCTTAGCAATTAATTGATTAGCAGGAAGTTTAGGCAATGTAAAATAATTAACTAGTAAAACTGTCCAAAACTTTCTGCAAACGCAACAACTGACGAGTCCTATCCTCGATGCACATGGAACATGTGCTTCAGTCAGGGCTTTAAGTGGACCGGGTCTCACCGGTGCTGAGCACCGGCAGTTTTTTAAAGGGGGCTTTGAATGGGTCTCTATTGGGCTCTCCTTTGTTTCTTGACACAGTCGGTCTGTTTTTTTCTGTATTGCAGTGAGAGCAGGCACATCGATCTGCGCCTGCTCTCATTGCTCACTTCTCACTAGTGGAGGGGTTATAGCATGATGTCATGCCAGGTGAGCGTTGTAGGGGAAGAGAAATCCTTTAAAGAGAGTCATTTTCTCTCTGAATATCCCTTCTCTTCTTGAAACTCAGGAGCTGCAACATTGTCCTGGTGTCACCAGGGCCTTAAGTGGAAGCTTTTTCACTGTTATATACAACAATCCAGAGTTGCTGCTTATTTATCGCACACAATTAACCATTGTCCTGACTTGTTGTTGGTGTGATATTTTTTGTTTGCAATGACAGTAACAGCAAAATACGAGTCGAGCGAAACACTATGCTAGGCACGGATTTTTAGCTTCCGTGTTTTTAAGCTGCGCCCTTAATGACATTGGCCATGCCCCTTTGTGAGACCCCCCTGTTTTTTCATCCCACGTAAAGCCCTGGCTTCAGTGTCTCTAAAGAGAACTTTTAGGGGCTGCTGATGGCAGTCCTTAATTTGTCCTAAACTATATGATACTAAATACTGGGATCGAGGGGACAAGAGGCAACACTGGGTGGGCCTCGTTTCGGTTCTCCCACATCACAGTCTAAGCTACCAAAAAAGCAGGCAAGACCATTTTCAGCCGCGGTCGGCAGTAGGAGTTCCTGCAGGGCGGTGACGTGGGGAGGGGGAGGGGCAGGGTGGGGGGTTGTAATGTATGGATTACGGAGTTTAACGGGTAAGTAAACATATAAATAAATAAAAGGAATTTTGTTGCGTGCACTGCATCACCAAATGCGACGCAACAAAATTCGTTTTATTTATTTATATGTTTACTTACCTGTTAAACTCTGTAATCCATACATTACTACCCCCCACCCTGCCCCTCCCTCTCCCCACGTTACCGCCCTGCAGGAACTCCTACTGCCGACCGCGGCTGATCATTTTGTCAAGACCATCATGGGTTTTCACCTAAGGACCTTTTGTTCAGATTATTTGTGGAAGCCTAAATGTATTGTATGCTTCGCTATATGTAAGGACCAAGGATTCATAAAATTGTAAGGTAAGGCCTCACCCGCCACATTGCATGTCATGCTTCGTCATCTGCCAACCTTCACTCACCAAGGAATAGACTAGCGAAACTGGGGTAGTGGAGTATTGGGATCTTCCTTAGATCAAAGTAACTCCAGAGTAATAATAAAAAATAATATTAAAAATGGAGATCCCAAGATGTTGAATTTCAAATTAATTCTTCTGTTCAGTTTACTACATTTCTGTTAATCATAGATAGCAAACAGCCACCATAGAGCCCGAACTAGGAGCTGACGCATGCTAAGGCCCCCTTATGCCTTACAAGGTGGGAGTTTTGTTATTTTGATCCTATTGATTCAATTTCAGAATTTGACAGGCTAAATCTGTGGACGAATTTGAACATATTGGCCTTGAAAAAGAGGGTTTCACCTCCAACACATTGGCTGTTTTCCTTTAAGGAAGATTGTAATTCAATATGCAGTGGAGGGGTCCGGTGCAGGAGGATTTGTGGTGCCGAGCTACTCAAGTCCTGTATCCCGAAATATATGAGAGTATGGGATCCACTAGGTACAGGTACAGGTGATGCAGGGGTAATTAGCACCCCCGGAATCACAAACAAACTTTTTTAATTTTCTCCTGGGCTCTCCCAAAAATAAAGGGGCAGTCATAGGAAGGCTTTCGGTATTTTTAAACTCACACAGTGAATCCCATACTCCACTACCCCAAAAAGAACTCTCTGGAGAGTAGATCTCCTCCTCTCAGCTTCTGATGACTTGCATCAGTGATTAGATGGGAAATTGGACACTAACAGTTTGCCACGCGTAGATTTTGTAAGTACTCTGGCTAATTCCACCTTCAATCATTTGTATTCCATCACTAGGTCATACAAAAGGTTTGCTTAATATTTGGCAGTCCTTGTTCAGTAACATATAGATATGTAATACTTACTCTGCATTAGTAAATGGCAGTAGCATTACAAATGAGCTACTCTGCAAATCATGGTAGTATTACCAGCCCATGCAAATTTGCTATGTCCAATCGATGCATTTCAGAAAGAAAAGTAAGACACGCTTATTCTAGCACAGTGACTGTCCTCTACATCAGTGGAGAAGCGTGGCTCAATGGTTAGAGCGGCAGACCCTGATGCAGAGGTCTGGCCCGGGACCAGGGTTCAATTCCTGCCTTGGCGGCTCTAGGACTCAATTTCCCCAGACCTGATCATTCTCGCCTTGGTGCCTAGTCTAATCATGGGTCCCACTCTGTGACTCTGGGCAATAGCTTGCTTAATCTCCACAACAGCCCCAGCAGCGCTTGGATGCCTGGCTTCACCTTGGGGGTGCCCAGGAATGGACATTTTACAGGAAAGCCATGAAGTGTTCCACAGCTGTATGAATACAGCGCTACAAGACATCAGGGTAGAAGTGCGCTATATAAATACAAACACATTTACATCCTGACTGAAAGCTTTCATACCAGTGTGCCAGTAATATAAGTAGCTTAGCCAAAAAAGACAGGTCTTCAGCTTTTTCTTGTACTTTGTAGATGAGAAGTACAATGTCATGTCTGATGGTAATGAAATTCAAGTAATACCCATGCTAATATGAGCAAGTGGTTTGCGTTGCTCAGCACCAGCACTTAATTGGTTTCCGGTGCTCGGCACAGGCACTTAATTGTCAACATCACACTTTTGACAGTCTGCTACATGGTGGCGCTGCTCATCTAATTTGAGAGGAGCAGAACAACGGTTGTTTATTAATAACATATACATTAAAAATTACTAATATCTGCCTCCCCAGCCATTCCTTTAGCTTTGGGGGTCTGGAATAATCTTACCTGTTGCACTTGCGGGTGAGAGAGGTGATCAGCAGTTGTTTTGATACCACTATTGGCAACAATGTAGAGGGCAATAGGTGGTGCAAGCTGCAGTAGCCACCTGGTCAGGGCCCTGGTGCTTATTATTTTACAAATAAAGCACTGAGTAATGCGGACATAAACCTAGAAGGAGCAATCACCCAGGCGAAAGATTCAATATTGGATCTCTCAGTAGAGCTTAATTTTTGCTGTGTTAGTTGGTAAGTTAGTATGAGGTGATATTTGCAGAAAGGTAAATAAGTGGTACAGCCTTAAACACCTGAATATAAATATAAATATAAACGTAAAGCAAATGTACTCTGAGCACGAGAGCCAGTTGAGTACTCTACGTGCCTCCGATTCTAGGTCTCTTCTGCTTAGACATGCAATGGCCAAAATGTCTGAATTCTGCTCTCTCAGAAGCTTACTCTACAGGTTCTTGGGAATGATGCAATAAACAGCTTTGCTATTTTCTAATTGTGACTCACTGCAACCCATTATAGTACAGCACACATTTCTGTCACTTGCAGTGTGGGGGGATGGAGAACATGTTTCTTATTCCTCAGCTTAAAATATCAGTTTTTGATGACTGCATTGACTTGGGGTTTAGAAGATACCTCAGCATCAAAGATAGAAACTCTTTACTTTATCTGCTAACTGCAGATTTAAGCCAAATATACCGCAAGGCCTAACATAGCGAAGTGAAGATCGACCCTGTTCCTCAAAGACCTCAACTTACACTAGTATGGTAAATAAACTAGCATTCTTCCAACTCTGAATGTTATAGAGCAGTTATTCCAGGTGTCATCCAGGCAGCGGAGCAGGAGGGAACCTAGAATATACTTGGTTGCCACCATAATAAGATTGAACAACCACCAGACATAGCGTGAAGAGGTTAATAAATGGGTGCAGACATATGTTAAAAAGGGTGGATGATGGGAACCAACCTAGTGGCACTCCACAGTTTTGGTTTTGAACTTTCAGCTAGAAGCAGTCAAATTTCACATGTTGGTACATACCTTCTAAGGTTGATTGAAACCATCTAGAACCATGCTCTGGCCACACTTCTGCCTCATATGTGTGGTGTCTATTATGTTATGCTATTGCCTATTGGATACCCAGACATAGCATCAAACAGACAGGATCTACAACACTGTACCACAATCCAACCTGTTCACACACCAACTGCAAATGGTCAATGCCTTCCAAAACTAAGAGTCTGCCACTACAAATGTACTTTTTCACCTTGTATAACAATTTCAAGCACCATCTGAAGTGCTTCAGTTTTGTAGTGAGTGTGATACAAGTAAAATAAAAATAAACTTTAAAAGTATCAGGGTTTATGCACAAATGTATATTCATTATTAATACTTTTGTTAATTGTTGTTTCAAAGATTACAGCAGTACAGAATATTATTAACACTAGGTTATTTTCCTGGGATTATAATTATTAGTCCATGCTGCACAAGCAGAAGCAAGCGAACACCCACATGAGATGGGGATATGAATGCTCCTTCAGGAGAATTAGATGCCATAAGATAACAGCAAGACACATTCAGTAAACAAACTATAACCGTATCCATGCGCGTCTTAGGCTTATCTTATCATAGGATGTAAGAACAACATCAATTATGGAGAAGTGGGTGGGGCATGTGAAGGAGGCCAGAGGGGAACAATACACTCTGCCTACCACAGCTCCAGGACCTGCACACCCCCAGTCCAATCATCATAGTGGGTCACCAAACCAGTACACCGCAGCCCCCATCACCAGCAGCTCAGAGCAGTAGAAAAAGGATACCCATGCGTGTATCTGAAGTGCCGGGTGCAACAGCTTATATGGAGCCTCTAGAGAGGATAGTCCGTCCCTTTGGTGTGCGTATTGTTACCTACGCAGATGACACCCAACTGGTGGTCTCTCTTGACCACTCTGCGGGATCATCTTCCACCTTAGGTCCCTGTCTAGAGGCTGTCGCCAGATGGATGCAATCCTCATACCTCAAGCTTAATGGGGAGAAAACAGATATTATGCTGCTGGGCAATCCCCCTCCATCTGCCCTAGCATCCATCTGGCCTCCATCTCTCGGCCCGCCTCCTCCTCCCAAACCCCAGATTAAGAGCCTGGGAGTCTGGCTGGACAAGGCGCTTGATTTTTCAGTCCAAGCTACAAAAACTGCCTCCACTTGCATCGGGATGATGAAAATGCTTCGTAAGGTGCTTCCCCTGCTCCCATTCCAGGCTAGGAGGATCATGGTCCAGGCCCTGATCCTCTCTCGCCTGGATTATGGGAATGCCCTTTACATGGGAGCCCCAGCAGCAGTGACCCATAGGCTTCAGGTCACACAAAACCGTGCTGCCCGCTTACTGTACAACATCCCCCGTTGGCAGTCAGCTAAGAAAGCTCTGAAAGAGCTTCATTGGCTCCCAGTAGCGGCCAGAGTGCAGTTCAAGGCCATGTGCATTGTGCACAAATCTTTTCACCGCACTGGCCCAGCAATCCTGCACCCTACAGCTACACCTTATGCACCGTCCAGAGCCTTACACTCTAGTTCCTTGCAACTGGTAACCACCACCAAAATCAACAAAGCCCGTTGGGGTGGTCGATCCTTTTCTCATACCGCGGCTAGACTTTGGAACTCCCTCCTCCTCTCCCTTCGAGAAATCAACAACCTCCTGTCCTTCAGAAAGGCTTTAAAAACGCACTTGTTTGCAAAGATGTGCTGATCTCCCCTGAGCCCTCCACCAGTATTCAGTCTAAAGCGCTGCGAGGCCTCCGGGTAGTTACGCGCTATATAAGTGCAATTTTCATTTCATTTCAGCTTCGCCAACCTGGTTGGGTTCAGTGCCCAACTGACCAAGTTCTGAAAACTCACTCCATCAAGCCATTTCCTGATCCACTGAAGCTGGGCTGCAAGAGAGTGCAGTTGAAAATCTGGAACTCCCAGACAAACACCAAGTGGAGGGCGGTGGAAGGTAACTAATGCAACTCTCTGACGCCTGCCATCCCAAATCAGTTTCCAGAGGAATGTGTCAAGCTTCTAAAACCAGGACAATGGGATTTTCACCTGGATTCTGACAAAAAAGTAAAGAAGCTGCCGAGCATGACCATTTTAGAGAGCATAATATGTGCCATTGTTGTTAGTTTGAGGGTGCGCCAAAAGGAGGCATAGGACTTCAGAGATCGACTGCCCCCCCACAAATTCCCCTTAAGGAGGTCGTCCAGATTATGATAGACCTGGATGGCAAAATATTTAAAGGTCTGCTGAGCCCAAAGTATATCAGGTGGGCAAGAAATAGGGCGATCCAACCCAACAACAACCGGAAACACACATGTTTTTCTCAGGTTTACCCAGAGGCCCGATCACCTTCCAAATTCCTCCAGGAGCTGAAGAGCCCGGGAATATCATTCTCGCCATCCCGGAGGAAAATAAGCAGGTCATCTGCAAATAATTAAAAACACTGACCGAGTCATCTAGTTTAATACCCCAATCCATACCCTCCTTGTGAAACCTTTCTGCCAGTGGCTACACAGCCAGGGCGAGCAAGAGGGGTAACAGGGGGCAACCCTGTTTAGCTTTCCGAAATATTTTGTAGGCTTCAGAAATCATGCACCCTGTTTTAAGCCTAGCCATTTAGTGAGTGTAGGGCAGTCTAACCCATCTCATCCAATTAGCACTGAGTCCAATACAATGCATAGTGTCCTCCAAGAATTTACATTGCTTTTATAATCATGGTATTGCAGCTGTTCCAGAGCCACATTATACAGACCTTGTTTCGCCAACAACTACAGAAGCACTCACAGACTACCACCCAGCTCATTATTCCACACATGGAGATCAGCCTCCAAACTCTGGATATCTCTTCCAGGTCACTTTGCATTCCCACTGATTGCCTATGGCAGTGTCTGCTCATCACGACCATAAAAGTATCTCATTCAAGACCACGACTCAATGCTGAGCCTGGGTTAGCAGTTAAATATTATGCGATCTTGGCTGCTAAGATGTCTCTAAAAACAACATCCTCCAGGGAAGTTCAATGTAGTTGCCATGAAGGTATGAGTGGGCGTTCAATCACTGGATGCAGCGTAAAAAGGAGAGGACTATGGTCTGAAAGGGTACGACCCAATACCCTGAGTAAAATACAGCTATTAATGGCCTTAGAGCAAACAAAGTAATCAATCATTGAATGGACCTTATAAAGACTCGAGAAAAAGGAGTAATCCCTGTCAAACAGATGCTTTGTCTACTAGGAGTCTTCCTTATCCCAGTGAGTAATCCAAGAGGCTAAACAAGCAGCTGGTCAATGGACTGCGACCCCGGGAAGCAGAAGAGTCGAGCGGTCCAAGGATGTGTCTAAAACACAATTAAAATCACCACCAATGAATTAAAACCCCTGTCAGATGAGCTAATCGGGCCAACAGGGTGTGACAAAATTAGGTCTAGTCATGATTTGGTGCATAAACACTGTCCAGCACCAGGGGTCTCCCACAAAGTCGTCCCTCCACCAAGACATATGGTCCCCCTTATCTATGTCAATTGTGGTTGTCTCAAAAGGAACCCCTGCCCGCACCCAGAGCAGCTCCGCCCTTCGGAAAGGCCGAGAATGTAGTAGCATGAAGCTAACACCATCATCGCCGGTGGAGGCAATCAGCTTCAGCCACTGTGAGGTACGACTCCTGAAGCAGTGCGATATGCACACCACGTCTTTTAAGGTACATCAAGATTTTATGACGTTTGAGCACAGAACCCATGCCGTGTATGTTCCATATCATTTGTTGGTAGTTGCCTTTTGTGTTAGCCATAGAGCAAAGCCATGTAGCAATATGTATGTATGTATGTATGTATACGCATTTATATAGCGCACTACTTACCCGGAGGGTCCCAAGGCGCTTCGACCGCTGCGAAACCCTTCCTGGCTTCCCTGAGAGATGGTCCCTTAATGGGTATCTCCAGGGTGAGACCAGGCATCCCCGGCGGTCTGGTGGGGCCGTTAGTGAAGATGAGGCAAGCTAATGCCCAGAGTTGCCGAGTGTGATCGCTGATCAGAGTGGGCACCGAGGCGAGAGAATTATCGAGTCCGCTGACCCTGGTCCAGAAACCTGCCGCGCCGGGAATCGAACCCTGGTCCCGGGCCGTCCTCTGCTCTCGGGTCTGCCGCCTCTAACCAGTGAGCCACACTACTTCACTTCACCACAAAAGACCCCTCCACAATCACACCCCCATCCAACAATCCCTACATATAAAGCCGACAGCAAAAAACAGTCTTCCCAACTCCCAATTTCCAGAGAAGCCCAGCAACGGCTGGTCACCCAAACTATACAGGTTAGTGAGTCAATAACACATAGCAACATTGCTCCAATAATCATAAGGCAGCAATAAGGGGGAAAGGCAAAGACAGGTTACCAATAAGCAGCTGCATCAGCCCTAGTGGTAATTATAATGAAACTCACTTGTGAAAAAAGAGCATTAGTAAAACAATGTTATCAGCAGTTTGTGGGGTCACATCTGGAAGCCCAGCGTTCTCTATTTGTAGTGAATCTGAGTCAGCGGCGTCCTTCTGCTGGTCCGAGCTACTGGTAATCTGGCACTACTTTAATCAGTGATGCCGCTGCCTGCAACACTGTCACTCGTTCCATCTCTGATTGGGACCGGGTGGGTTTCATTAGAGGACCTGCTCGCAGGCACCCCCTTGACTAGTGGCTTTTGCGGCGGAGTAAGGGTGTCCTTCATTCAGGTGCGCTGATTTTGAGAGATCCTGAGCAGTGCGTCTCCAACAAGGCCCAAGCCCCCGCCCAGAATCTGGCGGAAGTGGGGGCAACCATTCAGCATTATTTTTAGTCTAGCAGGGACTATGAGAGAGTACTGTCTCCCTTCTTCACTGAGTATTCATTGTATGTGTCGGAAGGAGGCTTGTTTGGCTTGTACTGCCACAGTGAAATCCGGGAACAGTGTGACCTGTTCTTTCCCCTCCCAGAAAGGGGCGATTTCTTGTGCCCGCTGCAGCAGCATATCTCTGTTTTTGTAGTGTAATAATTTAGCAATTATGAGTCTGGGCGGATGACCTGGGGCTGGCGGTCCAGCTGACACTCAGTGTGCTCTTTCCAGGGCATGAGCCGAGTCAGGGCCACCACTGACTGAAACTAGGGCTCCAAATAGTCCACCAAGTCTGACCCTTCAGGTCCATCAGGAAGGCCTATTATTTTCACATTATTTCGCCTACTGTGCCCCTCCGCATCTTCTACCCAATGTTTCAGTCGCTGTACTCGATCCATAAGGTGAGTGATTTGGGCTTTCATGGATTGCTTAGGCGGATACATTGTCTTTCACCCTAGCAGTCAACTTCTGGTGATCAGCGTGAAGTAGGCTTATTTCAACTGAAACCTTCCCTATTTCCTGTTGAAGGGTGGATTTCGATTCTTCAGTGGCCCCTAGAATCTTGTCCAGGCTGCACTACAGGCTGGGTGGAGAGGGGCAGGCAGCGTTTTATTTTTTTATTTTCCCTCAATTTCAAGATTATTTGGGTAAACACATTCCCCCCAAAAGTAAGTGTTTCTGTTATGTTGTGCAGATTTTCAAGAGTGCTCTATCACAAAGGTGGGTATCTGGTGCTGAGCAGGTGTGAATCTAACTTAACCTGGGGGCTAGTGGGGCTACTCAAAAAGCCAGGTCTTCAGCTTTTTGCGGAATTCAAGTAAAGAGGAGGATCCTATGTGTAGCAGCAGGTTGTTTCTCTGTGACATCTTAGAGATTTATGTTAATTGTGCAGCAATATTAAAATTATTTGCTCACCATGTTCGACTGCCATTCCATACACTCAGAAGACATTGTTAACAGAGGAAAGGCAAAACTTTAAAGAGTAGAGCTTTGTAGAGCTGAAGGGTACCTGCGGCTGCGACACTAGGTCTCCGCAGGATACCCTTCACTTTTTTTTATTATGTCCTTTTTACTCAGACCCTAGACGGAAGTTTTTAGTAAGGATCTTGAAAAATAAAAAACTGAGACATGCTAAAGCAGCCCTCCTTTTTTTGCAAAAAGCCTCAGACCCATATACTCTGTTATGTATAATAAGTTTTATTAAGGTGGCCATGAGACTAAGGAACACCAGGGAAATATCGGCCCACATCAATTTATAGACTGAATCAATGTCTGTATAAGATTCCCAATGATCTATTGTTCGTTTCGCCCCTTTTTAGACCCATTTTTATTGCTCTTAATATGTCATTTAAAAAAAATGCTTTTTAAACATTGTATGTATGTATTTTCATGTTCTTTAATGGTATCTTTCTAAGTACCGAATAAAGATATTTGATTTGATTTGAGTAGTATTTTTAACATATATTGACGTTTTTTGAGATTTAATGACAATATTTCCTCATAAACAAACTGCAGTCACTTGGAAGGCAGTTCAATAACCATAAATGTGGTCTACAGGAAAGTGAACCTAGCAGGCTCAAGGATAGATAGATGTATTTTGAATTATATTTATATCTGTGCACGACATTTTCACAGATATCCCCAGGGCTCAGCTTATAAGAGCGACTTTAGGTATTGTTCTGCAGTCCTTTGATATACATGAAGCGGATCTGCAGGCAATGCAATAAGAGCATAGACAAATTGTGGGCTCAGAAAAACATGTTCCTGAAAGCAGGCCGTGGTCAAAAATTCTGAGGCTTGAATGCTGTAGCAGCTCATAAAATATTAAAGGCAGTGAGACATTTGATTTAACCGGAAGTAAATGCAAAGCTCTGAAAAATCTTCTTAAAACTGTGTTTCATCTCCGCCAGTGCTAGATTTAGATCCTTTAGGCACGAGACACCTTTTATTGCTGAGAGAAAGAACCAAACTCGCTTTGAAGGTGTACATTTTGGGCACTTGAAGTACCTCCTGAAAAGTCCTATAGAGGGCTTCCTTTGATCATCCAGGGAGGAGGTTTAACATTTCAATCACTTTTCAAAATACCGGAGGAAGTAGGCGGACATAGCCATTCTCATCAGCCTGCCAGCCCAGGCACCCCACCTGGTTCTTTTCCCTATAGATGGTTTAAAGGTTTAAGGGCACCTGCACTTTTTCCTGGCACTTCGTTGCCTATTGTCAGAGAACTCAAGTGAGAAAAAGCATTTGCTGCTTAAATTGGCAAGCATGAGCGGAGGGTCGTTGGTCACATCTCGCCTTGGACTGGGTACCAGGGTCTCAGAAGACTCTGGCTCTCTGTACAAAGACAGTCCACTGAGTAGTAGTTCCAACTACCGCCAGGTCATATGGAATAAAATAAACAGGCAGTATAGGGCATAGGCTCCTCTGAGTGGAAAACACTACTGAGAGGAAACTCTGGCCATCAATATCAGTAGATGTGCTGTATTGTGGCCTATACTGCCTGGTGGCATATCTTATGCAAATGCAGCCACCCCTATTAACTGCTGGATACCAATACCAATTTGGAATTACTCTGGCCGAAGTAACAGTCAAAAAATACCCAGGATTGGACCAGTTTTTTGTTCACCTTATGCTTGGCTAAGTTTGTGGAGCTCACTGGATGACCTCCCTCAGTTCGATTGGAATATGGGTGGGTTCTAGAGGACAGTTTGCATCATCCAGGATAGACCACAGACACCCATCATCAGAGGGGATGGAGGCAACTCATGGCTGACCCCTCCCAAGTACAGCAGTTTCCACCCACCATGATAGTGAATCACTTCCGCTGTTTTCTAAGAATTACCACCCAGTAGACAAATCAAAGTCTTGCCTCAGTGACAAATTCCGCAAAAAAGGGACCATGTATTTGCAATGTGGTGCCTAGGTCACCAGGTACGTGTTTTGGAAACATACGCAGTGGTGTAGATGGGAGGATCTCGGTATTACTTGGTATTACTTTTGATATTGATCATTTAACTGTAATTCAAGAAAACTTTAGAGAAGGTACCCATAGTAACTCAGCAGCTTCCATGTGTTTATATTATGAAATATTGTATTATGTGTTCTTTCTTCAAGGTGCAAAATACCTACAATAACACCACAGTGAGTGCCTGCACCACTTTGGGTATGCTGCACGAATATGAGCTATCACATAAGTATCCCTACATGCGCAGCTACACATATGCTGAATGTACACTAAATATGTGTGTTGTTCCCTGGACAAAAGTGCAGACCTCAATTCTACAATTCACTGTTCAAAAGAACGAAATGCATCAAGTTATAAATCCACTGTGCTTTGAAATTTGCATCTCAAAACTTTTAAAAGGGTATGTAAGGATGCACGAGAATGTTTATATACTGTATTTTACAATATAATTTCATTTACATTCGTTTATCTGTTATGGTGTACAAACAGAAAATATCTCAAAATGTCTTTAAAAAAGCCTGAACAGAGCATTACATAAAATGTGCCACATAATTAGGTCAACATCAAATCTCATGCACTTCGTGTCAACTCATAGAAGTGGCTTGGGCTTCTGGGCCTGCACAACTCTATCAAAACACACACACAGAGAAATACAATGACACTGTCACATATATCACATCATTCACATTTCCTTTTGTTTAATCGGAAAACTGAGTCCAAATCAAGATACCTTTCTTTTAATCTTCAAACTAAAAGTTCATACAATTCGAACTTTAAAGAGGAACACGATTCTGCCCTTTCCCCTCCTATCAATCAATCAATCAATCATATAATTTGTAAGCGGACTACTCATCCGTGAGGGTCTCAAGGCGCTGGGGTGGGGAATGCTGCTACTGCTCGAAAAGCCAGGTCTTGAGGAGTTTTCTGAAGGTCAGCAGGTCTTGGGTCTGCCGTAGGTGGATAGGGAGGGTGTTCCAGGTCTTGGCGGTGAGGTGGGAGAACGATCTGCCGCAGGAGGTCGCTGTTCGGAAGCGGGGGACTGTGGCGAGGTCGGCGGAGCGAAGCTGGCGGGTGGGCGTGTAGAAGTTGAGTCATCTGTTGAGGTACGTTGGTCCGGTGTTGTGGAGTGCCTTGTGTGCATGGGTGAGGAGCTTGAAGGTTATCCTCTTGCTGACCAGAGCCAGTGTAGGTTTCTCAGGTGGGTTGTGATGTGGCTGTGGCGAGGGATGTCAAGGATCAGGTGTGCAGAGGCGTTCTGGATGCGTTGGAGCCATCTCAGGAGTTTGGCCGAGGCTCCTGCATTGAGGGCGTTTCCGTAGTCCAACCTGCTGCTGACGAGGGCCTGGGTGACTGTTCTTATCTTTTCAGTGGGGATCCACTTGTAGATCCTGTGGAGCATGCAGAGGGTGTTGAAGCAGGAGGAGGAGACAGCGTTGACCTGTTAAGTCATGGAGAGGGTGGAGTCGAGGAAGACCCCTAGGTTGCGTGCGTGGTCGGTGGGTGTTCGGGCGGCTCCCAGTGCGGTGGGCCACCAGGAGTCAACTTAGGACGAAGGGGTGGATCCGAGGATGAGGCCCTCCGTCTTGTCCAAGTTCAGCTTCAGTCGGCTGTTTCTCATCCATTGAGCGACGACCTTCATTCCTTCGTGAAGGTTGGTTTTGGCGGTGTGGGGGTCCTTGGTGAGAGAGAGGATCAGCTAGGTGTCATTGGCATAGGAGATGATGTTGAGATCATGCTGACGGGCGACGCGGGTGAGCCGTGCTATGTAGATGTTAAACAGAGTTGGGCTGAGGGATGAGCCCAGGGGTACGCCACAGATGATCTCGGTGGCTTCGGAGCAGAAGAGGTGAAGGCGAACGCTCTTTGTTCTGCCAGAGAGGAAGGAGGTGGTCCAGTCCAGGGCCTTCTCTTGGATCCCGGCGTTGTGGAGGCGTGTTCATAGTGTGTGGTGCAGACCGTGTCAAAGGCGGCTGACAGGTCCAGGAGGATGAGGGCCGCCGTTGCTCCGTTGTCCAGCAGGGACTTGATGTCATCAGTGGCGGCGATGAGGACAGTCTCGGTGCTGTGTTTGCTACGGAACCCAGACTGGTAAGGGTCCAGGATGTTGTTCTCCTCGAGGTAGCGGGTCAGTTGTTCGTTGACGGTCTTTTTGATGACCCTTGCCGAGAACGGAAGCAGGGAGATGGGCTGGAAGTTCTTGAGGTCCTTGGGGTCTGCCTTGGGTTTCTTGAGTAAGGCGTTGATCTCGGTGTGCTTCCAGCTCTCCGGGAAGGTTGCTGTCTTGAAGGAGGTATTGATGACTTTCCAGAGATGGGGTGCAATGGCTCCTCTGGCTTTTTTGAGGATGTGGTGTGGGCATGGGTCTGCTGGAGATCCAGAGTGGATGGTGTTCATGATCTTGATGGCGTTGTCTTCGTTGATGTTGGTCCAGGAGAGCAGGCAGTTGGTGCGGATGGTGGTCGTGGGGGCGGAGGTCTCAGTGGTTGTCGGGACGGTCGTGGCATTGAAGCTGTTGTGGATGTCTGCGATCTTGCGGTGGAAGAAGGTGGCCAGCGAGTCGCACAGGTCTTGCGAGGGTGGGATGTCGTTGGTGTTGGAGTTGGAGAGTTCCTTCATGATGTTGAAGAGCTCTTTGCTTTTGTGCGCGTTGTTGTCTAGGTGGTCTTTAAAGGAGGCCCTTTTGACAGATCTGATGAGGAGATGGTGTTTGCAGGTGGCGTTCTTGTGGGCTGCATGGCTGTCTGGTGTTCGTTCAGGGAGCCAGATCTTCTCCAGCTTTCAGCAGGTTTGCTTGGAGGCCCGGAGCTCTTCAGTGTACCAGCTGGCTTTCTTGTTGGTGTGACTGTTGGAGGGTTTCTTGATCGGGGCGAGGGTGTTGGCGCAGTCGTTGGTCCACTGTCTGAGGTCGAGGGCGGCGGTGTCGGGGTTGGTGGGGTCAGCGGGTGGGCTCTGGGCGAGGGTGGTGGTTAGCTGGTCTACGGTGACTTTGCTCCAGCATCGGCGAGGCATCTGTTGGGTGCGGTGGTGTATGGTGGGTTTCTTGAAGGTGAAGTGGATGCAGCGATGGTCGGTCCAGTGGAGTTCGGTGGTGTGGTTGAAGGAGACGTGGGGGCTTGCGAAGAAGATGGGGTCAAGCGTGTGACTGGCGGAGTGGGTGGGTGTTGTGATGAGTTGTCTGAGTCCAAGGTTGACTAGGTTGTTGATCAAGGTGGTGGAGTTGGTGTCGTTGTTGTCCTTGAGGTGGACGTTCAGGTCCCGGAGGAAGATGTAGTCCATGGAGGCAAGGGCGTGTGTGCTGACGAAGCCGGCGATGGAGTCGCTGAACTGTGGTTGGGGTCTGTAGATCAGGGTTCCTCTGAGGGTGGTGTTGGGGTCAGTGTGGATCTGGAAGTGCAGGGGTTCAGCTGTGCTGAGGGTGTCATCGGTGTTGGTCGAGACTTTGAGAGTGTTCCTGTGGACTATGGCGATTCCTCCTCCCGCTCCGTTGGTGCGGTCCCTGCGGGTGATCTTGTAGCTGTCCGGGACGGCTATGGCTATGTCGGGTGCCGAGGCAGGGTTCAGCCAGGTCTCCGCCAGGAAGGCGACGTCTGGGGAGGTTGAGTCGAGTAGGTCCCAGAGTTCAACGGCGTGTTTGCGGGAGGAGCGGTTGTTGAGAAGGATGCATCGGAGGTGGTTGGATTCTTTCCTGATTGGCAGCATGGTGGGGCGCATGCATGTGAAGCTGCAGTTCCGGCAGGTGAAAGTTCCGTGGGTGCCCTTCGGGCGGCCAGGAAGCAGGTGTGTGATCGTCCGGTTTTGAGTGTGTGGAGGGTTCTGGTATCGTAGTGGTGTCGGGTGTCATGGTGTTCACGGGGTCCAGGTGTCCTGGCACTGGGCACGGTCGAGGCGCGGACGGGCACAGACGGGCTTGCCTTAGGCGCGCCTTCAGTGCACCAGCGGCACGCCTGCTGCTCACGTCCGCTGTGCGACCACTGCGCAGCCTCTATATGAGGGGATGTGGGAGGGAGGAGCAGCTGGGAGGCGGGAGAGGGGCGGCAAAGGGGATTGCAGGGGAGCGGGGCCGCAGGGATGCAGCAGCGGGAAAAACAGGCAGGGGCCCCAGGAGAAGTGGGCACAGGAAGGAAAAACAACTTTAGGCAAGAAAACAAGTACAGGCACAGAGGAATAAAAACAAGTCTGGGCAAGAAAGCAAGTACAGGCACAGAGGAATAAAAACAAGTCTGGGCAAGAAAGCAAGTACAGGCACAGTGGAATAAAAACAAGTCTAGGCAAGAAAGCAAGTACAGGCACAGAGGAATAAAAACAAGTCTGGGCAAGGAAGCAAGTACAGGCACAGAGGAATAAAAACAAGTCAGGGTAAGAAAGCAAGTTAGGCACCGGGAAAAAATACAAGATTAGGCAAAAACAATGCAGGCAGAGCCGTGCAGCAGCGTGGGGAGTGGCCTGCCTGCGTGCAGGGTCAGAGGTCACTCCAGACTGGCTGATGGCAGTATACAATACTTCAAATCACTCAGGCCACCATCAATTACGAACTTGATAACCACAGGATGGAGAAAAGGGACTTGAAGAGAGAAATCTAAACCAAATGTAAAGAATGAAAAGGCCAGTGCAAATGTAAGAGGGAGATTTACAAGGCAAACAAATGTTCAACACAAGAGAAATAGAGAAATCATCTTAAAATCAATCAACCAATCAATCAGACCACTTGTATAGCGCGCTACTCACCCGGAAGGGTCTCAAGGCGCTTGGGGGAGGGGGGCCGCTACTGCTCGAACAGCCAGGTCTTGAGTTGTCTCCTGAAGCCGAGGTGGTCCTGGGTCAGCCGAAGGTGGATGGGGAGGGAGTTCCATGTCTTGGCCGCCAGGTAGGAGAAGGATCTGCCTCCGGCGGTGGCTCTTCGGATGCGTGGTACGGCAGCGAGGGCAAGGCTAGTGGATCGTAGCTGGCGGGTGGGCGTGTGGAAGGTCAGTCGGTCGTTGAGGTACTTGGGGCCCAGGTCGTGGAGAGACTTGTGTGTGTGGGTGAGGAGTCTGAACGTGATCCTCTTGTTGACGGGGAGCCAGTGCAGGTTCCTCAGGTGGCCGGAGATGTGGCTGCGTCGAGGGATGTCCAGGATGAGTCGGGCGGAGGCGTTCTGGATTCGTTGCAGTCTTTTCTGTAGCTTGGCTGTGGTTCTGGCGTAGAGGGTGTTTCCGTAGTCCAGCCGGCTGGTGACGAGGGCCTGGGTGACCGTCTTCCTGGTTGTGATCGGGATCCATCGAAAGATCTTGCGGAGTATGTGGAGGGTGTGAAAGCATGAAGAGGAGACGGGGTTGACTTGTCTGGTCATCGAGAGGGAGGAGTCCAGGATGAAGCCCAGGTTGCGTGTGTGGTCTGTCGGCTTGGGGGTGATGCCCAGGGCTGGGGGCCACCAGGAGTCGTTCCAGGTGGAGGGTGATGGTCCAAGGATGAGGACTTCCGTCTTGTCTGAGTTCAGTTTCAAGCGGCTGTTCTTCATCCACTCGGCGACGTCTTTCATCCCTTCGTGGAGGCTGGTTCTGGCGGTGTCGGGGTCTCTGGTGAGGGAGAGGATCAGCTGGGTGTCGTCGGCAAAGGAGATGATGTTAAGGTTGTGTTGGCGTGCGATGGCTGCGAGAGGTCTCATGTAGATGTTGAAGAGGGTGGGGCTGAGTGATGATTCTTGCGGGACGCCGCAGATGACTTCGGTGGCTTCGGAACGAAACCGGGGGAGGCGGACTCTCTGTGTTCTTCCAGCGAGGAACGAGATGATCCACTTCAATGCCTTCTCTTGGATGCCGGTGTTGCTGAGGCGTTGGACTAGGGTGCGGTGGCAGACAGTGTCAAACACGGCAGAGAGGTCCAGGAGGATGAGTGCCGCTGTTTCCCCGTTGTCGAGAAGGGCTCGGATGTCGTCGGTGGCTGCGATGAGGGCGGTCTCGGTGCTGTGGTTGGCTCTGAAACCGGACTGCGAGGGGTCGAGGGATCCATTCGTCTTGAGGAAGGCGACAAGCTGTCTGTTGGTGATCTTCTCGATGACTTTGGCTGGAAAAGGGAGGAGCGAGATGGGGCGGAAGTTTTTGAGGTCGGTGGGGTCCGCTTTTGGTTTCTTTAGTAGGGCGCTGAGCTCGGCATGCTTCCAGCTCTCCGGGAAGGTGGCGGTGTCGAAGGAGGTGTTGATGACGTCTCGGAGTTGGGGTGCGATGATGGAGTCGGCCTTGTTGTAGACGTGGTGGGGGCAGGGGTCAGTCGGAGAACCGGAGTGGATGGTGTTCATCGTGCGGGCTGTGTCTTCGGTGGTCACTGCGGTCCAGGTGCGGAGGGTCGTGGTGGGGTGCGTTGGTTCGACGGTTGGGTGCGAGGGTGGTGTGCCGAAGCGGTTGTGGATATCGGCAATCTTGCGGTGGAAGAACGAGGCGAGGGAGTCCCAAAGGTCTTGTGAGGGGGTGATGTCGTATAATAACACGGTTACAAAGGCTTCATAGAAACTGGAAATTGAATCCCAAAATAAAATTTCAACAGGTGTCATCCTTTCAAGAGTTAAAAATTAAAGCTTCTGTATTGGAAGATGGGGTTGGCCAACAACAATAGATGTAGCGTTTTGAAAGAAAACAACAGCAAACATGCACAGGTTGACATCCTGGCATGGAGGAGCACCCCTGAGACTAATATGGCTTCCTATTTCTAGAAGTTAATGAGGTCATACATGATAGCATGATGTTTTGAATGATTTCTGAATGATATAATCTTACGTACAGTGGCTAAGAACACAGAGTACACTACTCCCCAATATCAAAATTGCATGATAAAAGTTAATTTGAATGACAACAGGTACAACATTATAACCTTGCTGCTCCATGTGTACCCCGAAGCAGAGCCTGGCATATAAATTGCGCTAAGATGGTATTTGTGACAGGCAGGCAGTATGTTGGGAATAAAATGTCCTGTCTAAAAAAAATCTCCTTCTCTGCCTCTACTGAATTAGTATTCTTTGCGGCCACGTCTGACCTTCTGTTGTAGACTGCTGCCTGAAAGAGGCATGGATAATGAAAGCAAAGTATTTCTTTCATGCTCTTCAAACACACAATTCAAAACAAGATTGAGTGGTCTGTATGTGTTTCAAAAGGCAGTCGCACACCGATGAACAAATGTATCAAAAGACGAGACATCCCTTCAGCTGATAGATTGCTGGGCATAGCACCTCTCTGTCTCCCAAAACATTTCCCACTTTTTAGTTCTTGCCAAAGAGAGCTTGAGCTGTCACCGCCAGCACAAAGCATGTACAACAGAAAGAGCATTAGGCAAGAACATCTGCACAAGGTTGCAAGAGAGAGTTGTTATGGGGTTCCGGTTTACGGTCAATCTTCACTTACAACCATGATGACTCACAGACTGAATGTAACAATGTTAGGTGATGTCTCTGCCTACCATTTATTCGGTAGAAATAAAACCTAGATCCTTTTGGTATGTTGTTATGGGATGTATGACGTTACAACGCATACTTTTACCACGCATACCATTACAACGCTGTATTTACAACGCATACCGTTACAACGCATAGCGCTTAGAGGTTCTGGATAGTGGTAAGTATAATTTTATATTCCAACTCCAGTCCCCGTGGACACTAGGGAAGGTGTTGGATATAAAATTATACTTATTCCCTATCCTAGAGCGCCCCCCAGCCCAATGCGTTGTAATGGTATGCGTGGTAATGCCTGCGTTGTAGTAATTGTAATTGTAATTGTAATTGTAATTGTAATTGTAAAAATATTTGTTAAGCGCGGTTGCTGCCCGTAGGCGTCCAAGCGCTGGGTTGAAGCGGGAAAGTGATGGGAAGAGGAGCTAAGGTTCATAGGATTGAGCAAACAGCAGTGTCTTTAGGTTTTTACGGAATGAGAGGAGGTCTGGGTTGGACCGGAGTGAGATGGGGAGAGCATTCCAGAGCCTGGCGGTGTTCAAAGAGAACAACCTACCTCCAGACCTGGCTCGCTTCACTCTGGGAACAACGGCGAGGAACGCCTCCGTCGACCGAAGGTTCCTGTTAGGGTGGTAGGGGGTGACAAGGTCGGTGTTGATGGCAGGGCCCGTTTTCCAGAAGGCGCGGTGCGCCAAGCACAGCGCCTTAAAGGCCACTCTCTGCCTCACTGGCAACCAATGGAGACTTTTTGGAGCGGGTCTGGCTGACTGGGTGCGCGGAATTTCCAGCAGGGTGCGTGCTGCACAGTTTTGAACAACTTGCAATTTTCTGAGGGTCAGCTCAGGAGCCCCCACGTATAGGGCATTGTTTGAGTCCAGGCGAGATTGGATGAGACCTTGTACCGCCACCTTTTTGGCCTCTAGGGGAAGTAACGGGAGAACTTTCCTCAGGATTCTAAGTAGGCCAAAGCAAGTGGCGGACAGTTTTGTGGCCTGGGTGGAGAAGGAGAGTTTGTTGTCCAGCCACACTCCCAGGCTTTTAACACTTTCCTTAGGAGTGGGGGGAGGGCCTAGTGCACTGGGCCACAAGGAAGTGAAAGGCACAGGGGAGGTTGGGCCTAGGAGCATGAGCTCCGTCTTTTCTCCGTTTAGTTTTAGGGAGGAGTTGGTCATCCATCCCTTAACGTCCTCTAGGCATTTTAGCAGGTCGGCTGGGGAATGCCTGTTGTTCTCCGTGGCCAGCGAGACCACAAGCTGGGTGTCGTCGGCGTATGACACGATTTTAATGCCATATGGTTCGACAACACCCGCCAGCGGCCTCATGTACACGTTGAACAATACAGGGCTCAGGGAGGAGCCCTGTGGTACTCCGCAGCTCAGGGGTTTGCTGGAGGACACTGTCTTTCCGTCGAAGATCTGAAACGACCTCCCAGACAGAAAGGAGTCAAACCACCTTAGAGCATCACCTGAAACTCCGATGTTATAGAGACGGTCCAGCAAGGTGGTATAGCTGATCGTATCGAAGGCGGCACTTAGATCAAGGAGGATCACTGCCACTGATCCTCCCTGGTCCAGTATCCTTCTAGTTTCTTCGGTGACCGCTAACAAGGCGGTTTCCGTGCCATGCTTCGGTCTGAAGCCTGTCTGGGATGTGTGTAATAGAGAGTGTTCCTCCAGGAACTGGACCAGCTGCGCGTTTATATACTTCTCTAACACCTTGCTAGCCCAAGGGAGAAGTGAGATGGGACGGTAGCTGGAGTGGTCATCTGGGTCTAGGCTGGGTTTCTTCAACAGCGCCCGTACCATGGCCTGCTTCCAAGCTATGGGGACTGAGCAAGCGGATATGGATGTGTTTAGAAGATCCAGGATTACAGGCAGGGTGGCTTTGCTTGCCTGCATCAGGACTTCTGGAGGAGCAGGATCACAAGGGGAGCCCGACTTGACTTGTCGTGCCACCTTGCTTAAAGTGTCGAGGTCCAGAGGAGGGAAGTGCTCGAGGGAAGGCTAGTCTGGGTGGAGAGGTGGTCTGGGGGAGAGAGGATTAATCGCATCCGGGGTTGTGGCTGCAGTTGGGAAGGTAGAGTAGATTCTTAGAACTTTGTTGTGAAAAAAATCCGCAAGCTTGTTGCATTGGTCCTGGGTTTTGTTAGGAGGGGGAGCCGTGTTGGCACTGGAACATTGCTTTATAATTTGGAAAATTTCTTTGGGCTTAGATTTCGCTTCTAGTATTTTCTCGGAGTAGTGGGTTGCCTGGGCCGTTCTGATCCCTTCTTTGTAGGCTTTGATCGCCTCTTTGTAGGAAGCCTTTTTATCTGGGAGGAAGTCTAAACGCCAGGCTCTCTCTCGTTGCCTGCAGAGGCGTTTTAGCTGTCTTAGAGAGTCAGAGAACCAGGGGGCAGATTTCTGTAGTCTCTTCGAGGAGGATCTACGAAGCGGGAGGATCGAGTCTAGCGAGTGGGTGATCCAACTTTCATAGTGGACGTTTGCCACATTGGGGTCTAGGCAGGGTGACGGGCGAGTGGAGTCCAGGTTGTGCAGCCAGAGCTCCAATGGGAGTTTTGACCAGTTCCTCCTGGTGGTGACTTGGGGAGGTAGCTGGGGGGTTTTGTGTTTGACCCAGGTAAACGGGACCAAGAAATGGTCCGACCATGGAAGGGGGGTGGGTTGATCCACAGTAAGATCCAGGCAGTTACTAAATATAGGGTCGAGTAAATTGCCCTTTTCATAGGTAGGGGCTGCAACCAGTTGGGACAGTTGGAGAGCTTCCAGAGCATCTCGTAATTCCTGAGCAATGTGGTCTGAGGGGGAATTAAAATGGAGATTGAGGTCCCCTAGGATTGTGTGGTTGGCGGAAGAAAGAATTCTTTGCGCTATAATTTCTGGAAGAGACCTGTGGAACTCTTTTACAGGCTCAGGGGGGCGGTAGATCAGGGTGCCGGAGAAAGTGCTATTTGCGTTGAACTCTATGCAGAATGCTACACTCTCGCACTCAGGGATAGTTTCTGCTGTGGTACGGCATCGGTACTGGTTCTTCAGAATGATCGCCAGACCTCCGCCTCTCCCTACCGGTCTGTCCACTCTAAGGATATGGTAGCCTATGGGTAAGGCTTGAACCACGTCTGGCTCAGAGTGAGCAGTGAGCCACGTTTCTGTCAGGAAAACAGCGTCTGGTTTTTGCTCCTCGAGCAGCATGGCAATCTGTGTGCTGTGTTTAGGTAAGGAGCGGCAGTTTAGCGCGTACATACGGTACGTTTGTGTCGCGGCCGGCGGAGATTTGCGGAAGGAGTGTTTGCACCCCGAACATCGGACGGGTAGCTCTGTGGGTGCAAAGATATGGGGGCACTGGGGAATGGCAGTCCTACCTATGCTGTATAAGGCCGCCGAGCTGTAGGTCCTGCTCTGGGTGGGGTGGGAGCCAAGGTTTGTGGCCCCAGGTCCCGGCTGGTCGCGGACGGGCGCAGACGGGCTTGCCTTAGGCGCGCCTTCGGTGCGCAAACGGCGCTCCCGCTGCGCTCATCCGCTGCGCTTCCTGTAAATGCACATATTTAACCAGAGGGGGGTGTGGCCTAAGTGGGCGTGGTCCGCGTGCACGCCTGGTCTGATGGCGGCCGCTGGGGCTGGTGAGGAGCGTGACAGCGTTAAGATCGGCTGTGCGCTCAAGTGAAGGCAGATCCTGGCGGTGGTGCAAGGTTAAAAGCAACAGAGTAAGTGACACCACGCAATTCTAAAAAAGCTTCGTTTTAAAAGTTTTTCCAAACAAGTGTTTGCCAATAACAGTAGTACCTCCAGCTCCCGGCTTCCGCCTCAGGAACTGGGTAAAGATGTATACAGAAGCGCTAGTGGTCAGCGCTTTTGTAGAGCAATCGGGGGGCGTGACCTAAGTGGGCGTGGTCAGCGTGCACGCCTGGTCTGATGGCGGCTGCTGGGGCTGGTGAGGAGCGTGACAGCGTTAAGATCGGCTGTGCGCTCAAGTGAAGGCAGATCCTGGCGGTGGTGCAAGGTTAAAAGCAACAGAGTAAGTGACACCACGCAATTCTAAAAAAGCTTCGTTTTAAAAGTTTAAAAGTGGTAGTGCGTGGTAAAAACTTCGTTGTAAACGTTGTATACCGTTGTTATGAGCTAGGCGCTGGTGTCTCTGTCCTCATAACCCTAATACACCAGGCTGCCTTGAATTCGTAGGAGCTAACCTGCCCCACTGCACTCCATCCTAGGGATAGTGGCTTCCAGTAGCTTGCTGCATCCTAAGGGCACTAACTCATCACATTCCAATGCATCCTAATGACGCTAACACAGCACACCATGAGGAATTTGAGGGACTCTAACACAAGGCACTGCACTAAATCCTCGGGGCACTAGCACAGCACTACTTCCAAGGGACACTAATGCAGTACACTGCACTACATCGTAGGGCCACTGCCACAGAACCCATGGTCATTCAACCCATCAACCTACGTTGCATTCTATCATATTTTTTTTTGGGGTGGGGGGGAGTTTTATATAGCACAAGCTAGACCCGAAGGTATCATGCCAACTTACAAGAGCACCAGTTGCGAGACAGACAGACACATTCATTTTTTATTGTCAGGCACAGGGAAAATACATGATTTGCCCAGAATCACAGAACGTTGAGCGTCCCCGCCGAGACTTGAACCTGGTTCCCCAGCTTCGAGGTCGACGGCTCTAACCGTTAGGCAACATCCTCTCCCATTAACCTTCCAGATTGAACTGTATTCTACTGTGTTGGACCAATAGGTCTCCTAGGAACACTGCTCCACCAGAGTTGACTGCTCCCTCAAAGTTTTCACCTTGCTACTTTTTGGATTTTATTTTTATTGTGTGCTGTGTGCTCATGTGTACCATATCGTGCCTGGTACAAGAACATCATGCAGCTAGAGGTCATCAGGGGGCGGTTGATTTTTTTTTTACAGCACTCTGTGCTGGACTGGTTTGCCTCTCTGCGCACACCACCTTGTAACAAGCACTGGCAATGCCAATAGGTCTGGCTTTAAAGGAATGTTGTATGGTAATGTGAAGCATTAGCAGTAGATAGCATGGGAATTGATATGTATTTGTGTGGAAGCAAAGAACTATAGGATAATATTGGTGTAGCTTAAATGGTCGGGTCTCAGTTGCACAGTCAAGGTAGATCTATGTTAATGGCTGCCCTCCTTCCATCTGTGCTGCTGCTGCAAGAGAAAAACATATTACATTATCCAGTAATCTAAGACACTTCAGTAGCTTCACAGTGTCATGTGTTTGCCCCTGAAACCTCAAGCTCAGGCAGCTGAATAAATTAACATAAGGATCACAGCTCTGTGGCACGCAAGTACTTTTTTTGTGGAAGCACACAACTTCTTCCCAATAAAAATGTACTCCTGGCTCTCAACGTGGGCAGAGCCAAAGTCGCCATCTAGTGGTGCTCACATAATTGTTTGGCAACAGCTGCGCTGTCAAGCCAGGCCATAAAACGTGAATGGGCAGATTTCCTTTACCAGGATCTGGTGTCTGTGTTGGACTGTTGTGTCTGCGTCCACCAGTCTGAAGAAGCAATCATGTAGCCAGCATTTATCACACCCTGTTATTGGTGTGTACAGCATATAGGTGGCCATGCACACACCTCTAATGAAGGAACAACCAGGTAGATTCATCAAAGTCCCGTTTTGCGAGTCAGTAATAGCGATTATTAAGAAATCGCTATAACAGACTCACAAAACGGGATTCATGTAGGAATCGCAATAGAAATTGTGATTCCCACTGATTCTTTTTTTGCGATTAGCTAATTGCTAATTGCAAATAAGGAAGCGATTTCAAGGGTGCCAGGGGTGTCCAAAGGACACCCTGTAGCACCCTGATATGTAATCTACATTGGTGTTGCGCATACACATTTCCATGTGCATGTAACGTGCAACTTAGAAAAATGCATTTAAATGCATTTTTCTAAGTTTTCACTATTTACCACGAGGTTTGACCTCGCGGTAAATAGCTGCCCAAAATTGCGATTTCGCAATTTTAAAATGGTTCATGAATTGCATTTAAGGAATCTCAAATAGAGATTCCTTAAATGCAATTCCTCGCAAATGTGCGAATTCTTTAATAGCGAATTTTGCATTTGGGATGATGAATCCCAAATGCAAAAATTGCACTCGCAAAGGGCCAGATTCTCAGAATCTGGCCCTTTGCGAGCGCAATTAAGCTTGATGAATCTGGCCGTTAATCTTTTAGCTTGCCCTACGATATGTATAAAGGGTTTTTTCTCTGTCACATTCAACACTCACTTCCCTTTTGAAACTACTTGAAGTTTCCTTCAAGAAAAAAACATCTTTTTAATGCGAGCTTAATCAGATACGAGAAATGTCAAGGATAATGAATGCGAAGTGGTTTATTCATTCATTATCTCTTAATCCATTCTCTGGTCAATAAATCTTTGCAAGAACTGAAACTATTACAGTTATGTTTGTGTATTCGTTATTTAAAGGGGCCTGCTCAGGGCTACTGCTTTTTATGGCTGAGCTTGGCACCAATATAGACAAAAAGCCTTAAAGATATATGTCCACAATGATACATTGATGCTCTACCAAAACCCATCAGTTTATATTTCAGCTCCTTTTAATAAAATAAAGAGTTTGCTTTTAACGTGTTTTTTTTTCTCTAGCATTCCATCTGTAAAATCTCGAAAAACTTGCAATTAAGTCGGAAAGCGTCTCCTTCACACACTCTGGTAGTAACAACGCAGAACATGTGAACAGATGAACACTTAAAATGAAAGTAAAGAGAAGTAAAATGGGAGGCAATATAAATATAAATGATTAACTACAATGACCATAATGCAGTGGGACTGCAGAATTTAGGCTATCAAACAACGAACTTCATGCAGTTTTGATGCAACTGATGAACTGCACGACATATAAACATAAGAGAGTAGAAGAAGGGTTAATTCATCCAAGTAGCACAACCGAAAGACATTAATTCTGGTTTGCTGGAGTGCTTCCAAAATACATGCATTTTAATCAAGAGCTCTAGACAGCTATAGATTGAATGGTAAACACGAAAAAAGTAAAGAACACCACTAACTCTCTGGCTCGTTTTGCATTATGTAGATGTCAATGAGCAAACAAAACCTAGACACCTGACACTAAACAGTAACCTAAGACAGCCACATACATTCAACACAGAAAAGATATGCCATATAATTGGCTAATGCTGTGTTAAAAAAAAGCCCTTCCAACACAGCACACCACACACTGACATCCAGTAGAAACACAATGGACAGATCAGCTAACATACATCCAACATGGCCTAGATATACCACACAGTAAAGGATTATAGTACCCGCTGTCAGGTCTACACACACACACACACACACACGAACACACACACAAACACAGACACAGATACACACACACCCACACACATGATTTACATATGGTTGAGTCTAATCTGAGGTGCCAGGGTGGTCAAAAACATAATGGACTGTGGTGCGGACCCAAGTAATTACCAGTGGCTTAGATTAATTATAGCATTCCAACCATAATTTTTTGTAATCTCCATAGTACTAATTAAGCCTTGGATTGTGATTTTTCTTAATAGGAGGTTTTTACAGTGGTAGAGTTGTGACTCTAAGGTCTGAATTAGGTTTAACTTTAAAAACGAACAAAAAATGCAATGAATTATTCGCTACTTCCATTAATTCCCAGAGCATGTTAGTCCTTGTTACAATGAGGGCTGGATTGAAATGCTCTTAGGTGTTGTCTATAAAAGTAAAAATGAAACAAATCATATAATTTACCCAAAGTTTCTCTGGTATGAACTCTGGAGAAGAGCCTCATATCATCATTAAGAAGACACAATTTCCATTTCACCTCATCTGCAATATAACATGTGCAAACATTCCACCTTTCTCTGCAATTTATTTATGTTATCCCAAGGAAGCTGACTAATGACTAATTCAGGTCTGGCAAACAACAGCCCTACAATGAACGCAATATCTTTACAGTCGGAGAAAGAAAGTGCCCCATTTTATTTTCACTTTATTTTTGCAAGCCAGCAAGGCTCTCACAGGCACCACCTGCATAAAGCAATCAAAAGATGGGGGAGATAGAAGTTGAGGCTAGGTTCACCCTTCCAACTGAATAAAGTTTCACAAAATCTGGAATACCAGAAGAAAACCTAACTGTGGGGAAGAACAAGGTTTTCACTGTACATGTATGAAAATCCTCTTTCCAGAAAGAAAAAATATTTTCTAGAGTCCCCTCACCCACCGGGGTTTCCCCCAGGTGGCATGCTTCATCATTGGGGTCCTCTCAATCCACTGTGGCTTGCTGAATTAATGGTTGAAAATTGTGTAGTGCAGGGAAAGTGGAGTGGAAAAACAAAACATTTAAAAATACCTAATTAGTGGGCTAATATTTTATTCCTGCCCCTAGTTGGTATGACTAAAATCAGGGGTTAATAATAGGGAAAGTCTAACAATAATGAGTATAGAGTCCCTAGTATTGGGTCGACCTATTTCGAACTGTCCCCTCAAAGCTCTTCTGCAGGACCACACAAGGACCAGCCCCATGAGTGCCACTCCTAAGCAAACCTAGAATTAGGAATTAATGAGGTGCACACCTACTGTGTATACACTTAACATGTAATACATATACGGTTAATCACTGACACGCAGTATCTGAGGAAATAAATCAAAGAAATAATTAAAAATGCGTCCGTCTCCCAGCTAGGCGGGTAGGTCCTTAATAATTAGTGCTAACATCCAGCATGGTAAGAAACTCACACTCGTGACGCCTAGTAATAAATAAGTGGTTAAATGCATAATGAAAATCACTCAAGTAGAGACACCACGTGACATACAACATTTAACACTTAATTGTCAGCATATTAGTGACACATACTTTAATTTAGGCAGAATTTTGCCTCATGATCTGTATCAGTGTTGTACCCTGGGTTCCTTCCAGACAGATGATAATCCTCTCTTGTAAATGGGTATACTTTCTCGTGTGAGAAATTCTTAGAATCCTTTTTGAATTTCTGGTATTTTGTATCTTTAAATGTTACTTCAAAATCTGTCATTGTTTTATTCAATTCCTCCAGCCTCTTCTTTAACTCTGTGACTGTTTGGAAGCTCTTGAGGCGAACCTCGAGTGTATGTATTTCTTCTTTCCATCTCCTAGGACAGTCGTGCTGCAGTTTTTATGAAAGAGTACCAACCAATCTCTGGTACAGTGGCAGGAGATTAGTGACCAGTCCACCCTAAAGGAAATGGAATATTTTCCTGTGGTTCTGATTATGCCGCTGATCCCATCACCTTGCCCCATCACCTCAATTCAACCTCCGGAAGTCACCCACCTCTATATGCTGGTCAGCTTTCAGCATTCTACCATCTCCATCTTACTCTCCATATGCATCTTGGAGGAGGGGCAGGGGATTGGATCCCCAGATAATGATCTCAAAACGGAGAGTGGCCCCTTTGTTCCAAGAAACAGGGTTCCTTCTACATCAAATGTATCAACAAAAAAGTTCTCTTGGAGAAATTGACACAATCAAGTACCTCACACTCCACTTAGTGCACTATCACACACAACTCGATATTAATCTACAGAGGGGGAAAACCCAAAAGGCAATTATAAAAATACAGTTAATGAAACAGTAAATAAAAAACAATTGTACAATTATTAACATTAATTTACTTAAAATACAATTTTAAAAAAACAATCTAAATGTAAAATAGATTATTGCACATAATTTTACTAAAACATTACATCAAGAGAGACAGCAACCAAGACATACATAGTTGTCATTACATGAATGTTAATTTGAAGGCATCAATAGAACAAAAGCATTTAGACATTATTCCATTCGTATTTCATTGTTCCTCAAATTTAACAAGACAAAAATAAAGAGCGTTGACGCATTTCGGTGGGTAAATGGTGTAGAGCCACCTTTTTCATGACAACAACAATAGATATATCCCTCTCAGTAAAAAAGGCAAAATACATCTCTATAATGGTGAGGCACACTGGCGACCAACAAAAAGTAGGTCAATGGTGAATAGTACACAATATATCTTGTAATAATTATGGAGGGTAGTTGTTATGGAAATAAGAATATCCTAACAATAGTAAATAGTATATCATTGCGGTCCAAGAAACATTTTAGATCCTATATCCAGGATTCAGGCTCCACACTTCGGGACAAGGTAGTGGGGACTAAACGGTCCTCCAACCTTTCAGTATGCGTACCACAACCATGACTTTTCATGAATTCTGATTGTTTTGGTCTTCTGTATAATAGGAGTCACGCGTCCTCCTTCAGTTACGTCTTAAAGAGAGTCCCGACGTGTGGAGCCTGAATTCTGGATATAGGACCTGTAATTTAAAAGAAATTAAGGGACACCTACTAGCCAGATATTTTTAACTATACACCAACAATCCCCACTCCCCTTCCTTTTTAGAACAACCTCTTTATCATTGAATATAACAACAGAAAGTGCTCCCACGTAGGCCGTAGGTTGTAGCACGCCCTGATCCGCAACGGAAAGGGGAGGACCCGATGATAAAGCATGCCACCAAGGGGATAACCCTGGCGGTCGGGGTTTTACAAGAAAAGTATATTTTTTTCTCCGGTAGAGAGTTACTTGAAATTAACTGAACTGGGTTTCCTTGTTGGAATTACATCTTTGAACCTAGACAGCTCTATCACCCCGCTTTGACTTTTAAAATTATTGCACTTCACCTCAATATTCACACAAACGTCTGCCATCTCTATTCAAGTATAAATTGGGTGTTCCTCTGAGTATAGTAAGTTAATTTCAAAACTTTGTTAATTCTCCTGAAGCCCACGTATTTGAGGCTCGTGTCAGCCTGGCAACGTTCAAACACTGACCTATAGGCTATCACACTGACTGACATTAGAATCAAAACAAAACAATTTTCTGCCATAACAGCAGTGCATTCTTTCAGCTTCAGGAGAGGCTAAATTACAGGTATGTGTCTTTGCATCTGCCTTGTGGCCACTCATCCGGCAAAACACGATATGACAGTTTCAAGCTCCACATAAAACACAGCACAGCAGCTTTTCTATAACTCCCCTTCCACTAAAGCTCTCTGAGAATTTGGAACCGCCCCACCTTCCAATACAACATAAATCAGAATAGAGAAGCACAGAGATGCAAACACACCAATGAAACCAATTAGGGAAATACCTTATTTAATCAATTCTCAATGGTAAGCATCAGTTTAGGCAGAGTTTTGATCTGGTGTGATGCATTTGGCCTGATATTGTTGTTCCTCAATACTATGACCCTGAGAATTGCCAGTCATTTGGCGGGTTTTCCTGTATTTCAAGGACAGACGATGCGGGGGGATAACGTTTGCTGTATCCTTCGCCGTGCCCTGTGATTCTTCATCACATGATGCACACTCAGAAGCTGCCGCCAGAGAAAAGCTGTTGCTGGCACTTTGATCGCTTGCCTGAGCAATGCGAGTTGTCAGAGCCATAATCCAAGCAGGATTTCTACCTGGCTGGCGGTTGGAGTAATCTCCCCAGAAGAAAGTGCTGGCCCTCTCCAGCATGGGTAATCAGAGAAGGGTCTGACCTGCGCCGAGAACAAAGCATAACTAAAGCTTTAATCTCTCCCAAGGCTTAAACAGAAACAATTTTAATCAGCAGCGTTTCAGAACACGCCATTTTTGCAATCTTGCCTTACCGGGTACAGCCTTTTGGGACTCTTTTGAGAGAATTGCAACTCTACTATAATTTCTTTTTTTTTTTTAAATGACCAGCCAACAATATTATCTATCTATCTATCTATCTATCTATCTATCTATCTATCTATCTATCTATCTATCTATCTATCTATCTATCTATCTATCTATCTATCTATCTATCTATCTATCTATCTATCTATCTATCTATCTATCTATCTATCTATCTATCTATCTATCTATCTATCTCTCTATCTCTCTATCTCTCTATCTATCTGTATGACTTGGCTTAATATTCTGTAATTAAGGAACTCTAAACTGCTGCTTTCAGTGCATCAATGCAAACGACTAAAGAAACATAAAACAAGATGAGATTGGCTGATTTTGGCGCTATAGGACTATTCAAACTCATCAATTTGTGCTACAACCATGTCCTTACTTTTAAGTAGCAAAACCATGCAAAGCATAAATCATTGAGAAGTAACACAGGATTACGAAAGTAAATTGTGGCAGGACTACATCCGAATAACATTTATTGAAGAAGGGGTATCACTTGCCTAAGTTTCTCAAGAGCTATTTCACAGATGTCAAAATATGCGTTATCACCAATGAGACAAACATATCTACAGCCATGTCTCTGTCTTCTGGAATACATAGCCTACTGCCCCTAAAAGTACCTCTTATTTCTCAAAACAGTGTACGCCATTTATCATAGTCAGGTGATTTATATCCTATTAAGACAACACATTTGCCCTGTACTGTTGCACCTTTTTGATCTGTACAGAACCTGCAAAAATATTTACCCCATGTTCTGCTGAAAAAGAATGTGATGCCTAAAAGCAGAAGTCTGGTTACTGTAAGCGCTGGTATAAGAACACTGTATTCAACAACCCAACAGTAAGACTGAAATCATTATCAGCAGACTGCACAAAGATGCTTTTAAATAAGTTATCATATTTTGAACCTTTAAAATGTTCTCAAGGCTTCTTCAGGAAAGGATGATGTTTACAATGTTCATGACAATTTCACTGACTATTTTGGTTCCATTTGATACAGGATAAGATATATTATTGAGATACATCCTGAAACTGGTCTTGTTTGTATTTAATTAACATTGTAAAATAGCACGAACAAAAAATGCTTAAAGTGCTAATGTGCACATGTCTTAAATCTCATCTTAGTAGTTACCCATACTATTGATGAATCTAACTGAAATCGGAACAGACAGCTAAATAAATTACCTAACAAGTATCTGCTTTCTGCAAAGCAAGGAAAGGATTATTTATGTTGAAGTGAGGTTAATTAACTAACATAGGAGATGAAGCTGCGTTGCAATCTTGTACCAACGAGTCCATGTTTCTGGTCATGACTTCAGAGCTCTGATTTTCTGAAAAAATGACTGCTACGCGCGTAAAATAAAGTGGATCGGAGAAGTGTATAATGTCCAAAGACTTTAAATATGTGCTCCATATAGATGTAAAAAGACACTGTATGGTGCACCATCCCATAATGTTCCCGTTACATGTTTCCATCCCTCACATCATATCCTATTTTCTTTTTTCAACAGACCCCACACTATCTTGTTCCATTTTAGCACCTCAAGTTTGAGATACTCCTGGTGTAATTAAATGTGTATCTATCAAGTGTTACTCTTCTCCTTGGCAGCACAACATCATAGACCAAAAATAACTACATGTAGGAACTGTGTGGGAAAGCGTTTTCACTTCTATCCACACTCAGAATATAAAACTCTCCATTGGATACCTGGAACCATGAAGAAAGCTGTGAAAAGACACAATCCAGGTCAGGGTGCACAATCCAACTGCTCTACATTTGCAGACACTTTCACCCAGGGTTATAAGAGCCAAAAGACCAAAGGGGTAAGAGGTTTGGCTGTGCTGCACGAGAACCCACAGACTATTCAAAGGAATCCTTACATAATGTGTTGGCAATGTGTTGTTCTTTCCAAAATACATTCTCCGTAGGCCCACACTCTGTTGGGCAGATCCCCAAATATTTTTCTGTGATTTACCCTTGTAGCATATTCCAGGAATTCGGTATCAAGTCGGACATACTACTAGAGTAAGTCACACCTACTCAAAGCCAAATCTTTGTGAAACGGGTGCTATGAGTAGAATGCTAGGCAGCATGCAACTACTTACTGCTCACATGATAAAGAGGATTCTGCCATGTGGTCTGAAATTAATGTCAATGCAGCGCACTTATTGAAAGCAAGGACTGCAAAAAAGGTTCAGGATAGGTACATTTAACCGTGGTGGCTCCTCCGCTAAGGCTTAGGAGAGTCGCCCCACTGCCTTGAAGCAGGAAAAGAAAGGTAAAAATACAATGATAATAATACAATGTTATTACCATTTTATTTTGTCATCCTGCTGTGGCAGTGTGCATGAGGGGGCAGGGCTGAAGAGCAGGGAAGGAGAGTACAACCCTCTTAAGTGCGCAATGACTCTTTGGTTTGCCCTCTCAGGCCGCCAAAAAGAGTTATGTGCATTACAGCCTGCGTGAAGAACATGCCCAGCCCTCCAGCACCCGGCTGAGTGCTGTATCACGGCACTCAGACCAAGCACAGTGCTGGATTGCAGTTTTGTGATTGTTCAGGGGAGCCTGTGTGCTGGGTGCTTCCTGTTCCTGGAAGTCAAGAGCAGGAGCAGAGAAGACGCTGGACCCAGCTGGTAGGTAAGTGTTTTTTTAATTGTAACCCGTGCTCCCACTAAACCTGACCCCTATGCCCGCTTCATCACCCACGAGCCGTGCCGGCCGCCACTGCATTTAATGAAACAGTGGTGGCATTTCCCCAATTTGAATGAGTGGCCTCTACTGGAAGTGCCTTACATGGCATACTATGACAGTTAACAATGCAGGCAACCAGCAGACGTGATAAAGACGTGAAGCATCTTCTAACCATTATAGATACCAAAGAACTGGGGTTCGAGTACTTTCATACTACAGAAGGGGCTGCATATGCTTGTGCAGCCCTCCAATTTACAACGGAAGGTGGGAAAATGTGTGTCCAAACAATTGTAAGGGAGCGTTACCTTACTTGTATGAGGCAAACAAATTAAACTGTACTCTCTGGGCAAATCCCTTCCATCTGCTAGTCTCACCTTCTGGTGACTTTGCACTGCTAAAGTGGGTTATCGGCTACAGGGCTGTGTTATCTGAAATGAGCTCTTCCAATCAGATTGAAGAAAAACTAGGTTATGCTCTTTAAGATGTTAGCACATCACTGTCCGTATTACATATTGGGAGCACCCACTGCCCCTGTTTGCGCCATGGTAAACCCAAACAACATGTCACAGCCAGAGGCAGTGTGCCTTATTACAAATAAACACGCTACCCTCAATGCAGGAGCGAACTCTGACAGTTCATAGATGCGGTGAGGGGAATCACATCTGTGAATGACAGGGCCTTGAATGGGACAACAGTTAGTATTTTATTTCGGGTTAACCAGACCCACCTCAGAATGTGAGCCAGCATCACCCTGCAAGAGGGCCCTGCTTCGGTGGGGATGCCTGGGGGTCCCCCAGGGAGGATTCTGACTTTATGCCGCCTCTGTGTGGCGCACAGCTAGTGCACCTCCTAACAACTCCTTTACCATTGTTTCTACATTCATGCACTGACAAAGAGTTCCCTCATTTGCAGGGGGTTAAGGCCGCCTCATGATTGAACGCCGCACATCTATGCATATTACAGAAGAGGCTGTACAAGCAGCTGATGACCATTCTTTTATAGCACAGTAACCCCCGGGCTGTAACAAGGGGCACAAACACCCATTGCGCCCCTGGGGCCCTTTCTGTAGTATGGCCCCTAGTATTTAACATGCAGCGCCTGCCACCTATTATTGGCTCAGTGCAGACTCTAAGGGCTAGTTCAGAAGCAATTAGAGATGGACTATGATGAATGCCCCAAATAAAGGGGCTTTTCAATTCTATGAACTGGGGCTCAAAAGCACAGATGAGTGCTGCTCCATTGCTCTGAATAATCTAATGTTCCACAGTCGGCTCCTACTTCTCCCTCTCTTTTGTCAAACACCCCTTCTCTGCCTCCCCCTCCCCCAGAGGGTCATAGGATGGGGAGCTTGGCTGCGAGGCAGGGGCAGTGATCAAGCTGATGCAGTTAAGGCTCCCATTCCCACTGTTAACAGAATGGCAATTAGCACAGGTGCCCTTCATGGCAGCAAGCTTGACCTCTGCAGGGATTCATGCGATTACACACAGGCACTTGCCTGTACAGCGATGTATATTTAGAATTATACGGTTTGGATTGAAAGAAAGCAATTTTACTCATCTTTATACCTCTTTGGAAACAATGGTAAAATAATAGCCAACAAGCATTCGCAAAGCCAGCAGGGAGGGCCTTTACAAGCTCGAACAAAGCTTATTTTTTAGTGAAAGCAGGTACCGCAAAATTAAAAGAAAAAAAAACAAGCCTCTACCGTAAACCGGAGGCAATTAAAAAATAAGATCTATAAAAGTGAACCATGTATACTAAGAACAGATCTAGAAACCGTTTTCTGTTTTAATGCACATCATCAGATCATAGAATTCCTATTGGCACACAAGACAAGTTATACTGGAATTGAATTACTATAATCTAAAAACATATTTTAAATGTGCAAGAATGACTAAAAATGTTTTGTAAAAAAACAATAAAGAATGCAGTGAAAAAAGTACTGGAGGACAAAGTAAATAGTTCTTTGAAGGGAGATGTGCCCTTGTGATTAGGCTAAACGCCTTCACTCAAAGTGCAAAGAACCAATGGCTGAGGTGGATTCACCCATTACCATGTGTTGTATGTTGTGGTGGGTGGAAGCAATATGTAAATGCCAGATAAACAGACCAATCGATGAAGACAGCTGACCCAAAGCCCCACTATGTATGTATATATGTGAATACAGTAATGTGATTTTTTTCATTACTTTAGACTGGCGAAAAACTGAAGCAGTCCGAAAAGCAGCCCTAAAAAGAACTCATGAAGGTGTGTCACTTTTGGAAAATTAACATAACAGTGGCAACAACATACAGATAAAAATAACTAACAATATTCACCGAATCTGGAGAAAACTGTGTAATATGCCAAAGAAGAATATTTTCTTTGTGCAGTATTAGCTAAGGTTTCTTACCTACCCATGAGAGCTGCTAACTCTGCTAGCCAAAACATAGCCCAATGTTTTTTAATGTATGTATGCCTGTATTTATTTTTTCATTTATTGGAACAAAAGAAGCATTTTGACAGTTAATGCTGTACACATAAATCCAACAGCACATGATGCCAAGTTTGCACTGGTGTTGACACAGACCTTGATGACTGTGTCAAGAGTGCTGAATAAGGACGTTATACTAAACAGTACAAACAATGCATATGTTACAGATTTACATATTCTACAATGTGAGGGAGCAGGGGTGGGTGTGATGGGGAGGAGTAGGCCGCAGCAAGAGAGTTGGCGCCAAATTCGACAGACGGCCATGAGGGAGAATTAAAAAAATAATTAATTTTCCCTCGTGGCCGTCTGTCGAAATGCCCCCACACCCGGCCCTACAGCCCCCAACGCTCTTACCTGCACATGCCACGACTGTGCCAAAGTAACAAGAGATGAGCAAATCAGGGTAGGAGAAATTCACAATTAAAGTTGTAAGTGAGACCTTGATGGGGGCTAGGGTGAGGGAAGACCTGAAGTTGGGGGAGGGAAAATCCAGTGAGCTCTAGCCAGAAAGTGGAGACACTGAAGTTGAAACTGTGCCCAGTGGAAGAGGTTGTGGTCGAGGAGGTGAAGGTTGGCAGATACCAGACGCTGGCATGGATAAAATATTCAAATGCAGAGCAATTTCAATCACAACCATAGCTCCGAAAATGATTCATTTTTGTATGCCGATGCCTTCAGAGAATAGGGGAAGACTACTTGAAATCAGAAAATAAATGGATTGCAAGCTTTGCTTGCATCTGAAATCTACGGCAAAGAGGAGAGTAAAAAAACATTTACACTTAGAGCCACAAAGGCTCCTGTTTTACAAAGTGCTTTTTATCTTTGAATCTGCCATTCACACATAGAAAATGACAATTCTGTCCTTTTGCTGCGAATGAGAAAGCCAGGCGCGGGGATCAGTGGAAGGAAGGCACTGCTTGACCAATATTGCGCCTCACACAATAAACCAATCCCGGCAACCTTTAAGGGTCTTTGTGCTTCAAGCCAGGTGGATAAAACTCGCCGCGTGCCAGCCTGTCAAAACAAAATGTCATAGTTGACTATTTTCAGCAGCGGATTACCGCCAGCCGATGAGATGCACTGGACCGTGCGGGGAATTCAGTATTTTAGCCCGGCTCCCAGGGCTCTAATCTGCGCAAAGCTTTCCCCACAGATAATATTACATTCGTGGCTTAATTCCTGACAACGGCACCCATAAATCAATCTTAAATCTTACATTAATCATCATTCTGTAATCAGGGGCTATTCCGCTCAAATTTACATCTCATTTCGGTTGGCCAAACAGCCACATTAGGGCCTGGAAACCTAATCGGGCTTAAATGATTACATTCCCCCTAATAAACACCGTAGACCTTTCTGTGTGGGTGGCGTGAGCTGCATTAATGCCCCTCTGTGGAATCGCAGGCTCTGTGCCGTCAAAGCCGCCGCTCTCACTAGCGGTCCACCACTTTGATTTGGCTACTTCACTTTCTCGCTACAGCCCTGTGCTTAATTTGAGCCAGTGGTTGCAGGTGGGGCTCATAGGCACTCATTTTTGGGCAATTTTTTTCCCTCACTAGACTTTAATCTAGAGCGAAAGGAAAAAAAAACACAAAAGAAAGAAAGCAGAAGAAGGAGCAAGATGGAAAATCTGTGAGAAAGGCAGAATGAAAAAGAACCTGCGAAAGTGAGATAAAGAGGCAGCGAGTGTTTGTGGTGGATGTTAGAGGCATGAAAACTGGCTGTAGGCAGGGCTTTAAGTGGGATGAAAGAACTGGGGTGGGGGTCTCAAAGGGGCGTGGCCAATGTAACTAAGGGCGTGGCTTAGAATGCGTAGGGTAAAAATCTGTGCTTAGCATAGTGTACTGCCTGACTTGTATTTTGCTGTTTCTGTCTTTGCATCCAGATATATGATACAAGTAACATCAATCCACAATAAGTCATGACTATTGGCTTTGTCAATGGTTGTTAGTTGCATAACATAAATAAGCAGCAACTATGGCTTGTTGTATATAATATTGAAAAAGCTTCCACTTAAAGCCCTGGTGCCACCAAAACTATGTTGCTGCTCCTGCGTTTCAAAAAGAGAAGGGAAACCCAGAGACAAAATGACTCTCATTAAAGGACTTCCCTTGCCCTACAACGCTCACCTGGCATGATGTCATGCCATAACTTCCCCACTAATGAGAAGTGAGCAGTGTTGGCACGCGCACATCGATATGCCTGCTGTCACTTCAGTCCGGCAAAAAACGGACCACCTGTGCCAAGGTGCAAAACAGTGCCCGATAAAGACCCGTTTCGAGGTCTCCTTTAAAAAACTGCTGGTGCTCAGCACAGGTGAGACCCGGCCCACTTAAAGCCCTGGTTGTAGGTGTAATTAAGTTAGCACGTACAGTGGCACCATGTCCCATGGATGTGAGTGTGCCCCCACCCAGTACCCTGATACACAAATGGAGGCTGGAATGGGGATTTTCTTTGCTAGTTTTATGAGCCATGGGTACTTTTTACTTTTATTCGCCTTGCTATTCACACCATTGGCGTTGGAGGGATAGAAAGGCCAGGACACATTCTCAGTTATGTGCTACTGACAGAAAAAGCACTGAGGCTTCCAACATGTTATGAAATGTGTCACTACTAACCACAGGGAAGCTGTTACACACACAACAAAAGAACAGAAAAAGATACCAGAGAACACAGTGGCAACCAAAAAGCATTTTGTGAGCACAGATTTCCTCAAGTCACTGGACACTAAAACCCGGATGACATTCATTTAGTAAATTATTGCCAACTCCAACTCCAAAAATTCTTTATTTCGGCCGCTTGGGCCATAAAAGATGCAGTAAAAATACATACAGATAAAACACAATATATACAGTAAAAACCAGCTGGGCATGCAATGTTGAAAGATACAGAATAGTATGTATTAGCCAGACATTTTCTTCCTTATTACCCATGCTGCCATCAGAAATGTAGACACCGCAAAGACGATGTGGCCCAGGGTGTTAGTTTTCATAATCCTGTAGGCCTGTAAATAGTTACTGAAGCCCAGGTTCCGGCACAGGGGAGCTATCCAGCGCCTCCTCGGGCTCCGATAGGCAGGGCAACAGAACATTATGTGCAGGTCGTCCTCGTCCTTGACTTTGCAGCATGAGCAAAGCTTGTCACCCCCTTTCGACCATTTATAAGTAAAAACTTTAGTAGGGAGCGTACCAAACCTCCATTGCAGGAACAGTTTCCTCGCCAGGAGAGGATAGATAAAATCCATAAAAGGTTCAAAAACGTAGGAATTTTTGGATACTAAAAAACGTTCCGTCAAGGTACCACTGTTGCAAGCATTGTCCATATCAGCAAGGCTTTTGTTCCTGTAAAGCTGTGCGAGTGTTTTACGCGAAATCCTTCTACAGCCCAGAGCTGGATCATCCCATAGATCTGGTAATTTCAGGCTAGACAATTCGGACTTGATAAATGCCAGCCAGGGGATCTTGCCATTTACATCCAGCCTCATTACATTTAGGAGATCCTGCCTGTAGTGGTGCAATTCCTCTGTGGACCATAGACGATGCCAGAATTTCACAGGTTTTGACCGCAGGTCCTCAGCAATTGATGGAAGACCCAGATCTAACCTTAGGGGGAGGAGTGGAGTGCCTTGCGGGAGAGCAAGTAAACGTCTAAGGAAACAGTTTTCCACCCCTGCCAAGACCTTCCCGGCTTTGTGGCCCCACAGCTCACTGCCGTAAGAGGCAGCTGCCTTCACCTGGGTCCTATACGTTTCCAGGGCCGGACTAACAGGCTTAAAGGTAGACTTGTTGGACACCCTCAAGAGTGCGCCCGATAGCTGGGAAAGTTTCAACCTGGATTTTGCCACCTGAGAGTCCCATGTCAGATTTTCTTGCAGTGATACCCCCAGATACACAAAGGTTGAAACCCTTTCAAGGCTAGTTTCCCCCAGTTTTGGGTTGGGTCTGGTTTTGGCGGGAGGGTTGAAGATCATGAACTTGGTTTTTTGCGTGTTCACCTCCAACCCATGTTGTTGGCAAAAATGGCCAAAACCATCCACTATCCTCTGAATCCCCATGGGGGACTTGGAAAGGAGGAGGGTATCATCGGCAAACATAATTGCCGGAACCCTCCTTCCTGCCAAAACCGGGGCATCATTGTCCCCAACAGCGTCAAGATGTTGGATGACGCTGTTGATGTACAGACAGAACAATGTCGGGGCCAACACACAGCCCTGTCTGACACCTCGGGAGACCGGGAATTTGCCCGAGGGCTTGCCATCCCTCCCACACCTCACTTGCGCAAAGTTGTTCTCGTGCAGCCTTATGATGATTCTAAGGAGGTGGGGGGGGGCTCCTAGCTTCCGCAGAACCTCCCAAAGCTTCCCCCTCGGGACTAGGTCGAAGGCTGACCTCAGGTCCACGAAGACCATGTACAATCGACCTCCCTCTAGCGTGACCGTCTTCCAATAAAGGAGAAGGAGTCGAAAAATTTGGTCCATGGTCGACGTGTTCTTCCTGAAGCCAGCCTGGAGGGGGCTCATGATGTCATTATCCTCGACCCAGTCTAGGAGATGGTCCAAAATGAGGCGTGCAAAGAGCTTTTGGGGCACATCTATGAGGCTTATAGGCCTATAGTTGGAAGGGAGCAGAGTAGAACCCTTCTTATGGATGGGTACAATCTCTGCCCCCAACCACGACCCAGGGATCGCCATACCTCCAAGAATGGCATTGAAAAAGATGAGAAAGTATGGACCCCAGATATCCGGGTGGTGCCTAAATAGATCCCCGGGTAACCTGTCCAGACCTGGTGCCTTCCCCACTGCTAGGCGCTCTAGGGCATGCTCCACTTCCCCCAAGGATAATTCCATACCAGACTCCTCAGTCCCCAGGGGCAGTTGCAGCTCTGCGGCCGGGTAGGAACTGGTGTCTTGATAAAGAGCCCCAAAGTGGGCCTCCCAGACTGCAGGGGCTATATTGGGCTCAAGCGCTTTACTAAGTTCCCCTGTCCCTTTGTTTACTAGGGCCCAGAATTTCCGGGAGTCCCTGACTTTCAGGGCATCATAGAGATCCTGCCAATGATTCCAGTCCCACTCGGTCCTTGCGGTCACCAGCACTGATTTATAGTGCTTCCTAAGGCCACGTACATTGGCCTTGTCTGCCCCCTCCTTTATTGCTGCAATGAGCTCAGATTTAGCTGCCCTGCAGTCTGAGGTGTACCAGGATGGAACAGGGGTCCTTTTCTTTCGGGTTGGAACCTCCGGGTGGAATATCTCGGCCAAATCCCTCACTAAGTCCTGATGAATTTTACCCAGTCTCTCATAGTACTCTGGGGTTCTTTGTTCGTTCAGGAGAGCATCCACCTCCAGGAAGCTTGGCAAGGCCAGCTCATATAATTTCTTGATGGACTCTTCCGAACTCACCAACTTTCCCCACTTGACCCGGCGCCTGTTTGTGGTAAGGATCAGATCCCCCAGAGCATCCCCTTGGCCAACTGCGGGTGGGTCCGTCATAGGCAGGGGGCACAAGATGTTTAGGCAGAGGGCATTATGATCGCTGTCTGACCTCTTAATTACCCTGAAGTCAAGCACTTTGGGCCAGAGAGTGATGTCCACCATAATATAGTCTAGCCTCGACTCATGGCCCCTCCTATTGAAAGTACACACCGAGGGAGTGTCGGAAGGGGTACGACCATTACACGCCCTCAGTGCGCAATTCAAGGTAAGGGACATGAGCTGTAAAGCTAGAGGGGACCAAGCTTTAGGGTGGGGAGAAGATGACGGTGGAACCCCCCAATAGTCATCCTCAGCCGTAAGGGCACCATCCAATAGGCCTTCCAGGGGTTCAAAGTGACAGTTGAAGTCTCCTCCAAGCACCACCTTGAGGTCAGCCGGTAGCTGGCCCAGGAAGGTAGCCAGATCATTTAGGGTTGGTGATTCGTTTGGCGGGGCGACTGGACGCGAGTAGACGTTAACAATGGCCCACGGAGTTTTACCAGGCCACGTGAGCCGCACGCACTGGATGTCCTGCGAGCACGTATAAACCTGCTCCGCCTGGCACCCAGTGTGGCTCGCAATCCAGATAGCCAGGCCACCTGATGGCCTCCCCCTCCCTGCCCATTTGGCAGGGACTTCAAACACTTCAAACCCTTTCCTGGGCTGAGTGGCCCTCGCCCAGGTTTCCTGAAGGAGGAGTATGTCACAACCACCTACCAGGCAATCCCAGTCTGGAGAGCCTTCCTTGTTCGCGATTCCTGCCACATTCCAGGAGAGAATTCTCAGACCTGGGTCAAGTGGCAAGGTGCCCTGGGCTCCAGCCAGAGGTTGTGGAGAGACCATGGGTGGGACAGCGTCTCGGGAACTATTTCCGCTGCCCGCAGTAGTGGCAAGCCCGGCCCGCTCCACAGCCCCTGTTTGCAGAGAAAGGGCAGACCCGATGTTGGGCAGAGAACCCAATTGACACAAATTGCCGTCTGCAGCAGCCCCTCGCTCGCTAGCGGTGTTCACCCGGGTTGGTTCCAACATGGGGGCCATGCCTAGTCCCACACATCTTTGCACGTCCTCCACCATCTTCCCAGGACCAGGCGAGATTGGCCTGGTTTGTGGTCAATCGACCTGGTCCAAACAGGAGAACCTGTTATGATGTATAAAGTTTGCCTGGGCAGTTGGTAGGGGGTGCCTAGGTCTATAGCGAGAGCCATCTATAGCAAAACCCACCCTAGTCCACCCCTTCTCAGACCCTCCCGCCGTGTTGCTACCACTGGGATAGAAGTGTGAAAGGGGTACAAGTTCAATTTTAGACTGATCAGGCCTTACAAGCCAGTTGCAGATGTAATTTGCAACATGAGGGCTCCTAAAACTTAGGATGATACAATCCCCTGGCCTGTTCTTTATAGTAGAGCCTATCCAAGGAATCCTCCTTACCATCAGGACCTCACCCTTCAAGTTTGGAGGCAGCGGTCTATTAATACTGAGCCAGCTAATAGCCTTATTGCGTAGGGAGTCTTGGGACTCCCTAGCACCGCCCGGTAGCTCAGGAACTCCCACCATAATTGCCGTATATGGAACAGCTTCTGGGGGCAGGTTAACCACCCTGCGCCTATCAGTGGGGGGTACAGGACCATCGCCCGGGGCGTTAGTAAGACCCACTGTCGCCCTAGATTGCAGCACAGAATGTGGCACAGGGGGTAACTTAGATCTCCTGGGGGCCGGAACAGGGGGCCTAGGTGCTGGATTTAACAAGGTGCGCGACTGGGAAGTAGACGCACCATTTGCATTCAGCGATACCCTACTGGAGACCTGGGGCAGTGTAGAAGGGAGTGAACTAATCCCAAGTAGTTCCCCAGAAGCTACAGGAGCATTTGAGGCTATACCGGGGCTTTTCCTAGTTTGGGTATTTTCCCGGGCCTGAAGTAGATTTTCTATAACCTCTAGTCTAGCTAGGATGGGGGATAACAGATTCTTAATAATATCTGTGATTGAATTAATTGCTAGGTCCGAACTGTTGGAAGAGGATACCCCACCGAAGATAAATGGACCCGCCGCCACTGGAGATAGCACAGGAGCTGGCGAGGCCATAGAGTCCAACCCAGACCCTGTTGTAATAAGCTCTGGGGAAGCCGAAATGTCTGTACTTTCTTCGAGAGATTGATCAGTAACATCAATTTTTGTCCTTTTTACCCTCTTTATTTCACTAGGCCTTTTTCTTTTTAGAGGCTGTACCACCCCACCATCTACAGGGTCTGATGACAGGACCGCTTGCCCCGCTTCCAGCGTGTTTGGACCCGTATTATCCAAGATGGCAGAATGGTCGGAAGTCCCCAATGGCCGTGGGGAATCTTGGACCCTCTGCGTTACAGGAGATCTTATCTGCCGAAGAACCGACTCGATGGTCTGATCGATACTGTCCAGTAATGACATATGGGTAGCGTCCATAGTGAAGGGTATGCTAGCGTCATTTGAGGCAGATTCCCCAGGGTCCAGAAACACACTTTCAGGGCCCATCTCAGAGTGAGAGTCCATGGATGAATGGCACTTACTGATTTGGGAACTTGCCTTGGGGAAAAATTTATCCAAAGTACTTGCGCCATGTTGGACAGACTTGCTCCTTAGGGCTCTGGACGTCATACTAGGGTGGATAATGGGGCAGTTTGGCGGAGTCGTTAGAGAGGGGGCCCGGTCCGGTCTCTCCCGGCCTCTAACGGCCTAGAACGGCCCGCTCTTTGCCCGGTCTTCGCCCCGGTGACCGCCCCGCGCGCGTCCCGCTGCGCGCGTGAGTAGGTACTCCTAAGTATGACAATGGGGCGTGGCACTGGGAGGGGGCGCGAGGCGCGGCGGGAAGAGGAACCAGCTGGCGCTGCCAGATGGACTGCTGGTCCTCGCAGTCCCGCTCGCCTCCGCCTCTCACCTCCGCTGCGGCCGGTCCAGGAGTCAGCAATCCCCCAACTGGTAGTAGCGCCCAGCCACTCCTGTGGCAAAGAAAGCAGGCAACAATCCAACTCCTCTCACGAGCGGCACCCGCGGAGCGGGGGCCGCGAGGAGTAAAGAGCACTCACAGGCAGGGGGCGTGGCACTGGGAGGGGGCGCGAGGCGCGGCGGGAAGAGGAACCAGCTGGCGCTGCCAGATGGACTGCTGGTCCTCGCAGTCCCGCTCGCCTCCGCCTCTCACCTCCGCTGCGGCCGGTCCAGGAGTCAGCAATCCCCCAACTGGTAGTAGCGCCCAGCCACTCCTGTGGCAAAGAAAGCAGGCAACAATCCAACTCCTCTCACGAGCGGCACCCGCGGAGCGGGGGCCGCGAGGAGTAAAGAGCACTCACAGGCAGGGGGCGTGGCACTGGGAGGGGGCGCGAGGCGCGGCGGGAAGAGGAACCAGCTGGCGCTGCCAGATGGACTGCTGGTCCTCGCAGTCCCGCTCGCCTCCGCCTCTCACCTCCGCTGCGGCCGGTCCAGGAGTCAGCAATCCCCCAACTGGTAGTAGCGCCCAGCCACTCCTGTGGCAAAGAAAGCAGGCAACAATCCAACTCCTCTCACGAGCGGCTCCCGCGGAGCGGGGGCCGCGAGGAGTAAAGAGCACTCACAGGCAGGGGGCGTGGCACTGGGAGGGGGCGCGAGGCGCGGCGGGAAGAGGAACCAGCTGGCGCTGCCAGATGGACTGCTGGTCCTCGCAGTCCCGCTCGCCTCCGCCTCTCACCTCCGCTGCGGCCGGTCCAGGAGTCAGCAATCCCCCAACTGGTAGTAGCGCCCAGCCACTCCTGTGGCAAAGAAAGCAGGCAACAATCCAACTCCTCTCACGAGCGGCACCCGCGGAGCGGGGGCCGCGAGGAGTAAAGAGCACTCACAGGCAGGGGGCGTGGCACTGGGAGGGGGCGCGAGGCGCGGCGGGAAGAGGAACCAGCTGGCGCTGCCAGATGGACTGCTGGTCCTCGCAGTCCCGCTCGCCTCCGCCTCTCACCTCCGCTGCGGCCGGTCCAGGAGTCAGCAATCCCCCAACTGGTAGTAGCGCCCAGCCACTCCTGTGGCAAAGAAAGCAGGCAACAATCCAACTCCTCTCACGAGCGCAAGCAAAAAAGTGAATGCAGCCTCTCAAGGGTAATTCCCTGTGGCCAGCATAGGATCAAAGGATGGTTTATACACTTATATTTGTAAGGTCTTGAGGGCCTGATTTAGAGTTTGTCAGACAGGTACATCACAGCAAACGTGAAGGCTATCCCGTCCGCCTTATTACAAGTGCCAAAGGATATAATGCACTTGTATGAAGACAGACAGGATATTCATCATGTTTAGGATGAAGTAAACATCTGTCAAACTCTAAATTAGGCACTTAAGGACAAATGTATCAAAAAAGCATTTTTCAATTCTCAAATAGTGATTTTTAGTGAATCTCTATTTGGGAATCGCCTAAGATTTTGCGATTCCTTGGTATTACCCAATAGTGATTCTGTAAATAGGGAATCACAGTTAGGTAATATTGCTCCATTCATTCTAGCGGGCCAAAGGGCCCATAGGTGCAAATGGTTTTGCATTAGCAAATTTGTCAGACAGGACTGGGGCATTTGACGTTTTCCACATCAGATATGCTAAGCATTGCAAGCACATCATCTAGCTTTTTAAATGGGCTAGGCCAACTCTGTAAAGTGACATTTTTATTTATTTTATTATTTACAGTTTTGTTAAAAAAAAGAATGGAACAGGCCTCTAGGGCATCAGAGCTCTGTCCAATAATGAACACCAATATGACATAAGACTAAGGCCTTATTTAGAGTTTGGTGGACAGGTTACTCCACCACAAATGTGACAGATTCACTGCATTACAAATGCATTATATCCTGTGGCACTGGTAATAAAGAGGATGCGATATCTGTTATGTTTATGACATAGTAACTTGTCCACCAAGCTCTAAATCAGGCACTAAGTCACATTAGAGTGACTCATTTTGTTGTCCTCAATAGTAGGGAAAGGTCAGTAGGTCAGTGGAAGTTGGATGGAGCAACATCAATTGTCTGAAGAAAAAACTTTTACACTTCTGATTTTGTTCTGTTTGGATAAGTTTGAATATTGGCAGAACGAGTCATAATGTGTATTTCATGTAATATGATTGGTCTCAGTATTTGACTTAACATGTGTTACCTTCTTGCTAAGGAAAGTTTTTAGTATTCAGATTAGTTGCTTTTCTCATAGTGAGTAGTTAAGAGTTGCAGCTTTTTGGAGTGGCTCAAGAAAAAGTGTGTTTGAGATTTTTGTATTGATGGTTTTAGGATTTTTTCAGCACAATCACTTACTGCTTTTGTAGGTCGAGTATTGAAAGTGTAAAGTACTTCATTACCTTCCATTTAATTTGATACTCCAATTTAGAACTTCCATCTCTCAAAGCTTTAGGTGAATATTATTATCCACCTTAAAATCTGCAAATTGGTGTTAGGACATAAGGCTGTCAGGAAACAGGAATAAAGGGACAGCACCACTCAACTTGTTACCCCTTAGCACTGCTTAATTTGAGCCAGTGGTTTCTGGTGCCCAGCACCGGCACTTAATTGATTTCTGGTGCCCGTCACCAGCACTTAATTGTTATGACACTCTGCCACTGCCACATGGTGGTGCTGCTCATCTAATTTAGAGATGAGCAGAACAACGGTTGTTTATGAATACAATATACATTAGAAAATACTAATACCTGCCTCCCAGCCATTCCTATAGCTTTGGGGACCTGGAATAATCTGAACGGTCGCACTTGCAGGCGAGAGAGATTGTTTTGGCACCGTCATTGGCAGCGACTATGGGACAATGGTGGTGCAAGCTGGAGTGGCCTCCTGGTCAGGACCCTGGCACTTACAATTTTACAAATTAAGCACAGCATCCTTAGGATAGTAGGCAGAGTCTCAGGTGAATCATCAAAGTATGCTTGGCCGTGGTCAGGCACTGTCACAAACTAACATCATGAACATACAATATTTTAAGGCAAACCAGGATCACTGTTGAGTAAGTTGTTGACAAACAATAATAGTTCTGTTGGTTCAACTTTAAGGTTTCTCAGTCAATTGCAGGAAAATGTATACCAGGGTCCACTGGGAGTTTAAGTGCTGAGCGCCTCTGATGGGAAAACGAGATCAATCATCATTCGCCACAAACCAGTGTGCTTTAGTCTTGACTCTTGCTGCCACCTCTCGCCTCGCCTCCCTCCCCCTCTCTCAGAGTACTCTGTGTGCTCTTCTGACCATGTTCAAAATGATGACACTGGCTTGTCCCTGGACAACTGAGGTGGGAAACTTCTTAAAGGAGAGGGGGCCCTTTGGTATAAAGATGGAATGCCCACTCTTAACACAACCAGAAGTAAAGCAGAAAGCTGGTGACAAGAGTGTTTTAGACTGCATTTAATTTTTTTAAGCATACCTTCCCCCTATTTCATTATCCCTTCAGTTGTTCAGCCTTGAGAGACAGCACCCACTGACTGATATACCACAGAGGGTCGACGGTCACTTGGCCTCAACGCAACAATATCAAAATGGGTTTCAGTTGTGACACTGGATGCACTTTGCTTACTTTAAACAAACCCAATTCCAAACTAAACACTGAAGTATTCAAGTTCGTCAGAATCTTATACAGGACCTAGAAATGTATCTCTCCACAACATCAACATTTTGCATGTCTTTGTGGGAAATTGTGTGCTGTTCCCTCAGGGCAGTCTTCGAAGTTGAATGGGCAGAGGAATCCTCAACTCAACCACACTGAAAGAAGCACACTCTCCTTCAGCCTACTGGGGATGAGTTTCCCTGTGTCCCATATGCCAAGGGCTGGACTGGGAACAGCAACCAGCCCTGGCAGATTGCCCCTCGACCGGCCCCTGGAGTGGTTGGTGGGTGGAGGGGGAGGGGGGTTGGGTGCTAGTGAGAAGCACCGCTCCCGCTTTCGTGAAACCGGGCCCCAGTAACAAAACCAGCCCCAACTGGTAAAAAAACCGGACCCCACCCCTCCGGCCCTCCGGGGAAACGCCCAGTGCCCACTACAGCCCTGCATATGACCTTTCCAGACCCTCCTACAACAGTCACAAACTGCAAACTGAGGGACAGACTACCAAAACAATATAAGGTTATCAGTGGCGTCAGAAAGGCCCCCACAGTGCGGAAGGCCGAACTCCAGGGTCCCCCTCAGCACAGGACCCTGGCTTGAGACCTCCTGAGTGAGTCCAGAGGGAGGGCCCCTCCCTTTACTTTGCAGGGGGCCCCCCTCAAGCTTTGTTATGCCAATGAAGGTTATCACCCTGTATAGTCGATGTTAAAACATAATTTGGTCCAACACTCTTGCGTGCAAGTGCTGCGTTTTACAATTAGTTGGTCGTAATAGGCGCACTGCAGAGCAATTGCTACATTACAGCGAATAAACCCCGCTGTCTGAACAACGCGCGCCATAGAACCGACAGCTTTATTAAGTCAGCATAAAACTGTATGTGCTCTGACAACTCTTCCTGCAGCGCAGCACAGAGGCCCTGTTCACGGCAAACTATTAGACAGAGCAGAGTGAAAAATGAAGTCATTAGGAAAACATAAACCAGCGAGTAGGCACACAAACAGAGGTAGGAAACAAATTGCCTTCTTTTACCTGTCAGGTGCAGTGAACTCACGAATTTAAGCAGTATGGAGCCGATTCTGGGAAGCAGTTTTTTCCCTACTTCATGAACAGGAAAATAGCTTTGAAATGGAGTTTTACCTGCTTTTTTACGGAGGCATTCAGAGGTGTATTAATGGTCTTTGGAGCGAGTCTTAACTCCCACGTAGACAACAGCCTTTGCATGCCTGTGAAAAGGGCAGCCTAATTTAATTATTAGGAGACCCCACCATATTTTTCAAAGATGCGTCATCATATTATACCACTTACAATGTGAGGGCCAGGCTGGTCATTTTCTTTGCTAGCCTTACAGTGCATGGAAGCTTTACTTTACCGCCGCTCTTCTCGCCATTGCCTCGGTTTTGAGAGTCCCTGAAGCCCTGCCTATTTGGATAATCACTGTACCCTGCCGGTGCCTGTATACCCTCACATGTGAAAAGTAGCGCTGTACAAATCTACTGATTGATTGATTGATTAATTTTGTTGGGATCATTGAGAAGCAAAGTTAAGAGGCAAACTGGGGAGCATAACAGAACAGCTTTACAAAGGGAGTCTGCCATTTCTGTTGCAGCATTACACAATGTTAACTTCATTGCGTTAGAGAAATTGATTAGGGGGAGTCAAGCACAGGACCGGACTGGCCGTAGCAGGTTTGGGCATTTTGCCGGGAGCCTGGAAGGGTGGGGGCGGGATTTGCAGCAGTGGGGCCTGTTTTTTATGTTACTGTGGGCCAGTATTGCAACAGTGCTGTAATATCGGCCCCAAGTACCAAAAGCAGCAGTGCTTCATAATTGCTTCCCCCCCCCCTTCGATGCTGACAAAAATACCAGGTTGCTTTGGGTTCCCAGTCTGGCCCTGGCCAAGCAGAGGTGTTGCGAAGGCCCCTGAAGTCACTTCGGTGCAGTGGGGCCTTCTCATTCAACCCAAGACCAATTAATATTTGTGAGACATGCGAGACTTAAGAGGCCCTATTCACACTCTGCAGGGGCCCCATCATTTGCATTATGCCACTGGAGCCAAGGGTCGCAGCTGCGGTTACTATCCCTGATCTCTGGCCATGGCAGCTGTGGAGAGCAAGAGGAAGAAAATGGTGGATAACCACAAAAGTTGGCAGTCTTTGTTGGCCACGTCTTGCAATTCCTGTAGTCCTTCAGCAGCAACGTAGAGGCATTTGAGCTGCTAAAAGTGGGACAAAGGGGCAACCCTGAGATCCAGAGGTGCATAATGTCTCCTTCTCACCCTTGGTATTATAGTGAATTAAGAGCCATCATTTCTACAAGTGTTGCATGGCGGCCAATTTAGTTTGGAAGATGGGCCCCAGGGGTGTCCTTAACCTCCACTCCCGCCCCCCTTTGCAGCTTGAGATGGGGTAAGTGCCACTGGACAATTTTGTGCAACATAAAACATTGCAGTCGCTGTTTATGGCTGCTTTGAGTTTAATTGGAGACTCCAGTCTGCAAGAAGCTTATAAATACGACCACTTACAGTAAAGGGAAGGGAAGAGAGAGTAGAAGGAAAGATATGAGAAGGACGGAGATAGGATGGGTGGACGAATGTAGGGCAGAAGCAATAGAGAGGAGGTAGTGGCATAGCAAAGCTGCTAAGGCCACTAATGCATGCCAGAAAAATGTGCTCCCTTTTCCACGGGGTCCATATTAAAAGATAGCTCGGATTGGGGTGCAGTAAACCCCTCGTAGACTCAAACAGTGGTGCCACAGGACTAGCAATAGCTATTCTCAACGGTCTCCTTTCAATTCCTTCCTTTCTTTCATTTTCTCTGTTCTCTCTTTCCATTTTTTCTTTCTCTTTGCCATCTTTCTCAGTTGTCCTTATATCATTCCACCCATTCACACTTTTTTTCCATATTGCTAATTACCCACTCCCACATTTTACTCTCCCTTACTTCTTCCTCATTCTGTCCTCTCCACTAGATCCTACCATTTTATCTCCCGCACCTCCCTTTAATCTCCATCTTCTCTATGCTTTCCATAACCTTCCATCACATTTACATTGAGTTATTTATTTCTCTCCCTTTCACCTCTTCCTCCTGGTCTTACCCACATCCTATTTTCCCCTTTGCTGCTCTGCTTAAACCTTTTGCTTGATTTATCTCCCATCCTTTACATCTCTTTCGGCCTTACCAACTTCACCTTTGTTTCACTGCGTCTTTTCCTTGCTGCCTTTCACATTCCCCCTCCTCCTCTGTTCTCCATTCTTTGCTCTGTTACATCTCCCTCCACCTCAGACTGAAACTTCTGCAGGGAAAAAGCAAACACTGAGGCAGGCCTAGACATAGGCTCTCGCAAATACAACGCCATATAAATGAACTGCCACCAATGTAAGGAAGAACTGGGCTCCCTCACTCTTGGCCTCCAGTGTCACTGCAGCTGCTGACCCTCTGATAGAAAAGCCCCTGGACGGAGGGATTAATAGAGGAAAAGATGGATGTAGAGAACAAAGGATGGACCAAGAATGTTTAGAAAGAAGTATGAATTAAGACACAGATGAATGGATGGAGAAAAAATATATCGAGTGATTGCTGGAAGAAAAGAAGGAAGGTGAGATTGGTGGATGGAAGAATGGCAAGTGAGAAGGATGGGTGGTGGATAACATGAGAAGGAAGGATGGATACAAAGATAGAAAGAAGAAAGGAAGTATGTATGACAAAGGCAGAAATTAGGATGGACAGAATGGAAAGTAAATAAAAGACTAAGAGAAAGTAATAAAAAGGACTGAAATGATAGAGAAAATGAAGAAAGGTAATTTAAGAACTGAAGAATTTCCTAAAAGAGAGCAAGTCATCCAAGTAAATGCCGGACTTTCATGCCTCTCCCACTTGCTCGGAGCTATTTGTGGCATGGTTCAAAGTCTGGGGTATTTTATTTTTTTGGATCCTCCGTTGATGAGCACAAAATGTGAGCTTAGTACTAATAATTTCCAAGACTGGGCAGGTGCAGGTTAGCTGTTGTGCATGTTCAATGTTTCCGATAGTCATGGCTACTTGTCAAACTATAACAATTTTCTCTCCCAGCAGACCACTGGCAGGAAGCAGAAAAGGCCTTGGTCATACATGCATAACCCAGGCAATCGAAAGATGTCTTTGAATGATCAAATGGAAGGTTAAAAAAACAACTGAGTCACTTGGAGATGAGTGTTGTGTTGGCTGTCGGCCCTCCGCTGCAGCGCTCCGCTGCATAGAACGGGTGCGGTGTGTAGTGGAATGTGAAGGTGGTAGCACGTGAGGGATAGTGTGCAAGTGTTTGAATGGGCGGTTGGCAGAGAAAGCAGCCAACAGTGCTCTGTATATCCATACTAAATAAAGCAATTATGTCTTACTGGTATAACCGTCTAACTTTCTTTCCTCAGGATATTGAAACAATAAGGAACAATGGTGTCATTACATTTAAGTCAGAGATACATGAAATTGTTCCCCAACGAAGGGAGATATGTTGTTAAAAAAAATATGCAAACGTTTTGGAGAATTAGGCGAATGATAAAGCAAAAAAATGTAGCTTGAAAGAATGTTATTAGTTTGTAAAACATTAACACGAACAATGCTTAAAAAAACAGAAAAATGAAAATGTGCCTTTCTCTAAACGTGCAAAATGACAGGTAAGCATCCATTTCTATGATATTTTCATTGTCAAGTCCAGCCAGGCCCCTTCTATTCTCTATTTTCTGCATCGGCTTTATTTTATCTTTTCCTAAATAAATGTGTGGTTTCACAGAATGTAGAACTGTGCAGTATTAAATAAATCATTTACATTAGCCTTATTAAACGTCATTTTCGTAATAGGTGCTGATTAAAAAAAATATTTTCTTTTCTTCCTAAGCTGCATGTTCTCATTGCCTTTGGTTAGATTTTAGCTGTCACTTGTTCATAATAATAAAAACCAACAGTATATTAAAACAATAGTGTATGTAGAAAAATGTGAAGCTCGCGATGTAAATCCGTAGAAGTTACAACTAGAATGTTTCTGCTTTAGACTACTTCATTGTCATGCACTGGAGTTCTGAATGGCTAATAGAGTAGGCTGGAGGATTCTGGTGGGAACTCAATGTGAAACTAAATGTACTTAGGCAATTGCAACTTAGTAGGCTGCTTGTAGCTAATGTTTGATGTTCTTGTATGTTTCCGTGGGAATGAAGAAGGATGTAGCAGCTCATCGGACGATCCTTTCACCAATGGCTAAAGATGAGTTAGCTCCCAAGAAGATGGATACATATGTTTTTGAGTTTAATATACATGTTCCTAGTTAGGAGACTTCAGAAGCTCTTCCACCACCTTTTGCTTGGAGCACTTGCTGAGAGCTTTATGCTCTTCAGACGGGTCCAGGCTAATTGCTCTGTGACTAACCTTTTGTCTTTTACACTGTGAGCTACTGCTGATGGTGTTTTCTAAATTTCTTTAAGAGTCACTGCTGTAACTAACTCCTGATTGAGAGAAGACTCTGATGAGTTTTCCGGAACTACTGTTTGAGGAGTTCAACTAAAATCTAAATTATATTTCTTAATGCTCCTTAAAATTCTCACTCTTTTCTAAAAGGACTCTTCATGGGTTGTGATATTAGAATCTCATGGAGACTCAGGCAAATTTCCTTTATGGAACACGCTGTAATATTTTCTGTTGGTTGCTAATCTTTTTTTTTGTTGATATTTTTGTAAACAGATTTAATTAAATTTAAATCTGAATAAAGAGATTAAAACTCAAACTACTAAACTTAAAAAGCTAAATAAATCTTTTAAAATTCATCTAAACTCTCATTATAGACTGAATATAATAAGTGGAGTTGGAATTTGATACTGATTTATGCTTCATTTTAAAACTGTGGCAAAGATTCAGTCCACCTGAAGAAGATCAAGGCGGAGAGTTGTAGACCACTTTTGTAAGTCAAGAGATGAACTGTTTTAAAATACTCACATGCCAGCACGAGTGTAAGCATACCTTTCACAAAATACACTTCCGGGTAGCTCAAGTGGAAACTCAGTGTAAGGGCACAGCTTGTATTTGAAAGTCACATGAGATGCTGCCAGGGGACTGGTTCAAGGAGAAAATGTCTCCTGTGGCATATTCATTACTTAATTTGTGAAAAAGTAAGTGACATGATCCTTTGTAGGAGGCCACTGCCGCTTGCATCACCCAATGGCCATGTCAGAGCTGCCAATGACAGTACTATCACATTCCTAAACGTGTGACAATTAAGACTATTACAGGCCACTCAATGTCATTGGAATGATGTAGGCATTAGATATTATTCATTTTTCAAACCCTGTTGTTGTTCTCATGTCACAACTAGACGGACAGTGCCAACATGTGGCGGACCGTCATTAGTGCTGGTGTTGAGTTTTAAGGTCCAGTGACAAGTACTGGAAACAACCGGCTCAAATTAAGCCATGGACATGCTTTCTACTCACAACGGTTTTTAACAAGACATTTTCTGTTCAAACCAGTCACTGTAGCAAGAAAACAGAATGTGCAATTGCACGTTCATGTAATTTCTAAAATGTTGCTACAATTCCATAATGCAAACTTGTACAAGACCAACAGAAGTATTCTGGAAAATGCTCTAGTTTGGGCACCAGCAGTACAATGGTGGTCAATTGAGAAAGCTGGGACAGATTAGCTTCTCTTACAGTTGCCACCAGTCTACTAAGGGAAAGATCTTGGGCCCAAAAAACACCCCCACACTTCATCCTGCAAGCTAGAATAGACCTGTGAATGGCAAGGACATAAGTTAAGACTCCATAGTGGGTACTAACTGTCCTGCTTCACTTGGCCTGTGGAACAACTCAAAATCATATTGACCCAGGGGTATATAAAACTGTGTTGAGGCTCAAATACTGATTGTCGTTAGACAGGAAGGAACTGAACCAGGACAGGAATGTGCCAGTAAACCATATATTGCGTGCTATATATTTAGCCGTGCGCTAAGGTCACTTATCAGAAAATCCATAGAGTGAAACAGGAATATCAACAATGACATACCATCACAGCAGGAAGCAGACAATATAATGAATCCAGCAGTACATAAATGGATGTCAAATCAACAACACCAAAAAAAACAAACAGTCATAATTTAGTAAATTATTGTTTTTTAAGTCTTGCACCCCAGGTTGTTTTTTAAGTGTTGCACCCCAGGAGCACTTGAGATCTATCCAGAACTATTTTGAATATATGGCAGCACCTCGAGGTCCACTTTGGAAAGAAAGAGGACTCGGGCAGAGACAGCCTGCAGAGAGTATCCCAGACCAAGGAGTCCAACAGAATGAGGAATATTGGTATCTATGAAGAGAACACATGTTAACTCCATTGAGTTTTAACACAGCATTTTCTGAGCTCTGTGCCTATTTCTTTTATTTTGTTCAACAATATGAAATGGGTACTAAAAGATGCTGCTTGTCTGTTTGCATTTTCACCTTTCTTTCATTAAAGATGCAGCATCACCTCCTGCATCAAACAAGTCTTTTTGAGCAGGAGGTTATGTTTTAAACATCGTTTTTTTCAGCAGGGCGACTCACTAAAGCTGCTTTCATCCTGGATTTGGGACCACGTCCAGCTTATAGGCGTGTTCCTAAACAAAGAAACTTGTTTGGGGATAGTTGATTGAACTCTGGATATTTCATTTCATAGGACTTAGTTGTATCTGTGTGCGAGAGGAGATGTTATATATGGTCTCAGGATGTATCTTCTGTTATATATGGTCTCAGGATGTATCTTCCTTGTCAGTTTGTTGAGTTGTTGTGGTATGGTGTGTGACAGGACGTATCTTCTATGTCAGTTTGTGACTGGTTGGGATGCGAGGTGTGAGGAATTGTATTGCATATTTATTTATTGCATATTTATTATTTGTGCTGTATTTTAAATTTATTAAGTGTATTGTTTTCAACTTATTGACTATATGTGCTTTCCATATTGTCATTATCTTAATTGTTTCATCTATTGTATTTCATAATGCAATTGTTCCCCAACGAAGGGAGATATGTTGTATCTTATATCTTCCTGCTGCTCAGCTAGAATGCATGTAATGTGGAATGTTGGACGAATGGAATGTTAGAGGTTTGTGAATGTCAGTTGGGTGAGGGCTGAGCAGCAGGACAGCTGCTCCTGATGGGGTTTTATCTATTTATCACTTTATCTTATTAACTAACATCTTAACTTAAATAAAGTAACTTGCTTAATCTACATGGAAGTTCCAGCATCTTTTTGAATACATCAGACTTCAGTATGATAGAGAGCAGGTCCACGTGTCAGAGTCCCGTCCATTAGCAGTTGTGCCTTTTCAAAAGGCTGGCCTTTACCAGTGCTTAATTAAAGAGAAATTCTTCCACCACTCTATGCTTCCTTCATATCTGACTCTTGTAATCCTTTTCTTTCTAATCATTCTCACTATTTCACTGTTTACTATCTTTTTCTCCCGCTTCTGTCTCCCTTTTCTTCCATGCTTTCTGTTTTCCCCAGATCAATTTCTGATGATGACAAAATGGTCCTGTCACCAAAAATGAGTGCTGGTGCCCACCACCTGCACGAATTAAGCACTGCAATAAAGCAAGCTACAAGCTGTTGCGAATCTTCCATTCAGGTGGTATGCTGTGGTCGGTTGGTTGCTCGAATAGATTCTGTGCCCCATCAAGGTGCTATGAGTTAGAGGGAAGCGATTTCTCATCAGGGACTGCCAAGCCATTCGGCCAACCTGGTATTCCCTTGGTAGGGTGCATGACTGAGGCTACTTTAAGCCTCAAATGGGCTTATGTGAGCCACCTTGTGGTCCCGTTCTAGCCACCTATCCTTGCAATGTGGGTACCTTTTTGTCGGGCTCTAATCTTCGTTCCTCTGTTACCCATTCAATGCAAGTGCCTGTGAAGGCCTCTTAATCGCGCGGTTCCCATTTCATGGAGGGGCGAATGATGCGGCTGTAGTGGTGTTTACCTTCTCCTACACAAGAAAAAGCAGTTTTCAATTTAGCATGTAAATATAGCGAAGAGTAATCCGCAGGAGCCCGTATAATTAAAAAGCTTAATCCCAGAGGATTACACTTCTGATTACGGCTTTAAGTGTGCAGTCAGAAGGATTTGTGACAAAGTAAATGAGCGTGCATTATACGTAATGATGACAGTGGCCATGATTTACAGGCTTATTTTCAGCTGCTAATCAGCTAAATTATTTATCACAAGCAGCAGCAGGTTCATTTTTTTTTTTTTTTTTTGCTGTTCTTCAGGTATTTTCGGTTTCGACGTTTTGAGCTTGAATTTGCGACATATGACGACGCGATATCTAGTCATGAAGTGCGAGGCGTTCAGAACCACCGCGCGCGCAGGAGAGGTGTCGCAGCTCTTGTCATTATTCCAAAGGTGCCCCCACATGCGATCATGCAGCTATGACTGTGTGCGTCGGAATGCCAATATTCACTGGCGCGCTTCCGACGGTTCATTTAGTCAAAGCCTCTGTTTACCCGAGAGAAGAGAACATTCTTCATTTGAGGGAAATAAACACTCTAACGCGGAGCTTTGCTCTGCTTCTGAAGCATGAACCGGAGTCCCACGTTACAGAAATTAAACTCTGGAAATACGCAGAATTACTGTGAAATACAGTTTGATAGGAAGGTGCTAATCTTCACGTAAGCGTCTCGAAGCCACAGGCCTTTCCAGAAGATATCTGCTCTGGGGATGTTCACAAGGGTTCTTTAACTCCAGGAACGGTGCAACGTTCTCCAGGAAAAATAGCATTTTGCTTGCTGGCATGGTCCTCAAACACTGGTGAAAAGGCAACTTCTCTAGTCTTGTAGCCATTTCCCACTAATACTGGAAGGCGCTCTGAGGCTGTTGCCTCTCCCCTCCTTGTGCCTTTAAGGTACAGTGGTGACAAAAATACACCACTTTAATTCAGGCCGTAGCATTAAAAGGAAAAAAAATCTGTGTAAATGAAATAGCACTTACATGTATCCACGCCATAGCTTCCCTACATATAGGTAATCATTTTAATAGGCCTAACACTTTTAGTCTTTCCTGTATCTAAACCAGTTCCAATTACATATTTCTTAGGGCGTTCACTCAAATAGAATTGAAAACTCCACAATAACTGAGAAAACATGGCCTCAATAAAAAAATTAGCTTCAGTCTGCATCAAAGAGAGAGCCCACAAGTCAACAGAACGCAAATTTGTCAATCAGCAGAGTCAGGTTTTTGGAAGGTAAGCAGTGGAGAACAGTTCTTCCCAAACCATGAACTCATTAATGCCCATTAAAGGCGGAATTTCACCTCTTTTTAGGTCTGGCGTCAGTCAAGATTTGGTTTTACTACAAAGATACATATAACATTCTTTCTTACAGGGACTTTCAACCAGCCCTTTTCATCCATTGGTCTGTTGTTGTGTCATTCACATTTCTCTTCTGCCCACTGCAACATAGAGAAAGGAGTAAGCGGTCAACCACATCAGCTATTGGCTAACTTCAGTGTGAGGGATGATATTCTGCTCTTTCACAAGGAGCGTATGCAAACACAAAGTAGTTCCATTGGATCAGGCTCTGCTATTTAATTGTGCAATTTCTGAACCCAAATAATCATTTTGCTTTCAGCTGATTTTTTTAAAATATTGATGAGGGCATGGCAGCTCTCTCAACAATAAAGTATTTAAAACCATGACAAAACAAAACAAGCATTAACAACGCCAAAAAACTAGCAGCCAACAACAGACCTATTGGATTTGCCAATGCTTGTTTACACTACTGCCTTTTAAACCACTGTGCAACTTGCCCAGGCCCCTTTCTTCAAATGTATGTCACACCGAACACACGATCATTTCTGGCAAACACCAAACTGTTGCCAGGCCTGCATTGCCATTGCTTTTCGAGCTGCAGCTATTGCTAACATTTTATTATTCTGCCTATATAATAAAATGTGTGAGAACCAATTGAGGCGTGCCCTACTGGTCTCACTTACAAGCTCCTTAACCATGCATCTTTTCAAGGACGGGGCGCAATCAAGTCTGAAATTCGATGTATATTTTGAAGGCAAAACTTGAGAGGAAAGACACATATAGTAGGCAAAATGTCTCTGTTTCCCATCATCTTCAGGAGAGTTGCTGTGGAAGGAGAAGACAGGTAGGTACTTGAGTGAACTAGAGGTCGGATGGGGTAAGTGCTTGCAACTGGCATCAATGTATACATTTCTGTCTATGCAAAGGTTCCTTTATCGGTCAATATGATCTCATCCATCCGTTTTGAAAGAAATTTGAAATCATCTTTTGGACACGACTGAGACTATGGCTGAAGTGCCATCATCTGGAACATGTGTTTCTGGGGAATACAAGCAAACAACCCCATGAACGGACTGCACAAAGTTATAATAAGAGAGAATCATTTGAAATCTTGTTGATTTTGTTACGAGTGAAGGAATCGCCTTTTTTCTGCACCCTATTTGTGATCCTAAAATGTGTGCCTAGTTCCTTATGGCAAAAACTGTCTTTTAAAAGTTTTTTAGTACAAACAGAACCATTGAAGGTTGTTGGCCGGACCAGTTCATGATCAATCTTCCTTTAAATTTTTATTATCCTGAAAAGGGTTAAAATGTAGGCTAGAGATAATCTTTTCATCTAGAACCGGACCTCCAAATGGCTCATCTGATCATTCAATCACCTCATCCTATGAACGGGGCAGTTTATGTTTACCCATGTGTTTCACTTCATGCCTATTTTAGTCATGGTTTGGATGCCGAAGGCGAGAATGGATGAAAGAGGTTCTTAGCCGCGGTGCCCTGAAAATGCCAGACACAATCAGATCAAGCTGACATCATTCAATGAGACCAGAATGCTCCTGTTTCCTCCATTCTGCACTCCCTGGAGGACAATGTTCCAGAAAATCTTTACACAGCAATTAGAGCTGGAAACCCAACTATCGAATGCATACAAATGTATGTCAGACCCAAGCGGACACACAATGACTTCTCCATCATGAGCCACGCCAACAAATTGAAGAGTTTCTCCCGTCCTGCTTCCAAAGAAATAAACTAATTGCAAAAAAATACATGGGTATATTGACAATAAGGGTACCTGTTGTCAGTCAGTCTGAAAGATCACCCACTGTGCTTTCTAGATTATAACACAAATTCACCATGCGCCGCGACTACGCTCAAGCGTTATACAGCCTGTGACAGAACCATGATGCATGCATCAGATATGCTGTGGGCAATGATGTAAGAGTTGATGATACAAACTGATGATTTGCTTTGATATTCATACAATATTACAGATTGCAGCAACAGAATCTTGATTTTCAGATTTCTTAATTAACATAAAGTGTTCATTTTTTCCCCAGCCCTACAATATACACATTTGTGTGCTAAGAATGCAAAATTGACTAATGTAAAAATATGTTAGATTGCACAACAGTTGTCAAAAAAGCTGCCCATCTGTTCAATATTGAAAGGATGTGTAATTGACTTTCTGCCCATAACAGAATAGATGACAAGCAGAGCAGTAACTATTGATGTCATTTCACTGGGTTGTTTAAACTGAGTTCTTCTTGGGTGTACAGTGCCCTTTTAATTGTTTTTCTCCTCCTCCTGGTGCTTTTGTATGTTTTAGTTTTTGACTGTTGATAGTGGGCAATAAGACTGGCGGAGTTTGTGGGTGAGTGGTAGTTAAAAATACATATATATTGAACATTTGTACATTAGGATGCATGGTGGGTATGCTACTTACATTTTTTCTTCTAGTTTAATTTACATTTTCGTGGAATTATTTTTTAGACTTGGCTCTTGGATCATCATTTTCGTACAATTTAATGTAACGTGTTAATGTTATACGTTGCTAACCTGCCAGGTATATGTTTGAATGTATAACTTATAATAAAAAGTAGCAGTGACTCTTCAGTCCTCTAACCAAAGTAACTCCCAAACATAAAGAGTCATTGTGGCTGTACCAGAGGCAGCACTATTACCACCAATTTTGATTGTCATTTTGGTAGTTTCTTTTGTGCATCCAAGAGGTTGCTCGAGGGGTTGCTCTTGTTTGGACCCTATTAGGTCAGTTAGCAATTTTTGGGGGGAGGTTCATTCTGGTACCCAATTGTTGACCTCAGTAAACAGCTCTTTTGATTGCATTCTCTCTGTCCTCCCCCCTTTAGCGACGAGAGACCTCCAGGTAATTGTTTGCGCTTTATAAAAATCAAATCAATACCACCCAGAACAAAAGAGGTTCTAAAATTGTGCAGAATGTTAGGCATAGTGAAATGTACCTTAGCGACGGTGTCCCTTCTGGGGGTTACAATGTTACAATGTTGGTGCATGCGCGAAATTTTCGCTGTTTGTTCATGGCGGTTATGCAAGCCATACGTTTTATAGTAGTAATGAATTAATAGAACATTATTGAAACCTAAAATGGTGTCTAAAGAAGCAAATGTGTGACAAAACCAAGAGAGCAGTGAGTGTTAGAAAAAAATCACCACCACCCTTTGGGTATACGGGATATTTGAACCCCTTTGCATCTCCATGCTTCTGCGCCTATGTCAGCATAAATGGGTCCCTAGGTCAATTCTACTGCCTACCAGTTGAATTAGTGTCTTTACTGTGTGTCAAACATGGTGTGTAATGTCCACACAACAACCTATTATAAGAAGGAAAATGTGATTAGGTTAGGGGTGGTGATATACAGTGTTACTGTGCTAGACAGTATACAGTCTAGTGGGAATTTCCACAGCTATATTACAATTTTGTATTATTTGGGGGTCAGGTAGAGATACTGATTTGCCCAGATTCACATTATATGTTGTCAAGTTCTAAAGCAGAGAAGAAGTGCTAAGGCCAGCCACTCAGCAAGTAGACCATATTTCCAGCCTGGCTTTGCGCCGCCGCATGACCCCAAGTGACCTCAGAAGTACAGAGAGCTCTAGCATGGGAAAGCAAAGCCAACTATTACATCAGGCCAGTGAAACACAAATTAAGAATGCCGACTGAACGTTGTCTCTCTTCACATCTCAGAATAAATCATGGTCACTGACATCTTCATTTAAATCTCTATTGTGGGTAGAGTAGAGTATTTTAATAAACTATATGCATCAGCTTGTAAAACGATTAGGCATGCATATCAAATTTAAGTGGCTTTGGGCATTAAATATTAAGCAGAAGTTTAAGTAAACTCAAAACAGACAACTGGGACTGTCTGCTCCCATAAAGACAGCTAATGCTCAACAATAATGTGCATAAATGCAGAAAGGCGTTTTCATGCCTTGTGTATTTCTATTTTTAAATTAAAACATGCATAATATGATAGCTACTGCATGTCATTTAGAATACCATTTTTTTCTTTTTTCTATAGCATAATCTTGGTCTGAGGGCATTAGAGTTCTTTTAAAAAAACAGGCAGGAGAGATTAAGTCATTTACTCAGGTGTGTGCCACCTGCATATCGAATCGACGATATCGATGGGACAGAAGATCAAAAATAAAATATCTAAAGGTAAATAAGTCTAGATCTTCTATATCTATCTCCACATATATGTACCCAAGTGGTACATATATCTCTAAGGTACATAGATATGGAGTTAGGAATAGTAATTCTATTCTTCCCTATATCCACATACCTTTTGATAGATATTTTTTCCCTCGATATTCTATCCTCAGTATTAGTCTTCCACGTTATTGTTGGTGTAGATAATCAAAAGTACAATCATTTGCCATTAATCACAAATTCTCCTAATTTAATATATTGCAGGATTAGGTGGCTGCGCCATTAAAATTCTTGACCCTAGGGAATTCCAGACCCTAGACTGCAAATAACGTCTTGAGCAGGTTGTTTAAGTCATGTCCTCTCCCTCATATTCTTTGTAAACATTGGCACACATGAGCATTGTCTTAGGGAATCAAAGTGACTGTACTGTGTTGCTCTGCATTCACAGGTGCTACACAAAACTGCCATGTGCAGTGTTGCAAAAGGTACAAATGATGGATGAAATGCTGAACAATGCAAACATTCACCCCAGTCACAAAAATCTGGGTTTAATCCATCTTTCATTTGCTCACCACGCCACCACAGTTTCGACCCAGCCATATTTAAATCAGTCTTGATGATGTTCCTCATGGGAAGAGTCCAGCCTGAACTGCCAAGCCAGGTCCTCCCTGGACCGGAAATAAACATCCTGGGACCGGTTTCGGGGCATCACCTCGAAGCGTTGTAGCTTGCCCAAATCATTAATATTCATGAAACTGGTCAAACCTGTTTGACTCTCTCTGCAGAGCTTTAGTAGGAAGATCATAAGACTTCATTGGAAAGCGATTCTTGTTTCTTAATTGGAGAAAGCCATAATCAAAGATCGAGGACATACGTTTGAAGATGAGCAGTAATAAAGAAGAACATCACAGGAAGAAAGGGAAAATAAGGGGTCTGTAAAGGAGTGGCAATTATACCTGTATTACTCTACATTCTGACACGCTTTAATATTGGATTTAAGGGACTTAGCATATTATGTTGTCCTTGCCCTTTCCACCGGACATTTTCTGCATTCATCACGTAGAAAGAAAAACGCATTTAATCCGTGGGTCAAAAGCAGCGAATGAGACACAAACATTTATTCCCTAGAATTGTATGCAGTGCTTTTTTTAAATCTTTGTGTGGAAAATGAGACGGCTTTGTTAAGGCATGTGTGGTTTAGGGAGTTGTGGTTCCATCATACAACTGTGAAAAACAAACAATCTGTGGCATAAAACTCAGAAAGTCTTCTCCCTGTGCACTGAAGCCATTGATTCAATGTCCATTTCTCGAATCAACACTTCTTGTGCAAGCTCCAATGGCAGATGGGACATCAGATCAAGGGTTCCCACCTGGAGATCCAGCTGAAGCTCTGCCATGGGAACTATGTGCTTGGCTCACCTCTAAATGAGACGGGTGAACTGCGACTTTTACGATTTACAGCAGGGTTTGACTTTAAACGACCCCCTTAATCTTAATTGGGCAAAATTATATATCTGGACTGGACAGCTAGTTTAAATGTGTACCTTTGGAGTCCAGGACATAACCCTTTTGTAACAATTAGTATCTTTGTCATGAAAATAAAGTATTATTTGGGAAAGGTCTATAAGGAAGGAAATTACATTCACTCTTATAAACATGTGGATATCAGCAGATCTTCCTTTGTCTCCCAAATCTATGTGTCCTGCAAGCTGTAGTCTATCTTCCTCTGGCTTATTGTTACCCTTACGGAGTTACACTCACACATTCCTTCATTGTCCACTATCTCCAGTCACCAGCACACACTGGCTGCATAATATCTCCACTTCCCAACAAGGCACATTTTTTTTTACAGATTTCAACATCAATCCAACAAATCCCTCCTTTTTGCCAATCCAAAACCTTCTCCTCTCTCCATTCACCATTGTTACTACATGATGGAGAACTCAGTGGTTCCTGAAATAAACCCTGGACCAGGCTAATGGGGTGACATTATCAAGACGAGATGTACACTGAGAGCACTGGGAAAACTGCTATACCCTGCCCATGGACTTGCAGACAATGACATGCACAATAATCCACCTATGGAGTAAGACGAGGATGGCCACCAAACCTTTAATCAGACACATGACCCAAAACTCCCATAGGCATATATTGGTCTAATACCACCCAGCCCCTGCAGAGAAATCCAAAATAGTAGTCGGTAAATTAGAAGACAGCATACCCTAATAATGCAACAGAAATACAGGTATAGCGAGGAAGCATTACCTCAGTGGACGATTCTGAGGCACATAACATGCCTCATAGAATTGGGAACTGATGTATGACGTTAGCACGCATACTATTACCACGCATACCTTTACAACGCGGTATTTACAACGAATACCGTTACAACGCATAGCGCTTTGAGGTGCTGGATAGTGGTAAGTATAATTTTATATTCCAACTCCAGTCCCCGTGGACACTAGGGAAGGTGTTGGATATAAAATTAAACTTATTCCCTATCCTAGAGCGCCCCCCAGCGCAATGCGTTGTAATGGTATGCGTGGTAATGCCTGCGTTGTAATGGTAGTGCGTTGTAAAAAATGCGTGCTAAACGTTGTATACCATTGGGAACATCATTAACACACTTGTCAAGGACACTCGCATACTTCCTTGTGAGATGAAAGACTGGGAGCCCCAGTGCTTTGCCCACCATTGAGCAAGGTGTTCTACCACAGAACCCAATACACCTGCCAGTGCTAAAACAACAGCACATGGGGAACTTTGCACCATAAAAAATCATGTGACATAAACCATGTTAGACACCTCTTAAAAAGAACTTGCGTTTCCATCAGAATAATGCAGTCACTCAGATTAAAGTGGAAACTTTGCTTTTTCATTACAATACAATTACAACCAACGAGACAGAAATCAGTTTGCAACTGTGTTGATACACCTGTATACCTAGATGTAATGAGCACCCTAGACACTTGTAACATGAAAAAATCATCACTGGTCCAGTAAACATTTTTTCAGGTTTGGTGCACCATCTTACAATGGCATAAGGCACATTTTTCAATGTATAGAGGATATTTACAATAGAAAAATACCCACAATGGAGGGATATCCTCTTAGCTTAAGTATGGGTAAACATTTGAACTATTCATACCATAAACATAGCCATATCATTGGCCTGTAACATATCAAACCTTACATAAGGGAGTGCGTTGAGGAACCATCCCCATCAGTGGCTCTCATTTGTATTGGGTCATGGCTCTTGAAATCAGTGTTGACTTGACCCCTCACTGTGCCAATAATGTAACCCTTTGGGGATCATGCAGACATCAAGGTGAGGCTCACAACTGCCCAGAGCAAGGCCAGTCTTTTGCAGGTGTTGTCCTACTGGCTTTTTGTTGGAGATAGGGGTTGATCTCCAATAAATCTCACAGGCTTCACAGGTTTGGTAGAATCCATGGAAACCTGCTAGCCAGGGGGAAGGAAGATAGAAGACCACTCAGATGGAGGGTCAACTAGAACACCCCCATTGTACTCGGCAAAGTGATTCCCAAGACAACTCCCCTGAAGAGCTGACAGCAATAAAACTAGCAAGTGAGCAAAGAGACTTGAGGACCCATTCCTACCCTCATAGGTACAGCAGAATTGCATTTTGTAGCTCATAGTCAGCCAGTACTACCTGAATGGGACACGGAGCTCAAATTCTGAGGCAATGTGGGCTTCTGGTTCCCTTCATAAATACTTGGGCAGGTGCAGTCTATGCAATTTTTCCTTGCAGAACATGTGACATCTTCTGTTTGTGTGGATACCTTCACACCACTGCTGCAATCATTCTAGAAGGGTTAAGTCAAAAGTTGCGTTGCTTCCCAGCTAACTTCACAAATTTGAACAATTACCTCCTAGGCTCTCTCCAATCAGGTTTCCGCCAGGGCCATAGTACAAAAACTGCAATTATACAAATAGTCGATGACTCTCTTAGAATTCTCGACTCTGGGAACTCCTGCCTCCTGGTCCTCCTGGACATGGCTGCTGCTTTCAACATTGTCAACCATCTGGACCTCCTTCACACTCTTGAACAACGCACGGGCTGTGGAGGCACAATCCTCAATTGGTTCTCCTCTTAACTAACCAACCACTCCCAAATTGTGAAAATTGGCAACATGTTCTCAAGACCAGTCAATGTACATCAAGGGATCCCTCAAGGCTTGATCCTCTCCCCAACCCTCTCTAACCTGTACCTAGAACCACTATGTGTGTTTCTCAGAAATACCGGGATTCCCTTCCATTTCTTTGCTGACGACACTAAAGTATACACGAAAATCTCTTCCACTGAAGACCTTGCCCTGATTTCAATCACGCTTCTCAAGATTCAAAACTGGATGTCCAACCATTATCTAAAACTTAACCCAACTAAAACAGAATTTCTTTTGATCTCACCTCTGAAAGCAAAAAACCCAGTACCGGAATGGGTAGCCAATGTTTCCGTCCTGGATGGCTGCCCTGCCATTGCCAGAGTGGTAGATCCCTGGTAATCAACCTTGACAATCATCTAAACCTCCACAGGTACACTACATACATGGCCAAAAGTGCAAAACACCAACTCAGGCAGCTGTGGGGTGTCAGGCAACTGATACCGGAACAAGACCTCAAAACAGTGAAGCAGTCTCTCGTCCTCTCCAGACTAGATTACCGAAATGCACTTCTCTCAGGCATTCCCAAAGTTCATTTAGGCCCACTGAGAGCAACTCTACATGCAGCAGTGCACTTCGTGTTAGGTCTCAAGAAATGTCAACACATTTCCCCGGCCCTGCTAACCCTCCAATGGCTTCCCATTAAAGCTCAGGCCCAATTCAAAACCACCTGCTTTACTCACATAGCTCTGCACTCCTCTTCACCCTCCTATATAAGTGATAAACTGAAAATCTCTGGAGCAAATAGGGGTTCCAGAAATGTCCAATCCTTGCTCCTGGAACCCATCACCTTCAGTCGAGAACGATACATGAGGCAGTCATTCTCTGGTAGTGCCACAAGTATCTGGAACTCCTTACTTCCCTCCCTTCACCTAACAACATGCATAGCCAGCTTCAAAAAGGACCTCAAGGTACTCCTATTTGACAGACACCTGGGTTAAGTGCCCTTAATCATACCTAAATACTCTATCCAGGAGATGAACTACATTCATTGTGTGTCACCACCATTTGAATCAATGCTTGAATCGTGTACCTCCCTATTCAATGGCTGCTTTGGTCTTGGTCGCAGCTACCGATGCAATATGTCTGAATGCAATTATGGTAACTGTAACTTGCTATACCCTTGTATCATGCTACTGTTGTAAAGCGCTCTGATGCCTTCGGGCCATGTCCGCACTATATAAAATTGCAAAAATACAACAAAAAAAATACCTATTTTTCCCTTACCATAACACTTGCCATGAATCTTGCAGCAGAATAGTGAGTTCTAGTCTGTGTAATCTTATATTTTTGTAGATTTATTAACATCTTACACAGTCAAGGATATTTCAGCTAAATTCCATCAGAAGCAAAAGATTTCACAATCCCTCCCATTCTATTGATACAAAATATCATTCAAGTTACGCATTAATGATATAGTCACTAATGAGAAAACTATCGGCAATAGCCTTTAATCAAATATTGAGACTTAACACCAAATACAAATACTACAAATAATGTTGAAATGCCTTTCCATCTGCAATTGTTTGCTGCCATCTTCTAAGTCAGCAATACTGATATTTATTTATAAGCATTACCTATTTGGCTAGCTTTGGAACTAGAAATTCCTCATGGATGTTGGAACAATTAGAAACAAATGGGAAAAGGTACAATGTGTGGTACTATAGACCAGGATGAAGGTTGGAATGTGGTTATAAAGCTTCTAAATTATTCAGAGTGGTACTGCATGTCTATTGGTACAGGGCTCTTTAGCTGCTACAGGAATATAGCATTATGGCCTTAAACTGAAAAGTCGTCCATAGCGCAGCAAATACACACTGACATTAAGAAAAGGAAACATAAGAGCAAGTAATTACTACAAATATCTGCCAAGCAAAACATAAAAGGTCTAGACATGACAGCGGTTCTCCAGAAGTTAAAGAAATGTGCAGTAGCCCAGAGTTAAAAATGAAGTAGCTCCCTTGCAGGAAATGAAGGAAAATATTTTGCCTCAGGTAGGAATTCAGCAGCAAAGCTTCACAACAATGAGGAAAAACCAGAATTTGCTCAGGCCAACTTGTTACCTATGTGGAAACCAGGCATCATCTTACCTTTTTCATACGTGTCTTGTCCTTAAATGTATACATTGTTGAAATGCGTGCAAAAGTTGACCCATAGTTGCATGCCTATGCTACAGAAATCATCCCAAATAAACACCTTGTTTTTTTTTAATTAGATAAAGTTTTGTGGAACAACTCAGCAAGACTTAGTTGTGTACACAATCAGACGCGTTAAATCCACATTACAGACTTCAGTTCCAATTCAGAAAGGTAAATATACATCTGTATATTTACTGACACGTAAATTAACTACCACTCCTTGGTATAACTACAGTATTTTGCTATTCACCATTTCGGCGTGCATATTTACACCTAGGGGTAGTAGCAGGCATGTTCAGGGTTGTAGTAACTTTAGAATTATAGGGGCATATTACCAAGCAATAGCGATAATTATCGCTATTGCTTGGTTAGCGGGAATAAAATATCGCCGAGCACCGAGGATTTTTACCGCTGACATACCATGGGGCATATTACCAAGGGCATTATCGCCGCATTAGCGGGACTTTTTCCCGCTAATGCGGCGATAATTTTATCACCCTATTACCAAGCTGTCGCTAACACCAGTTAGCGGCAGCTTGTAGGCGATAGTGGGCATTTAGGGGCCCACTTTGCATGTCAGCGATAATTATCGCTAATGACATGCAAAGTGGGCGTGCCAAGATGTTAGCGACTGAAAACAGTCGCTAACATCTCTAACTCCTATTAACAACTTTTGGAAATATTTGCGCTAAGCGCGAATATCTCCAAAAGCTAACGCCTGCTAAAAGCAGTTCTTAGCCATGTTATCCAATGGAAGGTGGATAACATGGCTAAGAGCATTGTCGCGATAATGCATGAATATTGCTGATTTTTCAGCGATATTCATGCATTTCGCAGGATTTTTATCGCTTTTGAGATAAACCTTGATAATATCAAGGTATCTCAGCAGTAAAAACCCTCGGTGCTCTGCGATATTTTTTTCCCGCTAACCAAGCAATAGCGATAATTATCGCTATTGCTTGGTAATATGTCCCCTTGATATTATCAAGGTTTATCTCAAAAGCGGTAAAAATCGTGCGAAATGCACGAATATCGCTGAAAAATCAGCGATATTCATGCATTATCATGACAATGCTCTTAGCCATGTTATCCACCTTCCATTGGATAACATGGCTAAGAACTGCTTTTAGTAGGCGTTAGCTTTTGGAGATATTCGCGCTTAGCGCAAATATTTCCAAAAGTTGTGAATAGGAGTTAGAGATGTTAGCGACTGTTTTCAGTCGCTAACATCTTGGCACGCCCACTCTGCATGTCATTAGCGATAATTATCGCTGACATGCAAAGTGGGCCCCTAAATGCCCGCTATCGCCTACAAGCTGTCGCTAACTGGTGTTAGCGACAGCTTGGTAATAGGGCGATAAAATTATCGCCGCATTAGCTGGAAAAAGTCCAGCTAATGCGGCGATAATGCCCTTGGTAATATGCCCCATAGTTTGTTAACTGTAATTATCTGACTCTGTTGTGGGTGGGTGTTTATATACGCATTGTCCTCATTAAACCCCTCCCTTAGTCTCTGAAACCCCTCCAATTTGCTAATAAGTATTTCCCCATTTTTCAGAAAGTCCCCCTTATCCCTTACACATATATTTAAAAAAAACATATACCTACGTGTATGGAGATTTCTGTCATCTGAACGGAGAGCTCTGCACAGAAAACATAGGTGAGGCAGCAGCTGAGATCTTTGGATGCATGTATATGAATAGCATTTTTTAGTACTACAGTAGTACTATTTTATGTACTACAAAATACAGTTTTGGAATCCAGCTCTTAATGTCTACAAAAATTGGCAACAATTGTGATTTCTATGGAGAACATGTTCAGGAACGAATGCCATCAACTCCCAAACACATCAGTTTGTGTCAAATGTTCTCTATAAATTTCAAGATTTGTAAGAAGGGTACTAGCAGTACTTTGATGACAAGACGTACCTTTAGAATGCCATTGTTTGAACTTACACATTCCACGCTGGAACATTTAGAGAAAGGATAAACACTACTAACATTATTATTTCAGTTTAGATGAAGCTCCTTTCTCATGAGAGTTGGAAATCAAGACTGATAACACAATTTCGACATCTTAGTGGAAAAGGATCTCCAACTGTTTTTTTTAAGACAGTGAGCTGGTATGCTCTCCTGGATGTGAGGTTGCAATGAACTGTGTTGCAGTGTAAGAAATAACAGCCTTCACATCCGATTTCTAAAGAGTGAACATGTCTTTCTAGGAATCAGTTTCTGGTTCACAAAGTCCTAGCTGCACAAGTTGGAACTTTATTCCTGTCCAGTTGCTCATAAATTTTGAAAGTTTTATGAGATTTACAAAGGAACCTCTGAGACCTTCTGGAAACCTATAACAGTTGTGGGTTTTCAAGGGTACTCCAAAGTGCAAAATGTCCTTATTTATAGTTTTTAGAAAAGGGCAAATCCTGCATGAGTAAATGAAGAACACAGGTGCTTTTGGACCAGTAATGTTTTGTCTATTTAGGAAAATTATTTCTTCTTGTGTCTACCCCTTTTCCTTCACGGGGTGGCTACCACTTCTTTCCCACCCTAGGAAGGCACTTTTGCCTTTTTTTCACTGGTGTAGTTTTATGTTTGTTTCCGGGGGAGGTGAAACAAGTGTGTAGCTTTTTGTTGGAACCTGTGGGGTCACCCTTCCTATGTGAATGTCCCTATTTACACCAATCGACACATTATGAAAACCTGCTGCACTGATATTACAAGTTACTCATGTAAAATTCAACCAGCCCTGAATTTGTGAAAGAGGATGTGGAGTTTTCTCTCATAAACTACTGTTTGTACCAACCTAATTTACTGTGTAAAGATCTTTGGCACTCAGGGACACAGTGAGGAATTCCTGGTCATTTCCCTTCTGCAGGGCGCTGGATCCAGGGTTATGCCATGTCACATCTCCACATGACAATACACCGCTTTTCCACCATTTTAGAGAGGTCATGTCCTTGAAAAGACTTCCTCTTTCGCAATGCACGCTGTAGGCTTGGGGCCAGAATGTGTCATAAAGAACCATCTGCAGAGTGCATCGACCAGGAGTGCAACACAGGGGACCCGAGTGATGAATAAGGATGTCTGGCCCCAAAGACCCAGAGGAAAAAACACAGAGAGTAAAATTAACATCTCATTTATTTACAAGCACTGCATAGTCCCAGTACACCTCTGTTGCGAGTTGTCATGGTAGGAGAGAAAGTAAAACTAGTTGTCTTCATGCAAGACGTTAGAGATGAACATTTACAATCTACTAACAACTCCAAAATGAAATGCATATGTTCCTTGTTTTGATGATAGAATGCCAATGAATAATAATATCTCGATGCAAATGGCGTTGAATCGATTGTCATCTCATATTCATCGTCTTCATGGTTAGTGCTCATACTCTTTTTTTAAAACATTTAATTTTTTTCTTCATTTTTATTTATTGAGTACTGCATTGAAAAAAATAGAAAGGAAAAGGAAATAAAATGCACGCGTAGTATCAACGGCTCTCTCATTCGCAGAGTTTGTGTTCCTGTTGTGGTTATACAATAAGCTTTTCCTCCGATTTCCTTGGCTTTTCAAGCTGACACTTACCAACATGTTTTGTGGTGCTGTCGAAAAGAGACATGGTACTAACCCAGCAATGCTAGTTCCGCCTGGGATTGATTTTCCCCATGAAAAGAGCTATTCAGCACTACCTGAGTGAAGGGGAAACGGCCACTACAACGCGGACGTTTCCATTAAAGCCTTAACCACGCATGCATTACAACGCATGCGTGGTTACTACGAAAGCCTTTACCACGCATACCTTTACTATGAGATACGTAGTAAAGGCATGTGTGGTAAAGGGTAAAATTAGAAAAAGGGGGTTTGGGGGGTCTCCCCCCAAAATAAAAACACATGGGGAAAAAGGGGAAAAAAAAGGGGGCTTGGAGGGGTCCACCCCAAAAAAAACTCACCTGAAGTCACGTCGAGAAGTGCAGGTAATCGGCATAGTTTGAGAGGAAACAGAAAGAAACTTCTGGTTCCTCTTTATGAGGTACAACATCACCACAGAAGATGGAGAGGAGACGACGTGAAGAGGTAAGGGGAATTTTAGTATTATAAAAAAAATTATATGAAAGGATTGAGGGTTAAGGGCAGGGTTAAATATAAGAAGGATTGGGGCTGGGGAGTCACATAAGGGTACAGGGGAGGGGTATAACCTTTACCAAGAGTATGCCCTTACCATGCATACATTTACAACGAAAATCATGGTAAAGGTATGCATGGTAAAGGAATATTTGTGGTAAAGGTTATGCGTTGATAAAGCATTCCGTTGTAACGCATGCGTGGAAAAGGCATGCGTTGCAACGGAATGCATTGTAACAACATACAACCAGCTGAAGTGCTCCGTGAATATTATAAAAAATACGAGTAAATACACTGTTCTGAAATACATCTACCATGATGCTCTTGGGGAGCGAGGCTGCTGCTGGCTTGACTATCAGTGTGCAACCCTTCTGGTGAAATCTGATACAAGCCCACCCCAGCAGAAGGAACTGCTGAAGACTAGGCCAGTGGTCTTCACTACACCCAGGTAGCTACTTGACCACGGGAATTAAAGCCGCAAGTCATGCACCCCCACAGAGACTGTTTCTTCTGGCTATTACAAAATGTATGAAACATAAGTTTGTAAAGGGAAATTCAGCATTGGTCAGGCTTTAATCGATATTGGTGAAGTCCATAAAAATATACATCTTTAGACTTCCCAGTACACATCTACTGTGATGCACTTGAAGAGGGCTATTGTAGGCTTCAGTCAGTACTTCATCCTTCTGTTAACATTTGATTTTCCCCATGTGCCCATGATGTCTTTTGATGGGATCCTAGAACTCCCATAAAAAGAATGTTAAACCTATATGTGACACATACCTATGTCGACCTTACCAATGTCAGTGCCATGTTGTGTGATACTGCCCCCCAGGGGCTTCAATTCCCTCTGCACTGAAAAATACAGACCAGTTAAGATCAACATGCAATGGGTAAAGGTACATCATCTACCTTCAGCAGGTGCGGCCTGTGAGGTAAGAGCGGTTGGGCAGGGTGGGGGGGTCAACAGACAATAACAAGATAAACTTATGTTAAAAAAATGAAAACCAGTTACCTTGCTCTTGCCACCTCACCGACTTGCTGATGCAGCAAGCGCAAGATAAGTAGTTTTTTTATTTTATTTAAGTGTACCTCGTCGTCATCTGTCGACTTCCCCCTCACCCTGTCCCCTGCCCCACCGCTCTAACCTGCACAGGCCGCACCTGACCCCCAGGGAGGATGTATTAAGTGGACAAGATGTGGAGGCCATGCAATTTATATCTGTCCCATGATGCATTTCTCATGGAACCTCACTCTTAAGTGTGTTATAGGTTTTCTAAGAAGACTACTGGTGATGATGCCGAATGCTGTGGTTGCTGAAATAAAGGCTGCCTCATCTTGGGACCACCTCATGCATCTTTCTGACAACATTCTACAACAGCTATTTTTGTGCCTTATGAAAGCACCTTCTTTTTGATCCTTACTTTCTCACCGTGTCATTCTTTTCTTACCATACTCTTCCCCCGTTTTCTGCCTTTCTTTCTTCTGCTCCTAATTACAGTCCAATGATAAAAACAAGTTCCCAACACCTGCAAACATTAGCGCAAATTAATCACTACATATGTACCACAAGAAGCTGGAGAAGTTGGATTTAGGGAACACATATTACAGGAGTGGAATGACTATTACTTTAGCTATCTCCTGAGGAAGGCTGGATCTGTCATTAATTACCTTGTTCCGATGACAGACCAACCAACCGAATGATATGCATCCACTTCCTCAACTGGTCTATAGAGAAAACATATTGAAAGTGATGCAAGGTACTACCCCGAGCTTGGGTCTGTGCAGGATCACCCATGTTTGCAGGGGAAGTGGGAGTGAGGAGTTGGTTTACTTAAACTTCTTGTGGTGTCCCAAAATTGCAGCACACATCAGCCCACCAAGAGATCATCAAGAAAGAAGGCACTTAACTACTTGTTTGGAAGTTAATCTCCTTTCACTACCAGAATGATAATGGTGAATGAGAAAAACTAAGGCACGAGCACCAAAATGAAAGAAAGTCCTAAAGTCTGAAAACTCAGTCATAAAGCATGTGTGGGTCAGCGGACAATTTGTGCTGTGGGGCAGCATTTGTTATACCTAAGACATTTCTTTAGTAAAGTTTGTTGTGCTTGGACCATGGGCTTCTCTGGATTCCCAACGAAGGTATCTGCAGAGACCACGACAAAGTCTACTCCTCACAACACTTCTCTCAGCTAGTCAAAATTTAAGTTCAAGGGTCATTGTTACATCCGTCCTCTCTAACTCTTGCACCATGCTTCTTAGAGCTAAGATTAACAACTAAGGCATCGCCAGCAGCGGCTCCTCCGCTATGGCAGATGAGTGTCACCTCACTGGTCTCTGAGCAGTGCGAAAAAGAAAATGATAATAGCACAATGTCATTTTCATTTTATTTTTCTGCACTCACTCAGTTCAGTTGTATTTTAGGTGCAGTGCGTGTCATCACAGCCAGCACGGGAGAGGACTGATAGGCACTTTATAAGTGCATTGTGTTTCTTAAATACCCCTCACACACCTAAAGGGCCCTTGGTGTAATGCTTCATCATAGGGGTCTTCGCGTCCCTCTATGGAATGCAGCGTGTTGCCACTATGTGTAGTGTGAGAGAGGGTGAGTGGTAGAGTCAGGAGTGAATGATCAGTGAATGTTAAAAAATACCTAGCACATGTGGAGTAGAAACATGTAATATGTCTTAGTGCCGGTATTATTAAAAAAGTGTGAGGCGGAGGTGTGTTGTATTAATGTACAAGACCTCGTGTGTGTGCCAACATGTTTCGAAGCGGGCTTCTTCTTCTTCAGGACAGGTACACAGATCCCGACCCTACTCACATGAATTGTGTGACAATGTCAACAAAAAATTATGTGTAGATAGTTGATAAAATCTACAAAATGTGACACAATGTTCTCAATCTGATTTGTGAAAAAGGTAATTCCTTAATTTCAATTTGCATTGCTGAAGCCAATGGCGTCATGAGCCTTTAAAACAATAGGGACCCCGTGCTAGTTGCACTATATACCAATATACTACCTCGCATAATTGTCCCCCTCGTGGCTACGGAGAATCTCCTCACCCCAAATCTGGGACCACTCACAATATAATTCCCCTGGCATTCACACTGCCTCGTCTCGTGCATCGCAGACCGACGGGCTCTGTCACAGCCCTACAACCAGGCATATACACTTACTGCGTGGGGATGCGAGTCCAGATTAGCTCCGCTCAAACACCAGTCGCGATCGTGCTCTACTTCAAGAGCGAGCACTGGAAGGACCTACGAAGCCACGCCCAGAAACCTCTTATTAATGTGACCACATCTGACAAGCTTTCATCAACGCCATCTTGAAATAGTATTGTGAAGGTAGTTTCTAATGCTGAAGTTGTTTATAATGTGTCCACAATGTGTAACATAAACAATTTGCCTCACCTAAAGACAGATTGGCAGTTCAGTCGTAAATCCCTCCCAACGGTCCAAATTAAAAGAACCAACAAAATTTCCCCCAAAACTACCTTATATGGAATGTTGGTACAGTAACTTCTCTTGGTGTTTTACTTAGTGATTTCCCTCAGTGATATCACAGTGGTAATTCATTTACCTCAAATGTGTGACTGTTAAAAGTTATATCAGGGTGCCCTACCGTCAACACAACGATTATGCAATTCCTCTTGCAATGTGTTTACTGCATAATCCATCGTCCACCAACCGCGAGGCCCTCCTTGCAACACCCCAGGTACCGTGGGTCCCAGAGCTATTTTATTGCCATACTGGGGTGTGTTAAAACAGAAGCTTGTGACCGGAGAGGATATGGGGCAGCGGCCAGAGCTGTCGAGTCGGGAGCAGGAGATCTGTGTTCGAGTCTTGGCTTCAGCTCAACATCCTGTGATTCTCAGCAAATCACTTATGTTCCCCATGCCCATGGACAGCACCTGGTTACCCTCACAGGTGATAAGCCACTCTATATAAATCTACACATTTATTTGTCACTTCACTGACCAACAAGAACTGGTAGAACCAGTATAAATGAGGTCAATGTAAGCTGGTTACCCAAGCAAAGTGGCATCATTTTTTGCTGTTCACTAAAGTCCACCTAGCTGTACCCATCAAAATTGTTAAAAGTAATTAGAGAAAACTTAACTCCTCTTTTACCTTTACAGTAACTAAAAAATTCACCAACTTGATTCCTATCAGGAAGTAGTATACTCTTACACATTCTGCCCAGTTTCAACAGACGACAGTACCCTTGCTACCCCCGACCTGGGACCAATAAAAGTAACAAATAAGAATGACGTGCACTCTTCAAAACACATTATAAGATCGAACACAACCCTCTGTGGAATGACATAGAAGACAGACATGCAGTATTTCCAGAAACGAGTCGCAACAAAACATTTTAAAGTGGGCACATGGCTACATCAAAACTCCGGGCACATGGCGGTAATTATGCACTCGGCCAATAAGGAAAAGTGAAATACCATTAATAAAATACCAGTCGTCCTTTGTCCTTGTACCTTGCAGAGAATTATTCATTCAACGGCGGCTTTGAGCGTTGCCTCTATTGCAAGCACCTTTATTTCTCTCGCGTTTTCAACCTTGATCTATTCAGAGCTCAGCATCTGAGCGCAAATGCTGCTCGCCACAATAGGAGACATTCAGGACCAACCTGAAACCATGGACGGGGAAAGCAAGAAGGGCTGGCTGCCTTCGGCTTATTGCAGTTCAACAAGTTTTCTTTGGAAAGTAGCAAACGGCAAAATTCCATCAAAAGTGCCATTTGCGCGAGCAGGCAGCGGATCTGGGTGGATATTAACAATGCGGTGTTTATTGAGAGCGTCACACGGTTGGAAGGATGTCCGGATGCTTTACTGACAAGCTACGTACACATGTGAACCAGTCACAATGGCCCTCGATTTGTCTGCTGCAGAAATACAAATGGCTGAGTTGGCACATTTAGCATCAGGCCTCCCAAGCTCCAAGTTCCTGCAGACAAATGTTTCACAAGTGTTTGGGGAGTTTCCTCTGCAAGTATTTGAGATGTTGTGCAAATGTTGCACAGTGTATATGACCTTTACAATGACTTGACTTATTCAATGACTTATGCAGATATGCTCTTGCCGGCAGGGCCAGACTGGGAACCCAAACCGGCCCTGGCAAAGTGGCTCGGCAAAACCCTCCCACAGGGGGTTGGGGGTACCGCCAAGCTCTTGGCCAGGGTGGGTGTCGGACGATTTTGTTACAGGGCCGATTTTGCCAGTCCAGCCCTGCTTGTCGGGCCAGAGTTCAAAGTTCACTGTGTGCAACTCCCTTATCATTTTCATATCATAGCCTGTACCACGTTCACATTAGAAGCATGTTTTGGCTAGGGGTGGGCAAAAATTCCACTCTGCCAGCAGAGTTCGCAGAGTTTTGTCAACTCTTCAATCTGCCTGCCTGTAAGGCGGAGTTATGGCAAAACTCCACCAACCGCCAGGTGGTGGAATTGTTTCTCACACGTGGTTCGCCATCGTTAAGTTGCAGAATGCAAGGGAGAATTTGCGTTCCCTGGCATGATTTTTGGGTGCTAGAACGCCTCCTGGCAAGATTTCTCAGTGCGGGCTCTTGCAGCAGATTGCAACCGTTCGCGACCGATTGTGGGGAATGTCCAGGTGAGGTGTACAAAATCAGCATCTGGGTCTGGCACTTGGGGCCCTGAGTTGAGTGTGTGGGTTTGATCTGGCAAATGTCTTTAAGGGAAACATATGCTCTGTGCAGGAACTTTAAATGTATAAGCTTGTGCCTGTGATTGATGACAATAACTTGGTTTGGGAAGAGCAGAAGGCCCCAACCATGTCGGCGATTTAGCCCAGGTTCGTGCTCCAGGCCTCTCTGACATGTGCAGTGGAGTCAGGTTTCAAGGCCGGGCAGGAGCAATACATTCTGGAAACTAAGTGATCGCCATCTTCGTCAGTTATGACAAGCAAGAGTGAGGGGAACTCATCTGTGGCAAGCGGGTACGTGGGTATTCAAGAATGCAGAGTATTGTGGAATATGCGCAGTATGAAATGATCCATATAGATAAGTGGCTTTCTGGAAGCCGGTATTGTAGACATGTCTAAGAGCATGGTCATCAGAGAGCATGTCCCCTAAGGTACGGAGACCATGGTGAGAGGATGTAGCCTCACGGCTAGAGCGGTCGACCTCGAAGCTGGGGAATCAGGTTCGAGTCTCGGCAAGGATGCTCAACATCCTGTGATTCTGAGCAAATTACTTAATCTCCCTGTGCCTAACAAAAATTAATGTGTCCATCTGTAACGAAACTGGTGCTCATGTTAAGTGCTCTGATAACTGTCATCTTCGGGTCTTGTTCGCGCTATATAAAATTCTTAAACATAAAACATGGTGGGTTAGGGTATGCTGAACTAGTTTTTCATTTGTGAGGGGGAGCAATAGATAGATTGTCAGTCAGAGGGATGGCTGGGGTGTAAAGCATACCCCCTCCCAGAGCATGAAGGAGCCTCCTCCAGGCCCAGTAAGTGGTAGAGAGGGTCTGAATGCCGGTTGGCTCCATGGGGATGCCGTTCGGCAGTAGGGATGAGAGTGGCAGTTGTCCGGTCTGGTCTCTCTCAGGTCTGAGATACGGGATGCGGGCATCAGGATGATACCAGCAGTGTGCATACTGTCACTGTGCGGCGAGAAAATAAAGAACAAAATCCGGGACTCCGAAACCACTGAGCTCGTAGGGGAGAGCCATGGGATCACATTTGACACAAAGTTTACAGACAGCCCATATGAGCCGCAAGAGGAGGCTGCGCAGAGTTTTGAAAAAGTGTTGTGTAAGTTGGATGGGAATATTGAAAAAGAGATCTAAAAAACGAGGGAGCACAACCATTTTGATTATTGCAACTCGTCCGGCCATTGAGAGCGAAGGCGCATATCCAGCACTTCACTTGAGTCAATAGTCGGTTATGGCTGGTGCATAGTTTAACCGAAGGAATTGCTCTTTATCTAAGTGTAAGTGAATACTTAAGTATTTGGTGCAATCCTTGGTCCAGGACAAAGGATGGTCAACGTACGTGGGAGGGCGTGTTCACTGTCAGAGGAAAGAGCTCAGATTTAGCCCAGTTTATGTGAAGGCATTACAGGCTGCCAAAGCGGACAGTCTCTCGTATCAGTGGTGGGACATTGTTGGTGGGATGACGGACAAACAATAGTATGTCGCCCACACAGAGCTGAGCCAGGAGACGGCAATGCATGAGTTGAAGGCCGCAATGCATGTGTAGTTCCAGGAGGTGACTGGCCAATGGGTCTATTGGAATTATAAAGAGGAGAGGGGGCATCCCTGTCTGGTTCCCATGGTGACAGGAAACCATTCGGTGAGCAAATAGTTCACCCTCAGACAAGCCATCGGTTAGTTATATAGGAGCATAATTGAGGAAATGAAAGCACAAGGGAAGCCGAGTTTTGTCAGCATTTTTCTCAGGAAGGGAGTCAAGCGACATTTCTGCGTCCCACCATGCCACCACCGCAGTAGGTGTGGGGGAGGGCCTGTGTAAAATAGCAAACATTGTTGTCATATTGAAGGAGATAGATCTGTAGGGAACAAATCTGGATTGCACCATGGCTATAATTTGGTCCGTTAACAAGGAAAGGCACGTGGTAAGGACCTTGGCAAAAAATGTATTATCTAAATTTAGGATGGATCAAGTTCTGTATGAGGAGCAAAGAAGTGGGCCTTGCCAGGTTTCAAAAGCAGAATAAGGACCGCATCACAGAGTATGGGGGCAAGGAACCTGCACTCAGTGCTTCTGTATACAGGGGCAGGAGCGTTTGTAGCGGGGCTCCTACCAGTGGGCGTGAACCAAGGGAACAGTGCATGTGTTCCACCGCAACAGTGACTTATATACAGGGATATGCACTCCGAGGTATTCTATACAGTTTCAAATGTAATTTGATTTAAAGCATGTAGAAGGGTACACTCTATGAACCTTGAGTGTAATGTCATTTGAACTGAAGTATGAGCTCCCCCACTGAGGGACATCCCCTTCTGCACTGCCAGGTGTCCCTCTACACTGATGGTTCTTTATACATAGTGAATCTAAAAATCATCCAATTGTTAAGAATTTTGCTTTTTAATTCATCACATCCATGGTATTTATGAGCGTGATACCACTTTGTTCAGAGAATTAATAATTTTTTTGTTCATCAACAATAACATCCATTTACATGTCATCTCATCCTGTCCCAATGCACTTCGGGCTATAAGAAGCCCTTCATCGGGGGAAAAAATGTTTTCAGAAACCACTATGGCACACCCAAACATGCAGAAAACCGCAAAAGTGCACATAAAACTGGCGCGTTCAAAGAGTTCGATTAGTATTATCTCTAAGAAAGCATCAGGGCGTCCCATGTTGGCCATCTCCGCCACTCCAAGTGTGCAAATGTTGTTTCACTAGGAGCGTGCCTCAGGATCCTCATTTTTTATACTCGGTGTCTTAAGGATGTTCTCCATCTTTTCTAATCACTTCGTCATGGATTCAGCACCATCCTCCAGACCAGAGGATGTGGTCTAATGGCTATGGTGGTCAGCCTCAAATCTGGGGAAGTGGGTTCAAGTCTCGGCAATGACGCTCAACATCCTGTGATTCTGGGAAAATCACTTAAACTCTCCGTGCCTACCAAAGATGAATGTGTCCTTGTGTAACGCAACTGGTGCTCATCTAAAGCGCTCTGATACCTTCAGATCAAGTTTGCACTATATAAAGAAAATCAGAGAGCCACTCCTAAACACAGTCCTGCCAAGTATTCTGGCAGTCCAAGTGCTGACCCACACTACCAATTGGACTGACAAGGGCGTTAAGGTGAGCGTCGGTAGCGCAAAAGACAGCCCTGATTTCTGGTATGATGGCTGTTGTGTCGGTTGTACCCCTAGGAACTGTTGACTTGTCCAGAGGCTCGTCGGTGTCAGACTGTGACCCCTCATGGTGTGTGGGCTTGGTGTACTCAAATTGGAGCTTACACTATTTCGGGTCTCCTCTACCCATCATTGGAAGCGGCATGTGTGCACAAAGGGAGGACCCAGTGAGTAGATCGATGCGAGTATGTGGTTGTCACAGTGAGCTGTGCATGTCTCCAGCACCACTGTGGGGGTCCCCTCAGGAGACAACAAAGAAGGACTCACAGAAATGGATGCACGCTATTTGGTGAGGCTCTGGGCATAGAGCTCCAAAATGTTGCATGTAAGCACTATTTAGAGTAGAGGCCAAAGCATCAGCAGTATGAGGAAGTTGGAATGAGCTCTGAGTTGCCACCAAGGGGCACCAGCAGCTCGCCTGGCACCCCTACTACTCCAAGGGCTGCGACATCCACCCGGGCCCGCCAAGAGTCTCCAGAGATCCCAGGCACGGCCCAGATGCGGCCCTCAGCAGGACCGGACAGAGTCCAATATGTGCTTAGAGATGGCCACTTCGGTAGCGAGGAAATTGCTGGGAGCCGAGGGGGTCCGAGGGGCAGCCCGCTGGTGCACGTGGGGGGCACACCCTGGTCTCATGCAGTGGCACGATGACACCAGAAAGGCTTCACGCATGCTGTCGCCCGAGGGAGCTACACAGAAGCATCAACAGGCCCAGTCACCTCCCCCAGGCCCTAGGTAGTCATAGATGAGGCTGGTGTGGGATGTGAGATCCAAACACTGATGGCACGCTCACCAGGAGTTCTGAAGTTGCAGCTGAGATCCCCAGCACAGGTTGGATCACTGACATAGGAGGAAGACCCGGCAGGAGGGACCCCTGGCGGCATGTGGCACTAGGTTTAGGAGATCAGAGGCGGAAGCGGGTCCATGTGTCCGTTGACGACCCGGCAGTGTAGGGGGAAGCCGGGACCCCAGCTCCAGCGATACTCAGCAGTCTCGGCCTCAGGCTCCCACGGGGCCTCTAAGGCGGTGCCGGGGTGACCAGGCTCAATGCAGGCATTGAGCATGTCTGGCCCCCCCAAAATCAACCACCAGGAGCCCACCTCGATCGCCATGTCCCCCCAGCAGGATAGATGCGGTTTTTGGGGTGATTCATGCTCTGTGGCAGACCGCGACCCCCTAAGCTTCACAGGTTAGCGGCCATCTTGGTCACTACCATGGCCATGCCCCCGGAGTATTGCATAGTTAAATAGAGGGGACAAACTGATACCCCTGCCCCTGGTGGTACAATGTATATAGCATCTAGCACTGGTCTTTCTGTCTTTACGTCACACACTGGTAAGAGGTGTAGCTAACCAGGGTGCAGCAGGTGCAGTGACATTGGGGTAGAGGGGACTGGGAGGGCCATTTTACCCACCCTTGCTTGCATTAGAACCAGTGTCACCTTGCTACGCCACTGAGACAGGAGGTGGCCAATGCTAAGTGAGGTGCCATGACCTACTGTCCAGATATGTTGCGAGGGCTGAGTGACCCTTCCAATAGATCCACCAGGTGATGTCATTGAATGTTCCATGAATACATAAGGTGGCAGAATAAGTAATGGTCAAAAAGGTTATTCAAAGTTAGAGAAGGTTAAGAACCCCGAACAGGAACCAGAGACTGATGTTCTGTCTCACTAATGTGGGGTCAATTATACATTCACCAGCCTGCCAAACACAGCCAAAGCAGTCTCAAGAAAATAATAGACAAATATTTAGAAGAGGAATGAGAGTGTTAAATTGGGCTAGATTTACCCTGTAATTTGTTTTCGAAATATGAATTGTGGAAGTAGACAATAATTTCGGGTTCTTATCAACATACAGATACTTAAGATGTGAAAAAAGAAATTGGCACGTAAAAATTTAATAAGTATAAGAGAGATCACCATTTGAGACTGATGCTAGGTTAGAAGACCATGATGTCTACTTAAAAATGTTCTAAATAAATTTATTTTAGGGCATTCTGTTGCAACTATTTGGAGGAGCTACTGATAATGCCTCACAACCAGCTTCTATTCAGAGATTCACTCCAAAGGCCCCAGAGTGGAGAAAACAAGAATGACTTTGGATTTCATGGAGCCGCACTGTGGATACCATGTGACACTCTCTGGCCTGGCAAAAGGTCAGTACACTATTTCCCTGGAAAACTGTCACATGGATTTTCCTCAGCATTTCATTGACCTGCACATTCCTTGTGAGTTCACACCTACTGTGCAAAGTTGTCTTAATGATCACAATTCAGAAAAACATCCCAAATAATTAGACAAAGTGAGCCACAAAGATACAGCCACGGTGTACACAGCCCCAGACTGCCCCTTTTTTCCCCACCAGGCAATTCCGTGGTGGCCATTTTTTAAGACATTGGTTCGCTGCTAGCACCTTCAGATTATAGCTCTGTTTTACAACCCAAACAGCAGTCACGAGGCCCGTTTTCCTTGCTTGCTCATGCTCTAGGGCCTGTAGCATATTTGCTACGCCCTGTCGTTCAATTAAGTGGGCAGATTTTACAACACTGAGGAAATGCACCAAAACAGGAAACAGTGAGACGCCAATGCACAGATGGTAGGAGCAATGTGCTGGATATCCATTCATAATTCTGATCCCCAAATATGTACAACACAAATAGTAATACCAACACTATCTTCTGCAGTTATTCTTAAATGCCAACATTTTGACTTGCAGAGAATTAGTCAACCTGCAGTCGATCACTTGACTTCAAGTATGCAAATACTGGATTTAGAACGCTAAATTAAACTAGTCCTGAAATAAGTGTCCATTGAGGGGTTTCCAGGTGGTTGACATACTGTTCATATGAGATTTACCTATTAAGGGCAAGGCAAGATGACAGCAGCACTTATTTTGATGTCCACATTTGTTCAGTACAAATGTTTGTGGTCTGAGTTACTGTGATCATTGCTCCTTGGATGACTGTGGCCATAAATTAAATTAGGTATGTTCAGAGCTCTATTTAAAGGTATGCAAACATTCACTCACTTGCATGCTACTGTTTGCACCTATACCAATATCAATTTCACATGTATATCATAGGCAACTGTAGCATACCTCCACTCTCTCATTCACACAAACCCCATACCACAACTATCATCCACAAAATAACCGTTTCTAGACTCTTCCCTCCTCTACACCTCCTTGCATCAACTCATACCTCTTTTACTTGTCAGGGGTGGTTAGAGCTATATAAATGCAATTACAATACAATACAATAACAGCGCCTGGGCGATGAAGCCTTTTTGCAATGAGTAATCACATAATCTGCGCACTTCATATTTTCATAAGTAAATAAAAAATTATTGTAAACATTTTTTTTTAATTTAGGATGTTACTAAGAGTAACAAAATGTAAGTTGCCAACAAGCCAAAGGATGACAGTACCCTTAAAAAGCTACATTAATATGTATCTTTGATCTACGGGCCCAGTTTTGGAATTCTGTGGCAGCAGTAAAATGGTTGTCACACTAAAGCTAGAGCATCATATATCCTGTGACAAAGAAATCAAGTGGGAAAAAACTTACCCCACTTTTCGGGTGGGCTATCCATTCCAATTCACCCATGACAGATCGGGAGTCCAATAAATTAACTGCAATGAAAAAAAAATGTGAGTTGGTTCCTGTATAAACAACAAATGTCACAAAAAAGAACAAAGGTAAGGAACTAGGAAACGATTTTTTTATCTTTAACTATCGAATTTTGCTAACTTTTTTTCCCTTAAAGTCTGTCATTTTGCGCATGCCCATTTTTAAAATTAGTAAATGTATTAAACTGTACAAATGGAAGAATTTAGTATACACGAAGAAGAAAATTACTGAGAACCAACCTATGTATAACACAGTAAAGCCTGTCATTAATGAAAATGGAAATAACATAAGAACAATCTGATGGAAGAGAAGGGGAGATAAGGAAAGAGAGAGAGAGAGAGAGAAAGAGGGTGAAAGAGAAAGCATGTTAAAGTGAGAAAAAATGGAAGCAAGAGAGAAAGAAAGAGGGAGTGAGAGAGAGACAGGGACAGAGAATATGGGCCTGATTCACAAAGGTAAACTTACACTTTTGTGTAAGTTAACTATTTTTTCTATTCATAATCTTCAATTTAAAAGTAAGTTTATGACTGTCGAGACTTCGCCCCCGACTGTCCATTTGTGGAGTCTCTACAGTCCACTGGCAGCCTTCGCGGGGCAGCACCTACAACCCGTGCTGCATTCTTAAGCACAGGGCTCTTCACTGTAATGCTGTAAACTTGCCACTTTAACACCACCATGTTCTAGGCCAAGGACGTTTTCAGGAAGAGTGTTGACAGTACATTATTCTTCCTGTCTGACTACTCCGTTAAAAAAAAAAGCTCGTCTCACATCTAAATTCAAAAGTAAACTCTGCTCACATATTTTATGAGTTTACTCTTTCACTCACGTCATGCATTTAAACAAGCACTAGCATTTTAAACTTTTTTTTTATTTTGTGTGCAAAAAACACACTAAAGGTTCAACTTGGACAGCAGCAGCACATCCTTCTCTAACTTAAATAATAACATAATTCTCTCACACATCCAGGACAGGCACAAGGACTGTTAACGGGCTATTGTGCAATTTCCACAAACATAAATGAAGTGCAAATGATCTGTGAGAAACAGCCAAACCTCCTATAGAACTAACATACATTCATGACTCATAGGACGATGAATGCTCACCTAATTAGCACAATACTCTTCCTCAGTGGGCTTCATATCTTGCACATTCATGAGTATTACTGTTTACTGTTTGTACAGTCCCTAGCTATTGGTTCCCTAGTTTTGCTGCGGTTATGTCACATATGTCAACATTTATGTTCTTTCTTTGTCACACTGTTAGACTTGTATTAAGAGTCTATGTGGGTAAGCTAATATGTTGTTTATTGGTGTTTCCCTGCCACAAAAATAAAAACAGGAGGGCAGAGCAATGGATCCAACTTCTCTTTTCCATCTACATGCTTTGGTGCTCAATCCTATACATTAACATTGCTCATCTTTATAACAAAACATCTCCGCTCCTCCCCTTGAGGAGTTGTAGCCCACACTGGGTTCCTTGTGGTCCCAGTGTGAGGAGGGAACCCAATGATGAAGCATGTCACCCAAGGGTGAGTGAGGGTTCTCGTCCGAACAGCGCACTGCTCCATCTTCGCTTTGTCCGTTCCTGCCTTTTATACCCATCCATGCACACACATGGTGTGTGTTATTATCTATAATGTAGAGCAGTATGTCCCCCCTTTTTTTGGGTGGGTTAATGCTCCTGTGAGACTCCCTTGTGTGTCTGTATATTTTAAAGGTAGGACATGCACTACTGCAAGGCCTAACTCTCTCATAGGTTAACATTGGGAGTGCCTTAAAAAATCTTTTAAGTGTAATTTCCAATTGGGAAAGATAGAAATTTGGAGTTTGGTGTCTCTTGACTCACAATTAAAAATCGCAATTTATGGTAAAAGTTAGATTTTAAATTGTAAGTCTGATAATGCCATATTTAGAAAGTGCAAAAAGAGCAATTGATGGTCAGAATGCCGAACAATGTCATACATTCACCCCAGTACAAAGATCTGGGTCTAAATCCATCGTTTTCTGCTCCCATGCCATTGCAGTTTGAACCCAGCCATATGCAAATGAGTCTTCACCCTGCGCCTAATAGGAACAGCCCAGCTCGAATTGCCAATCCGGGTCCTCCCTGTAAGTACTGGACCCCTGACACCACCAAATCAGAACTTTGCTGGAAACAAGGACATTCTACCTGTAAAAAGAGCTGTTGTGCTTGAGGGGGGACTGCCAATTTGCTAACTACATTGCTGTGCTGTAGGAGGGACGGCCACTTTGCTACCTGGTCTGCTGTGTTGGCCTGCTGTTTCTTGCCTGCTAGTGAGAAGGACTGGACCTGTTCTCGACATCCTTGAACCTAAGTTTCTCCAAGGGCTTGATGGATTGACTCCTGTTTTCTGAAGTCTCTGGATCATAAAAGACTTCTTGTAATTCTATTGGTGCTGCTGTACTCTGCCACCTGTGAGTCCTTCCTTTACCAGAGGTGCCCACTTCAGTCCTGGGCCTCAGAATCGGCTTCTGCAATTATTTTCTTCATAAATCGACGCAGTGCCCTCTGAAGCCAATGCAGTGCTGATTCAATGATGAAGCGTGCCCGACTGCAAAGCTCAATGAAGTTGCAGTGCCGATCAAAAGTTGCTGCTGCAAAACTCAACTTCGCTGCAGGGCCAATCCTATGACGCCGACTGCGAGGTTGGATTTCGACGCATCGCCCCACTCAGAATCAGAACTGACACATAGAGTATTTGACGCCAACACTTGCTCCATCCATGGTACTTTTTTTGCAGGCCCTGCATGGGTCCTGTAGCCAGCCTGCCCTCCATCGTGGTTGGCCTGGAACTTTGGATTTACCCCGGTATAGCACGACCTCAAGTAACTTTTTAGCACTGTTGACTTCTAAGAGCTGTTTTTGGATTTCATCTTTAGAAACTAATATCTCAACTTCTACTTATTGTATTTTTGTTATTTTGGTCTTGTTTTACTCAAATACATATTCACTATTATTCTAAACTGCTGTGGGGTCTTTTGTGGTGTTTAAACTGTGTTACTGTAAAGGACATGTTGCACAACTAATTGACACATTGCCTCTTACATTAAGCCTGACAGCTCTGTGCCAAGCTATCAGAGGGAGAGCACATGTTATTTTAGGTTGTGTATCTGACTTACACTGACTAGGATGGTGTTCCGTAATTGAACAGGGTGCAAACTCTGTCAACTAAAGACCCACTTTCTAACAATAGGCCTTGGGACAGTGAACCACATGCCAAACACCAAAGCACCTCCTGTCTTGCTAGCTGTACCATTTTAGAAGTGTTAGTGAGGCAGTGACGGGCAGGTCCCATAATTCTGAGAAGCCCCATCTGTGTGGCTTCCTGTCTGGAAAGTCAGAGCAGTAGACATCCCAGCATGCTGCAAGTATCACCACTGCCATTTTAGTTATAGTAGAGGTGTGAACTTTTACATAAAACGTTTTTTTTTGTTGTTTCACTTTAGCATCTCAGATATATCACTATACTGAGTGGCCTTTATTAGAAGTAGTGAACCACACCACTTCTGCCATGACAGATTTATTAATGACTCAAGAGGCATGTTAGTTGTCTATGGGAAAACATTAAGGCCAATTAAACTATATACAAGAGAAATTGTTGCACAAGTGAATTATTGGAAGGTGCCCATATATGGGATGATCATGGAAAAAAAGGCACAGGAGAGAAAAGTAACCGCCTAGGGTCACACTGTTTGGTCAAGCTTGGACACCGGGATTTAAACCAGGTTTACTGATTAGACATTGTGCAGTTCCGATCCAGAATGGGTATCACATTCTTTCCCCTTCGGCCTTAATGACAGTTTTTTTAGTGAATGAATGAATTCAATTTTGTTTAGTGCCACCTATACAAGACCTTTAATATTGTTCCTGATGAAGTGACATTATGGTCTAATATACCATATATGAGAGAGGTTTTTGTACATTGCACACCCTGAACTGAATTATTTAAAAGTGCTCTCCAATGTGAAGACTATAGAAAGAGGAGGCAGATGGAAGAAACATTATTGCCCAAAGCCGCATAGTTTGGTAAAGCTGGGCAGCTGTGATTGAAAGCAGGCTGGCTGAGTCAGGGCTCTGCAACTAGTGTTTGCCCTGGTTCCAACAGAAGTTTCTGACTGGCCTGTGCAAGTGCATGCAAAATAATCATTGTATTTTTAGATGATAGGGCAGCAGAATTTTATACAGCCCTCTTCATAGAACAGGTGCACCTTCGGCAGAAGCAATGCAAGCTTTCCAACTTCAGAAGACAGGTACATCTAGGGCAACATCAGCACAAAGATTTCCCATCACAGAATAGTTACATGTCAGGCAGCGCAGCACATGCTTTACTGCATCACTGAACAGGGAAAGTAAGGAAATAACAAAGCAAGCTTCTCTCGCTCACAGAACACGAACAGCAATGGCATGAGTGACATATAGGTTAAAGACAGATTTCTGAAGTGGGGGCTTAAGTTACTTAGATGAATGTATAGCTGAATGAATTAGTGAATATGAAAATTCTGACATTGTTCTTGTATAGGTTCTATTTCAAGACAGCATCCTGAAAGTGCTGCTGCAGTCAGGGCCGAACTGGGAATCAGTAATTATAGACAGGGTCCCAAGAAATATGCAGCATGAGATGACTAGATTATGCAGCAGGGTTGACTAAACAATGTGGCAAGAAAAGGCAAATTAGGCCACATTATGCGGCACACTTTGAAGCACTGTTACTTAACTATTTTGTCATTTGTACACGTTAAAACTATGGACAAAGGTTCCACTTACTTAATACTAGTTAACACCTAAATACAGCAATCATCAGGTGAAAGGTGGCAAAAGGCCAGCCGCTATGCAGCACCACTTGTGATGACATTTTTAGCAAATTCAGATCGGTTTGTGCTGGAAACACTGTTTGTTGTTTAAATCTGCAAATTATGCAGATGATGATAGATTATGTGGCAAGGGCAGCAAATCCATAATTATATGAAAAATGGAGCAGCCGTAGGATCGCATAATTTTAGTTGCCCTGATTATAGCATAAGAAATGTTAGACCTTTGCAATGATAGGAAGCACTGCAAATTAAATGTTCAGGAGAATACTGCAGTAAGTTGCATTTCCTAGAACAAGAAGTACACATTGTAAATTGTAGTGAATTCAGTACTTAAATTGAGCCGGTGGTTTCCGGTCTTCGGCACCTGGACTTATTTGTCAACACTGGCACTTATGACAGCCTGCCACATGGTGATGCGGTTTTTCTACTTTTGAGATGAGCACAACAACTGTTCATTATTAATTCATTATACATTGACAGTGACTAATACCTGCCTCCCAAGCCATTAGTAAAGTTTTGGGGGCATGAAATAGTCGGAATTAAAACACTTGTAGGAGTGTGATAGTTAGTAATTGTGTTGGTAAAGTCATGGTCAGCGTTGGCATGGGTAATGGGTTGTGCAAGATGCAGCGGCCTCCTGACGAGTTCCTGGCCCTTATTTTGTTACAAATTAAGCAATGATGTGAATTCACACGAGGCACTGTCTCTGTTAAACAACTTCAGGAAAATATTTCTTGAAAATACGGCAAATTAAATTATGTTAATTAATTACGTGATATTATAACATCCAAACATGTCTTGTTTGTTATTATTATTATTATAACATCTTGAGACTACTGAGGGTCTCACGCTCTAAGAAAAGCTCAGGTCACCAGTTGCACAGCATACACCATTGCACTGTGAAGCTTTAGGACCGCTGCCCTTGTTCACAAAATTACCAAGCGCTCGCTGAAGCTGCCAATGACCCTGGAACTTGTACAAGACATTTCAGGATTTCCTGTGCTCCCTGACCCTTCGTCTACAGAGGTACCGCATTTAGAGCAAGGGGAGGAACCTGGAATTATTTTAAGAACATCATCTAATTCTCTTTTTTTGCATACAACAACTTTCCAAGAAAAGTCTTTCCATTCTCTATAACCACTGCGGAAATAGGGAATAGTGGTGCATTTGCGGTCACTTGCTCTACCACTTGCACCTAGATATTTCAGTCAGGAAATACAAAGAGTTGGAGTAATGGTGTTGAAACACTCAAAGTTATGACCGTGTGTGTGCTTTTTTATTTCATTTCATTGCTTTGCCCTAACCATGTCAATGACATTACCAGGAAATACCTGCTTCTGTGCATCTAGGACCTACTTGCAACCCAAGAAGTGCTGTGTGCTTTGTGTAACATTTGTGCACAAGGAGATGGCACCTACACATGCAAAAATGGCTTTGTGAACCTCCAGTGAGGTTCTCCTGCAGTTTAATGTCAGTCAAATTTTTTTTTTTTATGCATGTCACACCTATACATGGACTAAACGTTTGTGATGCAAACCTGTCTGAATACGTATATATATATATATATAAATATACAGTTCCACACCTCCTCCGAGGTAGCCGGGACACCAGGACAGCGGTGCGCCCAAGGGTCGGAGGTCACCCTTTCCGTGTATTCTCCAATCACAAAAGCAACAAAAAATTGCTGGCGCACTCCCCTCCAGAAAGAAATGTTACCACTCCATTATCAGATGCAAAGAAACTGGTTTATTTTTCCATAATCATTCGCATGTGCAAAAACACACACATAGTGAAAACCAAAACATAGATGTAGGACTTCACAGTGAACGCTTGTTGCAAACGGCGGCCATCTTAAAGAGGGGTTTTCATCAAAAAATAGATAAGTAACATTGATTATATATCTCCTCAACAAAAATAGTAGTACATGTGACAAGAGACATTGACCGCCAAAGGAATCACAGAGCAATGAAACATATTATGTTGATTCCTAATAATAAAGTAAAAATAACTCCACTAAATAATGTCAATTTGTATACCATGAATAAATGTAATCCGGCATAGAAGGCTGTTATTACATGTGGGCAAAATCAAATTGATGCGCAAGAGCAATAAGAGACTTATTACAACACATGTATGCGCAGAGTAATACATTGCTTAATTCATTAATTACGCAAAGCTAGTCACATTGTAAATTTATCCCAGTGAGTAAATGTTGCTTTTGTGATTGGAGAATATATATATAAATATATATATATTACCTACTGGCGGTCGCCAGTAGGTAGTTATAGTTATGACCTAGTTTCCATAGGAAATCCGCAACATTCTCTTTGGAATAACTTTGGCGCCAGTGGACGAATCTTCGCGAATTTCTCCAAGAAAATGGCCTGCTCCTCTCCTTCCCTGAAAGTTTGGGGGTGATTGGTGAAGCAGGGACTGAGAAAAAAGGGGGGTCCCAAAACGTTTTTTCCCCATGCAATTTTCCATAGGACCTTTAGCCAGGGCTACAGCCCGAACAGCTGAACGGAATTACACCAAATTTGGTAAAAAGGTAGAGTTCGGTTCGCAGATCACGCTTTTTGTTAAATGGTGTAAATCCGTTCAGTAGTTCCTGAGAAAATCCTAAGTAAAATCATAAGTATATCTATAGGCGCGTACGGTACACGTACGGTACGCGAACAGGTCCGCGTACCGTACGCGTACCTTTCCGAGCACGAGCTGCATGCTGATTGGCTGTCAACTGTCTGTCAACACTTCAAACCAGAAATTGTTGGCAGCCATCTTGTGCCTTGGTAGACTGAGACACAGAAAGCAGAAAAACAAACGTGTAGAATTCAAAAAGGGGGCAGGGTAGAAGCACCCTGACCCCCTAGGCCTGCTCACACAAATTGCGGGGTACGCGTACGTACGCGGACGTATGCAGACCTGTACCATACCGTACACGTACGTATGCGTACCTTTCCGAGCACAAGCTGAATGCTCATTGGCTGTCAACACTCCAAATCAGGAAGTGTTGGCAGCCATCTTGTGCTTGGTACACCTAAGCACAAGAAAGCAGAAAAACAAACATGTAGAACACAAAAAGGGGGCAGGGTAGAAACACCCTGACCCACTAGGCCTGCTCAGGTAGGACCACAAGGACCCTCAAGGCCCAAAAAAAAAAAACCTGGTCCGTTTTTTTCAAATCCCGGGGGCATAGTGAAAAAGAAGTGGGGGGGCCTCAATCCCCCCCACACTGCCCCGGGGATCACCACCCCCCGGGGCAAAGCAACCCAGCCCCCTGGCGCATAGTGGAGGCTCCTGGTGGGATAGTTGGCCCCCAAGGACCCTCAGTATGCAAGGGAAATTAGTTCCCCCTCTGCAAACGCGCTAGGGGGCTGCGTTGCAGAGAGGTGTAAAAATGGGCATGGCCTCATTACACCTCTCTGCAACGCAGCCCCCTGGCGCATACTAGAGGTTCCTGGTGGGTGAGTTTGCCCCAGGGACCCCCAGTATGTAAGGGGAATTAGTTCCCCCTCTGCAAACGCGCCTGGGGGCTGCGTTGCAGAGAGGTGTAAAAAGGAGCGTGGCCTCATTACACCTCTCTGCAATGCAGCCCCCTGGCACATACTGGAGGTTCCTGGTGGGCTAGTTGGCCCCAGGGACTACCAGTATGCAAGGGGAATTAGTTCCCCCTCTGCAAACGCCCCAGGGGGCTGCGTTGCAGAGAGGTGTAAAAACATATTTTTTTCAATTTATATTAAAAATATGTAATGCAATTTAAAAAATAAAATATCTAAAAATAAATAGTTTGAAACAATGTAGTAAATCAGTATAAAAAATAACTATTAATACATTCAAAAAATTATCATTTACAAAACCTTTGAAATTCACTGAAAAAACCATAGGTTTCAGCCACGTTATAGTTAGGAATTAGCATTTAAAAAACCTTTGAAATTCACTGAAAAAACCATAGGGTTCAGCCACGTTATAGTTAGGAATTAGCATTTAAAAAACCTTACAAATTCACTGAAAAAAAACATAGGTTTCACACATGTTATAGTTTGCTGGACATTTCACTCATACAAAACTATTGAAATTCCCCTGTTATAGTTAGTTCAGCTAACTATAACTCGCGCGCCCGCAATGCACTGCTGATGACGTCACATATTACATCACTCATGACATGGTCAGTGACATCACTCATGACATCACTGATGACATCTCAAATGACACCTATGGTTCTTTCAGTGAATTTGCAAGGTTGTTCAAATGCTAATTCCTAACTATAATGTGGCTGAAACCTATGGTTTTTTCAGTGAATATATATATGTATATATATATATATATATATATATATATATATATATATATATATATATATATATATATATATATATATATATATATATATATATATATTTCCACGTTAGAAGCTCCTTCTGATTGCTTAGGGCCCCGCGGGAGTTGGCGTACATGCCGGCGGAGCACGCCGGAACTCAAATTCACCAAAAGTTTCCAATGTTGCACGCTCTCAAAAACGCAATGTGACGCCAGAGATTGTTTCGGGGTGTTTATCCTCAAACAACATGTTTCGGCAATGAAGCCTTGCTCACGTTAAAGGAAATGTGCATCACACATACTAATAAAGCTTTATACAGCCCTTCGGGTTAGTAAACACAAACAAAGGTCTTGAGTATGTCCGGGTAGTATAGTACATTTGCGGCTGATATCTTGGAAATGGCATCCTATCATAAGTAATATTATACATTTGAAAAACATACATTTCCCTTAATATAAAGATGTCTCAAACATGCCCAGTCGGGACCAAAGTCAGAGTTTCGCATTTGCAGCTATATTGTTCATAGCATGTACCTTAATATCTTTCATCATACACCTTGTAATCCAGAATATTTCTTACGATAAATAATACATCAGATACCCATTAAACTTATAGGTCTATTTCCGCTAATACATCCGTTCGAGTGCCGTAGCTACCGTGACCGAGCATTTTGGATCTCGTGGTTCTCTACGCTACTGTAAGCCGATCACGGGTGCAGGGAAAACAATCCGCATTATCTAAGATGTAAATATTCATCCCTCATCAGGCAATATATATATATGGCAACAGTTACCAGGTAAAATAACTATTTACTCCAACATATATGCCTGCTCAATCTGAGCTCGTAGTCATCTGCGGACCTGTGAGTACAACACGGGTGCAGGACAACAGAGCGCCTACTCTAACAATATAACAGTAGGTTCATCCTCTAGTAGTATATATATGTGTATATATATATATATATATATATATATATCATGTGATCAAGCTCCCTTGAGGAGCGAAACGCGACATGGAGTACACGTGTCTATCTACCTGTATGCCGAAACCAAGATTGCACAGCTTGCACATTAAAAAGATGTGTGGAAGTTCGTAATTCTGGGGGAGAACCTTCAAGAGGTCCGTGCCTGAGTGGTTCCGCCGTGTATTGGGCGGTCAGGAAGTGTTTGCATAGATATATTCTCAGTGCTGCGAAAAGGTGGGAATAGAGAATTGGCACTTAGAAAGTTGGAAGCACGGTTCATTCTAGAGCTCGACAGTCGTTGGCCCAACGGGCTCAACAATATTGAAGAGTTACATCACTTCCTAGAGTAATTTACTAGAGCCCCTCTAACACATAGCCACCTGCCCACCTTATAAAGATATGTATTATTACTACAGAAACAGTTCGCAAGTTAGGTTCCCTATTTGCGATCTGCACAACTATAATGCTCTGGTTTTAAGACTCTATGCTGATTGTATATTTTCATGGTACTTTGCGTCTTGTTGTCATTCATCAATTTTGATCAGATGTTCTGCATATATTGTGTGTTTTTGTTACGGTGCTGAAACCATACATGAATTTTCATATGGGATATAATGCTTTTTAGATATAGACCCATTTTTAATGTTTTCATAAGGAATTCTTTTTGATACTAGTTTTTATTATATGGGATTTTTACAACATTACTATTTATGATATAATTTGCTTACTAGCTCAGGGACCTGGGCTTTAGGATGCATTTATATTCTGTATAGTATGTTCATCCATATGATTATGCGCTACTTCCTGCATATGAGTAGAGAGACTCCTCGTATTCACTTTTTGCACTTTATTCAATTATTTGCACTTTTTCGATCTATTGCTGCTATTTCAATTTTGCTATTTGCACATGATGATTCAATTCCTTCAATTGAGATGTGATGTTTTCCTGATCAATCGATCACTCTAACCATTCAGGCATTATGCCATTTTGCACTACTAGGATTCATTGAGCTATTTTTACTTCTGGATTTTAACCTAGTTGTATTGTAGTGTGTTATGAGTATTTTTAGCCATTACCCGCATCATTGTTGGATTTTATCCAAAAACTGTATGTTTCATGTGCATTAAGCTTATTTTTCTATGTGTCAGCAATAGTCTTTCCTCACTTGTTATTATTCAAACAACACTGGAGGTTACCACCAGGGGGTGGTAACGGAGGATCAGTAATGTATTAAAAAAGCTAGTGAATGTTCAGTTAGTCGCAGCGTGATCAAGGGTACTTGTACTCGAAACGCGTCGCTGATGGTTCTGTGAAAGACTAATAAACCACATTTGCTGATTTCTGTGGTCCGTTCCTTTCCTTTGTTGGCGTGGAGGCGTGGGTCCCGAGCGCAGAGCAAGCGAAGAAGGAAACTTTGGTATTTGCATATATATATATATATATATATATAAAATATATATACATATATCTACATTTGGAAACAATGATATGACGTGCTAGCAATAATAAAATGTCTTTAAAACAGGCAAAATCCTCAAAATAACAATCGGAAGATGACAACACCTCAACGACATAGAGAGAAAATGGATCTCTTCGTTTCTGTTTACAGGCTTTCCACAACCATGAATATATGTATGAATGAAAGATATGCCACCAGAGGGTATTAATAGCATTAAAATTCGGTTCAAACACAATATAAATATTCGGGTGCAAACACAAAATTCAAATTGTGCTAAAGGTCTGAAAAAATCACAGAGTTACTACCACAGATTCCATTCACACACATTCACCCCAAATTAAAAACAAAACTCCCATAGGTGCAAAGGGCCTGATTATGACGGCAGTGGGACCGCCAACGTCAGACCGTCGGTGGCAGTTCCACCGCCATAGTTGTTATGTAGTAGTTACTATACTACAAACATGCCTATACCATATTGCCTCTCTGATGACATACTGTGACCATTTAGTCCCACCAGGACAGCAAAGCACCTCACACAGGAAATAATATGAATAGAATTTTCTGTGTGAAGTAATTTGCTGTCCCAGTGGGTTTAGTTTGTGCTAATAAAACAACAAATAGATAAACTGTAAAGAAACCTAACCTATCCTCATTATAAATGTCATGTTATTTCCCCATTCCTAACTTGCCAATTGTAGCACAAATCTCAGAAAAATTGATTACCCAACACCTCCAAAATTACCTTGACATCTACCATCTTCTATTCCCAATGAAGTGAGGCTTTAGACATGTTCATGGTACTGACACAGCCCTGCAAGGTTTCTGCGATGACTGACTCATTTTTCAACAAAGGAGAGCCAGTGGTCAAGCTGGACCGGTCAACAGCTTTCCACGTGATAGAACATAGCATTTTATTAAACTGCCTGTCCTCCTAATCAAATTCTTCACCCTCCACCATCAGCTGATTTAACTCCTTCCTACAGGATTGGAATCAACAAGCCAAACTTGGTCTTTTTCTCTCAAAAATTTGCAACAATAGCTGTGGGGTGCCTCGGAGATCCCCCTCACCTTTTTTATGTAACATCCGCCTTTGTCTGCTCTTTAAACTCTTCCAGACTTGTGGATCTATGCTCACTCCTATGCCGATGACACTGAGTATCAAGTTGTCAAGAAGCTCTGATACCACCACCCTACTGGGCCCGTGATAAATAGGATCAAACTATGAATGACTTCCAATGCTCTCCAACAAAACACTTAAAAGCTGAAATGATCCCCTTGGGAGATAAAAGCAGACCACCTCCCCCTTCAGCATTCGGACAGTTTTTGGCACACGATCTATAGTCTGATGTTAGTGGTAAAACCCTGTGATTCAAATTCAATGCCGGTATGCCGCTGCCTCTACAAATTAAGTCAGTGGTCATGAGTTGCTTTCTGCAACGCGATAAGATCTAATCTCCCTCTCCTCTCGCTCTCAAACAGAGCAGTACTGATGGGAGAATTAGTAAACAAATGCTTGGAATACTACAATGCCCTATATGCAGGCAACCTGACCTGTCAGATAGACCAATCACAACTAGTGCAGAATGCACATTCAGGGCAGTTATTGGACTGCGAAAGCGAGATCTGGTGTCGGACAGCCAGAATTGACTTCCACGACAAAGCAGGGCAGCAAAAATTAATTTGAAATAGGATGTTTGGCCTTCAAATGCCTAAATCAATTTAGCCTGGCATACACCTCAGCCAAACGCAAGCAGTGTGCAACCGTCAGAGAACTCCACGAAAAAAATCAGCATTTGATATAGGCTTCTACATTCCGACTTGCGACAAGAAGGACTGTTCCTTTTAAGTCCAAGACGCTTGCTTCTGGAATTGTCTTCCAACTACCTAGGACAGTCCACCTAACTTACTGCCTTCTAGAAAAAGCTGAAGTACGGATAGTATGGTAACTGGTCCTTTTACAACCAGTATCAAGATACCATCTGCGGTGGTGTGCACCATTACCAGTCAGTCATTTTGTGTCCCAAAAATATCTAACACTCATAAAAGAAAACTCAACAGCTCTGGATTATCAAGATGTTTTCAAGATGAACCTCTGAACTAGTTTTAGAAAAAGGTGTGATTTATTTAAAAAGTTGTACCTACAGCTAAATGTCTGCCAAATATGAGGGTCTACATAACTTCTATGTGTTTGAGACTTGTGGGCGTGCCCAGGGGTCCGAAAGAAGGTTGGTCAGGTAAACCCCATGCATAAGTAATGAAAACACTTCATTGGCAATCATGATGTTTGCGCACTTTATCTCCTAGAACGCAACAAATTAAGCATTGGCAAAGCCCTCTCTTGGGGGTGTTGCTCTAGTACAATCTACATGCCTATCAAAACAAGAGCATGATACAGCATGACCCTATTTTGCGCTTCAGCTCACACTAATCTGAAGCAAAAACTGTATGCTCAGCTCACTATGTGCAATTAGGGCGAGATTCTGTGGGGTTTCAGACTTTGCCTAATAAAGTAGCACATTACCCATTTCTCGATGACTGGCACAATACAGCATGGCCCAATCTTGCGCACTATGGCCTCTTGCACCTAGCGTAACAATGCACATCCATTAGCATCATATGCGATCAACCCTTTGGGTTTTTACCTCTGGTTTTACACTACAAAATATGAATGTATGTATTTGGATTTAATGTTGCAATGCCGACGTTGTTTTGTAATGATTTTAAGTAATTATACAATAAAGACTTCTACTACAGAAGTAATGAAAACACGCCCAATTGTAAGTTAGTGGGTATTCACAATCAAGTGCAAGTGCATTTCACCCACTCTCTGCACATGTTAATTACACTCGAAATATCCTGGTAATGGGGTTGTTTAAAATACTGGAAAGCACCTAAAATACGTTAAAGTAGATTTTAAGAAAAGTCCTATGTGTGTTCTATTATTACTGTTTCTTCTGAAAAACATAACAACTTTTTGACAATGAAAACTACGAAAATGGCCCAAAAGAGGCGTCATTTATACCCATGCGCCAGTGGAACGTGAGGATTGTGGAAGAAACACTTTTGTTTCATGAATATGATTTAATCTGTTTTGTTGAAGGGAACAATTCGAGTAAATAAGATGAAAGCACACAATTGTAATGCCGCCCTATATGTGTAAAAGCACAGCATTTAGCTGTGACTAGGAGCGTGCGACTCATCGCACATATAAAAATCCTAATTTGGGAAATTAGGATACTCTATTTCCAGGTATTTATGCCACTTTTTGTACATGTATGTTTGGCTCAAATTTTTGCTAAATCTTAGTGAATAATCCTCATTACATGAATCGCTGCCACAGGACAGTTCAAGTCCAGTGACGCCTGCCTTAGAACAAGGGTGGTGAGCGGTGGGGGGATGGATAAATACATTTTTTAAATAAAATTAACTTCCCTTCGCCGCAGCCACCACACGCCTCTTCTCCGTCCTCTTCTTCTGAACTGGCAGCACCAGAAGCAGACTTATGCATCGTGTTGATTGGTCTGAGCGGCCTGTTTGGCTGCTTAGGAAGTGCCTGGGATTCTGGTTATGTTCTCCAACGGCCGGTGCAACAAAGCCAAGTGGAGAACATACTAAAGTTGCATGAATGTTTGGCCAAACATTCATGAACACAGGGAGTGCAAAGTAGCTAAACAGTGTGCACATGATTCCCACGACGACCGCCCCGCACGGGTAGGGCGGGGGGAGGCCCCACCACAAAACTCATGCCACCTGGGGCGTACCACCCTCCGCACCACTCACCGCACTCCCCCTTGCTATGCCATTTTGCAAACCACTCCTCACTTTGCTTAGGCTTGGCCGGCATAGAAAAATAAAATGATAATAACCTCTTGTTACTATCTTTTTATTTTTGCACTTCACAAATAGCAGTGAGGCAACACTTCCCAACTTTAGCAGAGGAGCCGCCACTGTTCAAGTCTCTAAATCTGTGTGACTGCTGATTGGAAGGTTCAATCTTCAGACCAGTTACCCTTGTAGCCTAGCAAGTGCATGTAGTTGAACTTTTGTCTTCCTTTAACCCCTGCTCCCGATTCCCTGCCCCCTTAGGCCCCACCCCCTTCCCCCACCCGGAACAAGGAGAAGAAACCTGATTGGGTGCCTTTCCCTACCCCTCCACTTCCAAGTTCCCTATCTCACCTTCTCTCTGGTAGTCTGCCAGCAGTGTGCTTGGATTTGAGAGGTGTTGAGGTGGGCATTATAGTAATCCACACACACCATGAATTTAAGAAAGTTGTCACTCTGCTGGCTTCAGTGAGGTCTTGCTTGTCTGTATGGGCCAGTGGGCTTCTGCAGTCCCTATGTTCTACTGCTTGCTGTCTGGTCAGTTTTTGACTCTGTATGTGCAGTACACCCACCGATCACAGCGATATAAGAAATGGGCTATTATCCGCTGGCCGCACTTCACAGGAGCATGACTTGCAATGTGCACTACTAGATAATTAAATATCAATAAAAGTAGCCACTATGGAGGGAAGAAAGGCAACTGCGTGGGAACATCAACAGTGAGGACCATGGCTTTCAGTTTACCATTCTAAACTAATTTAGATGGAATGCTTTGGTAGCCATGGACTCTGTTCTGATTCTGCCGTAAAATGTGGCCGGTGGTGCCCAAAAGACCAGATATTGCACTCGTGCCTCTGGATGAATGTTTTTTTATTTTTCAGTTTTATATAGCACAAACTCGACCAGAAGGTATCAGAGCGCTTTACATGAGCACCAGTTATGTTACAGATGGGCACACTCATATTTATGAATGAGGAGATTAAGTTATTTTCCCAGAATCACAGGATGTTTAACCCTCCAGACTCACACCCAGTTGCCCAGCTTCAAGCTCGGCCGCTCTAGCCGTTAAACCACATCCCCAAAATTAACTGAGCTGCACCTACTGTCATAATTGCATACATTTTTGTGAGAGCTGTAAGCCAAACATCAAGATGAAGGAGCGTTAAACTATTTTTCTGGTCTTCAATTGCACATCTTTCACTTTTGGGCACCATACTGCTTCCTTAAAGTTAAAACAGGCCAGAGAAAGGATTTGAATTAACCTCTGAAAAGCAGTATTTTGACTCACTCACTCTTAGCCCAAGTAAAATAATTCTGCTTTTGTGAGGATGCTGGAAATCACCCCAAGCGGTTTTTTAAACAGCATTATAGATTGGGTTAGTGCTGTGCTAATCACCTGTCAAGCTAGGGTGACCATGGGCCTGATGCGAAGGAGTACGCTGTCTGCTAAACTCACAATCCACCCCCCTACTTTAGTGCCAGGCGGTTCATCAATATTTCGTTGCTGTAGGCCAGTGATACTCAGAGTATGGCCGGGGGCCACATGCGGCCCTCCTGACCTTTACATGTGGCCCCATGGTCAACAGCAGCACTGGGCTGCTGTTTACTTGGCTCAGCACTTTGATTAAATGGATGTTAGATAAGCAAGCAAACCTTTATTTAAAGTATTTTCTTTTTCAGTGCTAATTTTCAAACATATATTCAGAAACATTCATTCTCCCCCCACACTGAGAACAATGCCAATATTGAGCTAAAAGGCAAGTCAGTTGTTATGTGCACTCTTTGGGTGGCCTGGGCCCCTATTATACATGAACAACATTCTAGTTTATTAAATCAAACACAGGAGAAGGTTTAGTACAATACTGAAACTGAAGGCATCCATTTTGAGGTTCTCTTATATGTGGTAATGAAAACAACTGAGGGAAAGTGAAATAAAACAATTGCCTAGGATCACACAATTTGGTGAAGTGGTGAAGTTTGAGATTAATCACAGGTTTTCTGGTTTCACATTGTTCAGTTCAGCCACTAGACTTATAGGCTTCACATACCCTATACCCACCATACAGCCACAACCTTTCCCCCCAAACACTCCCTTCTTGACCATCTGTGTACTAGCATCAATGCGGCCCCCGGTCACATCACAAACTAAACTTTGTGGCCCCTAGGAAAATGTTTGTGAGTATCCATGCTGTAGGCCGTGTCCGCCCCATCAAAGGAACATTTCTTCTAGTGGCCCAATGGGTTAGTGACTGTCAGAGGAAGGACTTTACATTGTCCACCCTATTTAGGGTGCAAGGTGTAAAGGCTTTTTTCCTTCTCTGTCACCACCCGGAAAAAACAGGTGGTAAGGGAGAGGAAGAACCTAAAAATGACCGCCCCCCCCCCCCCCCCCACCTGGGAGAAAACTCCTAGGGTGTGGGATCGTTAGTTTTAAAAAATATATTTAAAAACAAACTCCCATTTTGGGAATTTTTGAAAAACAAAAAAACTTTTGAAAAGTATGTCAGCGGGCAGTCATGGCTGGTGGCACAGCTCGTCAAACTTTTCCTACATTAACAGGAAATGCATCCGTTGTCAGAAAATCCAGCAGACAACTCTAAATTTGGCAGGGGAGGTCCCTCGGGATGGCAGAGATAATGTTCTATGCCATCACATTAGAGAATCCTCCATCTGCCAAACTTTAAATCAGGCTCTCGTGCCTCAGATTTTAACTGTATGTCACAGAAAATTTCAGTAAATTTAGCACATGTCCCTGCTTTTGAAGGGTCGACTGAACAAAAAGGGAGGCAATTGTAACCCTTAGCAGAAAGGAGTTTGCATAACAAAGATGACACTGTGTAAATATTTCACTTAATTACCCCTTAGTGCCTCAAAGTCTGCATTTTTATGCTGGTGAGCGCTGTCAATTAAGTCATTCCCAGACCCTCAATAATGCAAAATTGTCAGCCTAATTCTATGTTTGTGAAATGTCCAGGGTTTGGTTTCCAAAATATGTTTACCCTGTGTCAAGCTCTATTCCTATCTCTAATCTCTGGACATTTTCTCTGAATCTCTGGTATACTGCTGACAAAAATAGTACTAAAAATTGGCAGATGGCGGAACCTTCATAAGAATGCACCTGATCTGAAATAACCTCAGTATAAAATGTACCCCTTTCTAAATACTGGAAAGGAATTATGTGCACACCGATAAGACACCCGCCATCACAATGGCAGTCCTAAACAGAACTTTAACTTGTAACGAAAAAAAGCACAGGTGCACCATAAATTGGAATTCTTCAAAAGTAACAATGTTCATATCAAGGAACAAATGGTAAGGTCCAGAGGTCTTGTGTGTTTGATTCTTTATTTTTCAACAGTAGAAAAAGAACAGCCGACGCGTTTCGTCCCAAGACGGGACTTCTTCAGGGCAAGGATAAAAGAGGATAAATCCCTGGCAATGGAAACGATCGTGTGGCGGAGCACCGAAGGAGGAGGTCTATTTTGTACTTGTAAAGAGGAAGTTTCAAAGCAACAACATCTGGGGGTATATATGTATTTCTATCCTCCAGGATTATTATGCAGCCGGGCTTGTAATGTTAGCTAAAAAATATCAAACAAGAAGGTGAATCACTTGTGTTCAGGATTTGGGCCAAGGTATCCACAGTGCACCATCCATGGGTTGTGCACCTGAGCTTATATAAACGACCCCTCAACGTGAAGAAATGTAAAGCTTGAAAAAGTCACTTCTTGCTACTCCGCCAGATTACGCGAGAATAGCATGGATCAGCGTCAAAAATAGTCTGAGGAGCTGGAAGTGGAGGAACGGGATGCTGCTGCTTCTCGAAAATAACAATACTAAAGTTCAGAAGGTAAATGAGCAATAAAGATACTTACCATCCCATCCTCGTCGCCAAAATGTAATGATGAAATTCCATGTGTGGAGGGGATGAAGTAGAAGTAGCCAAGTAGTGTCTTTGTAAGTTATTTATTAATTCCATAATATCAATGGTAGCAGCCCTGCCAGGAGCAGCCTGCCTGCTGTTCAGACCATCTTCCAACTGTCAACACTCACACCAGACACCCAAGCATTCCAATCATGTCCTTCACACCAACATTCCATACAGAACATTCACACTGGCTGAGCAGCGAGGAACCAGGTAACAGGGAACATTATAACCACAACAGGAAGATACTACACACACCCTTACCACTCTCCTGCCGAAAGGGCGTGGCTCATTGGCTACACTTGTTCTTTATGTGACACATGGATTTTTCACAATCCCTATGAAACCCTACGACTTCAGAGATGTAACATTGATTGCAGAGCCCCCTACTCTGACAAATTGTTCCAGCACCACTGGCAAAATGTGGAGCACAGTGGGAAAAAACATTATTCGTGTTGTGAGAACCTCTAATACCTATTGTGACAACTGGCTTCACATGTGATCTTTTGGTAGCATGATCACGGGTAACTAGTTGTTAATGTGCACCTGGAATTTCTGGAACAAACAGGACGTTTTTGTTTGCATATATTCTGTATAGTCTTTGTGACTTTACTTTCTACAAGCATGCAAACTGGCGCCCTAACTGAGTTATTCAGTGCCAATATGTAGAAAAATAAACAGAAAATAAAGTAGAATTCCGAAAGGGGTGTTTTGCAGATGTGCAGTGCCTCTTGTGAAAACCATCGGGACAGCCCCAAGTATTTGAACTTGTTAGCACGCTGAACGGGTGATGTTTGTAAAGGAACGCATGGCAAACACACTGAACACATTCACCGTGGGAAGATCATTTACTGGAGTAAACACTGCAATTCAAAACAAATGCCAGGGAAAAACTGTGAAGTGTACGGAGGGCCTATGTGAAAAGCTATTGAAAATGAATACAATTAACTGCAATAAGGGAAGTAAACAAATAGATCAATGTGGGAGAGAAACATGGAACAAATCACCAGAAAGTTCTCATTATGCATGTACAAAAGAAAAAAAATGTTTCTTAAAAGCTAAAGCTGAGGAAAAAAAACCATCAAAAGTAAACTAGCATTGGCAAAACCAACATGTATGGCGTTGTCAAACTGATGCGATTGCTAATTTTTTATTGCAAACACGTTGCATAAAACTAAAAAGAAGAAACAAAAAAGTCACCCCTATACCTAGTGACCATGTACATGTAATAAATCAATTAAATTACAACAGCAACTTGTTGAATATAGTTTTAATACATCCAGTAAGTGGTTGCTTGTATTCAGGAATTAGAACATGTTTGGAAACACTTTTTTGTTTTAATGTACATTACAGGAAAATGTGTTTTTTGGTGGTGCAAACAAAAAGGAACTATTGACTTTGAATTACTATAACCTAAAGGCATGGATTAAACACACACGGAACACTACAATAAATGAAAAATAGTGAGGGCTGTAAAGCAGAAAGAAAAAATGCATTGGCAAAGTAAAGTTTTTGCCACCATGCATGGACCTGACGTGTATGCCCTTTTAGGAAGATGTGCACATGTGATCAGACAAAACGCGTCACTCTCAGAGCGAGAGAGCCAGCCCTGAAGTGGGCTGATTCATTTCCCGGTGCTGTATGCTATGGTGGACAGGGGGAAACCAACAATGGGCAAAAAGGCTGACCCCAAGCCACTCTATGTATATTTGTAATAATTTCGATTTTTTGTAACATCATGATACTGGTGAGACAGTTAAATCTCTCTCAGGGCCAGACCTAAAAGGTCTAAAGAGCTCTTAATAGATCTGCAGCAGTTCTAAGGCCCAACATCCAAACTTGACATAGAGATTCCTGGGTAGAGTGACAAAATGCCAGTTACATCCCTTCGTTATTTTTGTCATGTGACTCGCCACGTGCTTTACACCAAAGAACCCCTCACTGCAACTAACATTAAAGCACAAATATACCAAAGGGGTAAGGTGACAAAATGTACACAGGACATCGGAGGGTTAAAATACTGTCAAGTTCACCCGCGTGCTGTGCATAGTGTTATCCAGCTGTGCCCTGGCTTAGGAGCGATTGCATTGATGCTAAAAGAAAGCCCAACTTGGAGACACACATCCTGTCAGAAATAAAAAACTAGGCCTACTGCAGTGTAATCATACCAGAACATATGATATGTATGTACAGGCATTTTTATAATGCGAGCCAAGGTGGAAATGAATGAATGAGATTTATATGACATGAAAAGCTCCCTGGTGAGTGTGTCTTGGCACTAACCTATGTCTTGGGTATCCTGACCATTAAACAAGATTAGGAGATGAAAAAGAGTCATCAATAAATATCAACAGAGTACTGAACATAATGAGATTGTGAATATCAATTATGGTTTTACACCTTTCAATTTCACAATAACATTTTATTTTACATAATTAGGATTGCAATTCAATTCAATTCAATAAAGTCTTTATTTCGATTATTCATCATAAAAGACAAGTTCGGACAAATTTAAAACTAGTACTTAAAATACATCATGTAATTAGGAAATGTTACACAAAATTCTTACTCCAAATATCATCATATATTATTAGATGAGTATATATACATAATAAAAAAGCATCTTAAAATGTGATTTCAATAGTTTAAAACCTTTGTGCAGATATATTTTTAATAACAGGTACTTAAAAAGGGAATAAATGATCTGCCTTAAGTAACAGAACAGATCATAGCTCAGACTCATATGTAGTGGGGCCCAACTAAACTTTTTGTACTTCTTTACCCCCCCTTTTTTATTACGAATGGCCCATGCCCAACTCAGAAACTTAGTCATGCTGATCACGATAAGGGCAGTGGTGTCTGATTTTAGGATTCTGCTCGCAAGCAATGCCGACCTAGTGTTCATAGACGTGCATACTGGCTTAAGCCATTTTAACCTAGGCAGGTGGTAAGCAGGACAGACGAATAGAAAGTGATCTATGTTCTCAATATGGTCCTGACAAAATATAAACTTATCACACCTGGTAGGGTTCCATTTACTTGTGAAGCATCTTAATGGCAGCGTGCCTGTTCTGAACTTGTGGTAGAGCTTCGATCATATAGCTTTATAATAAGATCCCAATAGTCTTCCTTAGCGGCCTCATCCTTAATTAGGATTGCATTCCATCTTGGACTACTGGTATTAAAGTTTGGGTGGACAAGCACTGACCTTTATCCTACAGGGTGTGGCCAAGTGGGGGACTATTTCACAATTTCAAACTCCATCTCCGAATGCCAGCCAGTTCAAAAGTAGCATTATTTTCCAAAACACAACACCAGTTGCCAAATACCATCCTTTTCCAACATACCTCCCCGTTCCAAATTACAAACCAATTAAATAATGCAAATCTGCGGCAAAACACTAGCCACTTCTATATCAAACAGTTCTAGAGCATTAATATCAAATTATTAGCCAGTTCTATAATGCCAACAAAGACCAAAATGTCAGACAAATGATTTCAAATGGTAACTTTCTCGTTTCTTGCTGGTTACCTTATCTGGAGATAGTCTGTTCACTGCGACATAGTACACAGAGTGTGTTCTCAACAGACACAGAAGGCCTCACTCAATTCCACACCCTCCCTGAGAAGCCTTTACATGCTCTGACATTCGAATGTGTGTGTGGCAGTGATCTTGAATGTCTCTGTGACACTATTCCTCTTCCCACCAATCACAACCCTTGCATGCTAAATGCTCTCATACACAGGGATCCGGTCTCGCTCTCCTGGGCGCATCATTGTATAGCCCCTTCCATCTTGTGTTTCCATTGAAATCAATCTTCTAGCCTACAGCAAGTAACTCCAGACTCATCTATGCGCACCAGTATTTCTGGTTTTATGCTGCTGCTGTCTGTTTCTTCCAGGTTTACCTAAAGGCTACTGCTAGCAATTTAGTGTGCAATTCTCCCTACATCAGTTCTCATAACATTGTATAACCACACACCCTTGCCTGGGCAGGAAAACAGAGTTTGTGCTTTTGCTCTGAGCATAGTTTCCAAGGCTTTGCTTCATAATTCGAAAATAAAAACGTGTTTTAATCAAAGGATTTTTTTAAACCACCTTACCGAAAAGTGTACAGTGAGCGTTCACAAGAATGGCCTTACATCAGTGCTTGGTTAATATAGGATGGACGAATTGATGAACTAGCATGTTTTGTAAATGTAAATGTATTTGAGCTTATATAGCGCACAGCTACCCACAAAGGGTTTCCCGGCGCTTGCTTAGGGAACCTGTCCTGGTATTCCCCTGTGAGATACCCCAGCAGGGTATCCACAAGGTGAAAGCCAGGCATCCCGCCGCGAGGGGCCGTTGTGGAGATTAAGCAAGCTATTGCCCAGAGTCGCAGAGTGTGAACCCGTGAGTCGAGAAGGCACCGGAGCGAGAATTATCGAGTCTGTGGAATTTTTGAGCCCAAGACCCGCCGAGGCGGGGAATTGAACCCTGGTCCAGGGCCGATCTCAGCTTCCGGGTCTGCCGCCTCTAACCCCTGAGCCACACTTCTCCACTTGTAAGTTGTCTTGTTTTTATTTATTGTAATGTATTATGATTTTATTTATCCTTTTATGGCTATGTGCTGAAATAAAGATTCAACTGACTGACTTACATATCCCCACACAAAGTATACAATTTTCAGTAGAGTTACACTATAGGCAGAGATGACATAGTTCTCATACAGTGTTATAAGGAGGGGTCAGAAGGTTGGTTTCATGCCACACTACTGCCTGTGCCAATCTTGCTATGCCAGTCTAACTTCTTCAATTTAGTCAGTTTCCTTACACCCTCTCCCTCCCCCTCAAGCAGTGGCAGAAATGGCTGATTTTTAGCTTTAACTTTTAGTGTACCATGTTATTTTCAAGCGCATCTTGTGGACATCTTTGGGAATCTCTAAGCCTATTTATTCATAATAAAATGCCTCCACACAGGTAGCACCAACTTTCCCGGTGACTGGGAAATATACTCTGCCCTCGAACATTTGAAGTAGTCTCACAGTTAGCCAACCAAATTAAACCTTCTGTGGGTGTACAAAGGATGTGAAATGGGTTCTTCCAACCAGTAACATTTTTACAAAAATGGAGCTTACCACTGTATTTTTACTTCACTGTCTGCCTTTGTTTCACATGGCCCAAGTTATAGAATAATCAATTTGCACACTTACGACTAATCACTGATTTTTCCCCTTCAAGGGAGCTCTCAAAACTCATTTATACTGTTAAGGTTTCTGCTAGCTACCCTTTTTTTCACCATTTACACCAAGATGCAATTTTCGTGAACATGGCTCCAGCAGCCAGAAACAATACTGGTTCACATTGAGCTAAACCACTGGAAGATATGCTGCCTTTTCTATACCCAGGCTTTAGAAACCAACAGCAAGAAACGTTCCTGTTAGACAAACCCAACTACTTGCTTGCTCATAGCCGGGTGATGCTTTGCTGAAATGACCATCCAGGTGGACATGTCAAAAGGGCCTTGCTAATCTTTGGACTGACTTGCACTTTTTCACCAATGATTTCCAATGAATGTCAAGTTGAAGGCTGGTGGTGGGTGATCCCTTCAAAGTCCATGAAATGGAGCATTTTTATGGAAGTGAGAGAGCTTTGCAGGACCGGTGGCACCGTTAAAGTCTATAGATCTCTTTTGGTGTGCTTTAAAAGTGAAAAAGAGTCCAAAGTACCCTTGACCGTCCTCTGTGTAAACAATCAATCAATCAGGGTTGGTAAAGCGCAAGTATTCACTTGTGAGGGTCTCAAGGCACCCAGGGTAGCTTGTCACAACACCCACTGTGTGATAATAGAGGGGACATCAGTTAGTGGTGCTCTACTGCCACAAGAGGAATTCTATTCCTACACTAGTGCCAAAGGGAGGCACCTTCAGGGCGATTGTCCCCTCCATGATGTCACTGCTGGAAAGAGAGTTGAGAACATAGGGTATTTAAAGGACCACATTTTCAGGCAGTGTTCTTGTGTGACACCTCGAAATACCTTCCACAGAAATAGTGAATGTGTCGGTTTAAAGAGCACTGTGCAACATAACCATTGTCTATGAGACGGACTTTGGAACTGGAGAACCAGGTTCCACTCCCAGCCTCCTCTCAACAGCATGCAGTGCTTAAAATGGGCGGGTACTGAGTACCAGCACTTTTTTATTTTGAGAAGGAGAGTACCTACACTTCTCAAGGGAAACCTCATACTTTTAATTTGAGAGTACCAGCACTTCTCATAAACAGGCAGGTGCTCCGATACAGAGTACCCGCACTTCTATTTTTTTTCAATTTCAGGCGCTGATCAGCCTGTAATTCTTGGTAAATCACTCAATCTCCCAGTACCTAAAAATGTGTAATGGAAGCTGGTTCTCCTGTAAAGGGCTCTAATGTCCTTGGACCAGGTTCTACTATATTAACTCTGAATAATTGAATAATTAAATAAACAAAAAAAATCCTCACAAGAGGTAGGGGTAGCAATGCGACGTGCGTGCCCCGTGTTCTGAGGGCTGACTGCTCGAAGTAGCCACGTCTTTCACAGAGTGGCCATCATTTTGCCAGATTCTCTTCGTGAGACGCCGCGTTACTCTTTCTTTGCCTCTGCAAATCAGCTTCTGGGAGACCACTTCTTCCCACACACACGCGCACACCCACACCTCCAGCATGCGACAACGGATATCCATCACATTAAATCTGCAATAAATAGCAATCAATTCTAACCCAGCTGCGTGCACGCGCTGGGGTCAGACGTAACGTCCGGGGTCACGGGCCCTGCAGCCGCCGCGCGCGCGATGATTTCCAGGTGGTTAATCAGTATCGTGTGTGGCTCGTGCTTTGAGCACCTGCGGGCAGGGCCTCCTTAGACCTGTTCCCGCGCTGGTGTGTTCTGCGCCTGTGCCCTTTCATCCTGCAGACACTTCTCACAAAGGACGTCTCGATAATATGCTGGGGCGATGGCCTCAGATCAAGTGTTCCTTTCCAGCCAGTTCCGGACTCACTTGAAGTGGTGTTGGCTAGTAGCTAAATGCCGTTTATGGGGGCCAGGTGACGTAGAAGCTAACCCTGGCTTTCACGCTGTACTGCACTGCGTCCTCCTGGGTAAATAGTTTATTTCCCACTGTCCCTGTTCAATTTCCTTTGCTGCGGCTCTTAGAAACTGGCCAATCACGTTTAAGCTGTGTCCCCCTACTCCACCATCTAATATATTCACATTCATTTTACCCTTACTGTAAACATCCATGGTCTCTTTGGAGGAAAACTGACCTGACAGGAGTCTGCGAGAAACTGGCTATATGTTTACGATTTACATCCCCACTGAACTTTTTTCACACTGTCTACGGTTGATTAATAGCCACATTGCACACATCCGTACAGGGTGCACTCTTTACTTAAGACTGCACACTTTTCTTCTTTCAGCACTGCAGTGCTGTCGGGCATCTTAAAAAAATAAAACACGTCAAAACACTTTTTTCCTCCTTACTTGCGTGTGGTCACTCTTTTGCACAGCTCGTGTCAACAGGCTGCCATGTCCGCACTAATTGTTTCCATATTTCAGACAAAACGATGATTGATTTCTGTTTATGTTGTAGCCGTGTGTGTACATTTCGGAGACCGGGCTCTGTTTTCGTGGTGGAAGTGGTTTAGAAAAAAAGTACACTGACCCCGTAGCCCGCTGGGCTAAACTTTCAGAACAAAAAATGAAGTAAATCCGATTAGCTTCAGTGGTGACCTTCTGTGCAAAAGCCCAGTTAAAATGACTGGATAAGTAGAAAAAGTCCAAATTTACACAACAATATGCGAATATATGCAATACCATTTAAAAATGGTTACAGGCCGAGGAGGAAAGAAAACAGCTCAAATGATTGTCAAAAATCCTATTTAGGTTTCACGGGCCAATGCAAACCAAGTGAAAAATATCACAAGCAATACTTGCTTTATTTACTTTTAATACCCCAACCCTCAATTTTTAGCAAGCAAGATGATTGCAACAGGAGGATAGATATCTGCTCCACTCCTGCATGTCTACGTTCAGCTACAATTTCCTAATCCTCTTGTTTTATCAGCCTTTCAGCTTCCTGATGCCAGGGCATTGGCAGCTTTACAGAGGTCCACTTTGGAAGCGTGTACATCAACAGCACAGAAGTGCTTGCTGAGTTCAGTCGTAATCAAAGCCACTAGACTTAAATTATTCTGAGGCAACAGCATTTTTCACATAATTATGAATTCATCACACCTATCACATAATCCATTGCTTGCCACATAATTGCGGATTTCAACCAAAATATTTCTAACTCAAATTCAAGAAAAGTTTTTTTTAAAAAAAAATGCCACGTGGGATGTGGGCAGGGGGTGGTAGGTCCGCTAAAATGGTTACTTAGTCACCTTTCCATTGCAAACTCCTGTATTCAAGTGTCAAACTGATTTTAATGAGCTGATACTTTTCCCAGATAGTGTGATTGTGTATTATAATGACAAAATGGTAAAATAATCCTCCCGCATCATTTGCTGGTTCTTGCTGTAATAACTTGGTCAACCTTCCTACATAGCTTGGTCCCCCCATACCACATAATTACAGTGGTCTTTGCTGACGTGTACTGTGACTGTGTGATTTTGGCGACCTCCTGCAGGGACCCCAGCTTGCCTAGTATTAAAACGAATGAATATCTCAGTCAGTGCCTGCAGTATTGCCAGAGTGTGATAATACTTGCATGTGCAGCTCTACTGCTGTGGCAGGAGGCCCCAGCCATCCCTACTGCTTGTCTGAAACTTCAGCTTGCCAAGTGAGTACTTTCTACAATTCCAAATGTCTAAAAAACAGAATTGAAAAGAATCCAACATGTCTGCGAAAGTGGGGAACTAAGACGTCTGCGTCTTCCACAGGAGAATCTGAGCTATCTGTGCTGCAGATTTGCGCCACCCCATTGCAGAGTTTTAAACTTAACTCGGGAGTTGAATGCCCCCTGATGTTTGCGCGTGCGTGTGGCCTCCGTATTGACAGTTGGGCGCCTGCACTGCACACTATTCCAACACACGCCGAACAGCGTATTACCTTATTACAAGAAAAGACGTATATTGCCATAAACCGTTCATGTACACGCACAACAAATCAGACTTTAATGTGCAAGCGTGACCACACCACGCTAATCTTGGAAAGAGTGTTGTCAACACTGAAAAGAAACTAGAAAGTAAATTAACGTTTTCGAAGTATCATGGTTTATCAGCAGCTCGCATTTTCATAGATAACCCCCAGACCACAACCACGAGCGCGCGCGCTTCCAGCACAAGCGCGTGCACTGTGCTCACGCGGGAGGCCGGCCGCCCTAGCCTCACACACTGCTGCTGTGTGTCGGTCAGGGGCATGGGGAGCGTGGTTACCAGATGACAATGTGGGGGCATTGTGTGAATACGTTCATTACTGGAAAGGGCCGGACTCCTTAACGTTTATTATTACAATTGTGGGTACACAACGTGTATCACTGCAATAAAATATGGGAATACTAGGTGTTATCAAATTAGTAAACATTAAATCTGTCTCTTGTAGTGCAGGGGAGAAAAAGAGGTTTTAATCCCTCAATTAGAAAAAAAACGCAGGTCATGTTCATGAAAGATTACTGGTGTATTGTGTCCATGTACAGAACAGTCTCATCTAATGAAAACATATTAGTGGAATTAATTAACCCTCAACAGCATGGCATCCATAAAAAGCCTAGAAAGTCACTGCGCCCCCTGGTCACCAGCATCCTTTCACGTGTTCTCAGAGCAGAGGTCACCGTGCAGGTCTGGAGAGGAAACATGTTGGAATATGTCACACGTGGCTCGTGCTTTTCTTGTATTTTGTAGTATTGTGCTTTGTTACAATTGTGTAAAGTGGAACTGTTCCACACTTGGCATCCTGTCCCTTAGGGACTAAAACCCAGTCATAACATGGTGTCCTACTATGAACGTCATACACTCACACCACAGTAACCGTGTCTTCAAAATGGCGGTTATGAGATTAGCAGGCAAGGCCAGGGCCTCACAACTCCACTGCCGTGGCCTCCGGCGCAGCTATGCTTGCAAGCAAGCAGCATAATTTGGCTTAGTGCACAAGACATGACTTCGGATTGAACATATACAGAGGAAGCTTGGGACACGATGGTGCAAGAGAAGCTGCACACGGAGAGCACGTGTAGGGAATCAGTGAGATAGCTCAGCGGAATAAAGCATCTCCTGGGGAGATCTATGCGTAAACAGAAGGTCACAGGTCAGAGTCCTAGAGAATCTACTCAATCATTCATCCTTCTAGGGTCGATTAAATGAGTACAATTGAAGCAGGTAATAACTGACCCCTGCTATCAGCAAGTACAGACCAAAGCATGCGCAGAATTGCCTACATAAGGGAGGTAGCTGTTTATCACAGTGCTCCACAAACAGAGACTTCTCAGCGCTGTATAAAAACACAGGCTGCTCAGCCCAAGGTCACCAGTGGTATTCGAGGCTCCCCTAATTAGCAGCTCTGCGTAGCTGCCCCTGGCTGCTCTCTGTAAGACGGACAGGTCAAAGCCATGAGCCGGCATCTCTGGCAGCCAAGCATTGGCACGGCGGGGGCCTGTGCGCAGGGCAGATAAGGGATTCCTGTCTCTGTGGCTGCTCTGGGAGGCAGAGATGCCCCTCACACCAGCTCTCGTGACTTGGGGGAGCTCACCTCTGTTTATTATCTCTTATCCGCAGAAGGCAGCCGGCGAGGGTCTTCTGTGCGCAAACAACGCATGCCCTGGCCGTCTTAGGGCAGCAGGGGACGGAATAATAGCTCAGAAAAAGCCTGCACGGAACAGCTTCAGATTGTATCAGCATTGTAAGTGTCCCAGGTGCTGAGTGTGGCATTGGAGATCTGATTCATGACAATTAATTCTCCGCTAGACCAGTGTGATCTTGGGCAAGTCGCCTGCGTCTTGGGTACCTTATCTGCAAAAATGGGACAGCTGAGTAAAAGGCTGAGCACTGTCTAAGCTCGTTGTGAAACAGATGGGCATTTACAGGCCATGTTCCGAACGATAAGAGTTCTTGGCCTGTGTTGAGAAAGGTCAGAACTCACCCCCTGTAGCCGGAAGACAAACTGTGCACATGGTTTGCGCAATCCGGACAGAGAAAGACAAATCACGGTTTTGTTCTAATACGGATGAAGTGAAACAACGCTTACTATATACACGGTCCAGTATTTTCACACAGTGATGGGGTTTGCAGTCTCGCTAAAAAACATTTACTCATATTGTATGTATCATGCGCTGTACCTACAGATGTAAATCCACACAGTATGTTCGATCCACTCTCCCTATGCCATCTTTGTACGCAATATTTAAAAGCGCCCTGAAACTCTCTGGGATTTAGTAGCGCTACAGAAAGAGCTATAAAACTGAGCAGTTAAGTGGCCCCCACTTCTTACCGTGACAGCAAAACATGGGTGTAGCGCTATAAGCACTAGACCAGATTGAAACATGAGGTATGAAAACATCACAGCAACAAAAGGCTGCACACTTGTGTGTGTGTGTCATGGGGCAGTTTTCTTCAAGGGGGCATGACAACTTGAAGGCCCAGATTAAACGATTGCTGATCTTTCAATGTATTTTCCTCTATCATCTATAGCACCTCATTCAGTGTTCGTTGGCGCTTCACAGAAATTATGGTGCAACTTTAGTGAGCGGCCGGCCCTGACATGCCAGGCTCCATCCACATCTAAGGACGTACCATGCATGCCCACACCCCCAAAATAAGAAGAACGGCCGTCTTTTAATTTCCTTTTTTTTTTTTTAACTTTCTCTACCCTGGGACTTCCCTAGGGCAAGTCGATGTGTAAATTTCCTATTTCGGCTCTACAGCCTCAATTGTTGCAGGCCTTATCCCCAGACTCTGGAATGCATGGGCATATATGTACTTTGGTAATAGTACTGTTAATCGGATGAATAATCTTCCACCATGTATGACCGCTAGAACCATGCCATGGCCTTGAGCACAGCCCGGCAGTGCCCATCCCCATGCCCGGGCGCACAGAGTGCATGGCTGACTACCCGGGCTCGGACACACCAAGGCATCGGGCCCCCAAAAAACGAGCAGAGTCAGGGCGCTCACCCCAGCCCCCACCTCATCTAAGCACCAGGGCTCCCTGGAGGGAAGCCGAGAGTGAGAGCCACCGACAGCGAGCACGTAATATCCGGAGCCAGTGGGGTGAAGGGTGCGCGAGACAGTTGAGCGCCGGAGAGAGGACGCTGAAGGACTCAGCTGGGGATTGTTGGGAATCCTAGCTGGGCCGAAGGGACTGCAGGGGTCAGCTGAGCCCGGGGGCGAAGGGGTGACAGGGACACCCGAGTGAGGGTGCTTGGAGCCCGAGCTGATGACGGGGGTGTCAGGGGGTTGAGAGGGAGGCAGTTGTGAGATAAGAGCACCGGAATGATACAAGTATACGCAAAAGTGATGGATGGAACGCGTGAATTTATCTCAGTCATTGATAATCACTCAGACCCGTCCCAGCCTTTCCGTATTCTGCACACCAGGCCACCTCAGTTTGGACCCAGTCATATGCAAATCAGTCTTCTTGACCCTGTTCTGGTGGGAAAAGCCCAGCCCGACCTGCCAGGGAAAGGCCTCCCTGACCTGGAACACAAGCAGCTCACGGCCATTCTTAGGGCTCGTCAGCCAGTACGTCTTGGTTCCAGTGAGACAGTGCGCAGGGACTCGGGTCTGGGCATAACCGTCCCATGTAGGGCGACGCGACACTCTAAAGTATAAAAAAGAAGTGTCCTAGGAGGGTGGAGGACATGGCGAGAGGAGAGGGTCACCCTGGGAGGATTGTTGGAAATTGGAATCCCCTGAAGTGAGCAAACGAGTGAGGGCGTTTGGAGGGAAGCGCGCAGGCAGCGGAGACTTGGATGCAGGGAGGCAGCGCTGAGCCTGAGGCTTCAGCAAAGCAGCGCTCCTCCGCAGGCTGACCAGAGGGGACCACAACGGAATCTGCAAAGCTCCTTCCCCGGCCAGCAGCCAGCTCCCGAGAGCGGCAGGCAGCGGTTCATGTGGCGCCCCCGAGCTGCGCAATTACGCACATTCCAAACTGTTAGATGGAGATGATTCGTAGAGTCATAAGATGAGGAGGACTGAGAGGGTCAGGTAAAACCACACAACTCCGCGCTTAATTCACAACGAGGAGCAAACTCCTGGCCGAGGTGCCACGTCTTCTCGGCCTCCTTACGGAATCCGGATAGGGTCCATACCAGTGCAATCTGCCTGCACTGCTAAGTGACCAGGAACATAATTCTGGGTAGCAGAGGGTCTCCTGTCGGTTGTCAGGGCTCCCGGCCCTGGTCTGGGCAGAGCGCGGCGGCATTGGGTCCAGCGGGTACCCATCCAGACCAGGCGCGCAGCTATACATGAGTGTGGGAAGGGGATAAGGGAGTCCCGGCGCCTGGCGCAACACAAACCACCTCAACCCCCGGTGGCTCGAATGGCCCCGTTGGTCCAATGTCACCCCGAACTGAGGGAGTGAGGGGGTTCTGGCCGGTTCAGAGGTGCACTCAGCACATGGGAAGGAAGTCGGAATGGGAAACCCAGAATCAGGCGTGAGCGCGCTCCCTGCACTGGACCATCTCTTCCCAGAGTCAGGGCAGGTGACACGGCGACACCGCTGCTCCACCTGGCCCATCACAGTCAGGCACGAGTTGCAAACGCAGCCGCAAGAAGAGCAGAGAGCATCCTCAGAAGCACCGAGCACCTGCACGCCACCGCCAGCGGACCCGAGCCGGCGTGCAGGAGGGTGCATGCATGATCTGAGCATCCCGGGTTCAGTGCACTGCCCAAACCCACCCCTCACCTCCCACTCGCAGCCACATGCTCTTACCTTGACTCCCCTGGCTGGCCCGTGTCCGCAGGGCGCCTCCCACCGCCAGCAGCAGGATCCAGACGGGGGCCGACCGGCAGCTGCCCCCGTGGCCCCACAGCAGCACCGCTCCTGCCGCCCTGCACATCTCCAGCGGCGGCTACCGGCAGCAGCAGCAGCCGCCGCTCCACGCTCCAAGCTCCAGGCGCGGGCAGCGCCTCCCGCAGACCCCGAGCCCTCTCTCCTCCAGCGAGGGTCTCCGCTCTGGATGCGCTGCGCAGCACAGGCGTCTCCAGCAGCCGCTCTCCGGCGGTGCGCTCCAGCGGCGGGGGATGCTCCAATCCCTGCTCCCTGCAGCCCAGCTCCTCTCCCTGCCTCCTCCCGGTCGCGGCTCCGCTCCCTGCCCCCGGTGCTTCCTGCTCCCTGTCCGACGAGGGACGAAAGTAGCGCGCACCGCACTTTGCCCAAGTCAGAGGCGGCTGCGGAGGCGGAGAGCGGCCTCCAGGGGGCGCTGATGCGAGAGGGCGGAGGAAGCGGAGCTGTCAAGAGGACGCGTGAGAAGATGCACAGGGAAGGCTCTGACAGCTGAGGGTGCGAGCGCTGGGGGCGTGCCTAGGAGGGGGCGGGGCCTATGGGGTGGATGGAGAAGGGGCTGTTAGGTCGGTGGGTTCCAGCAACACAACGGACCACCCTTCCTCATGTCTTGTGCCCGGGCACCGGAATGCAGGGGCGAGAAGTGTGCCCTGGCAGAGGTTGGACAGGAATGCATCCACCTGCGCCCCTGACACCCGCATCAGCATCACCCCTCAGCCGACGCTACTGGAAGAGGTGCAGGAATCAACACACCGCGGCAAACGGTGCGCTGTGCCCACGGAAGAGGCAAAACGTGACTCGGGGCTGAGGTCGCACCACCCTGTTGGCGCACCAGTTACTCTCGTGTGTGAAGATGACATTAGTTCATGCTCTCGGGAGGAGATGAAGATACAAAGCGCCCTTTTCAATACCCACCACGCGGAGCCCTATCCTCGGCCAAAACCGCGGGTCCCGGAGCGCACAGTAAAATCGTCCGCTTTGTTCCATTTTTAGACGTCCTGTTACTTTCATCAATTACTGCGGCTTAGGGCAGAACGTCGCACATTCAACTTCGCAAGAAAGACATATGCAATGTCTCAGTTCTCGGTCTATTTTATGTCATCACGGCGCGTGCATGGTTTCTAATCAAGGTCGGGGAGCCAGCGTGTTTCACGTGCCCAGAAAAAGTCCCCACACTCTCCCTTTCAGGGAGAAAGAGCGAGCGTCAAGTCTGTGCGCGTCCCTCACAGGCTGGGGCGATTAGCGCCAAAAGTACGCCGTGAAAGGCTTGAACCATCAATTGTAAGAGAAACAAAGCGTAGGGAATCCCTTCCCTCCCACGGGAAGCTGGGGAAGTACATAAACACAAAGGCGCAAAACTTATTTCTAGGGATGAATACAATCATCTTCTAAATATAACTTGGAGAGTTAAATATTATTTTGAGATAAGCAATTGCTCAGTTTAATAGACTTTATCGATCAAGCCATAAAGGGTACCCTTTAGGCGTTTCCACATTTATTAGAATTTTGAACGCATTGCACATATTTTAGCAGTATCTCCTTCTTAAAATATGTACGTATGCTTTATGTACAAAAGTCCCATCTTGTCTGTTTGATCAGAGATCACACATTCTATCTTATACTTATTAGTTATTTAGGGAGAGTATTTATGTGTCTCCAAGCCCACTCCCAGTCTTGGCATAGGGTCATGAATATACGCAGGGCTTAAGGAATTATGTGGCACTGGAAAATTATGAGGCAGGGTTGATCCAAAAATGCAGAAGAAAATGCAAATTATATGGCAGTATGCAGCACATTCAGTGGCAGCACTGTTTCACTATTTTGCCATTTTGGTGTACATTAAATATGTCTGGCTCAAACGTTTCCCCGCACTGTGTACCACATAAATACCTTTACACAGTAATCAGTAACGGAAAGGTGACCCATTAACTTTTACAAAGGGGTTTCCACTGTGCATCATCATGTGTGTGCTTTTTGGGTGGAATTATTAATCCGTTTGAACTTTAAACATTTATTGACGAAATTTGCAAATTATGCAGCATACGATAAATTATGTGGCAAGAGGATTAAATCAATGTATTGCAAAAACATTCAATAGAATCGCATAATTCCAGGTGTCCTGAGTATGTGTAAACACCATGCAATCGTTGAAGAGGGCTGGCCAAGCATCCCTGCTGGAGACTCCTCTTGCCAAGTTAGTTACATAAAGTTCATACTGGAGCTAGTTGCACAATATACATTTTTTGTACACAGGCCTATGCTTTTACAAATCCACTGCTTAATTAAAAATAAAATCTAAAACCAAGCCATTGTACCACAAATTTTTCTTGGTGCCAGCCACACTGCAAAGAATCTGTATTACATTTCTAGAAAAATGATTAACATACATAATTACCACTATTTTTTCCACAAGAAAAGAAATATACACCTCCTTTGCACAACAATAATCACAATCAGGTTGCACCGGGAATTAACAAACATTTTTACGTGGCAGATCCATAAATGTTTAGAAACCTATGACCCAGCAATTAAGTCCGGTGAAATCAATTGTAATCAGTTAACAGGAATTTCCACAGACAGTTCTTTGAACACTTTTCAATGATCAAGTGTGGGTCGAAAGCTGAGTGTTAAAACACGACAGAGCCTCAACGATGCACTGCATCAAACTAGCAACACTGGATTCAAATCAGTGAATAACATCTTAAAAAAAGACAAATCAAATATTTTTTTTAAAAAAATGCAATCTGAAAAGAACGTGTAAATTACCCTTATGTGTCAAGCACAAAAAGCAACCACAAACCCAGAAGCAAAGAAGATGGAGAAAAAAGGCATTCATTCCGATAACATGTTGATTTTTTTCACTGACGTGCTTAAACAAAGCCAATCTATGAATCACTAAAGGATCAGCAGTAGAAGGACGCCATTTAAAACCTTCAGAAGTCAAACCATTATCTGGTTACACAGGGCTTCTTAGGCCTTTGAGCAAGTACAGTGTGATTGCAACTAATGCCATGCTTGTGTGGTGGAACTACGTGGAACTTTATATCCAAGGTACAAGTACATCTTGTTTTTTGTCTCTGGACAAAATGTCATATATTCCCTTTCCCCCACAATATAGAACTAATGCTGCAAATGCCCTTGGTTCTACAATGCCAAGAGTCAATTACGTTTGTAGTGTGTGCTGTATAAATAATAAAAAACTAAAATAAAATGAAAATAACAATAATAATAACTAATGCTTATAGGTGGAGAAATCCCCGTTGCCATCTACTGTAATTGACTGCACCATCATTGCCTCTAATAGGTTCTATACAATGAAGTACCTTAAATGGTCCATATCAGGCATATTCTATGTATGAACACTGTTTGTATCACAGACAAAACACATTTTTCCGTTCTGTTCTGTTGATGATGTGATATTTAAATTAAACCTTGGTGAAATTGTATTTGTGCTGACTTTAAATTGGCGTAAATTTGGTAATCGTAGTAATTTTGGTAATTTTGCATTACAAAATTTAGGCAACATCACTGCTTCCTACAATTTCATGGTGATATTTTATCGCAAGATGTACCATTTGGGTAATTTTTGAACTGGAGCGTCATTTAAGGTAGATTTTTTACCAAAGCGGACCGTTGAGATAACTTTTGAGTGTGAAACCACAAATCTCGAAGTGTACTGCAGTGTCTTGACGCATGCAGCTTTTTCTTTAATGTGGGTGGAGCTGAAACATTTCAGATAGATTATTTTTACTTGAGCTGACTGGATCATTTTTGAGTGCAAAATTTCAAATTCAAATAAGAGCTGCACTGTTTTGAATCAGAGCAACTTGCAAATCAACTAAACATGACAATTAACTTTTTTAGTGCAAGCTGCATTTCACGTAATTTCATGTAATTTTTTTATAATTTGTTTTATTTGTCAACAAGAGGGTAACACACATAATTTACATGTATAAAGAGACACAAGAAAAAAATGAAAATTAAGAAAAACAAAGTTACAAATATACGTAAGATTAACATCAAGTTCAAACCTTATTGTTATCACATATGCGGATCCCTAAAATAAAAGCCCCCATATAGCATTTAATTTTATTATAGAATGAATGCCCCTAGCCTTTGCCAATGTATGCTCCATTTCATATATTTCATTAACTAGCATCCACAAATCACTAATAGAGGGAGGATTCGGGATAATCCAAACACAGGCAATTACTGGCCTGGCAGCAACAAGTAAGATCAGAGATAACCCAAGCAAGTCTATGGCTCATATTTTCTGGACCAATCATAATTTCCCTAATCGAAAAATTTGGATCTATCCCCAATCTCTGAGAGAAAACTTGACCACCCTGCTGCCAGAATGAACCCAATTTTGGATATGTTGCAACCATGTGTATTATATTTGGAGCATGCAGATCACATCTAGGGCATTTTGTCCGGGTGCTGACTGAACCAGGTAATGCCCATTTAGCTATTTTTTCCGGCGTGTAATACAGCAGGTATATCATAGGAAATTGTTGTAATTGCAAATTGATAGAATGAACTTAATCACCAATAGTGCTTAAAGCTTGTTCCAGGACACCTGTCATGATAGTTGTTCCCAAAAATGTACTCCACCGTTCCGCTAGTTTTTCACCGTCCCCATGCCTATGACAGATAAAGCATTTATACATGTGGCTTATAAGAGATTTTGTCTTTTCCCTATGTAGGTAATCCCAGACCTCTGTGTTAGAGACTTTTGTCAAAGCTAAATGTTTCACCAGATATTCCCTAATTTGAAGATATTTAAAAAACATATAATCTGGTACCTTGAATTGTAGCTGCAGATTCTCAAATGATATAAAAACACTATGATCATAAAGATCCCCCAGAGAGGCAATCTCATAATTTTCCCAACGTTTACCAACAGTATCCTGAAATACTTCTGGAATTATTGGATTACCCCATAATGCAAGTCTCTCATGATAGGATGAGAGTTTACAGCTAGAAGAAATAGTATGCCATATATTCGTACTGTCCCGTATGGTCTTCAACTTTACTCTTCTGAATTACATGTCATTTTAAGTAATTTCACGTAATTACACTACAGCTAATCATGCATTTTTCTCACACCACTAATTTAAATCCCTCAACGTCCTCCAAAAATACCTTCACTGTTGATCTATTGAATAATGACAGTACACATTTTACCACATACTTATAAGTGTAAGGCCCAGTTCTAGTCTTACTAGAGTGGGCTGTAGGGGTTGCAATCCCTTTTTAAATTTAAGCTTCTTCAACAGATTTACCACAGAGCAGTTTGTATACCGCTAAGAGGGGGGTACCAAGTAGAAGCGCCAGAGTGACTTCTGTTCGTTATCCTTAAAAAACACCCAGTGGTTCAGTCACATATCCACAAAATCTAGGATTGAATCATACCACATTGCTCATGGTGCACTGAGCCTGGGCTAAATGTGTGATATGGTACCAGAATGTTTGAAACTAGAATATTATCTGACAAAAAAAATCATGTTGTGCATGTAATTACAAAAGTATTGCCCCATTGATGTTGTTGTTAAATAATAGAAATCGACACCAAAAAGATTGATATTTGTGGAAATAATATGTAGGACAAAATGTTTCTGGTGAGACAATAGCTTTGCTAACAATTTTCTGACATACAGCCAATTGTGCTTTTATTTGTACAATCAGTAACCAATTGCTATCCAACATCATCCCCAGGTGTGCACCACATTGAAAGTATTTTTAAAATAGATTGTGTAGATCACCTGTTATTCTCTACAACACCGCAGATTTTCATCCAAACACAACCATGTGAGGTAGATTGACCTCTTGGGGAGTAGTTATAGGGGACAGTCAAACCAAACTAGTCTCCTCCAAAAGATATAAAAAGTGCCACAAACCACCAAAAATAGTTAAATTAGGAACAAAGCTTTTCAAACCTGGCCTCTTTTCCACACAACTTCAAAGCCTCAAATAGATTACACTGCCGAGAAAAACATCACTACATCTGTAGCAAACCCTCTTTGTAGATTTACTAAGCAAAATTTGATAGTTACTCTATAAAACTACTGTTAAAAGCTCAATGGATGCCCTGGATTGACCGACTTTACAATGCTATCTTCATGTGTGTAACTCTACCCCAGTAGAAGCAATTAGGTCAGATCTAAAATTAATCTCTGCTTAATGCATCTCATTGGTTCAGTTGTAGGCGATCAGAACACTTGCCCGGTATTCATCAAGCCGAACCCCAAACATTTACTTTAAATATTCTCTCTGTATCCTTTTTAGGTCTCACCTACAGACAGTTAAAAGTTGTTGAAAACCTATTGTACACAGAACCAATACTTACAGTGGGCTATAGGTCAGCCTATTTCTTACCATTGTTTGGCTTTCTTGTCCGTCTCATTTGCTTGCTTCTTATTTAGTGGCTTTCCTTTCTCTTCTTGTGTTTTCCCTTCACAGAGCATAGTTTCTGTACCATCCTTTTGATGACTTGTATCCTTCCAATGTTTAAATTTAGAGAATTACATTTTTTCATTTTTTTGGACAATCCATGCTAGCACATGTGTTTTTTTGTGCTCTCTTTCTCTGTTGATAGCTGCTTCTCCACTCAAATCCCAGTCTCTCATGCTTTCCATGTTGCTCTGCCCTCACCAGCAAATCTGTACTTTCCCACCACTCCCTGTCATTTTCCTATCTATTCTTGTCCTGCTTGTTTTTATTTTTATGAATACACTCCCTCCCTTTTCCTCCACTTCTCCCGCCACTTGCCAGCACTTACTCTTTCCCACCTCCTTTACGATTGTTTCTCCCATTGCGTTCTTCTTCTCCATCTTCTTCTTCTTCTCCTTCTTCTTCTTCTTCTTCTTCTTCTTCTTCTTCTTCTTCTTCTTCTTCTTCTTCTTCTTCTTTTTCTTCTTCTTCTTCTTCTTTTTTTCTTCTTCTTCTTACTATTATTATTATTAATGTTTTCTTTTTTGGTGGCCCAGCAGCTGCAATTTGGTGAATAAATTATCCCTATTTCCTTTGCCAATGCTTGTTGTTGGTTTTTTGTATTTTAAGGTAACACTTTTAGTCAAGGAGGTTCTTGTATACTTTATTTAGGGACTTATTTATGACCCCTTGTGACACTTTTGAGCCACCTTTGCGTCACTTTTCATGACCACAGGGGTGGCGTAAAATTTGTGCCACATTGTGCCATATTTACAAAGTGACTTTGTAAACTCCTGTGCCATGTTATACCTGCATCAAGTATAATGTATGCAGGTTAGGCGTTCCCCCGCAGGAAAGCCTCGTAGAAGTGACACCGTGAAATCTATCAGATTTGACTGTGCCACTTCTAGGATGCCACTGCATCAAACCCTTACTGCTGCCTCATAGCAGGCCTAAGGGTGATGCAGTGCAATAGGTATAGGCTTCCCCAATGCATTGCTGGAGTTGTGCCATGCTTATGACACAACTCCAGCAATACGTGAGTTTTGCACCAACAGATATGTCAGGATTCGTGACACATCTGTCACGAATTCTTGCTAAATGAAGCACCATACAGTAGGTATTGCACATTTATGTTGTCCCAGGGAGAGCGCAGTGAAAAGTGTTACATCATTGTTTTACCGCAGCAATGCAACACTTTTCATAAATGAGAAACTTAGTGTTTTTTTCCCATTGCATCTTGCCTCAGGGGACCCAACCAGGAGACAGGGCTCCACAGATAGGCCTAAACTGACTGCTTGAAAGTGCCAGAACTGCCACAGAAAAGGCTACCAAGTCCCAGGTTAGCTGCACAATTCCAAAAAGAAGAAAAGGGAAAGTACAAGAGCCTAAAACGTAACACATAATTCACTTGTGGTAGTCAGTTTTTTTTATTTTTCTGCGGCTGGAATTTTAAGCTTCTTGGCTAATACATTTTAAAAATCAAATATTTTGAAGAAATAGAAGGTGGCACAGTAAAAAGACTGTCCTATAAACCTATGTAAGTGGCAGAAGCGGCTGTTAACTACTACAGTTCTAACAGCATGCTAGATAGTGATAAGTTTTAGTAAAGCTTTGTTCATTTCGTGGTTGTTGATTCAACTCGCAGGTCACACTGGGATCATTCGAAGGCCTTGGGCTGCAGGTCTTCATCTGCAGCGCTATCCTTAAAGCCAAGGGAGCCTTGGGGCTTTCATTGGCGTAGAGGTTTCCATTATGGCCCGTACTATGAAGGCGAGCCTTGCAGCTCAGTGTTATTTTTGCAAAATAATAGAGCCCGTACAGTTAAAAAATCTGAAAAAATGTGATGGCATACAATTTATTCATACAAAGATGTCAAGACAATTTATGCATCTTTCCCAGAGCAACGGAGAGTATCAACAGCAGACAGCATGAGTGAAAAATTCTAGTATCAAGTGACCCAATATAGGTTTGATGATTTCATTTCTTAGATTTATGGATTTTTTTCTGAGCTCAGACAATTTTGCATTTTAACAATGATTGATTTTAGCTTTTGTAGCGTCTCGTGTTAATCAGTTTTGATTATTTTCCCAAGTGTGCACTCTTCTGGACTGGAATATTGCATTTTCTGAAATTGTATACTTGGTGGACCTGGCTCGTAATTTTACAGCCATAGGAGTACGCAATAGTGTATCTTTCTTTTTATATTTTGAAAATGTGAACATGTTGGGAAGCACTTTGCTCTATAAAATGTCCAAACAAATGTCTGGTTTGAAAACATATTTTGGACAAACTTTAAATGATGAAAACATTGAAAGGTTTGGGTAATGATTTTGAATCCACATAGTGTTGTCGGCGTATTGTGTGTGTGTGTGTGCGTGTGTGTGTGTGTATGGGTGTGTATGTGTGTGTGTGTTAGTCTCAAAGATGCAGTCTTGTGTGTTTGTCTTCTCTAGTCAGTTAGCAGGCAAATGTTAACACCCTGCCATCCTATACGATACCATTCCAAATAAAGTAGAGTTCATGTCATAACTTTGTTGACTATTTGACGAAAAGTAACACTAAAACATACTCGGAAATATACTTTCCTTAATACTTCCACAATGTTCATTATTATCTTTCACAGCCTTCCTTGCAACAAAATAAACAATCAAACTTTACTCCAAAGGAAATCAAAATAGCTCTTCCTTCTCGAAAAGAAAAGTTGTATGTTATATAAACTATAAATTGATGAACAGTCGGCAATGAACTGAAGTGTGAAGAGAAACAGCTGGTCCCGTCAACAGCCTAAACCAGGGGCCCAGGAGACAAAGAGCCTCTCAGAAATCCAGATGCGGAAGGCTCATCCTTAGCTCAGCCCTGCAAGCTTTTGTCATGGGACGCTATGGGCAGTCCATGCCTCGCCAGTTTTAAGTATCTGGAGCTCTATAAATAAGCAAGCTGATGTTGAAAAGTAGAGCAGCTTCACTTATTATTTTCATTATATTCAGCAGTTATACAACGGGAGGACTTCCCAGTAGATTGTTTAATGCCCCCCCTCTTGCTGAGACTTTTCACACTCCAGTGGTGAGACCTTGTTTGATGCTTGGAACACTCGGGGGCCTATTACGGTGTCAGTCGTAAGGCCCCGGACCCCAGGTCATCGTCGGTATCAGTTCTGACCGGCTGATTTTGGTTCAGCCGGTCGGCATTGAAACCGTCAGGTCATTCCATCTTCCGTCCGACGGGCGGTTTACGCCGTCCGGATTACGATGCACTGTTTCCGCAGGGTTTCCATGCCCGCCTTCCCGACATGAAAATCCAGTCGGAAACTATGTTTGTGGGACCCTAGCAGGGTCCACTTTCTTTTTCGGCCTCTGGTTGGTTGCAGAGTGCCCCCTGTTAATTCTTGTACCTCATGGCAGGCATCTTGAGGTGCCTGCCATGGGGTGCAGAGATTAACACCACCTCACATTTCCCTATGGGAGCATGTACTACGGACGGTTAACGGCTGCAATACTCCCATAGGGAAATTTTGGAATGCAACAGCACAATGTGTAGTCGCATCATAATGAGGCAGTTGGGACTGCCTACCGAAGGCCAGTCAGTCCAGTTTCCGAGACGGTGTACGGAGGATACAAGTCTGCCTGACATCACAATAGGCCTCTTCATGGTCAACCCTTCCTAACTTTTTTTCCACAAAGGGTAACAAGGCCATATTTGTGTCCCTTTTACCCAATTAAAGAATAGTGAGGCTTAGTAGTGTGGGAACGTTAGAGATGTGAGCATTCTGTAGAAATAAGCTGCATTTTCACTTTTGCATGTTTAATGAAGACATATTTTCCTATAGTCTTTTTTATTATGCATTTTTATGTTAATGTTAAGGACCATTTCTATATTAATAGGTGATCCATTGTTCTTAAAATTTTCAGCTTCCTCACTTACATGAACCCCACTATATTTTTATACAGAATGTACTGCAAACCTAAACTTTGGCTAAGATCACATATTGTCTTCACTTTTCTGTGAGGGAAAGTTAGGAATTCTTCCAGAATCCACAATATTCCTTCCAGTCAATGTTCCACTCCCCTGATAAAAAAAGGTGCCCCACTTGTGTGGTTGGGCATAATCGTTTTATAAGAAAGGCCCCAAAATGCAACATGGAGACATTGCATTTTGTCATCAAAATCAAGCCATTAGGCAGTGTGGGTGTTAGAAATTGGGTTACTGGTTGGGGGGGGGGTGAAACCCTTCTAAAGAACATGGCGACATTGCATTTTACAATCAATATCAACCCATTGGGTGATGTGGGTGTTAGAAATTGGGCTACTGGGGGGGGGGGGGTTTAAATCCTGCTCCAGCAGGAACCATAATCGTTGTCAGATTAACATAACATAAGACCAAAATTACAAAAATCCAGTCAGTACAGCGAAAAATATGCAAGCTTAACGATCTCAGTAAAACTAGCACCAAAAAGTGCACAGCACCAACTGTAGATATCTAATCATGCTAGACCGGGGCAAAGTCACAAGTTCAGGTGGACTGCAAAGGAGCCCGGGCCAGCTACACAGACCCAGTTAGGTCAGCTGACAAAGAGTACCTTAAATCCTGGTTGCAGAGTATTGCAGGGTCCTGCATTGTCTGGCACAGAGGCTGTGCTGCATATTCGAGGCGATGTGTTGATTTTGAAGAGCTGTGAAGCTGTGGTGTGAGAACCTGCTTTATAATCGAGGCTGCCGTCAACAAGAGATTTGTGATGCGCGGACCCACGTCAGGGAGGCATCACACAGCAGCGGGTCCGATGAGGGTTGCAAGGTTGAATCGGAGTCCTTGCACTGGGAGAAGCCTTGCAGCAGAGGCAATGCATTCATTCTGGTCGCGTTGTGCTGTGCAGCAGAGGAGATGTGTTAGTTCTACTGGATCCACAGATGGGCTGGCAGAGCACCTTTATGCCCATTTCCAAGGGTCTAAGGCTGAGGTGGCACCACTTGGCAGGGTAGGGCTCACAGATGGCAGAGTCCAAGTGCTGGGTTCAAGGTGGTTGGAGCTTTCTGTCTCTGAGGCTCTAGTCAGGAGTCCAGCCAACTAGCTATTGGAGTCACTCTGGGGTCTTGGGTCCAAAAGATGCAGGATCAGTCCTTTTCACCCAGGAAGAGGACAGAAGGCAGCATATCAGCAAAGCAGCAGTCCTTCAGAGCAGCGGTCCAGCAGAGTGGCAGTCCTTTCAGCACCATAGAAGTCCTACTTCCTGGCAGGGTCCACAGGTCCAGATGTGTACTGAAGAGTTGGTGTCTGAGGTCCAATATTTATACCAGGTGCTTCCTTTGAAGTGGGGGAATCATCTAGAGGTTTCCTTTTAAAGTGCACAGGTTACTTGCCTCCTCTGCCCTGGCTCCAGACTAACTGCCAGGGTTATGCAGCCCTTTGTGTAGAGGCAGGACACCGCCTATTCAAGGGTTAGAAGGTCTGTGCCCAGCTCCAACCCCCATCATGCATTTCATGGCTCATCCAGGCACATCTAAGCTCTCTATTGTGTGAGGCCATCTAGGAAGAATACATAAAGCCCAACTATCAGCTAAGCCCAGTCATGTGACCCAGAGCCAGGCTGCAGGCACTGAATGGTATGTGTAGGAAAATGCCAAGTTTCTAAAAGTGGTATTTTCAAAATTGTAATTTAAAATCTTACTTTACAATAAGAGATGATTTGTCATTACAATTCTAAAGATATCAAACATGAACTGGTTACCTGTTTCCATTTGGAACTTACGGCATATTAAATGTAATAAGGTAACTCAAATGTTATCCTATGGGAGAGTAGGCCTTATAGTAGTGAAACATGAATTTTAGAGTTTTTCACTACCGGGACATGTAAAACTAAAAAGGACATGTCCAAACTTTTAAATACAATGCAAACTGCCCTCTGTGTTGTCCGGGCCTACCCCATGGGTTATTTACATGTCTTAACAAGCATTTGCAATGCAATAGGTCTCGCATTTGCAATAGTTGGAGCTATTGGCATTGTAAATGACAATGCCTTTTACTCTTTTGTTTTAAAAACCTACAAGCCATGCATAAACATGCACTTTGTACGTATAGTTCTTGCTTACGAAAAGGAAGGCTGTCAGTAAAAGAGACTGCCAACTTTGCTTCTCATAAGCAAGGACTACAATTACAAAGTGCTTGTTTACTCACAGCTTGCAGGTTTTCAAACGCCTTTAATAAAAGGCATTGCCATTTACAATGCCAGTAGCTCAAACTCTCGCAAATGCAAGACCTATTGCATTGCAAATGCTTGTTTTAATGAACTGTGCAACTACAGATTTGACTCTAGTGAGTCCCCGCCTGTGGCGGCGCAGAGTACTGTGAGCCACAGCATCCCAATGCTAGCCGTGCCAGGGGGAGGCCAGATTCCGACAGAGACGGGTATCCCTGAGACAACATAGAAGGAACAGTTCCAAAGTGTCAGGAAGCCACCCGAGCCCTGTGAGCCACAGATTTCTCAAGTCACCAGAGCCTGTGGCCGGGCAGAGAAAAGCAGTGAGCCATGGTGGCACAGAGCTACCTTAGACCGTGGCAGGGCATCCTTTTAAGATGAAGTTTCGTGCAGCTCTGTCTTAAATGCACCAAAATGATTACAAACACAAAATTGTTTTTTTCCCCAAGGACTTGCGAGTCTAATAGGCACCAGTGCTACTGCATTCACACTTATAAACATTTGCATAGCTCCCACGCGGTTGTCTCTTGAGAGGCGCTGTATCAGCTGTGCGTTTTCCTGCAGACCCCGGCCAGTATGCACTAGCTGTAGTGCAATGTGAGGGCAGCAGCAGCCCAGACCCCTCTGCGGAGGACGCCCCCTGACCAGCTGTGCGGGGCTAACTGAATACGGGTGGGATATTAAGCCGGCCTTTGATTAGTAATTACAGTTATATGGGAATCCCAGCATATGACATGATAATCTACATTTGTAAAGCGGCACAATCACCCGTAAGGGTCTCTAGGCGCTGGGGGGCGTTGGGAAGATTAAGCAAGCTATTGCCCAGAGTCATGATAGTAATTTGGAAACGTTACTATTGATGCCAAGCCCCTGCAGAGATCAGCCCCAGCCCGCTTTGAGAAGGTTGCAAAAGTCCCTCTGAAGCCCCCTCGAAGGGATTCCTCAGATCTTGCGGTTGTCGAAGTGCACATAAATCTGAAAGGTGCTGCTTCTGAGCGCTCCATAAAATCATAGCTCCCCGCCCCTTCCTCCGGGAGAGCCCCCTCTCCTGACCATTCACCCACTCCCCGCCTCGTGTTCATTTCTAGGCAGATGCATTCAGGGGCCGGCGGCGCTCAATGGGGCTGTGTGGCAGCCGCCCCTAATTGGCGTTAAAGCACTCAGTACTTGGGAGCATATGCGGGGAGGGGGCTCCCAAGTCCCATCGAGCAGGACCCTCAACCCGGAGGGGAAAGGCAGAGGAGAAGCTGAAAGTGTCAGGGTGTGAGGGAGCGGGAACTGGTATGGACCGAGGGACATTACCCCTTGCATTCCACAGGTGTGGGAGCAGGAAGGGGGTTAATGGAGACCTGCCTTCTACAGGCAGAGAAATCTCGCTATAAGCCCCACAGGCCAGGCCACGAGGAAGGGCCAGTTGTTCTGCACTCTGGCTCTGCAGTACAAATGGGAAAGGGTTGGGGGGATGTGCACCCCATGGGGGCATCGATGGAAGGACATTACCCCTGCATTCCACAGAGGGGCCCGGTGAGGGGGGTTCATGCACCGGTGCCCTCTACAGGCAGAGACATCGCGCTATAAGCCCCACAGGCCAGGCCAAGAGGAAGGGGCAGTGGCTCTGCACTGTGCAGTACAAATAGGAATGGGTGGATGCGCACCCCATGGGGGTCCTCGATGGAGGGACAGTGGTTTGGCTCCCCTCAGGCAAAGAGCCCGGAGGGGATCTTGGCGAGCTGCACTGTACAGGCAGGGCCTAGAATGAGGGCTGTGGGCATCGGACTGAGTGCCACACAGGCAAAGCCCCAGAGAGGGTGCTGCAAGGCTTTGCGCCCGCATGCAGGGGCCCAATGGGGTGTGAGGGGGCTCAATACCTCAGAGAAGAGGCCTGCTTGAATCTCACAGGAAGGGCCATGAGAGGCTGGGAGAGAGTCCCAGAGGATAAAGGCGGTGGTCTCACCCGGCATAAAGAGGCCACTAAACAGGGTGCATCCAGCTCAGAGAGCCTGCAGTGAAGTCTGCCCAACAGGTGGATCCAAGCAAGACAGGATCTCGCACAGCTGAGGCAATCTTTTTTCCTCCTAAAACAGTCTATAAATGGTAACGTTTGTCTAAGGCTATAAGAGTAAATACATTTTCCATTCAGGTCAGAGTGAGCGTTGGAACTTCAGACTGAGGTGAGCTGGGGCAGAGCAGAAAGTGTGTCTCTCTCGAAGAAGAAACCTAGGTTGGGATACCGGCTCCCCACTTCATCAGCTTGTGTGATTCTTGGCCTATCGCGCCTCTTTGTATATAGCAACATTCGCAGCTCTTTATAATGTAAATATTCTTATCTAGCTTATTGAAAGCTTAGAGCGCATCAAACAAAGTTGGTAGACACTACTGAGAAACGCTGCAAGCAAATGCCGACCACAACAAGCAACGTACCTTTCTTGGATTGAGTGTTTCCAGTACCTCTGCACGGGCGAGACACAGGAAGCCAGGCTGGACTGCCCGGGACTGCCTGCTTGAGGGCGGGGCCACCAGCACAGACAGGAAGCGGATGGGAGCCTACCCCGCGCTCCTGTGAAGGGAAGGCAGATAGCCGCCTACGAATCCCGTGCAGCGCCACTACCGCGGGACAGGACGAGAGGAGTATGAGAGACCCGGTGAGTGGGGGCATCGGGGCACATTGACAGCTAGACTGATAGACGGAAGTCATTAGGCGCGGTCATTAGGCACGTTCTGCACGTTCACAACACCAGAGCTGCAGTGACCAGGAGAGTCTGAACACGTGATGCGAGCCCGCCAGCTGAAGCGCGTCCTCAAGGTGAAATCGTCGAGGTTATGCGCGTAACCACCCCCTCCCAGCCATTCCCAGGAAACCCACAACAATAGGTCTTTCGCTGGAGCAGCGCTATGCGCTGCTAACACCAGCGAGACCTAAAATGGAAGGCTTGAGCCTATCAAAAGGTTTATTTTGCCAAGTCAACATAACAGTAAAAACGGCACACACAGGATGCAATGGTAGGCCTGAGACAGTTTAAAGGGCTAGTTAAATGGGAGGCACAATACGTGCTCCCAGCCCACTAGTAGCATTTAAGCAACAGGCCCAGCCACAGTTAGTGTCACTTTACTAGGGGGTTAAAAGTAAATTAAATGGGGCGTTTCCAAGACGCGAATGGAGTGAGAAGTGTAAAGCTGTGTCTCCGCTCCACCACGTCCTGTTAAAGCTGTTAATCCCAGCCACCAGGTCCGCTGACTGGCGCTAGATTACTTGCTTGGTGGAGGACAGGGCATAGGCACTCCCGGCCCTGGAGAAGATGCCCCGCTATGCTCGGGGGCTCTGAATCGCACAACCCCTCTCCGGCAAACCTTTCTGCCGCCATCTTGGATGGAGGGCGCCATTGTGGTGATTTCCTCGGGTAGCAGCTCTTGGCCCGGAGGTTACGGCTGCTGGGGCAGTGCAGCTGAGGAGCTAGTGTGCCGGACTCCATCTGCTGTGGAACACTTGAGACCCAAGGAGTGGATCCGTGATTCACAGCCTCCGGGGAGTTCCGCGATACTACACCCTGGGCCGGCCACGTTGCGGCGGAGAGGGGAGCTGCATTCCCCACGGGCACTGCCACAGTGAGCTGTGAGGTGCGCCTTGCCTAGGGGTGCTTTGGGACTGAAGGAACTGCCCCACTGTACTTCGGGGCCTTGTCCTCTGTCATTTGCCTGTGACACGACTTGCCACCACCATCTTGGAGCAGAAGCACTGCTGCAGTGTGTTTGATCAGCTTCAGCCGTAGGACTGGCGTTTGTGGTGGCTGAGATGGTGAGGTCCGCGGGACAGGTCCTGCATACTCGAGGGGACCTGATTCACCTGAAGTCTGTGACTAATACTCCCCCATATCACTGCATGCTGAATCTGTGACACCCTTGCGGCGGGGTAGACTGCGCACCCTCGGAGTTCTGGTGCAGGGAGAGCTGATGAACACCTGGGCCTGCCGCTGCCTTTACCAGGGAGGAGAGATGTGGATGGATCAGCTCCCCGCAATGAACCATCACCACCTACGCCACTGTCTCCATCTCCTCTGAAGCCGCTCCTCATATGGTTTGGATTTGAGCCCACCTATCTCCCTGCTGCTTGGGTGCTGTGCTCTGCTCTCACGCCCTGGCTCGAGCTGGGTGCCCTGCTGGGCTGGAAGTAGATCGGTAAGAGCTCTGTGGACAGAGGGAGTCTCCGCTTCCCTTTTCAATCCTGAGACTCACTGTGAAAGCTGGTGGGGGAGAGCTCTGAATGACCTGCGATTGCTGAGCCCATTTGCAGAGTGCTGAGTTTTGAGTTTGACCCCCAACAGATCTTGCCCAGAGCTCTGGTTGAGGGCATTGCGATGTGAATATTGGTCCTTTAACGGACCCCACTGAGCATGTTGCAAATACAGGGGATAGCGACAGGAACTGGTATTGAGGTTGTGCTCCAGGGGTACTGGATGACCACTGCTGAACTGTCCTAAGGCACTACAGAGTGGATAGTCTTGCCAGGAATAGTATAACTCCCCTTAAGCGAGGCCTGGTTGCGGACTGCTGGGTTGGTAGTTGCATTCAAACCCCCCTGCCATTCTCCTGGCCTGCTTTTTGGGTCAAACTTTGTACTTCAAGATATAATTGGCCCTGTTGTGCTACTCACCGACATTTTTCCAAAACCTGGAGGACGACCCATCTTGACTGCCTGGGATGCTGACACAGTTTGCTATTTCACCATGCCTCCTAAAATTAAAGCCAACAAAGACTCTGATTCTGCTTCGGTAACGTCCCTTTGGTCCAAAACGAATGCACAGATACAGGAAGCCCCTGTTCTTTTACTTACTGCACCATAAAAGGCTAGCTCAAAGTGCCAATTACTCAGGCTTTCATGGCATCATTTCTCCAATAAATTAAAGATGAAATTGGATCCCTTAAGCAAGATTTCAAAGTTGGGTTGCGGGACATTCGACGGGAGGTCACGGAGATCGGTGGAAGGGTTGAAGACCTTGAGCGCACCATGGACGCTAGATCAGAAGACCACTAGAGTCTCTGGAGAAAAATGGCGGAATTAGAGGATCAAAACATAACTCTACAGCTGAAGCAGGAGGGTCTCATAAATCACAGTAGGCAAAACAACCTGCGTATCAGGGGAGTCCCCTTGGGGGCGGAAGGAAAGGACATCGTGGCTTAACTGCAGATCTCCTGCAGGCCATTAGAGAGAATGAAGAAGCCTCTCCCCCTATGCTTGATGGAGCCCATCGTGTCTCAGACCATCGTAATCAGCCCAACTTCATCCCAGACAAACATACACAGGTACACTTCTTTGGAGACAAAGAAGCTATTCTGAAAAAAGGTTCAGGGGGTCAAGGCTCTTTCATACAATGGTCTTTTGAATGAGATCTTTCAAGACTTAGCGCCAGCTATGCTCCAAAGGAGGAAAGACTTCAAATCGGTCACAGACAAGCTCAGAGATATCAATATCAAATACCAGTGGGGCCACCCCTTTGTTATGATGTTTACCTGGGAGGGTAAGCGACGCGCTCTTCGTTCACTGAGAGAAGCAAAACAACTCTTACAGCTACTGCTGGAATCTGAGAGGGGGATCTACCGTCTCCTCGGGGATGCCCGGGTGGACCGCTACATCCGGAATGGTCTACTGTTATGCCGCCAAAGTACAAGCGACGCCTGCAGGAGCGGGAATCTTCACAGGCCAAGTAGGAAATCATCAGTCACATTGCTCCCTGAGTGATTCTTCTCCGCAATCTCGCTCACCAGACCATAAGGACTAACACGTCCTGAGTGCATTCAATCTCTTATGCTTTTCACAGCTAATATTTGCGTTCAGACACTGTGAGCATTTGAATTAAACTTTGGATGCAACCGCCCTAGCTTCACTTGTGCCCCGACGAGGACTGAACCATTGCAAGGGTGCAAATTTAACCCCTGGAACTCACTCAACATGGGGGTGAGCCTTTGGACACTACTATCACTAGTGTTGGCACGGGCCCCCTTGGATATGACCCAGTAGAGGGTGAATCTTTTGTTTATTTTGTCTTGCGACAGGCAGCTGAAAGCGGGGCCCCACGAACTTCCTTACGACTGCCACCACCCCATCTTCAGAGTCCCTCTAGAGAGTGACTTCTCCTGAATGGCCCATCTTATGGACATTGGGCTATTCCTGGTAGGCTCTGACATTGCATGGCCCAGTTGGCCATCTGTTGTTGTGTTTTTTGCCTTTCTTTCTACCCTATTTCTTTTTTTCCCCTCTCCTGGATGCGCTGATGCTGGGGAGATGGGGTCTGGGGGAATTCAAACTTGGTTCTTGGGGGATTGCTGAGTGGTACTCTGCCCATTTAATAGCTTCTGATGGGCTTCCAGCCACACTGCTTTGTTATGGGGCTCAGGGAGTGAAGTTTATACCCCCATAGTGTCTTGCTGTATGAGCTGTTGCGGGCTAACTACCTTTTTGGACTTAGTATGACCGACCCCATGTCCTACCCCAAATATCCTACTCAATACTGGGCTTGCTCCTCTTCTAAAACCGGGGGGGGGGGATGGGTGAACATCTTCTTTAAAGCTGCCTGGTATGTGACGTCTCTTAAAGCTACGATAGCTAAAGGCATGGGGTTTTTAAAAGTCCAAATGTCCTGGGGTAGGATGTCTCTGACCCTAAACATTTACGCCCCCAATCAAAATCAGGATGCATTTCTACGCCTACACCTTGGCGGTCTCTTGCACGCAGTCACAATTCGGTATGGAACCCGGAATGGGATCGCTCGGCCCATGCATATAAAAGCGCTGGGGCTATGTCTGCAACTCTAAAAAACACTATTAAACTCTTAGGTTTAGTTGACACATGGAGACATTTGCACCCTGACTCCAAGGACTACTCTGTTTTTTCTCACGCACACCGGTCATACTCTCGTATTGATTATTACATTCTATCTCTCACTCTATTTATTACATGCACTAGTCGGTGCGGAGATATCTGATTTCTCCTTATCTGATAATGTGCATGTCTCGATATCTATACAACCTCTTAACCTTCGTAGAGAGTCCCTACCTAGATGGAAATTGCCTCCTCAGGTCCTCCGGGACCCTTTGTTGCAAACAACGTTACTGACGGTTTGCAGCCTTTATCCCTCATTTTTTATCACAAGTACTTTTATCCCGCATATGTCATTATCCCGTATACTTTTATCCCGCGATTACGTTATTACGCAATACCAATATCCCGCATTACTTTTACAACGCATTTTAAATGAGTGAAGGGACAGGATCACTAATAATGTTTCAGGTACAAATGCCGCGTTTAACCGATGTGCAGCATCGAGTCACGAGTGTGCAGGAATTCAGCTGGGCAATGCGGATGCAGCGCAATTGGCCATCATTGGAGGAGTAGGGTTGTGAATAAATTAAGTTGGGGCAGTGCCTGTGCCGCGTTTACCCGATGTGCAGCAAAGCATTGTAGACGCAGGAGAATAGTTAAGAATGGGGGGTAGCGGGCATATAATTATAAGGATTGCAGCCACGAGTCACGAGTGTGCAGGAATTAAGCGGGGCATTAAATACTTACCAGGATCACTAATAATGTTTCATGTTCAAATGCCGCGTTTAACCGATGTGCAGCATCGAGTCACGAGTGTGCAGGAATTCAGCTGGGCAATGCGGATGCAGCACAATTGGCCATCAGTGGAGGAGTAGGGTTGTGAATAAATTAAGTTGGGGCAGTGCCTGGGCCACGTTTACCCGATGTGCAGCAAAGCATTGTAGGCGCAGGAGAATAGTTGAGAATGGGGGGTAGCGGGCATATAATTACAAAAACACATCTTGTTTTAAAACTGTGTTTTTCAATGTAATCCAGCACATTACATATTTAATTTTCGATCTATTAGTATTAGTGCTAAATACATGCGTTTTAAAAGTATATTTCCTTGTATTGAATGAAATTTTCGATATTTTGACATCGTTATTAAATAATGCGATATATTAGTATTTGCGGGATTAAAAATGCGGGATAATGGTATGCGGGATAATAACATGCGGTATGATGTGATATATTCGTTACTGACACCTCAAAGGCCATCCAGTGGGATGCTTTTAAGGCCACCATCCTTGGTGTTATTTAATCCGTATCTTTATTCAGAACCTGTGAATCCAGATTACTGGAGACCTCCCTTTCTATGGACATTAAAGCCTTAGAACAAAAATATCACTTACGACCCTCTCTCTGCAATAAACGGCTATTCCCTCAGCTACAAGCTCAACTGTGTTTACATCGCACTACTAAGGCGGAGAGACTCCTGCTTGCCCTTAAACAGAAATTCTAAACGGGGGGTACAAAGTTGGGGCATGCTTAGCGCGACGTCTTCGAGCTCGGACCTCAAGAACACATGTCGCCAAACTTAAGTGTCCGGATGGTACATGGGCTATTTCGGAGTCTGATAAATGTTTGGTACTATCAAATTTTTATGGGCGAGCTTTGTGCAAATACACCCTGCTCTCTTGAGGCAGTCACCGATTTTTTACGCTCTTGTCCTTGGGACTCTATTGACTCTCATCATGTGAGACTGATGGAAGACCCCATTACACACGAAGAAATTGCGAAGGCCCTGAAACAGCTTCCAATGTGTAAGACTCCAGGCCCTGATGTTCTTCCAGTAATCTTCTACTGGGTTTTTATCCTCAGCTTTGAGATCACTTGCATCTTTTCAATAGTTTCACCGACGTCCGGGCCTTACCCCAACAATGTCTGAAGCAGAGATAGTACTTGTCCCAAAACCAGTAAAGGAGCACTCCCTGTCTACCTCGTACCGCCCCATCGCCCTTTTAAATGCTGATGCCAAGATTTATATGAAAATCCTGGTGAATCCTCTGGAGCTTCATCTTCCGGGTCTCATCGACCCTGACCAGGTAGGATTAATCCATCATTGCCAAGAGGCAGAGAACAGTCGCTGGATCACCCATCTTGTGGAAAAAGCACAATATAGGAATATACCTGCCTGCTCGGTGTCCCTTGATGCTGAGAAAGCCTTTGATTGGGTGGATTGGCGATTCCTTGAAGAGGTCCTACGGAAGGTGGAGTTGGGCCTTTTGATGGTTTCTAGATTGATGGCGCCCTATGCGTTACCCACTACTCGCATTCACCTTAACGGACGTCTCACTGCTCCCATTCCGACCAACCATGGCACCAGGCAGGGCTGCCCGCTATCCCTTTTATTGTTTGCCTTTGTAGTGGAACCCCTGGCCATCACCATTCGACGCAACCAGACAATTCATTGTATTCTTATTGGGGGCTATGACCATAAAATCTCCCTCTTTGCAGACGACCTCCTATGGGTCGAAGGGTCTGATTTTCCACACTTACACTGTCTTAAAGCACTCGCAATGACCCACTCCCCATGTGTATTAGACGTGATGGGCTTTGGACTTAGGTGACAACATATCCCCAGAGAGCTTGGACCGAATGTGGCCGGACATCGCAGCACTCTGCAACGCAAATCAGCATATAAACTCATGATGCTATGGTACTTCACCTCTTTCCCGCTTACGAGGCACCCGATTCCCCCAACGCCAAGGTGTTTTCAGCGTATCCTCCCTTCCCCCCCCTCCCTGATGAGTGTTTGTCCCCCCCCCCCTATCTGTTTTAAAATTGAAGGCGCCCTCCTGTTCCTCTCTGGACCAAAATATTCCAACAATTAGAGGACAGTGCGCTTGCATAGGGGCACCAAACATAGCATGACAAGATGCATGATTTAAGCAGAGCAGGTAGTTTTAGTGGAGGGGTGAGTTTTAGGTGCAGTTTTAAAAATGCCTCTAGGTTCCTCAATCAAGTTAGAACAGTTTTATTATTGAGGTCCTCGGACACTGTTAAAAAAGTAAAGTGGATGTTGCAAGGACTAAATTGGTCTTTTATATCCAGAAGAGATGGTTGAAATGTTTCAGCTTGAACAGAGGATTAGAAAGGCTTTCTTCAGGACCAAGAAAGTGAAGTGTGGCCAAATTCTGGTGGCCACCTGAGTTGTCAGCACACGCACAAAGGTGTGCTGCGAGTGTAGCTGTACTTACGGTTCCTACTGACTGGTGTATGATCTGAAACAATAAAACAGAACATAAAAGACATACAAAGCAAGAACATCAACATTGGTAACAGAGATCGAGGTGAAACTGCCTCAATCCTTTTATACAATGATGCTCAAGTTCTCACGTCCAAATGCAGGGGTTGCTCAATAGGTCCATAGCCTGGATTTCATTACAAGAACGGAGGCTACATTATGCATATTCTTTTAATGCAGTTTCTAAGCAGCCACATACATCCTAGTAAAATGGTTCCATAAAAGAACATTCAGAATAGATAAAGGGCGTGAGCCAACAGGAATCTGCCTCTTTTAAATGCTGCTCTGAGCAGATAAGTGGTCTCCCTTTCTTTCCTTATTTTGTTTTTTTATGAACAATATTTGAAGGTTTTGGGCTATTCTCACCCTTTCCTTCCCACCCTGCCTCCACACCGATTTCCAATTTATGGAAATCCCCTTACTTTCTTCCCTTATGGTCTACCTTATTGTGTGTCTATTTGTATGAGTATTCACTTCATTGTTTATTATGTGTATATTTTGTTTTTCCTAACAGTTTTCTTTTTCAGCAATCGTAAGTATTACCTTTTCCTTTTCCTCAGTTTTACCAATCATCAGGTATTCTGCCCTTTCCACCTCTTATATTTGTCCTTCTGCCTCAGCCCCCTTCGTGCGCTGATCAGATTAATTTCCTCTTTAAGACTCCTTGAAAACGGAGTTTAATGCCCCCATTTCTCCGCGCTACACACCGCTCCTCAAGCGCGGCTGTGTTATGCTTGCAGCCTAGAGGAATGAGCCTTGTCAACCGTGACGTGGTGCACTCGCGTTGCCAAGGTCATTTCTTCTCCCCCATTGGATGCGAGCATATCTATTCATGTTCACCGGCGCAAGCCACCCGTTTCTATGTCAATTGGGAGGACAGCTGTTCGCAAGATCATTCGATTCAGTTACTCGGTCTCCGCGATCAGCTGTTTCCTCCTGCCACAACCACAAGTGCTAAATCTGTATTTTTTAAATTAATTTAATACATTTATTGGCTATTAATAATTTAAAAAAAATAATAATATAAAGGAAAGGTAAACCTCACTTTCCAGCCAATAACTTATTGGGAGTCTAGCCTCATTTTGGGACTGTAACCTTCTTTGCCCTTATTATACTTTTTAATAACAATAATACGACCCATGTCTGACTCAGACTCTGAGGGTGCTTCTGCCCCTACTGCCAATATGGAAAATGAAGCCTTAAGAAAACGTTTACATAGCGAACTGCAATCCTGCATGTTTGATACTCTAAAAAAGGTCATGTCCTCAAAAAGTTCATTCACATCTGATGAGGATGAGTTCCCAGAAACTCTCAATGTGGAAAACTTTTGGGGTAAGAGATCAAAAAAAGCTAAAAACCTTGAACATTTAACCCCTAGGAGCACTATGGGAGGTCCTAGCACCTCACAGATTCCGGGAGGTCCTAGCACCTCAAATACAATTGGAGGTCCCGCACCTCGAAACCCGTGGGTGTCCCTCGCGGCACAACTTATCAAGGTGCCCCTCGTGGCACACAATATCCGGGTTATCCTTAGCGGCACAAAAAATCTAAGTGCTCATGACCTTATGGGCTAGAATGAATTCCGGGATGATAATTCGTCAGATACCCCCGACGAATACATCCTTGATTCTGAATGAGGACCATGATCAAGACCTTTTTAATCCCCCTGAACCTTCGTCTTCCTTAAAGGATACCGTCCTTGACCCTCTGGTAGAAGAAATGTTCTCTCCCCTGAACCTTAAACACCCTAGAAGTTCTGAATAGTGGCCTCAGGACCACATGGCTAAGTTCATCAATAAATGGTTGAGGTACCCACTAGAGCGTAATACTCGTAATATTCTCTGAGCTGAGTGCTCCAGACCTTCAATTGATGACAAAGCATTCCAAACTCCTAATTTAGACCCAGAATTGATCAAATTTCTTTTCAAACTTGGCCGAAATCCACACAAAGGCATGGAATGATTCCTTAAAGGATGTCCGGATCGTCTTATGGACGTCCTAGGCCCATTAGCTAGAATTATTGATGCAACAAAAAATAATAGAAGAGGAGATCTCCTCCATGCTCAAGAAAGGAGCGATCATAGAAGTTTCTCTGGAAGAACTCAGATTCATAAGCACCCTCTTCCTGGTAGAGAAAAAAGACAAAGGTTGGAGACCGGTTATAAACTTAAGACATCTCAACACATTTTTGGTGTACAGACACTTCAAGATGGAAGGAATTAATCCCTTAAGAGATCTTCTCTTAGAAGGAGACTGGCTAGTAGAGCTTGAACAGAAGGATGCCTATTTCACCATTCCTATGTCCCAAATCCATTAACCCTTTCTCCAGTTCCTTTGAAAGGACCGATTATACCAGTTCAAAGCCCTCCCGTTTGGCCTTTCTTCCGCCCCTTGGTGTTTTACCAAGTTTATGAGGCCAATCGCCTCATTCCTAACAGAAAGAGGAATCTGTTTGATCATCTATCTAGACGACATTCTAATTATGTCACAGGAAATTCCCAAATATCTCAAGATCTAAAGACAGTTATGAACCTTCTTGAAAGTCTGGACTTCATCATCAACAAGGAAAGATCGGTCTTGACTCCTTCCAGGTCCATGGAATTTTTGGGATTCACTGTGGACACATCCAAATGTCTCCTCCTTCTCCCTTCCAAGAAGGGAGTTACCAAAATCAAGAAAGAAATTCGTCATGTCCTGAAACATGAAGACTTTCCCCTCAGGGAACTAGCCAGACTTCTCAGTCTTCTCTCCTCCTCTATCCAAGCGATTTTTCATGGTCCTCTAAATTATCTAGCCCTCAAAAGAGTGAAAGCAAGAGCCCTAAGGTCTGGTCTTTGGTACGAAGATCCCGTCTCTCTAGACCGAGAAGCCAAGTTGGAATTGAATTGGTGGCTGGAAAAATCGGAAGCGTGGAACGGAAAAGCGATTTTTGGTTCGAAACCCGAATTCGTTTTGGAATCAGATGCCAGCCTGCATGGCTGAGAAGCTTGCCTTCTCGATCAGAACACAGGTGGTGTGTGGTCTCCGGAAGAATCCTCTCAACACATAAATTACTTAGAACTCACAGCTGGTCTTTACGCTTTGATGAGCTTAAAACACTCTCTTCAAGGGAGGTTGGTCGTCTTAAAGATGGACAACATGTCTGCAGTAGCCTATATAAATCGTCTGGGCGGCACCAAATCTGCAGACCTCTCGAATTTGGCTCAAAAACTTTGGATGTTCTGTCTAGAACACAAAATCGCTCTGAAAGCAGAATACCTTCCAGGAAAAACCAACATCTCAGCAGATTGGAGCTCCAGATTCCTTCTAGACCACAGTGATTGGAAACTCAACGTTTCCGTTTTCAACTATCTGAACAAGGTTTGGGGTCCCTTGGAAACAGACCTTTTCGCAAGCAGACTAACATTTCAACTGGAAAAATACTTCAGCTGGATGCCCGATCCCGGAGCTTTAGCAGTGAATGTCTTTCTCCAATCCTGGAAGGATCTAAGGGCCTATGCCTTTCCCCCCTTTGCCATGATCCAAAAGGTTTTACAGAAAGTGAGACTCGAACAATGCTCCCTTGTTCTAGTAACTCCATTCTGGCCTTCTCAGGCTTGGTTCCCAACAGCTCTGGAACTGTGTTGCGACACCCACTTCCTAATCCCTTCCCTGGATTATCTCCCAACGTTGTAGTTGGCGGAATTCACCCTCTAATCCAGACAGGGAGTTTGAACCTTCTTGCTTGGAGAGCGTCAGGAGATCAAACGAGATCTCAGGACTTTCGTCCACAGCTTTAGCTCTCCTCTCCTCTCAGAGTCATGGTCTCCAGGCACCCACTACAGATACAGCAACATTTGGAGAACATGGGTTCGTTGGTGCATGTAAAGGAACTTGGATTCCTTTAAGGTACCTATTGTTGACATAGTTAATTTCCTTTGTGAACAATTCGATAGAGGTCTTAGCTATAGCACAATCAATTGCTATAGATCAACTATCTCTGCTGGTCATACTCTTGTGAATGGTAAAACGGTAGGTAAAAATGTTATCATTTGTAGAGTTATGAAGAGCATCCATCTAAGAAGGCCCCAAAAACCAAAATATGATTCTCTTTGGGATGTTAAACTAATTTTAGACCTTTTCACTAGTTGTCCTGATAACACTCTCCTAAACAGAAAATACCTCTCAATCAAACTTGCTATTTTTTTATGTCTAATTTCCTGTCGTATAGATTCCGACATCAAAGTTTTAGAGATTTCTAATAGGTCCTATAATATGTTTGGTTTGTAATTTGAAATTTATAGAAGAATTTATAGAAGAACTAAGACTATGTCCGATTAATTTTTCTATCCTCGCTTTGACTCCTGCCCTAAACTTTATGTGGTTGAATGTTTAAGAGAGTATGATCACAGAATGTCTTCGAAACACTGATGTCAAACAGTTACTTATTTCCTTTGTTAGATCACATAAAGCTATTTTTTCTACCTCCATTGCTAGATGGGTTAAAACTGCTATGAGCTTAGCAGGCATCGATTTACGTAAATATCAGGATCACTCCAATCCAATCGAAAGTAGCTTTATTCGAGGTATATTCATAAAAGCACAAAGCAAACAACATTTGAATATACACAGTTACAAAAAGTCCTTGGCTGGATTATAGATAATTGAAAAACTTAATTAAAAACTGGGATATAAGCAAATGGAAGAGATACAAATTTCATATATACCATTTTCATTACATTAAAAATGTACATTACAGCAAATAAAAACAGTTTATTAAAATAATCAATCACATTCAATGGCCAGACTAGGGAAGCTAGATTTATTGCTCACCAAAAATTAACCAGATTTTAGGTTCAGCCTTATTACCCACGTCCATCCTAGGTATTTGGCTACTGCTATTGTAATAAATGGCAAAGTACTGATGCACATAAGTCTTTCAGCTTCAGTGCTCCTATTTGTGCCAAGTAGTTTGCACATTGGGGTCAGCCAAACTGGCCTAGGGATTGCATAGGCAGGACCGGTAACGAGCAGGTGGGCGACTGTTTCGCTGTGACTCCCACAGGCAGGACAGATGTTGTCACTTGTGGGTCTCCGCCTAGACATAAGGGACTTTAAAGGTAAAGAACATGCCCTAAGTTGGAAGTACAGCCTCCTATCTCTTGGCCTTGTGATGATATCCCAGTAGGATTCAAATCTGGGGGTAAGTTTTGTTTCTAAAAATATTCCCGCCATAGTAGATGAATCAGTGTTACTCCAAGCATTATGAGCAACCGGTTCCCAGTACTTCCCTTTTAACATATTTTTAGAGGGAAAAGAGGCTTCCGTTGGGTTCTCCCATAACATTTCCATACCCAAGCCTACCAGGCTATTTCTAACACCTCTTAACCAGCCAATTTTATGGAAGCCATCAGATTTTATTACATCAAGAAAACCAGCGGCATATGATGAGAGTTCAAGTGTCGTCCACAACCTATGCCAATATAAGATCAGGCTCACTCTCTTAGAGGTGCCATGGCCAGCAAATCCCTTTGGACTGGTGGTAAGTTGGATGACATTCTTAAAGCTGCTGATTGGTGGAATGCTGGCACCTTTGCTCGACATTACTGTAAGCCTATAGAACATATGTCTGATGTAGTCTTTCAAAGCTACCAACATGCATAATGTAGCCTCCTTCTTGTAATGAAATTGCGATTCTCCTATTACCATGACAGCGCTCGACAAATGTACTCGCCCGCTCGCAAATGCGAGTGAATTTTGTGCAGGTCGAGTCAGTTTCAAGGCCTACTTGACCGGCCTGGCGAGTGCTATCTGGTAGGTGTAGTAGCATGTGGAAGGCTCTAGGTGGCAGCATTGCGGTGCGGTGCGCGGTGAAAGGCTTTAGGGGGCAGCATGTATCATGCACGCATGCACGATGGGCATCATGCATCATGCACGCACTGCCTATTGTTTGGGTGCCAGGGCCGTCAATCTTGTAGCGCGCTAAAGCGCTACCAATGACGGCCCTGGTCTGCCCCCGCGCTGTGCTGCTTAAAGTGCAGCAGTGACGTAGCACGGCACCACGCGCTCTCCTCGGTGGAGTCGGGACTCGGGACAGAGTGCAGGGCGATTTGGCAGAGGTGAGTCAGTTTTGACAACTTGCGGTTACATTTCTTTTCATCAAACGAGGCTGAGCTGAGCTGACTGATCCGTCATGTCTCACCCTTTCCCCGGCCTAGCTCCGGCTCCCTCCCTCCTGTAATTACCACTCCCCAAGGCCTACGAGAATGGTCTGCTCCTCGTTGCTGCCTGTGAATAATTTGAGGTTGGTCGCTATAGGCATCCTGTCCATTATTAAAGCCACGACTTCCCCTCCCACTGTAATTCGGGGTAATAAAGATATATTTAAGGGCCATCTTGTGGGGGGGGGAAGCTGCAGTTGGTGTGACGGGCTTTGCTGAAGGTGAACGGCGCGGCCCAGCCACATGCCATAAACCAAATACACATCGTAGAATAAAAAGCATAATATGTACACATTATTTGGTTTTATTTGAGGTTGGTCGCTATAGGCATCCTGCCCATTAATAATGCCACGACTGGCCTCCCACTGTAATTCGGGGTAATAAATATAAATTTAAGGGCCATCTTGTGGGGGCGGGAAAGCTGCAGTTGGGTTGACGGGCTTGGCTGAAGGTGAACGGCGCGCCACAGCCCTTGTGCCATACAAGTCGTAGAATAAAAAAAGAGGCATAATATTACTTTGGCTTTATAGATTCTCTTTCGAAGACGTGGACACCTTAGCTTGAGAGTGAGAATCGTGAATAGAAAAATATAAGCTGACAATGTTGATTGTTGTGCAACCTTACAAAATGCTTTGTTCGCTGTTTTCCTCTGGGTATTTAGCGCCAAGTGAGGTTGCACTTGGCGCCGCCTTAGGGACTGGTGCGCGTGCCGGGCAGTTGGTAGCATGTTTATGTGCACACGTGTGAGCCGTCGTCATTACAAGGAACGGCTCATGCCACTGGTGGTATAATGTGAAAATTCGAGAAAGCAATGATATTCGTGTAGAAAACATATGTATTGTTTCTAGCCTCACTTGCAACTGCTGCAGTTCCAGATACCTCCCTTGCTCACAAGGAGCGGGCTGTCATGTGATATGTTTAAACATTTGCTTTGTTCTTCGGTGTGACATGTTGCAGCCCTATTTGTGAGGTCGATTGGAAAACTCATGTTGAAAATGTTTCACTTGTTTTGTAAAAGTATTTAGGCTGCTAGCTTTACAGACATAAAGGAGCTTGTATTTCCACTTAAATGGCAGCACCGTCGTTGTCGAAAGACAGGGCCACTCGATTAGCAGTGAAACGAGTGAAATTTAAAACGTTGACATTTACATGATGTAAACTACTCTGTCAAACGTGTTTTTGGTGTTGCCACTTTCTGAACTGAATGGGTAGCAACTTCCTTTATTTCGCGTTTTTTCTTTGTTTCGTTTTATTGACTTAATTATTTATGTTATGTTACCTCTCTGGTTTTGGATTATGCTAGTGCTTAACCGAGGCAAATGTTTTGAAAAAAGTCCATTATGCAATCTATTGTGGGTCGAGTGCATTGCTGCTAGGTCGAGTAGAAAAGTCTACTCACTCGACCTGCAGGTCAAGTGAGATTTTTTAGATTTGTCGAGCCCTAGAGAATCTGGATTTCATTAAAGACACTGAGGCTCACATTATCCCACCCATCCTTCCCTGGGATATGTTCTTTTGTATTTGCTTGCACTTTTGTTTACAGCTTTGGCTTATTAATCTGTATTACCTTTTATCTTTACTATCTTGCTTACAGTTTTAACATATTGATTCATATTTTTTATTGTTATACAAATGTTATTGTCTTATTTATTTGGTTTGGTTTCCTCCAAATGTATCTTTTTCTTTCCTTTCTGATAATCCTTCTTAATTACTTGATGATTGGATCCTTCTACAGTTCTCCCGTCTTCGGATATTTTCACCTGAAGATCCTCTGAAGTTCTTTGGACATTTTGAAGTTTATTGTATTTTACAGATTTCTCTGTATTTCCACATTTAAAAGAGGCAGATTCATGTTGGCTCATGCCCTTTATCTATTATGAATGTTCTTTTATTGAAACTTTTTACAATGATGTATGCGGCTGCTTAGAGACTGCATTAAAAGAATATGCATAATGTGAGCCTCCGTGTCTTTAATGAAATCCAGATTCTCTAGTCATGGTAATAGGAGAATCGCAATTCCCAGAAAACATTGATTCACACATGAGCATGCAAAAACACACACTGAGTGCAAGCTGATTATTAACATAGTGAATCGTGTACAATGGAACATGCCTCATAGTGAAGGCAAACGTGGGAACCTCCAAACCTGCCTCTGCGGGGGAAACTCGAGGGAACTTACACATAAAACGCACACACTTAGTGCAGATTTAACCAAGTAAGTAGCATACAAGTATGGTCTTGTGTTGAAAACAAAAGGAAGAAAAAGGCCTATGCAACCACCAGTTGCGAAGGAGGTTCTAACGGTCCCAACAAACAGATTATTGGTAAATGGTTCCAGTTTTACCCATATAGCTAGAGGATCCGCACATCTAAGAAATAAGGTCTTATAGAGGTTAGGCAATTATGCAGTCATCTCAGATCTCAGTGGGGGCAGACACCTGTAATCACCTGTGAGGGTATTCATGTGCTGGGCTCAGTCAAAAAGCCAGGCCTTGAGTCTCTTAGTGAAGTCCACAAGCGAAGGGGATATCTGGAGGTGGAGGGTAAGGGCGTTCCAGGATTAAGTGGTGAGGTAGGAGAAGGAACGGCTTCAGATGTGGCTTCAACAAATGTGCAGTGTCTGGGCGAGGGCGAGGGGGGCGTAGCGAAGGTCTCTAGATAGTTGGTGGAATTTCAGGCGGTAGTTGATGAATGCTTGTCCTAAGTTGTGAAGGGCTTTGAAGGTGTGTGTCAAAGGGCCTGGTTTAGATTTCAGGGGAGGGGTTACTCTGTCACAACAGTGACAGATATCTTGTCCATTGAACTGTAAACCCCATTATATCCTATAGGATTTATAGTTCTGGAGACGGGATATCCATCACCATTAGACGGGGTAACCCATCTGCCAAAATCTAAATCATGCACCTAATATTGATTTGCTGTCTTTTCTGGAGGTGAGCAAGTGGAGGTTCCTAAGGTGTGGGGTTAGGGGAGTCTGTATGGGCAGTTTGAGGAGGAGTCTGGCCACTGAGTTCTGTATCGTCTGGAGTCTAATCATGAGTTCGGTACTGGTTCCTGTGTTCAGTGCTCTGCCGTAGTCCAGGCAGCTGGTGATTAGGGCTTGAGTGATGGTTTTTCTCGTGCCAATGGGGAACATTTAAAGATTCTTCAGAGCTTCGAAGTGTGTGGAAGCAGGCAGAGGAGACTGTGTTGATCTGTCATTTCATTGTGAGCTTACTGTCCAGGAGGATGCCAAGGTTGCGGGTGTGGTCTGTCAGTGTGGGAGCGGGTCAGAGTTCAACGAGCCACCAGGTGTCGTTCCAAGGTGAGGCGTTGTTGCCAAAGATCAGCACTTTGGTCTTGTCAGTTTTGAGCTTCAGACAGTTGGCCTTCATCCAGTCAGCAACATTCTTCATGCAGTTGTGGAAGCTGGTCTTCATGGTGGTGGAGTCTGCTGAGAGAAAGGGGAAGAGATGGGTGTCGTCGGCATAGGGTATGAAATTGAGATTGTGGGTTCTGATGATGTAAGCTAGAGGTGTCATGTAGGTGTTGAAGAGGGTAGGGCTGAACCTTGAGGGATTCTATAGATGGTGCTCATAGGGTCAGAGGTGAAGGGAGGTAGGCAGATTCTCTGAGCTCATCCTGTGAGAAACAATTCAATCTATCTGAGGGTGTCTCCCTGGATCCTGATGTGGTGTAGTCTCTTGAAGAGTGTGTCGTGGGATACAGTTCTAGACGTCTCCTATATTTGATTTCCGCAAACCACAGCACCCTAATCGCTGCCACTGATGACATCTGCACCCTCCTTGACAGGAGAGAATCAGCAGCCCTGATCCTCTTCAATCTCTCCCCAGCACCACACACAGAATGGTGCTTCCATCACATCTACAACATGGGAGCGCACCTGATCAGAAAAAATCTCAACCACATCATTGAAATTTCAATTGTATCCATCACCTTCCCAGAAGACTGGAAATATTCAGCAATCACAGCCCTCCTCAAGAAACTTTCAGCAAACCCCAGCAAACTGAACAACTTCTGCCTAATCTCCCTACTCCCACATCCGGCCAAAGTCATAGAGAAAACAATCAACAAACAACTCACCACCCACCTAGAACTTCATAACCTACTCGACCCAGCCTGGCTTTCAAAGCAACCACAGCACGCATAGTCACCACAGATGAGATTTTCACCCTGCTGGACTGAGGAGAAACCACCACCCTCATTGTACTTGACCTCTCATCCGCATTCAAAACCGCACCACACTCAAGTTTCATCAAAAGATTACACAAAAAATGTCTTTAAGGACCAGGTATCAAATGGATATGCTTCTTCCTCACAGGAAGAACACAGAGAGTGAGACTCCCACTCAATACATCAGAACCCGAGCACCTGATCTGTGGACTTCCACATGGCTCCTCTTTCAGCCCAACCCTGTTCAACATTTACATGACACCACTCACCGATGCCATCAGAGCACATGGCATCTCCATCATCTCCTATGCCGATAACACCCAACTCATATTATCAGTGTGTGAAAAATTCACCTCCACCAGGACCAACGTAAGTGAATTCATGATCAGCAGAGCAGAATGGATGAAAAACAACTGCCTAAAACTAAAGTCTGACAAAGCAAAAGTGCTAATCTTCAGCAACAGAAATTCCCCCTGGGTTCCACCTGGTGGACGTCAGAGTTTGGCCCTAAACCAAACCCCCACCAACTACACAGGAAACCTGGAATAATTTTAAACAATAAACTTAGCATGACTGCCCAGGTAAAAACAGTCAGCTCCTCCTGTTTCAACATACTCCACATGCTCAGAAGAATCTTCAAATGGATCCCCAGGAACAGCAGACACACTGTCACTCAAGCCCTCATCACAAGCAGACTAGATTACGTCAATGCACTCTATGCTGGAATCTCCAAACACCTTCTTCACTGACTTCAGACCACCTGAAACGCCACAGCCAGACTAATCCTAGACCTCCTTCATCACACCCACATCACCCGACACCTCAGTGAGCTTCACTGGCTACCAGTACACAAACACTGCCAATTCAAACTCCTCACACATACATACAGGGCTCTGCTCAATAAAGGACCTGCATACCTCAACAGTGGTCTATACTACCACCAACCCAACAGACACCTGCGCTCTGATGCATTCTGCCTCGCACACCAACCTCACATTTGCAGAAGCAAAACCAGAGGCCTAGCCTTCTCACACATCACACCCAAAACATGGAATTACTTCCCTCTACACACTAGGCCCTCCTACTCACTTCTTGAAATCTGCAAAAAGCTGAAGACCTTGCTCTTCAGTTAAATACCCCTGACCACTCTCTCACCCCTTCCACTGGCATGACCAACCTACACATCTGATCCAGGGCCTCAATACCTTTTCGGGTGATAAGTTGCACTCTATAAATCCACAAAACACAACATAGTATAACGTTAACACAACATAACACAACATAATTAGGGCTTCCGGTTTTATGTTTTTTTTTGCTTTTGATATTTCCGTCTGTATTTATCCATATTTCGTTTTTGCTAATTTTATCTGTATTTATCTATATTTATTTTTGGTTTTGTGGAAAATGAAGCTGAAATTAGTATATTTCCACATATATTTAGAAATATGCACCCCAAACTTGAATGCCTGCCAGGTTTCAATGCTGTGAACACCCGCAGAGGATAAATCAATGCACTTATATGAAAATATGCACATTTCTATATAAACCTTGTGCATATCTACTGTTGTTAAAGCCTTTTTAATAAAATTCCTTTCTTTTTTAACCCCCTTACCTATCAATCCATACAGCCTTTGGCCTGGCAGTAATAGCTGATAGTATTTAGAATCACTCAAAAAGCAACTCAATTTCTGTTTTTATCCACATATAAAAATAAATACAGACAAGAAAATAAATGTTTCCTATCTGTATTTATCGGTAAAAATCAGTGAAAAAATGAAAACACAGAGCCTTAAACATAATATAACATAAAATGGACACTAACGACAGGCAGCTTTTGTTAGAAGCATGTCCATGGCTTAATATGTCATTCTTTTATGAGCTGTAAGAGGAAGATACTTTTCAATTTACAGAATATAAAAAATCATTTCATCCTTTTTCGCACACCAATCAAATTTCCACAGATAAAAATACAGCGCCGAACATGCTGACTGACTGGAAAAATTATTTTATTTGTATTGTGCCTAAACTTGATGTAAACTTTTTTACATGCTTTTTAGTCGTAGTAACCATCAGAAAAATATATTGTGCTAATACATTTCAACAGAAAGTTAATATTGCTCCAGGATATCATTATTCCTATTTCCTAAGAGTGTAGAAGAAACAATTGTGATTATTAATCACCCAAACAATGCAGTATAAATATTAAAAATGTAACCATAATTGTATTTCCATGCCGAAGTATGAATCATTGAGAATTATGCTCAAATATCAAGGGGTTGATTTATAATAATAAAATTATTCAAGGAGGGTGGGGTTCCTCCTTAGTCGATTTTGACCATCAGTGGAGTAGAGGCCTTTGCCCTTAGTAGACATTGACCAGGAGTGGAGTAGAGGCCTGTATCCTTTTGAGATATTGACCAACAAGTACGTAAGGGTTCCCTTTTCTGTTGAATATTTCATCTTAATTAATCTCGGTTGTGCAATAACACTGGATAATTTCCCTCTACAGATATAATCGTCTGGCAGTTTTATGATTGAATAATTAAAATTGTTGTACCTTGAACCTCTGACTAAATGTTTGATAAGTTCACGCTTTAAAAATGTTTCTGTCCTGCAAACTAAGAAAGGGCGGGCAAAATTTCAATATTGTCCTTGTCTAACTGACATAATTTTCATTTAAAATACATTTTGCCGGTGGTCTGCATAAAACTTTAATGCAAGTGCATAACTCACGTGCCAAAATAATGCACCATACCAACTTGAGACTTATCAAAGCAGTAAATGTCTCACAATCCTGGAAAACAAAACATTTACAATTTCCTCAAGATATTTTGTGCTCGATATACTCTCCATTAGGTGAAAATACTTACTAAAGTATATCTGGGAAAGATAATTAAAAAAAGGACACCAATTATGTAAAATTCAAAAATTCGCAATTCTGAGTAACACAAAATTCTGCCGGCCATTAAACCTGACCCTTCTAGGACTGTTCAAAACTATTCCTTTGGAGGTACCTAGTCACTCAATATTGCTGAAATTTCAAACATGTTGCTGAGAATAGGAATTTAGGCAGTGGCGTAGCAAGGGGGGGGGGCGGTCCGTCCCAGGTGGCATGAGTTTTGGGGATGGTGGCCTCAATCCTCCCCCCGCTCTAAACTGCAGGCACTACGGGGCGACCGTCGAAGAAATCGCCAGCACCCATACCACCCGATAGCCATGGGGCGGCAATTTAGGGACTCATGTATTAAGGTTGAATGAATCATAAACCATTTGCAAAATGGTATGTGACAGTTAAATAGGTCATGTTTGATTCGTCATGAGTCAGAAAATGTATGGTCACTAAAATTGCACAGCAAACTGAATATTGAGGGCCAGATGTATCAAGATTCCGTTTTGCGAATCCTAAATAGTGATTTTTTGCGAATCGCTATTTAGAATTCGCAAAATAGAATGTATGTACACAATCGCTATTTTTTAGCGATTCCTTATTATTCTTTATTTGCGAATTCGCATTTTGCGAATTCGCAAATAAAGAATAATTTCCAATGCATTCCTATGGGCCAGGAGGCCCATAGGAATGATAGTGCAATAATTCTCAAATTGCGAATTCGCAATTTGCTAATCGCAATTTGAGAATTATTTCAAGGGTGCAGGGGTGTCTCAAAGACACCCTGCTGCACCCCTGAAATTTTCATGTGTGTGCATGTGGCACACATACATGCCCTATGGGCATGTATGTGTGTCACATGCCACCCTCACAAATGCCAAATAGGGATTTTTTAAAAGAAATCGCAAATTACCACCAACTACAAGTTGGTGGTAATATGCGATTCCTTAACACAAAATCGCAATTTCAAAATGTTTCATACATATCATTTAAGGAATCGCAAAATTTGCGATTCCTTAAATGCTATGGCAAAATAGGGAATCGCAAATTATTGCGATTCCTTAAATTGCGATTTTTTCATACATATGTAAAAATGCAAAAAGGCAGTTTGCGAGTCGCAAAGGCCAAAATTCTGCGAATTTCGGCCTTTGCGAGTCGCAATAGCCTTGATACATCTGGCCCTTACTATTTTTTTATGTTGCCATTCTTATTTGCATTTCGTAAATTTAAAATCACAATTACTGAATAAGGAATTTGAAATATGTAGCAAAAATATTGTGGTGAAAATGTGGTATGTTTTTTTAAGCATCATAATCTATTGTGGGATTGTTGGACTGTTTAGAATGTCCCTTGTTGCCAGGGGACATTAGAATGTATTAATTTGTTTCTTTAAGCTGTGCTGTTGGAGCTGGTAGTTTCCCTGCCGGCTGCGTATCCATGTAGCCTTCTAATAAATTACTTCAAGATCATCGAGCTTCCTGCCTCATCACTACAAATTTCTGGTGACGATCTTGGCTACATGGACGTACCGAGCGTGCACTTCTACGTCCAGGACCAACAAATCTGTTTCTTGTCACTGCATCAAGAAAACTGGTTCATCAATCAATTTCGTCTTGACAAGTTTTCTATACTCAAGTTACAAGGTACCTTAGTAACTTTAGCGTGTTAAATTTTATTTACTTTTGCTCTGCTTCTGCTTTATCTTAACTACTGCTGACTTCACGTGCCACCTTTACGCGCTTACCGGCATTATGTAGTAGAACAGTCGGAGGCTTATGGTGTATAACAGCAAGTTTATTGCAGGAGCAAAACAGCAGGTATCTTCAACACAAGCTGGCCAGGCACAAACTGTCTCATCCTAGAACCCCAGGATGAGTCAGAGCCACCTACATTCTGGAATACATGACATAGGGCTAACTCAATGAGAAAGCATAGAAACAAAGGTAGGAATAATATACAACACATCTTCTCTCATTGAAAATAAAACAAAATTAGAACCAAGGAAAAGAAAAAGAAAAAGGAAAAAACTAAAACAGAAACATACTAGGATACTAAAAAGTCAAAGCGATAATGGGAACACACCTCCACTCATTAAACATTAAACTAATCACAACAGTAATCATTCAGATATAAGGGTGGGCTACGATACCTTTGAGACCTGGAAACAGTCTGGGAGGGACCAGGACAAGGAGAGAGAGCAGACTGATTAGACGCACAACTGCTGAGCTGAGGGTCAGGAGCATCTCCCCCACCATCGCTCCTCCCTAAAGTGTGCACATAATTTGGTGTGGTAGAAACATGAGAAGGAATAAACATGTAGCCAGTACAATCATTCCTACAATCACGTTGATTCTGCACAGGAACAGAACAAGAGGCCAAGGAATCAGAACCAGAATAACCTTTCTGATAAATAGCCGCTCTCCTTAAGTTCCACTTCTCCCCATTAGAAAGAACAACATAATGGGGAAAGACTTTCCTTACAGTAAAGGGACCTCGAAAGTTTGACAACCCACCAGAAACTCTGCCAGATTTCACTTTAACAAGGTCACCCTTAGAAAACTTATAAGAAACATTCTCCAGCAACTCCCCAACCGAACCCCTTTTAGGAGAGCTAGAAAAGGAAACAAACTCAGAAGCATTCCTAGCTTGATCAGACTGAAGCACCATTTCTTTAAGCCAAGATGGAGTTAACTTAGTGCTTGGAACCCTACCCCTCATGAGCTCAAAGGGGGACTTGAGCTGAACACCATGAAGAGTAGTACAGTAGGCATAAACTATTTCTCGTACAAGACGACAAACAGAAGAGCCTTTGGAAAGAGCCATCTGAATAGTTTCTTTCACCAATCTATTTAAGCGTTCACACAAGCCATTCCCTTGAGGATTATAGAGAGAAGTTCTGTGGTGAGAAACACCACAATCAGCCAAGAAAGTTCGCATATTATGTGAAACTAATTGCGTGCCATTGTCAGTAATGATGACATTAGGAAAACCTTCCAAAAAAATAAAGACTTTAAATGTTTGATGGTAGTGTCTGTGGAGATGTCCTTCAAAAATTCAACTGACAGCCATTTGGTAAAGCAATCCACAATAACAACTGCAAACCTCTGAGACATAGGTAATTACTCCATTGGGCCTATAAAATCCAGGCAAATAGTGTGCCAAGGAACCTCAGGAAATTGCAACGCACCCATCTTGGAACCAACAAAAATCTTTAACCTCTTCTCCCCCACCTTACATGTAGGACAATCCTCGACCCAGGAAGAAACCATTGAGTCCATCCCAGGCCACCAAAAGTTCAACTTGAGCCTTTGTTGCGTTAAAGTTTGACCAAGATGGCCCTCATGCGCTATGGAAATGAGTTTATGCCTTAAATCAACAGGAGGGACAAACTTGTCACCACGCATTACCACATTGTCCTCACAGACAGAAAGATCATCAATAACCTTTAAAAATGGCCGAACAGAGACATCCACACAACTCTCCCGACGCGAACCCAATTTAATCAATTGGATAACTGCTTGCAAAACACTGTCCCTACACATAGCCTCCAGCCAATCTTCATGTGAAAAAGAACTCTCACTGAAAAAGAGAACATCATTAATCCATGCGATGTTTTCCTCTACACCTTTAAGGCTAAAACCTCCATTAGACTTAACGTTGCACGGCACAGGCAGTCTAGATAAACAATCTGCTTGGAAGTTTTTCCAACCCTGAATGTGAGATATATCGAAATGATATCCTTGAAGCTTGGAAGCTAGCCTTGCCAACCTTGGAGAACTACAAGCTGCACCACCAGGGGAAAGAATTCTGATAATTGGTTTGTGATCTGTCTTGAGGTTAAACCGTGTACCCCACAAATAAGTACGGAAATGGTGGGCACCCCAAGCTGCCGCCAACGCCTCTTTCTCAATGACAGAGTAATTCTGTTCACATTGAGAAAGAGAGCGTGACACAAAGGCAATAGGCCTCTCCCCATCTTTATGTGTTTGTAGAAGAACAGCGCCAAGTCCATTTGCACTAGAATCAACCCACAATGTGGAGGTTTTGCTCGTATCAAAAGGCGCAAGAACTTTAGCGTTGCAAATAGCAAGTTTGATGTTGTTAAAACACAGTTCAAGATCAGGCCCCCAAACAAATTTGCAACCTTTCTTTAGCAGAGCTCTGAGAGGTAAAGTTTTTTCAGAAAATTTCTCAACAAACTTCGAATAATATTCAATCAATCCCATGAATGAAAGTAATTGGTCTTTATCACCAGGACAGACAAGGAGCAGAACGTATTGCCTCAAGGAGGTCTCTCTTCGGTTTAACCCCGTTAGCCGATATCTCATGACCTAAGTATTCGATGTCTTGAACTAGGAAAGAGCACTTCTCCCTACGCAAGGTGAGACCAGTGTCCCAAATCCTATGCAAAACATTCTTAAGGACATGATTATGATCAGCCACCGAATCACCAAAGATCAAGATGTCGTCCTGAAAGAACACTACCTTGTTTAACCCCTTGAATATTTCAGTAACTAACCGTTGAAACACACTCACTGCCGAGATTAAACCAAAGGGAAGCCGAGTGAACTGAAAGATTCCCTCCGGAGTAATAAAGGCAGTGAGGTGCTTTGAGGATTCATGAAGCTTGACCTGATGATAAGCACTCTTCAGGTCCAGCTTAGAAAAATATTTTGCTCCCTGAAGAGTGGGCACCATCTCAGAAATATTAGGCAAGGGAAATGTGTCAGCGACAACACACTTATTCAATGCCCTGAGGTCAACACAGAACCTCAATTTTGCATCAGCTTTCTTTGAAATAACCCCTGGAGAAACCCATGCCGATGCCTCCGTTGGTTCAATCACTCCACATTGAAGCATTTCCTCAATTAACACTTTCACATCATCACGAATAGAGATAGGAACCCTTCTCACATGATGTTGCACAGGTAAGCTGGTCTTCTTAAGCCTAATGAGATGAGAATAACCTCTCAGTTCACCAAGCTCATCTTTAAACACAGAGCTAAATTCGTTTAGGATACTCTCAATAGAATCATCTTCAACAACCATAATTTGATTTTTGGCTCTTGGGTTGATAATAATGTAGAAATCGTACTGATGTACCCATCCGAGGATAGGAGGACCATCAATAGAGACGTACACCTTACCAAATGTAGATCTCTTCTCAAAAACAATATTAGACTCAAAGAAACCAAGAATCTTAATCTTTTGTCCATAAAAACCCTTAGGAGAAATGCCACTCTCCTCCAAACTTAACCCCTCCCAGAAGGTGTCAAAGATAGATTTAGGAATGATGGTATGACGCAAGCCTGTGTCCACCATCAATGACACCTCATGAGAGTCTATCTTGAAAACGGCCTTTGGTCTGTTCTGTCTTGGAGACTCACCAACCACATCGATCTCATCCACCAGCAAAGGTCTTTCAGCTTCAATTGCATTGTCACACTCGTAGTCATCCACAGTAGCAACTCTTTGCTTAGGCTTAGACTTACACATCTTAGAAAAGTGTCCAATTCTTCCGCACTTAAGACACTCCTTGTCTGCAGCGAAGCAAAACCTAGCATCAGAAGAATGACTATTGCTTCCGCATTTATTGCAAAACTTATTAGAAGAAAAACTTTTTTTGACTGGGACCCTGGGTTTATTTTTAACCAAAGCAATACTATTGCCTCCACAATGCTCACACTCTGTAGCACTTTTCCTATCAGAGACTACTGAGACCTCTTGTTATGGACTCATTTTATGAGAGTCTAGAACCTTCATACATTTGTTAGACTCTTCAATAACTTTCGCCAAGCCAATAGCATCTTTTAACGAAGGATTCTTAGCCGCCCAAAGTCTCTCCTGAATTTTTTTACTTGAGCATTGAACAATTAACTGATCCCTTATAAGTTCATCGTTCATAGCGCCAAACTTACATTTAATAGACAACTCTCTCAGTTGAGCTACAAAGTCATCTATAGACTCTGAGTCCTTTTGGCGCTGTGTATAAAATTTGTAACGGTTCATAACTAGATTCTCTTCCTTTGAGAATCTTACCTCGAGCCTTGCAACAGCCTCCTTAAATTCGTCAGGCATTTCCTGACGATTAGCTCTCAAGGCTATTGGTAAAAATCTGAAAACCCTTTGCCCTTCTTTGCCAAGAGTGCTCAAAAGAATAGCCTTTTTCCTCTTTGCGGAAAACTCTTGTCCATCCAATGCCTCAAGGTAGTTGTCAAACATTATGTACCAATCCTCCCAAGGTATCTCTGGAATCCCAGGTTCAGGTAGAAATTGTGGTGGCAATGTAACCACTATTTGTTGTGTCATATTTAAACAATGTCAGTGAAAAATAAAACAATTAGATACCAGAAAGTCAGTTGAAAGGGAGAAAGTGACGTAGTTCAAATGACAAAGCTACCAAAAACGGGCTGAAGTTAGTAGCAGAACATACCTCAAAACAGCAAAGAGCAGGAGCAGGTCGTGAAAAATGTTGTCTCTTTGAAGTACCCTTAAGCGAACCGCCGACAGAAAATTCAGAAAAGACTGCCGCAAGGAAAGGGATTCAAACAACTCTTGCGTTGAATTTCTTTTGCCGAATTGTACACTCAAAATGGCCGCCACGAAGATTTGATCCAAAGCGAGGCTTGAAACAGTGGATTTGAGAGTTATAATGGCCGCCACAGATGAAAAAATGAAAGCGAGGCTTGGAGTGCATGTGATGCTAGCGCGACCTAGTGCCCGTCATCACGCTCGTTGCAAAAGACAAGACGATGACGTAGGAGCACAGCAACAGCATCCGTTGCCGATGCGCTCGTGCTGCAATATCTACGCTACTCACAATTTCGGTGTTAAACTTCTTTTATCCACAATTCATGTACTCGGTGGCACACACAAGAAGACATACCGCACACAATGGGTTCTCGAGAAGATCCTTAGCTGTAAAGCTGGCTCACACCACAACAATATCACTACGACGAATAAAAGCATCTTGGAATCGCCGGAAGCCACCAGGACTACAACTGACCAGCTGCAAACAACGCCAAAATTTTAGTAGAACAGTCGGAGGCTTCTGGTGTATAACAGCAAGTTTATTGCAGGAGCAAAACTGCAGGTATCTTCAACACAAGCTGGCCAGGCACAAACTGTCTCATCCTAGAACACCAGGATGAGTCAGAGCCACCTACTTTCTGGAATACATGACATAGGGCTAACACAATGAGAAAGCATGGAAACAAAGGTAGGAATAATATACAACACATTACCACTGCACCAACTTCACATGCTGTTACTTGTTTTGTCACATGTGCACCCCGCTGCTCATAGCAGCACGCCCTGCTGTCTCATCACCTCTTCAAGGAGTTCTCTTTCTGTTCATCATCACGCATCACGTGATACTTGAGCTATATATCACGTCATGTCCGACGTCCGTGGCCATCTTAACACTTCTGCAGCCATTTTAACGCATTGGGCAAACCCTTCATCATCGGCTTCACCACGGATACAAGACTTTGACAACAACGCAGCTGATTTACCCCTTGGGAAATTGACTTCGTTTTTCAAGTACACAGCAAGTGTTTATTGGAAAATATTTACTGATTAACATTTTCTGTGGTAATCAACCATTATTTTCCTAGTGATGCAGACAACTTGACAGAATTTTCACAGTAGATGAAGCCCTTCTCAAGCATCATTATTACTCCAGCTTCTGTGTATCATTCAGCGATGCACACAACTCAGGTGCATCTTCTTATACATGTGTTGTTCGATGACGCACACATCATTATTTTGTTTGCTTGTGCATTATTGATGATATTCATACCTTTAGTTGTCCTTCACTTCCTTTTGTGTGTTTTTGCAGCGACACAATCACCAATAATTCTTGTTTAAATAAGATTTACAGTTTTTTTTTACATTTTGCTTCTCTATGCATTCTGCTTTTGTCATTACATCTCTTTATTGGATCCATTACTTTATATCATGTGCACCTTGCAATCAGTTAATCCTCCACCTGCATTTTAGACACTCCTGGAGAACAATCCATCAGATGGGAGGTATGGCATGATGCTTTGAAACTTAATTAGGCGCAATTGGTGCATCAAGATTTAGTGCAGATAGAAAGATATGTTTACTATTACACACTCTTGAGTTTGAGAAAATGTCTTTTTTCAAACATTTACCTAATTTGCCACAAGAAGAAGGTGAAGGAATTGATGAATATTCGGAAACAGTTCTGAAACTTAAGCTCAGGTTTCACTGACAACCCACCCTCATGGTACTCAGATAAAAGTTTTTTTTAAACAAGCAGAGCTAAGCGGAGGACGTTGATTTCTACATCTCGGTTTTACGCAGGTAGGCAGATGATTGCAGGTTTGAGAACTTCACTGACCAACTTATAAGGGATCAATTTGTATGTTATTGCAAGGAAAAACACATTAGGCAAAAACTGTTAAGCATGGGTGACCCATCTTTAGCTGAGACAAATAAGCTAGGTAAGAGCATTGAAATCTCGATGGTCTGCTTGAAAGAATTGGATGACAGGGTAACTGGGCCTGTTAATGTTGTAAATACCAACTTGTCTGTCAAGTTACCTATAAAAATCAGGGAGAGGTGGTAGCAATGTTGTTGCCAAGTCTGTTAGATCCAAAACTACATTTAGCAATGGTTCTAACATGTGCCTTAGGTGTGGTAATCGTCCACATTCCAAAGGAGCCAGGTGCCCGGCTATCAATGTGACCTGCAACTACTGTAAGAAGCTGGGTCACTTTGCCAAAATATGACTATAAAGGAAAGGGGAAAAGAAGCCTGTTGTGTGGGTTGTTGAGTCTGAAGACAAATTAGACACAGAGATAGTTTCCGTAGTCAGGAATGGTAGTGACTGTCTTGAAGGTCACGCTGTTTCACAAGATTTTGTTTAAGGCGATCCTTCATCTTGTGTTGATCCCATTGTTGACATTGCAGTGGGAGGTTAGACTAACAAGTTACTAGTTGACTCTGGTGCCAAGATAACAATGATCACACAAAGGTTATTTGAAGAGACATGGAGGGGTTTGCAACCTCTGTGTCCACTAGATTTCTCCCCTGTATTTTATGAAGGTCGTAAAATAGAGCTGATGGGTTTCTTTGAGGAAGAGATGTGGTTCAAGGGGAAGAAAATCAAAGGGAAGATCTATGTTGCAGTAAAAGGGTTGAACATTCTAGGTTGGTTCCATCAAGGGCTATTCGGAATGATCCTGAAACCAGGAGCCAAGGAACAACTGTTGGTTGTGGGGGTGTGCTGATGAAATTCAGGACTTGAAAAATAAGTTTACATCTGTCTTTGGGAGTGATCTGGGCAAAATCCAATTTTTTAAACACAAGATTAAGCTCAGAGGAGTGCCCTACAGTGTGAGGGATGACCTTGAGAAAGAATTGAAGCAACAATGTGCGAAAGGGGTCATCGACCCCACAGAGTCTTCTCTGTAGCTTTCTCCTTTGGTGGTTGCCCAAAAGAGGTGTGGTCAACTCAGAGTCTGTGTTGATTTAATGTCCCTCAACAAGGAGAATTTTGTGGACTCACATCCTCTTCCCAAAATCAATGATTTATTTGCATCTACCAAGGGAGCCAAGTTTTTTCCAAGCTGACCTGGCCAGTGTATACCATCATGTGGAACTACATCCTGATTCTCGCCATCTTACCACTTTTGTTTCACCTCTGGGCACTTTCCAATATCGCTGAATCCTGTTTGGTTTAGCGTCAACGGCATCGGTATTCCATAGAGTGATGGAGAATATCCTTATGGGGGTTGACGGCGTGCTTGTTTTCCAAGATGACGTTTTGATTTTCACAGATGATGCTAATTTCCATGAATTTAATCTCCACAAAGTTCTGATATGATTTCAAGAACATGGTATGGTGTTAAAGGCAGAAAAATGTAAGTTTTTTTGTACAGAAGTGGAGTAGATGGGACACATTCACACACAAGAAGAGGTCAATCAGAGACCAGGCTTGCTGGAGGCCATTGCTAATGCCCCTCCACCAACACACAAGACTGGAGTCAAATCTCTACTGGATTTGTGTGTGTACCATTCCAGGTTTATCCCTTACTATGCAACCATTGTGAGAACCATCAGCAACCTTCTTAAAAAGGGTGTGAGGTTTGAATGGTGCAATGATTGTGTGATGGCTTTTGATCAAGTTAAGTTGTTGTTGGGAAAGAGTACTGTTCTCAAACCATTTGACCCTAGTCTTTTGTGTTGCGTCACAGTGGATGCCAGTCAAATGGGGTTGGGAGCCACTTTGATGCAGGTAGAGGATGGTGTAGAAAATACGATTGGATTTGCCTCCAGAGTTTTGAGAGCCACTGAGTTACAATACTCAGTGATTGAGAAGGAGCTTTTGGCCTGCTCTTGGGCCATCAGAAAATGTCACCCATAAATTTGGGGGAAACGCTTCCTTCTGCAAACAGATCACAAACCTTTGCTTAATACTTAGGGTGGCAGTATGAGTCAGTGGTGCACACCCAGAATTTTGAGAATGTTCAGCAAAGTTTTGCAGTATCAGTTCAATGTGAGGCACATTTCTGTAAGTAAGTGTAGGAGAGCACATTTCCTCTCACGTTTCCCTACTGAAGTTAATGAACATGATGAGATCGCATTTGGGGACCTTATTGATAAAGATTCTGTGGATTGTCTTGTTGCAGCTTTGGAAATACCAGAATTGAGGTTTTGTTCAGAAGATGAATGGGGATCAGCTTATCAAAATGATAACCTGCTGCAGGAATTTTTAACTTTAGTTATGAATGAGTGGCCTAGAGAAAAGATATTGTCTCTTAAGTTACAGACATTTTGGAAGGAGGAGAGTGAGATCTCTTTGGAAGATGGGTAACTTTTACGAGCTGACAAACTCATCCCTCCACATGTTTTCAGGAGAGGTATTTTTGAGAGGGCCCATGAAGCTGATTTAGGCTCCACTCTCACCAAACACCATGTTCACTACGCTTTTTGGTGGCCTGTTATGGATTCAGAAATTGATGATGTGGTTGTGAATTGTTGTGTGTGCAGTACCTCTGACAAAACTCTTAAGGTGGCTGTACCACCTTTGCTGCCTATTGAGTGTCCACATGGTCCCTGGGTTAAGCTTGGAGTGGTGATCATGGGACCGTATAAGATGCTCTAAAGAGGGTCCAAGTATGTTCTGGTTCTAATGGACAATGCCTCCAAATGGCCGGAGATTTAATTAGTCAGAGAGCCCAATACTAAAAGCATTGTTGATTTTTTGAGTGATGTTTGGTTGAGAGAAGGATTTCCCCTGGTTTTAGTTTCGGATAATGGTAAACAATTTGTCAGTACTGCGTTCCAATCTTTTCTTGGTGTTTCAGGTATGAGACATGTAAAGAATTCCGTATACCATCCTCAAACCAACGGACTTGTTGAGAGGATAAACCGAGTGATAGGTTAATGTGTCAAGTGGCCCAAAACAGGGAATCATGAATGTGCTGTGCTTTGAACAGTATAGTCTGGTTTTACAGGACCACACCCCATTCCTTTAAAAAAGTATCACCTTTTGAACTCATGAGGGGCAGGAAGGTCAATACCTCTTTCAGACCTGGATGGATGTCTAAGTGGATCAAGGCAGAGTCAGACATTTCTAAATTGATGTCCTTTGTGAGGGAGAATATGTCTTGCACTCAAGTTAAGCAGAAACAATGGTATATTTCCGAGAAGGGTGTTAAGACTTCTCCACTGGAGGTTGGAGACATGATTAGGATACAAACTTCAATTGTTGTCAAGAAAGGTGAAAGCAAGTTTGGCAGTTCAGTCGAAGTTTTCAAAATGTTGGGAAAAGCTGAAGGGCGTCATTGGTGGAATTTGAGCACGGTTGCTAAAGTTCGGCAAAGAGAACCATGTACTGTGTCTGGAAATAGAGGCTCTGTTTTTAGTAATGAAGAGCCTCAACAAGGTAATCTTAGGAGGAGTTTCCCTGTCATTTTTAAGCCCGCTAAATATAGAGAGTACATTTTTAAAACCCAGGTCTGTGACTGGGGGTGAGTGTCTGACAGGTTTCAGCGCTCTGTCCATCATCTCAATGTGTTTGCTTTGTTCGCCTTAAGTTTGCAGGGTATGCCCAGACGTGGGTCCCTTGCTCACTTTGCCACTGTATTCAAGCTAGCCTGGCTGTTAGCCCGAAACCGATCCCAGGATGCTTGTTTCCGGTCCAGGGAAGACATTGCTTGGCACTTCAGGCTGGACTGTTCCCAGGAGGCACAGGGTCAAGACTGATTTGCATATAGCTGTGTCTGAACTGGGGTGGGGAAGTGAGATAAAGAACGATGATTGATTCAACCCAGATCTGTGACTGGGGATGAGGTTCTGAAAGGATTCAGAGCTCCGTCCATCATCTCCTTGTGTTTGTTTTGTTTGCCCTAAGTTGGCAGGGTATGCCCCGATGTGGGTCCCTTGCTCACATTGCCACTGGATTCAAGCTAGCCTGGCTGTTGAGGGCTGATAGCCTGAAACCGGACCAGAATGTTTTTTTCTGGTCCAGGGAATACAATGCTTGGCAGTGCGAGCTGGACTGTTCCCATGAGGCACAGGGTCATGACTGATTTGCATATAGCTGTGTCTGAACTGGGGTGGCGAAGTGAGCTGAAGAACGATGACGGATTAAACCCAGATCTGTGATGGGGGTGAGTGTCTGAAAGGTTTCAGTGCTCCGTCCATCATCTTCTTGTGTTTGATGTGTTTCTTTAACTATCATCATCTATTGTGAAATTGTTGGGCTGTTTAGAATGTCCCTTGATGCTAGGGGACATTAGAATGTATTTATTTGTTACTTGAAGCTGTGCTGTTGGAGCTGATTGTTTCCCTGCCAGCTCCGAATCCATGTAGCCTTCCAATAAATTACTTCAAGAATATCAAGTTTCCTGCCTCATCACTACAGAATTAAATGTTCTAAGCATACGAAATTAGCAAATGGCAAGAAGAGCAAATTGCTTGTGCAGATTAACATTTACTTGAATAAGGTAGTAACCAGTCACAAGGTATAATAGCTCACCCAAAATGCATTGCAATCATTGATAATGGCAGTGCTGTATACTGCAGTGTATACTGCAGTGAGGAGGGCGTACATTCAAGGAGCCCAGCAGGCCAGTAGAAGATGAGGAATATTAGGCCAAAGGTTACTTTGTTTGAGCAAACAGATGGGGAGTATAGTCAGGTGCTGCCGGTGCAGGTAATCGGAGTGGGGCGGTGGAGCGGGGTGTGGTGGACGGGGGAAGTCGACAGAATAGGTTTTATTTATTTATTTAATTTTATCTATTCCGTTGTCTGTCAACTGCCCCCCACCCCGCCGCACTTACCTGCGCCAGCCTCCGCGGTGTATAGTAGTTACAGCTTGACTAAGGAAATGATTTTAAGTGTCATTTCTGAGTTATAGCTTGTTTTAGGACTGTACCCAATGTTGTGTGACTATCCCTCCACACACTTCGGTCATGTAGAAGAGCAATACATTTTTCATCCCTCCTCAACAAATGTTTAAAATATTGTGTATCTAACAAGAGCAACATGAATAGGGATGAATATATATATTTGTGTCCATCACTATGACAGCTGACATTTTTGGATCCAAAGATACTTTATTTTTCTCTTGTAAGAAACACATTGAGTTACAAACATAACAGATGGAAAAAACAATATTCAACAACACATTTCACATATATATTTATCACATACTGTGCTCCTCTTGCGTATACATATGTTTTGGCTTTTAATTAATATATGCCATAGTCTTGTTGAACTGGAAAGATCGGCACCCATGTCTATGAGTGAATTTACCACTATGAGAACCAAGATAAGAGGAATTCAAAGCCTCCCCTCCACGTCACAAAACACATGCAGCAAAACACATGTAGTACATTTATGCTTGGCATGGTAAAAATCGCTGTTTCGGAAACACAAACACACTGGGGCATATTATCAAGGGGGTTTATCTCCGCTTTTTTGGCTTTAAAAGCCAAGAAAGCGGAGATAAAATTATCTCCCTATTACCAAGCTGTTGCTAACACCAGTTAGTGACAGCTAATAGGAGATAGCGACCATCTTGGGCCCCGCTTTGCATGTCAGTGATATTTATCACTAATGACATGCAAAGTGGGCGTGCCAAGATGTTAGCTACTGGAAACAGTCCCTAACATCGCTATCTCCTATTACCAACATTTGGAGATATTCGCGCTAAGCGCGAATATCTCCAAAAGCTAACACCTGCCCTGAGCAGTTCTTAGCCATGTTATCCAATGGGAGGTGGATAACATGGCTAAGAGCATTTGCTCGATAATGCATGAACATCGCTGACTTTTCAGCGATATTCATGCATTGCGGCCGTTTTTTATCGCATTTGCGATAAACCTTGCTAATAGCAAGGTTTATCTGCGATAAAAATCGCCGATGTGCGGCGATAATTTTTGTCTCTAAACAAGTTAGAGACAAAAATTATCGCTAGTTGTTGGTAATATGCCCCACTATTTCTTATATCAAGTCCTTGGTTATTTTGTCATTGTATTTAAACGCAAGTCTCACCATGTGAAAGTTGCAACATAAGGACTGCTATAAACAATAAGATGTATTCATGAGTATTTCAGAAAATGACCTTATGATTGCAGTGACAAAAAATTATTCCTAATCATCTATAATGATCGTTGCTCATTTTGATTATTTTTTTCGTAAATCATTCAATTAGAAACTTGAAATCTTAGCTAATATTTACTTTTTATATAGAATATTTTTGTTATTGCAAGTTACATCATGTACCTGATGCCTTATTTACTTCACTTAGGGCCATATGTATCAACATTCCGTTTTGCGATTCCTAAATAGCGATTTTTAAGGAATCGCTATTTAGAAATCGCAAAATGGTATGTATGTAGAAAATCGCTTTTTTTTAGCGATTCCTTAAAATTCCATAATTGCGATTAGCAAATTGCTAATTGCAATTAAGGAATAATTTCCCATTCAAGTCTTTGGGCCAGGAGGCCCATAGGAATGAAGGGGAAATTGCGAATCGCAATTTGCTAATCGCAAATTGTGAATATTTTCAAGGGTGCAGGGGTGTCTCAAGAACACCCTGCTGCACCCCTGAAAATGACATGTGTGCGCATATTGCGCACATACATGCCCTAAGGGCATGTATGAGCGTCACATGGCACCTTTTGATTTTTAATAAAATGCTTTTTTAAAGGAATTCGCAACTTACCACCAACTAGAAGTTGGTGGTAATTTGCGATTCCTTAATGGCATTTTGGAATGTTTTTTTCCTTGATACATTGCATTTAAGGAATCGAAAAATTTGCAATTCCTTAAATGCAATCGCAAAATAATTAATGGCAAATTTAGCGATTCCTTATTTTGCACCAAAATTGTTTCATACATACCATTTAGCGAAAATAGGTTCGCAAACGCCGAAATTCTGCGAATTTCGGCATTTGCGAACCCATTTTGCCTTGATACATATGGACCTTACTCCTTTTCATTATCATTCCTTAACCAATACATGGTAAGGGCTCTGAAAACAGAACTACTTTTTTATTTTTTCGTTTATTACATGTTTTTATACTTCATGATTTTAAGCCTTCACCAACTGTCTTTCGAGCATGAGCCCGTTTTCTTTCTATTTTAATGGAGCACATATATACTGCATGCAAAGAATATTTACTTTTAAAGTATGGCATTTCAGAAACAAAGATACATATGTAGAACCTATAAATATGTGGTATCTTTTACTTATTGTTTTGAAACTAACAGTACTCTTTCACATACCTCTGTCATTTGCAATAGGAATTCCCCATTTTATATTATCACTCGCGTGAAATGTCGATAATTCTCTTGCTTGTGAATAAAGGTCTGAGCCATCCATCCACATTGCAAACTGACTAAATGAATCCTGCCTTTGTGGCATACAAAGACCTATATTACATAAGGATGGAATGAGGTGACATATTTACCGCACCCAGTAAATTCTGATACCTCAGTTTATGGTATTACTATCAGGGGTGGCCTTAGGCATGTGCAAGCGGGCGGCCTTAGTAATGTCCAAGCTGTGCACCTGCACAGGGCCACCAAACCCCTGGGGCCACCACGCCAATATATATCCTTAATATATTAATCCTCTGAGGATGGATACATATTTGCGTGGCGGCCTCTGGCAGGGATTTGGCAGCCTCCCGCTCTGTTCCACTTCCAAACACCCTGACCCCCCCTCTTCACTGGCCTCCGCGCTCTGCCCTGCCCGGACCCCTTCTTACGGGGCCCCTACCTACGCTCCCTGCCCAGGGCCACCATGAGCCTAGAGCCGCCCCTGTTACTATTTACCGAGTGTGATAAAAAACGATAATTCCGAGTGTCCCTCTGAAAAATGAGGATCCATATGCAGAATGGTGGTCTTTCTGCACCAAATGCTGCGTGTATCGAAATATATACTGCATGCTTTTACCCTGTGAATTTCTACGACTTTAGTCTACTCAAATTAACCAGTGGTAAACTGCAAGGAGTGGTAATTACTGAGGTACTTCGAATTCTGAGCACTGTGCAAATATAACATTGCTCAGAGATTGGAAATGAACAGTCCACTTCTCATGGCCTAAATATGTGTGTTTCTGGAGATGTGAAAAAAAGAACACTGTTTCTGTACTGCTAGTTAAGAATGTGTATGAGAAGAAAATGAAGGAGTTTCAGCTGGCCATGCAGTACTCACTTTATACAAGGTCATTAAATATATATGAACCCCATAAGGCATAGTGTCACCCATAAAACATCTCTCGCTGATGATCATTTTTACTAACATAACCTTCAGCAAAGTTAGTCAATGTGAAAAATACATTGGAGAGCTTTTCGCTTGAAGGGTATGGGCGCATGCATGTTTTAAAAGGGCACGTTAGAGTAGTGAAAAACCTAATTCACACCCAGATAACGAATTCACATATGAATTCACAAATTTATCCTAAAACCTACAGCTCTCAGAGTACAATTAGAAGCCCCTGAATTGACATCCTAGACCAATTTCAACTTTTAAATATTCACATTTTCAGGTTGCGTCATCGACATACTGACTTACTTCAGGGAACTTGTGGTTTCTTACCATGATCCATATCGGTTTTTTATTGAATGAAGTATTGGAATGTTTTGAATACATCACAGCTGAAGCTTTTGCACTAAAATGTGGGCACAGTTTAGGTTCAGGAATCGATATGGCAAGAGCTGACAGGCTCTAGTTTTCCCCTTACTTTTATCTCAGAACATATCTCACTCACACTCCTCCTTTCATCCATAGATTAAGCCATTTGCAGCCCCTCCCTGCTGATTCCGAGTTTTGTGTGATTGTTGTCCCACCACCAACAGCATTTGGCCCTGGGTGCTGCTCGCTTCCCAATTTATCACCTTTGCCAACTATGTCTCAGCTTTCCTCTGCCTATCCTATGTGCAGACTCCCTACATTTCTTTGTTTATTTAAGTCTCTTTCACTGTTGCCCTATTACTGCAATCCGAATTCAAAGTGAATGGCAATTCAGGGCTACAAACCATGCTTTACGGCCATTCACTGTCATTCAGCTTGACTGTGTGACTCTCGTGCCAGGGACAGAGTGCAGTGGCGTAACGAAATTTGAAGGGGCTCCCCTGCAAGGTACACAGAAAGGCCCCTGCTCCGGATTTAATCCAGAGCTCTCTGGCGTGACGACAGTGCTGAGGGGGCCCCCTGCAGCTCGCCCCACCCTGCACTGTGGGGGATGCCGGGGCCTGTGTTACGTCCCTGACAGAGTGGGACAGAAAGTAGGCCCGGGGACCAAACAAACAAGCATTTGCAATGCAATAGGTCTCGCATTAAGTTTGAGCTATTGGCATTGCTAAATATTGCAACACCAATTGCAACAAAAGTCTATAAATTGTAGGCCAAAAAAATATGTATTTATTTTTGTAGCAATGGTGGCATGTTGCGCTTTAGATGAATATGTTTAAAAGTAAAGTGTGCCTTACTGCAATTGCTACACTAGTTAATTGTGGATACGTTAACAATTGATGTGTGCACTGATGGCTGGTGGTGTGTGTGCCTGTAGAAATTGTACACTGATGGCTGGTGGTGTGTGTGCTTGGTGGAAGTGTTCACTGCCGGCCGGTGGTGTGTGTGCCTGGTGGAAGCGTGCACTGACGGCTGAGAGTGTGTGTGCCGGGTTAAAGCGTGCACTGATGGCTGGTGGTTTGTGCCTGGTGAAAGCGTGCACTGATGGCAGGTGGTGTGTGTGTGCCTGGTGAAAGCATGAGTGGTTGTGTATGTGCTTGTGTGTGTGCTTGTGTGGTTGTGTGTGGTTGTGTGTGGTTGTGTGTGTGGTTGTGTGTGCTGTGTTGTATGTGTGTGTGGTTGTGTGTGTGCTTGTGGTTGTGTGTGTGTGGTTGTGTTTGGTTGTGTGTCATTGTGGTTGTGTGTGTGTGTGTGTGTGGCTGTGTGTGTGTGTGTGTGTGGTTGTGTGTGTAGTTGTGTGTGTGGTTGTGTGTGTGGTTGTGTGTGTGGTTGTGTGTGTGGTTGTCTGGTTGTGTGTATGGTTGTGGTTGTGTGTGGTTGTGGCTCTGTAGTTGTGTGTGGGGTTGTGTGTGTGATTTTGTGTGTGGGTGTGTGTGTGGTTATGTGTGTGGTTGTGTGTGTGTGACTGTGTTTGCTTGTGTGTGGTTGTTTGTATTTGTGTGTGTGTGTGGTTGTGTTTGTGGTTGTGTTTGTGTGTATGTGGTTGTGTGTGTGGTTGTGCGTGTGGTTGTGTGTGTGGTTGTGCGTGTGGTTGTGCGTGTGGTTGTGTGTGTTTGTATGTGTGGTTGTGTGGGTGGTTTTGGTTGTATGTATGTGTTTGGTTGTGTGTGTGGTTGTGTGTGTGTGAGGTTGTGTGTGTGTGTAATTAGATATTCAGAGAAAGCTGCTGCTTGCATTCACATGCACATTTATTACATGTAAAACAAGAAACAAAAATTAAAATGGCACAAACTGGTACATTTTCAAAATAATTTCATTAATAAAATTACCTACATTTGTTTTTTACAGGAACACTTGCAATATTTTAGTACATGCCTAGTTTGTCTTCTCAGTAGTGCTGTTACTGGGCAAAAGGGCTTGGAATCGCCCCATAATATGTTTGTGCAAGTGAAGTGAGAGAGAAAAATAATTTTTCGGCTAGTTTTAAAGATTCAGGTAATAATTACAGATACTACCTTGACAAGCCTAGGAAAAACTACATTGCCCAAAAACAACATACATTGATATGGCAGGTTACTCATTGTTGCAAACTACAAATAAAGATGTGCTGAGGGTAATTAATTTCACTGAGGAAAGCTGCTTGGATTTTGAGCTACGACCGAGGACAGAACAGAGAAATAAAATACCCATGAACATGAATGAACCTGTCTCTTAGAAGGAACACGTCTCCTGTGCCTCTCCGTGCCGTGATGAATAAATGCAATTGTGGGGCCCCAGTTACACATGCATGGGGGAGGGGCACCTCGGTTGACAAGACAATGAATAGGTACACTGGATGGGGCGCGTGTTGTCTGCTGTAAGTGTTAACACAAACAACAAGTGCCCTGGTGCGAATGAACGTCCATACAGACACACAATGCACGTCTGGAGGTATATAGTACCTCACCGTGGGACCTCCAGAGCCCTTTTCTTCCACATCTTCCCGCCTTAGCAGCTGCGAAACTCAGTTTCTGTTGGAAGAGGGAGGCAACACATCTTACAGGAGAGAAAGTGTGGGCAGAGCAGCTGGTAGATTGTGAGAATGCGTGCAAGGAGTAAGCGCAAGAGCATGTGCTGGAGAGGATGCATAGTTTGTGGGAACGCGTGCAGTGGCAGCGCTAGCACCAGATTGGATCGGGTTGGACGATGTTCGTGGGGAGAAGGTGTAAAGAGCTAGGGTTGCGCGAGCATGTCTGCAAGGACGGAAAATCGTGTAGAGGGGTGAGGGAAGTAGGTAGAAAGCGTCAATGGCGACAGCTAAGTGTGGGCTTTTGCAGGGAAGGAAGACGGCGGGAAAAGGGGATCTCAGCAGTGGAGGGGGAAGCCTGTGATTGGGTGTGCAGCGGGTGGGCTAGTTGGTGGGATTTATGCAACTGGTTACATAAGGAGCTGCGAGGCAGGGTGTGAGTGTGCGGTCAGTGAAGTGTGAAAATGTATGGGGAGGGGCGGGACTTAGATGTGTGCGTCAGAGCTTCTAAACAGCTGTAATTCTGGGGGAAACGAGTGTCATTAATAAAGAGTGCCACCAGCTAAAAGATGTACATTATGTACGTTGAAGAGGGTATAATGCTCTGAATGGATCTGGCCCTGCTCAGCACTGCGGAGAGATGGCGGCCACAGACACTGGCATGTGACCAGTGAGTGGGTGTCAGCGCTCTCTGCTGTTGAGACTCTGCCTCTACTCCCATCCCATCTCCAGGCCCCAGCTGATGATCGGGCGTGGAGGTCCCACCAGTGCCCGGCATACATGCGGCATCAGCACGATGTGTGAAAGGAGGGGCGAGACTACTCCCTCAGCTGATCAGTTCACCTGCACAAGGAGGCAATGAAGTCTGGTTAGGTGAGCCCCACCCCTAGCAAGACATTGCGCTCAGGCGGCACTCTACACAAGTCGGGGCCTGCGGCACATCTCCTGCTCGCTGCCCCGCGTGCATCTATGCTCATCTTCAGGGATAAAAAAAAGAGAAAGTGATAAGAAGATTTAAAAAATGGGATACAATAGACATAAAGAGAAGGACCGTGCAAGTTGAAAAAAAATGGAAGGGCTAAAGAGACACACTTTGGAAGGCCCACCAAGGGCACACGCCCTTGAGCAAAGAAATAAAGATAACGGCTAAACACTAATTACAATGCTCCAGTGGATCAGCCACAATGCAGGGAAAGTGCCAGCCAAGCAGACATAAGTGTACAGGAACAACAAGGGGCAGCTGCTCCACCAGCTCCAGCCCCATATGCCCACGCAGCCATGACCCCACTATCACCATTCAGCAAACTGGCTGATCTGGCCCCTGTGGCGCCACAACCGCGTGTATGGATAGGGTGCCTAAACCACTATTTATGTGGCATAAGAGTTGTCGATCGAGCGGTCAAGATGTCCCTCCTGATGCAATATGGTGGGGCGTAGGTATATGAACTTTTTGAAACGCTGCCAGATACCAGCGATGATGACAACTTCAACGCTGCAGTAAGGTCGCTTAACAAGCATTTCAACCAAAGATAAACCCAGACTTCGAGCTTTTCAAACTGAGACAAGCCATGCAAACAGAAGAGTCAGTGGACAGGTTCTATGTGAGATTATGGAAGTTGGTGAGCACATGCATGTTAGATCTGGGGGTCTCTAGTTGGCAATGGTAATCACCTTTGTCCAAATAGGGACCCTTACTTCTGAGTCAGGATAAAGGGATTAAACTCCTTAATAACCCCTGCTCACCCCCTTAGTAGCTTGGCACGAGCAGTCAGGCTTATCTCAGAGGCAGTGTGTTAAGCATTTGTGACTATACACAGTAATACAGTAGAAACACTATAGATGGACACAACACAGGGTTTATAAACATAAGTATTCTTTATATAGGCTTAACACAAGACCACAAATGACAAAAATCCACAGTACTATACTTAAAGATGACTTAAAGGTGAATAAAGTTGCTTAGTTCAAGGCGATGATAAGTGCAACAGAGCTCTCAACAAAGTAGCTAGATGCGAAACACAAAGTGAACAAAAGGCTCGCAAAAAGGGAGATGCGTCGGTTCTGTGATCCGGGGGAGATGATGCGTCGGGCCTCAATGCTTGCGCAGAGTAGGGGATGCGTCGTGATCCTTACCGGTGCGGAGGTGATGCGTAGATTCTCGGCCTGAGGACCCGTTGCAGTGCAAAAGATGGTGCTTGAATGCGATGCGATGATCTAGTTGCGATGCGAGAAGATGGCGTCCTTGACGCGGCAATGCAATGACGATGCGTAAGGATTATAGGAATATAATAATCTAACTGCCCTTTCAAGCCTATGGAGAACAGTTAGCCTTCAATAGTGAAAAACGAAAATGGCTGTAATTCACTAACATGCTACACACACCAGAGCATTTCTTACCTTATACTTACAATGCACCCTGCCCTTGGGCCTACCATAGGGGTGTCTAATATGAAGCAAAGGGAAGGTTATAGGACTGACAAGTGAGTGCACTTGGCCAAGTCGACATGGCAGTGCTAGACTGCACACAGGTCTTGCAATGGCAGGCCTGAGACACACTTTACAAGCTGCTTCTGTGGGTGGCACAACCAGTGCTGCAAGCCCACCAGCAGCATTTGATTTATGAGCCCTGGGCACCAATTGTGCACAGTACTAGGGGCTGACAGGTAAATCAAATAACCCAATCATGGAATCACCAATTAGTACATTAATTTAACATAGGGAGCACTTGCTCTGTGGCACTGATTAGCAGTGGCACAGTGCCCAAAGCATAAAACCAGCAAAAACATATCAAAACAGAGGAGGCAATCCATCAAAATGGAAGGGAGACTCACGGCAATGATGCCAGGTCTAACAATGCACATTCCATGGCCAGCATGAGGAGAATGGAGCACAACTTATACAAGGGTGCTGGTCTAAGGTACTCCGTCAATTCATTTTACAACAGCCCTAGATCTCCCTCGTTGACATCCTCACACAAGCATGATCACATGAACTGTATAACCCAAGGGTGAGGAAATGGAGGCTGTTCTTACAAGGTATCATGCTGTGCCAAACCCGCCAAGCATCACTAGAATCAAGGTGGAAAGAGTTGATGCCATCCAGTATGGCCAGGGCCCACATTCCAGGTTACCTCTCTGAAGCTAAATGGGAGCTGCAGCAACTGTGGTCTAGAACATTCCACCCCAGGTGTTTGTTTCATGAAAGGCAAGACGTGTTCCAGGGGCAGCAAGCTCAACCACTTCGCAAAAGTGGGCCACAGTGGAAAATCTCAACTATCAGCCGACTGACCCTGGAGGGCTGCAGGTGCACTCAGTCAGATGCCCCTTGACAATGTGCCAGGAAACAACGGTAGCTACTAGGTATGAAGACACTGCAGAGGTCTATGAAGACGACAAAGAGGTTTCCTTCATATCGGTCACTGGGCATCAAGATTGCCGGAGGCGACCTCCCCTAACATGCACTGTAAGAATTAAAAACATGACAGTCAGAACGCTCTCTGACACTAGAGCATCGGTCAATGTCATGGATTCAGTGCAATACGAGCAGCTGACTTCACGACCTCCTCTCACCAACACCAAAGCGAGGATCTACATATATGGAGCCACTGAACCGTTGCCACTTCAGGGGTTCATAGAAGTGAAGATGCAAAGTGACAAGCAGACCGCCCAAGACAAATTCCACATCACCGAAGGGAGAAAAGGGACCCTGCTGGGCGGTCATTTCACAGAAGACCTTGAACCAGTGTTCTTCGTCAACCAGGTACACAAGCCCCATGCCAATTCTATTCTCACAGACTTTTCCTAGCTTTTCCAGGGCTTAGGAAAGCTGAAAGACAAACAGGTCCAGCTTCAGATTGGCAAGGCTATCAAACCTACGGCATTAAGGCACTGCCATTTCAGCTAAGGCCACAGGTTGATAAAAGGAACTAGAAGCACTAAGGGACCTAGGAGTGATTGAAAATGTAACCCCCTGGGTTTTGTCCCTCGTCATTGCACCAAATTAGCCCGGTACCATTTGCTTGTGCATGGACATGTGCTTCCCAAACCATGCCATCAAACGGGAGCACCACGTCATGCCCACAATAGATGATATCATCGCTGATCTTAATGGGGGAAAAGTGGTTCTGTAAACTTTACCTCAACTCTGGATATCATCAACTGGAGCTGGCCCTGGAGTCGATATATAATTAACTTTTTGACACACATTCGGCTTCGGAGGTTCAAGAGGCTGAGCTGCTTGTGTCCTCAGCGGTAGAGGTCTTACAGAACGCTATCAGGGAGACACTGTCTGGACAGCTTGGAGTAATTAACCTGAGTTACAATATATTAATCTTCTCGAAAAGCCTCTAATAACACCACATTTGCCTAACAGGCACCTTGTAATGCCCAACTGATAATGGCCTGACACTCCACAAGTACAAATGCTAGTTTTACTAGGATTCAATAGAATTCTTTGGATATATATTATCTCCAGGTAAGGACTACAAGTGGATCTGAAGAAAGCAGTGGCTATTCAGAACGTGCATGTTTCCAGGAACCAGAGGTCCGCAGCTTCTTCGATATGGCCACCTATTGCGGAAGCTTTATCCTTAACCTCGCCACTTTATCCGAGCCACTATGGGCTCTTACCAAGACTGGTGCATCCTGGGAGTGGAGTCAGGCTGCCAACATGGCCTTCAAGGATATTCAAGATGCCGTCATGGACAAAGTCACTCTGGCATTACTTCCACCCGAGGAAGAAAACAGAGCTGATGTTGGATGCCAGCTGGGTAGGGCTAGGGGCGGTGCACCTGCATGAAGACTCAAAGAGAGAGTGGCTAGAAGTAGCGTATGCCAGCCGAGCACTCTCAGAAACAGAAATGAGGTTTGCGCAGATCGAGTGTTAGGCATTGGCAATAAGGTGGGATATGTCAACATTTTCTGTGGCCAGGAGTTCCAAATAGTAATGGATCACAAGCCCCTGTTACCCTTATTCACTGGCAATACCAAGTTGGCCTCTCTCCAGATCGAGAGATAAACCATTAAATTGCAAGCATACACCTTCAATATTTGTTACCGTCCAGGGGCGAACAATCTCCCTGGCTATTTGTCACGCCACCCTGTGCAGGACAGGATCAAGAAGTCACTTCAAGAAGAAGAACATAACCATTCAAAATGCCTGTCCCAAAGCTCTGATCTTGAGGAGCTGAATGAAGTTATGATGATGTCCGAGAAAAGGCTGGTGAGGGCAAAAGAAGCCTTAGCCCAGAGGCAATGGCAACATTTCCTAGCTGGGGCAAGAACGTTAACCCCTGAAGACCAACTGACACGACAGAAACTATGGAGAGTCCGACATGAACTCAATGAGGTTTAACACAGACTTTTACTGTGGAGTCAGTCATTTATTACCCTCAAGGAGCTATGGAAGAGGGTAATCAATCTTACTCATCGAGGGCACCAAGGGAGGCCCAGAAAAATTCCTGTCTCCACAGGAAAGTGTGCTTCCCTGGCATGGATGCCCTTGTGAATAAAGCAGTACAAGTGTACCACTCAAGTGTGATCTGTCACCAGCTACGATCCTGATGGAAAAACTAAGGGCCTCATTTACAATATTTTGACGCACAGCAGCACAGCAAGTCTTCCTGCCGCACTGCTGTGTGTCAAAATAAAAGAGCAGGAATGCACTGTGTCTACAAGATACAAAATATTCCTGTCCTCCTTATCTTGTGCCGGAGCACAAACGGCAGAGGTGCGCCAAGGTTGACACCATGCATCAATTTGTAAGGGTGTCTGCACTGAGGGATGATTGTTTTTGTGCAGGTAGGGACACCTTCCTGCACAAAAACAATCTTTAAAAGCATTTTCCTCTTTCTATCCGTGCTGCAGAATACAGCACACATCGAAAGAGGAAAATACAAGGAATAATTCTCCTTGTTGCTCTAAATAATGCCTCACCTGGGAGGGGAAGCATTCTGATGCATTTCCAGGTTTAGAAAATGTTGTAAATCTGGGAATGCGTCAAGTTCCATGGATGTTGCGAGGGAACACCCACAGCAGTACCCATGGAACGCCCCTTTCACGCCGAGTTAGGCATGAAAGGGAAACATATTTACAAGGCCATGAAATGCCACGCAGGGTGACTTTACAAGGTATTGTAAATATGGGGAATCTCCTTGCGCTGCTGGTGGGTCAATAAAAGTGATACACCAGTGGCACAATGGGCTTGTAAATGAGCCCCTAAGTCATTAACCCTGAGCCAAACTCAGCATCAATTTCAGAAGCTTCCCTGCTGGGAGAACAATAGTAGTGATCATAGACTTGTACTCCAAATTTCCCATAGTGGAAGTAGTGGTGTCAACTGCATTGCCTCACATCAAATCAATCCTGGACAAAACATTTGCATTGTTAGGCCTACCAAAGGGAGTAAAATCTGACAACGGCCCACCCTTCTAAGGGCTCGAGTTTCAAGAATACCTTGCATCTCTAGCTTTCAAGCATTGGAAAATAACCCCACAATGGCCACAGGCCCACCGGGAAGTAGAAAGGTTTATGAGGACCCTCTCTGCATCGGGGTCGAACAAGGTGAGGATGCGAAGTGCTGTCTACACAAATTTCTCAATGCATACAACAAACCCCTCAAAGCAATATCATCTGCGCTCCCGCTCACCTCCCATTTATGAAGTCCCCTTAAGACTATATCCCTTCCAGCCCAGAATGGCGACGGGTGGACATCCAAAATGAAGCAACTCAAGTCCAGCGGGACATCACCGATGAGAAGGTGAGCGCCCGCCGGAGAGCCCGCTATCCCACCCTGCGGGCTTGGGATCCCATGGTCATCAAAGATAGCTATCCGGGCTGGAAGTTCCGAAATCCGTATGAGTTAGAAATCTGGAAGGTGGTCAAGAGTAATGGCACCATGATTACAGCTCAGCCAGGTGGTCGAATGGTAACCAGGAACTTCCATTGTTTCAAAGTGGTAATGACTGCCCCAGAGAACATGTGTGGAGGAGGAGGAAGCTGCAGAAGGGCCAAGATGCATGGAGACAGCGTTCTCTCAGGAAGTGATCTGGAAACAGCTGTCATCAGCAGAGGGCGAGGGACACAGAGCTTGTGGCCCAGAGAGCCGAGAGGCTTTGCAGGACAGCACAATGAGCAATGGATCCTCAGGGCAAGGACACGATAACAGCTCCTGGAGCCAGAGGTATGGTTTCCAGCTGAACCCCGCCTGAGCCAGAGACTCAGAGTCTTTATGTGCAAAGTCTGGTCCGAGTGACTCAGCATTTCTGTTGGACTTTCGTCAAGAATGGGAGGGATGTAGAGAACCATCCGGCCTCTAACAGACAAACTATCCACTCTAGACACTCCCCGGCCCGGGCGCTGCCCGAGGTTATAAACAAATGGGAGTAAGGTTGCTCATGGCTTTTGCTGACACTATATACATGGTGTGCTTATCTTATTATCTCTAGCGCAGCGCACTTACTTGCAAGCCGGCCTGACCAGCATGATTGGCCCACTACAAGAGCCACAAAAACGTCCCATGTATGACCTTTCAGATCAGTCCTTCGGACACTGTCTGATTTCCATATAGGACGGTCCGATTCTGTGTGTACAGAGATGTGGCCTGTCAGCCAGCCAGACGCCACTCTGTGATGTGTGTACATTCATGAGTTACTCGAGGAGATTCGGGGATAGGCACACATTCCTTACGAGCATTTCAACCAGAGTAATTTCAAATATTATTAGGCGGGCATACAATTTATTACATGCAGCGCCAGACACCTTAAGACATTTGCTAAAATTGGAGACTTTCAGAGAGGAAGCGACTGGGTATGTTTGTAATAGGAATATGGTGAAAGCCTTTGAGGTCCCTCAATGCACGGTCACACTTTTACAGCAGTGGTCCCCAGCACACCTGAAATTGTTTTTAAAACATTTGGCCTCTAGAATCAGCTTTGAATCTGATAAAGAACACTGCAGTCAATTGAAACACTATAAACGGTTTGCAGAACAAATAGAATTTAAAACCTATGCTCCCTATTTGCGATTTCAATTAAAGCATGGAGTAAGGCGTTGTATTCTACTCTTACGCTTGGGTATACTCCCATTAACCACTTTTTTAGCAAATTGGGATGGTACTAATAATCCCAAAGGTTTATGCGAATTATGCAAAGGTGGCCAACAAGATTTTCTACACGTTTTAATAATATGTCCTAATGTGAGCCTAGTTGAGGCTCGTCAACGTTATATAACCCCAATGCAATTAAAGTATAACACAGTCTCTGCCTAAGACCTAATCAAATTGTGTAATTCTCCCATTAATGAATTTGTCTGTCATAATCTGTTTAAGTTTTTAAAAAGCTTTTTCAAGCTGTTTTAAGTTATAAGCACAAAACCAAAGATGTCACCATATCTAATCCTATCGAATGCTGTATGAGTAGGTGGTAGAATATTGCTACTGTGCCAACTTGTAGTGAGCCCAAAAAAGCAAAAGTCTTTTATCTAATCATTTTTATGAGTATCTAAAATTATTTTAATTCTGTATTTGTTGATCTCAGTTGAGGACTGGATCAAATAACATTTTTACTGAATTATACTGAATTATTGTGGTGTGCTGGCCGGCTCTGCATCCATGGTATGTTTGTGCCTTTCATTGGCTTCATGGAGCAGATGAAATACATTTCGGGGCACATGTTGGTGAATACTGATCTAGACACATTACCAGGAATAATCATCTTATATGGTGTTTGACAGACATAGGGGCAGATTTACAAGCCCCTTGCACCACTTTTGCGTCACTTTTCCCATGTTAAAAGTGACGCAAAAGTGGCGCAAGGGGCTTGTAAATCTGCTCTATAGTATTCTGAATTTCGAGTGTAGTAAATAGGAGTAATATGGAATGTGTCACAACAATAATGTGACAGTTTTTTCGGAATTACCAGTTTGCTCTTTTTCCACTGCCTAGAGCATGAAAAGTGTGCCTACTAGTTGGTAACATCTTTATAAATTTCCGCTCTTGCAGAAGAAACACTTATACTTAGGGCCAGTGGGAGTATGCAATTCTGTCACGTTTCCCCCCATAATTATGGATCTACCACACGTGAACCATCATCTGCAGAATAATTTGCAGAATTTAACGCCAAAAATTATTTGTAGCCCAAACAGATCAAAAGTTACTAAAAAAACACTGCCACCCAGGTTGCTGTGGTGTGGCATTCCCTTTGCAAAGGACAACTGGTCACCCTTCAGTTGCTGATAGCTCTATGCAAGAGTTAAACCTACAGTAAAGAGATGGGAGCTTTGTCCAGATGGGGTTAACATAAGCAAAATGACAAAGTAATGACACAAAATGTTTTATTATGACGCATAATTACCTTTTGTTACAGACTCATTTTGTCAATCCTGCTGCATAAATTGTTGCTCTCCTGCACATAATGCCAGCGGCCATGCCTATACTCCACGTGACTCATCCGCAAAAACCTTGAGTGTGTTTATGCTTAACCGTTCACAGCGTTTAGTTCATACTTTTTCCAGGAATTTGGCACTTTCTTCCAATCCTGGCAATTTTCATGGCTTTTGGCACACTGAAATACAGAGTCTCTCTGTTTATTATTGATGAAAATCAGAAATCTATGCATTTTGGACATCAGGTATCATATGTTATCAAACCACTTCCACACCAATAGTTGTTGTACAGCTGGCAGGTGTGGCATGATAATATAGAGTGGAACCTTTTAATAAATTAGTGTACAACCATCAAGAGGATGTGGTCTAACGGCTTGGGCAATCGATCTCAAATTTGGGGAACTGGGTTCGAGTCTGGCCAAAGACGCTCAACATCCTGCGAATCTGGGCAGATCACTTATCCACCAAAAATGAATGTGTCTTGGTGTAACGCAACTGGTGCGCATGTAAAGTGCTCTGATACCTTCGGGTCAAGTTTGTGCTATATAAAATTCCAGAAAAAAACAAAAAAAGTTTGCCCTCATAAATCATAGCATCTGTTGTAAGTTATATTTAGGTTTGGAAAAATGATGGACTGACTGATCTTCAACAATATGCCCATTCCACGGCTATCAACTTTAGAAAGAGAATGGCTTTATTACAAGCTCATGGTCACTTTCAGTTCTGACTTGTGCCTTGAGATTGTTAACTGGTAACCAGACTGCCATGCTTCTCGGATAATAATGCACCCGCAGATTTCTCAGGCCAGAAGTGAAGATGTAAGTAGCATGAGAGTCACTCAGTTCCAAATCTCCATCCCACTTGCAAGCTGAAAGCCATGGATCCATCTTTTGCCAGGATTAGTAGGCTAACAACAATGTTCCCTCTAGGCTGTGAGTCTCTAAATCATTGGTGTTTCACTTTAGTTGTCATACAGAGAAAAGGATGGAAAGCATGGGCTCACACCATCATGAGAAGCATATAGAAATGCAAAGGTCAGAAGGTTGCTTGCATGTAAAATGCATTAACACCTTAGCATTAGGGGTATTTATTGCTTTTATTATGATCATGTAGTAATGCAAAATAAGTAAATGCGAGCTTGCTACCCCAAGTTTCTTGACTTTGCCTGATTGACATCAGACATAATAGAAACCCTGGCCAAATTCACCATGAATATTTTGTGCTCTGATATTTTTTTTGGGCAGGACAACCTAGACCAGGAGATCATCACTACCTGCAGCCTTCTCCATGCCACCAGGAAAGAGATGATGGCAGGTGCTGGGGAGAACATTAGACCATGATGCAGTTGGTATGTGGCAAAAGGACAGAGGATGTGAATGGGGTATCCATTTGCACTGAGTTACTGCAACCCGCAACACCTTCCGGAATGGGTGTTAGGAAAGAAGCAGAGGGCCATATTATCAAGAACGGTGATAACATTATCGCCACTTTAGCAGCAGGAAACTGCCGCTAAAGAGGCAATAAGGGGCTTGATATTATGCCCTTGAGAATTCCCATAGAAGCCCAGGTTCTAGTGTGAAGGACATCAGACCTGGACTTTTAAGGGAATTCTCAAGGGCAGATTATCAAGCCCCTTATTACCGCTTTAGCAGCAGTTTTCTGCTTCTAAAGCGGCGATAATGTTATCGCCGTTCTTGATAATATGGGCCAGAGTGTCTTGATAGAGGCAGAGTGCATGGCAGGGCAGGGCTAACCAGCCCATGATGCCATGTGGTGGTGGGGCGGAAAATGGGGTAAGCAGATAGAGAAATTAGGTGGGGAGCCGCACACTGTGGAGGCATGCAGGTAGAAAATGTGTATTTGTCACAGTGACAGTGGGCTCAGTGCAAGGGGCAGGGACGTTGCCTGCAGAGACCCAACGGAGCAGCATAAACATTTACAGCTGCCCCTTTCTGTTTTATTTGTAAATTTGCAGGCTTTGCTGAGCTGAATTCATCTCTTTTACATTGCAAGTAGTTATTGAGCCATATCTGTAGCATAGACCAACGACCTCCTATGTTTAAAGTATACAATGTAATTGTTTCTACTACTTTGCCATTTTCCCTCACTGCAGCACCTCCACCACCCTATCCCCATTGGGCCATCAGTAGATATCCTACCTCACATCCTCAGTTCCCATGATCCTGAAACTGCTTCTTCACTGATGATTCTCATAATCCTCCTTTTTCGATTGCATATCATGTAGGCATTTTTCGTATTCATGTATGAATCGAGAGGCCTCTGCTGCTGCTGTCTCTGACTCATCTGACGTGGCTTCTAGCTGTTGCATTCTATTTGTCATTGTCTCACAAATCTTTGAAAACTAGTGGTTATAAGGTCTGAGGATTTCGTTTTACATTTTTCAAGCTCTTACAATCATGCCTAATCTCCTCACTGTGGGTGGCAATTATCTGTTAAACAGCAGGCAAAGTGGGTTCATTTGATGGTTGTGTGAGCGCCCCAGATTCACTTTGATTGAGCAAAAGCTCAGCCTTTCCTTTACCTAATTACAACTCAGAGTGAGGTGTGAAATTTAAAGCAGATTGATTCCTCTGCCTTCACTTGCTTCATTTTCCTCCTCTAATCCACCCGAGAGAGACAAACATTGTCATGCAATGTCCACTTGAGCCGTCCCTTCCAGTTTGCCAGACACCTTAGCCATAAGTTCCTTTTGGGTGTCCCCCAGAGCTTTTAAAAGTTGTGGCCCTCCGGAAATAATTGTGAGTGACCTTTGCACATGGCTACTTAACATATCTCCAAGTATACCAAAAACAAAGCTAATATGTGCAAGATACTATTTCTTTTTGTAAGTTCAAGTTTATTGAAACCAAGCATAATAAAAATAGAGACAGAAACAATGCATTAAAACAATATAAAGTCTTATGAAAACAGAAGAGATATAACGCATATGAATAAAGTAACGGAATCAAAAAAACGCTTATATCTAAATCAAGAAGAAAGAAGGGAAAGTGAAAATAAAACAGTGTAAAATAGTTAATTAAGGCAATATAATAAAATATAACAAAATATAACATCGTATGCGAATAAATAAAGCAGTATGTATAAATATAAAATATAAAATGAGTCACAAAATAATCGAAAATGAAGGAAAATCTTAGAGAAAAGACAACCAAAATATTATCATTGAGGTTTACGAACTTCATCTGACAAGTTATTGCGGGATATAACGGTGGTGGAACTTGAGGGAGAGGGCGATGAGAGATAGGTAGTAAGTGGAATTCACAATAAACCCCTCTTAACAGCGAGGGAAACAGGGGAAACAAAGTTGGTACCAAGTCTATGGTGAAAGCAAATAGCATTCCACCAAGCAGAGTAAGTGACTTTAGTTGAGTCTTTCCAGTTAGAGGTAATCAGGTGGAAGGCAACAGCTAAAAATAAATCGAGTAATTTGAAGTGGGAAGGGGATAGAGGCAAGTCTGGAGATAGGGAACCCAATAGGACATTAGAGGGGGAGAAGGGGAGATTTATAATAAAAATAAGGTTAATACGGAGCCAGATTGAGAACCAAAAGGAGACAATGTGCGGGCATTTAAATAACATATGGGGGCCGATTCTGATCCGTTAAAATTACCGTCCGTACAAATCGCATCCGGAGCCATCTCTGTACGACTCGTACACACGCCGTACGACCCGACGAGTACGATCCAGACTGGGGTATCAGGACGCGAGTCGTACGGTCCACGTCAGGTAAGGGCGATTCGTACGGGAAAGCGCACAATCACATACACACCGTATGGCGCATACCCCCCATGATCGCAGGGTTACCGCGCGTACCCCTGCGATCATGGCGGGTATGCGCCGTACACCCAGCGTACATGGGGTACGTGCCATACACCCAGCTTACATGGGGTACGGTGCGTACCCCATGTACGCTGAGTGTAAGGTGCATACCCCCCATGATCGCAGGGGTATGCGCCATACCCCTGTGATCATGGGGGGTACTCGCCGTACCCGGGGGGGGCGTTCCCTACCTGTTTCGTGGCAAACTCTGCTTTTACGGCTGTTTTCAGCTCCCGTAGAAAGAGGGTCGTACGGTGCGTACCCGACACGTATCGTACTTGCTGGGTCTTATAAACCAGCCACGAACCGTACAGATGTCGCGTACAGCAGGTTCCGAGTGAGACTCGTACGGGGATATGATTCGTACGGTCTCTGTACGATTCGTACAGAGTCCAGCTCCTGGTACGAATCGTACTTTGCCGTACATATGGGGGACGTTGCAGGGTACGATTCATACGGGAAAAACGCTCCGATCGGCTATTCGGAGCGCTTTTTACCGGATCGGAATCGGCCCATGGAGTAGGTCCGCATACTGGCAATGGCAGGTCCAATATTGAGAGGAGAGATCAGGGGAAAACCAAGCCAGCTTTTTCGGGGAAAATAATAAACGTTGGTAAATAAAGTAAAGGGTTTGAGTAGTGTTGGCAGCTCGTGAGGTCTTATGAATCTTCAACCATAATTTATCCCATAAAGAGATGGGCCAAGTTACTGACAGATCCTGTTCCCAGGCAAATTCAGATTTTGATTTAAGCCGCACAGGAGGTGTTAAAATACAAGTGTAAATGCGAGAGGCCGAGGGAGAGGCGTCCAGAAGTGGGAAAATAGTGGAGCAGGAGGAAGGTAAATCAGGAGAGAGGGGAAGAGATTGAAGATATTGGAGAAGAGCCGGAAGAAGAAGATCATATTGCTTCCAAAAATAAGTAGGAAGATGAAATTGTGATTGGAGATCAGCAAAAGTTTGGGGAACGTTATCAAGCAGTAGTTGGGAGATCAATAGTAATCCTTTGGATCTCCAAGATTTCCAGAAAAAAGAGCGGTTTTTGATACGGAGTAGTTTACTATGCCATATGGGTTGCAGAGATAAAGATGAAAGAGAAGGTTAAGAGGAGGGTAATAGGGGAGTTAATAGATGGCGTGTATGGGCAATGACAGGAGACTGTAGGAAAGAAGCATTAGCAGAAAAAGCAAGAGTTTCAGAAAAATCGAATGGTGAGATATGAGATATTTCCAAGGATAACCAACTGGAGGGTGAGTAGGGAGGTCATTAGATAGCCAACGAGAAGCTTGTTTGAGGATAAAAGAATAATGATAGGATTTAAAATGCCGGAATTTAAGACCCCCAGTTGTCTTAACTTTTTTAAGAGAAGATAAAGCGATCCGTGAGGGTTTATTTTTCCAGAGAAATTTCAATATTATTGAATCCAATCTTTTAAAATAATAACCAGGTATACAAACAGGTATCATGGAAAGTGAATAAAGAATGATCGGGGCCAACATCATTTTAATTTAATCTAATCTACCCCACCATGAGAGAAACAAAGGATGCCATCTGGTAATAGAATCAGTCAATTTTTTAGTGATAGAATCAAAATTAGCTTTTAAGGTGTCTGAAATATAGGGAGAGAACCACAATCCTAAATATTTAACTTTGGTCGGTTGCCAGGAGAAACGAGTGTGGTCAAAATAATGACGAAGACATCGGACATTAAGGAGTAGGACTTCACACTTATCACGGTTAAGACGATAGCCTGAGACTGACGAAAAAACGTCAACCTGACTAAGAAAAGAAGGTAAAGAGGATTCGGGGTTGGAACAATACAAAAGGATGTTGTCGGCATAGATGGACAATTTAACTTGATTAGGACCTGGATTAAAGCCGGTGATTTGAGTGTCCTGCCGTTTTTTAGTCAGAAATGGCTCTAATGCTACAATCTATACTAATATAATAAAGAGAGAGCCCAAACCTTTGAGGTGGGTAATCTCAGGAACCACAGCACCAATCACAACACCCAATACAGAGTTGGAAAGGGCAGTTGCAGCAGAAGGACATAGGCTATGTAGACGCCCACCATATACATTTAAAAGGTAAAAGAACAGTGCCAGCAAAGTAGTTCCTTGTGGGCGTGTCTGCGTTGTGCTGTGGGCATGTACTGGGGGTGTGACAAATGCTGGGGGCGTGTGGTACGTTCCACCCTTCATGCCATGTCTCATATCGTGTGCTAATCCCACCCTGCTCCCTTTAAATACCCCTGCACCCCATAATCATAACCCACCCTTACTCCTTAAAATACCCCAACACCCTTAAAAACTAACCCATCTTAACCCTATAAATATACCCCGTACCCCAAAACCCAAACCTATCCCTAAACCCTAAAAATACCCCTGTACCCCAAAATCCAAACCTAGCCCTGAACCCTATAAATACCCCTGTACCTCAAACCCCAAACCTACCCCTGAACCCTAAAAATACCCCTGTACCCCAAAACTCAAACCTAGCCCTGAACCCTAAAAATACCACTGTACCCCAAAACCCAAACCTACCCCTGAACCCTAAAATACTCCTGTACCCCAAAACCCAAACATAGCCCTGAACCCTTAAAATACTCATGTACCCCAAAACCCAAACCTACCCCAGAATCCTAAAAATACCCCTGTACCCCAAAACCCAAACCTAGCCCTGAACTCTAAAAATAACCCTGTACCCCAAAACCCAAACCTACCCCTGAACCCTAAAATACCCCTGTACCCAAAACCCAAACCTAGCCCTGAACCCTAAAAATACCCCTGTACCCCAAAACCCAAACCTAGCCCTGAACCCTTAAAATACCCATGTACCCCAAAACCAAAACCTACCCCTGAACCCTAAAAATACCCCTATACCCCAAAACCCAAACCTAGCCCTGAACCCTAAAAATACCCCTATACCCCAAAACCCATACCTATCCCTAAACCCTAAAACTACCCCTGTACCCCATAACCCAAAACTATATCTGAACCCTTAAAATATCCAAACACCCCAAAACATATGCCTAAGTATCCCAAAACATATACCCCTATACCCATACTTACCTTATCCAAACTTTAAAAAAACATGCTTTTACCATTCATGCATTTACAACGAATTTTGTTGTAAATGTATGCATGGTAAAAACATATAAAATGTAATGCCATGCGTTATAATGGCATTGCGGAGTCATGGTACTTTCGTAATAAAAGTATGCAGAGTGATGGTATGCGGAAAGAAAGCCCAGAATAATGGGTCTTTACCCTCCCCCGGTAAGTACATTGGTGGCACGGCGGCCCACATCTCCAGCAACATACTCATATTTTTTCACCACCCATTTGAAAAATGCACAGGTCTCTCTCATTGATGGCCAACACCGACATGCACTTTTAGACACACCTCCCGCCACAAGTTCTAGAATTGCGAACTTTAGAGCTGGAAAGCTACTTTTGAATCTTAGCATCAGCTCAACATCCTGTGATTCCAGGCAAATCACTTTGTCTCCCCGTGCCTACCACAAATGAATGTGTTCTTCTGTAATGTAAATTGTGCTCATACCATGTTGTCGAGTTCGATCTATATAATATTGCAAGGAAAAATAAAGTAGGGAAACTCGAGTTCATACACTACTGAACGCGCACTCTTAAGTGCATTAGCAGTGCACTGGGAATCGGAGCGTTTCACAGGCCTGTCACAGATAAGAAATGCTATCAAAAGGAAATCCTACAAAACAATTTACTACTGGCCGGCAGCAATTCATACCTGGACAACGTCGGGACGGGCTGCTAGTAAACAATAAAGGGGATAGGTGGCAGCCCTGGCGGACTCCTCTGGAAAGGGAAAAGTAGTCAGAAACTTTCCCATTAGCAAAAATAGAAGCTCTGGGACCGGAGTATAAAAGGGAAATAAGGGAAATCAATTTGGGAGGGAAACCAATCCATGAAAGGGCACGAAACATGAAATCCCAACTAATCCGATCGAGCGCTTTTTCGGCATCTAATGTAATGGCCGCTAGTGGTTAATGTAAAGAAGAAGCTTTACTAAGGACATTGAAGAAGACTCTAGAATTGTCAGAGGACAAACGCCCTTTGACGAAACCAGACTGTTCAGGGCCAATGAGTTCGGGTAAAATGGGTCAATGCGTAAGGCAAGGAGCTTGGCAAAGATCTTATAGTCCGTATTCACAAGGGAGATAGGATGGTAATTCTTACAAAAAGAGGGGTCTTTATTATCTTTGGGGATCAAACAAATCATAGCATCTTGTAAAGTACCTTGGGAAGAGCCGTTAGCAATAAAATAATTAAATAAAAGGAGTAAATGTGGGAGGAGAAGTTTCGAAAAATGGGCATAAAATTCAATAGTATAGTAATCTGGGCCAGGAGCCTTACCACGTCCGAGAACTGAAACTGCATGAGAAATTTCTAATAGGGTTATATCTGATTCGAGTGAAGCAAAGTCCACATGGGATGAAGGAGGAGAAGCGAGTGATTGAAAGTAAGAGGATAAATCAGAAGGAAGGGGTTGAGTTTCAGGAGTATAGAGGTGTTTATGGAAAGTAACGAATTGCTGCAAGATATCCTCATCCTTAAAATGGGATTTGCCGGTAGATTCTGTTATGGAGGCAATTCGGGTTCTGTCTTGACGAGTTTTCAGGTAATTAGCCAGGAGCTTTCCCATCTTGTTTTGACCCCCATAGTAACGAGCGCTGCATTTTAAAAGAAAGGAAGCCGCAGCATCAGTAGATAGTTTGTTGAAAGCAACCTTGGCAGTGATGAGATCTTTCAGAGAAGAGTCTGTGGGATATTGATAATAGGAATATTCTAACCGTTTAATTTTAGCAAGGAGAAGGGAAGATTGTTGTTCAAAACACTTTTTCTTCTGAGAGACATAGTTAATTATAAAGCCTTGAGCGGTTGCTTTAATGGAATCCCATATCATAGTCGGAGAGGAGTCAGAAGAGGTATGTGTAGTGAAGAAGTCTTCAACAAAAGCACTGAATTGACCAGAGAATTTAGGATCTGCAAGAAGGGAGTTATTAAAACGCCATCTGCCAGAGGAAGGAGAAAAAGGGATCAGATCTAAATCAACAGTGACTGGGGCATGATCAGATATCAGGATGGAACCTATTTCTGAGGCAAGGGTACATTGGACAAGGGACTTACTGAGGAAAAGGTAATCAATGCGGGACTGTGTTTTATGAGGAGGGGAGAAATAACTATATTCCTGGAGGTCAGGGTGACAAAGCCTCCAGATATCAATCAGGGATTTACGCCGAATGGCAGAGGTGAATTGAGTCTGCATTTTGGACTGGCCAAATTTAACCGGGGAATGTCTATCTACGATGGGGTCATGGTCTTGATTGCAATCACCACCAAAAATACCATATTTATCATCAAGAGAGATTAATTTGTCAGAAATGAGAGTCCAAAAATTATTGTCAACAGAAACTGGGGCATAGACATTAAAAATCACTAGAGGTTCATTGTCAACTAATAATTTGGTAATCACCCAGCGACCATCAGAATCAATTTCCTGATGAGTAGTAGAAACAGTAAACTTTTTGTGAACAAGAATAACAACACCATTCTTCTTCCCTAAAGCTGGGGAGGAGAAAACATTGCCAACCCAAAGTTTTTTTAGCTTAGAAGCTTCTAAGTCTGAGAGGTGGGTCTCTTGTAACATGGCAATGTCAGTTTTGAGACTAGCCAAATGGGAAAGCACTTGTTGTCTTTTAATAGGGTTATTTAATCCTTTAACATTCCATGAGGTGACTCTGAATGTGACCAAGAAGAAGTAATCATTTTGATACAAAAAGCATACAATGCAATAAGCACATTTAAAACTGAAGTATATGATGAATAAAAGAGAATAGAACCAGAAATAGAGGAAAAATTAAAAGAATACTTTTTATAATAAGGAAAGATCAAGAAAAGGAAGAAGAGAGTGAAAGAGAGGGAGAGAGAGCAATGAAAAAAGAGAGGAGAGGAGGAAGAGATGGGAAAGACTAAAGAGAGGAAAAAAAGGAAAGAGAAAAGGGCAAGTTCAGAAGGTGCAAAAGGAAATAGTAAGAGAAGAGTACATATGAACAACAAAAGGAGTATATAAAACTGAGAACATACCTACAGGAGGGGAATTCAAGGAGACGAGGGGAGGGAAGGAACCAGACGGGGCGCACAGTACAACCAGGACCAAGCAGAACGGGGGACCGGGAGGCATCACGTCAGGAGGAGGAAAGAACTATGGGAATAAAAACAATAACGATATATGAGACATTAATGTATAGACAAAACACAAGGGAATAACAAGACAATCAATAATGCGACAAGGCGGGTAAAACAACATCATGAAAGAAAAAAAACGTATAATTAGCCAGTATTTGAGGAGGAAGTCGGTGTGGTGAGAGTTTATGGAGCTTTGAAGGTGGAGCGGATCCTCATAAGTCGTTGTCCTGTTGTTATAGGTGACTCTAAAGTGGCAAGCGTGAGAGGGTCCATATCGAGCGCCCATTGCTCGAAGAGCGGATCTCATGCTGAGGAAAGCCTTCCTTCTATGCGCTGTAGCTTTGGCGTAATCCTGGGCAAAAAATAAGGTAGATCCAGACCAGGTGACACGTTGGGAAGACTTGGCAGCGGAAAGAACTTTTAATAAGTCTGTGTATTCCAAGAAATATAGGATCACCCCTCTTGGCTTCTGTGAGGGAGAAGCAGATGAGGAAGGGTGGCCCAATCTGTGCGCTCTCTGGATGTTAAGCATGGTGCCATCCGGCATATGGAGGACTTTGGGAATAAAATATTTGAAAAACGTTACGGGGTCGGACCCCTCCTGCCCCTCTGCAAGTCTGTAAATACGGAGATTATTGCGCCTATTGCGATTTTCAAGCTCCTCGACTTGGCGCTGGAGAGTAGAGACTTGAGATTGTAGAAGAGAAAGCTTGTCGCAAGTAGCAGTAATGGAAGAGATAGAGTGCTCACCTGCAGTGACTCTGTTATTGAGTTGCTTTCCAAGTGTCCGTGAGGACTTGTAGTTTTGTATTAGTTTCTTCCATAAAAGGGCGTAATGCCCTAATCTCTTCCAATAAAATCTCCAATGAGACAGTTGACGATGATTTTGGCGGAGACGGTGGACTCTGCTTAAGGCGTTTAGTCAGGGACTTCCCTGAGGACGCCGAAAAAGGGTCAGGACCCGCCATATCGTCCACTGGAGGAAACGTTGAAAAGTCTTGTACGTGGGAGAATTCGGTGAAAAGCTTTGAATTCTTGATAAAGATGTGCTTATTAGGTGGCTTCGTAGGAAGAGTGCCTTTAGTTCTGCCCATAAAGAAGATCGACAAAAGCGGTACCAGATAAATGAAGGGATCTGTGAGGAGCAAGAAGCCGCAAAATGGCCGCCGCTATTAAGTCAGTCAGAAGAGGCACAGAGAAAAACCTGGAGACATGTAGGAAAAACTAAACGATATCCAAAGAGAGAGAGTCAACCAGGAAGAATAATAGCGGTAGAAGCAAAAGTACCACAGTCTTTCAGGAAAACATCGAAAGTCGGTGTGTCAGCGCTGGTGGAGAGACAAAATGGCGGTCGCGAAGCAGCGACAATGACAAGATAACTCACATCGTCTATAAAGTTGTTATTTCGCAGATAAAAAAGACCGCAACAGACTGAAGAGGAGGAGTAGATGTTCCGACGTCCTCACATCTCGGTTACAGCGCTGGAGCAGCACGAGAAGCTAGTAGTCGCTCGGAGTTCCCGAGGAGCTTCACCCGGGCACTGCCATTCCCGTCGGGCGCTAAGCCACAGGCAAGATACTATTTCTAATCACATCTGCAATCCAGAAACCACTAACAGTTGATGCATACCTAGGAAATGTTACAGAGACGCTGGATGTGCTTCTGTGCCCCCTAAGTATTAAAATGAGAGGACAAAAAATATTTAATCTTGCAACACTTTCTAAGTATATAGATGTTCCGCTGTCACCCTAATGTAGTTGTCCTCTAAAAAAATACATTTCATGTAAAGACAAAAATGTACTCAAGTGCAAAGTTCATATGGATATGCAAATGATCTGCTCAGGCTCTATTAGTACCTCTAATATTTCCACCTTTTCAAAGCATTACTGTCCCTCTGTTGTTATCTCCCATGAAATAAATAATAAACTCAAACTCTGTCTCTCTTTGACAACATTTAAAGGCCCTTACAATACTAGTTGTCCTGGCTGCTGATCTAAGATATTTTCACTTTCAATGCTGCAGGATTTGCAGTTCATTAATAATATTAATCCTGTAAACAATTGTTTTAAATGTAAAACATTTACTATATGAGAGCAAACATATGAAAATAACTATGAAAATATATTCCAGACCTCAGTGTTGAACAGAAACCTGATTTTGGCCTCTTCTCATTTATAAAGTGAACATGTTTTGAACTGAAAGAGGCTGACCTCTAGTTACAGGATATAGTCCTGCATCTTCTGGCAGAGAACTGTACTTGCTACTCATGACTTGTTCTACTTATATTTAATGGAATGAATCCGTAAGTCAGGAAATTAGGCCCTATTTATTCCTTAAAAGAGAATCCTCCCGTTAGAAGCTGTGGCCCTGCACCCTCTATTTCTTTTTGTGCTTTACTATTGGAAGACATAGGGCCTGATTTAGAGATTCGCGGATGGGTTACTCCATCACAAACATGAGGGATATCCCATCTCACTTATTCTAAAGTGCCATAGGATAATAATAGACTTGTAATCAGTAAGATCATTATAGCGTATACAAAAGCCTCCTGAAATCTCCGCACTTTGTTGGCTTTTTGACAACATTGAGTTTCTTTGAGTGTGCTTTGATGGAGGAAATGGAACTCCGTCTATCATTAAATCCCTTGATATCTCTCTGACTTAGGGTTATGAAATGCACTGGTGTAGCTATTGATGGTGCAGCAGGTGCAGTGGCATCAGGGCCCAGGGCTGTGAGGGCCCTCTGCAGCTTATGTTTTTTTTTTACCAGGCAGCATCAAAATAAGACACACAAAGGAGAAGGGACCAAATCCCCCTCCTCTCAGATGTCACGTTAATCATGATCATGTGCTTGAACCAAGGTGCACTTTGAAGAAACCCCACCCACTCACACAAGCACACATAAATATTCCACCCACGTTGTGTGCACATGCATGTCCTGCCATTGATTGAAGAACCACTAATTAAACACCCTATCCTGTGTTTCTCAACCCTCATATTGAGGAGTATTATGCAGTAGACATCATAGAAACTATCGCCATGGGCAAATTAAATATTTACCTTTTTACAGAGACATGATGAACTCTAACCTTTTTGCCCTTGCTAAACATCCTTATCCCTAAAGTCTATAATACATAACACATAAACGGCGCATACATTAAAATGGTGGAGTCCTAAACCATCCAATCAATCAATCAATCAAAATATTTTATCAGCTCTAATGAGGCATAAAAGTCACATCACAAGAAGAATATACATTAATTAATACATATTTAAAAAACATTGAAAATACTTGATGAAAACAGTAGAGTATAAAAGGCTTAAATAAAATCACAGGCATCCAATAAAGTGATAAAGCATACGCATTTGAATTTTCAGTACTTTGATGTTGATGTTAGGGAGTTTAAAAGATAGTTAAAAATAGCATAGACAACACCTAAGTTTACCAGACCCTTCAAGTAAGAGAAGGCAACAGTATGCAGTCTAGAGCCCAGTGCTTGGCGTTGCAAGAACTGTCTTCTTTGTCAGGAATAAAATGTTCAAAACAAAGTAAAGTGAAGCGTACTTTGATTGGCTGGGGTTTCACAGTGATAAGTGGGCAGGGTTGAAAACCAGGTGCCTTTAGTATGGAAAGGAAAGCTGCCGGAAAATGTATAAAATTGAGTGGGAATCTTGTCAAGAGATACTTATGTCTCTCACTTACAATTAACTGTAGGTAAAGAGCCGGACGTGCTGGTAGACATGGGAGATAACTCTTATCTCCTTACCACTGTCCCTTGATTGCGCCCTTTGCATGTGTTGGAAAAAAGTTATTTTGTTTGGGATGAGGAAATGCTAGATAAAGTAGCCGGGTTATGAAAAAATGCTGGCGTGCCCAGGGTTTCAAAGCTCATTTTAACGTATTTAAACCAAGGGATATCTAGGCAATTATCCAAATTCATACCTTCTAGCAAGATTAATCTGCGCAATAGGTTGTCTGATTCCTCCAAATTCGCTGCCACAGTAAAGGGGGTTGTCATTTGATATAATCTTCTAAATCATTTATCCCTACCCCGTCATGACAAAATGACATTGAGGTAGAGTGTGGGGTTGCCAATAGTCTTCTTATAAACCTATTTTGTACAGTCTATAGAGCTTTACAGTTTTCATGTCCCCGAATATCTGCATCAAAAGTTGCAACCGATACATATTTAATTTTTAAAATGCAGAGCATTTCGCTTATTGGTTTGTGTCCTAGCCTTTTTGAAAATCTGAAGACTGTGTCAATTGCCCTCTGGAATTGCACCCTTCTTACATTCAATAAAGATTTCCAGTTAAAATCAGGATCAATCTGGATACCCAGGTACGCGAAGTGATGTTTTTTTTTCTTCTCCACTAAATAGGAACTTCCTCGTCTTGGACAATTTTGGGCCACACTTTATTACATATGACTTAGTGCTGTTAGGTTTCCATAAAATTAATAAAAGCATCTAAAAGGGATTGTAAGCCTACCATACCTTATCAAATGATCTCCCAAAGTGGTAATATAGATTAAGAAGAGCAATGGTGCCAGGACATTCCCTGTCTGACCCCTATTACTGATGGAAAGTCTTCATTGAGTTGCCCTTTCATTCTGTAGTGGACTGTAGTGCAAGCATGAAGCCTGTGAAAACATCCAAACAACACTATTGCCCCTTCAATGGCTTCCATCATAGAAACTCTAAAGTAATATCTCAGCACTCCTGCAACTACATGCTCACGTTGGCTGACACAAACTCTTTCCCCACCTTCTAGTCTCACTCACCCTCACTCTGAGACTCTGCATTAACACTTATGTTCTGCTGAATCTGTGTTGCATTACATTTATTCCCAATACCAAGGTAAAGACAATACTTCCCTGGCAGCAATTATGCCACAAAAATGGGAAAATATGTGGTGCAAATCTCATTACAATTTGACTAACACACACACACTCAGAAACCTTATTTTACATTCAACACCACCTCCATTCATTGCTGAATGCTCAAAAAGAATCAGAACCCACTTAAAGGGAGTCAGATATTGCATCTGTTCACTTCTAGGCACACCAATATCCCCTGCAGTTGACAAATGCAGTGCCATCAAACAATCACTTGTGGAAAAGCTAGGAAAGATCAAGCAACACATCTGCAACACCAAGCAAGCCACTCAGATTTCCTTCTTACACCTTGCAGTGCACTCACATGTATTTACTTCAAATCAGTTTCAAGCACTTGGGGCCATATGTATCAAACAAATTAGCATTAGCAAAGGCCGAAATTTGCAGAATTTCGGCCTTTGCGAATGCTAATTTGCTATGTATGAAACATTTTGGCAGCAAAATAAGGAATCACAAAATTTTCCATTCCTTATTTTGTGATTGCACTTAAGGAATTGCAAATTGTGCGATTCCTTAAATGCAATGTATCAAAGGAAAATTAATTCAAAAATGCCCATAAGGATTCGCAAATTACCACCAACTTCTAGTTGGTGGTAAGTTGCGAATTCTTTTAAAAAAGCAAAAATCCAAAGGTGCCATATGACGCTCATACATGCCCTTAGAGCATGTATGTGCACCATATGCCCACACATGTCACTTTCAGGGATGCAGCAGGGTGTTCTTGTGACACCCCTGCTCCCTTGAAAATATTCCTAAATTGCAATTAGCAAATTGCTAATCGCAAATTTCCCCTTCATTCCTATGGGCCTCCTGGCCCATAGAAATGAATGGGAAATTTGCGATTAGCAATTTGCTAATCGCAATTTAGGAATGTTAAGGAATCGCTAAAAAGAAGCGATTTCCTACATACATACCATTTTGCGATTTCTAAATAGTGATTCCTTAAAAATCGCTATTAAGAAATCGCAAATGGTCATGATGATACATATGGCCCTTGGTCGGCTAACATCCTGAATGCTTCAATGCATGCTTATTGAAAATTATATCTTCCCGTCTGTAATTCTGAATTCAACCACTGACAAAGCACATATTCCATATTCTACTTCTGAATATACCCAACATTTCCCCAGGTCAAATATTATTTAAGCTGCTCTTAAAATATGAAAAAGACTCCAATCATAAACTCCTGATGATCTCACTAATGACCAAACTCTCAAATCTACCATTCTTCTGGAAGACAAAAGAAAACTGTCTGCACAGCTAAGAATTTGGATAAAAATCATGATACCATACTAAGATAGCAAGAATCTAGGTCTTGGAAGGTACATTTAGCATTATTTATTTATTTATTTATTTATTTTTACACTTATAGAGCGCACTGATACCGGTCGGCGTCCTGGCGCTAAAGTGATAGTTCCCGAGAAGCAAAGATCTAGGTACTTATTGGGAGAAAAGCCATGTTTTTAGATCCTTCCTGAATGCCAGGAGATTTGTATTGAGTTTGAGGGAGAGAGGGAGGGAGTTCCACGCCTTCGCAGCTCCCCTGGCAAAGCTCCTTCCACCCCAGCGTGCCCTCTTGAATCGGGTGGTTTTAACCAGCCCCAGACTGGCCGACCTCAGTTGTCTACCTGGTTTATACCACTGAAAAAGATCTTGAAGAAACACTGGGCCAAGGCCATGCAGTGCCTTAAAGACAATGCAAAGGGCCTTGAACCTAATTCGTTTCCGTACCGGAAGCCAGTGCAGTTTATCCAGCTCCTTAGAGACTGAGGAAAACTTGGGCAAACCCCCAATCAGGCGGGCAGCCGCATTTTGTAGAAATTGAAGCTTGTTGAGCACTCCCTGTTGTGCCTCAAGAAAAAGACTGTTACAATAGTCAATGCGTGATAAAACGAGGGCAGTCACCACCGTCTTTCTACAGCCCTCAGGGAGGTACGGTAAAACCTTTCTGATAATTCTCAGAATGTAATGTACTGAGGAACTCAGCGCATTGACTTGGGGTTTAAAGGTGAGAAGGTTATCGATAACAACCCCCAAATTCTTCACCTTTGTAACAGGGATGGGAGGGGCCCCCATATCAGTGGGCCACCAGTTAGGGCTCCAAAGGTTGGTACTTGTGCCAAAAATGATCACCTCAGTCTTTGACGAGTTCAGTTTTAAACAACTTTTAGCCATCCAAGAGCTGACTGCCGACATGCAATCCTGAAACCTGCCTGCCACCTCCCTCTCAGTCCCCGGGAGCACCGAGACCACAATCTGAGTGTCATCGGCGTATGATGTTAACTCAAACCCGAAGGATCTGATTACAGGGGCGAGAGCGGCTACGTAGATGTTGAATAAAGTGGGGCTTAGGGAGGATCCCTGCGGGACCCCCCCCGGGAGCTCGAAAGGTCTTGATTCATATTCCCCCATGGCCACCACTTGTACCCGCTCAGTTAAAAAGGCCTCCAGGAGCTTGAGTGCTTGTCCGCGAACCCCGCAGCCCTCCAACCGATCAAGTAACAATGCATGGTGGACGGTATCGAAGGCTGCCGACAGGTCTAAAAGAATCAGCACTGCCTGGCCCCCTTCGTCAAGCACCTTCCGGATCTCCTCTGTGGACTTAATCAGAGCCGTCTCAGTGCTGTGACCCTCTCTAAAACCATGTTGTGCTGCGTCTAAACCTTTAGAATTGCGCAGGAAAGCGCAGAGTTGGGAGTTCATGATTTTCTCAACCAGTTTCGCGGGCAGTGGCAACCTGGATATTGGTCTGTAGCTGTTGGGGTCCGCAATATCAAGGGAGGGCTTTTTGAGGAGCGGGCTGATTGAGGCCCGTTTCCAGATCGTAGGGAAATTGCCTTTTTCAAACATTAAGTTGAAAATCCCTGCCAGTTTGTTCGCAATAGGGCCAACCGCCAGTTTAGCAATAGCGGTGGGGCAAGGATCGTAAGGTGAACCAGATTTGGTGGCTAGCAACAATTTTGCTACTTCCTCTGCCTCCACAGGTATAAAGGCTGAGAAAGGAGCTCCAGTGGATCCCACCTGGGAAATCCTATGGGGAGTGTCATGGAGGCTCTGAGCCACCTGAGGTTCAAGAGAGGAAAATATCACCTGCACTTTATTCTGAAAGAACTTTGCTAAGGACTCACATAGTTCTAGATTAGGCGGGACCATCACCGCCTTAGGAGAGGCCAGACTAGTGACAGTATCAAAGAGTTCTTTTGAGGAGTTCTTAGCCATCTCAATACGCTCCGTAAAGTATGCCCTCTTAGCTTGCCTGATCTCATCTTTATAGGCCCTTTGGCCGGCTTTAAGCTTTTCCTTATCCTGCTCCGAGTAGGTGGACCTCCAAATCCGTTCTAGCTTTTTGCATACTATTTTGGCATCTCTCAGGACGTCCGAGTACCAGGGGGCTGATGGCACTGACCTAACGGGTCGACATCGTTTAGGGGGTGCCAACTTAAGGCAAGCATGGTCAATCCAGTCTGTATATTCGGAAGAGGCTATGCTTACGTCTGTCGGTCGGGCCGGGTTGGAGGCAAGAAGCAGCTCCTCCAAGTCGTTTGCTTTGATGTTTTTCCATGGCCTGGATATACTGCTGGTTTGCCCCTCACCTGTCACTGTTTTAGCCTGAGGAATAAGAATGGTGAACCGCACCACCCCATGGTCTGTCCAGGGTAGGGGTTCTGCTTTTTGAAACATCAGATCAGAGCTGTTGGTGAAGATTCCATCTAGAGTGTGGCCAGCCTGGTGGGTTGGCCCTACTACCGACTGGATCAAGCCCACCACCGACATTACATCTAGTAAGGCCAAGGAATCTGAGTCGGCGGGATCTTCCAAATGGAAGTTAAAGTCCCCCAAAACAGTAAAGGAGTCAGCCCCAACCGCCTCCTCCAAGATACTGCCAACTGTTTCGAGAAAGCGGGACTTCGCCCCAGGGGGTCTATAAAGCAGGCATCCCTTAAAGGAGTAGTGGTTGGAAAGATCCAGCTTAAACCCCAGGGCCTCACACGCCCCGGAGGAAGTTGGAAAGAAGTGCCCTTGGATGGAAGTGTGGTAAATAATGGCCACTCCTCCACCCCTCTTTTTTGGTCTATCCAAGACGAAACTAAGGAAATTAGGTGGTGTTGCTTTTACCAGGTCAGGACCTGAAGCTGCGTCCGTCCATGTCTCAGTGACAAAGGCAATTTGTGCGTTAGAGTCAAGAATCAAATCTGCACACTCCATGCTGTGCTTTACCAGGGACCTAGCATTAATTAATATGCAATTTATGGTTATTTTTCCTCGTCTATTCGTGTGCCTGGGGGTCTGAGAGAGCGCTCTAATTCTGTCCCCAGTAATGGGAGGGATCATAGCTTTACAAGCGGAACAGTAGTGTAACCCCACCTGTAGATCATTGTCCGGGGCCATCCTCTGACATCCACTCCTCAATTTGTTCCCCCCTAATTCCCAGAGCTGCTTGTAATCATAGCACAGTCTCTTAGTAGGGTCTGAGGGAAAATTGACAGGGGTTATGGCGCTGGGCGCGGGTCCGGCGCGGACGGGCGCAGACGGGCCCGCCTTTGGCGCGCCTTCGGCGCGCCGCCGGCGCGCCCGCTGCGCCCGCCCGCTGCGCGGGCGAGATCTCGTGATCATTTTATGGGGCGTGAGGAGGGCGTGAGGCTGCGAGAACTAGTCCGCAGACCTTCCCCTCCCTCCAAGATGGCGGTTCCTATGCCCCCTTCCGCGTCAGCGACCAATCGGCTGTGCGGAGGGTCGGCAGCTGACACCAGGAGAGTCCGAGGACCCGAGGCCCCCCGTCAGCGTGATGACCAAATTAAAAGCGGTGCGTGCAAGTTAAAAATCGGGTCGGTATTTCCCAGTTAGCAGCTATTAATAAGTTCAATTTTTAAAAACAGCAAGAATTGCCACGAAAACAATTGTAAAATCACATATCACACAAGTGAGAACAATAGCTCGATGCTCCAGCCCTAAGCCCCCGGCTTTCCGCCTCAGGGGAATATCACTAATGGGCGCTGCACGGAGCTGCTATATTTATAACTCCGGGAGGGCGGGAGGCTGCGAGAACTAGTCCGCAGACCTTCCCCTCCCTCCAAGATGGCGGTTCCTATGCCCCCTTCCGCGTCAGCGACCAATCGGCTGTGCGGAGGGTCGGCAGCTGACACCAGGAGAGTCCGAGGACCCGAGGCCCCCCGTCAGCGTGATGACCAAATTAAAAGCGGTGCGTGCAAGTTAAAAATCGGGTCGGTATTTCCCAGTTAGCAGCTATTAATAAGTTCAATTTTTAAAAACAGCAAGAATTGCCACGAAAACAATTGTAAAATCACATATCACACAAGTGAGAACAATAGCTCGATGCTCCAGCCCTAAGCCCCCGGCTTTCCGCCTCAGGGGAATATCACTAATGGGCGCTGCACGGAGCTGCTATATTTATAACTCCGGGAGGGCGGGAGGCTGCGAGAACTAGTCCGCAGACCTTCCCCTCCCTCCAAGATGGCGGTTCCTATGCCCCCTTCCGCGTCAGCGACCAATCGGCTGTGCGGAGGGTCGGCAGCTGACACCAGGAGAGTCCGAGGACCCGAGGCCCCCCGTCAGCGTGATGACCAAATTAAAAGCGGTGCGTGCAAGTTAAAAATCGGGTCGGTATTTCCCAGTTAGCAGCTATTAATAAGTTCAATTTTTAAAAACAGCAAGAATTGCCACGAAAACAATTGTAAAATCACATATCACACAAGTGAGAACAATAGCTCGATGCTCCAGCCCTAAGCCCCCGGCTTTCCGCCTCAGGGGAATATCACTAATGGGCGCTGCACGGAGCTGCTATATTTATAACTCCGGGAGGGCGGGAGGCTGCGAGAACTAGTCCGCAGACCTTCCCCTCCCTCCAAGATGGCGGTTCCTATGCCCCCTTCCGCGTCAGCGACCAATCGGCTGTGCGGAGGGTCGGCAGCTGACACCAGGAGAGTCCGAGGACCCGAGGCCCCCCGTCAGCGTGATGACCAAATTAAAAGCGGTGCGTGCAAGTTAAAAATCGGGTCGGTATTTCCCAGTTAGCAGCTATTAATAAGTTCAATTTTTAAAAACAGCAAGAATTGCCACGAAAACAATTGTAAAATCACATATCACACAAGTGAGAACAATAGCTCGATGCTCCAGCCCTAAGCCCCCGGCTTTCCGCCTCAGGGGAATATCACTAATGGGCGCTGCACGGAGCTGCTATATTTATAACTCCGGGAGGGCGGGAGGCTGCGAGAACTAGTCCGCAGACCTTCCCCTCCCTCCAAGATGGCGGTTCCTATGCCCCCTTCCGCGTCAGCGACCAATCGGCTGTGCGGAGGGTCGGCAGCTGACACCAGGAGAGTCCGAGGACCCGAGGCCCCCCGTCAGCGTGATGACCAAATTAAAAGCGGTGCGTGCAAGTTAAAAATCGGGTCGGTATTTCCCAGTTAGCAGCTATTAATAAGTTCAATTTTTAAAAACAGCAAGAATTGCCACGAAAACAATTGTAAAATCACATATCACACAAGTGAGAACAATAGCTCGATGCTCCAGCCCTAAGCCCCCGGCTTTCCGCCTCAGGGGAATATCACTAATGGGCGCTGCACGGAGCTGCTATATTTATAACTCCGGGAGGGCGGGAGGCTGCGAGAACTAGTCCGCAGACCTTCCCCTCCCTCCAAGATGGCGGTTCCTATGCCCCCTTCCGCGTCAGCGACCAATCGGCTGTGCGGAGGGTCGGCAGCTGACACCAGGAGAGTCCGAGGACCCGAGGCCCCCCGTCAGCGTGATGACCAAATTAAAAGCGGTGCGTGCAAGTTAAAAATCGGGTCGGTATTTCCCAGTTAGCAGCTATTAATAAGTTCAATTTTTAAAAACAGCAAGAATTGCCACGAAAACAATTGTAAAATCACATATCACACAAGTGAGAACAATAGCTCGATGCTCCAGCCCTAAGCCCCCGGCTTTCCGCCTCAGGGGAATATCACTAATGGGCGCTGCACGGAGCTGCTATATTTATAACTCCGGGAGGGCGGGAGGCTGCGAGAACTAGTCCGCAGACCTTCCCCTCCCTCCAAGATGGCGGTTCCTATGCCCCCTTCCGCGTCAGCGACCAATCGGCTGTGCGGAGGGTCGGCAGCTGACACCAGGAGAGTCCGAGGACCCGAGGCCCCCCGTCAGCGTGATGACCAAATTAAAAGCGGTGCGTGCAAGTTAAAAATCGGGTCGGTATTTCCCAGTTAGCAGCTATTAATAAGTTCAATTTTTAAAAACAGCAAGAATTGCCACGAAAACAATTGTAAAATCACATATCACACAAGTGAGAACAATAGCTCGATGCTCCAGCCCTAAGCCCCCGGCTTTCCGCCTCAGGGGAATATCACTAATGGGCGCTGCACGGAGCTGCTATATTTATAACTCCGGGAGGGCGGGAGGCTGCGAGAACTAGTCCGCAGACCTTCCCCTCCCTCCAAGATGGCGGTTCCTATGCCCCCTTCCGCGTCAGCGACCAATCGGCTGTGCGGAGGGTCGGCAGCTGAATATGGTGGAAAGCCATATCTCACAATCGCACATCTCTTGGCATCCTTTGCATTAGCAAACATCCAATCCTGGTCAACATTCAGTCAACATGCGTGGAATTCGACAGCACTGTATCACAATGTGTGTCTTTTACTCAATGCAAATTCAATCAGATAGGCACATCCAGATCCTAGGGATGAATTGATACTAGGATGTTGAACATCTTTTCTCTCCCTGTAATAGTTGACTTGTACAGCAGTTACTCAAAAGATTCCTTGCTCCCCCCAGCATTACAAATCGCCCATAAACAGAAAACATCCAACTTTATCAACAAGCATCATGAGTGACCTCTCATTTATTACTCACATTGTCAAGAACGCGCAGAGAGCCTGGAACCTATGCTTTCTACTGTAATAATCCACTTCCTCGTCTGAAGCTTTGCAAGCTCTGTGCAAGCTATTGCTGCTCCAGAGGTTATGGTGAGCTTGGTTACTGTGGCTTTGTCAATAGTTATGGTGGGCCAGGTGGTCAGGGTGGTCAGGGTGGTTCTCTAGGCATTGCAAGTGCTGGGTAGGGTGGCTGTGTTGTAGATGCTGGAGATCTTGCTGCTGAAGAAGAGAGACAGTTGCGTGCAGAAGTCTTGTGAGGAAGTGGTGCTGGTGAAGCATCCTGTCAGAGAGGTGAAATCTTTCACCATGGCAAAGATTTTCTTGATGGAGTTGGTGCTACTTACGATGCTCATGGTGATGGTGGAATGTTTGGCATCTCTGATTTGTTGCTGGTATATTCTTAGGGCTGATTTGTAGTTGCTCTTGTCTATCTCGTCCTTACTTTGTACCCATCTGTGTTCTAGCTGCTCACTTGGTGAGAATGAGTTTTTCTTTGTATCAGCTTGCTTGTCATCCGGCCGTCGTGGTCTTGTGTGTTGCCATGTTGTCTTCACAGGAGGCAACGCAGAAGTAAGAGATGGATCTGGGAAGGTCATCATTGAGGTGTTGGGGTCAGTCGTGTCAGAGGTGATAGTTCCAGTATTCTTCAGACACCTTATTCCAATCCCATTGTGAGGATTTGACAGTGGCTTTTCTGTGGTGGGTGGGTGGATATGTTGAACAGGATGAGGGCGTGGTCAGATAAGGTGATGGGTGTGGGCTTGTCCACAATAATTTCACAGAAGCTAGCAAAGATGGGGTCCAATAAGTATAAGGCAATGTGGGTCGGACCTTTTATTCACAATATAAGTCTGAGGCTTGTTAGGTATTCCACCAGGTTGGCTGTGTTGAAGGTTGATGGGGTCTTCCAGGTGGTAGTTGAGGTAACCAAAAAGGATGAAGGTGCTGGAGCTGAGTATCAGGGGACGATGAAGTCCACAGGCGCTGGCTCAATCAACCTCATCCTACAAGCACTTCCTCAACGCTAAACAAATGGAATTCTCACTCAAGTAGGCTTGGGTAAGCATCTCTCCCAGATGATCTTATAAAGTTCACGACATCCACAGCAAAAAAGCTGTCAAAGCTAGAGTACATGTCAAAATTGAGTAAGCGCTCTCATGCCTGGTCAGTAATCAACTGCTATATATTCCCAGCAAACAACAGAACTATATCACCTGTACATAGCCACTGTGGATAAAGGCCAGGTTAGTTGTGCTTAGACTGGGGATTGGAATTTGCTGGCTCTCCTATCGGCATGGCCCCGCTCAAAAGCCCACGCAGTAATGTGCTGATCTTTGAATTGGAAAAGGAAACCATTATTCATATTCAATGCATTTGCCTCTCTCTGCTGCAGCAATGAAAATATTCATCCACAATGATTTTGTTCGTCTAGGAGTTCGAGCTTGCCGTCAGGCGGTAATAGCTAATCTGAATCCTGTCAATACTATGCTAAACCAATAAACTGCTACGTTCCTCCTGATGGCCGCAGCTAAATTGGGGTCCACTAATTCTATTGATGCTGAAAAAACCTGGTCTTTAAAATCTGGTCATTTCAGCTACGGCACCAGTACAATATCTGAGGCACTGCTTGGGTGGCCTGCGGCACCTCTTCATATCTGCTGGCCCTCAAGTAGATCTCTGCGTGGCATATCTCTGGGCACTGCCACTTAACCTTTGGGGCAATCTGCCACTCGAGCTAGCACTGTCTGTACTTTGCTTGGATTCTTTTAATGCATTGCTGCTCTGTGCTCTGAGGCAATACTCGAACTAGAACTTTCTGTGCTTTGCTTGGATTATTTTAATGCATTGCTGCTCTACGCTCCTAGCCAATACTTTAAGCAACTGTGAGGCATTCCTTGCCACCGCCATTTAATCCTGGGATAATGTAGATTTCCCTAATAGATTATGATGGAAAGTCTTAATTTTATTAAAGACACAGAGGCGAGTATTATTCTTTTCTTATCTTTGTTTATTTCCCATAGCAGCCAGGATAAGTAAAAAACTACAGTTCCCAGAGCGCCCAGTGGAACAACTGGCCAATGGGAACGCACCAGAACAAACTTTGGATCCAATCATAGGATACCAGCATGGATAACGTCACCATCTGACTGCGAACATTCCTCTTTTCGCAGGCGAGCAGCTCAGATAGAGTCAATAAACTGTGGAACAATCGAGAAAACAATAGAAAGTGCTAAAATCCAGGAATAAAAGTCTTGACCAACATCCAACCAAGGACGGCGAACTGCAGGAATCTCTGTAGAAGAATCGAAACAGGAAGGAGAGGTGTCCAGGCGAAGTGGAAGGAGCTCTTGTAGGGGATCTGTTCCATCATGAAGATGCAGGAGGCAACGCTGGAGTCGCTAAAGGGCGGGAGAAACACAGGTTAAAAGTGTTGCAGTGGGATATTACTCACCTCTGTGTCTTTAATAAAATTAAGACTTTCAGTCATAATCTATTAGGAAAATCTACATTCTATGGCAAGAACGGAGGCTCCTATTATGCTTGTTTAAAGCATATCAACCACCAAAGAAGCAACGGTAACAACAGGTTTGCAGTAGAACATACGAAAAACATTGTCATTTGACCAATCTGCTGATCTCAGAATGTCCTCCAAACGAGAGCCCGCCCAAAAGGCTTTGGAAGCCATGGCTCCCCTGGTGGAATGAGCTCCAAAAACGGAGACGTCAATGCCTACAAGGGACATGACCCAGCGAACCCAACGGACCAGAGTAGCAGAGGAAACGGGACAATGGGGTTTACGGAAAGAAATGTGAAGTTGGGAGTGATAGGACGTTTTGAGATCAGAAGTTCTTTGTTCATACACCTTGAGACATTGACCTACACACAATTTAGAATGGGAAGTGAAGTAAGGATAAAAACAGAATTTAAATTTGTCTTTGTCCTCCTATTAATGTGGAACAAAACACCTGTAGGAGAAAACTGCCGGGAGGAAATATCCAAAGCCATAACATCTGAAACACGTTTTATCAAGACAAGACAGAGTAACGTGGTAAGCTTAGCTGACAACATTTTTAGAGAAAGAGTAGAATTATCTGGCCAATCAGAAAACAACTTGAGAACTACATTAACATCCCATAAAGTTGAATGCTTAACCAACGGAGGATTGGAAAACCGAACTCCTATCAGAAGACGGCAGATAAAAGGATGGACGCCCACCGGCTTGCAGTCAATTGGGGAATGGTTAAGAGAAATGGCAGATCTGTACAAGTTGACTGTCCTGTATGATTTACCTGCACTGGCTTCAGAAGCCAAGAAATTGACTACAAAATCCAGAGGGGATGAAAAGGGATCGATATGTCTTTCCATACACCAGCTTGCCCTTAAAGACCAAGCGGATTTGTAATCTTTCGAGGTCCCAGGGGCCAGGCTTAATTGATAAAGAGAGAAGCCTCTTGCGAAAGGAGGAGGTCAGGAGGGAGAGGCTGGAAACTTTCCAAGCAGACAGGAGCAGGGAAGTGTCCAGAATAAGACTGTGTGGAAGGCCTAAGGGGTTCAGCAGTAAGTCCCCGTGTGGCGGGTGAAACACCGGGAAATCCACCACCATCTCCAGAAGGGACGGAATACAAATCTGAGATTGCCAAAAAGGAACCACTTTGACCAAGGACTTCGACTGACGACGTACCTGGGAAAGTACCCTGCTGATCATGAGAAAAGGAGGAAATGCATAGTTGAGGTGAAGGGACCAATCCTGAAGGAAAGCATCCGTTGCAAGGGCTGAAGGATCCGGTCGCCAACTGAAGAAACAAGGCAACTGAGTGTTGAGGAGGGAAGCAAAAAGATCGATATAAAAGGGATACCATTTTTGAGAAAGGGATTGGAAGATGGATGGAAGAAGCTTCCAGTCGCTGGAGTCTCAAAGATAACGAGAATGCCAATCTGCCACAGAGTTGAGATCTCCTGGAAGATACTCCGCTGTAAGGGATAGTTTGCTTGACAGACAATAGTCCCCAAGGCTCTTTGCCAACTCTGTAAGGGGCTTGGATTTGGTGCCACCGAGATGGTTGATGTAGCGGACCGCAGAAACATTGTCCATATGAAGAAGAATGGAACATCAAACTCTGTTCTTTGAGAGGCTTTGGATCGCAAAGGAGTCTGCAAGCATCTCTAAACAATTGATGTGCAATTTTGATTCCTTGCGAGACCATGTACTGCCAGTTGATATTGGTCCACAACCGGTGCCCCAACCCGAAAGGCTTGCATCTGATTCTAACACAAGATCTGGGGCAGAAGCGAAGATAGTTTGCCCGTTCCAAGCATCTAAATGGTCGATCCACCATTGAAGTTCTTCGCGAGGCTCCTGATCCAATGCGATAAGGTCAACGATAGCTAAACCTTGACGTAAATGTCTGATTTTTAGACGCTGAAGGGTCCAATAGTGGCGGGGACCTGGAAAGATGGCTTGAATGGAAGCAGAGAGAAGGCCGACTATTTTTGCAAAAGAACTGAGGGATATGAGGGAGGTCCGAAGGATGTAAGAAATCTCTGACTTGATGGTGGAGACCTGTGATTGAGGGAGCATGAGGGAAGCCGTGGAGGAATCCACAAGGAAGCCCAAAAACTCTATGCTCTGAGTAGGAAGAAGCATTGACTTTTCGTGATTGAGAAGGAAACCCAGATCCAGGAGCAGGGATTGAGTGGTGTTGAGATTGGACAGAATGAGCTGTTTGTCCGTGTTCATGATCAAAATGTCGTCTAAGTATTTGATAAGTCTGATCCAGAGGGATCGCAGGAAAGCCACCACTGGTTTCATGATTTTTGTAAAGCTCCAAGGTGTTAAAGACAGACCGAAAGGAAGAGAGGTGAAACGATAAGTTATGCCCAACCACTGGAATTGAAGAAACTTGGTATGAGAAGGATGAATTGGAATGGTGAGGTATGCGTCCTGTAAGTCCAATCTTATCATCCAATCGTTTGGACGAAGTGTATCTCTTAAATGAATAATAGTCTCCAATTTGAAGTGGCGATACACCACAAATTGGTTGAACCATTTTAGATTTATCACAGGACGCATCTTTTTGTTCTTTTTCTGAACTGGGAAAATTGAACTGAGAAACCCTGTAGGATCGAAAGGAGCAGCTTGGATGGCCTGCTTTTGGAGAAGGCATTGAATCTCAAGAGAGATTAACTGAGATATTTCGCTTGAGAAAACCAGAGGAGGGAACACAGTTTGGGAAGGCGGCACATAAAGCTCTATAAGATAACCTTGAACTGTATTTAAGACCAAAGGATCTGCACTGATAGTTCGCCACTTTGGAAGAAAAAGGTTTAGGCGCCCTCCCACCGGGGGAGGAGGTGTAAGACGTACATTGTTGGTTGTTGTTGCGGTGATTCTTTTGACCTCGACCTCTGTATCCATGACCTCTTTGCGAGTAGAATTGAGGTTTGTAGTCTTGGGAACCGGAATTTATGGAACCTCTGGAGCCTTGGTTGTGATAGGGATGGCCGGAAGAGCGACCCCTGCCTCTGCCGGCCCGTCCAAAAACCCGAGGGGAAAACACTTTTTTGATTGACTGTTGTGCATTATCCAAGGAGGGGAAGGTAGACACAAACCTGCTGAGGTCTTTGACAAGAGAATCGCCAAAGAGAATTCAATTAGCTTTAATGCCTGGATCCTGTGGGGCTAAATTAGCCAACTTGGGATTGAGTTTGATAAGAAGCCCTTTGCGGCGTTCATGTGTGATAGGGGCATTGGCGTCCCCTAGAAGACAAAAAGCTCGTTGGACCCACATAGAGATGTCTTCCGCAGACAAATCAGTGCCGTCCAGATGGGCAGATTCTGCCAAGTCAAAATTACGCGCCAAACAACCCACAACGTCAAGCAATTTATCCTGACAGGTGGACAAAGCCTTGTCCACCCCTTTACGTGGGTCTTTGCCGAACTTAGAGAAAAAAGTGAGTAAGGGCTGATCGATGGAAGGGACAATGGTAACCTTCTCAGCTAACGAGGGTTTAGGACACTCAGACTTCAACCTCGACCTAACAGAAGAATCCAAGGGAAGACGAAGTGTGGCTGAGATATAATCGCCATTAAATACAATGGGGTGGCCCAATGACCCTCAGAACCTGGGTTCCAAGTTTATATAAATACAATGGTTCTGTCGGGAAACAATCTCTTTCATAAACCTTCTATATAGGTAAATCACATATTTTGCATTGTTATTAGACAAATTATTTTCTAATCACCAACATGAGGGGCAGGAAACCACTCAGTGGAATTAGGATGGCGAATGGTGGAAGGGTCAAACATAGGCACACCTTTCGAGTCCATCACAGGCTCAAAAGTAAAAGAATCAGACTTGAATTATTGGGATGGGGAGGGCACGTCAAAAAGATCAAATAAGTCATCTGCGTCATCCATGTCATCCTCTGTGTCCATAATGGTGGAAATAACCAAGTTTGTTGGTACCTCTGATTGCTTCGTTTTACTTTTACGTTTGCCCTCTGAACCTAGCAACCCCTCTTTGGAAGGAGGCCTAGGAGGCACTTGGTCCTCAATCAACGCGAGAATGCCTCACTATCCACACATGACGCAGAAGTGGAATTACGCATAGAAGCAGAGGAAACCACCTTTCTTTTTCTGCTATTCCCCGCAGACTGGGTCATTGCTTTTGACAACAGACTCATCATGGAATTTTCCATGCCTTTAGACAAATGTTTCATAGAAATTTCAACTCACAGGAGCTCCAGAAACGGCCGTGAACGGAAAGCCGGTGCACGTTTGTTGAAGCAGGAAGAAGAAACCAGCACACTCCTCTAAGAGCGAGAGAAAAGGGGGTGCTCGCGCTGCCAGAAGCTCTGGTGCAGCGCTAACGAAGGACAAGAAAGTGTGCACTTCCATGAGGGGCAAAGCGGGAGACAGAAACAACAGCGCGCCGGCTGAAACCAAACGAACCCCGCACGTGCAGGGGGTGAACGGAGCGCAACTGCGTTAGAAAGAAACGGTAAGCCAGGAATGTGAATGCTATCTAATTATATAATAGTATCATGCATAAAAATAACACCAATTATTTCAAAATGCACATTAAGAAGAAAAGCAACAAAGATAAGTCACTTATCTGACTGCGAGCAGCAAGAAAAGAGGAATTTTCACAGTCAGATGGTGACGTTATCCATGCTGGTATTCTATGATTGGATACAAAGGTTGTTCTGTTGCGTTCCCATTGGCCAGTTGTTCCGCTGGGCCCTCTGGGAACAGTAGTTTTTTACTTACCTTGGCTGCTATGGGAAATAAAGCAAGATAAGAAAAGCATAATAGGAGCCTCCGGTCTTGCCATAAAATTGCCCTGCCAGCAGCAGCACTTTCTATGCTTGTCTGCATCCTCAGAAGGTATTCTTGCAGTTTACACCTGAAGCAACCATAGGACATTGCTTCGCTAACTCTGCATATTGCACGTTACCAAACAATAGGAGAGCACATCCGAGGGATACTCCTTTTTTACTCATTGCACAGTGCACTTTCTTTTCCGTGCATCCGTAAAACGAATATTGCAATGCTCTTTGTTACTCTTGTTATGCTCTGTAACCTGGAGATACTTATTTATTGGCTTTCGCACAGTGCACTTTTCTTTTTAACACGCTACAAATACATGTCATAATACTCTTGGCATACATGTTATGTGCTTTTTGCATTAGGACTCTACATGCTTGATTGTAGCCCCTAAAATGTACTTTGTGGAGCACTTTGTGACAGTCTTTGAAGCCATTTAAACAGTTATCTCTTTTACTGGTACTGTGTATCGCATTTTGTGGGATGTCAGGAGACAATATCTGAGGCAACCTTGGGATGTTCCACCATTGCCCTTTGCACATTGTGCTCCTTTTATGGCGCTAAATTGATTGTCATGATATTCTTGTCTTGTTTTAAAAAAATCTGCTCTACATCTGGCACTTTATAATTAAGGCTCCCTGTTTTCTGTTTTTACTGATTTTTACAGATAAATACAGGCAGAAAACCATTTATTTTCTGGTCTGTATTTATTTTTAAATGTGGATTAAAATGGAAATTGTGTTGTTTTTGAGTGATTCGAAATACTCTCAATCATGACTGCCAGGCCAATAGTCGAGCGGATTGACAGGCAAGGGGATTTAAAAAAAAATAGGGAGGTTATTAAAGAACCTTAAACAGCAGTAGATTTGCACAACCTTGATACTAAAATGTGTATATTGTCTTACAAGTGCATATTTTACCACCTGAGTGTATGTATATCATTAAAACCTGTCAGGCACTCAGGCATGAGTGCACATTAACTGGTTAAATAAATGCTGAAATATACATATTTCGGCTTCATTTTTACACAAAACCTGAAATGAATATGGATAAATACAGGTAAAATTTGCAAAAAATAAATATGGATAAATACAGCTGGAAATTGAAAAAACACAAATACCATATAACCGGGAGCCCTATTTAAAATGTACTGGTTGTTTTTATAGATTTTTTTGGTTTAAGTGCTGCTCTGACTACTAAACATAGAGATGCTTGTTTGTTAAGGGTTTAATTAGCTGTACAATAAAAATACAGTTGACAATATATTGCTAGATATACCTATTAGGGGCGATGCTGCTAATGAGACTAGATAGTTTAGAGGACACCTATATACCTGGACCACCGGATGGGAGACCCATGTTCTGTTTGATTACAGGAGTATAGTATGTGTTATAACCCTCAAAAATAATTTCAACACTTGCCCATATCTCCTGAAAGTAACATATGTAATTAGATCAAATGAGTGCTTGCCACTTCAAATCCTCTGTTTTGGTTGATAAACTGAATACATTCCAAATAATAATTCTTAGTATGTTTGATTCGCTTCTCCCCATTATCCCTCTCTGTAATCTCTCTCTGTGACTGGCTGGCCTTGTAAGAGACACTGTGCCAAATACCCCCCCCCATATTCCAGGGCAGTAGTTGCCCTAAAGCAACAGTGCTGCATGTTAAAGCTGCTTTGAGCCATTCTCAAGTGTTGTTCCCTGAATAATCAAACCTCTTTGTCTATCAATATTGTGTCTTCTTGCTCTATCACACACTACCCTCTCCTCTTTATTCCTCATGAACACCAGCTTCTTAGCATCGCTCTTGATTGCTTGCTGTAAGATATATTGGACTCTCGGACGAGGATCAACAAAAGCATTCCCTGACAATATTTTGGTCAGTACTACGTCAATTCCCTTTCTATTGAAGTCCTTTGCATTGAACATAATCATTCTTGCTGCTTACGGCAATCTAAATACAGCACAAGTAAAATAATCACCATAGGTGTAGACCTGGATCATAGAATTCACAAAGATCGTATCACCAGATATAAGTAAATGCAGCAGCGGAATCAGATAAAAGATATCGGTAATATATGTGATCTATTGAGAAGTGACCTGACAGAAACATCACAGAATATCTCAATGATGTCCAATCAAGGAGAGTCAAAAATCGGTTCAGCCCCTGTACAAGATTTATGCCAGAAAGAGTTCTTCCAGACTTTTTTGCAAGCCCATTTTGGGCAAATAATTGGTAGGGCTCTGCCAGTGTATTCACCATCCTAGGTGATCAGGTGGGGGTCAGGATGGTAAGGCTGAGGGTAAGGGAAGTAGTTGAATAAGAAGGGATAGATAGAGTAGGGGTTGCAAAACCTCCCACAGTTTGGGTGCAAGCATCGCCTATTGGCGTAGAGTTCATCTGTCCCCTCCAGTCATTATCCTTATTTCTTGTTCTTCCTGAATACAGTCACACCTCACACTACGTTGTCCCTTTCTAGTAATCCTTCTTTGCTTCATCTTTTAGTGGTGTTATCGATTTTGTTTTCAACCACAAAGTGTAAGTTTATTTCCACTGGAAAATATAGGGTTTGTATCCGCTTGTAAGGCATCCGGTAGAATGCTGGTAGATGGTATAGATGGATCTTTGCAACATGTACCCACACTTCCTGTTCCACTGACAGACCTGTCCTCCTCTTTAAACAATTGTTTTTGTTTTAGAAAGGAAACTGCATCAGCCACCTTCCCCAGATTGCAGTGAGCAGAGTCCAGTAAGTGGTAAGAAGACAGACTAGTGATGTCTCGTCCCAAAACAAAAGTTGTTTAAAAAATGATTTTCCGTTTCTGTGATTACTGTCTTTGCATGTGGTTGTTACAGTTTAAAATGGCAGTTTTGACCTGCCTGTGATTGCATAATTTATCACCTGTTTTGTGTTTTAAACTTGTGGTTTTTCCTGCCCATGATTGCTTGCATTTAACGTGTTGAATTGTGGGATTTGCAGTCCAACCTCTGTAGTTTGTCCATCTCATTCCTTGGTGACAAATCTGTTTTCCCTCCAAATTTCTCCTCTGCTCTGTGCTAAGACCTGTGTGTTAAAACAGTGCACCCCCAGCCACCATTTTGTGTTCACAAGCCAGTGAGGCCAGCCCCCCTTCCCCCCCCAGCAACAGGGATATTCTATATCAGAGGGTGCTCTGTGAGCTGTTTAAATTGTATTTACTGGGGCCTGTGCACTTCGTTTTGTGGCCAGCAGGGGGAGTAACGTTTTATTCAAACAGTATTGTTAGATTTCGAGTTAGTGAAGCCTTTACCTGCAGAAGTCCAAAGTGTGGATTGAGCCTGTCTGTCTCCTAGGAGATTCTGAACAGGAGAAGCAGCTTCCAACTCCCTGGCCAGCAAACCTTGTCTGAGGTAGTGGTTGGCACATGTGTACACTGATTGGTGGTTGTATCTGGTGTTTCTATTGGGTTAGGGTTGATGTCCTCTTTGGTTGGGTATTTGAGGGTTCTGATTGGTTTCTGGGTCTGTGATTCAATCATTGTAGGGTTGGGGCTAGAGTTAGGATTTCTATTGGAAGTAGGGACTAGGGCTTCCTATGTTATTGGTTGTTGGGAGTAGGGTGGGTCTAGAGCTAGGGTTAGACCTTTAATTGGAAGTAGCTATTTAGGGTTTCTGGTGTGATTGGTTGTTGGACTAGTTGTGGGACTAAAAGTAGGGTTAGGCTTTCTATTGGAAGTAGGGACTAGGGCTACCTGTACCATTGGCTGCTTGGACTTGGGTTGGGACTACTGGTAGGGCTAGGGACTTTATTTGATGTAGAGATCAGGGTTTTTGAACTGATTGGGTGCTTGGACTAGGGCTAAGATTGGCTGTAAGGTTCTGGTCTCCTAGTGGTTCTAGATTTTAGGGCTAGTGTTATGATTGGATAGTGTTAGTGCTAGGGTTCCCATTGGCCGAAGAGGTCACCTGATTACTAGGGCTATAAAAGGCCAGGGTTAGGGCGTCTCACCCCAGACGTCGAGGCTAAGGGCGGAGAGGACAAGGATAGTTGCCTGTTTGAGCCTGTTAAGGGCAGAGAGGACAAGGGCAGTTGCCTGTTTGAGCCTGTTCGAGACTGGTCGGGACTAGGGCCAGAAATGCTGCCCTTTTTTCTCATTTAGCAATACCCAGCACACACCATCCACATCGCCAAACAGAGCAACACAATCACACCAAATGTACACCACGCACAGCACTATGCACAGATTAATGTACCCGCCTGTACTACAAACCCAACCAAACCACATCTACACACCCTACTATCCCAACTACCACACATAATTATCATCACCCACAAACAGTACACAACTCTATCCTATACCACTAATCAATGCACTCATCACTAACACAACGCCAATCAACACCATACATAACTACATCCCAATCAGATACACTCTCCCAGCTGTAGTTACACCTAACAAACCACCTTTTATCACTAAAAAACATATAATGATCCTTCCATCAGTTGTCCAACAAAGACCCTCCTCTCCCTTCCACCATAATAACACTAACACACAACACACACACTGCACACCACCACACTTTGTAACTCTTGCAACAAACCTGTCTAAGATAAACACTCTACCTCTTCTTCATTCCCTCCTACACACAACATACACTCTACTCATAAACACATCACCACCCCTCTACATCACAACCTCCTCTCACAAACAAAAACTACACAACCAAATCCAGTGCATGAAACATATACATTAGCACCCCTTTTCACTACACCTCAAAAGCAAAACATATCACACACACCAGCACAACAAGATCTTCAGAGCATAACACCTCATAATACTTACCATCACAAAATACATAACATTGACAAATTCCACCATACAAGAAAAAAAAAGGGTGGCACATCCTTCTCTGTTCAAGCAGCCAAACTATGGAACTCTTTACCCCCCCAACACCGACAACCACCTTATCTTCAGAAAACTACTCAAGATTTGGCTCTTCCCCACTAAAGCACCATACGGAAACAGAAATTTACAGCATATCCCTCTGTATATAAGCATTTCTTTTCACTATAGATATGTACATATCTTTGTGTATTACTTTATAAAACATGTAAAATAATTATGTTGTTAAGAGAAAAGAGAAAAACAAGTATTAATAATAATAATATTAATCAATAAATAAAAAACATCTTTGGTCTACATGTACATACTTCCATTGTGCATCTATGTACTTCCATGTACTTGGATCTGTGTGTCTGTTACTTTTCTCCTGAAAAAGCATATCCAATGCACTACCCTATATCTTATCCTGTGCCACTATCAATATATTTAATCTAAATATACTTCCTTCCTTTATGTATCTATATACTTTCGATGTACTTATGGATCTATATATTTATCCCTTTCTTCTATTTTAGCATTTCCAATGAACTAGCCTATTTATCAGCCTATACTTCGCTTAATATATCTTCTAGCCCAACCTTCTGACTCATCTTAAACTTATTTCTACTAATCCTTCCAGTGAACTACCCTATCTCTCATCCTATACATCTATCAATATATCCTCTACATCCACTCTCTCATTTATCCCAAAACCCATACCACTACTATGATCGCCAAAATAACCCTTTCTAGACTCTCTCCTGTTCTACCCCTCCTTGCATCATCAGACACCTCTTTTTACTACACCGATCCCCTAAAACAAACCTGTCTAATCTCTCCCCTCTGACTCCTCCCCTCCAAAACTCCTTTTTACTCATCCAAAAGCCATTTCCTACTGCTAATACCTAAAAAAACCCTTCACTCTTTATCCCTCCACTATCCTTTTCAATCAAAATTAACAGACTAACGTGTACACTTCTCAAATTCCATATTCAACTATACTAATATACTGCCCAAATAACTGAATAACATATCTACTACTCAAATTACTTCATATTTATACTATACTAATTTTCAACACTAATCCTTTATGGGTTCCGGTGTGGTGTGCTACTCACCAGAAAAGCGCTTCAACACCCTTCAGGGGTAACAAGTGCTATATGAAAGCAAATCTTTCTTCCCCTTTTATCCCTCCGTTATCCTTCTCACTCCAAGTAACAGACTAATATCCACCACTGAAATTACCTCATATTTCACCATATTAACTCACCACTAATTCTTTATAGGCTTCCTGAATAGCGTACATCAACAAGCAATACATACAAACCTTTGTCCTCCTCTATCCTTCTGCTATCATTCCAAATCCAAATAACTGACTAACCTACCCACCACTTAAAATGTTCTTGCATGTTTCACTATACTAATTGAACACTAATCCTCTATGGGTGCCGGAGTAGCGTGCTACCCGCCGAAAAAGCGCTTCGACGCCTCGTCAGGGGTAGTAAGCGCTATATAAATACAATTACAATACAATGCAATACAATGTGTTGTTTGGAGCACCACAATTTGAAGTTGAGTTTCCTATCTCTTGCTTCTCCATAACAGACAGCCCTTCATGATTCCATTCGCTTCTAACAAATTTCTTGAAAGTTTATTTGAAGGTTTAGGCTTTAATGCAGAATTTATGTAGGTGGTTACTCCATCTGTTTGAGATGCTGCCTCTCTTTTGGGGGGTAAATCCCATCACGAGTTCCCCCCTGTCTTGCTGGTGAAGGCTTTTAATATCTCTTTCAGGATCAGAGAAACATAATTCGAGCCAATACAAGTTTCTCCAGCCAGGCAAGTTTTATTGTTAGTATCCTTTGCAGGGCCAGCAGTGATTCTGAAATAATATGCTCCCCTTGGGAACAATAGCATTGGATATGTCTTGGATCAATGGAGTGTTTGATAATCCAAGACCGGTGGAGAGCCCATTTTTACCCCCCTAAAAGATTCCCACTCCAGTTGGGCTATTGAAAGGGTTATTGCCACCCATTGCGTTGTGCTTGCTAGGGGAAACTTTCTTGGTCACTGTTGGTGCATCAGGGAGAGTATATTCGCTGATAAGAGAGGAAGAGGAAGCAAGGGGCCCAAGGGTCACCAATTTGTGCTATGCCCTAGCTCCCTCTGGACATTAAGTAGCCCCATAAATAGGGGTTTTGGCTTGATCATCGCAATGGCCCCTAATGGTCTCCTGGGTCCCTACCTGAGGCGCAAGTGGGGATTAGGATTAATTGCCTCACACTGCTAGTGATTAATTATTGGACAGTTGTCTGTGACACCAGTATCCCCTCAATTCAAGCTAGTGATAAACAGGTTGCTAGTTAAGTAAAGACAAATTGGTTGCATACCCTCTCAAGACTACAAGCCTTCAAGCACCAAACCCTCTTGGGCTGGGTGTTGGCACCCCCTGATCTCTTACTAGTAGTGTAGTCATTAAATACCCTCTGTGAGCACATTGGGATTATTTTACAGGGGTATTGCATTTTTATTGTCATTCCAAAAGACCTAGAATATATGCTATTATTATAAATATGACCACTCAATAGGGCCAACGGGATCAGAATATCTATGTAAGGAAGGAGTAAAGCGCTAGTAATTATTAGCGATCTCCCGAGCGCTATAAAAAGCAACTGGCCAGGATAAAAGTAACACTTCAGACTCAGTTTCAGCTCTGGGAAACTCCAAGACCCAGTGGGGCAATAGCTCTTTTCCCACCTCTGCTTCCAGTATGTTTTCCAGCTCCTTGCCCTACTCCTGGCTCCACGCCATACTCTGCTGCACAGTGGCTCTGGTACTGCATGGGGCTCCTGGCTGCTGCTCTTTTCTCAGAGCCCTATCCCTACTCTGAATGTAGTTTTGTTGGGGGGATGGGCAGAATACCTTACTCTCCCAGAATTTTCAGGCGGGTGTTGGGGTCCAAGGGGTGAGGGGCTCCATGATTGGCCTTGGGGCACTGGGCGGGGTTTCTCCAACATTTTAGGGGTATTGGTACACAACTTTAAAAGTTATTGCAAGAAACATTGGTCATGTTCAGACCCAGTTGAAGTTTCAAGGAGTAGGTGAGATTATGAATTGAATAAAATGGCAACAGTGTTGTATGCATGAGATTTGGATGTGGGGAGTTTAAGTGAGGAGATTTGTGATTGGATTTTGGTAGGTTTCATTGGGAAGGGTTGTTTAAGGGGGGCGGAGGGGTTTTGGACAGTTATGCAGATGTATATTGAGGCCACAGTGATTTCAGTATGCAAGGCTTAAAGCCAAGGTTTTGTTAGAAAATTGGGAACCTGTTTCATTAAAGCGGCCTCTTCTACACTTCTAAGTAGTCAGGTGTTCAGTGCTTAATATGTGACGGTGCTTTCAGGTGCTGAGCACCTGCACCTATTTCTCAGGGCCGGGTCTGTTGATTTTTTGTCACATGCACAGCCAATACTGTGCACAGGTCATTAAAACGCCCCAGCCTCAGAGCAAGGCTTGTACAGCTGCACATTGAGATTTGGTGCATGCTGCTAGTGTTTGCTTTGGCAGGCCCTAGTGCCTGGTCTTCAGGGTGGGGGTAGGGTGTTTTTTTTGTGTCATACTCAGTATAGACTGCATATACAATGAACTTGAAGCATAATTTCATCTGCGCCAGCCAACGTTTTGCACTTTCCAGTGTAGCTGTAGCTGCAAGGTTAGGTGAGTTGCGTGTGCTTTATTTTACACACAACTGTTATCTTACAGGTAACAGGGTGAAAGAATAGAGCTTGGCTGTGGGACACCATCGATAAATTACTGCACATCGGCACCTGCAGCAACCTGCCCCATAACTGCCTGCCTTAGTAGAACAGACAAGGCCTTGCAGCGTAACAAAATGCAGGAAGGAGCTGAGGGTGGTCCGAAAGTGAAAACGTTTCTTCCTGCCAGTCAGTGTATTAGTACCTAGATTTGCTGTCACTGGCAGGGTGCATGCGGCTTCCGGATCTTCAACGACACAGAATGCACAGGCTTGTGGAGAAAGTGTATACTCATACTTGCTCCTACCTGTCCCAGTAAAGTCTCTACCCTATCATACCTGTGCTCTCCCTAAAGCAATAGGCACTGTTGCCGCCATAAGTACCTTAAAGAACACCACCAAGCCCTGCCATTGTAAATGTGCCCCACTGCTACCTCCAACAGTGCTCTTCTCTCCGCAGTGGCCTTCTCCTTCCTGCCTGCAGCACTCGCTCACTCCGGTTACAGTGCCCCTTGGCTCCCGCCCTCACTCTCACAGAACTCCTCCCTACCATCAGTTTATATTAAAGCCTACACTGGGGCCCGAGTATCCATACTTTAAGAGTTTGCACATGAGACCACGAAGCCCTTCTCAGTCTTGGCCATTTGAACCAGGAGGCTTTCCCAATTTCCCCATAACCAGAGAGAGGATACACAGGGAATTTCTCAGCTTCGACCTGGAGAAAAATAGCATTGATTCAAAATGTGCTCTCCAAGGGGCTAGGCTGTGCTGGGTGCTCTGCATCTACCCCCTACCCCCACAAGCCTGCTTGAGATCTGTCACCCCACACTGTCTCTTCACCTCCAAAGACCCATGCCCTGTAAACCCCTGCTGCACACTTACAGCCTACAGCCTTATGTCCCTATTGGAGAGAGATCAGAGTTTTGTCTAGTTGTAGTCTTGACTGTAGTGCAGAGGGGTAATGTAAGGCATGTACCATGCAGATGACAGAACTGTATTTATGTGGACAGCTCAGTGGGTTTCTGTTTTTTGTTACAGACGTCCTTTTGTTACTTGCTGATCATAAATTACAATTCTAATATAGCACAGGCGGCAGACTCCGTTGAATTGTGTGCTTTATTAGTTAAAAGGTGTGTGTGGCAGCCTCTCTGAATGGAGTTGAATGTCTGACTTCATTTGAAAATAGGTGGCAGGGGGATTTCACGACTTATAGCTGATCATGTAATAGAACTATTTGTTTGAAGCATCAAAGCATAATCCCAATAGTATAACTGACACTTTCGTTCTGGCCATTAAGGATAATGGTCAGGAGGTGGCCGAACGGTTCCAAGCTGGTATGATGGCAATCGGAGGATGGATGGCAGATAACTGCCTAAAGCTAAACTCCGATAAAACGGAGGTGGTCATCTTTGGCAAGCTCTCACCATCTTGGCCCACAGCCTGGTGGCCATCAACTTTTGGCCCCCCACCTTGTCCCGTCTCTAAGGCCAGAAATCTGGGAGTCATGTTTGATGATCAACTCAACTTTATGACTCATGCTAACAAGGTAGCTTCCACGGCCCACTACAAACTCAGGATGATTAGAAAAATCTTACCTTTTCTACCTGACACGGCCGCCAAGACCCTGGTTACATCACTGGTTCTTACCTCCCTTGATTATTGCAATGGCCTTTTTCTAAACGCACAAAAAAGAGTTACTAAAAAACTACAGACGGTACAAAACGCGGCTGCTCGCCTGCTATCCAACAAACCCAAATTCACCCCTATCTCAGATACTCTGAGAACCTATCACTGGCTGTCCATCCAAAACAGGATAAAGTTTAAAGCTATGTGTATAGTGTACAAAGTGATGCAGGACCAGGGGCCTCGCTTCCTTAAAGACCAATTAAAACTCTACAATCCAGTCAGAACACTCCGCTCCTCCACACTCAATCAACTGATCACTCCACGCAGCAGAACAGCTACTTGGGGCGACCGTCGTTTTCCAGCCGCAGCCTCTAAAATCTGGAATTCCCTACCTCATCACGTCAAATCCAGCTCATCACTCCTACAGTTTAGGAAACAATTAAAAACTTGGTTATTTGACCAGTAACCTACACCCTCAGCTCACCGTATTTCTCCTTAGGACAGACATTACTGCAGTCTAGCGCCGAGACACCCACGGGTATTTGGTTGCGCTTTAAAAATGCTAGTAAATAAATAAATAAATAAATAAATAAATTATGTTTTATGCGGAATACCTATTGTGATGGCACAAAACATCTTTTGATGGCATAAAACTTAACACAGTTAAAAAAAATCGCTATTGTGTGTCTTGGACAACACTGCTATGCATTGATGAGACAGGCCAAGATTGATACACTTCTATCATCCCTTAATTTTACATGATTAATTACTGTATATTTAGTAAAGCAGTGGTGTACTCTTTTCTTGCTCTCCCTCAGTATCTGCTTTTCTTCCTCCCCTTCACACCTCACTCCTTCCCTTCTCTCCAATATTCCTTCACTTTGTGCCCTTCATATCCGTTTTTACTTAATCGTCACCTACCCTCCTTTTTTTTTTTTGAGTTTTGTATAGTGCGAACTAGACCAGAAGATATTGGGTATCAGAGCGCTTTACATAGCACCAGTTTTGTTACACAAGGACACATTCAGTTTTTGCTAAACACAGGGAGATTAAGGGATTTGCCCAGAATTACAGGATGTTGAGCGTCTTTGCCGAGACCTCAGCTTCAACGTTGACCGCTCTAGCCGTAAGGCTACCTCCTCTCCCCTCATTAAATGCTTTTCATTGTTCACCCTTCCATCTTTCCCTTCTACTCTACTCTCGCACACTGCCTGCTGTCCGCTCTTCTTCCCTTGCCTTTCTCCTATTTTCACTTTTCCTTCTCATCACGTTCCACTTCAATCTTGCAATCCCAATCTCTGCTTTCCACATTTCTCTTAACATTCTTTGTCTACCATATCTATCTGTGCCTTCAGACCTCTCATCCTTCCTCACTCTCCATTTTAATTGTTTCATTCTTGCACAAATGTTTATATCCACTCCAGGAATCTGTGTTCTATCTCAGGGTCATAAATGGAAATCTTGGTGTGGCCACTCAGTCCTTCATCTTTAGATACAATTAGTGCAATTGAGCTGGATAACACATTTTTTTATTTGGTGTCAAGGCCCCCTCTTGTAAATATGTGCTGTACAAACATACAAGGTGTGTTTCTCCCTTTATCCCTTCATTTCTTCCTTTCACATTATGTTGTTATTTAATCCTTTTTTCGTCCATCACTTATTTATTTCCTTACTCCAGTGCTCCTCTTCCCGCCTGCATTTGTTGCTGCCTTCTTTAATGCATTCCTTCCTTCATCCTTTCCTTTCTTTTAACCAGCACTGTGCAAGCACATTTTCTTTCATTTGCAACGCTGACTCAAGTCCTCAAATGACCTTTTCTTAAAGCTCTATTTTTGGAGATTTACACATAGTCTCTAATTTGAGTTCACTTTTAAGTTGTGGTCATAGGCTTCCTTTATGGTATATTATGTTATATTGATAAGTATGGTGCACTAATCACCCAGCAAGGTATCCAGGGGGCTGGGCACGTTTGTAGGTGTGACGTGTCTGAGGTACTTTTGTGAAGAGCCAGGCCTTCAGTTTCTTGCGGAACTCAAGAAGTGAGGAGGTGGCTCTGATATGTTGAGACTTGTGGATGTCGAAGGAGCCAATAAAGGAAGTGGATGGAGCCACTAGAGGAAATGGGCGGAGCTGGGGAAGTGGGTGTGACTCTTTCAAAACTGTGAGCACCTGCACTTCATATTTTTAAAATTAATCACTGCTTGTGTTCTTGGAAACATAATCCCACCCGATCTCTGGGCGGTGGAACACATATCAGCTTCCAGAGCCACCTATTGTACCCCCTGTGAAGAACAAGCAGCACTGCCTGGAAATTGTGCTGGCCAGGAACAGCCTTGTCCCTTGCTCATCTGTACCCCGCCCGAGCCCGAGCCCCACAGTAAGACAAATGAGGCAAGCAACCAGAAAACAATACGCTGCCACTGTATGGAAGGCCGCCTGCAACTACACTTCACCTGCACAGGCTGGAGGAGGCCTAAAGCATCCGCCTAACACCCCTGCAGGCAGGGCTGGACTGGCCGATGCAGGAACCAGGCATTTTCCTGGTAGGCTGGAAGGGTTGTGGCCGGTTTTGTGGCGGTGGGGGCCGGTTTTGCAACAGTGCTGCAATATTGGCCCCCTGTGACAAAAGCAGGAGCAGTGCTTCATACTAGCACCCCTCCTCCCCCCTCCCAAGGCTGGTTGAGCAGCAATCTGCCAGAGCTGGTAGCTGTTGCCAGTCCAGCCCTGCCTGCAGGCCGCAAGCCCACCTTTTTTTAATGCAGATTCATATAGCGCAAACTCACCCGGAAGGTATTGGAGCGCTTTACATGAGCACTGGTTAAGTCACACAAGGACACATTCAGGAACGGGGAGATTAAGTGATTTGCCCAGAATTACAGGATGTGGGTGAGACCGTGATGCTCCAACCTTAGTTTCCAGCACCAAAGTCGGCAATCTAGCCGTCAGACCACATCCTCTCCCCAAGCCTTGAGCTTCTGTAAGCTGGTGTGCATCATCCTCTTTGGTATCGGTGTGCATCGGGTGGCAGGCATCAGACTCATCAACTGCCAGCCACCTTACATCTTCAACCATAGTCACACAAATTTGCATTTACACAGTTTACCAAATAGTAACCACATTACAATGTCCCCAAATCCCTGTTGTCTGTGACTAACCCCTAGATTCAACAAAGTAACGTTTTGCGAGTCCTTAATAGCGAATTTTAAGGAATCGCTAATAAAGACTCGCAAAACGGGATGCATGTAGAAATCGGAATATTTTATGCAATTTCTACCGCTTCCTTATTTGCGATTCGCTAATTGCTAATCGCAAATAAGGAATGGCTTTCCCATTCATTCCTATGGGCCTAAAGGCCCATAGGAATGAATGGGGAGTCATTCCTTATTTGCGATTAGCAATTAGCGAATTACAAATAAGGAAGCGATTTCAAGGGTGCCAGGGTGTCCAACGGGTACCCTGTAGCACCCCTGAAATGGCAATGTACACTGGTGTTGCGCACAAACATGCCCAAAGGACATGTGTGTGTGTAACATACAACTTAGAAAAATGCACTGAAGTGCATTTGTCAAAGTTTTTGCTATTTACCACGTAGTTAGACTTCGCGGTAAATAGCGGCCCCAGATTGCGAGTTCGCAATTTTTCAATGGTTCATGAATTGCATTTAAGGAATCTCAAATTGAGATTCCTTAAATGCAATTAATCGCAAATTAGCGATTTCTAGAATTGCGATTTTTGCATTTGGGATGATGAATCCCAAATGCAAAAATAGCGCTCGCAAAGGGCCAGATTCTCAGAATCTGGCCCTTTGCTAGCCGAATTTACTTTGATGAATCTGGCTGCTAGATCGAATTTGTAAAATAGAGGAGGTTAAATTTCAAACACTGTGAAAGTACTGTCCTCTTGTGCCTATGGATCGTATGTTTGATATACTGAACAGCAAAAATAGCCTTCTCATCCTTACCATATGCTGAGATGAGGACCTTGTCTCGGACCCCCTAACCCGTCCATGCCACCCCCACCCCCACCGCGGAGCACTATAAACACACAACAAGGTATTTGCAACATTTAGTTGAGTGACTGGGTTGAAATTCTATTGTATAAACGAGTCACCGCATGGTGGTCAGGTGAATAGGCAGCACAATGTTTTTGCTGAGCTTGCTTCTCATAAAGTGGTACAGTCTAGGGAATAAATGAGAAGAGAAAAAAAACGAAAAGTTTGGCAGAACACTTTTGGGAGAGCCGAACTTAACAGAAAGCATTCGACTTTATAATTGGGGAGAAAACTGAGGAGAGCATGTTTTCCGCTAATGGAAAATGTATGAGATCACGTGATCGCGTACAGTTTCCCGGCTTAAATTGTGCCAGTAACCTTCATTAGGGATTTACAAAGCTGCTCTGCCGCTGTTTTAATAAATCAGTTGACACTATTACAACACCCCTGCCCTGTGGTGCAAGGCCTGTCTCAGAATTAACAAGAACGAAAAATAATAATAATATTAATCAATAAATAAAAAACATCTTTGGTCTACATGTACATACTTCCATTGTGCATCTATGTACTTCCATGTACTTGGATCTGTGTGTCTGTTACTTTTCTCCTGAAAAAGCATATCCAATGCACTACCCTATATCTTATCCTGTGCCACTATCAATATATTTAATCTAAATATACTTCCTTCCTTTATGTATCTATATACTTTCGATGTACTTATGGATCTATATATTTATCCCTTTCTTCTATTTTAGCATTTCCAATGAACTAGCCTATTTATCAGCCTATACTTCGCTTAATATATCTTCTAGCCCAACCTTCTGACTCATCTTAAACTTATTTCTACTAATCCTTCCAGTGAACTACCCTATCTCTCATCCTATACATCTATCAATATATCCTCTACATCCACTCTCTCATTTATCCCAAAACCCATACCACTACTATGATCGCCAAAATAACCCTTTCTAGACTCTCTCCTGTTCTACCCCTCCTTGCATCATCAGACACCTCTTTTTACTACACCGATCCCCTAAAACAAACCTGTCTAATCTCTCCCCTCTGACTCCTCCCCTCCAAAACTCCTTTTTACTCATCCAAAAGCCATTTCCTACTGCTAATACCTAAAAAAACCCTTCACTCTTTATCCCTCCACTATCCTTTTCAATCAAAATTAACAGACTAACGTGTACACTTCTCAAATTCCATATTCAACTATACTAATATACTGCAGGCCGCAAGCCCACCTTTTTTTAATGCAGATTCATATAGCGCAAACTCACCCGGAAGGTATTGGAGCGCTTTACATGAGCACTGGTTAAGTCACACAAGGACACATTCAGGAACAGGGAGATTAAGTGATTTGCCCAGAATTACAGGATGTGGGTGAGACCGTGATGCTCCAACCTTGGTTTCCAGCACCAAAGTCGGCAATCTAGCCGTCAGACCACATCCTCTCCCCAAGCCTTGAGCTTCTGTAAGCTGGTGTGCATCATCCTCTTTGGTATCGGTGTGCATCGGGTGGCAGGCATCAGACTCATCAACTGCCAGCCACCTTACATCTTCAACCATAGTCACACAAATTTGCATTTACACAGTTTACCAAATAGTAACCACATTACAATGTCCCCAAATCCCTGTTGTCTGTGACTAACCCCTAGATTCAACAAAGTAACGTTTTGCGAGTCCTTAATAGCGAATTTTAAGGAATCGCTAATAAAGACTCGCAAAACGGGATGCATGTAGAAATCGGAATATTTTATGCAATTTCTACCGCTTCCTTATTTGCGATTCGCTAATTGCTAATCGCAAATAAGGAATGGCTTTCCCATTCATTCCTATGGGCCTAAAGGCCCATAGGAATGAATGGGGAGTCATTCCTTATTTGCGATTAGCAATTAGCGAATTACAAATAAGGAAGCGATTTCAAGGGTGCCAGGGTGTCCAACGGGTACCCTGTAGCACCCCTGAAATGGCAATGTACACTGGTGTTGCGCACAAACATGCCCAAAGGACATGTGTGTGTGTAACATACAACTTAGAAAAATGCACTGAAGTGCATTTTTCAAAGTTTTTGCTATTTACCACGTAGTTAGACTTCGCGGTAAATAGCGGCCCCAGATTGCGAGTTCGCAATTTTTCAATGGTTCATGAATTGCATTTAAGGAATCTCAAATTGAGATTCCTTAAATGCAATTAATCGCAAATTAGCGATTTCTAGAATTGCGATTTTTGCATTTGGGATGATGAATCCCAAATGCAAAAATAGCGCTCGCAAAGGGCCAGATTCTCAGAATCTGGCCCTTTGCTAGCCGAATTTACTTTGATGAATCTGGCTGCTAGATCGAATTTGTAAAATAGAGGAGGTTAAATTTCAAACACTGTGAAAGTACTGTCCTCTTGTGCCTATGGATCGTATGTTTGATATACTGAACAGCAAAAATAGCCTTCTCATCCTTACCATATGCTGAGATGAGGACCTTGTCTCGGACCCCCTAACCCGTCCATGCCACCCCCACCCCCACCGCGGAGCACTATAAACACACAACAAGGTATTTGCAACATTTAGTTGAGTGACTGGGTTGAAATTCTATTGTATAAACGAGTCACCGCATGGTGGTCAGGTGAATAGGCAGCACAATGTTTTTGCTGAGCTTGCTTCTCATAAAGTGGTACAGTCTAGGGAATAAATGAGAAGAGAAAAAAACGAAAAGTTTGGCAGAACACTTTTGGGAGAGCCGAACTTAACAGAAAGCATTCGACTTTATAATTGGGGAGAAAACTGAGGAGAGCATGTTTTCCGCTAATGGAAAATGTATGAGATCACGTGATCGCGTACAGTTTCCCGGCTTAAATTGCGCCAGTAACCTTCATTAGGGATTTACAAAGCTGCTCTGCCGCTGTTTTAATAAATCAGTTGACACTATTACAACACCCCTGCCCTGTGGTGCAAGGCCTGTCTCAGAATTAACAAGAACGAAAAAAAACTCGAGTTATGGCTTACTGGTGCATTTTACATGTTGGATGCAACACTCAGGAGCAAAAGAGCAGCATTTAAGGACTTCGACCAGTTGTCTCACAGTCGAGTGCAGAGTACGCAGTCGGCGGGCCCATTATATCACAGAAACAGTTTATGTCAGCAACCAAGTTGTTTTTTATGTACATCCTTCTCCACAGATGCTCACTAAATTAGCATGTCAGGCTTTTCATGCTACCGTAAGCATCCATCTTGATGATGAAATAACCAAATTATTGTTGAAATGACAGCTTTGCTGAAAGGGACACTGTTGTTTGCAAAACGGTGTGCCTAACCCTCAGAAGTAACCAAGCCCTTCTTGGTAAATCAAAATAAAAAATATCTGAATTGTGGACAGCACTAATGATGGCAAACCTCCAAAAATGCTCCGAGAATGGTGCACGGACATGAATTAGGGCACGTTCCTTGCACATGGCACATTTATTTCATGTGTTTACACAGTCTTTCTCAAGATGGTGGTCTGAAATATTTATTTATTTATTTTATTTATTTATACAATTAATAGAGCGCGCAAATACCTGTGGGTGTCTTGGCGATAGGGACAACGAGCGAGAACCAGAGACTATAGGCTATTGCCTGAAAAGCCGTGTTTTTGTCATTTTTCTGAAAGCCAGTAGAGGCGGGCTTTGATGTGGATTGGATGAGAATTCCACAGCTTGGCCGTGGCGACAGTGAATCGCTTGTCACCCCACGAGGCTGTGTTTGTACGGGGACCCGTAGCAAGTTTGCTGTAGATGAGCATAAGGCCCGATTAGGAATGTAGGCACCTAGTGCCTCATTCAGGAACAATGTTCCAGAGTTGCGCGAATCTTTATATGCAATGCAGAGAGCCTTGAACTTGATGCGGTTTTTTATTGGGAGCCAATGATACTGTTGGAGTATATGAAAAATGGATTTGTATTTGGGGGTTCCTGATAGGATTCTGGCCCTGAATTCTGTACTAGCTGTAATTTATTGAGGACTTTGCTCTGTGCATTTATGAGGAGACCATTGCAGTAATCAATGGTAGACATGCCTTGGGTGCTTATTAGTGTCTTTCCAGCACTGAGAGGTAAAAAAGGTAGTAGCTTTTTAATCATTCTTAATTTATGGAATGAGGAAGAGACCACAGAGTTATCATGAGGAACGAAGGACAGCCTGTCATCAAATATGACGCCCAAGTTTCTGACCTTGGTTACCGGAAGTGGAGGGGGACTCAATAAAGACGGCCACCAGGCGGAGGAGCAGCTTGGCAGCAGTTTGCCAAATATCATTACCTCTGTTTTCTCAGAGTTAAGTTTTAGGCAATTGTTGGCCATCCAAGTGATGATGGCCAACATGCCTTTCTGGAAGTTGGCTGCTACTTTCCCTCCATCATTATGCACTGCAAGCACCAATTGTGTGTCATTAGCGTAAGACGTGAGACCATCCTGTGTGCTTTGATAACTGTGACCAAGTCAGACACATAGATATTAAATAGTGTTTGATTCAGTGAGGATCCTTGTGGTACGCCGCACAGGAGGGCCAATTGCGGAGAGTTGAAAATGCCAAGACTCACTGATTGAGTGCGATTGGCAAGGAAGGAGGTCAGAAGGGCTCTAGCAGTATGTCTGATACCAATATTTGTGACACGGTTGATCAGGGTAGCATGATCGACTGTGTCAAATGCAGCTGAGAGGTCCAACAGTATAAGAACAGCGCCCCCCCCCTGATCTAGTATCATCCTGATATCCTCTGATGCTTTAATAAGCACTGTCTCGTTTCCGTGGCCCTTGTGGAAACCGAATTGCGAGTCATCCAGGAGGTGGTGGTCTTCGATGTATTTAGATAGTTGGATATTCATGATCTTTTCAAAGATTTTTGCTGGGAATGGAAGGCTGGCTATGGGGCTATAATTCTTAGGGGTCCATTCGGATGTCGGGGGTGGCATCACCGTGGTGCTGGCGGGGCGGAAAAACTTATTTTTAAGTGCTCGAGCAGCGGGAAACACCTCCGCCATATTAGTATTGCAAAACATAGGTCAATTCCCGTCTGCGTCAGTGCGACGCGCACCACCATCAAAGTGCGGCCGCCACTGCTGCTTTGTGAGCCAATGGAGACTCACCACCATGTGGAATGACGTCCGCCCGCTCCACAAATTAGGATGGCCCAAACAAGCAGATTCACCGCAGCGGAGACACCGGTCAACCAGAGACTGCGGAAACTCTACAGCGGAGCATGATACCAGAGTCCCGGTCCACACCATCCGGTCACGACCACCATGGACCCAGCTCTACATGTGTTCCCGGTGCTGTACCTGCTACATCACTACCAAATCATGGGCCGCCGCGGACGCCGCCGCAGGTACGCAACTACACAAATACAGCACACAACACACAGGTTGACGCATGGTCCAAATCTACAACAGACACCCTGCTGGGGGCAACAACACATCCGCAAGGGCACCCACACATGACCCACCTGCCACCAAGTCACCCCTCTGCATCCTAGACACACTTCGACCGTGAAATTGCAGCAATGTCCCGGTCACGTCACCGCAGCGGTAAATACATGCGCACAATGTAGAAGGCAGGGCCAGAAAAAGGCATGGGCAGGGCACAAAGAGCCCAGGGACACACCTCCTGCCACCACACATCAACATTCCCCATGAAGGCACAGGCCAGGTGTCCATCCTGTGCACTCCCATGCACAGCAACAAGCCAGGTCAATCCACACCCTGCACCACATAACAAACAACCAGGGAGACAACCACTGCAGGAGTGGCTGCACAGGAACACACAACACACAGCACAGGGCCAGGAAACACACACCACAACACCACCACACACATGGAAACAAACATGAATACAAGCACCAAAGTAACACATACAAGTAACAAACATACACATGGACACACAGCCTACATACTCACACATACATACACACACTCACACACAGACACCCAAAATGTCCACAGCAATGGAGCACAACAAATTAGCAATCTAGAGTTGGATGTACACAAAGGGAAGGCCATGGAGACACACAACAAGCATGTGCACATCTCATCCAAGACCAGGAACACAGAACACCCCCCTCAGCCCATCAAACCACACATGGCTGCTACAGTCAGTGAAGTCAAACCACAGCCAACCCAGTGCAACAACACACAGAGATAGCAAGGCATACCAAGTAAAGGCACAAGGAAGGAAGGATGGCCTGGAAGTCTAACTGGGAACAGCCACACATGCATACAACAACCCCACAGGAGTACACCTGCAGCACAACACACAGGGCCCATATACATACTCCATTACTGACAAACACCCAGAGGACTTTACACACATACCCCCCATCACAACAGCAGCACACAACACCAGGGCCACACACACTGAAGGCTGCCAATACTTGCCAATACATACACACACAAATAAACACACACCCTGGGTGTATCAACAACCGTAACATACACACAGGGATGCCAGAACAGATGTCTGCCCAAAAACAACACACAAATACAAAACAAAACCAAACACATACAGAGCCCCATCAGAAACAGACATACCCTGTCAGCCATCTGTGGAAAGGCAATGGGAACACAGACACAACAGGAGTGCACAACCCCATCCCCCAGGACCAAAACACACACAATATACGACAAATCACACAAGAAGTGCACATCACAGAACAACACCGCCACATCAAACGAACTACAGATGTACATGAAGTAAAAACTGAACAAACACTGCACGACATCAGGGGATGCACATCAGGCAATGCCAAGGCCACATACACACAGCACTGTATGCACAACAAGCAGTGTGTTCACACCAAGCATAACAGTCACACACATACATGACTGACACAATTGCAACACACACAACACAAATCAGCACAGCACAACACAACAGCACACCCAGGAAGTGAAGCAATACCACAGCCAACACACATACATCCAACACAACAGCAACAGATGCACCACTCTGGGATACAGGAGCAGAACTATCTTGACCAGAGCACTGAGCAGCACACACACCGGAAAGTGCACATGAGCAATTCTGACTAACAAATAGCACAAGAACATCACATATAAATCATTGGGGCAATGTCCAGAGTGGAACATTTCTCTTGCCCCAAGAACTGCAACACAAAGCACAGTGTCACAAATGAAGTGATGGGGAGGCACACACACATGTAAGCCAAGGGTACAGTTGACATCAAAGTGAACTGTCTTGCATGTCAGTAGTCGACATGTAAGGGGTGTACCATACACAAATATAGGGAGTGCAGACTCACAATGGGTAGGCATAAGTGGCACACATAGGGGATGTCATTACACCACACACACCATGCCATACAGGTGGATAAAAGGCACCATGTGCCTGCAATGTATGAGTAACACAACCACAATGGCAGTGTGGAGCAGCAGGGCTGCACAGTCTACACAAACAGACTCAGGTCACATGGATGATCAAACAAACACAACACTGATTTGCAAGTCACACACTCTGCACACTCACAAGTGAATAAAACAACAACTAGGAGTCAGACAGAACAGCATGGACACACCAACACACTGCACAGTGCACAACAGACAACTCACACATGTGCATATAACCACATCCACAGGGCTGAACAATCCAAACAACAGTCACACAACTCCTGGGTGACATATGTATGTCATTGACAATCCAGGGGCACACACACATCCACACCCCCTACAAAGGCACACACTTCACACGGCACACCTCTTGACTACCCAAGAGCACATATCTCATGTAGGCCATGGGACCAGGATTAAGGGCCATCACAAGATGACCATACACATACACAGGTGGGCACACATAAAGGAATAACACACATACACGATGACATTGCCCAGCCTGGATGCAAACCTGTGCACAGTATCTCAACCTGTGCTGGCAGTGTCCCCAACCTGACATGTGAACAATGTAGCCAACAATAGCTAACCACGAAGAAGAGAACTGCATGACAGGTACAATTGACACCAGAGATAACACAAGTATCAGTGCGTGAATGGACGGAAGTCCCTGTCACCCCTGTTAAAAAATGTGATGCGGGTAAAGAGCTTGGCAATGTTGAAGTGACACATAGAGCATGGGGCACAGTCAACCAAATGCACACACCAAAAGAACTTTAATCAGCAAGGACACTGACAAAACAGATAACGGGAGAGGGTGTGTCTTTATTCACATATTGCACAGATGTGACAGTAGAACAACAGTAGACAAGAGCAAGGCATCAAATGCTGATCATATACAAGAGAATCTGCATAGGAAAATCAAACAGTAAGGCCAGTGGACAGTTCAGGGTGCTCAGCAAATACATGAGAGTCTGCACAGGGTGGAGTCCAACATAGCAGAGCAACAGGGCCAATGGCCAGGGCAGGGTGCACAGCAAGTACATGAGAGGCTGCACAGGGGAGAGTCCAACACAGCAGAGCAACAGGGCCAGTGTCCAGGGCAGGTTGCACAGCAAGTACATGAGTGGCTGCACAGGGTAGAGCCCAACAAAGAAGAGCAACAGGGCCAGTGTCCAGGGCAGGGTGCACAGCAAGTACATGAGAGGCTGCACGGGGTAGAGTTCAAAACAGCAGAGCAACAGTGCCAGTGTCCAGGGCAGGGTGCACAGCAAGTTCATGAGCAACAAGACTTTGGAGGTGGGCTAAGATGGCGGACCGACGCCGCCAAGCAAAGGAAGCAGTGCTGAGAGGCTCCCGACTCCTCCGTCAATGTAAACGAGGAGAAAAATACTTTTTTTGAATCAAGAAACGAGAAACAAGAAACCGGGGAACCAGGCTTGTGAACTAAATTAAAACAAAATTAACAAGTGCGTCAACTGAAAACTGAAAATACCTGAGTCATAAGAGCTGCCTTCTTGCTCGAAAGTCACCGAACGGCGAAAAGACGAGGCGGATTGAAAACTCTGCCGCAGACGCTGATGCTGCAGATACATTGCCGTTGAGGGTGGCAGACGCTGCCAGCTTGGAGACTCTCACTGATTCGGCCGTTTGCAGGTCGTTGGGCTGGGTGGGCGGTCCTGGCTCTACTCCCGGTGCAGTCAGGCGTTTGCTCACAAGGGAAGACATTGCAGAGCGAGGAGCAGAGCGCAGACTTGGAAGCCTGGCAGGTTAACGGGACGATGGCCCCGAAATTGAACACCCGGTCGACTCGGGCCGTTAAGATTGCCAAAGCAGACTCCCCAGTGGAAATCACAGCCATAAAGGTAACGATGGGGGACGCATCTGGTATAGGTGGTGGAGACAGAATAGCTGGGGCTGCAGCATTGACTGTATCAACAACTCAAGCAGTAACTAAACAATTGATCAGACCTCCTATACTTGTAGCAGACCCGAAAAACAATAACGTTCATGGCAGCAACAATGTATCGGGTGGGCTCTGCGTTGAAGATACGGCAAACACCAGTTCTGCTCAAACAATGCCGATTAATGTACAAACGAGTGTGCAAGATAGAGAAGTTTTAATATTGCCGGAGAGTCTTAACAGTAAGGAAAAAGATCAAAGTATACTTACTTTTCATGCTTTTCATACTTTGACCGGAGAAGGGTCTGAGCCATCCACTACCAATTCCTTGGAAATTATTGATAAAATAGTAACAGAGTTGAATATGCAAACGGATGTTACTATGGAAAATGCAAGGCGAAAAGGTGGTGATAAAGATGTTGGAGATAGTATTCCAAATCATGTGGCCAAAGACAGAAGTGATGAGGGTCTCGGTTCGGCATCAAACTAAGAAGGTCATAACTTTCTACTTTCTGCTGACAAAAAAGAGGGTGCTTCAGGCATACTAAAAGAAACTCCGACACTATTAAATTCAGATACGCCAGAGACTGACAAACAAGGGTATGAGACAATTGAGGCATCAGATATTGATGGCGAACTTACCGAAGAGGTAGAGGCAGCCGAAGAGAGCTTAATCAAATAGGGACGAGAGCCCACTAAGGAAATGGATACAAGCGAAGGGGGGGGTCAAGAATATGGCCCTGAGACTATCAGGCGCAAGCCCCGAGGAAGATTTAAACTCAAGGGGCAAAGCAAATGTATCTATGAGATCTGGGAATTAAAACTCTCCCATGCTGGAATCAGCTGCAATCATCCCTGATGTCCCAATGAGTACGGTCACCGCTAGGGCTACAGCCATAGATATAGAGTCTACTACTAATACCAATGCTCCCGATTCTACCTGTTTTAATGGTGCAGCTATGGCATATGCTATCAATGTCCCTATTAGCTTGCCCTCAAATCTAATGGTTGTCGATACGGCCAAGGATACTAGATTATCTGATATCCCCGCAGGTACAACCATCAGTAGTGACAACACTGCTAACATTGCTTCTGGTGTTCACTCCTCGACCACTCCTGAGTTGGTTGTAGATCTTACACTATCGTCAGGGCCGGCTGGGCCAACTAATGAGAAACAATGGGGAAGGAGCACTCGAATACCTCCCCGATTATGCAGACTCTCATGGCTCAACGACAAGAAGGACAACAGCACTTCCTACAGCTACCTGAGGACAACACCAAACTACAGACATTTATGTTGGAAATATCTAGTAAATTTGGGGGGGGTTAACGCAGGAAATAGAGGAGCTAATACAAAGAGTAGTCGAGGTGGAAGAAGGGGCTACTAGATCCGAATCTCTAACACAATCTAATACTGTACGAATAGCTAAGTTGGAAGCAAAAGTAGAGGACATGGAAAATCAGTCGAGAAGACACAATCTCAGACTTTTTGGGATCCCCGAGGGAACAGAAGGTGCAGATCCCCGGTCCTATGTAGTGAAACTATTCCAGAAAGCTTTTCTAGATTTGTCAGATTGGGATTGGGACTCTCAATTACAACGAGTTGATCGACTGCCTCTTTTTCAAAGAAACAAAGATAGTTAATATCCGCGACCCTTCCTGTTAAATTTTGGGAATTTTTTGTGGAGGCAAGCTGAGTCTCTAAAAGCAAGGCCTAACAATCCTGTAACAGTGGACAATCTTACTTTTTTTGTACGCTTTGACTTGAGCAAAGGTACCATGGACTGGCGTTGGCAGCTACGCAATATGATTGACTCTTTCAAAGCTGTTGGATGTGTGGTATATTTACAAGAGCCAGCCCGCCTTAAGGTGATCAAAAATGGTCAAGTATACTTCTTTACGGAAGAAAAAGAAGCTGAACAAGCACTGGCTAAACTAAGCACCTGATAAGGGATATTGAAATAGTGTTGGACATTTGAAACTTGGTTATAAATTTTGTTCTCTCTTCCCAGTTTGGGGCTATAGTATATACTAACTAGTAAAGTGTGAACAGCAAAAGAATTTTGAAATGTATGAATGTGTTTTGTAATTTGCTTACTTGGTGTTTATTCTTACCCCTCATAAAGAAAATGTCATTCTAATTTCTTTTCCGAGGCGGTCGGTGCAAGCTTCTCTGCTTGCTTCTTTGCGACACTGCCATTCCAGCGGCAGCAGGGTATAGAGGGGTGCTCTCCCTTCAGGGACTTTAGGGTGGGGGGTGTCTGGGTTAGGGGCGGGTTAAAAAGGGGAAACATTTTATTGCAAGAAGGAACAATGGTTAATTTCAATAAAATCAAATATTTTTTTCTTAATATTTTTCATATACAGAGGAAAGCTAAATATACAATTATAAGACACGTTTTTCCTTAGATGCTTGGCTTGGAATGTTGCTGGTCTCAATAGTGAATATAAGAGGAGACTTGTACAGGAAGAATTAAATATGTATAAACCACACTAATTTCAGAAACTCACATTGGGTTTCAAGAAAGAAAACTCCTTGCTCAAATGGGTTACGAGCTTGTCGTTTGTTCAACTTTAGGGGAGTCAATTCGGGGGATGGCAATTTTGAAACAGAAACATTTAATGATGGAAATTATCAAAACTGCAGCTGATACAATGGAGAGGTGGGTGATCGGCCAAGTGCAATTTGAACACAGGAATTATGTATTTTGTCTGGTGTATGGGCTTAATATTGATGAGCCTAAGCTGAATGAACAGTTAAATATAGAAGTATTGGAATGGGAGGGGGAATTGCTGATAATGGGAGATTTTAACTGTGTTATGGATTACAAGATAGACTCTACAAGACAAGGTACTTCAATAAGGATGCACAAAGTTAGGGCAGCAATTGTAGAATTAGGTAGGCTGCATAATCTGAAGGATGTCTGGCATACTAAACATCCTAACATAGCAGGGTATACGTATTACTCGGCACCCCACAAAGTATGCTCCCGAATAGATATGGTGTGGGTAACAGATCGAAATTTCGTAGAATTGTAATATAGAACTTTGCCCGAGAGTTACATCGGACCACAACCCTACACTGCTAGAGTTCAACATCCCTGACAGGAGGCGAATAGTCCGACATTTCACATTTCCTAGATATTTATTTACCGATGTTGTATTTATATTGCAACTAAAAGAACATATCAAAGAATTTATAGAAATCCACATCAATTCTGCAATGATTAATTCTGTGTGGGACGCTTGTAAATGCAGTATAAGAGGTTTTGCCCAACAATACATCTTAAAAATGAATTCTGAGAATCGTAGGGATACAAAATCAACTACTTCTAATATTCTAATAGTGGAACAACTATTAGTAGAGGCTCTCACACAAAGGAAATCAAATGTTGAGGAGTTAAGAACTGAGGTAGTGAAACTACAGTCAGCAGTGAAAAAGACGTTAAGGGAGAAATTTAGCGCCAAAATTCATAAATACCAGTTGGCACAATACGAAGGGGGGGACAGAATTGGCAAAGTGCTAGCCTACAAGGTAGCAGACAAGAAAGCCAGAACAATTATTAAAACAATCAAAGGCTCAAATTGTCTTAGTTACAATCAGCCGGATCAGATTCTAGATCAATTTGCTAAATATTACTGTAGTTTGTACACTCCAGAAAAAACTCCCACTAAAGATAACATTTTACAATATCTCAATAAACATATGCCTATCCAACAAGACAACAAAGCTATTAAACACCTCAGCTCAAAAATAACAGCTACTGAAATAAAAACTGCTATTCCTGCACTACCCTCGGGCAAGGCAGCCGGGGAAGATTGCCTACCTATAGAGTTCTACAAAATATGCACTCAGGAACTACTAACGCTTTTAGAGCTAGTAATAGATTCTATTGGTGAAACAGGAAAGGCCCCTCTATCGTGGAAAACAGCTAAAATTGTGTTTTTTCTTCAAAAAAATAAACCACCAGAAGAATGTGGGTCATATCGGCCCATTTCGTTGATCAATGCAGAAGCTAAAGCCTTTGCAAAAATTTTGGCAAACCGTTTAGCTCCTATTATGCCCGAATTAGTGAATAGCCAACAACAAGGGTTTGTGATGAGGAGAGACACCACTGTCCATATCAATATGGCCCTCACAGCATTTGATTTTGCTTCGACTACTCTCACCCCACTCGGAATCGTCATGTTGGATGCGGAAAAAGCATTTGACCGATGGGGTGGGAGTATTTGTGGGCGGTGTTGAAGGCTTTTAGAGTACATGGACAATATCTCGGATGGGTCTGCTCTCTATACGACCACCCAACGGCTAAGATAAGCTACGCAGGAACAGATTCTGCAAATTTTTCGATAGAAAGGGGAACAAGGCAGGGCGGCCCGCTGTCCCCCCTGCTCTTCGCCCTCTCTTTGGAGCCGTTTCTAAATGCTTTGGTGGCTCAAGACAACATCATCCCTGTGCAACGTGGTGGGAAGAGTTTAAAAATAACCGCTTTTGCGGACGATATAGAGGTATTTACCACAGATTTCGTTAAAGCTATTACTGAGATAATTGAGGAAGCAGTAAAATTTGGAGATGTGTCAGGATACAAATTAAACGTGAGTAAAACTCAAGTCATTGCCAATTATAAACCTGCAGAACCGATACTGGGTCTCTGCTTAAATGCTATTTATTTAGGAATAAGGTTGGCGGCTGATGTTGACAACGTAATAACATTGAATTACGATTCACTGCTGAACGAAGTAACGATTTCTTTAAGAAATTGGCATAAGATACCACTTAGTTTGGTGGGGCGTATAAACTTATTAAAAATGGAGATAGTACCTAAATTTCTATATTCATTTAGATCTATTCCATTGCAACTTATTAATCTTTTTTTTTTTTAAACTGGATGGCATCTGTAGTAGCTTTGTATGGGGGTACAAAAAAGCGCGTAGATCAATCAAACTCCTGAAATTGCCATTTGAAAAAGGAGATTTAACTTTCCCGGATTTTAGACTATATTTTTTTTCAACTTTTTTTCGTCGTATACATAGTCTCCTGAAAAATGAAAGTTCAATAATTTTTCATAAATATATGTTGGGACCAGATTGTAATCAATTTTTATTTCGTGTTCATAATCCAAACTACCTCAAAAGAGTAAAATTTAAGACCGCCAGACATATAAAAAAAATTTAGGACCAAATCACGATTTTGGATAAGATTTATTTTTTTAACGCTGAACTTCAACAATGGGGGGACCCAGGATTGCCTGGTATTTTCTCTGACGGAGCAGGGACTTTATGGGAAGGACACAGCATAAACACTTTGGGGGATTTTTACAGTTCGGATGGTTTCCTAAGTTTTACCACACTAAAACTTTTATTTAAATTAAAAGACGGCATGTACTTTAAATATATCCAGATCCGGGATTTCTTAGTTCGTAAAATGAAAATTGAGGAAGTTGGCCACTCTGATACTTTAAAATGTCTATACTCGGATCGAACTAAGTCACTCATAAGTGAGAGCTATGGTCTTTTAATTCTAGGTAAGATAGGCGACTGTGAGAAAATGGCAGATAAATGATCAAACAGATTTGGAATTAATATCAATCCTAATCACATCTCAGCTTCACTTCGCGAAATTAATCAGGTAGTCCAATCTTCTAATTTAAGGCTGCAATTGTATAGAACCATGAATCAACTATATTATACACCCCAAAGTATTACTAGTTGGGCATTAGGAAACCAGTCTAACAATAGTACTAAGTGTCTGAAATGCAACCTGGAAGCGGCAGGCATCAAGCATATGCTCTTTTCTTGTCCGGAGCTTGCCCTGTTCTGTAAGGGAATAACAGACGCTTTAAACAAGAAACAAATCATATTCCCGCCGCTTTCGGCTCATCTGATCCTGCTAGACATCCAAGACATTAATAGTAATTATAAAGATCTGATATCTATGTTATTCGCTTGTGGAAGGCTAGTTATAGCTAGGTCTTGTATCTCTAAGGAGCCTCCATGCATTATGGAGTGGTGGGGTCTGAGTAATGAAATCTACACAATGGAATTAGCATTAGCAAAATTAAGAGGTCCCAGGGAACTGAAAGGGAGGGAAAAAATCTGGGGAACGTTTATTTGATATGGGGTAAGGTTATTCGATGAGACCAGTCCAATTTTCAAATATATATATATATATATTTGTATTTTTTTATGTATTGTATTCCTTAGTTTTAAGTATAATGTGAAAGACTATATTTTGTTTGGTTATGTGTTAAAGGATGATGCTCTTCTTGCAATAACAATAAAATGTGTTTAAAAAAAAAAAAGAGGCTGCACAGAGTAGAGTCCTACACAGCAGAGCAACAGGGCCAGTGTTCAGGACAGGGTGCACAGCAAGTACACAAGATACTGCACAGGGTAGCGTTCAACACAGCAGAGCAACAGTGCCAGTGTCCAGGGCAGGGTGCACAGCAAGTTCATGAGAGGCTGCACAGGCAAGGGCAGAACAGCAGTGAATGACAAGGCCATTGGGCATGGCCAAGAACTGCACCACAAAGCACAGTGTCACAAATGAAGTGATGGGGACGCACACACACATGTAAGCCAAGGGTACAGTTGACATCAAAGTGAACTGTCTTGCATGTAAATAGTCGATATGTAAGGGGTGTACCATACACAAATATAGGGAGTGCAGACTCACAATGGGTAGGCATAAGTGGCACACATAGGAGATGTCATTACACCACACACACCATGCCATACAGGTGGATAAAAGGCACCATGTGCCTGCAATGTATGAGAAACACAACCACAATGGCAGTGTGGAGCAGCAGGGCTGCACAGTCTACACAAACAGACTCAAGTCACATGGATGATCAAACAAACACAACACTGATGTGCAAGTCACACACTCTGCACACTCACAAGTGATTAAAACAACAACTAGGAGTCAGACAGAACAGCACGGACACACCAACACACTGTACAGTGCACAACAGACAACTCACACATGTGCATATAACCACATCCACAGGGCTGAACAATCCAAACAACAGGCACACAACCCCTGGGTGACACATGTATGTCATTGACAATCCAGGGGCACACACACATCCACACCCCCTACAAAGTCACACACTTCACACTGCACACCTCTTGACTACCCGAGAGCACACATCTCATGTAGGCCATGGGACCAGGATTAAGGGCCATCACAAGATGACCATACACATACACAGGTGGGCACACATAAAGGAATAACACCCATACACGATGACATTGCCCAGCCTGTATGCAAACCTGTGCACAGTTTCTCAACCTGTGCTGGCAGTGTCCCCAACCTGATATGTGAACATTGTAGCCAACAGTAGCTAACCACGAAGAAGAGAACTGCATGACAGGTACAATTGACACCACAGATAACAAAAGTATCAGTGCGTGAATGGACGGAAGTCCCTGTCACCCCTGTTAAAAAATGTGATGCGGGTAAAGAGCTTGGCAATGTTGAAGTGACACATACAGCATGGGGCACAGTCAACCAAATGCACACACCAAAAGAACTTCAATCAGCAAGGACACTGACAAAACAGACAACAGGAGAGGGTGTGTCTTTATTCACATATTGCACAGATGTGACAGTAGAACAACAGTAGAGAAGAGCAAGGCACCAAATGCTGAGCATATGCAAGAGAATCTGCAGAGGAAAATCAAACAGGAAGGCCAGTGAACAGTTCAGGGTGCTCTGCAAATACATGAGAGTCTGCACAGGGTGGAGTCCAACATAGCAGAGCAACAGGGCCAATGGCCAGGGCAGGGTGCACAGCAAGTACATGAGAGGCTGCACAGGGGAGAGTCCAACACAGCAGAGCAACAGGGCCAGTGTCCAGGGCAGGGTGCACAGCAAGTACATGAGAGGCTGCACAGGGTAGAGCCCAACACAGCAGAGCAACAGGGCCCGTGTCCAGGGCAGGGTGCACAGCAAGTACATGAGAGGCTGCACAGGGTAGAGTTCAACACAGCAGAGTAACAGTGCCAGTGTCCAGGGCAGGTTTCACAGCAAGTTCATGAGCAACAAGACTTTGGAGGAGGGCTAAGATGGCGGACTTACGCCGCCAAGCGAAGGAAGCAGCGCTGAGAGGCTCCCAACTCCTCCGTCAATGTAAACGAGGAGAAAAATACTTTTTTTGAAGCAAGAAACGAGAAACGAGAAACCGGGGAACCAGGCTTGTGAACTAAATTAAAACAAAGTTACCAAGTCTGACAACTGAAAACTGAAAAAACCTGAGTCATAAGAGCCGCCTTCTTGCTCGAAAGTCACCGAACGGCGAAAAGACGAGGCGGATTGAAAATGCCGCCGCAGAGGCTGATGCTGCAGATACATTGCCGTTGGGGGTGGCAGACGCTGCTGGCTTGGAGACTCTCACTGATTCGGCCATTTGCAGGTCGTTGGGCCAGGTGGGCGGTCCTGGCTCTACTCCCGGAGCAGTCAGGGGTTTGCTCACAAGGGAAGACATTGCAGAGCGAGGAGCAGAGCGCGGACTTGGAAGCCTGGCAGGTTAACGGGACGATGGCCCCGAAATTGAACACCCGGTCGACTCAGGCCGTTAAGATTGCCAAGTATTTATCAAAACAACAAGTGGTCCTGAGCATACGAGAATGAGGAAAACAATTGATATATATAGATCACAATGGAGTTCTATATAGTTCATGATTCCTTGACCAGCCGGCCAGGGAATATTTATTGGTTCAATAAGTTTATGATCTCGAAAATACAGCAAATAACCCAAGAAATAAGGGTTACATTGGGGCACAGTCCTGTGCCATACAAGGAGGAGAGAGGTGAGAGAGTAAAGGTAAGTGAAGAAAGTTATCAGGCAAACAGAGTGAGCTTGCAGGTCACTGATATTAGTTTTTCATTAACAGTGTATCCTGGAGTTATTCATACAAACAATAGTATCGAGGAGTTACATGTATGAATTACTCTAAGGTCGACGTTTCGATCCCCAGCTCAGGTATCACGGGATCATCATCAGGACAAGAAAAATAGTTTTGCCTGAACAAAGTTATTTACAACACCTGTTTTTGAGAAGAGGTAAAAGGGAAGAAAACAGAGATATATATGCTGTCATTATTTGTATAGTCAGAGCTCACATTGCAAATACAGACTTCGCATTCGGAAACGCAGTGGTAGGTGTTGCCGTGAGGCGTGAGTATTCCGTGCAAGGCCTCTAATACTCATGCAATTTGAAATTCCTTATTTTGTGAAAAGTCATACATATTCATGTGGAGTACTGGTGGTGGGTACTCAATGGGCCGGGGTAAGTGAGAGTGATTTTGGGAACTATAGGTAAGCCATGAGAATGGTGAGGCTTGTGGTGGTGAAACAATTATGGTGTTTTTGGGGGACTTATGGGGGCTCATAGCGTTTGTTAGCGAGGGGGACCTACCTAGTGGGTGGCTTGAAGTAGGATTAGCTTCAGATGGGAGGTCCTTTTTGGGTCAGCAACGCAATTCGCTCTGTTGGCAATAAATGGTATTAAAAGCCGTCCATACCAGAGGGGGAGAGGGAACATAATACGGGATGGGGCCTATTTACCTTCGTAGGTGACCCGGTCCTTAGGATGCGGTTGGATTGGGGATTCTGTGTGGGCGCCGGGATTGATGTTGGGGTAAAGCCCAATCTGAAATAAACATTAATATTACTATATGCACTCTCTTGCGTTAAAGTGCGCTTTTTCTATGTGGCCAGGGTGGGGAGTTGAAAAATTACCGTTTGGGTTGCAAGGGAGTATACCACCGAAATAACGGGTCTTGCAATTGGTCAGTCAGGGACATCTGATCCTATGCGTTACCTTGCTATAAAATAAATAAGGTTTAAATTAGTTGAGGCATTCTAGTGAATTCAGGGCATATAGAGAATATTGTGCGGACAGAATTACCATAGGCAGATACTATGGGTCTACCTGGGGGACTGTTGATGCTCTTGTGAACTTTTGGAAGAGTATAGATAACTGGCTGGCGAGGGCTTTTTACATTAAGAAATAGGTGTTCTTTCTTACTCAAGAAGCCCTGGGAGACTGCATCCGTGGTGATCTTTAGTATTGTCTCTTGTATATTTTTGGTGGGGTTACCTGGTAGCCTCTGGTAGTGATCTGTGTTCCCTAGCTGCCGTAAAATCTCCAGTTTATAGGCATCGACATCTTGGAGGACAATTCCTCCGCCCTTGTTGGCACTTTTGATGACAAGAAGAGAATTGTTCTTTAGTGATTTAATGGCGTCTTTTTCTGCCCTTGATATATTATAAGGTACATACAGTTTTTTGTTTTCAATAGCACAAAGGTCTTTATGTACCAGTTTTTCAAAGGTTCTAACTTCTGCAGGAATCATGCTCGCAGATGGAAGGAATGTGGAGGGTGGTCGGAATGGGGTGTTGGTATTGGTGGCGCGGGGAGGGTGTAATTGGAAAAAGGCTTTCAAACGAACTAGTCTGAAAAACCTGAGAAGTTCAGTTTGTAACTCCATAAAGTCAGGACGAATGGTAGGTACAAAGGAAAGACCTTTCTTTAGTAAGGCTGTCTCGGTGTCCTGCAATAGATGGCTGGATAGCTATCCCAAGACGCTGGAGGACGGCGATCCTGCCCTGAAGTAACCCGGTAATATAGCGCTCAACCTTGGCGCCCCCCTGATCACCTCACCTCACCCCGAGTTGATAATTTTTTCCCCCCTTTTTTCTTCACAGAGGTTAGCCATAGAATTGTGCTACAACCGGATATACTATATTGTAGTCTCATTAACTGAAACGGTCCTCTGCAAATTACCGATACCTCCCACCAAACTATGGTAATTCTGTCCGCACAATATTCTCTATATGCCCTGAATTCACTAGAATGCCTCAACTAATTTAAACCTTATTTATTTTATAGCAAGGTAACGCATAGGATCAGATGTCCCTGACTGACCAATTGCAAGACCCGTTATTTCGGTGGTATACTCCCTTGCAACCCAAACGGTAATTTTTCGACTCCCCACCCTGGCCACATAGAAAAAGCGCACTTTAACGCAAGAGAGTGCATATAGTAATATTAATGTTTATTTCAGATTGGGCTTTACCCCAACATCAATCCCGGCGCCCACACAGAATCCCCAATCCAACCTCATCCTAAGGACCGGGTCACCTACGAAGGTAAATAGGCCCCATCCCGTATTATGTTCCCTCTCCCCCTCTGGTATGGACGGCTTTTAATACCATTTATTGCCAACAGAGCGAATTGCGTTGCTGACCCAAAAAGGACCTCCCCATCTGAAGCTAATCCTACTTCAAGCCACCCACTAGGTAGGTCCCCCTCGCTAACAAACGCTATGAGCCCCCATAAGTCCCCCAAAAACACCATAATTGTTTCACCACCACAAGCCTCACCATTCTCACGGCTTACCTATAGTTCCCAAAATCACTCTCACTTACCCCAGCCCATTGAGTACCCACCACCAGTACTCCACATGAATATGTATGACTTTTCACAAAATAAGGAATTTCAAATTGCATGAGTATTAGAGGCCTTGCACGGAATACTCACGCCTCACGGCAACACCTACCACTGCGTTTCCGAATGCGAAGACTGTATTTGCAATGTGAGCTCTGACTATACAAATAATGACTGCATATATATCTCTGTTTTCTTCCCTTTTACCTCTTCTCAAAAACAGGTGTTGTAAATAACTTTGTTCAGGCAAAACTATTTTTCTTGTCCTGATGATGATCCCGTGATACCTGAGCTGGGGATCGAAACGTCGACCTTAGAGTAATTCATACATGTAACTCCTCGATACTATTGTTTGTATGAATAACTCCAGGATACACTGTTAATGTAAAACTAATATTAGTGACCTGCAAGCTCACTCTGTTTGCCTGATAACTTTCTTCACTTACCTTTACTCTCTCACCTCTCTCCTCCTTGTATGGCACAGGACTGTGCCCCAATGTAACCCTTATTTCTTGGGTTATTTGCTGTATTTTCGAGATCATAAACTTATTGAACCAATAAATATTCCCTGGCCGGCTGGTCAAGGAATCCTGAACTTTATAGAACTCCATTGTGATCTATATATATCAATTGTTTTCCTCATTCTCGTATGCTCAGGACCACTTTTTGTTTTGATAAATACTTGCTACCCATGGTCCCGAGCGATTTAATGGGTTCCCCTTGTCCCTTCTTGATGAGTTAAGATTGCCAAAGCAGTCTCCCCAGTGGAAATCACAGCCATAAAGGTAACGATGGAGGACGCATCTGGTATAGGTGGTGGAGACAAAATAGCTGGGGCTGCAGCATTGACCGTATCAACAACTCAAGCAGTAACTAAACAATTGATCAGACCTCCTATACTTGTAGCAGACCCGAAAAACAATAACGTTCATGGCAGCAACAATGTTTCGGGTGGGCTCTGCGTTGAAGATACGGCAAACACCAGTTCTGCTCAAACAATGCCGATTAATGTACAAACGAGTGTGCAAGATAGAGAAGTTTTAATATTGCCGGAGAGTCTTAACAGTAAGGAAAAAGATCAAAGTATACTTACTTTTCATGCTTTTCATACTATGACCGGAGAAGGGTCTGAGCCATCCACTACCAATTCCTTGGAAATAATTGGTAAAATAATAACAGAGTTGAATATGCAAACGGATATTACTATGGAAAATGCAAGGCGAAAAGGTGGTGATAAAGATGTTGGAGATAGTATTCCAAATCATGTGGCCAAAGACAGAAGTGATGAGGGTCTCGCTTCGGCATCAAACTTAGAAGGTCATAACTTTCTACGTACTGCTGACAAAAAAGAGGGTGCTTCAGGCATACTAAAAGAAACTCCGACACTATTAAATTCAGATATGCCAGAGACTGACAAACAAGGGTATGAGACAATTGAGGCATCAGATATTGATGGTGTTCTTACCGAAGAGGTAGAGGCAGCTGAAGAGAGCTTAAACGAATAGGGACGAGAGCCCACTAAGGAAATAGATACAAGCGAAGGGGGGGGGGGGTCAAGAATATGGCCCTGAGACTATCAGGCGCAAGCCCCTAGGAAGATTTAAACTCAAGGGACAAAGCAAATGTATCTATGAGATCTGGGAATTCAACCTCTCCCATGCTGGAACCAGCTGCATTCATCGCTGATGTCCCAATGAGTACGGTCACCGCTAGGGCTACAGCCATAGATATAGAGTCTACTACTATTACCAATGCTCCAAATTCTACCTGTTTTAATGGTGGAGCTACGGCATATGCTATCAATGTCCCTATTAGCTTGCCCTCAAATCTAATGGTTGTCGATACGGCCAAGGATACTAGATTATCTGATATCCCCGCAGGTACAACCATCAGTAGTGACAATACTGCTAACATTGCTTCTGGTGTTCACTCCTCGACCACTCCTGAGTTGGTTGTAGATCTTACTACATCGTCAGGGCCGGCTGGGCCAACTAATGAGTGACCAACTGTAGAGGAAACAATAGGGATGGAGCACTCGAATACCTCCCCGATTATGCAGACTCTCATGGCTCAACGACAAGAAGGACAACAGCACTTCCTACAGCTACCTGAGGACAACACCAAACTACAGACATTTATGTTGGAAATATCTAGTAAATTTGGGGGGGGGGGTAACGCAGGAAATAGAGGAACTAAAACAAAGAGTAGTGGAGGTGGAAGAAGGGGCTACTAGATCCAAATCTCTAACACAATCTAATACTGTACGAATAGCTAAGTTGGAAGCAAAAGTAGAGGACATGGAAAATCGGTCGAGAAGACACAATCTCAGACTTTTTGGATCTCTGAGGGGACAGAAGGTGCAGATCCCCGGTCCTATGTAGTGAAACTATTCCAGAAAGCTTTTTTAGATTTGTCAGATTGGGATTGGGACTCTCAATTACAACAAGTTGATCGACTGCCTCTTTTTCAAAGAAACAAAGATAGTAAATATCCGCGACCCCTCCTGATAAATTTTGGGAATTTTTTGTTGAGGCAAGCTGTGTCTCTAAAAGCAAGGCCTAACAATCCTGTAACAGTGGACAATCTTACTTTTTTTGTACTCTTAGACTTGAGCAAAGATACCATGGACAGGCGCTGGCAGCTACGCAAGATGATTGACTCTTTCAAAGCTGTTGGATGTGTGGTTATTTACAAAAGCCAGCCCGCCTTAAGGTGATTAAAAATGGTCAAGTATACTTCTTTATGGAAGAAAAAGAAGCTGAACAAGCACTGGCTAAACTAAGCACCTGATAAGGGATATTGAAATAGTGTTGGACATTTGAAACTTGGTTATACATTTTGTTTTCTCTTCCCAATTTGGGGCTATAGTATATACTAACTAGCAAAGTTTGAACAGCAAAAGAATTTTGAAATGTATGAATGGGTTTTGTGATTTGCTTACTTGGTTTTTATTCTTACCACTCATAAAGAAAATGTCATTCTAATTTCTTTTCGAGGCGGTCGGTGCAAGCTTCTCTGCTTGCAACTTTGCGACGCTGCCATTCCAGCGGCAGCAGGGTATAGAGGGGTTCTCTCCCCACAGGGACTTTAGGGTGGGGGGTGTCTGGGTTAGGGGCGGGTTAAAAAGGGGAAACATTTTATTGCAAGAAGGAACAATGGTTAATTTCAATTAAATCAAATATTTTTTTCTTAATATTTTTCATATACTGAGGAAAGCTAAATATACAATTATAAAACATGTTTTTCCTGAAATGCTTGGCTTGGAATGTTGCTGGTCTCAATAGTAAATATAAGAGGAAACTTGTAAAGGAACAATTAAATATGTATAAAGCACACTAATTTCAGAAACTCACATTGGGTTTCAAGTTAGAAAACTCCTTGCTCAAATGGGTTACGAGCTTGTCGTTTGTTCAACTTTAGGGGCGTCAATTCGGGGGGTGGCAATTTTGAAACAGAAAGATTTAATTATGGAAATGATCAAAACTGCAGCTGATACAAGGGAGAGGTGGGTGATCGGCCAAGTGCAATTTGAACACAGGAATTATGTATTTTGTCTGGTGTATGGGCTTAATATGGATGAGCCTAAGATGTATGAACAGTTAAATATAGAAGTATTGGAATGGGAGGGGGAATTGCTGATAATGGGAGATTTTAACTGTGTTATGGATTACAAGATAGCCTCTACAAGACAAGGTACTTCAATAAGGATGCGTAAAGTTAGGGCAGCAATTGTAGAATTAGGTAGGCTGCATAATCTGAAGGATGTCTGGCATACTAAACATCCTAACATAGCAGGGTATACGTATTACTCGGCACCCCACAAAGTATGCTCCCGAATAGATATGTTGTGGGCAACAGATCGAATTTTGGAGAATTGTAATATAGAACTTTGCCCGAGAGTTACATCGGACCACAACCCTATACTGCTAGAGTTCAATATCCCTGACAGGAGGCGAATAGTCCGACATTTCACATTTACTAGATATTTATTTACCGATTATGTATTTATATTGCAAATAAAAGAACATATCAAAGAATTTATAGAAATCAACATCAATTCTGCAATGATTAATTCTGTGTGGGACGCTTGTAAATGCAGTATAAGAGGTTTTGCCCAACAATTCATCTTAAAAAAGAATTCTGAGAATCGGAAGGATACAAAATCAACTACTTCTAATATTGTAATAGTGGAACAACAATTAGTAGAGGCTCTCACACAAGGGAAATCAAATGTTGAGGAGTTAAGAACTGAGTTAATGAAACTACAGTCAGCAGTGAAAAATACGTTAAGAGAGAAATTTAGCGCCAAAATTCATAAATACCAGTTGGCACAATACGAAGGGGGGGACAGAATTGACAAAGTGCTAGCCTACAAGGTAGCAGACAAGAAAGTCAAAATAATTATTAAAACAATCAAAGGCTCAAATTGTCTTAGTTACAATCAGCCGGATCAGATTCTAGATCAATTTGCTAAATATTACTGTAGTTTGTACACTCCAGAAAAAACTCCCTCTAAAGATAATATTTTACAATATCTCAAAAAACATATGCCTATCCAACAAGACAACAAAGCTATTAAACACCTGAGCTCAAAAATAACAGCTACTGAAATAAAAACTGCTATTCTGGCACTACCCTCGGTCAAGGCAGCCGGCGAAGATTGCCTACCTATAGAGCTCTACAAAATATGCACTCAGGAACTACTCCCTCTTTTAGAGCTAGTAATAGATTCTATCGGTGAAACAGGAAAGGCCCCTCTATCGTGGAAAACTGCTAAAATTGTGTTTTTTCTTTAAAAAAATAAACCACCAGAAGAATGTGGGTCATATCGGCCCATTTTGCTGATCAATGCAGAAGCTAAAGCCTTTGCAAAAATTTTGGCAAACCGTTTAGCTCCTATTATGCCCGAATTAGTGAATAGCCAACAACATGGGTTTGTGATGGGGAGAGACACCACTGTCCATATCAATATGACCCTCACAGCATTTGATTTTGCTTCGACTACTCTCACCCCACTCGGAATCGTCCTGTTGGATGCGGAAAAAGCATTTGACCGAGTGGGGTGGGAGTTTTTGTGGGCTGTGTTGAAGGCTTTTAGCGTACATGGACAATATCTCAGATGGGTCCACTCTCTATACGACCACCCAACGACTAAGATAAGCTACGCAGGAACAGATTCAGCTAATTTTTCGATAGAAAGGGGAACAAAGCAGGGCGGCCCGCTGTCCCCCCTGCTCTTCGCCTTCTCTCTTTGGAGCCGTTTCTAAATGCTTTGGTGGCTCAAGATAACATCATCCCTGTGCAACATGGTGGGAAGAGTTTAAAAATAACCGCTTTTGCGGATGATATAGTGGTATTTACCACAGATTTCATTAAAGCTATTCCTGAGATAATTGAGGAAGCAGTAAAATTTGGAGATGTGTCAGGATACAAATTAAACGTGAGTAAAACTCAAGTCATTGCCAATTATAAACCTGCAGAACCGATACTGGGTCTCTGCTCAAATGCTATTTATTAAGGCATAAGGTTAGCGGCTGATGTTGACAACGTAATAACATTGAATTACCATTCACTGCTGAAGGATGTAACGATTTCTTTAAGTAATTGGCATAAGATACCACTTAGTTTGGTGGGGCGTATAAACTTAATAAAAATGAAGATAGTACCTACATTTCTATATTTATTTAGATCTATTCCATTGCAACTTAATAATCTTTTTTTTTTTAAAACTGGATGGCATCTGTCGTAGCTTTGTATGGGGGTACAAAAAAGCGCGTAGATCAATCAAACACTTGAAATTGCCAATTGAAAAAGGAGATTTTACTTTCCCGGATTTTAGACTATATTATTTTGCAACTTTTTTTCGTCGTATACGTAGTCTCCTGAAAAATGAAAGTTCGTAAATTTTTTCATCAATATATGTTGGGACCAGATTGTAATCAATTTTTTTTTCGTGTTCATAATCCAAACAACCTCAAAAGAGTAAAATTTAAGACCGCCAGACATATAAAAAAAATTTGGGACCAAATCACGATTTTGGATAAGATTTATTTTTTTAACGCTGAACTTCAACCATGGGGGAACCCAGGATTGCCTGGTATTTTCTCTGATGGAGCAGGGACTTTATGGGAAGGACACGGCATAAACACTTTGGGGGATTTTTACAGTTCAGATGTTTTCCTACGTTTTACCACACTAAAACTTTTATTTAAATTAAAAGACGGCATGTACTTTAAATATATCCAGATCCGGGATTTCTTAGTTCGTAAAATGAAAATTGAGGAAGTTGGCCACTCTGATACTTTAAAATGTCTATACTCGGATCGAACTAAGTCACTCATAAGTGAGAGCTATGGTCATTTCATTCTAGGTAAGATAGGCGACTGTGAGAAAATGGCAGATAAATGGTCAAACAGATTAGGAATTATTATCAATCCTAATCAGATCTCAGCTTCACTTCGCTAAATTAATCAGGTAGTCCAATCTTCTAATTTAAGGCTGCAATTGTATAGAGCCATAAGTCAACTATATTATACACCCCAAAGAATTACTAGTTGGGCATTAGGAAACCAGTCTAACGATAGTACTAAGTGTCCGAAATGCAACCTGGAAGCGGCAGGCATCGAGCATATGCTCTTTTCTTGTCCGGAGCTTGCCCTGTTCTGGAAGGGAATAACAGACGCTTTAAACAAAAAACAAATCGTATTCCCGCCGCTTTCGGCTCATCTGATCCTGCTAGACATCCAAGACATTAATAGTAATTATAAAGATCTGATATCTATATTATTCGCTTGTGCAAGGCTAGTTATAGCTAGGTCTTGGATCTCTAAGGAGCCTCCATGCATTATGGAGTGGTGGGGTCTGATTAATGAAATCTACACAATGGAATTAGCATTAGCAAAATTAAGAGGTCCCAGGGCACTGAAAGGGAGGGAAAAAATCTGGGGAACGTTTATTTGATATGGGGTAAGGTTATTCGATGAGACCAGTCCAATTTGAATCTGTATTTATTCTCAAATATATATATATATATATATATATATATATATATATATATATATATATATATATATATATATATATATATATATATATATATATATATATATATATATATATATATATATATATATTGTATTTTTTATGTATTGTACTCCTCAGTTTTAACCCTTTCCATGCGGCCGCGATTCGGGCCGTGACGAACCCCAGCCGTCATCAGCACACGAGCACCGTAGTGCATGACGGCTGGGGTTCATCATCAGCATGGAAGGGGTTAAGTATAATGTGGAAGACCATATTTTGTTTGGTTATGTTTGTTAAACAATGATGCTCTTCTTGCAATAACAATAAAATTTGTTTAAAAAAAATAAAAGAGGCTGCACAGAGTAGAGCCCAACACAGCAGAACAACAGGGCCAGTGTCCAGGGCAGGGTGCACAGCAAGTCCATGAGAGGCTGCACAGGGTAGAGTCCAATGCAGCGGAGCAACAGGGCTAGGGTCCAGGGCAGGGTGCACAGCAAGTACACAAGAGGCTGCACAGGGTAGAGTTCAACACAGCAGAGCAACAGTGCCAGTGTCCAGGGCAGGGTACACAGCAGGTTCATGAGAGGCTGCACAGGCAAGGGCAGAAAAGCAGTGAATGACAAGGCCATTGGGCATGGCCAAGAACTGCACCACAAAGCACAGTGTCACAAATGAAGTGATGGGGAGGCACACACACATGTAAGCCAAGGGTACAGTTGACATCAAAGTGAACTGTCTTGCATGTCAATAGTCGACATGTAAGGGGTGTACCATACACAAATATATGGAGTGCAGCCTCACAATGGATAGGCATATGTGGCACACATAGGGGATGTCATTACACCACACACACCATGCCATACAGGAGGATAAAAGGCACCATGTGCCTGCAATATATGAGAAACACAACCATAATGGCAGTGTGGAGCAGCAGGGCTGCACAGTCTACACAAACAGACTCAAGTCACATGGATGATCAAACAAACACAACACTGATGTGCAAGTCACACACTCTGCACACTCACAAGTGATTAAAACAACAACTAGGAGTCAGACAGAACAGCACGGACACACCAACACACTGCACAGTGCACAACAGACAACTCACACATATGCATATAACCACATCCACAGGGCTGAACAATCCAAACAACAGGCACACAACTCCTGGGTGACACATGTATGTCATTGACAGTCCAGGGGCACACACACATCCACACCCCCTACAAAGTCACACACTTCACACTGCACACCTCTGGCTACCCAAGAGCACACATCTCATGTAGGCCATGGGACCAGGAATAAGGGCCATCACAAGATGACCATACCCATACACAGGTGGGCACACATAAAGGAATAACACCCATACACGATGATATTGCCCAGCCTGTATGCAAACCTGTGCACAGTATCTCACCCTGTGCTGGCAGTGTCCCCAACCTGACAGTTGAACAATGTAGCCAACAATAGCTAACCACGAAGAAGAGAACTGCATGACAGGTACAATTAACACCACAGATAACACAAGTATCAGTGCGTGAATGGACGGAAGTCCCTGTCACCCCTGTTAAAAAATGTGATGCGGGTAAAGAGCTTGGCAATGTTGAAGTGAGACATAGAGCATGGGGCACAGTCAACCAAATGCACACACCAAAAGAACTTTAATCAGCAAGGACACTGACAAAACAGACAACAGGAGAGGGTGTGTCTTTATTCACATATTGCACAGATGTGACAGTAGAACAACAGTAGAGAAGAGCAAGGCACCAAATGCTGAGCATATGCAAGAGAATCTGCAGAGGAAAACCAAACAGGAAGGCCAGTGGACAGTTCAGGGGGCTCGGCAAATACATGAGAGTCTGCACAGGGTGGAGTCCAACATAGCAGAGAAACAGGGCCAATGGCCAGGGCAGGGTGCACAGCAAGTACATGAGAGGTTGCACAGGGGAGAGTCCAACACCGCAGAGCAACAGGGCCAGTGTTCAGGGCAGGGTGCATAGCAAGTACATGAGAGGCTGCACAGGCAAGGGCAGAACAGCAGTGAATGACAAGGCCATTGGGCATGGCTAAGTGCAAAGTGAGTACATGAGAATCTGCACAGGCAAGGGCCGAACAGGAAGGCCAGTGGGCATGGCAAAGTGCAGAGTCAGGACATGAGAATCCGCACAGGCAAGGGCAGTACAGGAAGGACAGTGGGCATGGCAAAGTGCAGAGTCAGGACATGAGAATCTGTATTGGCAAGGGCAGAACAGGAAGGCCAGTGGGTATAGCAATGTGCAGAGTGAGTACATCAGAATCTGCACAGGCAAGGGCAGAACAGGAAGGCCATTTTGCATGGCAAAGTGCAGAGTCAGGACATGAGCATCTACACAGGCAAGGGCAGAACGGGGAGGCCAGTGTGCATGGCAAAGTGCAGAGTGAGTACATGAGAAGCTGCACAGGCAAAGGCAGAACAGCAGTGAATGACAAGGCCATTGGGCATGGCAAAGTGCACAGTCCGGACATGAGAAGCTGCACAGGCAAGGTCAGAACAGCAGTGAATGACAAGGCCATTGGGCATGGCAAAGTGCAGAGTAAGTGCATGAGAAGATGCACAGGCAAGGGTAGAACAGCAGTGAATGACAAGGCCATTGGGCATGGCAAAGTGCAGTATGAGTACATGAGAAGCTGCACAGGCAAGGGCAGAACAGGAAGGCCAGTGGGCATGGCAATGTGCAGAGTCAGGACATGAGAATCTGCACTAGCAAGTGCAGAACAGGAAGGCCAGTGGGCATGGCAAAGTGCAGAGTGAGTACATCAGAATCTGCTCAGACAAGGGCAGAACAGGAAGGCCAGTGGGCATGGCAAAGTGCAGAGGTGGTACATGAGAAGGTGCACAGGCAAGGGCAGAACAGCAGTGGATGACAAGGCCATTGGGCATGGCAAAGTGCAGAGTCCGGACATGAGAAGCTGCACAGGCAAGGGCAGAACAGCAGTGAATGACAAGGCCATTGGGCATGGCAAAGTGCAGTATGAGTACATGAGAAGCTGCACAGGCAAGGGCAGAACAGGAAGGCCAGTGGGCATGGCAATGTGCAGAGTCAGGACATGAAAATCTGCACTAGCAAGTGCAGAACAGGAAGGCCAGTGGGCATGGCAAAGTGCAGAGTGAGTACATCAGAATCTGCTCAGGCAAGGGCAGAACAGGAAGGCCAGTGGGCATGGCAAAGTGCAGAGGTGGTACATGAGAAGGTGCACAGGCAAGGGCAGAACAGCAGTGAATGACAAGGCCATTGAGCATGGCAACGTGCAGAGTCAGAATATGAGAAGCTGCACAGGCAAGGGCAGAACAGCAGTGAATGACAAGGCCATTGGGCATGGCAAAGTGCAGAGTCAGGACATGAGAAACTGTGCGGGCAAGGGCACAACAGGAAGGCTAGTGGGCATGGCAAAGTAAGAGTGAGTACATGGGAATCTGCACAGGCAAGGGCAGAACAGGAAGGCCAGTAGGCATAGCAAAGTGCATAGTCAGTACATAAGAAACTGCACATGGAGTGTGTTTGACTGTACCCTTCCATGGGCAGAAACACATACAGGGGATAAACAATGGGCAGGGCTGGCCCACCTGTATGAGAGACAGGTGTGTGAGGGGTGCTACCACTCACTCTTGGCTGCCAGGCGGTCTTGGAGCTGGCTGTGTGTCTGGGACATCAGGACCACTTGACTGGGGAGAGAGAGGCTCAGGTGATGTAGGGCTATCAGTGGCTTGGCAAGCTGGAGGGCTGTTTGGACCAGGTGGTGTAGTGGCACGTGGAGGTGGAATCATGCAGACCTATGACACAGTGTGGGTGGGAGAGGTTTGAGGGGTACCTTTCCACTTCTTGGGAATTCGAAATGCCTTCCCTGTACCTGGGTTAATGGGAACTGGTGATGACACAACAGGCACACACATCAGTAGAGCTGCATCATGTGCAGACACTGGCACTCCCTCTGGTGACCTGCTGGATCCTGTGGAACGCTTTGTCCAGCTACGCCTCTGGCCCTCCTTCCCCTGTTTGCCAGGTGTACCACCTACAGTGCCCTCCTTACCCTGTTTGGCAGATGTACCCCCTATAGTGCCCTCCTTCCCCTGCTTTACTGGGCTTGGAATGGGAGTCCGTGTGGTGGGGGAATGTGGCTCTGAGCCCTTCCTAGGTGTACCCTTGCTATACAACATCTTCTCAGTGGGCACAGAAACTGCATGCCTAGCTTTGCGTGAAGTTTTAGAGACTGGAGAGTCCTTCGCTGGTGATGCCTCTGAGGCATGTGTGCCTGATGTCTGCTTCTTTGCTTTTTTGGCCTTGCTCTTCCTTGAGGGGCTCTTGTCTTTGCATTCTGGGCTGGCTTTGCTCTTCTGTGGGGATGGTAGTTGCGGGTGGGCCCACTTGGGTTGTTTCTGCTGAGTGCTTCTCGTACTGTATCGTGACTGTGACGCATGTGGACCGTGGTCACTATCATCATATGTGGCCACTAACTGGGGGGTGGACAAAAGCACTGGAGCAGGAATGGGAGTATGTGCCGGTTGAAGGGCAGATGTCACTGTGGATGATAAAGCCTGGAAAGTATGGTGCAGCCCACCCATGTAAAAGTGTATGCGCTCCATGTAGGCAATCACCTGGCCTAACGTTTTGTCATGGTCACTAAAGGCATTGAGAGGGCTGTCTGGCCCACACAAAGCTGGCGCAGGAGCTCAACAGACTCAGCACTGAGGACAGCAGGGGGGACATGTGCAGGCTCAGCGGTGCCAGGTGTGAATGTAACTCATCCCCTCTTACTGACACAGACAGCACCAGAGGAAGTGAATGGGAGGATGGGCACTGGCCGCTGTGTGGTAGAAGATGATGCAGAGTCCCCATTCCCTATGCCTGCCAACATGGATGCATCCCCGCTGGCATCAGATGATGTTGTACTTTGTGTCAGGTTAGTGTCATCAACAGGACAAAGCAATGCAATCAATGCAGTACAAAAGATGCCCAATTCTACCTGTTGCCCACCACACTCTGCCAACACATTGCAGCAACTCACTACATAGACCACAACAGTGCCTGTAACCCTGAATATCTGCCATGAATGAGCCATGTTAAGGCCACACAGCACAACACCCTGCCAGTGGATGAAGTCCACCAGACACACAACTTGCTCTGCCCAGACCTAGGGACATGATGTGGGCACACCAGACCTTGTGGGAACAGGAGGGAAGAACACAGACACCTATTAGAACATTACAGTCCACAATGGCATACAGCCCATGCCAAACACCATGTTTTACTCTGGGGCACATTGTTGTCAGATGTGTGGGCATCAACATTCATGATGCATGCAATGTACGCATAGATGACGTCACACTCAGATTGTGAACACTGCTGTTCACTCCCAAATAGATTGCCCAGACTATCCCAATGCTGAATAACCATGAAGATCCTAACCCATACGGCCATGGGAATGCACAGCAGGGAGGATCACCTTTGTAAGGCCAGTTTGGGATAATGCATGACACTGGCGCCCATCACAGCAGCCACTTACATGACACAGCACTGCACCACCCCACAAACATTACAAAGGCCACCGCTGCCACATGCCCTGTGCACATGCATCCGCTCCCAGCCAAAGTCACCCTCCCCAAATACTCACCCCTGCCTTGCTGTCGATGCTCCTTCAGATATGCATCCAGCTCAGGATGAGTCATTGCCAAGATGCGCCCCATCAGTGGTGTCATGCTGCGCCGTGCCATACGCCCAGTGTGTGGAAGCACCCCCAAGGTCATCTCTGCCTCGTTCTTTGCCAGCCGGCTGATGTCGTCCCACCTCTTGTGGCAGTGGGTGCGTCGTCAGGTAGATACCCCCAGAGCTCGCACCTTTGCTGACATGGCCCTCCACACGTCCTTACGCTGGTGTACCTTGAGCTGCAGGCACAGGAGAAAAGAGGGGTAAATGATCACTGACACAGTGTCATGTACAAACATCTATCAGTACAGTAGCAAGACACAGACTCATTACCAAATGTAATCTCTGGCCATCCCACCCTGGGGTACATCTCACATGGGCACTCTGCATGGGCTAAGCTGATGTGATTGTATGCATTTATGATGGTGTACAGGGTCCCTGCTAATCTCACACACATGCAGGATGACAGCACTGAACCCCCTCTGTGGCTTGCACACATCTCCATTCCTATGCATGTCTGGCCACTACATATATCACATATCGATCTGTGTCAGTGGGTAGACTCACTATGTGCATGACTGGGCAGCATTCAATGAGCATGTCCAGTGAAGATATCTGTATGTCATGTGTGTAGAAATGGGGGGACAAGGACTCACCAACAAAATATAGATCTACCCAAGTGTTGTCGTGTGCAATTATACAGGGCTGAGATTTGCTTATTTGGATTTCAGTGTGAATGAACAAGAGTAAGGACACAGTAAGTGTAGTGATGTGATCTCGTCCTAGTGGGTGGGCACTGTGCAGAGCATTTGGGTTTACACTAAGTCGGACAATAGGGGCACACAGAGACATTCAGCAAAGCAATCACTGTCCTGGCACCTGCATGTCCAACATACTGTGTCTCTGTATGGCTCACAATGTAACACACTTCACTCAGACATACAACTGTAGGCAGGGTAACCTGTGACATTGAGAGACACACTCCATCCCCCTGCAGATAGCATGTTTGTCAGTGCATGACACAACCCCACACCCTCAGGCATATACTGCAGCAGTCCATCTACATGTGTGTCCCCCCTGCCCTATACCTCCCTTTTTTGATGACTTACCATAGCATTTGGGGCACCATTTAGCCTTGGGTACTGTGCGAGGACCGCGTCCAACAGGACCTTCAGCTCCTCGCTTGTGAATGGACTCGCACGGATCTTCTCTGTCCTTGCCATCCCTGTGGACATGGAACCCTGTGGTGGAATTGGGTGGTGAGGGGTCTCAGGCAGCAGGCTCTGGAGGCAGCAGTAGATGAGGGTCTCAGGCAGCAGCTCTGGAGGCAGCAGCAGATGAGGGTCTCAGACAGCAGGCTCTGGAGGCAGCAGCAGATGAGGGTCTCAGGCAGCAGGCTCTGTGAGCAGTGGAAATGTGAGGCTCACTCCCACACATATATAGCCCCCGGGGTCATTTCAAAGGTGCCAAGCTGCCACAATTGGTTGTCCAGGTCTGCCTCATTCAAAAGCATCCAATGACCTCCTCCGCGGTGGCGGAGCATGCGACCGTGATTTCTAAAATTGCATCATGCCACAGCCATCATTGTTCCCATTGGCTGTATACAATGCTCCATGGCGGTGATGCACTGCAGGGACCCGGCGGTACCTACCGTGATTTGGATGGTGGAGCATGCCCACCGCCATTTGGTCATGTCTCTATGACAATGACTTCCGCACTTGGGTCAGGGGGATGCTGGTGACACACTGCCGGGGCCAGGCGGTAGCTACCGCGATTTGGGTGGCAGAGCATGCCCACCGCCATTTGGGCATGTCTCCATGACAATGACTAGCACACTTGTGTCAGGGGGGGTGCTGATGACACACCACCAGGGCCAGGCAGTAGCTACCGCGATTTGGGTGGCAGAGCATGCCCACCACAATTTGGGCATGTCTCCATGCCAATGACTACTGCACTTGTGTAAGGGTGGGTTCTGGGTTCTGGTGGCACACCGCCGGGGCGAGGCGGTAGCTACAGCGATTTGGGGCACATACAATGGCAATGTCCATCGGACAAACCTCAACAGTACACAGTGGCCACATGCTGAAGGGCATATCATCGTGCACACAATGCCAATGTCCCATTGACTCCACAGGTGCCTACACGTGCCATGGTTGTGTATGTGTGACGGTCATTGGTCTGTTGTCCCTACCATGTCATAAATGCATCAGATGGTTGTTGAGGCAGGACAGTGTGGTAGTGGACTCAACAATGTGTACACATATGAATGTGTTGTGGGGCAGTGATGACCTCGGCAAGGCTTGTCTGACTGTATGATGTTGTTACTTACTTGTGCTTTTGTGTGTGCTCATACACGCAATTGTCAGTTCACCGCCAACTGTGATCATTGTGTTGTGGATGTGTGCCAAGTTTGAATGATGCATTGAGGCGTGACAGGTACAGCAGATGAGTATGAGACAGTTGTTTGGATTTGTCGCACAAAGGCTGGATGGCACGCTCCCAGGCATGCACAGGTGGAATGTGTGCATGAAAATATGTGCATTCACATTTACCTATGTAGTCTTTGAGGCACTGGTGTATTGTAAATGGAAAGGTGTATCCTCTGTGTGGCTCAAACGTCCACTCATGTAACCTGGTGTGTCACACATTCCTCACGCCAGTCTTTGTTTTTCCTGTTTCATCCTGAACCGGATATGCTGTTGGCATCTCATGATGGATGTCATTGACATGTGTCCACTTTTATCTCAACTAGGAGGAGGTCTAATCTGATACATCACTTGACACTGCTGGAGGACATGGAGGATGTGGCGATAATTCCCAAATTCCATCTCAATAGACCCACCCTGAAGACCCTTTGTGATCTATTGGAGCCCCATCTGCAGCCTCGCTGCACATACCCAACAGCTTTTAACTCAACTTACAAAGTGATGGCAGCCCTCCATTTTCTTTACACTGGATCATTCCAGGAGATCATGGCCGGCGCTGTAGGGATGTCCCAACCCATGTTCAGCATGGTGCTGCGGATGTTCTGTCCGCCATGATGATCTACAAGGACAGATATGTACATTTCCCCAGAGGTGTAGAATTGGCAGGTGTGAAGGGAGACTTCTATCCCCTTTGGCACATCCCACATGTTGTTGGGGCCATAGATTGCACACATGTCGGTCTTGCAAGTGAGCACATTTTTTGCAATAGAAAACATTATCACTCGATTAATGTGCAGGTGGTGTGCCGGCAGATATGACCATATCGCATGTGTGGGCCAGATTCCCTGGCTCTGCTCATGACTCATACGTCCTGAGGAACAGCATTTTGCCCTGGCTGATGGCTAATCTGCTTCCCAAGCATGCTTGGATTGTGGGTGAGTATGCCTAGTCGTATGGTGTGCTGGGTGTGTGACCTGCTGCCCTCTGCCTGTGCAACATTGCAATGTGTTTGTCATTCCTAGGTGACACTGCATATCCCAGCCGTCCATGGCTGCTGAGCCCACTGCGTAATCCCAGGACCCCGGCTGATATCAGATACAATGAGGCCCATGGCAGGACACGTCGTGTGGTTGAGCGTACTTTTGGCCTGCTCAAATCACATTTCCACTGCCTTGACAAAACTGGAGGTGCACTGTCATACTCGCCTGGAAAGGTGTGTAAGATCGTATTGGCATGCTGCATGTTCCACAACCTGCCCATTTGCAAGGATATTCCCCTGATCCTGGATGATGATGAGGACCCAAGGCCCCCACCTGCACAAGAACCTGAGTCCAGTGATGAAGATAGTGGAGAGGAGGAAGGAGGTGACATGCGTCAACAGCTACTTCACTTGAAGGTGGGTGACAATGTACAACATGTAAATTGTCTGGTGTGATTGCTGTTGTCGTGAAGAGCTATGTGCAAATGGTACAGACAGCCAGATGTAAAATCACCTGTATGTGGATATGTGACAGTGACATGTAATCTGTGAATGTATACAGGACATGTTTGTTGACACTTGTTGCCCATTGTGTTGTCTTCATGTTGGGTTATGTAGATGGTGTGTGTAGTGTAATGTCTGTGATGCCACACTCACACCAGTAAATGTTGTTCTGCTGTATTTCCCTAGGTGCCTCAAAATTATCCATTTCTACATACAGTACATCTTTATGATACGCTATGGACATTTTGAAGACTTTACATCTTGCACTAAAGACAAAGCTGACACAATGAAAGTGTGTACGGTATTTTATTTACAAACTTGGCATGTGAGGGGGCGGGCATATTAACATGAAGGTGGTGAAGGAGCAGTGAGTTGACAGTCATGGTAAATGAGATGAATGAGCAGACACCACATCGATGTGGTGACCCAGTCCAACAGACAGGTGCCGTTCACAAGGCAGTGTGGGGAAGGATAGTCCAAACAGTCAATACAGTAGAGTAGAGGGTTGCCCTCAGGGCTGGCTCCGTGACTGGTGTTTGGCTGGTGCTTTGCCTCCAGCGACTCCTATGCTCTTCTTTGGACGGCCCCTGGGTCGCTTCGCTGGGGTGGGCCCAACTGTGGTGCCAGCGGCATCTGAGGACTCACCCTTCTCAGTGGCCACAGGGGAGGATGGTGAACTGTCATCCTGCAATACAACAGAGGGGGGTGGAGGTGTTGTTTGGGACATCAGGACTGTCCCTCAGTAACATATGACAATGACCTAGGAACTACTATATCCTTACTCTCAGGGGGTCCTTGTTACATACCCACTAACTGTCCCTCAGTAACGCCACTTGCTGGCCCACGAGGTCCACCATTTGTCCGATGTTGGGGTCGATGGACCTCATCAGCAGGATGAGCTCACGTAAGAGTTCATCAGATCGGCCACTTTGTCCCTGGACGTGTTCGTAGGCCCCAATGACTCTGGTGAAGTGGTCAAGGGATGGGGTCCCAACCTCCTGATATCTGGGGTGACCCTGGCCCTTCCACCTGACCTGCTGCCACAGACCTGTTGCCTCGCCACTGTGGGTCCACACACACTCTCCCTGCCATCTACTGGTCATCCCTTGGGACAGGGAGGGTGTTGCAGGTGGCACTGGTGGTGGTGGTGGTGGCTGTGGACGCACAGGCCGTAACAGCAGGGTTCTACTGTGCTGTTGTTGTTGCAGCAGACGTTGTGGTGGGGAGGATGGGGTCTTGGGACCTGGTGCTCCCTGGCATACCAGATGGACCGGCCTTGAGCTCATCATCTTGAAAATCCTGGGAGTCTACATCCGAGAGGGGTGGGGACTGGCTAGTGATATTGTCCTCAGCAGTGAGTTCTTGGTCACCTGTGGATTAGATGGGGAATGGTCAGTGTTGTGCACTCAGCAAGAATTCTGCTTGCTGTGTATCATCCAGTGTCTGTACACTACACAATTGACTGATCTTCACATCTTTTGCTATGTGCAATACTGTGCCTCATAACATGATTCAGAGGTACATACATTACTTGTACATGTTGTCGTGCTGTGATCATGTTCACAGGGACCAGTTGCCATGTAGGGACCAGCACTAATGAGTTTCATGGTTCTCTCATTGTTGATTCGTGTGACCTGGCTGACGTCACAACTGGCCATGGAGTGGCCATTGTATTGTACTGCATGACTTTGTCCTGTAATGTACATATTTGCACTTATAAGCCCACACATGCATTCTAAAATGTTACATGGTCCTTGCTGATTGTGCCACATGGCAATGCACTCCTCAGTGTGTGCATGGTTGTGCACGGTCTCCTTTGTCTATGTCCATTGGTGTGTGACTCCCTGTTATCTGTGTGTTAGACCTGTCAGCCCTAGGGTGGTCTTACCCCGTTTTTTTCGCCCTTTGCCTTGTTTTTTTTCACCACCTTTTTTTTGGACCTAGGTCTCTGGGCGCCTTACCCCTGCCAATCAGTGCTGAGGTGCAGGTGCTCTCTCCTAACAACATGGCTGCCACAGGCCCCAGCTACTGCGGAGTGGTCTTTTTAAACACACACTAGTAGTCAGGAGCAGGCTAGGACATGAGGATACAGTAGCACTGCCATCCCACCATTTCTGCCCATAGCCCAGACTGTGGAAGCTCCTGGAACCTTCTGGAATAGTGGAGGGGTTACACTTTGCCGCCTTCAGAGAGTGGTCACCTGTCCTAGGGGTATAAGGGGAAAGGAGGGAAACCTGCCAGTCAGTTGGGGCATCACTGGACCTGGGGGAACCTCTGCAGGAGTTTAGGTGGTAGGGCCTAGGGGAGGAACCTACACCACTGGAATTGACTGGACCTAGGCACTGCTTTTTAAGTTAGGTGAGGGACTCTACCAAACCCACTGATCTGGCCCAGCGTTGGGGAACCCAGGGAACCACCTCCAGTGAGCCAAGGGAACCATCCTGCCTCTGAGCCACCAACTCAACCCCCCTTCTTCTCCCCCCAAGAAACTACATAAGAAGGGCCCAAAAAACCATCAACCGCCGCAAGGAAACACCTACCAGGTAACAGCGCTGCACCATCCAAGCGCTTCCCTGCCAGAACTGTGTCCCCCTGTGTTGTCCTGCCTAAGCTGTCCTGCCATGGACCGCCCAGAACGGGGTTCCACCTGACCTGCCTTCTCCCGGAGCGCTGTGCTGCTCCAAGCGCTATTGCCAGCCTCGCAGCTGCAAGAGGCTGCTTTTGTGCCCCACTACGTGGTATTGATCTAAACGCTGTGCCTTCTAAATGCTGTGCCTCCCAAGTGCTATCCTGCCTGGAATAATCTCCCCACGCTACAAGAGACTGCTTCGTGTCTCCAGGAGCGATAACTCGCCCTCACCGTCGCCGCCCGGTACCTGCTCTATAGTCCTGTGACCTGGAAAGCGCTAGACTGCTAAATCATAGCTGCGACCCGGGCGCCTGCATGGCTGTTGAGGGAGCGCTGAGCCTACCAAATCACCTCCGAGGCCCAGCGCCTCATCGGCAAAGTGACCGCACTGGCTGCATTCCCGCTGCGGCCCCCTGGAGCAAGGAGAGAGCTGCAGCGGCATCAAAGAGGCCCACGCTCGGCCTGCGAAGCCAAGACACCTTTCCCACGTGACGGGGGTGCCGGCCGCGTCATCGGCCGCATCATCGGCCTTGCCCCCGCCCTTGCCGCACGGTGATTGGCCTCCACGGCCACGCCCCCTAGCCGGCTGCACTGGGATTGGCGGACAGCGCCGTACCTCCCGGGGGACATCCTGCATTGACTCCGACGCCGGGAAAAGCCCCGGAACCACCGGTAGCACCCGCAACACCGGATTGAGGCCTGGAATACCGGCGAGGGGGCTTCCGAGAGAGTGCGCACCCCCCCTCCGGCCCACAACTTGCTCAAGCCTGCAGCATGCCGCAAAGGCCCCCTCAGAGGCCTAAGAGCAAGGTAACCCCTGCTGGGGAGGAGGGTGGAGGACGGGGGTGAAAGCGGGGCCTCAAGTGAGCAGAAAGGAAGCCCCGTGACTGCCCCTCCCCTCGGGGAACTGTAGTTGGGCCCAGTTGGCCCTTATTAACCTGATAAGGGCCCAATTTAAAGGGAGGAAGTGACTGAGGGGCCCCTGAACGGGGCATTAGCCTCAATTGTTGACTGTTATTTGTGCAGCCTGTCCTTGAACAGGAAACCTGGTTTATGTTATTGATGTGCCATACAAGTAGGGGTTCATGTGTTTTAATGATCTATTCCCAAGCCTTGGTTTATAATGTAATGTTCTCAATTGCAACTAGGAAATTTTCTATCTTGAAGTGACCCATGAAATGCTGTTTTTTATCTGCTTAGGCCCCTTGTTGTTACCTATGCCTACACAATGAAATGTTGCTTGATGAATTGATGCTTAGTTGATGACAATAAATTACTTACCTGCAATGAGACAAACCTAGATAAAATAATCTTGTTTTAAATGACTAGCTGGTGTGGTGTCATTGTATTGTGATTGCTTCCCTGTCTCAGTGTGAGTGTGTGCTGCACTTCTACTTTACCCTAGCTTTCGGATGCCTTCCCGCTCGCGCCAAGCTACCGCAGTGGAATTGGTGACCCCAGTTCTTACACTGTGACACTTCCCTTTGCTTACCTGTGTGCACACTGTGCGTGTCAAGCTGGGTCGGTGTGCATATGTGTGCATGGAGAGGGCTGGTGTTGCCATATGGCACCATTTCATTGGTAACAGTTTGTGGCCACACGTACATGCTACCTACCTGTTAGTTGAAGCAGAAAAATGCAATGGCTTCCACATGTTTGTGGGTGGGGTGGGGGACTGATCCATCCTGCTGGGGTGTGGGGCAGAGGGCATGGCGGGAGTAGTGGTACAGGCCTCCCAGAAAAGATGGCTACCCACCTGTAAGTTTAATGCGGGTGATGAAATGGCTGCCACTTGCTTGTGGGTGGGGTGGAGGAGTGATCCATCCTGCTGGGGTGTGGGACAGAGGGCATGGTGGGAGTAGTGGTACTGGCCTCCCTCCCCCAAATAGACCTATCAGGGAAGATGGTTACCTACCTGTAAGTTTAATGAGGGTGATGCAATGGCTGCACATTCTTGTGGGTGGGGTGGGGGAGTGATCCATCCTGCTGGGGTGTGGGACAGGGGGCATGGTAGGAGTAGTGGTAAAGGTCTCCCTCCCCCACACAGCCCTCCCAGGGAAGATGGCTACCTACCTGTTAGTTCGTTTGATGTACTGCTATGGCTTCCAAGTGCTTGTGGGTGGGGGGAGGGCTCCATCCTGCTGGGGTGTGGGTAAGGGGGCAGGGTAGGAGTACTGGTACAGGCCTCCATCCCCCAAACAGGCATCCCAGGGAAGATGGCTACCTACCTGTAAGTTTGATGAGGGTGATGCAATGGCTGACACATGCTTGTGGGTGGGGTGGGGGAGTGATCCATCCTGCTGGGATGTGGGATAGGGGGCATGGTGGGAGTAGTGGTACAGGCCTCCCCCCCCCCAAACAGCCCTCCGAGGGAAGATGGCTACCTACCTGTTAGGTGAGGGTGAACAATACAATGGCTGCAAACTGCTTCTGGGTTGGTGTGGAGTGATCCATCCTGCTTGGGTATTGGACAGGGGGCATGGCGGGAGTAGTAGTGCAGGGTGACGGTGCTCATGCTCCCATGGTAATATTGCTAGCTACTTTTAGGGTAAATGGGAGTGAGTGACTGTTGGATTAGTGAGACATGTTTTTGTGGGTGTGTGGTGCAGACGGATGTGGTTTTCTTGGGTGGTGTGTGTTTTTGGGTGTGCAAAACATTACATAACAGTGTGTTGGTTAACATTTGTTTGTACTTACCAGCCTCCACTACCCGGATACGCCTGTGAGACTCTCGGGATGCAGTATGGCAAGCATCTTCTCCTCTCATGGTGTGACTGTTTTCTGTGGGATGAGAGGGCCACTGCCAGTCTGGTTAGCCAGCTCCCAGTTCTTGCTCCTCCTCTCTTTGACAACCCTCTTGAGATCATGTCACCGATTCATGATCTCCTTCTTGGATTACGGTGTGTTCCCTACTGCATAGACCCTTTGGACTATCCTTTGCCACATTTGAGTCCTTGTGGCTAATGGTGTCTGTTGAACCAGGCTACCAAACAGTTGTGGTTCCACTCTGACTATCTCATTTACCATGACTGTCAACTCACTCTCTGTGAATTTGGGCATTTTCTGTGATGCCATGGTGTGTAGTGTGCAAAGCGTTTGTGGGTGCAAGGGTGTGGGTGGTGGGTGTGGTGTTTGTATGTGAGGTGTTTTATGTGCTGGTGGATAGTTAGTGCTGGTGTGATGGTGGTAGTGGTGGTGGTGAGTGTGCTGTGTTCTCCTGCCTTTGCTGTCAGGTCTGGTATATGCCCTTCTCTTCTGGAGTGTTGCAAAGGATTGTGGTCAGTGAAGGGGCTGGTTATATACTCAGCTATGTGGGTGTGTCCCAATGGGGTTTGGCTGTCAGGTATGTTGTGGTAGATGTCCTTGAAATTGTATGTTTCTGTTTGGCATTTATTTGTTTCATTGGGATGTGTTTTGTGTATTTGGGGGGCATGGCTACTTTGATTTATGCAAAGTTTGCCATTGTTTTGGTGTTTTTGCATCGTCCGCCATGTTTTGTATGGATCGTCTGCTGCGGTGGCTATGCTGCAGCTTTTCAGCTGACTCTCCCATTCAATCCAGTGTGCGACCGCGGCGGTCGGAAACGCCGTATCGTACTGCGGGACCATCGGGGATATCCTAATTTCCTGTGCGGTGTCTCCGCTATGCTTGCAGCAGGTTGTAGCTTTTCTGCTGCATTTCTGACGGCTGCGGTCGGTTTTAGATCATCACCGCCCGCGTCGGGCATTTTTTATTTGCCCGCTATCGCCGCGGTTGTTCTTTTTGGCGGTTGATCCTAATTTGACCTCTGGTTTATCCACGGTCCCGGCAGACAGTTGTTTTCCGCGTCCATGACGGTCGGGGTGGTTTTCTGCCCGCCATCCTAATTTGGCCCTTAGTGTCATTAGGGTCAAGATTGTGTTTTTTTTAACAAAGGTTTGATCATTGTTTTTTTCCAAATCCGTGGATAAATGCCTGTCATAAACACCGCGTTGCAGATGTTAGAGAGGCTTGGTGCTAGGAGCTCAGCAATGTCAGGTGGGCAGGGGTCAGTGGCAGATCCTAATTTAATGATGGAGATTAGATTTGTGATCTGGTCTGGAGATGTGCTATCATATTTTAAGAAGGAATGAGAGGGTTCAGGGATGCCATGATTCGAGAGCTGACCATCTATCTTGGGTTGAGAGGAGAAGTAGGTATAGATGTCATTGAACTTTTCAAAGAAGTAGCTGGCGAGTGAGTCACATAGAGCCTGTGAAGGGGCTGAGGTGAGATTCAATGTTTGTCCTGATAATTTAGCTACTACCTGCGCAGATTTTATTTGTCCAATATAATATTTACTTTTCTCCTGTACAATGAGCAATTTGTATTTAATGAGTGCGTCTTTCATTATTATTATAGTCTTTCCGCCGATGTCTCTCAAGGTTTCTACATAATTGCTTCTGTAATATGAGGGTCTCTGAAACCAGGGGGCAGGTGGGATGTGTCGATTTTTGGAGGTTTTGTTAGTGGGACTAGAAAATTAAATGCCTTGTGCAGCCATTTTAAGTAATTTGATGAGGCAAAATTAGTGTCTGGTGAAGGGTCTGGTTGTGAAGAGAGCAGGTGCGATTTAAGAAGCTGTGGATCTATGCTATTCCAGGCCTTAAAGAATGCAGGTGTGTGTGAGGTGGAATTTCCTATAGCTTTTTTGTTAAGTTGGATATTAAATATGACAGCACAGTGGTCTGTCCAGACCAGTGGTAAGATGCTCTTCACGGAGATAGATTGGCAATTGGAGAACAGGCCATCTAGTGTGTGAGTGCTTGGGGCTAGTTACCAATTGTGTGAGGCCTACTGCCTCCAGTTCTGAGAGCAGCAAGCTGGTATCGTTGTCTGGACAGATTTCAAGGTGAAAATTCAAATCGCCTAAAATGGTGAATGTAGATTCGCTTGCTAAGGGTTCCAGCATATTGCCCAAGGTGGAAAGAAACTCAGCCCGGGAGCCTGGTGGGTGATAAAGCAGAATGCCCTTAAAGGGTTGAGAGGGGGTAAGCATGATGGAGAAGTTAAGGGCTTTGCAGGTCAGAGAGGGGATGGTTTCCATCCTAGCTGTGAATTTACTGCAATAAATTATTGCTAATCTGCCTCCTCTTTTAATGGGTCTATCTTGTCTATAGGCTAGATGGCTGGATCCAGGTTTGAGGCTAGCCCCAATGAATCCTCCTGGTGCAGTGCCTCGATTCCAGTGGCGCACATGAACACACTCAGTAAACATGTTCGATTAGCAGCCGGCAGGGTAACGGGCAAGCTGGTTGCAAATAGTTCGTATCTTGGAGAGTTAGGAATTTGGTTTGTAATTATGTCCTTGTTGTGAGCAGCTGCCCAGATGTGGGTCCCTTGCTCACTTTCCCACTGGATTCAAGCTAGCCTGGCTGATGAGGAGTGTTACCCTGAAACCAGTCCCAGGATGCTTGTTGCCAGTCCAGGGAAGACCTGGCTTGGCAGTTCTGGCTGGAGTGGTCCCATGATGCACATGGTCAAGACTGATTTGCATATGGCTGGGTATGAACTGGGGTGGCAAAGTGAGCTTAAGAACGATGATGGAATCAACCCAGATCTGTTCCCGGGGGTGATTGTCTGAAAGTTTCAGCGCTCCATCCATCATCTCCTTGTGTTTGCTTTGTCCTCCCTGTAAACAACCATGTGGGCCCTCTCCCCACTTCAGGACGAACATAGAAAAACTCAGCTGGTAACTTCTAAAAGCGGTAAGACATAAATGGTCATTTAATGTTGTTTTTATGATTTTTCTAGCTCTCTGCCTCTGTGATAAAGAGGGGTCTATGCATGTTCTGTGGGAGTGGGAGTTCTGTCAGTGTTGGTTGCTGTCCTGAAGGCGGTTGTTTCATAATGGCCAGTAGAGAATCTAGAAGCAAGGCTGCTCATGTGGTTTCAGGTACTATGGACAAATTTCTCTCTAAGGCAAATTCTCTGGTCAATAAGGGTCTTAATGTATTAGAAAAACAAATTGAGGAGGGTGCAGATAACTTGTCTTTGGCTTCTCCGGGCTCATCAATTAACGCCAGCACACCTCTATTGCTTGATGCTACCCATCTGTCACTTATGGATACCATCGACCAGACCATAGAGTCAGTCCTACAACCACTAAGGACACCATCAACTTTGCACAGGGACAGAGGCTCAATACGCTTGTCTGGGGTTGTAGAGCTCTCTCCAAACACTGAGTTGGTACAGTCTGAGGCCCAGGAGGAGGGTCCTGTAGTAGTAATAACAGGACTTAAGAGTAGTAGAGGGGATCTTGCGTCCAAAAGGAAGAGGTCAAGGATGCCCAAAGGCGCTAAAAGGGCTAAAGTTGATCTAATAATGCCCACTCATGTAGATAATCCAGACAATGTGGGCTCTCCTGGTGTATCACCCACGAGAAAGGAGATGGAAACACCTAGCACCTCATCTGCCCCCTCCTTACCTGTGCATACTGGGCCTTTCATCTTTGGCGGGGTCCCCTCCAACACCGCAGAGCTCCTTATTAGCTCACTCACAGGTATCTTTAAAAGTCTCTTGAATCCCCTCTCCGTCAAATTGGACTCAATAGAGGCCAGACTGATAGCCATAGAAAAACAAAGTATTAATAATGGTGTTGAATCTGGGTCAGGAGTAAATTTACAAGGGGCTCATGGGTCTAGTGTTGGGATCATTCATTCATCTACTGCCATAACCACTCTGGCTCCAAATCCACCACTAGCCCAGTCAGGGGAACTTTCCAACAATAGCGCAGTACCTGTCCCCCAACCTGTACCAGTAGTATCCCAAATGATTAGGGCCCCGGTACCAGCTCCTAGGAGGTCAAAACAATCTGCTCCGCCAAATCTATCTAGTCAGGAGAGATCAACCAATGGGGCAGCTAACGGTCCTAACCAGCCGGCTAGCCCTAACACCAGGCGTAAGGCAGTAAATTTGCCCCCTGAGGCGGCAGCCTACACCGTGATCCTGATGGGGGTACCAGAGCTTACCGGTGGCGTAACAGAACTGCAGGATTCCTTACGCAACAAGGTGATCAGCTGGCTAAATATCCATAGGCCACTCCCACCTAACCTAAAAGGAGAGGTTCTTATGGTCAGAAGGGTCCCACGGGTCGGGTTCACCTCTAAGAAATGTGTGGGGGACTGTATAATTGTTAGCTTTAAGAGCCCACAGGTTGCCCCCTACATTTGTAACTGGCTTGGCAGCTCAGGCAATACCTCTATCGAATTGGTCCCTCTCTCATACTTTTATCCAAATGCACGCAATTCAACTTTGAGGAGGGACGATGGCTGTACTAGAGTCGGCTTTGCAGTGGATGGGTCACGATACAGGCCCAAGCATAATGTTTTCCCTGCTTATGGTAACTATATGCATCCAAACAGATTTTCCTGCCTCGATCATGTCGATTGACCACAAAAGGGTGCGTCCCCACAGGTAAATCAAAATATTGATAGTGAATTTGTAAGCCAGGGGACGGCGAGAGGTGTTTGTGAGATTACCACCCGGAAACTGGAACCCCGCCTAAGGAGTAGTCCAATTCCTGATAGCCCCAGGGGCCAAGTAGCTACTTTACCCCAGAGTACACCGGGTACTAATTTAATATCTGTAGCCGTGTGTGCTACGATTCCAACATTAGCTGCCCTAGCTGTCCTGGAAACTGCTGATCCATCCATGGACAGTGCATCAGAAACATCTGATGGGGCAGGATTAAGGGCTCGTATTCAAGGTTTGAAGGTCCTCTCATGGAACGTGGCGGGGATTGTAAACAAGGTACATACAACTGACTGGGATCTCCTAATAGGAGGCAGTGATGTCTGTCTCTTTCAGGCGACATGGGCTAGGGAACCCCTGAGTAGAACGGGTTATTACATTTTTGAAATCCCGGCCAGGTGGAGCGGCAAGGGGAGGCCTTCGGGTGGTTTGGCGATTTGGGTAGCTAGCCACATTGGATGCTGTGCGGAAAATATACCTACGTTTTCGCAGGACATCCAGTGTGTGCTGCTCAGGTGGCCTGGTCCATCAACTTTGGCGATTATTAATGTATATTCTCGCCCAGTCGGTGTGGCTATGGAATCCTCCACTCTTGAAGACCTATCATCCTTTTTGGGCCAATTGTCAGGTGATTATAAGATAGTGATGGGAGGAGATTTTAACTGCCACTTCGAACCCCTAGAAGGATTAAAGGAGGGCGCCCTCACTACTGAGGATGATTTTTGGGGAGTTCCACCATGCTCATCCCCCCACCCAAATCCTGGTCCCCGCTCGCAGTGCAAATCATGTCCCTTACTTTAAATTTCGCAATAAGGGCCTGTAATGGACGCACTCCGTCCGACAGCCCATCAGTGTGTACCTTCAATAGGAAGGACCATGAGTCGAGGCTGGATTATATTTTTATAGATATTGGCCTGTGGTCCAAAGTCCAGGACTTCAGGGTGGTACCTAGAACGGATAGTGACCACAATGCGCTCCTATTGGAGATGCAACATCCTGCACCTGTCGCCGGGTCGTCAGCTTCTAACTCCAGCGATGACCCCGGGAACTTGGTTCTCACCTCAAATAGGCGAAGAGTAAAATGGGGGAAGCTGTTAAATGCGGAATGTAGCATAAATAAAATATATGAAATAGCACTCCCCAGGTTTAAAGAAGTGGATGAACTAATCGAACAACCTAGACCCCCAGACTACAACAAGAAATTAGCTCAAATTCATGCTGAACTAGTGGGAGGTCTTGCTGAGGTCTTCTATCCAGTGGCAGCAACACGTAGAAAAAAGACTCAAACCCCATCCTGGTAAAATTCCTCATGTAAGAAGATTAAGACTGAGCTAATTGCCACAATTAAAGCAGGCTCAAATAAGGTTAAGGTCGCTAAACTTAGGCAGAACTATAAGGCGGCCATGGCAACGGCAAGGTCGGAGTGGGATTGGAACCGATGGCACGACCTCTTTAATGCATTAGAAGTAAAAGACTCCAGAAAAATTTGGTCCCTGGTAAATACTGGTACAGGAGAAGCCAAAGCAGCAGTGGAGCCCAATATTGCCTCCTCTGTCTGGGAGGCCCACTTTGGCAAACTGTATCAAGATACCACCCCATTAGCTAATGATGCGGCCCTTGAGGCCTCACCGACTCCTGTAGCTGGCCTGGAATTTACCCTTGGCGAGGTGGTCAGTGCAATAGAGAGACTGGTGATGGGGAAGGCCCCGGGTCTAGACAGACTACCTGGTGATCTTTTTAGGTACCACCCCGAGATCTGGGGCCCGTACCCCCTTATTCTTTTTAATGCCATCACAGGAGGTATGGAGATCCCCTGTACTTGGCTGGGGGCGGAGATTGTGCCTATTTATAAGAAGAGTTCTCCTCTGCTCCCAGCCAACTACAGGCCGATCAGTCTTATAGACGTCCCCCAAAAGCTATTTGCTCGCCTTCTCCTGAACCACCTTTTAGATTGGATAGAGGCCAACGAAATTCTGAGTCCCCTCCATGCTGGCTTCAGGAAAAACACGTCCACCATGGACCAGATCTTCCGCCTCGTCCTGCTTTACTTGAAAACAGTGAGGATTGAGGGGGGGAGGCTGTACATGGTGTTCGTGGACCTGAAGTCAGCCTTCGACCTGGTCTCACGTAAGAAACTGTGGGAGGTCCTGAAGAAGTTGGGGGTACCCGCCCAATTACTAAATGCCATAATCAGGCTCCACGACAATAATTATGCGCAGGTCAGGTGCGGGAGGGATGGTGCCCTGTCATCAAGGTTCCCTGTTCATAGGGGGGTGAGGCAGGGTTGCGTCTTGGCGCCGACCCTATTTTGCCTCTTTATCAACAGTGTCATATCCCATCTTGACAATGTTAGGGACAATGACGCTCCATGCCTGGCAGGCAGGAGGGTGCCGGCTATCATGTTTGCCGACGACACCCTCCTGCTTTCCAAATCCCCGATGGGGATTTAACGGATTTTAGATGGATTTGGTCTTTTCTGTAGACAACATGGTCTAGAGATCAATACAGAAAAGACCAAATTCATGATATTTAATCCATCCACTAAAGCCAGACCTAACCCCACATTGGGTTCAGCCAGCCTTGAGAGGGTAACAACTTTTCTGTACTTGGGGGTAACGCTACATGAAAATTTATCCTGGGACCCCCAGATAGTAAGATCCTGGCTTAAGTTTTCCCAGCTGTCGGGCGCAATTTTGAAGGTTGTAAACAGCTCAACCTTTAAGCCCATTAGCCTGGCAGTTGAAACGTATAAAACCCAAGCCAAGGCGGCTGCAACCTATGGGAGCGAACTATGGGGGTACAAAGCAGGGCAAGAACTTGCAAGAGTGGAAAATAATTTCCTGAGACGCCTCCTGGCCCTCCCTCGAGGCACACCACTCCTGCCCTTAAGATTAGATATGGGCCTCCCTTCTATTGCTGAGGAGCTCGAGTCAAAGCCATTGAGGTTCTGGCATAGGCTTTGGTCTACCAGCGAACTCGTTCACTACAGGCAAGACCTTATTCATGTCATGAACCTGAACCAACGTGATAGAATCCCCTGGCTTGCTTTTGTAAAAAAAGAATTGTACTCCTTGAACTTATCCGAGTTATGGGAGGACCCTGAACAAGGCTGCCGAAAGGTTTCCCGCAAAAGACTGGTACAAACCCATAAGGATAAAAGATTAGCACTGCTGTTGTCTGCACGAAACAGCGGCACTCTAACTGACCGTTTCTTGGAATCCAAAAATTCCTATGCATTTGAAAGTTTTATGGATTTTATCTTTCCCTTTTTATCGAGAAAATTGTTTATACAATGGAGGTTAGGCACTCTGCCCATCAAAACCTTCACTTGTAAATGGCTAAAGGGTAATGACAAAACTTGTCCATGCTGTAACATTCTTGAGGAAGATGAAATTCACATCATGTTTTTCTGCCCTGCTTATAATAGACCCAGAAAATATTGGCTGGTGCCGCATTGCAGAAATTTGGGATTCAGGAGCTATCTGCATGCGTATAGAATACTGAAAACCAGTACTCTGTCCCATATCGTGTTTGCAGTTGCTAAATTTTTAACGGCTATGTGGCAGATAAGGAAAAAAAATCCTCTAATGTGTGGACAATGTTATGAACTGTTCTTAAACCCCTCTTATGCCTTGAATATATGGGAAGTAATTGTATGAAATGTGTTTTATAACAGTTAAGCTTTTTTTATTGTGTCTTTGTACTGCATCTTTTATGGTCTAAATGACCGAAATAAAGAATTTTTGGATTGGATTGTTAGGGGTAGGTTTACAAACATCTTGTGCTGGATTAGCAAAACAAAATTGACCCTAACCAGCTCAAAATTTATTTTTCCTAATTTACATTCCAGTGCAAAACTTGTTTTGTGCTTGAAAGTACCCTAACAGTAACGGAAAGCAGCGCAGAGCATTGCTTTGCATTACTTAGTTCCCAGGGGACGTTACATGAGTGGTACATGGGCATTCCCATGCAACCACCCATGCCTTTTAACACAAAACCCTATCTAAAGACAATTGTAAACAGTGTTTAGCACAAAAAATATATGCCATTTGAAAGGAGGGATTAAAGGGAGAAATGTTTTTATTTCTCCATTCTTTTCCAACTTTGCATGCATGGTGCACTGTGCAGCACACTACAAAGTAGGAAAAGTTTTAGGGCCAAATGTGTCAAAAAAGAGTTTTGCGATTCTCAAATTGCAATTTGTAGTGAATTGCAATTAGAGAATCTCAAAATGCAGTGTATGTAGGATTTTCTAAAAAATTTGCGAATCCTACATATTCCTTATTTGCAAATCACAAATCGAGATTCGCAAATAAGGAATACTTTCCAACTCATTCCTATGGGCTAGGAGGCCCATAGGAATGAACGGGAAGACATTCTCAATTTGCCATTACCAATTAGAGAATCACAGATTGAGAATGTACTTTCAAGGCTGCAAGGGTGCCAAAAGGACACCCTGTTACACCCCTGAAATATGCATGTGTGCAATTCATTAAGACCAAACAGCAAATTTGTGGTGCTTCCAGAATTGCATATAAGGAATCGCAATTTGCAATTCCTTAATTGGATTAGCAAAATAGAGAATCGTACATTTTGCAATTCTCTATTTTGCGATGGCCTTTTGGGATGATACATCCCAAAAGGCTTTTTCCAATTCGCAAACGGGCCGATTCTGAGAATTGTAGATTGATACATATGGCCCATAGTGTGTCTAAGCATAGTATGTTAACCTTCCAGTGCAATACCTATGGTAGATTCACGCACACACCCTTCCAGTAAGGTGTGTGCCTGGCGTACGGCAGCTAAAATCTGTGCTGGTGCAAGGAGAGGGGAGGAAAGAGCAATATGTCTGTATATATTTTGCGCTCTCTTGTTCCCTCCCTGTCAGGCAATGCAGCACTACATTTATGGCTGCTGCGCTGCGTTTTTTGAAAATCTGGGCCTCAATATACTAATCGTGGCCATTTATGCAGCACACAATGTAAATGTAATGATTTTGTAGTAATTAATAATGAATGTTAATTATCACTTAATAGTACACATTTCAATAATTTTAGAATAATGAAAGATTGATTTGAAACATGCAAGGATTCAAAGTTAGGTCTTGCACGTTAAAGGCAGATGTTGTCAACTAATGTGCTCATCGTTTCTACCATCATTATAATTTGTGATCCGTAAATTCTAAATAATCCCTGCATCAACATTATTAACCAATTGTGCTTGTGCTAGGTAAAATTGAATGAAAATGAGTGGCCTATGTGTTACATTTAATGCTTTTAGGAGTAGTCACAGCTGATGGCAATAAAAAGTGGCCAAGAGGTGGGGAAGCAGTGGGGGGTAATAATAATTAAAAAAAAACCTTACCTGATGCTGCCAGCCGCCTCGCGCCTCAGTGCTCCTCTGCTTCCTGTTCCCAGCAGTCCCTGGGACACCATCAGAGAATCTCCATCCAATGACTGTACTACTCTCGTGCTGCATGAGAACTGTTAGACCTGGCATCTTTGGCGTGATTACCCCCATCTTTTTGCCTCTGCCTCCTGTATTTTTGATGCTGTGCTGGATTTCGTTTTTGCTGGTTTAGATGCTTTGGACACTCTGCCACTGCTGACCAGTGCCAGAGTGTAAGTGCTCCCTATGTAAATTGTTATTCTGATTGGATATACATGTTTGGCATATTTGTATTACCATGAAGTCCCTAGTAAAGTGCACTGGGTGTGCCAGGGCTGGTGATGACAAATGCTACTAGTGGGCCTGCAGCACTGATTGTGCCACCCACAGGAGTAGCTCTAAAATGGTGTCTCAGGCCTGCCACTGCAGCGCCTATGGGCAGTTTAGAACTGCCATGTCCTCCTGGTCAGTGTCCCCACTGACCAGGCCTAACCCTTCCCTTTTCGTGCACATCAGTCACCCCTATGGAAGGCCCAAGGTACCCCCCTGGGCAGGGTGCAGTGTATGTGAAAGGTAGAGCATGTACTAGTGCAGGTACCATGCTCTGGTAGTGAATTACAGCCATTTTCGTTTTTCACTATTGTAAGGCTATCTTGCTCCATAGGTTAACATGGGGGATGCTGGCTACAGTGGTTAACAGCATTTCTTCCCATAGGAACAAGATAGGACATAAGTATCTAGTATCCCTGAACTCAGAATTTAATAATACATCTTTTGGGAAAGGTGGTTTTTAAATCCTGTGTTTGAGAACAGCACTTTTAGAAAGTTGCTGTTCTCTTGTCTGACCCTTCTGTGTGCCTGGGCCTGTTTGTGTATTGACTGTCTGGTTTGTGAGTGACAGGGGCTGGGGAATTCCCCCAGAGGCTGGATGAGTCAGCACTAGGCTGAATGAAGCAATTGCAACCTGAGTGGTGGGAGGAGTTAGCACCTGGGCTGAATAGGGCTGTGCCTGCCTGCCACAATGCTGGCTCCACCTCCTGCTGGGCGGCTGAGGACCCTGCCCCTCACTCTGAAAGGAAAGATGCAGCCAGCAAAACAAAGTGCTCAGGATCCACCCAGAACTGGTTCAGACCGGGCTCAGGGCCCACATGCACAGAGAGAACAAAGACTTTAGGGGTATAAGTACAGGACCCCTGACAACAGAAAATTAGATCATCCTGGAATCAAGAAGGAACCTCTGCCAAGGAGAAAGCTGACTCTGAAGAAGGAAGACTGTCCTGCTGTTGCTCTGCTGGACTGACCTGCTGTTGCTTTGCTGCCAAGGAGAGGGGAAGGACTTTGCTGTGAGCTGTGTCCCCTGTCTTGAAGGAATCTCCAAGGGCCTGAGAAGAGCTGGCTCCCTGTTTTTGAAGTCCCAGGAACAAAAGGACTTCACCCCCAGTCTCCCTGAACTCTGCTGAGAGAGTTCTGTCCTTCCTAGAGTGCTTGATCCAGTTGTGGGGCCTCTGGAGGTTGAATCTGAGCTGGGAAGCTTGAGACTAAGCTGAGAAACCTGTGAAACTGAAAAGTGTCGCATCGCTCGCTTGCGGAGCGCATCCCCGACAGTGCGAGAAGTTTCCCGCCGCTACGAAGGTCGAGATCGGCGCAGCGCCTGACATCGCTGCCGGAGCCGTCGCACCCTTCGTTTGCGGGACGCACCAGACCGGTGCGGGAGAATCGAACATCGCTGCGAGTGTCGTCGCAGAGCCTGTCGTCGCTGGGTGAGATCGCCGCACCGCTTGCTTGCGGACCGCATCACGTCGCTGCGAGCACCGTCGCAGAACCATCGCTTCGAGGAGCTGCGAGAGAGAGGATCACCGCTGGACCGCGCATCGTCGCCCCGGAGATCGTCGCAGCCCCTACGAGATCATCGCATCGTGCCTTTTGCGAGAACAGACTTCCCACGGAACCTACGCACCGGAATCTACGCAAGCTGCCTTCCTCCCCATACAGATCGGATTCGTCGCCACACGCCCGCTGCTGAAGCGGGGCTGTCGCATCGCCTCCCCAGGGTCTCAGGAGTGACGCATCGCTTGTTTCCACCGCACCAGCTTCCTGCTTGTGGAACTTTGTTGCATCTAAAAGGTACTGTGAGTAAACGTGACGCATCTGTGAACTTTCACGCATCTGTGGATTATTTTAACGCAACTTAAAGAACTTTGATTACAACCTGAAGAACTCATTTGAAACCGTAACCTTGAACTGTGTATGTTGGATTTTTGCCGTTTTGGTCTTGTGTAGTTTAGAATAAATATCTTTATTTTCCTAAACTGTTGTGGAATCAGTTTGTGGTGTTTTCACTGTGTTACTGTGAGTGTTGGTACAAATACTTAACGCATTGCCTCTGGTTAGCCTAGACTGCTCAGGCCAAGCTACCTTGAGGGCGAGCAGGGGTTATCTGAGAGGGTTATCTCCTTGTCCTGACTAGAAGCAAGGGTCCCTATTTGGACAGTGGTACCTACCTCTGCCAACTAGAGACCCCCAGTTCTAACATTGGTGGCAGCGGTGGGATTTGAACTTGTATTTGTACTTGACCCACAGTAATTGGTGTACATCACTAGTGAGTGCAGACCATTACGCCACCGCATACTACTGGTTTTTGAGTTTTTGAATTCTGTTGTTGAGTAACTCTTCGAAAAGCATCATGTCTCAGAATGGGAAGGCACCCAGTGAGAGGGCAGAAGCAGAATTAGAGTTTTGCATTGAAGATTTGTGTTCATACAGAGTTGAGCAACTGAAGAAATTCTGCCTTGAGTTTGAGTGCCCCATAAAAAGCACCTACAGAAAGGAGGAGCTACAGAGAATCTTGAGAGCCCATTGGGAGGCACGAGAGGAAGATGATGTGGATGTAGAAAATGCTTTTCAAAGCACAGATCTGCCAGTGGGCAGAGTAGGCTCAGGAGCTGGCAGCAACCACTCCAGTAGGGGCCTCACCCCAGAAGAGTTACAAGAAAATCAAAGAATAAGAGAATATGACTTGGAGGTCATGAAAATGAAAATGAGGCAATTGGAAGTAGAGAAGGCGGCGGAGGAGAGCAAGGATGCCCGTGCCTTAGAGGAAAAGAAATTGCTTTTGGCTCATGAATTGAGAATAAAAGAGCTGGATCTGAAAAACAAGGAGGTGGATGCCAGTTCTAATGGTGGCAGCGCGCAGCCAGTGCATGGGGGTAAAGTATATATTCCCAAAGACCTGGTACAGAATTACCATAGGAGTGAGGATATTTATGCCTGGTTCACTTCGTATGAAATTGCATTGAAGATGAATGATGTGCCTGACAAGTATTGGGGGGCGGGCCTGTGGAAACATTTTGAGGCGTCTGGGAGGAGTGCTCTAGAGCCTTTAGAGTTGACAGGTGCCATGACCTACCCCAATATGAAGGAGGCCTTATGTCTCAGGTATGGCCTTACTCCAGAGCAGTACAGACTGCAGTTTAGAAACTCCAAGAAGAAAGAGTCTGAGACTTGGATGGAGTGTGTGAATGGGTACTCGCGTGCACTGGAAGGTTGGATGAAGGGCAGTAAAGTAACTGATTTGAAGGGGTTGTTGCATTTAATCAGTTGGGAGCACTTGAGTAGTCTTTGTGTTCCAGAGCTGCGCCAGCATCTTTTAGACAGCAAGCTGACAGACCCCATTGAGCTTGCTAAGGAGGCGGACCGCTGGACCAGTACCAGGGTCCACAAAGGAATTGTGGGTACCACAGCCAAAGGTGGGCAGGGTCCCCAGCAGAAGAGTGGGGGGGACAAGGGTAACCAAAAGGAGTTCTCGCAAGGGCCCCAAAGTAGTTCCCAGGAAAAGGATTCCCAACCCCCCAAGCCTAAACAGCCATGGCCCTCTAAGGGTAGGCGGGACAAGAGAAATAACCAGGGCCCCCCTACCTGCTATCACTGCAACGAGGTGGGCCATATTGCTCCGAAATGTCCCAAGAAGAAGCCCGCACCCACTGGTGCTCCCGCCCCAGCGTTAGCTAGTGTAGCTTTGGGTGGGGATTTGGTTTCTAGTGATTGGGGAGAGCTAGCAGTTATGACCCTTGTCTCGCTAGGAGACCAAGAGGTGGTCCAGGAAACCTTACTGCCCTCTAACACTAAGAAATATGGGCAGAAGGTGACCATCAATGGGAGGGAGGTTGAGGCTCTGAGAGACACCGGAGCCAGTGTGACATCCGTGAGGTGTCAGTGGGTGTCTGACGAGCAAATCATCCCTGGTGTACTCCGCCCTGTAGTGGCCGCTGACAGCTCAGTGCGCCTCTGCAAGATAGCGAAGGTTTCCTTTGAATGGGGAGGAGTCTCTGGTCTTTTGGAGGTAGTTGTCAGTGATGCCTTGCCTGTGGACTGTCTGTTAGGCAACGACCTGGAGAGTTCTCCATGGAAAGACATAGAACACCGAACTCACTTGGAGATGTTGGGTCTGCCTGCGTGGATCTGCGTGACCACGCGTGCTATGGCAGCCAGTAAGGGTGAAGCAGCAGAACTGGAGCCTGAAACAGTGGCCCAGAGACCTGCCAGGAGAGGAAGAGGCAGAGGGCGCGGGAAACCAGCCCCAGCCGTTCCCACGGTCCAGGAGGAAGCAGAACCTGAGGGGGATGCCCTGGAACCTACAGGGGAACAGGTGGCCGAACTGGGAGACCTACCTGAGCTGACCCATTGGCAGCAAGAAGGTGGTCCCTCCAGGGAGGAGTTCTGCAGGGAGCAGAAGGAATGCCCTTCCCTCATTGGTCTGCGGCAACAGGCTGTAGATCAGGCAGCAGGTGGAGCAGTCAAAGATCACTATGTTTACTGGGAAGGTGACCTACTGTATAGCGAGCCTAAGTTTGTTGAGCCCGGTGCAGCCCGTGTGCTGGTGGTACCCGAGCGCTTCAGAAACTTCCTAATGGGTCTGGCTCATGACGTGCCTCTCGCAGGACATCTGGGGCAAGACAAGACCCTGAACCGGCTTGTCACCCACTTCCACTGGCCCCAGATGAGGAAGCACGTCGGTTCCTTTTGCAGATCTTGCCAAACCTGTCAAGCTAGTGGCAAGACTGGAATGAAGTTGAAGGCCCCCCTTCAACCCTTCCCAGTGGTGAGCACCCCTTTCGAGCGGGTGGGCATAGATATCGTAGGGCCCCTGGACCCCAAGACAGCCTTAGGCAACAGGTTCATCCTGGTCTTGGTGGACCATGCCACCCGGTACCCGGAAGCAGTCCCTCTCAGGACAATCACAGCACCCGTGGTGGGCCGTGCATTGATGGGGATCTTTTCCCGTGTGGGGTTCCCCAGAGAGGTGGTCTCCGACCGGGGTACCAACTTCATCTCTAGGTACATGAAGTCTCTGTGGGAGGAGTGTGGGGTAACTTATAAGTTCACCACTCCTTACCACCCTCAAGGAAACGGGTTGGTTGAAAGGTTCAACCGGACCCTGAAAGGTATGATTATGGGTCTAGCGGAGCCCATGAGACGGAAGTGGGACGTCTTGTTACCATGCCTGTTGTTTGCCTACAGGGAGGTGCCTCAGAAGTCCTTAGGGTTCAGTCCCTTTGAGCTCCTGTATGGCCACCCTGTCAGAGGAACTCTCTCACTGGTGAAGGAGGGTTGGGAAAAGTCCCGTGGGAAAACCCCCCAGGATGTGTTCAGCTATGTGCTGGCCATCCGCAACCAGACACAACGCTTCAGGAAACTCGCTCAGGCGAACCTGGAAGCAAGCCAGGAAGAAATGAAAAGATGGTACGACCAGAATACCACTCTGGTCGAATTTCAACCTGGGCAGAAAGTGTGGGTGATGGCGCCAGTGGAGCCTTGCGCGCTCCAAGACAAGTGGTCTGGGCCATACGAGGTGGTAGAAAGGAAGAGTGAGGTAACCTACCTGGTTAACCTGAAGACTCCCAGGCAGCCCCTGAGAGTTTTGCACGTGAACCGCCTCAAACCACACTTTGAGAGGTCTGAAGTAACCATGCTCATGGCTACAGATGCAGGAATGGAAGAGGATAGTGATCCTCTCCCTGACCTCCTGGCAGTCAAAGAGCAAGATGGGTCAGTGGATGGTGTGGTCCTCTCGCCCACCCTGACCCCAGAACAGCAGAATGACTGTCGCCAAGTGTTGGGTCAGTTCTCCTCTCTGTTCTCCCTGACCCCAGGAGTCACCAACTGGTGCGTCCATGACGTGGACACTGGAGACAGTCTGCCTGTGAAGCAAAAATTTTACAGGGTAGCTGACAAGGTCAGGGCCAGCATCAAGGAAGAAGTTTCCAAGATGTTGGCGCTAGGGGTGATTGAGCCCTCCAGCAGCCCCTGGGCTAGCCCAGTGGTCTTGGTTCCCAAGAAAGCTGCTACCCCCGGTGGCCCGCCAGAACTCCGGTTCTGCGTGGACTACCGTGGGCTCAATGCGGTCACGAAGACTGACGCACACCCTATCCCCAGAGCTGATGAGCTCGTGGATCGGTTGGGAGCTGCCAAGTACCTCAGTACGTTCGATTTGACTTCGGGGTACTGGCAGATTGCCTTAACTGAGGGGGCCAAAGAGAGGTCAGCATTCTCAACGCCAGAGGGGCACTTCCAGTTCCGTGTCATGCCCTTTGGGTTGAAGAATGCCCCTGCCACGTTCCAGAGACTGGTTAACCAGGTACTGTCCGGGCTGGAGGAATTCAGCGCCGCATACCTGGATGACATTGCTGTGTTCAGCTCCACGTGGGAGGAACACTTGCAACACCTCTGCGAAGTGTTGAAGGCTCTGCAGAAGGCAGGCCTCACTATCAAGGCCAGTAAGTGCCAGATAGGGCAGGGATCTGTGGTGTATTTGGGACACCAGGTGGGGAGCGGCCAGGTGGCGCCCCTACAGGCAAAGATTGATACCATTCTGGCTTGGGAGCCCCCCAAGACCCAGACAGAGGTGAGAGCCTTTTTAGGACTCACCGGGTATTACAGACGGTTTGTCAAGGGATATGGCACCATTGTCGCCCCCTTAACAGAACTCACTTCCAAGAAGTTGCCCAAAAGAGTTGACTGGACTGACGCCTGCCAAACTGCTTTTGAGGCCCTGAAGACTGCGATGTGCACAGCACCGGTGCTCAAGGCACCTGACTTTTCCAGTGAGTTCATAGTTCAGACGGACGCTTCAGAGCATGGTGTGGGAGCAGTACTCTCACAAGCCACTGAGGAGAATGGAGACCAGCCAGTAGCTTTCATTAGTCGGAGGCTACTCCCCAGGGAACAGAAGTGGAGTGCGATTGAAAGGGAGGCTTTTGCTGTGGTCTGGGCTCTGAAAAAGTTGAGGCCCTACCTGTTTGGGACTCACTTTCGTGTTCAGACCGACCACAGGCCCCTCAGGTGGTTAATGCACATGAGGGGTGAAAATCCAAAACTGTTGAGGTGGTCCATCTCCCTACAGGGAATGGACTTTACGGTGGAACACCGCCCTGGTACAGAACACGCCAACGCTGATGGTCTGTCCAGGTTTTTCCGCCTTAGTGAAGAGAACTCCCAAGAGGGTGGGTAGTTCTCCCCACTTTCAGCTGGAGGGGACACGTGTTAGACCTGGCATCTTTGGCGTGATTACCCCCATCTTTTTGCCTCTGCCTCCTGTATTTTTGATGCTGTGCTGGATTTCGTTTTTGCTGGTTTAGATGCTTTGGACACTCTGCCACTGCTGACCAGTGCCAGAGTGTAAGTGCTCCCTATGTAAATTGTTATTCTGATTGGATATACATGTTTGGCATATTTGTATTACCATGAAGTCCCTAGTAAAGTGCACTGGGTGTGCCAGGGCTGGTGATGACAAATGCTACTAGTGGGCCTGCAGCACTGATTGTGCCACCCACAGGAGTAGCTCTAAAATGGTGTCTCAGGCCTGCCACTGCAGCGCCTATGGGCAGTTTAGAACTGCCATGTCCTCCTGGTCAGTGTCCCCACTGACCAGGCCTAACCCTTCCCTTTTCGTGCACATCAGTCACCCCTATGGAAGGCCCAAGGTACCCCCCTGGGCAGGGTGCAGTGTATGTGAAAGGTAGAGCATGTACTAGTGCAGGTACCATGCTCTGGTAGTGAATTACAGCCATTTTCGTTTTTCACTATTGTAAGGCTATCTTGCTCCATAGGTTAACATGGGGGATGCTGGCTACAGTGGTTAACAGCATTTCTTCCCATAGGAACAAGATAGGACATAAGTATCTAGTATCCCTGAACTCAGAATTTAATAATACATCTTTTGGGAAAGGTGGTTTTTAAATCCTGTGTTTGAGAACAGCACTTTTAGAAAGTTGCTGTTCTCTTGTCTGACCCTTCTGTGTGCCTGGGCCTGTTTGTGTATTGACTGTCTGGTTTGTGAGTGACAGGGGCTGGGGAATTCCCCCAGAGGCTGGATGAGTCAGCACTAGGCTGAATGAAGCAATTGCAACCTGAGTGGTGGGAGGAGTTAGCACCTGGGCTGAATAGGGCTGTGCCTGCCTGCCACAATGCTGGCTCCACCTCCTGCTGGGCGGCTGAGGACCCTGCCCCTCACTCTGAAAGGAAAGATGCAGCCAGCAAAACAAAGTGCTCAGGATCCACCCAGAACTGGTTCAGACCGGGCTCAGGGCCCACATGCACAGAGAGAACAAAGACTTTAGGGGTATAAGTACAGGACCCCTGACAACAGAAAATTAGATCATCCTGGAATCAAGAAGGAACCTCTGCCAAGGAGAAAGCTGACTCTGAAGAAGGAAGACTGTCCTGCTGTTGCTCTGCTGGACTGACCTGCTGTTGCTTTGCTGCCAAGGAGAGGGGAAGGACTTTGCTGTGAGCTGTGTCCCCTGTCTTGAAGGAATCTCCAAGGGCCTGAGAAGAGCTGGCTCCCTGTTTTTGAAGTCCCAGGAACAAAAGGACTTCACCCCCAGTCTCCCTGAACTCTGCTGAGAGAGTTCTGTCCTTCCTAGAGTGCTTGATCCAGTTGTGGGGCCTCTGGAGGTTGAATCTGAGCTGGGAAGCTTGAGACTAAGCTGAGAAACCTGTGAAACTGAAAAGTGTCGCATCGCTCGCTTGCGGAGCGCATCCCCGACAGTGCGAGAAGTTTCCCGCCGCTACGAAGGTCGAGATCGGCGCAGCGCCTGACATCGCTGCCGGAGCCGTCGCACCCTTCGTTTGCGGGACGCACCAGACCGGTGCGGGAGAATCGAACATCGCTGCGAGTGTCGTCGCAGAGCCTGTCGTCGCTGGGTGAGATCGCCGCACCGCTTGCTTGCGGACCGCATCACGTCGCTGCGAGCACCGTCGCAGAACCATCGCTTCGAGGAGCTGCGAGAGAGAGGATCACCGCTGGACCGCGCATCGTCGCCCCGGAGATCGTCGCAGCCCCTACGAGATCATCGCATCGTGCCTTTTGCGAGAACAGACTTCCCACGGAACCTACGCACCGGAATCTACGCAAGCTGCCTTCCTCCCCATACAGATCGGATTCGTCGCCACACGCCCGCTGCTGCAGCGGGGCTGTCGCATCGCCTCCCCAGGGTCTCAGGAGTGACGCATCGCTTGTTTCCACCGCACCAGCTTCCTGCTTGTGGAACTTTGTTGCATCTAAAAGGTACTGTGAGTAAACGTGACGCATCTGTGAACTTTTCACGCATCTGTGGATTATTTTAACGCAACTTAAAGAACTTTGATTACAACCTGAAGAACTCATTTGAAACCGTAACCTTGAACTGTGTATGTTGGATTTTTGCCGTTTTGGTCTTGTGTAGTTTAGAATAAATATCTTTATTTTCCTAAACTGTTGTGGAATCAGTTTGTGGTGTTTTCACTGTGTTACTGTGAGTGTTGGTACAAATACTTAACGCATTGCCTCTGGTTAGCCTAGACTGCTCAGGCCAAGCTACCTTGAGGGCGAGCAGGGGTTATCTGAGAGGGTTATCTCCTTGTCCTGACTAGAAGCAAGGGTCCCTATTTGGACAGTGGTACCTACCTCTGCCAACTAGAGACCCCCAGTTCTAACAAGAACAGTGCAGGGATTAGCCTGCACAGGCTGGTTTAACTCTCGCTCAGTCACATGGAGTCTAAGCCATTTCTCCACCCGGCTGTGGAATCCAGCTGGGCTGGAGAAATCTAACTGTGTATGTCTGTTTGGCCATCCTAAGATGGCGGGCCAAACTGACATATCCATTTATAAGTGCACTCCACTCCTCCTCCCTCCCATGGCTCGGCCCGGCCCCTCCCTGCACACACTTGCCTCTGCAAGATACTGAAAAATAAAACAATAATAAAATATCATTTAATTTTTCAGTTGCTAGTTGTGAGCCAGTGGGGTGACACTCCTACACCATTGCGGATGTGCCACAGCTGTTTAGGAGTATTCAAGCATGGGACCAGAGAATGCACATTGATTCTCCAGGAAGTCCATTAAACAGCTTTCCTAACTTTATACATAGTTATAAATCTTTTTGGGAGCATCTTTTACAAAAATAATGCATACGTTCTGACCGACCACAAGATGATTTGCACTGAATCTACTGTTATCCATGTCACTATCCTTAATAAAGACTCTGGCTCCCACATGACACCGCCACACATGATTGTATCTCTTTTTTCTTTGTTCCTGCAGGTAGTGTTTTCTATTTTAAACACACCTCCATGCACAACAAAATGGTGTCAGAGTTCAAGTGGCCTCTGCCAAGGGAAAGACCTATGGCAGTTTCTGAGCAACAGTAAGGTTTAGAATGGTGACTTGGAAACAGCAACATAAGCCCTCAGGGTGAGAGGGAACATCTGACTCAATGGCTGTTTGTTGTTGCCTTTATGGTGGAACACGTACCTCTGTCTATGGGCCTGGGCCCGCTGGCAAAGGGGTGCAGTACTTTGGAAGCATTCCTCTCCATCTACTCAGTTACAAAGGAGGGTGAAGTCCTGTTTGTAAAGGGTGATCTCTCTGAAACCAATGCAAGGCAGCATATTTTTGGTAGATGAGTAGGATATGACATTGGAGGAGATTCCACAGAAGTTAAATGATGTATATCAAATTTTTTCATAGTGAAGATTACATCAAGGACAGCCGAGGCCCATGTAGGGCGTGCCACCAGGCGGTGACTTGGGGCAGGGCAGGGTGGGGGCTTGTAAAATGCAGGATTCGACAATTTCAGGTAAGTAACAACAAAAAACGAATTTCGTTGCGCGCGTGGCATTGCATTTGGCGATGCAGCGCACGCAACAAAATTAGTTTTTTTTGTTACTTACCTGAAATTGTCAATTTCCCGCTTTTTACGACCCCCCACACTGCCCCTCCCCCGCCCCACATCACCGCCCAGTGGCACGCCATAGACGGGCCGTGGCTGATTAGGGAGGAGCATGCCCTGGAAATTAGGGGTAGGTAAAAGGTATGTTAGAGTAGCCAGAAGGCCGGGAACACATAAGCTAAGGGGAGGGGTCTGCAGGAGAGATAAATAAAGAGTAAGGATTTTTTTTATCTCAACAGCAACCGGCTTAGTTTGAGCAGAAAGTACACAGTGCAATGCTCAGATAGTTTATTGGCCACATGCAACACGAGGATGTTGGCCCAATTGGCCTGTCAAAATTCAATCATAGGGCTACTGTTCCTTGGTGAAACTGGAGAGTAAGGGAGGCACAGATCCCCAAAATGTAGCGGGTGCCTCTGCTGGGTTATTGAAAGTGGACAGTCAATAGACTGATTATGTTGCCCTCACACATCCCCTAGAGGATGTCATGCTTCATCATTGGGTGATGCTCCTCGTTGGGCCAGCGCTGCAATACCCAACGGGTCCCCTGAATGGTCGCTTTGGAGGAGATCTTTTATGAGGCTGCCGTATAGATGAGTGCAAGTGAGGGGGGTTACTTTTGTTGTGGGGTGTAGTGTGTAAGGTTAAACTGAGAAGGGAGTTTCCGAAAACAACACTTTTTTGACAGGAATACCCTTCCAGGTATAAAACTGATTAAAACTGGTACGGGAGTTTCCTAACACAACACTTTATTGACAGGAATACCCTTCCGTGGATAAAAAGCCTATTTTAGGTTGGGGCTACCTCTGGGCTTCAAAGGAAACCTGGTAGTCAACAAGTGTGAAAACATGTAAGAGAACTACTCTTACTGTCTCAAGAGTGGGACCTAGTGATTGGTGTTCACCCCTCAAAAAAAGTGTGTTGACATGTTTCGCGCTTGTGTTGGTCTTAAGGATCCGGGGTGCTTCATCAGGACAAAAAAAAATACAAACATATAGTGGATAAACTACCCCACACTGAGCTGTGCCAATTCATGCTACCTACTGTGTGTGTGTGTGTTATGTTGTTCCAGGTCCGACCTGTAGGGAGAAAGAAAGCGCAGTGGTAGTAATATTAAAGTATTTCTAAAGCGGTTGTAGTTCTAACAGTGAAATCCCATGATCAAAAGGCTCTCCCATAGTACCCCAGTCGTGCATAGAATTGACTGTGGTGGAGGTATAAAAACAAAATTATACACAAGTGAATTAAATCAGGATTTGCAATAAAACTCAGAATGATGGTCATTGTATGGAACCCACAAGGTTCTAATAGGCATGGTACAGTCCATAGAAGATATTCATGCCATGGTCGGGAGCTTCGAAACCTATATGTATCTTGCTGGAAAGACCTTAGGGAGATCTAAAACATATATTGATGCTGATTCAAGTCTTACTGTCTGTATAGCTTGGTAGAGTCTAGCTGAATGGTATATATATCAAATGTAAACTACAGACACAAGCTCCAGAAAATGTTTCAAGAGAAATACGTTGCTCATATTTAGCGTAAGATCATGGTTGTTTAGATACCCATGGTCAGTGTCACCTTGCATCTTACCCCGTGTGGGGATAATCAATGGTGTGAAACAAGGGTGTTGTTGTTGCATGAGGCATACATCGTAACCATACAGTGCAACGTTTTAGTAAGGACATATACATTGACATACAAACACAAAACTATTGCCCCCTCACAAAATGCATGATAATAATTGCGGAGCCTGTGTTGAATGATATAGCTATGTCAAATTATCACCATGATTGTGTGACCACACACCGTGCTTGCCAAGTAATATCAGATGTCATAACTCATAGGTCGACATGTTTCAGCCACTAGGGTAATAATGCCAAAGGCTTTCTTCAGGACCTATGTTGTCATACTTTTCTACTGCAGGTGTATACCAACTCAAAAACCACGAAGTGTCAAAAAAGACTAAAATGTCTATAATATGTAGACTACCAGACAGTAGGGTTTGGAAGTCGAATTTTGCATGAAAAATAGAGATGGGCTGCTCTTTTGAGAAGTAAAATTAATGAGGAATATTTGTTGATATTTATGTGTTTCTATTTAGATGCCATCTGCATCCCTTGACGCGGAGGATCAGTAAAAGAAGGTTGTATTGATTCCAACCTCATTGTGGTGATATATATTATAGACATTTTAGTCTTTTTTGAAACTTGGTTTTTGAGTTGGTATACACCTGCAGTAGCAAGGTATGACAACATAGGTCCTGAAGAAAGCCTTGGGCATTTTTACCCTGGTGGCTGAAACATGTCGACCTTAATAAATAGCAGTTATTTGTTAATCCTGCTTTTTGCACTGTTTTTTGGTTTTAATTCGAGTGTAAGGAGATGTTTATAATAAATTGTGGTTTTCGCCTTACAATTCTATTTTAAACACTGCACTTACTTTCTTTTGCACTGCACTAAGTTTCATGTGATAATTGATTTAGGAAACATATGATCTAATGTTTCACTTTCAGCGCTCCCTTGGTGACTCTATTGAGCGAGTTTCCCTTGAAGATAGTCTCTATGATCAAGAGACATATCATTCGATTGGGCGGATGACCAGATGATAAGATTGATCACTGAGACAATTGATGGAAATCCTATCTCTGCTCAAGGATTCTTGCACTTTCACAATATTCCTGTTTCTGTATCTCTTTCTCTATATTTGCTTCTTGTAGCTTCTGACATTTGTTGGCAGTCTGTTTGGCAGACCCCCAATCAGCTAGTTATTAATCTGTAAGGTTGCCACAGTTCTATTGGAGGCGAAGGAACTGTCCCTAAGGGAGATCCTCCCAGAGGGCCTTGGGATGGTGGATCGTGAAGGAGAGGAGGCTGTTACAGTCACCTTGCTTTTTCTGTAGGTTTTGGTTAACATTTGGCCTTGTTTAAGGCTGAGCTGGAAGTCCAAGAAAGGGATTTCCAAGTTGGAAACATGACTTGTGAACTTGAGGTAAGGGTTGAGAGTGTTAATCCTTTCTGTGAAGAAGGTACAGCTCCTCGAATCTCCCTTCCAGAGGACGAATTGGCCTGTCACCTGCTCTTTGATGTGGTTTTTCAAACCCTAATATCTCAAAACCTACTACACATAATACACTACAACTACACTACATCAACAAAAGCATGTTTTCAGAGTGAAGTTCAACTTTCTTGCCAGTTTGGTGTAAATCGCTTCACAAGTTTGGACTGCACAGCAACGAGTTTTGGAGATCCCGTCAGGGGAAAACAGTTCATGGGAGAGTCAATAAAGGAATCTTTTTTTCCCTTTTAGCTCCATAAGAACATTTTGATCACACATACAGCCTGAATGGCTGAATGGATCCACACCAAACTTGATTTTGTTGGTTTGGTGTATATCCATTTGTTTTGGGCAATCATGTGCTACTGCTCAGAACCAGAGGAGATTGGGCAACCCAGGTTCTGTACCCAATCCTTGCAGCACCTGTTCAACGACTGTGCTGTAGGAGTTGACCTCCTATGCCAGTTTGGACGCGGGCCCATGGTCTGGGTTGCACAGCAAAGGCAGCAGGTATAGCAATATACTCAGCAGGGTATTGAAATTAAGTATCTCATAATAAAACCAAAGGAATTAATTGAAACAGTTAAAAGCAAACTTCTGGTTCCAGCTCAACTGAGTAAAACTACTGAAACTCACCAGTTATGGTTATCAACACACGCTGGGGGGAGGTAGGTGGGAGTTGGATGTTTGGATACTATCCCTGTATAATCTCATGAGGCTGACATATGGCAGTAATGTATAGTACTGATGCTGATGTCTCTTGGTTGTGACGATGTACCGCTAGCTCGCCAGAGGACATTACATTGAGCCCACGCTCCAACCATCTTAAATAGTGACATGCTTGAATGTTTTTATTTCTGTGAACCAAAACGGAATAATCGTCTTTTTTAAAATTACTTGTTATCCGCATTCTTGCACGCACTTCACCACACTTGAGATTGGTGTACTTTTGCTGTAAGAGACGTACCTAGGACCGCTGATTCGTCTTCCCTCTGATTGGAAGGGGGAGGACACCACTTCCTGTTTGGAACTGCTGGCGGTTAGCGCTTTAGCAGCTGGGTGTACCGGGGCTATTTAGGCTGAGCCTGATTCTTAGACGCTGCGGTAAGGGGTAGTGGCAGGACCTCCTGACCCGCTAGCTCGCCAGAGGACATTACATTGAGCCCACGCTCCAACCATCTTAAATAGTGACATGCTTGAATGTTTTTATTTCTGTGAACCAAAACGGAATAATCGTCTTTTTTTAAATTACTTGTTATCCACATTCTTGCACGCACTTCACCACACTTGAGATTGTTGTACTTTTGCTGTAAGAGACGTACCTAGGACCGCTGATTCGTCTTCCCTCTGATTGAAAGGGGGAGGACACCACTTCCTGTTTGGAACTGCTGGCGGTTAGCGCTCTAGCAGCTGGGTGTACCGGGGCTATTTAGGCTGAGCCTGATTCTTAGACGCTGCGGTAAGGGGTAGTGGCAGGACCTCCTGACCCGCTAGCTCGCCAGAGGACAGTACATTGAGCCCACGCTCCAACCATCTTAAATAGTGACATTCTTGAATGTTTTTATTTCTGTGAACCAAAACGGAATAATCGTCTTTTTTTAAATTACTTGTTATCCGCATTCTTGCACGCACTTCACCACACTTGAGATTGGTGTACTTTTGCTGTAAGAGATGTACCTAGGACCGCTGATTCGTCTTCCCTCTGATTGGAAGGGGGAGGACACCACTTCCTGTTTGGAACTGCTGGCGGTTAGCGCTCTAGCAGCTGGGTGTACCGGGGCTATTTAGCCCTCGCCCCCTATCGAGCGCGCAGCGGTCGCGCGTAGTGGAGCCGAAGCTTCGCCGAAGAGTAGCCAAAGAGTAGCCCTTCTGCGCCCGTCCGCGCCAGGACGGGGCTAGGGGCCACCCACCTTGCCCTTTTTCCTTGCTATTCTCCCGTTTGCAATGGCTACTCCTGAAAACAATCTTCTCAGGTACTCTTCACAAACTTTATTAGCCCTCCGTCCCCTGGGTTCCCGAGAATGTGCTCATAACAGCTGGCTATGTTCTGAAGGTCCCTTTCTCTGCTCCTTTTGTGGGTTCCAAGCTACCTCCAACAACATAATATTGGGTCCCCTACAAATCAACAAGCCAGAAATAAAAGGCTGGAAAAGCTTCCTCTTAAATGTTCGCTCACTCCCGCGTCATTGTACTGAGATATGGGACACTATCCTTAGCATCAATCCGGAAACATGTTTTCTCACGGAAACATGGTTAAAGCCACACACTGTACCAACTGTCACGGTAGGAATTCCTTCAGGGTACAAAATTTTGCGACAAGATCGCCCGGTAAAAACAGGTGGCGGCACTGCTATTATATACAAAGACAGTCTTCGTATGACAATAATAGAACAAGCCTTACTCCCTTCTATGGAGATTATGATTTTCAAAACTAATATCGGAACTAAGAACAACTGGAAGGGAGCCTTAGTATACCGACCCCCTGGCCCTAATACCAGTTTTTCATTAAGCTTAACCGAAGCACTTGCCCCACACATGAAGGACGGAGAACGTTTCATCTTACTTGGGGATTTTAATTTCCATGTTGATGTACCAGAGGATCCTGATACCAAGCTTCTCTTGGCTGACCTTGCCCTTCTAGGCCTATATATGCGGAACAGTGGCCCTACCCATAGGGGAGGACATACCCTGGATCTTATTTTTTCCAATGCCCCATTCATTCACTGCCATTCTCCCAGATCTGTGCATTGTTCTGATCACAGCATGCTGGAATTCTCCATCCTACAACCAACTAAACCATCTGACCCTTCTGCTAATCTGACCACCAAACGAAGGCCTTGGCATAAGGTCACCCCAGAGGCATTTGCAGAAGCCTGGAGTACTCCGATTCTCACTGACTCTGATAACTCCGAGTCGGCCCTAGCCAAACTCAACAAAACTCTCCTTGACACTATAAACCTTGAAGCTCCACAAAAACTAGTCAAACAACCAACGACCAATAAAAAGGAATCGTGGTACACTGAAACGTTAAAATTAGAGAAACAAAAATGCAGGAAGCTAGAAAAACAATGGAGAAAGAATCATGCCAGTGAAAGTAAAGAGCTTTACCAACAGGCTGTTTCCTCCTACTATAAAAACATCAAAAAGGCTAGGAAAACCAGCCTTCAATCTCAAATAGATGAAGCTGCTAACTCGACTAAAGAATTATATAAAATTCTTCGAAATTTCACCAACCCCTCAGCATGTGAAAGTCCTGACACCTTCTCCCAGGAGTTGTGTAATAATATCTCACAATTCTTTGAAGATAAAATTGACACCATCTACAACAAAATCCTGACCAAATACCCCAATATCACAGAGACTCATAGTGCCTCCTGCACTCTGTCTAACTCTGAGACTTTCACTGAAATCCCTGAAATTACGGTGGATGATATAAGATCACTCCTCAACAATATAAAAACTGGATCCCCCCTTGACCTTCTCCCTCCCAGAGTAATGAACACTCTGAGCACAGCACTCTGCCCTGCTATTCAAAAAATCTTGAATCTCTCTTACAAAGAAGGTAAACTTCCCCAGCAATGGAAAGAGGCAGTGGTGAATCCCATTCGAAAAAACTCCACACACCCGTGGACAGAACTCTCCAATCTCCGTCCTATCTCTCTTCTGCCCCTCCTGAGTAAACTGGCCGAGAAACATGTTAACACCCACATGTCCAGTTTCATAGAGGCGACAGGGGGCCTGGACCATTCACAATCTGGGTTCAGGCCCAACTACAGCACCGAATCATCACTCCTCTCCGTGACCGACAACATCAAGATGTCACAGGATAGAGGAGGCTCAATGATTCTGGTGCTGTTAGACCTGTCGGCCGCCTTTGATACTGTGTCTCACAAGATCCTCATGAGCCGTCTAAAGGGAGTGGGCATTGGAGGTCAGGCCCTTTCTTGGTTGGAGAGTTTCCTGTCCGGTCGCTCACAATCCGTCAGCTTGGGACCCTATCGTTCCTCCTCAAGGGTGCTCACGAAGGGGATGCCACAGGGCTCATGCCTAAGCCCCACATTGTTCAATGTGTATGTGGCCCCCCTCGCTGAGATTGTGAGGAAATATGGATTCACTCCGGTGTCTTACGATGACGACACCCAACTTCTCTACCCTTTCCATTCTCTCAGCGCTAATGTTAGGGAAAATTTCGCCGAAGGAATGAGGGCTATTTCCAATTGGATGGCTTCCAATCGCCTCCAATGTAACGTCGGCAAGACGGAACTAATGCTCTTTGGAAAAGCCTCTATACTGTGGTCCCCTGAGTGGTGGCCCCTGGATCTAGGTCCGGTACCTTCCCCAAAATCAACAGTAAAGAACTTAGGGGTGAAGTTAGATCAAAATCTAACCTTAAAAGAACATGTGAACGTGATTGCGGGGGCATGTTTCCATACCATTGGACTGTTGAGACGAATCTTCCCCTATCTCCCGGACAATTACAGAAAGACCCTTGTACAGACCATGGTAATAAGTCGCCTTGACTACTGTAACGGGCTCCTGATACAAGCCAACGAGGATGCCATAAACCGTTTACAGGTGGTACAGAATACGGCGGCAAGATTGATTCTGAATGCCCCCCCAAGAACCCCCTCCAAGCCTTTACTAAAAAAACTTCACTGGCTCCCAATACGGCAACGTGTTAAATTTAAAATCTGTTGCACCGTCCACAAGTGCCTATTCGGGAATGGCCCCAAATATCTGAGTCAAACACTATATCCCTACAAACCAGACAGATCCCTACGCTCAAGTAACCAATTGCTGATAAAAACCCCTCTTGTAAAAAAAACCAGACAGGGCGGCCGTGCCTTCTCTTTGGTGGGGCCCACCCTATGGAACAACCTGCCCTTCAGCATAAGACACATTTCCAACCACCTTGCTTTCAGGAAGAAATTAAAAACCATACTGTTCCTTGAAACATAACTGGATCGTTCTGTTTACCAGATTTCAGCTCACTTACAACTCCTCCATATGCACATCTAAAACGAGCAAAGCGCGGAGATACCCCGTAAGGAGTCTATTCTTGCGCTATATAAGAAATTAAATAAATAAAATAAAGTTCGGGACCTGCATGGGGTGAAAATACAAAACACCAGCTGACAATTTGATGCAATGTATTGTAATATGCAATGTAAGATCCTGCAGCTGTGAATAAAGTTCCCCCCCCCCCCCCAAAAAAAATGGTTATCAACACACACAACACAAACCATAACTGGAGCCTACTGCCAGGCTCAATACCTAAGTGCATAGCATTACAGAAAAAAAGTAAAGTGCTGTCGAGGAAAATACATGGTGGGCAGCACAAGTTATTCCATGTATCGTTTGCATTGATAAACATAACAGCTGAATTTCAATGGTTTTAGTTGTTTGATCCAGAAACATAAATCCGTTTTTATCTGAGATTTTTTCAATGAATTGCATTTATTTATAAACATACGCAAACACACACACACATATATGTTGTGGCTGAACCATAACTACACAATGGCGACTCTACAATAAAGCTGTTCTTTCCATTGAAAAACATTTTTTTGATTTGTCTATTACTCATTCACTGAGTGAAATGGGAACATGGCAGGTGAATACAGTGCAACATAATAACCCTAGAAATTCACTGAAAAGCCACAGTTTATGGTTAGTTATGATTCAGTGAAAATAAAAAGGAAAAACCATGAAATTCGCTGGTATTGATATACAATATACAATACAAACCATAGCTCAATCCGTATGCGATGTCCAGAATATCACGTTGTGGGCGCCATTGCTAGAAGCCTCCCTGCCAAGAACAAAACATGTTCGGTGGTGTGAGTTATGGTGTGCATTTTGTGTTCACAGATACACAAACACACTTATGAAAAACAGACACAGTACTAGATCATCCTTGCACCATTCTGCACACACACAGAACAGCTAATACACAGCCAGCAGACGTGCAAGCATCAAAACAGGTACCACAAAAGCATCAGCAGGTAACATTTGCTATAATGTGCAGGAATGAGTGCATTTATAACAGAATGTGTATACATTTTTTTTCAACTCAGAAGAAAGCTACAGCAAAAGCTGCATCAGTAAACACACACACAAACAGTCCCGGTCCCCTATTAGAGATGGCGAGTGAGGAGGAGACGGAGGGCAGGCAGTGGTGCTTTTGACAAAAGGCATTTTTGGTGGAAGTGAGTCAGATGTTATCTCCACACCACTAACTGTAACAGATGCAGTCATAGTTTACTAAGCGGTGCTTTTTTGCCAAATTTTATTTCTCTGTAGCACTGTACTTACGCCACTAAATCCTTCAAAATAGAACACCACAATAAATGGTGAAATGGGCAGCAAAAAAATTCCCATAACCCTCCACTGCAAGGGCAGATTTCAACACCATCTGCAATTACTTAAAAAAATACACCTCATGCCAAAACAGGGTAGGTACCCGCTCCAAACCACAAAATTACCTAATCGGATGGTGCAAGGTAAAGCCATTGACATGCAACAACCATGGATATCATGTGAACTGCTTTTGAGCATTTCATCAGATGTGATAGATTCATGTGTTGTTTTTTCACAAGTGTTCTTTCTGTCTAATATGGTGGACAATGGAAGCAACTGCAGTGGGAACACGAGGCAAATCAAATGTGGCATTAGCACGAGCTGTACTTAATGTGAGCTGGTGGTTGCTAGTAGGGGCACTGGTACTTATTGTTCCTCATCAGACGTTGACCAAGAGCAATAGAGGGATAACACATACAGGAAGAAAGGTGAAAGAGAAAGATGGAAATACACCATTAAGGGAGAGTGAGATAAATAGGTAGGGTTTGTCTGGTGGTGGATTAATACCTTCAGTGCGGCGCAGATTCCTGCGCTGTGCTGAACGTTCTAATGAGCCAACGGGCTCATGACGGAGCGGTTCCGTCATGAGCACAGGCCAACCGACGCTCATGACGGAACCGTTCCGTCAATAGCATCAAAGGGGTTAAAAAGTCATGATGTGGTTTCAAGTCTATGTAGCCTTGGCGTGCCAACATTTAATAGCACTGGCATGGGCTTCTTAGCGGAACTTTGGACATCAGCACTCATTGTTATACAAATTAAGCGCTGGCTGTACGCTTTGGGCTTGATTTAGAGCAGTACACTTTGGCCTGATAATGAGTCTGAGGAACACAATTAAAGCATTCTTTCATGTGTTAATTTCGTTCGGCCTGATAAGTAGTTGTTGGGATGTCCAGCACCCACTTATACAGGGTGTTGAGGAACCTAACCCTATTTTTCCTGCCCAAAAAATCACATGAGACTTTGGCTACAGCGGCATCCAAGCCTCATGCTGCCCTGTATTGTTTGTTAAACAGGGAACGTTCAGAACAGCTGGTAAAAGTAAGTGGAAAACCCCAAGAGAATGTCGAATTTTGTGTGATTTACAGTCAGAATAATCGACCACACAATGTCATTTCCATTCCTATGGGGCAAACTCATAAGTTCCCAGTACTAGGGCAATTGTACCTCACAGTATTGGTAAAATTCCAAGCAATTTTACTGTGTGGTAAAATAATCCCAGGACCATCCAACTCGGAGTCAGTTTCTAAGTTAATGCACTATAATAACACCACGCCTCCAAATGTAGCAATAGTTTTGCCGCATGAGAGTTTTTCCAGCTCTAAACATGAGCAGTCGAGGCGAACAATCCCTTTAGCAAGACCTAAAAAATATCAATGGTTGCATCTCATGATCTGTGCTATAGAACATAGAATCCAATAGCACAGACACTATAATTTGTTTAATTAAAATGTCCTCCTACATTTGTATTTCTATTAATGCATTGGTTCCTGTCTGTTTTAATATGTGTGCCCTTTGCAGCAAACACAGTGAATTCAGGCTGTGACTTGGGTCCTGGCCTCTCTGTATGAAGCACTGCAAATTTCACTAATTAGGCCGTGAAACCCATTTTCTCTTCCTTCATAAATGCTTCTCATAGAGAACCAGGAGCTACTTATGGCAGTATTATGACCTCTCTGGTTTAAATGTAATGTACATTAACATGTGCAACGTCAAAGGGCACTTTCAGCAGACATTTAAAAACCTATTTTTCTCAAAGGCTATCTAAGTCTCCTGACCCTCTAGATGATGTGGTGTCCTTGATTTCCAAGAGAGGGTAAAACTTAGAAATAGTCTTTAAAATAGTCTCTGGCTTGTATTGCAGAGTGCACAATATGTGGATTGCTTTTTAAAATATGTACCTGTCCTATCACCACAATTTTTTTAAATTCATTGATAAAGATAACCCATATTTTATTTCAAACAACTCAGTGTATCTAATTTCACTGAGATGAGCAAAAGCGTGTTTTAATATAGCTTCAGAACCTGCCGTAGCGGGCTCTACCAGCCATTAAAGGCCCACTCCAGTGTTGAAGGCCCGAGCCGGAGGCGAGGGCCTTTAACAAGGGGGCGGGCCTTTAATGGCCGGTAGAGCCCGCTAGGGAGAGCTCTAAGGCTATTAGAACATTCCGCCCGAGAGCGCGGAATGTTCTAATTTGTAAAACACAGGCCTCACGGAGGCCAAAGGGGTTGAAATCTCCTCTGGGCCTTTGCTAAACATTGGAATGTTGAAGCTCTCGGCATCTATCGGCCATTAGAAGCCCGGAGCACTCCATTGTTTTTAATAGAGATCTCAACTATCCAATGATTTGAATATAGGCTTAAAGTTTGCTGCTGAGTGCTATACAGCTTATTAAAGGCCCTGAACCAAAGTTATAGGCCTGAGCCGCAGGTGAGGGCCTATGACGACGGAGAGGGTCTTTAACAGCAATTGTGGGCCGATGTACAAGGGTCATAAGGCTATTAAAACATTCCACCCAATTAGATAGAATGTTCTAAATGATAAAAGGAGAAATCGACAGGCAAACATTGGAATATTGGAACAGAATGCTTCTGTCAACCATCGTTACCCGTGACCCACTTCATTATCTTTTATGGAGCTCCCAACATTTTAATGTTCTATTCAGTCCTAGATGTTTAGCTTGGCGTTGGTCCATCAGAATTCTGTCGCTCACTATAGGGAATCTTTTGTGAACACAATATTTTTGTGAGAAATGTTTCTCAGCAAAAACGGTTATTGCCTGGGTCTGTCATGTAAATAACTCGGAAATGGGTAAACTATCACCCCATGCCTATGACCTTTTCTATTATAATTAATACCGTCTTCCAGTTAATGACTCGGCTGACCCTCAATGTTTTCGCTGGTGGTGTAGCCGGGTGTGCTTCAATGTCTGACCTCTCCACTTTAGAGATCCATAATTCTTCAACGTGGTACAAATTAAAAGTGCTAGGACTAAATGGACAAATGGACATGGGGACTGGAGCAAAACATACTGGCAGGGAGCAATGGCCATGGGTTGGATGGCACACGCTTCTAGGCAGTTGAATGTGGAGTGGGGTGTGCCAGGATACTGCGTTAGACAGAGGGCCAGGGCACACTGACCAAAATGGGTAGGCTCGCGGAAAGTAACAGCTTTTCTGGAGATATCACATTTGTTTTTGCAATACAGTGCTAAGCGTATGCGAGTCTGGTAGTTGAAACCACTGTGACAAGGATGAACTAGTTAGTGTGAACTTTCAAAAATTAAATTCACATGACTAGAACAAGCTTTTGCAAAGCCAGTCGGACTGGTGTTGGCAGCCAGCTTAGTGACCTCAACAATTTTTGCAAAACCTTAATGTTGAGGAAGCTTCCAGGCCCTCATCAAACTAAAAAAACATTGGCTAAAGGCAAACACGTTGTTGGGTGCAAAAAAGACACTTATTGCCCATGTAGCCTCTGCCACTGAAGGGAACTACTTTGTGTGAAGAGGTTTTACTAGTGAAAGGGTCGCATGCCCTAACTCACAATAAAATCATCCAATGACTGAAGTGGGCTGACCCATTGCTTTATAAATAGAGAGTGACATAGATACATCCCATTCGGAATCACTATTTTGAATGGACACCTTAAACACACCACTTCAAAATACCAATTTGGAGGCAAACACAAATTACAATTCGATAACATTTTACTGTTTGGCTTTCACATATACCAGAAAGCCTTTATGCAGTTGCGAGCAGCCCAATTCTGCAAGTTGGACATATTGCAAATGTAAAAATGCTTTATTCATCGGACCCCAGATTTCAAATAATACTTGCTACCGGCAACAAGCAGCAGGGAGTTACTTTTAGTAATTGTTATGAATAGTTATGGCACTTAAAATAAGGGAGAATTAAAAAAACATAATTCGTACACAGTACACAACCAACAAAGATTACATCAATGGATTTGAAAGAAACTTGAGCAAGGAGATATCTGAACAGGAAATTTATGGCTAGATGTCCACACATTGGATTCAATAAAAAAATAAGTGCAATTTGTGCAACATTCCTTTAGTGAATTCAATGGTATTTTAACTCGACCTATGTGCTTTTATGTTGGCTCTCAAAATAGTGAATAGTAGTGGATTGAAATTCAACCTACTTCATTGATATTAAAGAGGTAGGTTCCAATTTGTAACCCACTACAATTCGATGCCATCAGAGGGTGGTAGCTGCTGGGGTCAGCAGACCGTCTTGTCAGAAACAAAACAATATTTTCTTTTCAATGCATCCCCCTTTCCATGGGACTAGTGCCCACTCTCATAAACTATTTTTGCCGATATTCACAAAGAGAAAAAGATCCCACAGGTACCCCTTCAAGTTTGCTAATGTGTTGCCACCTTTTTTGAGGAGGCAGTTAAAATGTTTATGTTTTGCAACAAGATTTCGACCACAAAACATTAATACATTCAATTGAGAACTGCTATTTGCAAGGAGCGTCCTAATCACACCACTTCAAAATCGTGAACCAGTATGGTTAGCTAAAGCCATTTATCGATTCAGTAACATTTTACCCAATCGCTAAATGGGTTTTGTGCATTCGAAAAACACTTTTAATGGTAAAGGACTCAGTGGCGGCTCCTTTGCTAAGGCGGAGGAGCGTCACCCCACTGCTCCGCAGCAGGAAACATAAAATGATAATAACTTGCGTTATTATCATTTTATGTTTCCTCCCGCAGCAGCAGCTTTCTGTCCACTCCGTTTGGTCAGTCCTTTCGGGCCGCCCAAAACAGTCATACACACTTCCCATATTCTCCATGCAGCTGCATTACAGCTTGCAAGGAGAAAATGCCCAAGTCCCCCTTCCCTGGCTCAGCGCTGATCCACGGCGCTCAGACCAATCAGCGTAGTGATTAGCTATTGGGAGCCTGGGAGCCGGGTGCTACCTGCTGCTTCCTGTATCCTGCGGCAGGACCGGAGCAGGAAGAAGAGGACGAAGGAGAAGTGGCGGCCTTCCGGTTGTCAGGCGTGTTTTATTTTTTAAGTTTTTTTCACCCCTCCCAGCCCTTGCCCCTGCTTACCACCCAAGTCCAGTAGCATCCGCTGCTGCATTTTACACCCCATTTTTGTTCTAAGTTAAGTAACATTCCAGTGCTTCTGAAGGAGTGCTTATGAAATGTTCCAATATGTTCTTGGTGTGGTAGGTAAGCATTACCATCCTTATGTACTGGGAACTCACTTCCTACTTTGGAAGAAAGGTTGAAAAACATTATATTGTGAGCACAATTTCACTTGAAATTGGGTAAAGAGCTATTGAGGGACATTGAAAAAATCAGGGCGTGCTTTCCTATTTTTCTAAATGCCTAGAGGCAGTGCTTTGAATGGGAACAATTTTTACTTAAGTAACCAGGGGTGGCTGGTTTCAGCATTAGTAAAATTGGCTGCTGTAGGGATGTGATTGAAATCAGTAACTTACATGCTCTCAAGTAGTAAATGTGTCTACTGCAAGATCTCCTTTCCTCTGAAACTCACAGATTATATTGCCTGTGAGACAGCTCTTGGATTCAAAGTGACCCCAACACAGATATGCTTGTGACCTAAAACTAGCAAACTCACTCTCAGTAACATAGCTCAGGGTCAGGATTTTCAGACACAGTGCAATTATATGGGACCAATTGGCAGGAGCAAAATGCCTACATCTAAAGCAGGTAGCAGAAGTATTATCATACATTTTAGCGATGAGAGCAGGAGTGCGATATAATAACCATTTATTAAAAAAGATCATTCTGCGCCAGTTGGACCCTCTCAATACACAGAAGTTTAATTTATTTAAGGTTTTCCAAGTCTTAAGAGATATATTATGATTCTCATGTTCCTGCAATTTTTTGATTGCTTTTATACTAAGGTTTTTCTCAATGCTCTGAGCAAGACAACGTTTCCATTCCCCTGGCTTTCTAACCAGTGAGGCTACAAAAAGATCATTCCATATCTGATTAGGGGTGCTAATATGTTTAAGATCAAGTAATTTCAGCATTTTGTAAAACCTAATATAAAAGCCACTTAACAGGAAGTTTCCTTGAATCAGTCATGACATCTGTACCTGAGTTATCCATCTGTCATCTCTGCAAAAGTCTGCTAATATATGAAACCCTGCACGATGCCAGTTACCTACAATTTCCGAGCTGATTTTTATCTCAGTATGTGCAAAAACGTGTCTTAAAGGAATCATAAGGTTATGTTATGTTATGCTATGTTAAAATGCTCTTTTATAGCGCACGACTACTCCGAGGAGTGTCCCGGCGCTTTGGCAAAGAGCCTAAGGGATAGGCAAAAAAACATAGCACAGCATACATGAAAAGAAAGAAGATAGAAATCAATTACTGGGTAAAAAGCCAAGTCTTAAGTCCCTTTCTAAAGGAAAGCAAATCATCAGTTTTCCTGAGTAGAACAGGGAGACCATTCCAGCCTTGAGTCGCTAGAAATCGAAAGGAACGTCCTCCGATTCTGGTCAGACGGATAGAGGGAACCAAAGCTTTGGAAAGAGACACAGATCGTAACGTCCTACGAGGCACATAGAAAGACAGGAGTTTCTGAAGGTATTTGGGGCCTATTCGATGAAGAGACTTGTAGGCAAAAGTAAGCGCCTTGAAAACAATCCTTTTGGCAACTGGAAGCCAGTGCAATTTCTTAAGCAGCTCTGTGGCTCCAGCTCTGCGCTGGAGACCAAAAATGGCTCTAGCTGCAGAGTTCTGCACGATTTGCAATCGGGCCAAAAGGTATTTCGGCAGGCCAAGATAAAGAACGATCGCGTAATCAAGGCGTGAACCTATCAAGGTCTGCACGATGATCTTTCTATGCTTCAGCGAAAGCAGCGGAAGAAACTTCTGCATCATCTTTAAAAGGCCGAAGCATTTGCCAGTCAGTCCAATGATCTGGGGGCTAAAAGTAAGGCCATCGTCCACCACAACGCCCAAGTTTTTGGCTTTAGGAGAAGCGGCATCCGGTGGGAACATGTCTGATGGCCACCAGGTCTTCCAACCGGGACCCGGAGGACATCCAAAAAAAAGCAATTCCGACTTGTCGGAATTGCATTTTAAACTGTGGCGCTGAAACCAGGTAAAGACAGCACCCAAACAGTCTCTGATCCGCGAACCGTCGAAGTTCCTGCCCTTTTCAGATGTAAAGAGCAGCTGGGTGCCGTCAGCGTAGGTTATAATCTGGGCACCAAAAGACTCTGCAACCGCCGCCAAGGGGGCCATATAGATGTTAAAAAGCGCAGGGCTCAAAATAGAACCCTGCGGTACCCCCACCTCCAGCAGCGGCATTTCAGCGGAAAAAGGAGGTGCCCAGACCACTTGCCGGCGGCCGGTCAGAAATGACTTAAACCAGTTCAACACCGTCCCTCGCAAACTGATCTCCTGGAGTCTTAAAAGGAGACCTTCATGAGGGACGGTGTCGAAAGCCGCCGACAAATTCAACATAATTAGGATGGCCTTTCCTCCGGTGTCCAAAACCTCTCTGATGGCATCAGTGACTTCGAGAAGTGCAGACTCAGTGCTAAAATTCGTGCGAAAGCCTGATTGAGGGTCATTAAGAATGTTGTTACTCTCAATAAAGTTGGAAATAGAGCTATGCACGTACTTCTCGGTCACCTTAGCCAGAGCAGGGAGGAGAGAGATAGGCCTGTAGTTAGCATGGATAAGTGGATCCAGGTTGGTTAAACTGTGGAAGAGAGTATCTTTTAAGCATGCCATCTCTTCTTTTAAGAAACCAGTTCATAATCTTATATCTGACGAGTTTCGGAGATCTAGGCACTAATAACAGGGAGGGAATTTGAACTTCAAGACAAATTAAGTCCACAAAGAAGTTGATAAATAAATCTGGGCCTTGTGTTTCAGATTTAAATCTATTTAGGTATTGTGCCAAATAGCATTATAGTAATCTTTAATATTTGGTAGCGCAAGGCCTCCTTGCTTTGTATCCGTATATTGCTATACGAGGAGTCTTCTTAACCCATATAAAACCGGAAAACAAAGACTCTATTTTTAAGAAAAAAGAGCCTGGAAGAAAACAAGGAATTGTTGAAAATAAAAAATTAAAAAGTGGGAGAATAGACATTTTAATCAGAGCGACTCGGCCCAAAATGGATAATGGGAGCGAGTTCCATCTAATAAACATGCAGCGAACCCTCTGAAGAAGCGGGTCAAAGTTGAGCACATATAGATCCGAAACAAACACGGAAAACAGAACTCCTAAATACCTTTTAGGCCTATGATTAATACAGCTAACTAGATCTGGGTGTAACTCTGGATCTGCGCCCCCGCAGACCAAAATTTCGTTTTTTTTCTTATTGATCCGATAACCTCCTAGGGCTTCAAATTCTTCAAAAATCTGTAAAACCTGGGTCTGAGATTGCAGGTCAGGTTGGATTAATAACATAATGTCATCCGCATACAATTTAATTTTGGACATAGAGGTAATTGGAGGAGTAATGTTCATGGAATTCCTAATTGCAGTGGCCAATGGTTCAATAAAGAAAGCAAAAAGAATAGGTGACAGGGGACACCCTTGTCTCGTTCCACGTAACCTTCGGCGTAGCACTTCGCTACGCCCACGGAGTGGACGTAGTGTTGCCTACTTTGCCATTTGCGAAGTAGGTGTAGCAGGCAACACTACGCCCACCCTGCGGGCGTAGCTAAGTTGCCCGCCAGTTGCCCGCCACCCGCCTCCCTCCCGCCCTCCCTAAATACTTAAATTGCATTTTATAAAATGATTAAAGGCCACTTACCTTGTCCTCCGCGTCCCCGGGGCTCCCTCTCATCATCGCGCGATTCGCGCCGCCGTCTTTGATAGTAATGCGCATGCGTGGGCAGCCGCGCATGCGCGGGCAGACGCGCATGTGCATTACTATTCAAGACGGCGGCGCAATTCGCGCCATGACGAGAGGGAGCCCCGGGGACGCGGCGGACAAGGTAAGTGGTTTTTAATCATTTTATAAAATGTAATTTAAGTAATCAGGGAGGGCGGGAGGGAGGCGGGTGGCGCGTAGTGGGGCTACGCGAAGTGCGTAGGTGGACGTAGTGTCTCGCCCACTTCGCGTAGCTTCGCGAAGCCCCACTACGCCCTCTACGCCCACCCTTAGTTCCATGTTGCACCACAACTGAGCCCACCATAACGGAATTAATAATAATATTAGCTTTGGCACCGGTGTATACATTTTTAATTAAAGTAATAATCTGTAAAGGAATTCTAAAGTGCGTTAAGATAGAAAAAAGAGTTTCCCAAACCACCAAAACAAAAGCCTTTTCTGCATCTAAAAACAGAATTAGTGCAGGAATACTCCTTACCTGAAAAAAATCTAATGCCTCAATTTAAAAGTGTGTGTTAGTGATTAATTGACGACCTGCTATGAAACCCTTTTGATCAGGATGTATTAAATCAGCAGCAATGGTGTTAAAATGAATAGATAGTAGTTTAGTGGTAATTTTATAATCGGAATTTAGTAAAGTAATCGGTCTGTATGAACTAGGATTTTTAGAGTCTTTCCCCTTCTTCAGGAAGCTCACTACCATACCTTCATGAAAAGAATCTGGAACTCGACCACCATTTAACATAGAATTTAATAATTTGAATAACAAGTCGGAAAAAGAATTAAAGAAAACTTTAAAAAATTCAGAGGTCAGCCCATCCGGGCTGCAAGCCTTACAGAGCGGTAAATCCTTAATCACCAATTCTAATTCAGTTTTAGTGAATGGATTCAACATTTTCTCCTGCTCAAACTTTGAAAGGAAGGGAATTGGATATCTACCAAGAAAGTTAGAGAGCTTTGATGGTCAATGACTTGATGTTTACTATAAATCTGTTGGTAATGTGAGAGCATTATGGAACCGATTGCCGCCAGCTGTGATATCTCACTGTTTTGAACGGGACATTTTAAGCAACGTATCTGATTTGCATTCTGGAACTAAATTTTTGATTTTCTCGGTACCGACTACAATATTAGGATTGCTCACACCCTTCAATTAACGCTTTATGGCTATGACCCCGATCTTGGCTTGGCAGATCATTTGGTTAAACTGCTGTACATAGTTTCAGCTGTAGCAAGATCTTCGATACTACAGAACTGGCAGTCAATACAGGTTCCCCTGTTCCAGGATTGGTTACATAAAATGAAAAGAGTCAGAAAGACTGAGTTTTTATATGCACAACGAAATGGAGGGATTAGAAAGTTTGACAAAATGTGGAAATCAGTCTTTGATTAATTGTATTTTTATGTTTGGTGTCTAAAAAGCATATTATGATTTCTCCTTGTATCTGTTATCTAGAATCCTTGATATTACTTTCACTTTTTTGTTTCTCTGTTTATTGGTCTTATGTATGTTATGGCTATTTTGATTCCAAAGTACTTCAATAAAAATCTTTTTTTTTTAAACTAAAAAAAAACATAGCTCAGAGCCATAGCCTCCTGCAACATTTACAACACAGGTTTGAACTCTACAGAGCCAACTCAACCTTCCACTCTTTTGAGGTGGAAAAAAGTGAATACATTTAAATAAAGCCATACTAATGATTAATTTTTTAGTTAGGACTCAATCACAGCTTTCCACAAGCCACTTTTAATTTTTGCAACCTTTAGCTGGTTTTGCCAAATTTAGGCAATAACATATGTATTCTGGGTCTTGTTTCACGTTTTCCATTTGTAGCATGGACTCGAGAATAGCAGAATGCAGAGCATGTTTGGTTAGAAAACCTGGAATGGCTGAAGATCTCGCTGGTTACAGAATGAAAAAATGGGAGAAAACAATGCTTTACAGGGTTAACTGTACTTCAATTTGGAAGGAGTGTGGTGTAACTCATCAGTAAACAGTTAGTTTAGGATCATGAACACCAGCACTTCTATTTTTTCTCCAAGCCCTGTAAGGGAGGGAGAGAACAAAGGAGGCATGAGGAGGGAAGAAGGAAGGGTAAGAGAGAAATAAGTTAGGAAGAAATAGACATAGAGAGAAAGAGGGGAAAGAAAAAATAAGAAATAACAACAACAAGTAGAAAAAAAGAGAGACAGACAAAGGAAAGAGAGGGAGGAAATGAATGGCCTAATGGTAAAGTGAAGCAATGTAGGGTATAGATAGAGTGGACATCAAGCTAGATAACTACTAAAACAAGCATTTGCAATGCAATCAATCAATCAATCAATCAGAAAATTTATATAGCGCGCTACTCACCCGGAGGGTCTCAAGGCGCTGCATGTGTGAGAGTTAGAGCTTTTTGTGTTGTAAATGACAATGTGCTTTACCCATGTGCTTTGGTTTGGAGCGGATGTATGTAGAGTGGGGTCGAATTAACTAGGTTGGATTGAAATTGTCTGTTTTTTTGTAGTGAAATGATGTGGCATTGTGTACAATGAAATAATGTAAATAGTAATTATGTGGTATTGAGTGTACTTGAGGTATGTGGAGTAGGATTGTGTGCTATGGAGTGTAATTATGTGAAAAATGTGTGTTATGGACTGGTATGTATTGGAGTTTAATTATGTGGTGAGCTGTTGAATTGTGTGTCATGATGTGGAATTGTGTTCATTGGATGTATGTGGCATTGAATTGTGTGGCATAGAAGTGTGTGGCACTGAATGAAATTATGTTGATTGGAACTGTGTGGCATGGTGTGGAGTGTATTTATGTGGCTTGTGTTTCCAAGTTTAAAAATGATGAAACATAATTTGTGTGCTCAGTATCTGGAAAGGTGCTGCGTTCTTTAGTTATAACAAGGCTGAGTTTATACGGGTTGGTGAGACTTGCAAAATATAAGACCTTTGCATCACGCATACTCATTTTGTCAAATATTTTAGTGCATCTTTACAAGTCTGAAAACTAAAAGATAAGGCTGATACTGCCTCTGTAATACAATGGCTGAAACCCAGTTAACTCCACACAAAGAGGTCTATAAAAATAAATAACCAAAAAGAATGGCATCGCTCCTAAGCATTACCCAGCGTCATTTCATTTTACTTTGTGCTTCCAATTTAGAATCCTGCTCCAATGTATTTAGTTGTGAGTCTTTCTGTACAATCCAGTGGTAGTGTGCATATTGGTACTTGTAATGTAACCGCCCATTCGCATGGGACTGCAAAGTTTTTGGTAGTATAAAAATAAGTTTCCTATTAACCCTTTAGGCTTTTTTTGCTAGCAGGTTTAGATGATGCAATTCTGAGTTTACTGTATTGTGTGTGTGTGTGTGTGTGGGGGGGGGGGGTGCTTCGTCTTCTATGGCTGCCCAGGGATTAGTTGTCTCATTCTGGAGAGATTTTAGGACTTTCAACTGCAAAGTAGTGTTGTTGTTGCCTTTCTGGGTGTGTATCTGCAATTCTTGAGCTCGGTTTTCTGGTCCAAATTGTAGTGGGTGTCACCCTAGATCAACTTTACAGGTGGCGTTGTGGACATTCCATTTGTTTTTTCCAGGAGAGCTGGCACATGCTTCTCGTTGTGTTGATGCCCAACTTGGTGCACCTTTTGGTGTAGATAGTGGCTTCGATGGTTCTACCAAAGAAAAGCGTTATACAGCTAGACTCAGTCATATACTTTGTTTCGGGCTTCAGACCTTACAAGTGCAAGTGCATACTGTTCATACAAAGATTTAAGAACATGCAAAATACATTAATAAATTAAAAGTGTTACTCCAATAGTTAGTCTAATAATCATTGCAGTAAGAATAACATGGAAGCGCGTAAAAATCTAAGTCAACAAAAGCCTAAGCCTAAATAAGAGTGGACGGCATGGCCCGCCATACTGCCTTAGTAATAAAAATAGTGCTATGATCAGGATCAGATAAGAAATATTTATAGCACATGGACCAGTAGCAGTTAAAAAACACCATAAGAGGTACTTAAGAGGGATACACGATAACAAGTGCAACAGTCTTACATTTTCAACACAGATCTTCTAATTGCCCACATAATTCCTCAAAACTTTGCAACTGCACAGACTACCTTAATCTCCACAACGGCCTCTCGCGGCGGGATGCCTGGATTTCACCTTGTGGATACCCTGCCGGGGTTATCTCACAGGGGAATACCAGGACGGGTTCCCTAAGCAAGCGCCGGGAAACCCACTGTGGGTAGCTGTGCGCTATATAAGCTCAAATACATTTACATTTACATTTACCAGCGGACTGGAGTCAGATTTTAAGATGCGAAGTGCTTCACAGTGACAATGGGTGCCAATCCGTTTACAGATTTGTACAAGTGATTTAACTCTTGAATGCATATACATTGGCCAAGCAAAGAAATATGTGACCAATTGACTCTGTGACAAGTACAGAACCTGGGAAGGACTGAGAAGAGGGAGAAGTCTGTCGCCAGTAAGCTATGAAAGAGTTCAGGGGGAGAGAACAAAATCTAAATTGCATGTAGAGCTTCCTGTCCTGAGGAATTGTTATAAACTCCAAATATTGTACATATGAACTGGACAGTTTGATAACTCAGTGGTTAGTCGACCCCAAGACGGATAAGTTAGAGAAGTCTGAGCCACCCATTTCCAGTATTGTTGCTTGACCAGGTCTTTACTAGGGAGCAATACTGGGTCCTTGGCATCCCAGACTCCCTCTAATCCTATTGCAGTTAGCAAAGATTTCACTTTACACATCCAGCCAATCTTCTTTAAGTGGTCAAGTGCACTCTCTTCTAAAATGGCAGCAGCATATGGAAGCAGCTCAGGGGTAGACCTTCAGTGCAACCAGACAGTAGGGGGCATAACTTGGCCTTATCAGTGGTGAAATCTCTGCCCGAATCCAACCTTAGCGAGTGAAAAGGGGTGCCTTGTGGGAGTAAAACCAGGGCCCTCAAGAATTTATTCTCAGAGATCAAGAAGCCATCCAACTGTTCAAATCCCCACAATTCTGCACCATAAACTGCAGAGCCTACAGCCTTGGAGTCATATATGTGGAGTGGGACTGCTACTGGTTTACTGAAGGAGGTCCTATGTTCATTGAGCAAGGCCCCAGTATCTATGGTGGAGAGTCTGCTTCAATACATGGGGCTTCCATAACGTAGTCTCAGAGAGAGTGCCCCCCAGATAGTCAAAGGTACTCACCCTCTCCAAAGGAACCCCCCTAGTGTTAGCTTGCCTTGATATGATTTATGGGTGTTCCACATTAAACATGTCATCTTCAAGGTGATAACCTCTAAACCTCGGGAGTCACAAAAATCCTTAAAACTATCTAGCAGCAATTGGAGCCCACTAGGGCAACTACAGCAATAGCTGTATCTTGAGTTATCAAGAGGTGAATTTTCCTAGGGAGCTGAATGTAATTACCAAGAAGGCTTGCTAGGTTGTGCCTGCAATAATGTATGTTGAATTGATCTTGGCAGGGTTTTACTTTGTGCCTTATTCAAAGCAACCATGACTGTGGTTTTGTTTTCAGCCTCCATATAGTGCGGCATTTTTACAGCATACCACTGTGCTGTAGTAGGTTCCTTCTGTTGGCGACAAACATACCACATCCTCTGCAGAAGACTGACAGTTCTTATATGTGCCTTCTAATGGTAAAACAAGAAATGGTGACTATTCTAGAGGGGTCGCAAAGTCATTCATAATGTTGTTGACTAGAGAGAACATCCTTTATACTAGTGTGAAGCAGCCCGTCTTCTTGTTCATTATTTTCATATTTCATTTTTCACTGGGGGAACAATCCTAAAATAACAATCATGCAATTATCACCCTGTTCTACATTAAAAGTACATACAACAAGGAGCCCTTTGTGCTACAGTTTGCAGTAATGCATGCAGCGTTTATCTGAAGTTGTTATTCCTGAAATTGGTGAGACAACATTTTTAGATGTCTCACGACAACGACATGAGCAACACTGAAGCACGCCTCTCAGAGTCACCTTAACTAGGCAGTGTTAAGTTCATTGTGTAGCAATAAACTCCACATCCCCAAAACTTCAACACTAACCTCATCACTATTCGCTTGTTTTTCACATCCACCTTGTCCAAGGTGAGCTTGGTAGAGAGAGACATTTTGCTCTGCCACGAACAGCAGGCTGATATAACTAAGTGTTCAGACTTCAGACCTGCGTTGTGCTCCCTCTCCTGAACCAACTGCACCAGCCCCCTGCAGGTCACCTTAATTAATTGTAAACAATCCTCGAGACCTCTACATCCCGCCTGCCCGTTCTGCCCATTGGGTGTATGAAGACGCATCTCACAATATAGAAAACTGTGATTGGTTCATGCTGGAAATAATTGACAAGAGGAAGGTGAGGCAGGGTAGGTTGAGCAGGCTCACACTGGCCTTAATTGAGATGAGGAATGAGTGGTAGGGTACGTTGAGATGTCAGCAGTCATATTTGTCACAGAGCTTATCTGCATACACTCAATGAACTGCACACACTCATGGCCATAGAAAGCGGAGGTGCAATCTACTAGGGGATGTACATTTTCATTTTCCAAGCCAGAGAACAGCAACAAAAAAACACGTACCCAAAATGGTAATAGAATTTCAATATTTAACATTTGGAATAGAGAAAAGAGAAGAGTAGAAAAGCAGGAAATGTTTATATTAATGTTACTGAACCATATTTTAAGCCCGAAAAAATGCTACCTACTTATCAAATGAAAGGGGAAATGTCCTTTCCAACATGGTGGTTAGATGAAGGCAGCGTCCTACTTATCAAATGAAAGGGTAAATGTCCTTTCCAACACGGCAGTCGGATGAAGGCAGTGTGTGATTTTATGTTGATGTCCTCATTGTCCATGTAACCCAGAAGTGCACATATATGCCTATGATTACATTCGGTATAGCTAATTATAAGGGATTTATTTTGTTACCCAATGTATTGAATTAGATGAATATGTCAGGGATGTAAATGAAAATTCCGTACCTTGGTATGTCATATTTGATGGGAACATCACAACTCTCCCACATCAACTCTATTGCTAAGAATGTACATTACCAGTTGTGCCTTCTGTGGGGGATGTGGCGCTTCTTCCCGGAGAAAGACCTAAAAATCTTAGTACAATCGCTGGTTCTCTCTAGACTGGCTTATTGCAATTCTCTTCTGACAGGCCTACCCAAATCTCACCTCTCCCCTCTCAAATCCATATTCCATTCAGCTGCTTGCTTTATTTCAGGGTCTAAACGAAGCGTCCACATCACTCCTATCCTGTCTTCTCTTCTATGGCTTCCCATCGAGGCAAGATCTATTTAGAAAACTACCTGCATCACCCACAAAGCCTTGCACACTTCCTCACCTCGTTACCTGGCGAATAAATTGAAATTGTCAGGAGGCTCTAGACCTTTTCGCAATGCGTAAAAGTTTATGCTTGAGCCCCCCTCCTTCAAAAGGGAAAGATCGATGGCACAATCCTTCTCAGGTAATGCGGTGAGAATCTGGAACTCGCTTCCTCCATTGCTCTGTGCCACCTATTCTACCCGGATCTTCAAAGCTGACCTCAAATCTCTTCTCTTCTAAAGACACTCTCAGAACTAATAATTTCATACTCAGGCTCCTCTAGCAAGCTCGCTCATCATTGTAAATTTAAAAATTTTTCCTGTACATTCCTCACCCTTGCTTGCTGTGCTGATATTGCATTTGTGTATCTTACTTTTTTAGTCTCCTGTTTATTTTTGTAAAGTTCTATTGTGTAACACTTTTCTCATGTAACGTAACTGGTCCTATTGTACAGCACTCTGACACCTTCGGGTAATGTCTGCGCTATATAAAAATGCACTAAATAAATAAATATTTTTAACAAAAACTCTCAGTGTGTTCACGTTTTTTCATTTTCTAACAAGTTGTGCAAACCAGGCCGCTATTGTTCACGCTGTAAATGAATGCTTAATATTTTCGGCAGTGAAATTAAAACATAGTATGTTCAGTGGCTAAAAAAAATATATTAAAAAACAGTGTGCCATGCCGCGCTGCTTATAAAAAAATATATTATATTGTGTTCACTTAAAATCTAGTTAGGTGAGGTTGTGGGAGAGCATGTCCCGCCTGCTGCAGCAACAGGAGGCAGGAGAAAGTCGATTAAGAAAATATTGCTCACAATCTATAATTAAATCATCCCAAGTAACAACACAAGTAAAAAGGCAAGTCTTCATGGGAGGTTACAAATGCAGACAAGGCGGTACTAAGGAAGGTCTACTAAGCCTATTCATGAATCAAAGGCAACCATTTAGAAAGGACAGTAACAATTGAAAAGATGGGCAGAAAATGGGCATAGCTTCAAGTCCATACCCGAAGACAGCATGACTCGAAGAGACAGCGAAAGAGCTGCCTAGGCGAGAGCTAAACATACAGCTGCTTTTTGGGGTTTGTCTGGCTGGTATTCCAGAAATCAATGTTTGATTGCTTGATGGCGAAAGGAATGGCTCAACACAATCCAGTAATCCACATTCACAGTGAATGCTTTAGCAGTGTGGAGATGGAATTCCATTGTAGTGCCATTGGATAGGGCTTTGATATGCCCGGTGAAGCTTACAACGTCTCTTAGGGAGGACATGACTGTTGGCTTTGGTAACTGTGGAAAAACATGCTATTGTGTGGAAAAACCATCATGGTCATTTGATGGTTTGATGCAGTGGGCTTGGCGAATCTATTCCTTTCTATTTGACAGGTAAAATGCATTTTCCTAGAATAACTTGCAGCTGTCAAAAAAAGAATCAGGTATGGTTGGAAAACATAAAAAAAAATCTCATGGCACCCAGGAGGGAGCATGACCTGTAGTGCTCTCACCTCATTAACCTTAGCTCATCTTCCCCTACCTTTAATTGTAACGTGTTTGCCTGGCAGTGACAAGGGGTAAACACCAACACTGCCACATCCATTTTTTTCAGTCAGAATCCTTGGAGTCCTTATGCCTCTTACAACTTTGAACCCATGACCCCTTGTGCACTTGTAAGTCTGAATCTTTACTGAAACAGCTTCCTGTAGAGTAATATTTTCATATTCCTGCAGTAGGCACGAAACCCTTTAAGCTATCTTCCTACAAGGGCATGCCTTGCAGAGATGCTGCTTCAGTAAAAGACCCAGCAGAAAGTGTGTTGTTGCAAATATTTCCTATATACAAGTTTGGGATACTTGTCCCATCGTATTGATGTGAGGTTCGAATAACCTTTTTTGATGTGAATAGAAGGATATGCCTTGGACAACATAACCGAGATCTAAGGTTTCTTTGGCGCTGCCTGAAAAGAGGGGGGGGGGAGTATGGGAGGAGTGAATGACCCATTGTGCGCCTACAGCTTTCTGTAGAGTAATAATTTTAGATTCCTGCAGTAGGCGCTGCACCCCTCAAGCTATCTTCCTAGCAAGACCTATTGATTATACAAATTGAGTCAAATCAATACTATCCATAGTTTCTGTGAGTAGAGCAACCACAATCCGTCTGCTCTATTGTACTTTTTTGTACCACAAAGTAAACCTAAGCCACCAAAAAGAGATTACTTTTGATTTATTAGATTATTCATCATCTTTCCTGTTTTTTTTATGTTTTAACAATTCATTTTATACAACAAACATATCATTTCCAAATTGATAAAAACAGAGGTTGCCCAAAAGAAGAAGTGTGCAAAAAGAGGGGGGTGATCAAAAAGAGTGAAAACAAGTGAACGGAAAAGAAAACAAATTAGTGAATAGAAAGATTATTATTCACATGATTTACAAAACAATACCAAGCTCTATGCTTAGCTGTATTGGGACCCTGGCCAACGTATTTTAAGTTATTAATCAGAGCACTTTTTTTATAGACATATATCTGAAGGATGATTTGCACTTGATAAAGTTCTTTAGTTGGTCCAAGGGTGATTGGGAAATACTGTCGACGTTTCGACTCGTCTTATGCCCAGCAGGTAATTTAAGCCTTGGGATTGCGAGTCTTCATCAGGACTGGAGAACAAAAACGTAGGCAACCAAGGGATAATATTAACCCTAGGAGAGATAAAAGTGGCGGTTACTAACTAAGGTGGATAGGTTTTTCATTCTTTTACAAGGCATTTGCCCATGAGAGGTATTATATTCTTACCCTTCACTAGAACAAGAGCGAGAGGAAGTGGTCCTGAATTCCACTTTTCCTTATAATATTCTGTAAGACAAATAGTGAAGCCCAGAATTAGTCTAGGTCTACACACTACTCTGTCCACATGCATATGTTAGAGTGGAAGAAATTATTTATTTACCCTTGTCTTTTGGATTCCATCCTCACCACATCTTGGTAAGGGAACAATCCTTCATACAGGCACCATGGTAAGTATTTTCCTGCAATTAATTATGCCAATGTTAATGTATAATTACCAACATTTTTAACCAATAAATATTAAGCGACAATTGAAAAATGGAGTTTTTGATTTACCTTAGAGATTTTTTCTTCTAGGTTCTGGGTAGCTCCAGTTGATCAATCCGGTAGCTACAAACGGAGACACAGTGTAGTCTCACTTAGCTTATATTATTTATGACAAGAGAGCAGAATCACATATTTTGACCTTAAAAACGATATAGGCATTTACCTTATATGCGCGTTTTCCAGTGCATATATTAGGGGTGCCTGTTTCACGAATCAGATTTCTGTGGGAGGAGGAGAGAGAGAGACACAGAAAGTTTATTGTCTCTCTCAACGCGTCTCCACTAAGACATACTGAATGTAAGGAATTGAGAGACGTAGCCGATTTTAAACCGTCTTACCTATCTGTCGATTTCCGGAGTCATGTAGTGCAGCCAAGCCTCGCACTGTTCGAGGACGCCGCCGTTACTAATCCCGAGCATGCGCGTGTAGTTATACCTGTCAGCCTCTAGCAGAGCTAGATGTAGAAAGCGGACTACTTTTTCTTGTAGCGAGGTGCACTGTATTTTGCCCTGCCTTCTGTACTCGGACACCGGATCTAAACAAAAGTTAATTAATCAAACATAGTGCACGTCAATGTTAAAATTAGCGGGTTTGTTGGGTGATTTTAACAATTTTGTATTCAATATTTCTTCGAGCCTGTTGGGTAATTTTTGCGCAATACTTACATATCCAAATTTAATGGAAATGTCCGTAGTGTCATAGGGTGTAATATTACGGTTCCATTGCCAAACATTGTTGATCTCGCTACCGTCTCTCACAAGGCTGGATATAGAGAGCGGACTATTTTTGAAACATGTAGTGAAGTGCACTGTTTTTTATATTCTATGGGCAGCCGGCGGTATTGAGCACGAAATAGTCTGACGGACTTAGTATACATATTCATTCAAATTAATAGAATGAATATTTTTTGTTAGGCCTATTCAGATAAATTGTACAGCTCCCATTACATATCTGGAATGGATGGCAATGACGGTAATATTACCGAAGATGTCAACATCATCGTGGAACCAGAGGAAGGACAACTATCTTGTCATAGCTATGTCACCGTATAGATATATCCAAAAAACAGACCTTCCACACAAGTTAGCTCGATAGCATCGTAGATTGACAGTCAGTATGTTGATGTATGCAAATTCCAAACTCAAACACAATTAGCTGAATGACATCATAGATTAGCGGTTGGTATGGTTAGAATTACACATAAACATCGCAAAAATTATTTTTATAGTGGACCACATATTCTGCACTTAAAGACACTTGTGTACAAGTAGACATATACAGTCATGCATATAAAATCAATAAGTGCATACGGAGTTGTTCATTATGGTTGTCACATGGGAAAATATTAAGATTTAGACATTTCAAAACCCCGAATACAATGGTACTCATATACCCAGCAAAGCTACTTGTTTGTTCATCTCCTCAAGTTCTTAATATTTTCCCATGTGACAACCATAATGAACAACTCCGTATGCACTTATTGATTTTATATGCATGACTGTATATGTCTACTTGTACACAAGTGTCTTTAAGTGCAGAATATGTGGTCCACTATAAAAATCATTTTTGCGATGTTTATGTGTAATTCTAACCATACCAACCGCTAATCTATGATGTCATTCAGCTAATTGTGTTTGAGTTTGGAATTTGCATACATCAACATACTGACTGTCAATCTACGATGCTATCGAGCTAACTTGTGTGGAAGGTCTGTTTTTTGGATATATCTATACGGTGACATAGCTATGACAAGATAATTGTCCTTCCTCTGGTTCCACGATGATGTTGACATCTTCGATAATATTACCGTCATTGCCATCCATTCCAGATATGTAATGGGAGCTGTACAATTTATCTGAATAGGCCTAACAAAAAATATTCATTCTATTAATTTGAATGAATATGTATACTAAGTCCGTCAGACTATTTCATGCTCAATACCGCCGGCTGCCCATAGAATATAAAAAACAGTGCACTTCACTACATGTTTCAAAAATAGTCCGCTCTCTATATCCAGCCTTGTGAGAGACGGTAGTGAGATCAACAATGTTTGGCAATGGAACCGTAATATTACACCCTATGACACTACGGATATTTCCATTAAATTTGGATATGTAAGTATTGCGCAAAAATTACCCAACAGGCTCGAAGAAATATTGAATACAAAATTGTTAAAATCACCCAACAAACCCGCTAATTTTAACATTGACGTGCACTATGTTTGATTAATTAACTTTTGTTTAGATCCGGTGTCCGAGTACAGAAGGCAGGGCAAAATACAGTGCACCTCGCTACAAGAAAAAGTAGTCCGCTTTCTACATCTAGCTCTTCTAGAGGCTGACAGGTATAACTACACGCGCATGCTCGGGATTAGTAACGGCGGCGTCCTCGAACAGTGCGAGGCTTGGCTGCACTACATGACTCCAGAAATCGACAGATAGGTAAGACGGTTTAAAATCGGCTACGTCTCTCAATTCCTTACATTCAGTATGTCTTAGTGGAGACGCGTTGAGAGAGACAATAAACTTTCTGTGTCTCTCTCTCTCCTCCTCCCACAGAAATCTGATTTGTGAAACAGGCACCCCTAATATATGCACTGGAAAACGCGCATATAAGGTAAATGCCTATATCGTTTTTAAGGTCAAAATATGTGATTCTGCTCTCTTGTCATAAATAATATAAGCTAAGTGAGACTACACTGTGTCTCCGTTTGTAGCTACCGGATTGATCAACTGGAGCTACCCAGAACCTAGAAGAAAAAATCTCTAAGGTAAATCAAAAACTCAATTTTTCAATTGTCGCTTAATATTTATTGGTTAAAAATGTTGGTAATTATACATTAACATTGGCATAATTAATTGCAGGAAAATACTTACCATGGTGCCTGTATGAAGGATTGTTCCCTTACCAAGATGTGGTGAGGATGGAATCCAAAAGACAAGGGTAAATAAATAAATAATTTCTTCCACTCTAACATATGCATGTGGACAGAGTAGTGTGTAGACCTAGACTAATTCTGGGCTTCACTATTTGTCTTACAGAATATTATAAGGAAAAGTGGAATTCAGGACCACTTCCTCTCGCTCTTGTTCTAGTGAAGGGTAAGAATATAATACCTCTCATGGGCAAATGCCTTGTAAAAGAATGAAAAACCTATCCACCTTAGTTAGTAACCGCCACATTTATCTCTCTTAGGGTTAATATTATCCCTTGGTTGCCTACGTTTTTGTTCTCCAGTCCTGATGAAGACTCGCAATCCCAAGGCTTAAATTACCTGCTGGGCATAAGACAAGTCGAAACGTCGACAGTATTTCCCAATCACCCTTGGACCAACTAAAGAACTTTATCAAGTGCAAATCATCCTTCAGATATATGTCTATAAAAAAAGTGCTCTGATTAATAACTTAAAATACGTTGGCCAGGGTCCCAATACAGCTAAGCATAGAGCTTGGTATTGTTTTGTAAATCATGTGAATAATAATCTTTCTATTCACTAATTTGTTTTCTTTTCCGTTCACTTGTTTTCACTCTTTTTGATCACCCCCCTCTTTTTGCACACTTCTTCTTTTGGGCAACCTCTGTTTTTATCAATTTGGAAATGATATGTTTGTTGTATAAAATGAATTGTTAAAACATAAAAAAAACAGGAAAGATGATGAATAATCTAATAAATCAAAAGTAATCTCTTTTTGGTGGCTTAGGTTTACTTTGTGGTACAAAAAAGTACAATAGAGCAGACGAATTGTGGTTGCTCTACTCACAGAAACTATGGATAGTATTGATTTGACTCAATTTGTATAATCAATAGGTCTAGGACCATTGTTGTTTTGATACTATTGAACGCCCAGGTCCATACCTTATGGGTTACCCCATTTTCTTAATGGTTATCTTCCTAGCAAGGGCATGCCTTGCAGAGAGAGGAGCTACTTCAGTAAAATACCCAGCAGACTAGGGAAGAAAACTAGACAAAAATGAAATAGACTTATACAGAACTGGTTTTAAATTGCTGCTGCACCTAAGCAAACAGCATAATATTACGCCATTTGATTATGTAGTAAGCTGATTGTATTTTTCGTGTATGGGGGACTGTTATTTGTTGTTCATATGGGAGGAGTCCCAACGTCTGTAATGAATGAGCCACCCCTGGCTGTAACTAAGGCAACAAATAAGTACATCATATATATGGTGTTTTGACAAGTATTGCAGTGAGTCAACACCTGTCCATAACTTGACTCTTGCGAGCTTTTTTGATTCCTCCTAAACAAAAAAAATAATAAAACGTAATCTGGAGAGGTTTGCAATGGGGACACATAAAATCATGTTAACCTTCTTCCTAGAGTATATTTTGATTTATATTCCATACCCTGCGCTGACTGGCAAGAGAAGCGACGACGTGAGATTTGATTTAGTAGCTGCATGTGAAAAATGGCAGAGTTATCAAGTGAATTTCGGTAGAATGGGTTCCGAGGTTGTGAAATTCCCACCGGCTACCATTTCTCAAGCGCCCCATCCTAATTATGTATCAGAAATAAGAACCTGAAAAGAGAACAGGGCTGATCCATTCTAAAAACTGAAAGAAACATAAAAACTACAAGATGGACAGATTAAAGACCAGCCATTACGTTATTAAATTTGGTGTAACATTAGTAGTTATTTGTGTATTTCTATATTTTATGTCTGTACCTTGGGCCCAATAGAACTGGGTGACATAAGTAAACTTCATTTGCCATGTTGTTGTCTCAAATATACACAAGACATTCTGGGGCAGATTTATGTTAATTGGCGCATCCCGAGGGATGCGCCAGTTAACATGCGCCACAGTGCGCCACAGCTACGCCACCCATGGTACGCCGCATTTATGATGCCGCGCACCATGGGGCAAAAACGGCACAGATGCGTGACGCATCTGTGCCGGAAATGTGGCGCATTGCTGGAGTTGCGTCGCAAGCGCGACGCAGCTCCAGCAATGCTCTGGGGGGGGCCTATTCTTACAATGCTGCCTCAAGCCTTACGCCTGCTTCAAGCAGGCGCAGGGTTTTGACGCAGCATTGCCCTGAAAGTGACTGAGTGAAATCTCATAGATTTCACTCAGCCACTTTCAGGAGGCGTTCCTGCGCAGGAACGCCCCCCCTGCGCAGGAACGCCTCCTCATGGCGCAGTGCTGTACAACGTGACGCATCTCCTAGATGCGTCACGTTGTAAGTAGGGCGCAGGGATGCGCCACGTTTCCGTGCCGTTGCGTCACGCAACGGCGGCGTAAACGTGGCGCAGGCCCTTCATAAATCTGCCCCTCTCTTTTTAAACTAATGCTTCATCTGATTCAGAAGCGCATATTACTAATATTTTCAGACGTTTGCCAACATTCTAAGGAATAAGGCATTAGGCAATAAACAAAATATACATTTTATTACTGAGCATTTAGCTTTGTTAAATAGTTATGCACTGTTAGAAGGAAATCTCAAGCGCCCTAATCAAAATACGTTGTAGTGCTCCTGTATTCAGAAAGATCCCTTTACTGAAGAATCCAATACTTGTGTATGAAGGTACCTATGCAACTGGTTTTACATTAAATGTCTCAAAATTACCTCCCAGCTTCACTAAAAAGAGCTAGAACCTATCATACATGTATTTGTTGTTCCCCGGTTAAACATGTGATGCCCCATAGCCATGGTGCACAAATGTTATCTCACATTTTGAGTTAAGTCAAGGCCCTGCCCTATAATGGACCACTTTGAAACCCTAGACCACTTTGAATCCCTAGACCCTTCTGACAAACATTTATCTGTCATATGAGACGAAGTTTACAAATTTTCTTTGGCAACTTTTTATTAGCTGATTACGCTATATTCATTTTGAAGGTACCTGATCCATTTCGGGACTGTGGGCTTTGTCTTTTGGTTATGTGTACCGCACATGACCAAAATGAAGGAAAGAGGGTCCCACTTTATGTGTGAAGGTTAGTAAGAAGATGGACTCTAAAAGCACTTGCGGCACACAACTACACAAGCAAGGCACAGGTGGGACAACATTACGCACAATCAACCACACATGCCTGAAGATCATTCTGTAGTTGGGTAAATCCATCCTCTTAGAAATAGTGGTGTGTGGTGGTTTACAGTGCCCCTGAAAACAATAGCAAGTTCAACAGGATGCTGGAGTACGTATCTTCTGTTCCCTCTCTATGTCTGTTCTTATGCCTCTGCTGTCATCTAGTGTCAAAGTCTACAGAATTTGGACCTCTTGTAGAGTTTGGCAGAGGAGAAGCATCAGCATAAATTGGCAGCGCATCCACCTTGCCAGTCTCACACTTTCCCTCTCTATTTAGAGTCAAGGTAAGCCCTGTGATTTCACTGGCAGAGCCTCCTCTCGCTCAGCCAGTCTAAAACTTTGCCTTGGAAGCCCATTCCTGAACCGACTGCCAGATCACAGGGAGTATTGATTGGGACTTTGGCTCACTTATTTTTCCTTCCTGGATCTGCCATATGAATCACTGCAGACATGAGGGCAAATAAATTAGGGTCGCCATATGCAGGAAAAACTCTATCTATCCATGTTGGGGCCGTTCATTTCTTGTTTGGAATTCGTTTTCTCTCAGCAAAAAAGTTTGAGGAGGGAGTGTTTAAAACATAGGGGCATATTATCAAGACAGGCAATAACATTATCGCCGCTTTATCGGCAGAAAACTGCTGCTAAAACGGCGACAATGGGCTTGATAATATACTCTATGGAATTCCAATTGAAGTCCATGTTATATGTCATTCACATCTAACATGGGCTTCAATTGGAATTCCAATAAGCATATTATCAAGCCCATTATCGCCGTTTTAGCAACAGTTTTCTGCTGCTAAAGCGGCGATAATTTTATCGCCTGTCTTGATAATATGCCCATGGTGCCTGCTTGACAAATATTCAGTGCTTTGAAGTGAGACACAGTGGAGTCAATGCCTGGCAACGGCGCATCTCTCAATAGGGCCGATGGCCCTTTGCTGAAGTGGCAGAGGTTATGGCCTCTATCCCTTGGCAGAAAGGCAGAACATCTGTCAGGGTCTAAATGGGGCCCATAATCCCCTAGATTTGTGTCTCTCAGGCCAAACGCCTCGACTTCACTCTGTCTTGTGAAATGTGGCAATCTTAAGACAGTGAAATGTTCGGACAAATATACTTCTTTAGCAGGTAGCTGCTTCCTAGCACCCTAGGACTTACCAGTGCCTGGGCCTCCATCCAGGCAAGACCCTTCCAAACTAGGATAGTGCCCCACTCGCCTCCTTTCCAAAATGCCCTCTCTCTTTCGAGCCTCTTATTTATGGATTTTCTCTGTTTTTTGCCTGTTGTTCTGCCTCTTTTAGTCCTGCTTGTATCTTTGTCTGCCTCATTGTCCATGCCTGTGCCTTTGTTTGTTTGTCACAAATCTCTCTCCTGCAGCACTTTCCTGATTCCTGTGCCCTTGTCCCCCCACCCATTGCCCATGCACTCCTCCTCCTTCCCAGCACCTACTTCACTACCGCTGCAGTGCAGACTTGCCAAATGCAAACCAATATGTGCCTGTCCATGCTTGGACTGCACCCAGAAGCAGCAGCCCTGATCCTCTACCTACCCACTGCTACCCTGCTGCGTTCCTCCACGTTCTCAAGCAATCACGGCTACCACTTGCTGCACTGCTGCCAAACTGCACCCCACAACACATAGGGAGCTTACACCTGCACCCCCTGCAAGTCCTCATGCACTCCTCATACCCAACACTCACCACTCGCACACCAACAGCACCCCACTTGCGCAACCTTACACCAACCACCCATGCAGCATGCAACCCTCAAATGAATGCTCCACAACACCTGCTCACTCACTAACATGTCATAGAGATATTGGACCTGCTGTGTGACCACCCTTGACATTCTCTTCATCTATGAAACATAACTGAACCCAGATTCTGTACCGGATATCACTGTAGCCAACCCTGCTGGCTGCAAGATCACTAGACAATACTGTCAGCACAAGCCAGGAGGTGGAGTTGATATCATTTTCAAAGATACCATCTACTACATCACATCCACAGACACCTCCACCAGCTACATGGAACACCTCACGTTCAAGCTACTGATCCCAGCTAACTGCAGCCTGTGCAGAACCCTCATATATAGACCAACTGGAACTCACAGCAACTTCGCAAGCACCATTGCACCACTCGCCAGACTCCAACACCTTCATCCTCATAGGAGACCTGAACTTTCACTTGGAAGATCAAGCTGACCCAAACTCTACAGGTCTTCTATTAAACCCTTGAAATCTCAGCCTTACATAGCACGTTACTGGACCCACCCACACCTCTTGCAACTGATTTTCACCTCCCTCAGCACCTTGACCTTGACACTCGACAAGCCATCGCCAATGACCTGGATAGGCCACAGCCTTGTCAGTTTCAACATCCCCGTCCAGCACCACTGCAAACCTACCAACACCGAACCTTCCTGCATTATTTGGAAAAACTTCACGGACAAGGACTGGACTGTTTCTTTATTATCAGGGGTCCATCCTTATTAGAGTTGAAGAGGCCCCAAGCTGGTCATATCTGTCCTTGTTGTCAGTGTATTACTCTGTGCTGGTGTGTTTGCCCCTGGGCTTCTGTTCATTTGTGGCAAAAAACTATAGCAACCTTGAAGAGAGCCTACTGAATTTACCAGTATGCAATGGGCAAACTGTGCTGGGATGAGAGGCAGTGTGCCCCCCCACCCCTTTGTGTTTGAAAGTCTTTCTTGAGCCAACAGGCTCACAAGCTCACCTGGGATGCACCTGTGTGTATGGGGAGTGGTATGATGACCTGTGAAGACTTGTGCAGCATTTTAGTAACCTTGGATTACTTTTCTCTGATCTCTACTACTTCTGTTCTCTACTGATGAAGGGCTAAACCCAGAAACATGTGTCTAGAGATAACAGCACTACCTGCACCAACTTTGGTATAACACTGCAGCAACTTTGAAGTAAGCCTACTGCATTTACCAGAATTAAATAAGTGAACTGTACTGGGATGAGAGGCAGTGTGCTTCCTCCCCCCTTGTGGTTAAGAGGCTCCTATGTGCCAAGGAGCTGATGAACTCACAGGGATGCACCAGTCTGCCCGTGGAGTAGTGCAGGCATGCAGGGTGTGGTACTACTTGGGCAGCATTTCAGCAACCCCAAATTACTTTTCTCTGCTCTCTGCTGATAAAGGGCTAAATCCAGAAACATGTGTCTAGAGATAACAGAACTGCCTGCACAGATTATGGTGAAAGACTATCGCAACATTGAAGTAAGCATACTGGATTTACCAGAATTCAATGAGGTGAACTGTGCTGAGATGAGCCGCAGTGTTCTTCCTTCACCCATATATTGTATGTATGTCCCTCCAAATATTCCATTGTGCACCCTTTGACTGCACTCCTAATGTATGTAGGTCAAGCAAGAATCCACACTCATAAAGAAGGATGATTAAGAAAGTAATTTTTAGATGAGAAGAGGGAAAGTAGAAAAAAGCAAGAAGTGATGTCATGTCACCCACTAACCCCCTTGTTACTGACACAGTTCTTTAATGGGTAGAACACATGTTCATGGTATTCAGATTGTTATCACACACAATCACCAGCCTTGATTACCCAAATATAGTTTTTTAAATTTGTACATTAATATTGTATGATCATTTTAAAGTTCCTTATGACATATGTTGTACCTGACTGACCAAGAAGTGAAATATATAACAGTCTTACAGTGCTGGCTGCCATGTACATTTTGAAGCAGGCCTAGATTGATTTGCATGTGGTTGACCACTATCTGTAGTGACATAAAGTGAATAAAAGGCGAGATTAAATGAAGCATTTCAGTCCTCAATTTGTGTTTCTCTCAATTATAATTTGTATGCATAAAAAGTATTTTGGTCGACATTTAACTGATTAAATAGCTCAGAAAAGATCATGGGGTGCTTTGGTGCAACTATTTATATGAATGAACACTCAGACTTGCAGTTGAATGCTATTTTTCAATTCCGGCTATGATGGTTCAAAAAGTATTGATTCTCATTGCCATTGACCAAAGTCACTAGAAGACATACATTGAATTTACAGACACCCACACATTCCCATGTTAAAACACATGTTGAGAATTGAGCCTAGCTAGCGCTATGAAAGGACGGAGCCTAAAGTGATCAAAGAGGACTCATTGTCAAGGTTCAGACTAAAACTTTGTTTTACTGCTGAGATTCTGCGAAAGTGATGCAAATTTCTGTGGAGTACCCGCACTTGTCCTACCTGTTCTTCTGTGTGTCAAGTGAAAGTGGTGTCCTCAATACACATGGGAGGAAAGAGAATCAGATGAGAGAAATAAAGAAACTCCATCAGAACAATCATCAGGATCTTTGACTATTAAAATGTTGTACGTTTTCTTGATATTTGAACTTTCAAAAATGCAGGAATCAGGTAGACTGCCCAACTCCCAAGCAGAACTACTCAGCACATCACTAGCATTTTCAACTACATTGGCATGAGTATTTCTGTTCTGTAAAGAGTCATGCAGAGAAATGTACAATATTAAATGTATACCTCATTTTAGGGGTAGAAATTGTATTCTTTACAGTAGAGATGGCCTATGCAAATTATATTTGACAATGTATGCATTCCCGATTCCTCTGCATAAATCTTGCACCAAGTCAGGACTCGCCTAGGGGAGGAGAATCTGTTCTGTAAGGAATCTGGTCCCATCTCTCTGAAATGTAATGATGCACACAAATTTGCGTAGGCCATGCCTATGATCCTGCACTAGTGGAACATTTTGCATTGGAGGAAGATGCCTGAGTGCAGTCTAATGTTTACGGATTGGTCATGATATGCACATACACAGATTCCATTTGTGAATTTACCTAGAATTTTCCTGGTCACAAATTATGCTTTATTCCTATCTGCTCCCCCGACCCCATGTCTAGTCACCTCATCCTGGGCCCTTCTATTCAGGAGGTGGCCAGATGGATTGCCAGCTTCAAACTGAAGTTCAACGAAGACAAGACTGAGTTCATAAAATTGGACTACAATCTTAACAAAAATACACCTTCCCCCATGCCAGATAGTCTGTCGAGCCACGTCAGTCCCAAAGGGATGACAAAAAGCCTTGGGATGTGGCTAGAATCTAGTCTCACCATGGAGCACCAAGCAAAATAAGTTGTGGTCACTTACTTTGGTGTCCTGAGACTGCTTAGAAAGGAGTTAAACATTATTTCATTCTTAGCCAGAAGATTAATTGTCCAGGCTCCTATCATCTCCCGCCTCGCCGATGGCAAAGCTGTTTACCTTGACTTGCCTCATCACATGACAAAGAGGTTGCTGATTTTGCAGAATGCTACTGCCCAGCTTATTATGAATGTCCCTTGACATCAATCTGAAAAAAGTGCCCTAAAGGACCTCCACTGGCTCTCAGTTGAGCAGAGGAACCAGTTTGTGACCCTTTGCATTCTGCATAGGTCACTCTACAAGAAAGCTCTCTGCACTCCTGGAAGGTCTCTTAGATCTTCCTCAGCACACTTATTGCAGGACCCCAAATTCAGCAGATCTTGTTGGGGTGGCCGTTCATTTTCTCATCAAGCCCCCACACTTTAGAGCACTCTTCTACTGGAATTATGTTTGATTTCCAATGAACTCTCATTCCGTAAGACCCTGAAAACAGGGCTTTATAGTAACTAGTCCTGTTGGAGATCTAATTAACATGATTACTGTTTTAGTGCTGGGAGGGCTTCGGGTAGCTATGTGCTATATATGGCTTACAGAATAGAATAGAATATTTCAACTGATGCAGAGTTGAAAAAAGTGTTCACTATTTCAATATACTATTGTCAGGTAGAAATGCACTTTAGAGAATCAGTGTTTGGCATACATGAAGGGATATATCTTAACTTTGCATTCCACTAAATAAATAGTGTTCATACAAAGATGTTTAAGTCACTATGTTTTGTCTAAACCCCTCCAAACTATACTCCCAGACCTGAATGGTGGGCTCACCCATTTCACTGAGAGGTATCAGCTAAGAGAAAACAACTCTGAGGAAGTTCGAAATGGTAGACAGGATGTTGCTTAGTCAATTGAATGGCAAACTGACATCAAGGTACACAAAGGCTTCTAAGAAAGGATGTCTTAAGTAAAACATGTTTTTAAAAAAGGCTGACCAAAATGATCAAGGAGAAAATTAAAGCAATTAAACCACAATACAGAATGGTGTTTCCTCCCACATGGTCAAATATGTTTTAGATTCAGGGTAGATAGGAAATGGTATCATTAATTGGTTTAGACTCTAGAAGAAAAACATAAATGAGACAACGTTTGAAGGAGCAAACACTTTCCTGTTTATAAAGTCAAAGAAATTAAAGGTTATGATAAGTTAAAGAATGTAACACAACATTCCGTTAGAGTGCAATTTTGTTAGGATTGTTTGCAAAGATGGTAGGGCATTGATCTCATGTTTTTTATTGCAGATCCATGTGAGTGGGTAGAACAAAATATTTGGAGATATTGGCATAAAGCTTTAAAAGTTTGTTTCTGAATGTCTCGCAGGAGAGTATTTTGTTTTTACTGTAACTGTCAATATGTTAAAGAACACAAATACATCTCAAATGATAAGCAGCTGTGATGTCATCAATTATGTTATTTAAGATGTCATCAGTGATGTCATCAATGGTGGCATTTAACATATCATGAGTGATGTAAAAAAGTCATAACCAGTGCATAATATGGGTGCAAGTTATAGTTATCTCAGTAAAACATAACTGTTACATTTCATTGTTCTATTTAATTTTTAAATGTTAGTTATTATTACAAGACCTAACTATAATGTTATTTTAACCTTTTTTTTCTTTGAATTTCTACGGTTATTTTTTTCATAAGCTAAAATCTTAGTACCTTACCTGATTTCACTTTAACCTTTGTTTATATCTGTAAAATTTGAAGCTTATTTTAACGTAACGTATGATATTATTATCATACCTAACTACAGCGCCACTTTCACCTTAGTTTTATTCAGTGAGTTTCTGTAGCTTTTTGATCATATTCACGCAACTTTGTCACAGTGCATATCTTTGGAACTGGTGAAGCAGGGGGGTTTGATGCAGGAACCACACTCACAGGTGACCAACCTCAGTCCTCCATGGCCTTCAGCCGAGCATGGTGGGGAGGTTTGACTGAAGGCCAGGCCATGCTCAAAAACTCATGGACTCCCATCCCCCTGCCGCACATGGCTTTCGGCCATGGATGGCATGGAGTTGTCCTCAAGGACAGGCCTGTCAACAAGCTCACTACCAAACCTCCCACAAGCAGACAAAACCCCATTGCTGGCCAACCCTCCATGGTTGGTCAACTCCTCACAGACCACCAACCAAACATTTTAAATTTTTTAATGTTTTAATTTATTTTTTCCACTAATCTGTGTACTCCCAAGGTACCACTGAACAAACAGCACGCCATGGTACTGTGCGGCAGTGCCAGCTTCACTATTCAACGCTTTCATGGTCCCACTATAATCCTACAGAGCCACAAGCAAAGGCTGCCCAGGGTCCCATGGGCGTCTAGTAGGATCCCACAGGAGGCCTCATTTGGTCAAACAGGAAGACAGTGGAGCCCAAAGCTTGGAAAAAAATGTGGCAGAGGGTATCAGGGTATCCATATCCCATCAGCTTATATGAGTGTTTTTAAACACGACATGGAGGCTGAAGACCTGAGTCCTGAAATGTTGGTGATGTTATCAGTGATGTCACTGACCATGTCATGAGTGATGTAATATGGGAGGTCATAAGCAGTGCATTGCGGGGGGTATGAATTATATTTAGCTCAGCTAACTATAATTGCTGAATGTCTCTGGTTTTGTACGAGTGAAATGTCAGCCTAACTATAACGTCCTTGTAACCTTTGGTTTTTTCAGTGAATAACTAAGGCTTTTTTAATCCTTTTTTCTAAATATAACAGCCCTGTAACCTTTGTTTTTTTCAGTGAATTTCTAAGGTTTGTAAATGCTAATTCCTATCTATAACTTACCTGTAACCTTTGTTTTTTTCAGTGAATTTCCATGTTTTTTAGAGTAGCAATGATCTTTGCAAAATGTTGTGGAAAGGGGGCGGGTCTCTGACCAGCTTTCAGAAATCCCCCTGAGTAGGACTTATAGAAAGTACCAGAAGGGTTTCCTGTCCCCAAGGTTCTTTAACGTCCAAAATAACTTTGGGCCATATTATCAAGAAAGGGCGCTACATTATCACTGCTTTTATCGACAGGAAACTGCAGCTAAAGCGGTGATAATGGGCTTGATAATATGCCCTTGTGAATTCCCATTGCAGCCCAGGTTAACACCAGAACCTGGGCTGCTATGGCAATTCACAAGGGCATATTATCAAGCCCTTTATCACCACTTTAGCGGCAGTTTCCTGTCAATAAAAGCGGCGATAATGTAGCGCCCTTTCTTGATAATATGGCCCTTTATTCCCTAACCATTAGTGTGCTAGGAGATATGTTTGCAGAGTGGTGCAGAATGGGAGTGTGGCCTTAGAACACCTCTTACCAAACTGACTGCGTGGAACTAGCTGGAGGTAACATGAGGGACACTTGGCCCCCATATACCCTCAAAAGTCAAGGGGACTTAAACCCCCAACTCATATTTATGCCTGGAGGCACGTTTGCAGAGTGATGCAGAAAGAATGTCCTTGTTGATTGCACAGGTAGTGCCTGCATGATTCTATGCGTGCTATTGCCAAGGACAATCTGTGAATAACTGGTGTTTTTAACAATGTGTAAAACACACATATAGACATATTTTACATAAGGTTTCACTGTTGCTGTTTAGTAAGATAATAATTTAACTTTTCCCTTTGTATTCATTTGTTGAGTTAACTATAATAAAAATGCAATTTCCTTCTTCACAGCAATATCAGAGGTCGCATTAACATCAGTAGTCATAAATACAAATAACAAAGTGAAAAACAGATATATAGACATATTTTACACAAACCTTGACTCTAGCTGTTTAGTAACATAATTGTTTAACTTTATTTTAACAACACATTTAACAAAAACAACAATGTAAAAATAAATTAATCAACATCTGAACTCACAAGTACAACATAACTACCAAACACACATCAAACTACCCATTGTTACCCAAACTCATGGGAAATTAAAAACTGCTGCCAAACTAGTGCAATGTACAATCTTAAAACATCAGATGACTGGAAAAGTAAGGAATACCATTAGATAATATACTGAGCAGTAAAATGAATTGGAAGTATACAACCACTCCTTCTTCTTAAATCTTCTTTTCCAGAAGATTATTGTAGGCAGGTGGTTGATTTTGGTTGGAGACTTTTTTTGGACTCATGTGGGATGACGTTCATGTTCAATCAACTTAAAACCTATCATAGAAAATGTCTCCAACTGCCGATCAAGCGGAAGGAAGCTGGAGGACTATCTGCATCAGTAGCAGCAGCAACAATTCCCAGCCACAATATCACTTTAGAGGTACAGACTACAACACAAATATGGCTTCAGAGTTTTCAAGAATGGCCATGTATTGCATGGACTGTACTGTTGTTCTAACAGCTGGTGAGCAGTGTGTTAAAGGTATTCGCAATGCTGCCAAAAATCATATATGGTAAATGTTTCCCCTTTTTATATTTTTTGCACAATTCATAAGAAGAGTTCATAGTAAGCAGCAAGAAGGCAACGCGAACCTGAAGGAGCCTCAACTTCAATAACAACACAACAACACCAAAGCAGAGTATCCATTTAAAAGTCCAATCTCAACTTTAAGATTTTGCTCCACAGTTTTTCTTGATGGTATCATACTGCATGGATTGTGGAGTTGTAGTGAGTGCTGGAGAGCAGTCCATAACAGGCCTTCACAACGCTGCAAAAAATGTTAAATGTTGATTTTATTTTTGGTCTGTCATAGTTTTTAGGAGGCATTTTATTATCCTACAATCTCTATGTGTTGTTCATTTTATTATCTTCTAATTTATTTTAACACTACTTACATATGACTTGCCGCATAGGGTAAACATCGTTTACCACGATGTTTTAACAACGCAGTACCTTTAGCACGCATCCCTTACAACGCAAGTCGTTACCACGACTTGCGCTGGAGGGCGCTAAAGGATTACAAATAGTATATTTACTATCCCAACACCTTCCCTAGGGTCCACGGGGACTGGTGTTAGAATAGTAAATTATACTATTCGAAATCCGCACCCCCAACGCAAGTCGTGGTAACGACTTGCGTTGTAAGGGATGCGTGGTAAAGGGATGCGTTGTGACGGTACGCGTTGTACCATCATACATCCGCCGCATAGACAAGTCATACCATCCCTCTATAAAATAAATACACAGGTAACTCTTGCCAGTTATCATTATTTATGTTTTCACTTTTTAAGTAAGAGTGAACAGCCTGTGTTTAAATTTTCTAGTAAGTGCATCGACAACACATACAAACATACTCTGTTTTTTTACACAACACTCTCTTAAATGTTGTAATCTCTTTCAAATCTATCAACTGTAATATATATGTCTTGTTCTGCAACTCCTCCTCCTAACAACTCTTAGTTTTCCCTAGAATCATGCTTAGGGCCAAAGAAACTAAACTGCACATCACCACAAACCTTTTCTACGTCTGCCACGCTAACATGCAAAAGTGCTCTATTCATTTCTCCTAAACATAAAGCAGGAGTTTTCACATAATACAGCCTCCTACCTAAAGTTTGCATTGCTGAGTGGTATATCAATGGATTGCTGCCTAATGCTACCGACACTAGTACAATTCCATTGGTATACAGTACCCTGATTACGCCTTCCTTATACCTCTTCTGTAATAACGTCTTCTACATTTCTAGGTACCATCACCTCTTTTGCTGTAGACTATCATTGTTCATTTCATAACATCCTCCTCTTTAATCAATACCATTACCTTATTTGTTATCCTGGAGTTAGCTTTCTTCATTTAAGAAAGGCTCTGTACAAAAAAGTATGTATCCATTCTCCCCTAAAAACTGTACAACAGTTACTTCTATTCACTAATCTTTTCTTCTGGTTTTGTCTCCCCATGCAAAACACTATTTTGCCAAGAGTCTTCATTCTATTTAGAATCTAAATGAAAAGCTTCCTCTTCAAAGCAAAGGTCCTATCAACTACTCTACCAACTTGTTCTTTCTGTTTCACTGCATCTCTCCTTCTACACTTTTTTAAATGTAACTCTAAATTTTCAAGGCTGTAGCAATGCATTCATTATAACATTTGTGCAGAACCTATGCAGTCATCTAAACACCCATTTACAGCCCATGCAGTCATTGAAATACTGAGGCACACACGTGCACTAATAAAAAACATTCAGGCTCTACCCATGCACTCATGTAATTACGTAGAGAGTACCACTGCAGTAAACATATCAACCATAGTGCCTAAAGCCTACATATTCCTCAGTAAAACATGTTAACACATGGGTTTGTGGTTGAATATATCAATTACATGAGTGCATAGGTCATGCTTAGGTGATTCCCTGAGGATACAAGTAGTGCCTAGATCATTCCTTAACTAGTCCATAACTCCAGTGGTCATTCCATATCTGCATACTTACTGCCTGCATATTTCCATGGGTATACCACTGGTATCAGGGTGTTTGGATGAGTGCATGACTAATGCTTCAATAATTCAATACATGCATAGATGCTGGTAGGATGATTAGATTAGTGCAACTCTAGCGCCTGGATGATTGCAAGAGTGCATACATAGTATATAGGTGATGTATGCAGTGCACGGATTGTGCATTACTTATTGTTTAAGCCCAAGCATAGCACCTAGCCTATTGGATGAGTGGATGAGTAGTATTTTAGCGATTGGATGCAGCCAAAGTCATTTTGGTTGACTAAACAGGTAGTGCCTGGATGCTTACATAACTACATGGGTAGTGCCTGGAGAAATAAATAAGTGCATCAGTAGTGCCTACCTAATTAGATGAGTGCATGACTAGTGTCTGAGTGACTGCATGCGCCCATTGTTAAAGCCTGAGAAATTGGATGAAAGTTTGTTTACTGCTGGGGTGATTGTATTAGTACAAGACTACTAGCTCAATAATTAAATGACTGCATAGGTACTGGATGGGTGATAGGTTTACTACAGTGCACATGTGTGCCTCAGTATTTCAATGACTACATGCGTTGTAAGTGGGTGTTTAGATGGCTGCATAGGTTGTGCACAAATGTTATAATGATTACATAGTTACAGCCTTGTTACTTGCATACGTCAATAGATGGTACCTAGGCGATTAGATGAATGTAAACGTAGTGCCTGCATTCTTCAATACCTACATAATTTCTGCCTGCCTGAATGCAAGAGTACATGTATAATTTCTGGATAATTGAATACCTCCATGGATAGTGAATCACTGATTTGATGACTGCCTGAGGAGTGGCTGGGTGATTCCATGAGTACCTGAATATTGCCTGACTGACTGAGGATGTACCTTTATTCCTATTAGATACATGACAATTGTCAATATATCTCTGGATCAATGGTTCTCTCCTTCTGTCAGTATCAGACTACTTGTTTTTGTTTTACTGTATGCATGCTTTTCTTCTGGGCTATTTATGAGTGAAATCTAGGAATAACATTTGATATATAATTGCATACATGGCCCTTTGGAAACATACACTGCTTTGCTACTGAGCGTGCACATGCATCTGTAAGTTTAAAAAATGGAAAACAACATTTTGAAATTTTTTAAAGCACAAAACCTTTTGTGAATGGCATACCTACATCTTTTATCAAATACTTTTTCGGTTTCTAAAATGTATATTCAGCATAACTCGAACAAAAGTTACACTCGAAATGAAGCTAGTACAAGAACTCTTGAGGCATTCTGCACTATTAATCAATTTTAAACAAACCATGTTTAAAAAAAACACTACCCTCACCATATACATGAAATTATCATCAGCCTCGCTGAACATAGATCACTATATAAATATATATGTGATTTCTTAATAGATGTACATCTTCAAGCCATCTTTCTCAAAATATATACTTCTCAGCATCTTTAAGCAAACTTAAAAGTCCCACCATATATATAGCTATTTGTAAGCAGAGAAACAATATCTCACCATCTAAGCATAGGCAAAGTGGTCATATAAGTTAAAAACCACATTGAGAAACACTTCCAGATATATCTAACAAGTATTTCTTCTTTCTAATTCATATACTCGCAGACAACATGTTCTCATCTTTTATTTCTCACTACATTATTACTGTTTGATGTTACCAAAACTACTTCAACTCCCAGAATGCAAATGACAGATGTATCTATTCTGCACTTGATGTTTAGACATTTAAAACAGTCTTAGTTTCTCATTGCATCTTTCCACAAAACGATACTGTTATTTTTAAATAAAATACACAATGGAATAAACAGACACTAATTCATTTTTCACTTACTTCCCAAAACATTCACCACTAACCTCTTAAACACATACACTGTAATAGATATAGTGCATCTCATATATATTTTTATCATCATTATGATACTCCTTTTAATCAAACTCCCATATACATCTTCATATCTAATGTACATTTTTTAAATAATTACAAAGTTATATACATTCCACTGAATTCAGTTTATAGATTATATTGTTGATTTAGCTCTTTCTGCATACTTTTGGACGCTGTTAAGATTTGTAAAAACTAAGTACAAGAATTATACACCACTCTCATACAAAGCAAGTCTAAAATGGCAACCTCTTCAACTTTCCACTTGATCATCATGAGGAAGGCAGCAAATTAAATCATATCTTTCATTTTAGACTTCTCCATCTCCACTTGTGAATGGTTAGCATCTTTCAAACATTTCCCTTTCTTTCAAAACGAGGTTCCTGTTGGTGCGTTTTCGTGATGTTTTCACAATCATTGTAGAATATTTGCGAAAAAATCAGTTCAAACAGATATCTAGCTACATTTTTCTGAAATTTAAATACTACGCAACAGTTTATTACATAGCCCAAGTTGGAAATTAAAACTTGCCATTACTTACATTGTGTCATCACTCCTCAACTTTTCAAAAAAATGTTCTGTCTCTTTAACACCCTTCCCCACAATACAGTCTTAGCTCAGTGTAGCTGGCAACCCTGTGGAAACAGTAGGTCAAAAGTTCACAGCACATTCTAGAAGGAATGTTCTGTACTTTCAAATAAGATACAGTAGGTGAGTTTTACTCCACAGATTCAAAAGCATTTCCATGTCGGTATTACATTTCTTTTTTTAAACAACAGCCAACTATAAGACTTCTTTCTGTGCCATCCAATACACTACCTAACTTTATTCACTTTCATGCTGACAGCATCGAATGAAATAAATAAATATATATATATATATATATATATATATATATATATATATATATATATATATATATATATATATATATATCCAGACAAATTACCGTCACAAATCCTTGACAGAGAGTCGAGGCCCAGATCAGCTTTGTTCAAGTGCTATTTATTTGGCAACATCAACACCCAACGCGTTTCGCAGCCTTCGCCGCTTTTTCACGAGTTTGCGTTGCGGCGAAGGCTGCGAAACGCGTTGGGTGTTGATGTTGCCAAATAAATAGCACTTGAACAAAGCTGATCTGGGCCTCGACTCTCTGTCAAGGATTTGTGACGGTAATTTGTCTGGATTTAACGGGGCGAGGCGAAACCCCGTCGAGGCCCGCCACGGAAAGGAGGTGCAGGCATGAACTTCGCCAAGCGTCTGGAATATATATATATATATATATATATATATATATATATATATATATATATATATATATATATATATATATATATATATATATATATATATATACACACATATAAATATATATTTTAAAAAACTCCATTTTAACTGTTTTTCCTTTGGGAAACTACCTTATTCGGCTCCAGCCTTCTCCTGACTACTACTGCTCATTCACTTCAAAATGCTTACAGTATGGACTGTTGGCCACAGCTACATCTATTGGGATAAAGAGGCGGCAAAAAAGAGAGGTATTGACAGAGACTTAGGTTTGCCACATGTGCAGATTACTTGGTTTGGCCACAGAAGGTTAAAGTTTCATCAGTTTCTGGCTTTGTTTAAATCCACTGTGGATTCCCAAGCTACTCAACTCATGATTGTGCACTGTGGTGATAATGACCTAGGCACATTGACTGGGGTAGCGCTGGAAATCCTAATGAAATAAACATTTGAAAAACTGATGTCGCTTTCCCCTCACACTGCCATGGTTTACTCCAATATATAAAAAAAGAGGGGTTTGGTCAAACACGCACAGCAGATCAGTGTGCAACAATGAAATAATATGTGGTGTACTTCCGCCGAGACGCGATCTCGCTCACATCAATGTAGAAACACTATTCCCTGATGAAGGGCACTACGATGCCCGAAATGCATCGAGAGACACGCTGATGTTCATGTACATACACAAGGTTGATATGAAACGTACAATATGGAAATTGAAATAAACAAGTTCTTGGATATATCTACAATTTTCATTTATATGTTTCATTATACAAAGACAACAAACATTTAGATCCCACACCAGTGTGGTCGTGGGTTCCTTCGATGCTCAGAGGGACGCCCCAGATTGGGTGACGCTTACATTTATTGTACTCTAATACATGCCAAAGACAGAAATAGAAGCGGTCAAATGAATTCTGTCCACAGATTGACAAAGCCAGGAAACATGTTAATAAAACTGTTTCTGCATTCCTCAGAGACCATCACATGGGCTGTTTCTATAACAACAACCTGTGTTTTGACATTCATAGAATTTACAGAAATGATGGAGTGCACTTTACTGTTTCTAAGGGCCTCATTATGATGGCGGATGGACTTATGTGTTCAACAGCCACCTCCACAATTCAAAAATAGGGTGTTTACATATCCCTGCACTACATGGCAGGCACCATATGGTGCCTGCCACATGGTACAGGGATGGTGCCCCCAGGGACCACGTACCAGCCCCCTGGTGTAAGGGGGGCCATCTACAGGCCCCAAATCCGTTTTTGCCAGCCAATTCATGGTGGGTTGAATGCTGCAGAACGACCAGCAGAAAGGGATATTGTAATCCCCATGGAGGTGCCTGACAAGCACCGCTGCCATTCTAAGGATGGAGGGCGGTCCACCAGGTGGTCAGAATGCTTCAGATTGTCGGGACCGCGTCGTCGGTCCTTCCGACCGCCAACACACTGCCTAACATCTCAATGTGGTGGGCAGCGATTCAGTCACTAATTGCAGGGAGACCGCCACTGACAGCCTGGCGATAGCAGTCTCCCCACCATTGTAAACAGGCCCTAAGTAACCTAACACTCTGCATCCGTTCTTATGTGTAGCAGCCACGTACATACAACCAACACAACAGCTCTTATCTGAGCCACCCAAGTACCCAAAATATTGTGAAGTGTTTTTCTAAAGGTTTTTTTCTCTTTACTTTTTGTGAATCTTCGCAACGAGGTCGCTATCCCCGTGACCACATCTTGAAAACTGAAAACAAAAGCAGACATTTAATGGCCACCAGCACATCCAAAAATAATATTTAAAAAATCCATTCTGAACATTCCCCTAGACATATTACTATATACATACTTCTTTCTAACCATGTTTAAACTCATTAAACTATGTTTCTTTAAAAACATTATTCTCAACTATTTCTGTTTTTGCGGTTATTTGGGATGTCACGATGATGTTCACTGTGACAATCGTGCCTTTCCATTTTTTCTTTTTTTTTGTGAAAAGATTTTTATTAATTGGGAGTAGAGCAATCAGTAGCATTACAGATATAAGCCGGAACTTACAATTTGAAACTAACAATCAGTCCTCCACATCCATACATATTAAACTCAGGTCGATTCCCCTCATGAGGCATTGGTCTTGCGCCATCACAGGGGATGGGTTTTTCACCCAGAGCAGTTCAGGGTCGTCAGACCTGTCAGCCTCTGCGCTCCCTTAATAGGCACGCATCACCTCAATATTCTGTGCCAATATTAACCCATAACACCCAACAAAAAGGAACCCTCCCTCCCCTCCTCTCTCTTAACATCCCTCCTCCCCCCTCCCCTAGCTATGTCGCTTGTTTATCCGATGCCCTACATTGCAGTGTTAGGCTGTCTTCCGGGGCAACGGGCGTGCTATTCCAAGTAATGTAGTTCCTTAAGAGGGCCCATTCCCCTCAGGTCCCCCATCGGGCAATGCGATCTCTTAAGCGGCTATTGTGTATAAATCAGGCACTCAGTTCCCCATATCTGGGCCAGCCCTGTCATTAGGTGCTTTGTTATCGCGCTCGGCTTTTTTAACACCTCCACTAATGCCACCCAAGATCTCACCGCCGCCATTGTCTTTACACTTCCAGTCCTCTGGGCCATTTGCAATCTAAAGATCCCTTCACAGTCCGCCCACTTTATAAGCTCCCTTCTCCATCTTAGTACACTAGGGGTGTTTCTTGCCTTTCAATGGCTAGTGGGTTCCCTTTTGGCTAATACTAACCCCAGATCTATACATTTGCTAGTGACCTTATTCCTGGCTGTTTGAGGGAACCAGTGTAGGAGGCAACACCCTGGTGCCAGCGCCATGTCCCGTTCTGCTGTGTCTTCCAGACAAGTTGTTACCCCTCTCCAGAACCATCCCAATAGCCGGCAGTTCCAAAACATATGTAAGAACCCTGCGTTTTTTAGGCTACACCGTGGGCAGGCAGATCGGGCCTCAAAGTATTTGTTAATCTTGCAGGGAGTAAGGTACGCCCCGTGGAGGACAAAAAAGTGTATCAGCTGGAAGCACGCAATTCTAGAACTTTTCCAAGCCCTTTCTACCAATTCTTCCCACAATTTCTCATCTATCGGCTCGCCTAAGTCCTCCTCCCATTTGAGACGTAGGGCTGTCAGAGGGGGTTGTGTCTCCTGTGTAAGGTGTAAGTAGAGGAAAGGGACTGCCTTAATCATTTCAGCTGCTACTACGATATACTGACATGCCAGGAAAGTCAAAGGTACCGTCAGCCCCTCCCACCAATGTATACAGAGCTCTGCTGTCAGGGCAGCATGTAAAAGGAAATCACCTCTGGGAAGGTTGTATCGCACCAATAAATCATTAAAAGATAGTAAGGTGGTGTCTTCATAGAGATCTCCAATAGTCGATATCCCCACCTCCTCCCACGTTCGTAGCCCATGCCAGTCCCCATCATGGGGCAGCGCTTCACAGACCAACAGCGGGATATCTGGCGCATAAGGGGATTGTATTTGTGCCCGCCCGCAAGCCCAATTCCAGCATCGGCGCATCGCACGTAGGTCCGCTGGGGCTTCCCCATCCTTCAAAGGGTGGAGCAGCAACATGCTGGACAGGAGTCGCAAAGTCGGATCCAAGCCCCCAAAGTCCTCAGGGTTCCAAAGTTGGCCCGCCATCCTCTTCATGAACCACTGCAATTGAGCTGCATGATAATAACCTTCAAAATTCCTTACCGCAAAACCATAAAGTAAAAACACATGTATACACACACATTACAGTATTCTACACACAAGAGGTTTATTACTGTACACTTCAAACTCACATTTTTCTAGTGTATTTCTAGAACAACCATGTCCAAACCCTATTTTCTGTTTTCGCTGTGACTCCTGACATCACTGATGACATCACCAGTGAATGGAATTTGCTCCAATATTTAAATAAGTATTATATATATATATAGGAATCTGAGTTGAAGACTGAGTGGGTGTATAAGTGTCTGGATGGAGGATTTAGTAGCACTGTGGTTGACTCTCTAAGTGACTAATTTAAAGTGTCTCACTAAATATATGGGATAGTGATTTAACTGTGTGAATATCTGTATCACTCTGTTTCTTGTTGTGTAAACTACTGCATAAGTTGGTTACCAGCTATGTGAAACTGTATTTTAGTTTTTAATTAGTTAAGTGAGTATTTGTATGGGAGAGTGAATATATGTATGGTTGGGTGGAAGGTGTGTGATTGTCCAAAGATTTGTAAATAGTTGATTTAGCAGTTATATGAGGTTATGACTGTTTGGGTGAGTGAATATCTTTATGGATGAGTAAATATATTTCTCAATGATAAATGTCCAACAATGTAGAAATATAAAAGGCAGTGTATGTGACAGTTCTTGTATTTAAATAAGTGTATATAAGACTCAGTGATTGTATAAGTGGCTGCATGGAAAACTGTATACTTGTAATCGCGATTTTATAACACACTAAGTATACATTTCTATGTATATGAATAAATAAAGTAGTGTTTGTATTAGTGTGTAGCTAAGTAAATGTAAGTATGATCAATTGTTTTCATAAGTAAGAAGGATGGCTACATAAGTGAATAGGATGTGTGCTGCTGTGTAATGTCAATATAGGTGTATAAGTACATTTAATAGTGTTCTATTGATCTTTGTCAGTATGTATGAGTGAATCTATAGGTAAGTCTTTAGATGTGTGTATACATCTACAAATTAGTGAATGGGTTTTTAGGAAGTTGTTTTGCTGTGTCATTGTTTTAAAGATGGGGCGCTATATTTTATAGTGAGTGATCAAAGGTTATACTAGTGAATGATGAGGTGTATCAGATTGTCATATGGATGATGTCATCAGTGATGTCATTTGAGATGTCATCAGTGATGTCACTGACCATATCATGAATGATGTCATTTGTGACATCATCAGTAGTGAATTGCGGGTGCATGAGTTATAGTTAGTACAACTAACTATAACAGAGGAATTTCAATGGTATTGTATGACTGAAATGTCCAGCTAACTATAACACCCCTAAAACCTATGGTTTTTTCAGTACATTTTTAAGGTTTTTTAAAAGCTAATTCCTAACTATAACATGTCTGAAACCTATGTTTTATTCAGTGAATTTCAAAGGTTTTTTCAATGACAATTTTTAAATGTATTAATTATTATATAATTTTTTCCATATTGATTTACTTCATTTTTTAAACATTTTTTTTTTAGATATTTCATTTTTTAAAGTACATAACATATTTTTTAATATAAATAAAATAACTGTTTTTAAAAATATTGAAATTCTGAGATGGTTTTATTTTATATATATTTTAATTTATTTATATTATTTTCTTTATTGTGTTTTTTCCAATTTTTTGGGGGGGGGCACGCACCCAAAGCGTACCTTTCTCGAACACTGCGTGGAACCTAGCCGCAATTTTAGGATTCTTGTGTAGGATCCGCGTAGGGTGTGCGATGGGTGCATATTTTCCTGCGCGATTGCTATGCGACTTGTACGCAACTCCTGGCGCAAACACAACATATACGTATTACATTTCGCGACACTCGTGAGCTTCCGCATGACGTTATATATGTGTTCGACGCGGTGGGTGCACGCAAAAAAAGTTAATGTCTAAAAACATATATATATATATGTATTTAATATAAATATTAGGGCAAGACATTATCTGATGTAATCATAAAAATATTATACTTTTACTTTTGATAATCCTATGTTACATTTAAATACAATTTCACAAAGTCGCTTTGGGTGCGTGCTGCATGTGCGCACCCTACGCGGTCCCCATGTGACCAGAAAAAAAAGAGATTTGTTTGGTTCATAACACTTCCTATTCTAACTATTGAAGGACCCCACCCATTTTAATCATTCTTCTTAGACATTCTTTGGAGGAACAACTCTACTACGAAGAACCTCATTTGTTCCTGATTGGACACCTGGTCTTCCTTTCTTTGAATTAAAATGGCTTCAGCTCAACAGGAATCCTCTGAGTCAGAACACTCCCATGCAGAAGGATTTGTAGAAGAACCTCCATGCACTCCAAAGTATACTTCTATCGTCTGGAAATGTTTCACCTTTCCAGAAGGACAGGAAAAAGTAAACGCAATGAAAGTAACATGCAAAATTTGTAAAGTTGTGTTGTCACGTGGAGACCCAAACAAAATATACTCTTGCGGGACCGCAAGTATGCTGAAGCATTTAAAATCACTTCATCCTGTTAACCTGGCATGTGAGGAGTGCAGAAGACTGCGGGAGAATCCACCACCAACACCGGCAGTACCTAGCACTTCTGGGGCATCTCCTTCAAACCCACAAATCGACATATGTCCCCAACTTGCAAATGCCAAAATACACTGTGTTAAGTGTAATAGATTGCTCTGCTAGGGCGAGCAGTCTGTCAATTTGGTTTGCAGAGCAATCGATAATCATCGATGCTAGAGTTTTTTCCCCTAAAGTTCATTATTTTGTTCCTCCAATTGTCTTTTTTTATTTAAAACAAATCAAAAAATTGTTAAAAAATAAATAAAACTACAAAAAAACAAAAAAAAAGTTATTTTCAGAATTGGCTGCTCTGGGTAAAAAAGAGCTACATTTGTATGATAGTGTGTGAAAGTTAGATGAATGTATGTGTAGTGCATAATTGGCTGAAAGAATGCATTTGTTGTGTATGGTGAATGTATAAGTGCAGAACTATAAGGAAGTGCTGCAGCATGACACTGTAATCTCTTTAGCTACAGCGTGCTGTGGTAGTTCTGAAGCACAGGGATACAACATATGTACATAACTATGTTGCAAGTCTATGCTTCCCTCTGCACCATGATGCAAGGATATCTGTGTCGTGTGGAGTTTGTTTTTGTGTAAGAAGATACACCTTCCTTCACAAAAACAATCAGTGAAGGCATTTTTTCTCCTTCAATCTATGCTGCGCATTGTAGCATATATTAAAAGAGAAAAAATGAGGAGAAATGAAAATATTTCTCCTTGTTGTGCCTTGCTACACCAATTGGAGGTTGGTGCAGCATTGACACACATGCCCAGATTCATTATTTCTGATAAATCTGGAGATGTGTGTTGTTCTATGACTGTTGTGTGGAAACACCCACAGCAACACATACGGAACACCTTTTCAGTGCATCGTGATGTGTATAAAGAGGTTGTATTTACATGGAGAAGAAAAGCTACACATGAAGCCTTTTACTGTTGTTTTGGCAAAGTGATAGGACATGTTTATAGAGTTGTGAAGGGAAGGGATGGGGCCTCATGTAACATGTGCAAACACACTCTGTGATATGTTTTGAGTTAAAGAATTTAGTCTCTTTTAATCCTGAAACTCCCTGAACCCTAGTAACCCACTATTTCTCTCTATTGAACACCATACAGCTACGTTGCTGAGAGGTGCTCTGAAGCCATGTCCCATTTTATACGTCTCTGCAATGCAACTGTCTGGCACTTTCTGCACATATCTGGTGGGTTAGTTGGCCCTAGAGACACTCACTATTGATGTTAACTTTATGCTGTAACTTAAAATGCCCACAGCCCATCTTTCCACACACATCTACACCACCCATCTCCCCTTTCTTCACCTGTGTGCAAACACAGGCCATTGTGCATTTTAATACTTAGTAAAACTTACCTTCACAGGAATAGAAATAAAAAACACTGCACATTTTTTTCAGTTGCTTTTTATAATTTAAATTTCTGAAAATTTCATATTTTAGATTTAGGATCTGTGAAAGAGAAGAAAAAATTACAGTTATAATATATAATATTATATTTTTTACAAAACAGCATAATTGTAACATTTTACAAATTGTTTTCTTTGCCTTTTTTGCTGTTCTCAGAATATATAGAATTTCACTAGAAACAGTGATTTCAATCGTACTCATCACTTAACAGTGAGCAAAAACCCCCAATAAGATTGCTTAAAAAAAACAAGACTACATCCTCAATAACATACCATATAATACAAATCACACATATATAAAATGCTTACTCCTAAGAAAATGTTCTTACTTGAATTTATATACACTGTAAATGTTGTTTAAAAATATACGCTGAGAGAATGTGCAAGAAAAAGTCCGTAATTCAAAGATACACCTTTCCTCTAGGCCAAATGGTATTACTGAAATCCTTTATATTGAAATTGTCCAATAGTAATCATATTAATACATATTAATAAATTCCTCAGAGGCCGAATTATGTTCCTAAAACTTTGGATTTAAAAATAACTAACTGATAACCAACAATCTCTTCAACAGTGTCCTTTTTCTTTTTGATTACAATCACAACATTATCTTGTTTTTTTTTCCTTCTGTATACCTTCACTACAGATATTCTCATACCTTCTTTTTCGACCTATCACACACTTTTCAAATACAGTATATTGACCTAAATTGGAAGCATACGCTCTTCTTAACCTATTATACTCTTTTACACAGTTTGCATCTGCAGTAACATTTGTGTCATCAAAATCAATCAAAAACAAGCCAGATAAAGTTCTGACTTGGGACAAAGCAACATATTCCATACCCTCCTTAAACACGGTACTTCCAATGTTCACCAAAGCACTGTCAACACTTAAACCTTGAAATTTATGAATAGTCACTGCATATGCCTGAGAAAGTGGAAACTGTTTTCTACGGACATATAAATCTTTAGCAAGCAAAAAACAAACTGAACAATAATCAATTTGTTTTACTTCTTCAATCTGATCACATTTAATTTTTAAAAATTCAATTCCATCTTTATTCTGATAATTAACAAAATTCACAACTTTGCTCATTACGTCATTACCTAAAACTTTTTCTACATCCATATTACGCCTTAAAATTACCCGACAGTTTATACATGCATATAGATTCTTTTCCAAACCAGCAGTTTTGAATATTGATTTTTCTAAGGTATCCAATTTTGTTTTCAATTTTTCTGTCAAAATAATAGTGATTCCTTCATGCTCTATTTTATCAATGGCTTCCATTTTTATTGTTTCTTCATTTTCCAGCTTCAAAAGTTGTTCATTGAATATAGAATACTCGGGCAGTGTTGGCATTAAGCAGATTATAGATTTATTTTCTGCAATTTTCATATACATTTTCTCAGGAACTATATTTTCATTTGGAAACAAATTAGAAAGTAATCAACTCTGCAAGGCTTGTTTGCCATGTTCTGTCAGTACTCCAATTCTTATGTCTTGAAGAATAGTTCCATAATCAACATCATTTGCCTGTCGCATATTTGTAATGAGTTCTTTGTATTCAAAATATGACCAAATGTTAACGTTTCCAACGCTACCCAAAGACTTTCTGTTGTCTTCATGTGCAAGTGTTTTAAATACTGTTTGTCCTTTTATGGGAGTAAGTTGCAGTAGATGTCCAAAAACTATAACATGTTTTACTCCAAATAAGATATAGTAGTCTGTTTTAAGAATTTGCTGCATTCTTAAATGCACAAAAGCAAGCATTAAGTTTGAGGCCATACTCACCTCATCAATAATCAGAAGTTTCATTTTCTTTAGCACTCTTGAAACTTCACAACAAGCTTCTCCAGATAGCTTGTGATATTCCAATTTGTTTTCATGCTCCATAGGTAGCATGAGTAAACAATGCAATGTTATTCCTTTAATGTTGTGTGCTGCCAACCGAGTTGGAGCAGTTACAACACAAGACAAATGTGACTCAGTTGTTTTCTGTAGATAACTGGTGAATATTTTAATTAGGAAACTTGTTCATGTTCCTGCTTGTCCACGAACATACATTCAGATAGGTTGAAATGATGTGCATGTGCATTCTTTCTTTTCATGAAGAAATCCATGGTCAATCTGTTGTCTCACTTGCTGATATATTTCTTACTGTTCAACATTTAGATGTTCTTCCAAGTTTGCTAAGTCCATTATATCTTCTTGAGCTTGATGCATTGCTGTTTTCACCTTATTCATTGCGAATGCTGCTTCATTTTCAACAACTGGTTGTCCTAGTGGATCTTGACTCGGTGTAGCCGAACTTTGACTGTCTTTAGAACTGTCTCCAGCAATCTCAGCTGCAATAGTAGCTTCTTGATCAATTTCATCGTTCAACATTTTCACATAATTTGCAAAAACAGTATATTCTATGATATTTTTACAAGCATTGAAGGAATCTTCATAGCTCTGAAAATCTCCAAGTAATTCCCATTCTGAACATCACGGTTTGAACAGTTGCAAAAGGGCTAAATAGTAAAATTCCCTTTTATCAGGAGTGTCGCAACTCAGTTTCCTGTGATTAATCAAATTTTCTTTTGCTTGTTTCACCAAACATCCTTAGGAATCAATCACTGCATATTTTCCAGCATTGATATTTTCTGTAGTATTCCGTTTACAAGTGTAGTTTTGCAGCACTTCATAGAGTCATATTTTCTCAAGATGAGGACTTCTATTTGGATAATATGTGTCCAACATATTTGTTTACACATTATTTGTACTTTCCAGATCTTTTTCTGCTAAATATTAGATTTCTTGAACAGATTTAGGTACCGTATTTCGCGTTGCAGCAAGACCTAGACTCACCCAAATAATTATTCTAGATTTGGAGTATAGACTTGCAGATGATAACCGATCTGAGCATTCATACACTCCGATTTCTCGATGAGATAACATCTTCTAACTGAAACTGTATAATTTCTTACTTAGACTCTTCTCGTGAGAAATCTCTTCCCACATTTCTTTCAATTCAGTATTTTCTGATTTTGTAATGTAGGACGTTACATATCGAGCAACAGCACATACTGAATATCCATGTTAGCATTCCACATGGAAAAAATAACCGGATTGTAATCAATTACGTATTTTGACACTTCGCTTCTTCTAAAATTGTAGGTATTTTTCGGAGACTTTTTTGTGATGATATGTCGCATAGTTTACATAAAACTGTTCACTCTTACATTGGATATTACAGGACAATCCTATACCAAAATGACATTTGGTATAGAACTTATCCTTAGGCTTGTACTTTTGTCAACAGCATTTCCCACATCGATGGCTTTGGAATCGTAAGACTTGTCTTAAGTTGTTTTCTTCTGTGCTTTTGGGTACAACACATGTGGCATATCCTTCAATAAAAGACAAAACAGTGTCATCCAAATATGTTCCGAATTTGGGGGCACCCTTGATCCATAACACCATATGTATATGAGGAGCGCCTCTTGCTTGATACTCCTTTCTCCAGAAGAAATTCACAAATTCTCCAGGAGGATGATTTTTTTATTGCAGATAAAAGACATCATAGCTTCAAATCTATGATTGAAATACCTGCATACATTAACAGGATCCAAAGAGCACAATTCTCCAGGTGTCTTGTATACAATATTTTTTATATTTGAATTTGCATCTCGAAGAAATTCAAGTAATTCATCCCAAGCATATTCAGCACAGGTTAGGGTAAGGAACCGTTTAGGAGTTCCTAAGTTCCTTAGCATACATTTAAGTTCTCCATGACAACGGTACCAATACTCATTAGTGCCACGCTGACGTGTCATCAGATTAATCAGCTGAGATTCTAAATGATCATCTCTCTGGTGCACTTTATTTATAAATTCCTTTGCAGAAACATTTTGTAGATGTACTCCTGTTTTCAATATGTGATTGACTGCATATGAAAGTCCAGACAAATCACTTTCAAACAAAAGGTGAAATATATATGGGATACATTGTCGAAATCTTGGATCTTCTGCATACAATCTTGATGTCCGATATTCAGATACAGGAATCTGCACAGGTCGTTCATCATATCATCGTCCTTTTCCTGTTGGGAACAAGTGCGGAAAACAACGAGCTTCCAAGCTTTTTTCCCATACACTCATGGGACTTCCCTTCGCTTTTTTCATTTGGAATAACTCAATAGTATTTCCCATCACTTCTTTTGAATAAAGTGGATGTACACTGTAATGTTCATAGATTTCTTCACTTCTGGACATGTCCACTTGTTCAATTTGTCCACTTGACGTTTCATTATCTTCTGTTAAAGTATTTCTTCTTCTCCCATATACACAGTTTAGAGTTCTCATTGTTTTTTATCAGATACAAACTCGCCTTTTGCACTTTCCTTACATTCACAAATTCCTGCCAGATTTTCTTACTCGTACTAGAAACGCCATTAACTAGAATAACTAGTGGTTCATTTTCTACACAATGTACACCAATAGTTTCAACATTTTTCTTTAAATCTAGAGTTAAATATACAACTCTTCCTTTTAATCATCTCGGTAAATCTAAAGGAGGCAATTTACTTGTTTTAGGCTACATATGAACAATAGCCTGAAATGGGTGCACACATTGAATGAGAATAGACTCATAGGTATTTAAATCTATCAATTCTGGAGGAATAGTTACCAACTCTAGATTATTATGGACAGCTCTAGCAGGCATATTATTCTCATCTAATTTGTTATAACAATATTTACAAATACGCTGATCAGAACCCAAATCAAAACAATTCTCTACCAACAAATAAGTTTCAAATTCCTTCCACTTATCATTATTTTCTCTTTCACTTTTTAAATACAGATCAACAGTTCTAGTCGGATTTTTATAGTGAGTTCACCGACAACAAATACAAGAATAATTTGGCCTTTCACCAGAAACCAGCTTAAACTTTGTAATTTGTTCCTCAAAATCTTTTGTAGTAGTGTGTTGCACATTCTCTTCAACATTTTCTTCTTTTAATGTCTCAGTTTCTGCACTCTCTTGTTCAGGACCATAGTAACAAAACTCAATTTCATCAAAACCTTCTTCACATCTGATACTGACCCACGCAAAAGAGCACTGTTCAACTCTTTTAATTTTAGTGCTGGACTTTTTGCATAATACAATCTTCTGAATAACTTCTGCATTTGAGAATGATGTACTGCTAACATCCTGAAATGAAAAAAAGACTTTGACATACTTTTCTAGAAAGAGAAGCCAGAGAATGACCTTGCAAACCAGTATTTTTTCTCACTCTGCAAGGGGCTAGTCCATGTAACATCTTAATCTTTTGTTTAAGACTTTTTTTTACTGTATTCTCGTAAGAAATTGCATAAAATATCAATAGATTCTTGTTGTACACTACAAATAGTACTGTTAAAACCTAGACTGCAGTGTCAACATTATCGGCGCCATCTTGCCCCCTTTTCGAGCCCATTCATGCGCGTAAGCGGCGGCCATTTTAAATGCCATGGCCTCTCTGCCCATCGCCGATAGCCAGCGCATCTCTCTCTCTCTCCTGACCTCGCAAGCATCCCCCGCACGCTGACAGCCCCCGCTCTCACATGCCTTGGGTCATAAACCCCTCTTCAGCACAGCTCTGCCTCGGAACCCCATCCTGTTCCCAGCTCAAACCTCCCTCCATTCCTTTCATGATCCCGGGTCCTTTGATAAAACCCCCTTTCCTCTGTGCCCGTTTGTCTTACTCGTTCCCAGGCCGCCACCTGGCCCTGCGGATACTGTTTATTGCCCCCTATACAGTAGGAAGCTTCTCCCATCAAAGGATCCACGAGTTGATCAAAGCCCCCACCCCATGAGATCCGATCAACCACATACATTCCGTGAATCGGCGGAATGTCCAGCTGCGCGACAATCATCACCTGTTGTGACCGGGGTGGGGACTTCAACTGTAAATGTGTGTGGGAACGGACCTAAAGCGGGGATTCCGAGGATGCCCTTTCATACTTCAAAGCATTGCAAGAATGTGTGACATGCAATAAAGATCATAAACCTGTGTATAAGAGGCCAGGCCTCAGAGATGCGGTTAGAGCACCTCGAGAAGATACCCTTTTGTCTGATTTGATGTGTTCTGCTCCGTCGGAATAAAACTTCTGTTTCCTGCCTTCCAGTCTCCAGCGCCTGCCTCTTTGTTTGGTAACTTGAGTGGGTATAGAGGCGGTTAACGCCGGGAAACTCTGAAAAAGGTCATCGGCCCTACCTTTTTCCACAATTGGCGTCCCAAACGTGGGGCCCATCAGCGATTCGTGGATCCAGTGGGAGAGGTCCTGACGACAGAGTGAACGACTGCAACGATCGGGAGAGCTCCTGTCCGATAGACCCTCGTCTGACAGCCGATCATCCGAACTTCACTGGTTCCGAACAGACCTCTCTCGAGTGATCTACGGTCCTGACTGGGAACCATCAGGAGTGCCGCGAAGATCACGAAGAATAGAGGACGATCAGGCGCTGGATTCGGAAGACAAGAAACTGTCCATGCGGTCCGGGTAAGGTCGTGTAAACACGACAAATTGCGAAATGATTGTTTGATTGTTTGGAAATACTAGTATTACACTTTTGTTGATTTGTTTGGAGATTCACTGTCTGCAAACGGAGAAACAACAGGCTCTCTCTTTGCAAGCAGTGAAGGATAGGTAACGCAGACTTTTGTCCCCGTTGTAATCCGTCGTGCCTATCTTCCTCCCCCACTGATTGATTGTTTGGCCCGAACTATTGTTCGCGGATTGTTTTCTGGAGATTCTCTGTCTGCAAACAGGGAAGAACAGGTTCTCTCTTTGCAGGTAGTGAAAGGGTAGGTAACGCAGACTTTTGTCCCCGTTGTAACCCGTCGTGCCTACTTATTCTCCCCATTGATTGTTTGATTGACCGAACATTGACTGTTCGATATTGGTTCTTTTGAGGTATTCACCGCCTGCAAACAACGAAGAATAGAAATATTCTGTCTAGTCTTTGCACGCAGTGATAAGATAGGTAGTGCAGACTTTTGTCCCCGTTGTAATCCGTCATGCCTATCTTCTCCCCACTGATTGGTAGCCTGTTTAGCCCGGACCGCTTATTAGAGATGAACCATCCGGCTCCACTGGAAGGCACCCCTAATAAGGACATGTTCATGAAGCATGGATTGATCGTTATAGCTTATAGCAAGATGTGGCATAAATATACGAAAAAGGATCGAGAAAGTCAGTGGCCACTGATAGGATCCTTCGATGAGGATAAAATAAGCACGCTAGAAACAGCCCTTGGGAAGCACAAGACAACGCCCACTATGCTTGATAGTCTCGGCATGTGGCGCAAAGAAACCGAACAGCGTAAAAAGAGAAATGAGAGTAGGTTGGGAAAAGAGCTGCGAAAGGCAGCCCACCTAGCTGCTAAGAAATTAGAAGAAGAGATTAAGGAAAGAGAGGAAGCCAAACAGAAACTAGAGGTAGAAACATCAAGCCAGTGTCCGGTTAGAATGCCCTCTACGCTCTATCCTGAATTGCCCTTGAAACAGCGAGCCAACGATGATCTTTTGTTAGGTCCCCCGATCATCCACATGCCCCCTCCATATGCCCCTTCCCAACCCTTAGCACAGCACCCGCTACCCCCAAGCACAGACGAGAGTGGTACCAGAGCTTCGGCCCCCATGGCCTCTGTGCCGGCCGAACCCCTTGTATTAGATACAGCACAAGCGGCAGCGTTAGATGACCCTGAGACCCGAAAGGCTGATTCCGCAAGAACAAACAGATTAGGCAAGGATGAGCAAGCAGGGATTGATAAGATAGTGAGGACATTGGTAGAAAGAAAGGAAAGTGAAGAGCACGTCACGGATATGTACAACACGTATACAGGGAGCCACAGACGACATTTTACCGTACGACTGTGTTATCATGTCTTGAATGCGTACGAGGACCGATATCGAGACAAAGGTCCCGAGAGCCTAACGACTCTCTACCGGAAGGTCAATATCGGGGATGAGGGCGAGTGTGATGTGACGGACCTCCTTACGCGTACGCTTGAGGTTTTCCGCCACCTCACTGAACAGGAATCGGAAGCTAAACCCACGACACCCGTAGCAACCGAACCACAAACTGAGCGAGCTAGCGCCATGATGCCAATAAGAGAGGCTGCCCCTTACTGGGTTCCTCCACGAGGTCTAGGAACTCACGATGACGTCAACCACCAAGATGCAAGAGGGAGGGTTGTGTACAACTGGGTCTACCAGCTATGGGATCGGCAAGATATTCTGACATTTCGGAAATCTCTCCCTGATTTACGTAAAAACCCCACTGCCTTATATACTGAATTAGGTACAGCCCTAGGTTCAACGATTATGGCCCTGGCTGACATCGACTTGTTTTTCGGGTTATGTCTACCAGCTGAGGTGTGGAAGCAAATCCGGAAAGTCGACCACCTTGAGCTGTTTGGACATACCTGGTCACAACTCGATGGCATAGATAGACAACGGGAGCCTGGACAGAAGCCTTTGAAATCCATTTTAGACCTCCCAGATAAAATCGTACAGAAATTGAAAACCCTGATTCCAGAAAAGAAAGTGGACTGGTCGATAGTAACGGCTTGTCGTCAGAAACCCCAGGAGGATGTATCGGACTACTTCTCCCGGTTTGAAACGGTGTTCTCCGATTACAGCGGCCAGGACATGACCACTGCAACCGGACACCATCTGTTTGTCCAGAATTATGTTAAGGGTTTGTCACCGGAGGTCTCCCAGAAATTGCAGGCCAGCGAGAGTAGTTGGGCGGCCTCCAAACCTGCGGCTATCCTTCAGATGGCCCAATATTACGAACACCAGAAAAATGAAAACGATAGAGCAACAGAGAAAAAGAAGAAAGACTTAAAAGAGAGGGTGATGATTGCACAATTGCAAGGGGTGACTATAGGACGAGAGCAATACAAAGGAAACTACCAGACAAATGTCCCTAGGAACGCACCTCCTAAAGACCGCACCCCGACACCCCGCATTGGACGTACAGACATTAACGAGGACCAGTGTGCCTTCTGTAAAGGATTCGGCCATTGGAAATCCCAGTGCCCGGTCCTGTTGGAGATGATCAGAAATAGGGACCCCAAGGACGTAGCGGGTGGACCGAGAAATAGAAGACAGCAACGAGGGCCCGCAAATGACACGACTAACGATAAATCAAACAGACCAAATACATTTGACCGACCCAGACAGAATCAGTACCAACAGTCTGACTGTGACGATGCCCACGACTTCGCATAGGACTGCCAAGGGCAAGGGAGGGATCCAGTCGAGCTCTATGTTGACCAGCAAGGTCCTTATGTCACTGCTAAGGTCCTGGGTACAAAGTCTCCATTTCTGGTAGACACTGGCGCAACACGTAGTGCGTTATCTAAATGACTGATTCCAAGGGCACCCTTGTCTGGCTCACTTGTGACATCGATAGTTTTCGCTGGAACGCCCTCCACTAACCCTTTGTCCACTCAATCCCCTTCGACTTAGAGAACAATATCACTGACACGACGTTTTTGCTTTCCGCCAATACTCCTGACGCCATTATGGGACTTGACTTACTGAAGCACTTCCGAGCGACTATTAGATGTTCCCAAGACGGAGTTCGAGTTTTCCTGTATGACAACCCCATTCTGCTCAGTCATTGCCCTTCCCGACGCATGTTTTCTATCAATGACGCTGACATGTCTCTGCTTGACACTCTGCCTCTGTATCTGTGGGCCAAGACAGATTCGGACGTAGGACGCATGATGATTGACCCAGTGCACATCACTGTTCGACCGGACGCAATACTCCCAAAACTTCCACAATATCGGATATCGCCCAAAGGCGAGAAGGCATTGGTAAAGATTATTTAGTCACTGATAGACGCAGGAGTGGTAGAGGAAGTGGTTAGCACCGTTTGCAACAGCCCTATCTTGCCCATCATCAAGAAACAAGGAGAGGGGGATGAGAAAGCATACCGCTTCATCATCGACCTTCGAGAGATCAACAAAGTGGTTGTACCCCAGTACCCCATGGTCTCAGGCATCACCACTATCCAGACTTTGATTCCTTCTACTGCCACCACCTTCACTGTCATTGACCTCAAAAACGCATTTTTCTCTATCCCCATCCACCCAGACAGCCGATATCTCTTCGGCTTCACCCTAAAAGCCCGCTCATATAGGTTCTGCCGAGCACCCCAAGGCTACACAGAAAGCCCCAGCATCTACAGCCAGGCCCTCAAGAGACAACTGGATCAGGTCCAGTTACCCGATGGAGTGGTGTTAATACAATACGTCGATGACATCCTTTTGGCGGCGGACACCACTCCACTAGCAGTCACTGCCACCATTCAACTCCTGCACTTCCTTGCGGAAAATGGCCACAAGGTCTCCAAAAAGAAGTTGCAATTCTGCCAACCCCAGGTCACTTACTTAGGCCACCTTCTGTCCAAAGACGGAAGGAAACTTACTCCCGACTGGATCCAAACCATTCTTGAAACCCCTGTCCCTAAGACTCAGAAACAGGTCCGCTCCCTACTAGGCCTCACCTCCTTCTGCCGACAGTGGTTACCAAACTTCAGCCTCATTGTGAAACCGCTGCTTTCTCTGCTAGCTAAAGATGTCCCCTTCCCGCTCCCTTGGACCCCTGAATGCCAATCCTCCTTCATAGAGCTACGAGATGCCCTCTGTTCAGCCCCTGTCCTAGGTACCCCCGATTACACAAAGCCCTTCTCCCTCTACACTCACGAAAGGGAGGGGTGTGCTTTATCAGTCTTGACCAAGTCCATTGGCCCAAAGCAACGACCATGCGCTTACTTCTCTGCCACTCTTGACCCCGTAGCCAGAGCCTTACCTGCCTGCCTTCGAGCTGTAGCTGCCGCTGCTATCTCTATCCGACAGAGTGAGGGGATCGTGCTCTCGAATTCCCTCACGGTATTAGTGCCCCATGCAGTTGACACCCTCCTGAACCAAACCAAGACGCAACATCTAACGAGCGCACGACTGACTGGGTACGAACTGACTCTGCTCGCATCCCACATCACCCTGAAAAGATGCACCACACTGAACCCGGCAACTCTGTTACCCCTACCAGAGAACGATCCCAAAGTGCCCCCTGTACACGACTGTGTGACCCTCACGGACGAACAGACTAGAAGTAGGGTTGACCTCAGAGACACGGCTTTTCCTGACCCTGACGGAGAGCTGTGGGTGGACGGCTCTTGCATCAAACTCCCCGATGGCACCACTTCAGCTGCCTATGCAGTCACCACGGCCCAAACTGTAGTCGAGACAGCCCGCATCACACAACGATCTGCTCAGGCAGCGGAACTGATTGCCCTGACACGAGCATGCATCCTAGCAGCAGGAACCACAGCGAACATTTACACCGACAGCCAGTATGCCTTTGGGGTGGTTCACCATTTTAGGCTCCTTTGGAAGGAAAGGGGATTCTTGACCTTGCACGGCACCCCTATCTTACATGGAGATTTAGTCTCCGCCCTGATCGAAGCTGTCCTTCTCCCCAAAAGACTTGCGGTTATCAAATGCCAAGCACACAAGAAAGTGACAGACATTATTGGACAGGGAAATGCACTAGCCGATGTCACTGCTCGAACCACCGCTGAAAATAGGACGACGACAAACATGTACGTGACCAGGTCACAAGCAGAGAAATGGACGACCCTAGGGACACTATTAGGGACATTCAAATGGCTAGCACACAACACGAATTGACTGAATGGGCACGGGTGGGATTGAAAGACGATGAAGGCTGCTGGCGGACAAAGGACACGAACAAATGGTTGCTACCTGACTCATACCTGATTACCATACTGACTATGGCACACTCCCCTGCTCACATAGGATCAGCCCCCATGATTGAACTTGTCTCCAGAGTTTGGCACAACGTCAAAATCACAGACTCCGCCAAACGTCTGGTCCAACAATGCTTGATATGCCTGCAACATAACCCCGGGAAAGGAACTGTGGTACCCCGGGAAGGGTTTGGGGTTCCCACTCACCCGTTTGAAGTCCTGCAGATGGACTACATCCAACTAGACAGATGCCAAGGCCTGAAATACGTACTTGTCGTGGTGTGCACATTTAGCAAATGGGTGGAAGCATACCCAACCCGTGATAACACTGCTATGGCCACTGCAAAAGTACTGTTAAAAGAATTCTTCCCTCGCTACGGCCTTTGTCGAATTTTATGGAGCGACAATGGCCCCCACTTCGTAGCCGAAGTCATCCAGCTCATCTTAAAAGGGCTGGGTATCAAGCAGAAGTTCCACGCAGTCTTCCACCCCCAGTCTGCTGGACTTGTCGACCGACACAATGCCACACTAAAACTAAAGCTGGCCAAGATAGTGGCTACCACAGGACTAAAATGGCCAGACGCTCTCCCACTGGCATTGCTATCGATGCGTTCCACCCCCACCAAACACCATTTGACACCTTACGAGGTCGTTTTTGGCCGACCCATGAGCGTCTGGTCTGCACAAAAACCGACTTCCATTCATGACGTCCCGGACGTCCTAATGTCTGATTACTTGCATAAATTGACTGAAACTCTGTCTGTCATTCACCAACAGGTGCTGCATGCCATCCCTGACGCTTCCAGGGGTCCCAGACACAACCTGCAACCCGGGGATTTTATCCTCATAAAGAATTTCCAGCGCGCCAAGAGTCTGGAACCCCAGTGGACGGGCCCCTGGCAAGTCCTACTCGCCACCCGAACAGCTCTTCGAGTGGAAGGAAAGCGGACCTGGGTGCATGCGCACCATTGCAAGCGGATTCCCCCGACTCTGATGACAACTGAAGACGTGACCACCCAGGAAGAGCTCCTGAACAAAGACCGACCATCGCTGAATTGCTACCCAGACACAGAGACACTTGAACTTGCAAAGATTCCTGACCCTACCGTGCCATCCAAAGAAGGGTATAACCTGCGTCGAAAGGAGAGAGTTTTGGCTAAGCAGACCATTGACTAAGTCATAATTCTCAGATCGGTGGCCTAACACAACAAGGGCTGTCAGGAGAGAAAGCCAGACGAGGTCTTTGGTTCTGCCCGCTACCGAGCTCCCTTGAAGGTGATGGAAGTGCCCGATAAGAAGGTGATGGAAGCGCCCGATAAGAAGGTGATGGAAGCAACCGGACATCCGAAAATCCACTACAGGAACCCAAAGACAGACAGAATCCATAGTTCAAAGACAATTGCACTTTTCATCACGATCCTTTTCTGCTTTCTCCTCATAACCACGCTCTGGATTGTGGAAGAAAATGCACCTGCTCACGAAAAATTCCTAACCACTGCGCAGCCCACTACCATGAAGGAACATTATTTGATCTCGCTCTCTCCTCGACTCAGAGAAAGGCGAAAGGAGTTTTGGAACAACTCCTTTGTGCAGCTGCTGCACCAGCACAATCTTGCCACCAATGCCAACAACTGCTGGATCTGTGGGTTGCTACCCCACGCCACTGGACATTCGATACCTTTCATCCCTTCATCCTTCTCAATTCACGGCTCCTGCCTTGCTTGGCTGATCCTCTTGCAAGAGAGCTATAAGGACAATGCCACCTCCAGCAAAACCATGACGCATTTCTTTCATGAGGTCTGGCGAAACAAAACAAAGACACATTTCTGCCCGCAGACCTCCAACGACTCTATCCACATGGACATCCCTGCTAAAGAACGAATTGAAATGCAGGTGTTCAACAATCCGACCAGACCCACCTTCTCCTACCTACGGAAACGAACAGCTGCCACTCTGACTGTGGCTCTATCTGTCATCAACGTCACAGGCCATATGTGCATAGAAGGGCTTGGGACACAGCTGGTAGGCCGCAGTGCTTGCCGTTTCACCAGAACATTGGACTCTACCGATCCACCTTCCTTTGTATCCTCTCCAAACATGTACTTTGTTTGCGGCACAAAGGCTTACACCTGGCTCCCCAAAGGCTGGGGGGCACTTGTTTCATCTCCTTCATCCTTCCTCCGACCAATGTGGCTCCAGCGAATCATCATAGACAGAAACGAGCCAAGGACATTGAACAAGCCGACTCTACAGGAGCACAGTTCCTTGATGCAATGAAGGGACTTGTTCCACTCTGGGGCCCGATGGCAAACAGCCGTGCCATCCGACATCTGACTCAGGCAGTTGAGACAACAATGAACATCACAGCTGGTATCCTTGCTAACAACACCGCCGAGCTTCAAGCGGTCCGCCTGGTGGCTCTCCAGAACCGCCTTGTTCTAGATGTGGTTCTAGCGGATCGTGGTGGAGCATGCCGCATTATTGGGTCCAGCTGCTGTACATATATACCGGACAATTCACCCTCAGTGTACAAGGCCATCGAACACCTCCACAGACTCTCCTCAGAAGTCCACCAGGAGCAGGAAGAATGGTCGCTTGGTGGATGGTTCTGGAGTACTGTTAAGAACTGGGGCTGGAGACTGTTTATCATTATCCTGATTCCTGTAGTTGTAATATGTGGATTATGCTTAGGAATTCAATGCCTGCCGCCTCTGTGTTCGTTATGTGCGAATTGTATTTGCCCTAAGACTGTGGACTTTGGAAAGGAACGCATGGGAGCATTATATGATGCCGAGGTTAGGAATTTAATGAAGATTGACATTGAGTAGACAAGCTGGCTAGATATGTTGAAAAGGGAGGACTTTTAAAACCTAGACTGCAGTGTCAACATTATCGGCGACATCTTGCCCCCTTTTCGAGCCCAATCATGCGCGTAAGCGGCGGCCATTTTAAGCCATGGCCTCTCTGCCCATCGCCGATAGCCAGCGCATCTCTCTCTCTCTCTCCTGACCTCGCAAGCATCCCCCGCACGCTGACAGCCCCCGCTCTCACATGCCTTGGGTCATAAACCCCTCTTTAGCACAGCTCTGCCTCGGAACCCCATCCTGTTCCCAGCTCAAACCTCCCTCCATTCCTTTCATGATCCCGGGTCCTTTGATAAAACCCCCTTTCCTCTGTGCCCGTTTGTCTTACTCGTTCCCAGGCCGCCACCTGGCCCTGCGGATACTGTTTATTGCCCCCTATACAGTAGGAAGCTTCTCCCATCAAAGGATCCACGAGTTGATCAAAGCCCCCACCCCATGAGATCCGATCAACCACATACATTCCGTGAATCGGCAGAATGTCCAGCTGCGCGACAATCATCACCTGTTGTGACCGGGGTGGGGACTTCAACTGTAAATGTGTGTGGGAACGGGCCTAAAGCGGGGATTCCGAGGATGCCCTTTCATACTTCAATATGTATAAGAACAACAGGAGAAAACCCATAAACCTCGTTGGGATGGGTGTGTCGTGTAAGCAAAAACAATTCCCAACAGGTATCATGTAAAGACAGTTTCAATAATGTATGCAATATGCATTACACAAAGGAAGAAACCAAGGAGTCATTTGAGTTTTTTGAAAGAAGGCAGTATTATTCACCAATAGACAGAAGGGAATGGTCTTTCACATGGCAATACAGTTAAAACAGCACTGTACAGAGCAGATCATGTGACAACCCAGTGGCACTTGGTGCAAGGTGCTATATACAATTGGTGATGGTGAAGGTGCAAGTGCTAAAGTGAACAGCGTGATTGACGCATGGACTAAAGTATTTACATCAAATAATAGCTCCACAGAAACAAGTTGTAATCACTTAAAATAAGATTTGTCAAAATTTGAACAGGAGCGCAAAACGTGATATGCGTCATATAATTCCAGCTGTGAAGTCGACGGCGTTTCGATCCCCTTTAGTCGGGATCGTCATCAGGACAGGGTTGTCGATGGAACCAGTGCTGTGGGCGAGAGAAGGGCAGTTTGAGCGGGAGACCGAGGACTGGGGTATGGAGTGGGGTAGGTGAGTAGGTGGGTGAGTGGTCAGGTATAATTATCAGAACAGTGAAAGTCTAGATGTGGATGTGGCGTGGTGGGGGTGGAGGCCGGAGCAGGGAGTAGTTGGAGTGTAGGTTGGGGGTGACTATGGTGAGTGTGAATGTCAAGAGTTGGACAGTTGGAACAATATAATTCGCAGGTGAAACAGTAGAGTGAGAGTGATTCAGGATTAAGCTAATAAGTGCGAGGTAAGAATTGTGTGGTGTGGGAGTGCGGAGGTAACGGAAGGGAGAAAAACTTACAGTAGTACCCAGGCCAGGAAGCGTGGATAGCCGAAGTCCAAGCGGTCGCTCAAAAGTCGAAAGCTGCGGGGGAGCAAGCGGGGGTGGGGGGTTACGAAAACCTGTCCAAGTACAGGGTATAGGCTAGATGGAAAACCACTTTTGAAGTGGAGTTACCTGATCGTTGATTGTATCTGATCAGCGGGCGGGATTTGCAGCGCCTACGGGGAGGAAAAGTACTGGGAGTAAGAGAGAGTCGGTTTGCGTGCAAGACCGTTGATAAACCTCATACTCCAATTGCACCAAATGTGCGGGAATTGCGCTTACCTGAGTGAATCAGGGCTGTGGAAGGCAATTGGGGCTCTTCTGGTGGGCGGCTGCGAGCAGTAAATGCTGGAGCTACCTGAGCAGGTATGAAGTCTTTCATACTTCAAAGCATTGCAAGAATGTGTGACATGCAATAAAGATCATAAACCTGTGTATAATAGGCCAGGCCTCAGAGATGCGGTTAGAGCACCTCGAGAAGATACCCTGTTGTCTGATTTGATGTGTTCTGCTCCGTCGGAATAAAACTTCTGTTTCCTGCCTTCCAGTCTCCAGCGCCTGCCTCTTTGTTTGGTAACTTGAGTGGGTATAGAGGCGGTTAACGCTGGGCAACTCTGAAAAATGTCATCGGCCCTACCTTTTTCCACAGTACTACAGTCCAAAGTGTACACTGAGGCTTTAGGACGTCTGCCTAGAACTTCATCAGCTAACACTTCTTCTGCATTTCTGGAAACCATTTTCTCTTTCTCAATTGGACAACCATTTCTAACCTGGGAATTGTAGGCCTGAAACACAATTGTGTACTTGGTTAGAGGAGCACTACATGCATAGTGCTAGGAGTTTGAAGCAGTCCATGTCCTAAAGCCTGACTCGCTGCATGAGTAGATGGATACTGACTGAATGCTTAGAGTAGTATAAGGAGAGACACTAAGTGAATTTATAATTGGTTACGTTTTCCTTCAGTGAATGGATTAATACATGGTGCTGAAAGGGTCACTATAGGATTGCAAGTGCAGTGACAGGGAGTTTGCTGAAGTGTATGGATACTGACTGGGAAATTGTAGGTCTGAAAAACAATTTTGTACTTAGTTAGAGCACTACATGCATATTGCATAGGCGTTTGAAGCAGTCCATGTCCTAAGGTCTCGCTCGCTGCATGAGTACATGGACACTGACTGAATGATTAGAGTAGTATAAGGAGAGACACTCAGTGAATTTATAATTGGTTACGTTTTCCTTCAGTGAATGGATTAATACATGGTGCTGAAAGGGTCACTATAGGATTGCAAGTGCAGTGACAGGGAGTTTGCTGAAGTGTATGGATACTGACTGGGAAATTGTAGGTCTGAAAACAATTTTGTACTTAGTTAGAGCACTACATGCATATTGCATAGGCGTTTGAAGCAGTCCATGTCCTAAGGTCTCGCTCGCTGCATGAGTACATGGACACTGACTGAATGATTAGAGTAGTATAAGGAGAGACACTCAGTGAATTTATAATTGGTTAAGTTTTACTTCAGTGAATGGATTAGTACATGGTGCAGAAAGGGTCACTATAGGATTGCTAGAACAGTGACAGGGTGTTTGCTGCAATGTATGTATACTGACTAGGGAATTGTAGGCCTCAAAAACAAGTATAAAGGTGGTTAGAGCACTACATGCATAGTGCATAGGAGTTTGAAGCAGTCCATGTCCTAAAGCCTGGCTCACTGCATGTGTACATGGATACTGACTAAATGGTTACAGTAGTATAAGGAGAGACACTCAGTGAATTTATAATTAGATAAGTTTTCCTTCAGTGAATGGTTTAATACATGGTGCTGAAAGGGTCACTATATGATTGCAAGAGCAGTGACAGGGTGTTTGCTGAAGTGTATGGATACTGACTGGGGAATTGTAGGCCTGAAACACAATTGTATACTTAGAGCACTACATGCATATTGCATGTAGAATTTAAAGCAGTCCATGCCCTAAGGCTTCGATCGCTGCATGAGTACATGGATACTGACTGAATGATTAAAGTAGTATAAGGAGAGACACTCATTGAATTAATAATTGGTTAAGTTTTCCTTCAGTGAATGGATTAATACATGGTGCTGAAAGGGTCATTGTAGGATTGCAAAAGTAATAACAGTGTTTTGCTGGACTGTATGGATACTGACTGGGGAATTGTAGGCCTGAAACACAATTGTGTACTTGGTTAGAGCACTACATGCTTATTGCCTAGGAGTTCGAAGCAGTCCATGTCCTAAAGCCTGACTCGCTGGATGAGTACATGGATACTGACTGAATGATTAGAGTAGTATGAGGAGATACACTCATTAAATGTATAATTGGTTAAGTTTTCCTTCAGTGAATGCATTAATACATGGTGCTGAAAGGGTCACTATAGGATTGCAAGAGCAGTGACAGGGTGTTTGCTGGACTGTATCGATACTGACTGGGGAATTGTAGGTCTGATACACAATTGTTTACTTGGTTAGAGGAGCACTACGTGCATAGTGCATAGGAGTTTGAAGCAGTCCATGTAATAAAGCCTGACACATTGCATGAGTACGTGGATACTGGCTGAATGATTAGAGTAGTATGAGGAGAGATACTCAATGAATTTATAATTGGTTAAGTTTTCCTTTAGTAAATGGATTAATACATGGTGCTGAAAGGGTCACTACATGATTGCACGAGCAGTGACAGGGTGTTTGCTGAAGTGTATAGATACTGACTGGGGAATTGTAGGCCTGAAACACAATTGTGTACTTAGAGCACTACATGCATATTGCATAGGAGTTTGAAGCAGTCCATGTCCTAAGGCGTCACTCGCTGCTTGAGTACATGGATTCTGACTGAATGATTACAGTAGTACAAGTAGAGACACTGGGTTAATTTATAATTGGTTGAGTTTTACTTCAGGAAATGGATCAGTACATGGTGCTGAAAGGGTCACTAAAGGAGTGCAACAACAGAAATAGTGTGTTAGCAGGATTGTATGGATAATGACTGGGGAATTGAAGGCCTGAAAAAAGTGTGTAGGTAGTTGGAAGACTACATGCATAGTGCATAAGAGTTTGAAGCAGTCCATGTGCTAAGGCCCTGAATTGCTGCCTGAGTACTTGGATATTGACTGAATGATTAGAGTTGTACAAGCTCACATGAAATTACCAAATTCTTCTCTCACAATGGTTCACAAATGCACACAGACTCACAGTGTGATTCTAGACAACCAGCACTATTCACTAGTCTAAAAGAGGTAAGTTGACTGCACACATTCCACATATTTCATTAGTGCACTTTAGAGTACAAGCCGGACATATTTTCAAATACATAAGCAAAGACTGGTTTCAAATTCTACCAAAACTGGTCAACAGGATATGTTTTCAACCAGTTATGTAACCGCAAACACATAAAGTACCCAAATACTTCTCTCAAAATGTTTACCAAATGTACACAGACTCAAAGTGTGATTCTAGACAAGCAAGAATATCCACTGGACTTTATCAAAACACATTTACTTGTCTAGAAGATGTAAGGTGACTGCACACATTTCACATATTTCAGTACTGCATTTTAGTGTGAAAGCCTGGCTCATTTTGCAAATACATAAGCAATTACTATTTTCTAATCCTACCAAAACTTGAGAACAGGATAGGTTTTTAAGCAGTTATATGTCTTCAAAACCATGAAGTACCCAAATGCTTCTGTCACAATGGTTCCCAAATGCACACAGACTCACAGTGTGATTCTAATCAAGCAACAGTTTCCCTTGGACTTTACCAAAAACATTTACTAGTCTGGAAGAGGTAAGATGGCTGCACACATTGCACATATTTTAGAACTGCACTTTACTGTGGAAGCCTAACTCATTTTGCAAATACATCAGCAATGACTGATTTCTAATTCTACCAACACTTGTCAACAGGATAGGGTTTTAAACAGTTATGTATCTGCAAACACATGAAGTACCCAAATGCTTATCTCACAATGGTCCCCAAATGCACACAGCCTCACTTTGTGATTCCAGACAAGCAAAACTATTACTTGGACTTTATCAAAACACATTTACTAGTTTGGAAAAGGTAAAGTGGCTACACACATTCCACATATTTTAGAACTGCAGTTTAGTGTGGAAGACTTACTCATTTTGCAAATACATAAACAATGACTGGCTTCTAATGCTACTAAAACTTTACATCATTACAAGTTTTAAAGCAGTTAGCTGTCAACAAACACATGAAGTTACCAAATGCTTTTCTCACAATGGTTCCCAAATGCACATCACAGACTCATTTTGTGATTCCAGACAAGCAAAACTATCACTTGGACTTCATCAAAACACATTTACTAGTTTGGAAGAGGTAAAGTGGCTTCACACATTACACATATTTTAGAACTGCAGTTTAATGTGGAAGCCTTGCTCATTTTGCAAATACATAAACAATGACTGGCTTCTAATGCTACAACAACTTTGCATCATTACAAGTTTTAAAGCAGTTAGCTGTCAACAAACACATGAAGTTATCAAATGCTTCTCTCACAATGGTTCCAAATGCACATCACATACTCATTTTGTGATTCCAGACAAGCAAAACTATCACTTGGACTTCATCAAAACACATTTACTAGTTTGGAAGAGGTAAAGTGGTTTCACACATTACACATATTTTAGAACTGCAGTTTTATGTGGAAGCCTTGCTCATTTTGCAAATACATAAACAATGACTGGCTTCTAATGCTACAAAAACTTTACATCATTACAAGTTTTAAAGCAGTTAGCTGTCAACAAACACATGACGTTATCAAATGCTTCTCTCACAATGGTTTCCAAATGCACATCACAGACTCATTTTGTGATTCCAGACAAGCAAAACTATCACTTGGACTTCATCAAAACACATTTACTAGTTTGGAAGAGGTAAAGTGGCTTCACACATTACACATATTTTAGAACTGCAGTTTAATGTGGAAGCCTTGCTCATTTTGCAAATACATAAACAATGACTGGCTTCTAATGCTACAAAAACTTTACATCATTACAAGTTTTAACGCAGTTAGCTGTCAACAAACACATGAGGTTACCAAATGCTTCTCTCACAATAGTTCCCAAATGAACACAGTCTCACAGTGTGATTCTAGACAAGCAAGACTACTCCCTGGACTTTACCAGGAGAAACATATTAATCTTATTAAAAACAAAAACACCACATACAACCCGTCACTAATTAATAACTCCCCTTTCAAATTGATTTGTAGATTAAGCAGTATGTCAGTCACACACCAGATTTTCTTATTCAGACTGTACTGCACTGCTATTATCAAAACCAAAAAATGCCAACGTGTCCCTCTCATTAGGCACACATATACATGTAAATATCAAATCACATTGCTTCCCACATTAATTTAAAAGCTAACACACATTTCTATTGGTTACACATTTCAACCCTTTCCATTTGACATAAGTGTGAACCCTACCCCCAATCTGCTTACTGCCTGTTACCATAGTAACAGTTCATGGAACACTCAACTGAGCACACAGGTCACAAGTTCAGCACACAATGTTGCTAATCCAAACAGCAAGTGTGCTTGACTTTTCAAAATCTTACCTTATCCTATGTAATGTTCCTTACAAACAGTTTTTGTAAACTAATAAGAAACATGCTTTTAAAAAACAGAAAAATGCAGCCTATGCTTTAATCTATAATGTTGTCAAACAGCCACTCATTTCTTTTCTTTTTTCAAAGCTTCATCTTATCCACCATTTTAGAAAAATCTTACTTCTCAAACAGCCATTTCACACACAGACACCTGAGTGCATCCAGACCTCCCTTCAAGATGCTTAGAGTGTGGATTGTGGGACACAGCTATATTTTCTGGAGCCAAAGGTATGCAGACAATAGAGACATTGACAAAGACCTAGGTTTGCCAAATGTAGACATTAAATGGATTGGACAGAGAGGGTTAAAGTGGCACCAATTGATGCCATTGGTTACATCCTTTTTGCATCTCCAACACCCTGACCTCATAATTGTGCACTGTGGTGGCAATGACCTAGGAACTTTGACCGAGGTAGGTCTACAAATGCTTATGAAGGACACCTTTAGAGAACTGATGTCACTTTTCCCTCAAACTGCCTTTGTCTATTCTAACATATGCCAAAGGCAGAAATGGAACTGGTCCAATAAATTTTGTCCACAGATTGAGAAAGCTAAGAAACATGTCAATAAATCTGTATCTGCTTTTCTTAGAGATTATAGGATCGGGCCCATATATCACAACAATATGCGTTTCAATATGGATGGCATCTATAGGAGAGATGTGTACATTTTACAGGTGAGGGTAACAGAGTCTTCCTCATCAACTTTAGACTCTGCACAGGTATTTACTTGTTGGTACCAAAATCTCTCAATAAAAACAACAGCTCTTTTTAGAGCCACCCAAGATCTAAACACATAAGCTTGATGTATATCTAAAAAATAATACTATTGTTTTGCTTGGAGTTGCGCACCCAACGCGATAGGAGTCTTGCACCCAACACAAAGGAAATCATGTACCAAACGCGCTGGAGTCACGCACCCTACACTTTAGGAGTCGTGCACCCAACGGGTGCACACCACGGGGCCGCGTTTAGCACCGCTTGGTGCGTGACTCCTAATTTTACAGTAAAAAAAAATATAGTATATAGTACCTATCACTGATTTCTATTCTCCCTGGGAACCCTATCCCCCGGGGCCTATATGCAATGTTCGGGACCGTGGGGGTGGCCCCAATGCCCCCCGGTCCCAGCCGGCTATCCACGTCCTTCGGGAGCCGGCCTTGCTTTTCCACACGGGGAGCTGCTAACATGCAGCTCCCCGGGTGGAAAAGCAATATGGTTTGCATTTTGAAAGAGAGAACAGGTTTCCCTGCTCTCTATTTCAAAATCCAAACCAAGTTTGCTATGGCAGGGCAGGGGTGGGCACCCTGAGACACTGCAGGAGCCAGCCCAGGGTCCTCAACAGCTCCAGGAGGGGGGCCACACGGCACCCCTCCCACAATATACAAAAGCCCTTGGGGGTGGTGGTCCCTGGGGCTAGAGGTAGCCTTTCAGCCCCCCCACCACTTTTTAGAAAGCCCTGGGGGTAGTGGTCCCCGGGCTGGGGGGGCCTTTGAGCCCCCCACCCTTGTATTTTGCTAGGGGGTGGTGGTTCCGCCCCCCAACCATTTATTTTGCAGCCCTGGGGGGGTGGCGGTCCCTGGGGCTGGAGGGCTCCTCCGTGCCCCCCATAAAATTTAATATTTTTTCCCCGGCATTTGGCCCCCCGGGGGCTAAGTATTAAGCCAGTGCTTCATTGTTTTTTTTACAGCAGTATCTGCGCACCCTGCATGTATTTTGCTGTTTAAAAAAAAATAATCTTTGGCATTGCTTCTTGTTTCATTTCAGCACCTAACTGTAATGCCACTTAAACCTTTGTTTTTTTAATTACATTTCTAGTGTTGCCAGCCCAGCACCCAACACTTTGTGGGTAGCCAACTCCTGCTGCACAGATAATTTGACTACAAAAATAATACTAAATTAAAATTAGGGTGCTGTTAAGTGACTGAGATGAAGGGTATGGTAAGTAAATAGACGTGGATAGGAGATGTAGCACTAATGCAGATGTCTCTCTACCTGTTTATAGCTACTTACATTAGACCTCAAATTGCTAAAAACTCATACCTCTTCTCACATTTTAACCTTCTGGCTTCATACCTGTATTAACATCTCAATGCTCATTTACTTCCACATGTTCCTCAATACAGGTTTAAAATCCAACATCAAATCGTGTTCAGAAGTGCCTTACTTTTCTCTTGAATGCAAAACAATATCACTCTAGTTGTTCATTACAACTCTATGGAATAGATACAGTTGATCACTAAGGAGTTCATTGAAAGACTACTGCTGGAATTGGAAGTGCATGTTTCTCTCTGCTTATCAGATTGTTTTACTGTCCTGGATGAAGACAATAATTGAGAACTCAGAGAAAATGTATTCTGATTTTTAGCTTTGTAGATCACTAAACATGAGGTCTATGACTAAAAGAAACTCCGCATTGTATTAATTTACTGCAGTATCATCTGTAGGAAGTGCTTTTGTCACTGCTTTGATTCCATTAAGATGGAGTTTGGTGTGCCACACTATTTACATAAATACAGACTGTTAGACCATCTAGTCTCTTTCCAGCAACATGTCACTTAACAGATGGATAACCTATATCTTGGAATATCCGTATGTCTTAAATTGTTGTAACCCTCTCAGATTTATCATAGGTCTCCACCCTTTATCCCTTTTCCACTAGAAAAAGGGTAGTGATGTAACACATCCTGTCCTCTTCTACTTCCACTATTACAGTGTTAGTTAACATCTCAAGCACTTCTTGTGTTAAAATGTCCTCTAAATCTTTCTGGAAACTCAACCCTCTTGGTTCCTTCTCCTGATGGAGTTCCGTATCCAAATCTATGAAATAACATTTTATCGTTGAAATGACTCATGGATCGTCTGTTATTAACACACGCAAAGAATGTAGGGGTAGGAGGGAAATAAAGGCCCCCCCCTCGACCTCCCAACAATAACGTTATAAACACAAAAGGAAGAGGGGGTCGTGCTAGGAGACTAGAGGACTAGAGTGCTGACTCTGTCCTCCATCGTTAATATGGAAGGAAGAAATAGTGGCAGTACGGACAGTTCCCAATGTAAAAAGTTAACAATTTTATTGCTGCAAAAGGGGTCTTTGCAAGTATTATTAGGGCGACTTAGCATGAAACTCTCTTAACCCCCCAACCATCATACGTATCTACCATCCAATAGCGGGTCCGGGCCACAGTATCCAAAGGGTGTTAGTTGTTTATCCACCCCTCCCACTGCTCTCAGTCACGTATGGGGGATATTGGTACAGCGTCTGCCAATCAAAAATGCTGAATTGATAGAAACTAAGTCAGAGTGAGTCTTATTCTAATCTAACCTAAGTTTACCGAGGGGACTACCCCATGTTGTATAACCTGTAGGGAACTGGGGAACCATTTAAAAACCTTTCCTATTCCCAAGGAGTTGTGGGTCCTTCAGTTGGTCACACTTAATTGTCCCAGTCATAATGAACTGTAGCCAATGGGTTGGGGTGGTCCCCTCGCTAAACTTAGTTTAGATTAGGATAAGACTCACTCTGACCTAGTTGGGAGGGGTGGATAGACACTAACACCCTTTGGATACCATGACCACCACTATTCCTTACTTCTATAATAAAGATGGAGAACAGAGTCAGCACTCTAGTCCTCTAACCTCCTAGATGATGCCCAGCGTGCTCTATGTACTTCGGCGTACTTCCGCATGCCACACCACGGGTGCGTATCCGCACACAGCTGCGGGAGGTATACTAGCTCCATAGGCAGCACGGCTCTGTGTATCTCCACAGCGCCGGGAGGGACAAAAAGTCCAGAGATAGCTACCCTAGATGAAGAAAGTAAGTCAGAGTTTTCTTGCTCCAGGTGTAGACGACAGGAAGGATTTAGTCCCGCGCTCTTCCGGAGTAAGTTGACGAGTTTTGCTCCAAAGCCTGTGTTTGTTGGTCACAGGGTGTCAGTGTCTTTGTCAGGTCTTTCTCAATATCGACTGTGGGAGTGCCATTGATTTGAGATTGAGCTTCTCAAGTGTAGTTGGTTTATCCACTCATACACATCCACACTTTTTACACGTTGCTAATGTAGAAACGAGTTCGGATTTATGCTCTTCTTTGTTCTTTACGTTACTGTCCCGCAGAGTGTGACAATAGGGAGCTGTCCTCTCTCCCCCACCATTTCAAGTTTTCCATAATAAGGAACTCAGTAAGATCGACCAAGCCAATGTTAGTGTTTGTCTCTCCTGACATGGATGCCTGATTTTTAACGCCTTGACTTGTCAAATTGGGTTAGATAAGACATGAGTGCTCTCTGGGCCTTTTTAGTGGGACTTATAAAGCTACTTGCTACACCATAGGGCTATATAGATATTTAGTGATGGTCTGATAAGTGAAGGACTGGGCTATTCTAAGGCCCAGCGGTGCCAGGGAACAACACCTGAAACCTTCGTGGGTTACCTGTTCCGGCGTACAAATGACAGAGACACGGGACACTTCCTTCGGCGTCAAAGATCGAGGTTTATTTACTGCAGGGAACACAGAAGTCACAAGAAGTACAACGCATGTAGGTTCTAGGAGACTGCTTCAAATTGCAACAGTGGATCGCTCCTTTTATACATATTTCCGTCATAGCACAACATGACGAACAAAAGGTTACAACTCAGTTCCCACAGTAAACTTCAAAAGGGTTACTTTCATGTATTCAGGGTCCCGGAACATAATTACAGTAGCATCGCCGGTTCCCAACTGTAAAAGTACATTATCCCACCATTAAGTACATTCCAGTCTGGCTGTAAACGAGTTTAAGAAAGAGTCAGAAACAGGTGCAAGGGAAGACAAAGATAGACAACAGATTGAAAAGAGTGTAGGGGGGCGATATCGGAAACACGATTGCAGGATCAAAGGAGTCGTGCCTAATGAGTGCACGGCTGAAACAATAGACCGGCACGGCAAGATGAGCCTCGAGTGGGGCCATCTGCCTTTGCAGTATCATCCCCCTCATCCTAAGGACACCCTCAATGGAACACGTGTCTTCTGCAAGAGTTTGGGAATCCCAGGGTCACGAAGCGGACAGTGTCCGTTCGCTGGCTACTTGAGGGCAAGAGACAAAATGGATGCCGTATCTAAAATGGAACCCGTGGGTTCAGATGAAGAAACCCACGAATAAGACAAACGGTTCAGGCCAGCGTAGCGAAAAACGCGTACACCCACTAAACTCGTCATTTGCGGTTCATAGATACCAAACTCATCCATATTCGAACGAGTCGAAAACACCACTTATAATTGTCACAGAACCTCAGACGCTCCTTTTGCCCTCATGTAGGCAAGCACTAGTCGATATCAGAATCGATCTTGATATTCATCAGATCATTCAGATGTTGCTGCAACATCATTCTATCCATCAATGCTTCCTTGGTAACAGATGGCCGTCTTATACACGTCGTAGCACAAAGGCCACATAAGGCAGGACCACACTGTACGCAAAGACAACACGTGAACAGAAATGCTACAACAACCCCAATGATCATCAGAATCTTCCAACCCCACGTCGACATAAGGCCCCAAAACCATCCTAGTAGCGTCCAATCACCTACGTCCACGTGTATGGACTCGGAGATCTTGTGCAACTTCGAGATGGCTTGATAGACAGTTGGAGCGTTATCAGGGATGAAAATGCAGCAACTCGAATGGATCACCTTACATACACCACCTCTATCTGCAAGAACAACGTCTAAAACCATACGGTTTTGTAACGTCATAAGCCTATCCGCCTGAAGCTCTACTGTCAAATTACCAAGAGCACTTGCAGTTATATTAGCAGTCGATTCCACCACACGAGTCAACTGTCTCAGGTTCCTACTATTGATCATAGGTCCCCAAAACGGCAGGAAACCCTTAAAGAAGTCTCCTGCTTCTTGACCGGCAGTATCCTCTTCGCTAATAACAACTCTCACAACTCTAGTCTTGTGATAGTCCGACCCAACTGTGAAGGTCGGCGGCAACAGATTCGCAATATAACAGGTGCCCGAGAAATCACGAGGCAACCATGTATATGCGCGGTCGTAACATACAAAGTATGTACCCTTGGCAGTCAGAAGAACAGGGGAAGAGAGCGTTGGTAAAACATACATTTCAGTGCAAGCACTCCTCCCAAGCTGAGCTCGTGGACTTCGGCCAAGACCTTTCAAGCAGAAATTACCGAGATGGGGTACGATCCAGATCGGAGACGAGCTTTTAAGCTGTCTGTCACCCACTGACATGCTATACTCAGCCTCACTCAGATCCCTGTATGCTCGCACCTCTTCCTCTGGGATAAGCGATGCGTCAAAAATATCTCTATCTAAGTCAGCAATCGCTCTTGCCAAAGGCTTGTGGTACGGGCCAGGACCATGATCTGCAGTGCGTGGCTCTCGATGGGGGTAGGAATCTAGTGCGCTACGAAACATAGTTTGAAATGCTCGAGCTGACCCCTGGGAACTATAAGGAAGGACCAAATACGGAATTCCCCTATCCATGGTATGTGGCATTAAACCACACACCCAACAGTTAGTAGTGTTCATCACCAACTGATGTTGATGAAGAAGCTGGACAAAGGAGTTATTCATGAATTCCGCACGTCTAATCTGTTTATGTTGGGGCAGAGGATGAAAGGAATGTGGAGAAACAGTGGGAATAGATTTCGGTTCAGAAGAAGAAGTAGGTAAAGCAGAAGGCAATAACGACTGTAGTCCAAAATACACTCCACCCACCAATAACATGGAAACAGTCAAGAACAGCAGAACACCTGAAACAGAAAGCATTTAGTTCATACAACCCTGTGTAGTGTCGATCTTTGAGCTAAAGTCTTCTCCACTTCCGACAACTTTGAGAATTCCATCCTCTAAAAACCGTCCGCAACGTTCTTGACGCACTTCGTTCTGAGTAGCGATTATCAATTCCCAGGAGTTCCCAGGAATCGACAAAAGTACCGACCTAGTGTCAGAAACATGCTAAACATAAGGAAGTACCCGCACGGCCCTACGGTCAACCCGGATGTAAGGTTTTCTTTAATCAAACATTCAATTTGAATGCTAATCTCCTAGCTGTGGAAAAAAAAAACATACGTGGAAAAGAACTCAAGAATTAATAGAAGATGCACTTGTTCATAATGTTCAATAAGGGGGGTAATATGAATTCAAAAAGGGGCAAAAACAAAAAATGTTTTATTAGTCTTTGTTGTGAGAACGAAGAAAATATTTGCTTCTTCCAGGACAAGTCTGCTCTTCAAATAATTGTTCAGGTTGCGGAACATCGTCCTGTCGATCAGATGAGAGTTCAAGCCTCGAGTTCTCCAATGGCAAAGGTTCAACAAATGTATCTGACTGCAATGAAGTGTCTCCTACAAGTTGAGCATCACTGAACGGCACAAATTTTATTGGGGTCTCGGTCTCCGTTGCTGCAATTCCTGTCCTCACCCAAGAATCTGCTGGTAAAGGAATAGGCACCTTTTTGGTGTGGGTGGCATGCACCCAATTTTTCCGGCCTTCCAGACGAACTGCAGTCCTTGTGGCTAAGAGGACTTGGAATGGACCAACGAATCTCGGCTCCAAATTGCGCTTCCTGCCGAAGTTGCGGGTGACCACCCAGTCACCCGGTTGGAGCCGATGTCCAGGACCCTCTGACTGTGCCGGCAGTGCTTCAAAAACCTGTTGATGAATTAACCTCAGTTTAGCAGTCAGATCATGAAGATAATCAATTAACATTGGGTACTCAAGACTATCAAAGGCCCTAGGCCTCGGGACTCCCCAAATGTTCGCAGGACGGCCGAACACAATCTCATATGGGCTAAGCCCTACTCGAGAGTCTACAGTCGCCCTGGTCGACAAGAGAGCCAGAGGCAAGGCATCAGGCCATGACAAACCAGTCGTAGCTTGAATTTTAGCAAGTTTCAGTTTCAGAGTACCATTGTACCCTTCAACTAAACCTGCTGACTGGGGATGGTTGGCACTATGGAATTTTTGTCGAATTCCAAGGCCCTTACACACACTCTGCATCACACTCCCCACAAACTCACTTCCATTATCTGACCATACAATCCGTGGCATTCCATACCGAGGAAAGTATTCCTTCAGTAGGACCTTTGCTGTGGACAAGGCAGTATTATCTTTGAGAGGATAAGCCTCGATCCATCTGGAGAATGTGCAAACCACAACTAAAACGTACTTCCGATTATTACATCTCTCCATATGGATGAAATCCAGTTGGATAACCTCAAAGGGACATGTAGAAGGAGCAAAATGGCCAGGTGGAGTGGGAGTGCCCTTGCCAGGATTGTACATCATGCATACCATACAATTCTTAACCACTCTCTCAGCACACTTAGCAATACCCTCATTCTTCCATACAGGGGATAGCAACTTGCAGATACCTTTGGTGCTAATATGTGACAAGCCGTGAGCCATAGTCACAACGGCTAGCACATATGCATCCGGCAACATCCATCTCTGATTTTCCGACAAATCAATCCAACATCCATGCGCATCTAACTTTCCTGTGCTTTCTTTCCACTTAGTCTTAGTCAGTTTCGGTGGCCTCATTCTGAATCGCTTTCACGCTCTCAACAGTGTCCTCACACATTCCAGTCTCTACCGGCCACCTTACTGAACTCGTAACGTACATTCGGGTTGCAAGGTTCTTAGCTGTCTCTTTAGCAATCTCATCCGCAAACGCATTACCACGACCAACATCATCCGTCACCTTTCGGTGCGCGCTGCATTTAATAATCGCCACCTGCTTAGGCAATGTAAGTGCGTCCAAAAGATCGTTCACGAGCTGCCCGTGTTGGATCTTCGTGCCATGCGATGTCATAAATCCTCTTTCTTTCCACATTCGACCAAAGCTATGTGCAACGCCAAATGCATATTGACTATCAGTAAACACATTCACTCGCTTTCCCTTCGACAAAACACACTCTCTCGTCAACGCAATCAACTCTGCCGCCTGCGCGGAATTCTGACTCAATCTTGCAGTTTCCACAACCGTACTCAGCGTCACTATAGCATACGCAGTCATTACATCACCCTTCGGCAACTTAAAACACGAACCATCAACATACAAAGTACCATCGGGATCTGCCAATGGAGTGTTTTTTAGGTCAACACGACCCTTCGTTTCTTCCTCAGTTCGCAAATAACAATCATGTGGTGGTACATCATCTGATTCCATATGAGTTGGCAACAACGTCGCCGGGTTTAGTACATTACAGCGCTTTATTTGTATGTGACTTGCCAAAAGCGTCAACTCATAACCGGACAACCTTGCGCTCGTCAAGTGTTGGGTTTTTGTACGATTTAAAAGAGTGTCAACTGCATGCGGAACCATCACCGTAAGCATATTATCCATGACCAATCCTGCAGATTGTCGGATGGACACCGGGGCCGCCGCTGTCGCTCTTAAACAACTCGGCAACGCTCTAGCTACTGGGTCCAAGGTCGAGGAAAAATATGCACATGGACGCTGCTTACCACCAAATTGCTGCGTCAAGACACTCAACGCACAACCCTCTCTCTCGTGAACGTATAGTGTAAACGGCTTGCTGTAATCAGGAGTACCTAACACAGGAGCCAAACACAACGCATCACGCAATTCAGAAAAACTTTTCTGACACTCTTCAGTCCATGGCAAAGGAGTTGGAACATCCTTGCATGTGAGGGCTACCAATGGTTTCGCTAGCAATGAAAAATTTGGAATCCATTGCCTGCAGTATGACGTGATACCTAGAAAGGCACGCACATCTCTCTGAGTTGTTGGCACAGTCATTCGAGCGATCGCTGCAATTCTCTCTGGGGTCAACCTTCTTCCCTCCTTTGACAATAAGTGACCTAGATAGGTTACTTCTTGACAACAATATTGCAGTTTGGAAGGTGACACCTTGTGATGTAAGTCACAGAGATGCTGTAACAGCGATACTGTAGCAGTTTTGCAAATCTCTTTAGTATCAGCAGCCACGAGCAAGTCATCAACATACTGGATCAGAGCCGCACCAGCCGGTAACACAAACGCATCAAGTTGACTCTTCAGGGCTTGGCTGTATATCGATGGACTCTCACAGTAGCCCTGAGGAGCGCGTTTAAACCTGAAGCTGCGACCACCTAATGAGAAGCCGAATAGATCTCTGCTTTCCTCAGCAATCGGAATGCTAAAGAAAGCATTCTTCAGATCGATCACTGAGAACCAAGAAGCAGTGGCTGGAATCAGAGTCAGTAAAGCCGTAATGTCAGGCACCACAGGAAATTGTGGAATCACAATTTTGTTCACTTCCCGTAAATCAATGACGAAACGATACACAGGAGGCTTAGATGGATCAGTTCGTTTCAAAATAGGTAACACAGGACTATTACACACATTTCCCCGAGTTTCCTCAATAACATCTTTCTTGATCAAGTCATAGATGATCGCCAACAACGCTCGTTCACCATCGAGAGAGATACGATACTGGGGAATACGTGGCAATCGTACATTCGATTTCAATTGAACAACATAAGGTGATATGTCCAGCAGGCCCACATCATTGGGACCTGTTGCCCACAAAGACTTAGGAAGAGAACTTAATTCCGGTGGGAGCTTATCAGTTGACAAATACATAGGAGAGATCACTCTCTGACCCAAAGTAAGCTCCACTCCCGCAGGAGAACAGTACAGGGTCGCATATAACCGTTTCAGCAAATCCAGGCCCAAAAGATTCTCACCACAACCAGTAGTCAAAATCAAAGGAGCTTGTAGCTCACAAGGCCCAATTGTGAGGAGCAAAGGGCAAGAAACCGGATTGCTAACGGGGGCGCCAGAGAATCCAACGGAAACATTCGTTAAGCCAGACAAAAGTGCGCCAGGGAGTTTCGAATGCATGATGGAACTTTTCGCTGCACCAGTGTCCAACAGAAAAGGCTCAACTACGCCCGATGTGGCAACTGCGACGTAAGGCCCTCTCTGATCAACCGGAACTGATACTACTCCCTCTCTTTGTCTGTGGCTGTCCTAGTAATTACCGTCATCAATATCATGCTCGACGTAACAGTCATCCACATGATACTGTGCAGATCTACCTAACGATGAACCACGCTGATCAAAGCAATTATTTGAATCTGATGAATTATTAGAACGCTCATTTTGATTTTGAGTAACACCACGACCTTTACCACGTGAAGCCTGTTGAGGACCACTACGACCTCCTCGAGCCGAGCCACCATTATTTCGGTCGCGCAAAACCGGACAATCAAACTTCAAATGACCCTCACCTCTACAGTATGCACATTGATTATATCCGAGCATAGATCTCGGCGTGGAAGAGTCATTGTACGACTGCAACCTAGAGGACTGCGATTGCGATCTATTCTGCTGCCGAGAGTCATTCTGATTCGAGCGTGGAGGATACGCTTGCTGCAACAAACCTTTCGTTTTGAGATCCTTTGTTTTCTTATCCGCACGATCATTTTCCTCCTTTTCCCTATTTTCGTAATATTGAGCCGTGGCTAATATCTGAGCAGAGGTAGAAACAGCCCACGAACTTTCGGAATTTTTCAATTTTTTGCTAAGGTCAGGCAACAAATTCGATACAAATTTATCAACGAACAATCGCTGACCTCCCACAGTACTCATATCCTGACCACTATGATCAATGAATGCCTCCTCAAATCTCGTAAAGAAATCGGAGACACTCTCGTCCTTCTTTTGCTTGCACGCAGACAGTTTATCCCAATTAACTCTCATTGCTGGCATAAGTGTCTTCATAAGTGTAATAATCCTCTGGGGCAAATTCTCAATAAGATGTTCAGGCTTAGCCTCACCAACTTGTCGTCCGTCGGCCGCCACAAGAGCAGCCCAATCACCGCTCAACTCGGCTACATGATTCTCTTGACGGATTTTTGCCCAAATTGGTTGAGGTACTACGTTACCGAACAACATGTCGATATCGGCAAGGTTCATAATAGTAGCATCCACTAATTGGGATAACTCCTTATAATAACCAGCCGGATTTTTGCGGGGGTCAGGTAAAGTTTGTTTCACCTGCAAAACTTCCGATCGCTTCCATGGGAGGTGTATCCAAACTCTCTGGAAGTGTGGCGGAACAATAGGAACGGCAGTAGCATCACCTGGCATCCAAACTGGAGGAACTTCTCGCATGGGATACTGACCAGGTGTTGCCATCCACTCCTCAGTTTCATCCTTAAACAGTGCTCGAGGGAGTACAGTAGGCCGAAAGGATAGAAGATGTTCTACAGCACGTCGAACATTACTACCCACAATCATACCACTCGAAAACTGATGCTGAAGTTCAGTCACTTCGGGCAGCAAATTATCTACCTCATCATTATCCATCACTTCTCGTAAACATTTACACATTTCCTCAAACACAAATCTCTGTGTGGGCTCATTAAATTGGGAGAAGGTCTCAAAAATTATGCGCGGGGTATTTTTAACGGGATACCTAATCCAATTACGCGCCATTTTTATTAACGTATCACTCTCCCTACCACCAGGGATTTGACTTCGACGTTGAGGGACATCGGAAACATCGGACCCAAGGATAGGTCCAAATGGAGAGTAAAGATTAGCAACAGCATTAGGTATGCGACTACGAACAGACGGAGAAGAGGAGAGAAGTACAGGAGCAACAACATGGGGGCTAAACACAGGAGCAGTAGGAGTAGCCAAAAGAGCAGAAGTGGCGGGAACAGTAGACTGAGAAGGTATAGGCAGTGGAGCAGTGGGAACAGGAGCAGGTAAGGGAATAGGAACGACTTGGGGAACAAGAGGATTCGGAAGAACAGGACCAGCGACAGGCTGTGATAATTAAACAAAGAGAATCCTACTTCCAGTGTACACCACAGGGTGGGGGACACTCAGTGTTGTGTAAAATAGGAATCCTATCTTTTTACTCTACCTCCCCCCGTTGTTATTCCAGCGACAGGCTGCCGGAACGACAGGTTGAGGAACAGGAGGAACCACAGGGGCTGTAGTATCCTGTGCGTATGGAGGTGGTGACTTCAGTAGGTAGGACAACAAAGGGTCCTCTACTGCTTCCTCTCCCTTCTTATCAGTACTCGACGGTAAAACGGGATAACACTTATCCACCGCCATACGTTGTAGTCTATCAAAAACTTCCTTTTCCTTCTCTTCTTTGTCTCGCTGAAACTGCTCTGCATTTCTCATCGTCGTAACAATACCTTCCCTCTTATTTCTCTTAAGCTGTTTGATTTCTTTCTGCTTGGCCTCTTTACGCCATAACCGAAAGGAATCAAACATGGCCGGCCTAGACTTCTTTTTGAACAATTTTGCTTCTAGATTATCCAAAATTGCTGTTTCGAAACTACCATGAGGTGCCCAACTAAGGACACCGTCATCTTTAGTGTAGCGGATCCAATAATCATTATATGCGATAGGACCCACTCCATGTCGACTATATAGTTCACAGACCGGAGTTCCAACTGGAGGTATCGGACATGAGTCCTCCAATCGGGAATCCGCACCACAACTTTTAAAGCAACTAAACAAAGTACTACGGCCAGGCATCGTGCACACTAACCGAGTTTCACAAACTTCAAGGGTTATCGGATTACGATGTCCTCGCAAAAATGCAAAACCCTCGGTTTTTGGCAATTGCAATCGCCAAATAAAACCCAACAACTAAGAACCAACAACTAAGAACCACAAATGCAATGGAACCATGCAAACAACCAAGCACCAACAACAACCAAGGACTCTGGGAGCGACCCACAAATACTTAACTGAAAGAGCAATGGCGTCACCAGGAAGGCCCATCTATCGTCTCGCTGTACAAAGGACTACGCCAGGCGCCAAAACAGGTCGACAGTCAGGGCATCAGTCCGTCGCAGCCGTCAGGAGGCGGGGATCTTCGCGGGAAAAGTCTTCGGGCCACTTATTTCGACAACAGGATCGATGAAGCGGGGTGCACCTTCCCTCGGAGATTTCACACGAAGCTCCTCACGATCGTCGGGCTTTGGACCGGTACCGCTGATGTCGCCCCACGACGGGCGCCAACTGAAGGACTGGGCTATTCTAAGGCCCAGCGGTGCCAGGGAACAACACCTGAAACCTTCGTGGGTTACCTGTTCCGGCGTACAAATGACAGAGACACGGGATACTTCCTTCGGCGTCAAAGATCGAGGTTTATTTACTGCAGGGAACACAGAAGTCACAAGAAGTACAACGCATGTAGGTTCTAGGAGACTGCTTCAAATTGCAACAGTGGATCGCTCCTTTTATACATATTTCCGTCATAGCACAACATGGCAAACAAAAGGTTACAACTCAGTTCCCACAGTAAACTTCAAAAGGGTTACTTTCACGTATTCAGGGTCCCGGAACATAATTACAGTAGCATCGCCGGTTCCCAACTGTAAAAGTACATTATCCCACCATTAAGTACATTCCAGTCTGGCTGGAAACGAGTTTAAGAAAGAGTCAGAAACAGGTGCAAGGGAAGACAAAGATAGACAACAGATTGAAAAGAGTGTAGGGGGGCGATATCGGAAACACGATTGCAGGATCAAAGGAGTCGTGCCTAATAAATGCACGGCTGAAACAATAGACAGGCACGGCAAGATGAGCCGGGAGCGGGGCCATCTGCCTTTGCAGTATCATCCCCCTCATCATAAGGACACCCTCAATGGAACACGTGTCTTCCGCAAGAGTTTGGGAATCCCAGGGTCACGAAGCGGACAGTGTCCATTCGCTGGCTACTTGAGGGCAAGAGACAAAATGGATGCCGTATCTAAAATGGAACCCGTGGGTTCAGATGAAGAAACCCACGAATAAGACAAACGGTTCAGGCCAGCGTAGCGAAAAACGCGTACACCCACTAAACTCGTCATTTGCGATTCATAGATACCAAACTCGTTCATATTCGAACGAGTCGAAAACACCACTTATAATTGTCACAGAACCTCATAAGGTGGTGGACATTCACATAATGTTCGTGCCTTGTGAGGGGGTTGTGAGACACCAATTGTTGTACGTTGTGTGACATATATGTGTTTGTGTTTTCACTGGGAGCACAACACTATTACTACAATCTGTCTTTATTGATTTTTATTCCAGGTTCCCCACGGAAATCAGTCTGACACAATTTGTTCAGAGAAAGGTTACCTACACTGTACCCCTGGATAAAAGAGGTAGGTCTAGAACCCAAGGGATCATCTTTTTTTGTGAGTCCTGATGAAAGTCGGGGTACTTTTTATCATTTCTTGCTGAGACATGTTGACAATATAGCAGAATGGAGGGGTAGAAGACTCATAACAGCCTTTCATACCACCATCCATTGGTCATCTATTTGACCCTTTCAATCTGACACAATTTGTTGGGAGAAATTACTGGTCACCTATTTGACCCTTTTTAATCTGGGCAAGGAATCCATAAATTAAAATTGGGATTGAGGATATCCTGCACCCAATTTTAACTACTATTTCTGCACCTTTTCACTTGTTATTATATATTTTGTGTTGTATTGTCTTCCCCTACCTATTGCTTCACCTCCAGCTTTGGCTAGCTCAGAGGTGTTTTAGCAGCCCTATGATTAAGCATGACACAGGAAACTGTGTGAGGGCAGTTTTAGCACCTTTGGTGGTCTCCCTGACTCTGGATCACAACATTATGCTCTTGAGACATTCCTTTCTTCCCTTTCTAATGGACTTCGTAGCCATAACTTAATATAGTTAGCCATATGACCTAAGGGCCACCATTCCTTACTAGGATGTTTTATTTCCCTTGGATCGAATAGTTTTTCACCCATGGGATCCAACACCATGGTTTTCCGATATCTCTTCTCCTTGGGTTCTCATCCAAACCATTGTCCAGATCCTTATCATTCAAGTCCAGTACGTATTCAACATAATCATGACTGTTGCTTAGCAACGAACAGCTGACTGGGGAACATGTGACTACACATTAGTGTCCAAGGGTACAACAAGCTTAACCATCTTTGAAGGTTGCGTGATTCTATACACACTGAGCCCTTGCATGCGATGCGTCAGCCTCAAGCAATATGGCGGCGCATCGCAGTAGAGTGTTCCAGTGATCTCTGCACTCAGGGGGCAGCCGCAGCAGATCCAGGACAGCTCTGTGACAGACAACAGCCAAGTAAGCTTGTTTCTCTAAAATTATTTATATTGCTTCAAATCTACAGGTATGACTATTAATTTTAATGTAGAAAACAAATCTAAATAAGGTCTGTAGAAATTTCTAATCAAAACTAAACCCTCAAATCCTGAAGCAACCAACAAAAGAGGAAGATCATGGGAGTCATAGGCATGTAAATGGACTTGAGAGTTCTATTATACTATGTGATGTAGTTGTGTTGTGTTATTGGAACTTTTAATGGTTACTTCTCAGAAGGTGGCGAATAAAATATGCACGCATAATGCTAGTTCCCTGTCTTGCCATAAAAACATCTGGCAGACTGCTGATGTTGTTGATAGCACGTTTTACTCAGAATATAAGTGTTTTGTCGGAATCACTGACATAATATCAAAATTCAAAAAATCGATATACAAATATATTGAGTAAAAAATATCGATAACTAAAATATTGATGTTGCATACTTATTTATAAAAATACAATAATATCGATACTACAATATCGTAATTCAAATATATCGACAACACAAAAATCGCAAACACAAATAGCGTAATACAAAATATTGAAGGTTATAAATATAGGACATGTCCAAAATATCGAAAACAAAAATATAGACATCAATATTATTGTCATTAACAAAATATCGACAACTCTAAAACACATTAAAACTACTATTTTTAACACTATCATTGTAATAACATATATACACATGTCACATTAAAGTTATGTACAAACATGCATAACAAAATGAATACAACATAAATAAAAAAAACAACTATAAAAACAAAAATATTTACAAACAAATATAGTCAACATCAAGAGTTAAAATATATTTTATACCTTTTTTAAACAAAATACATTCTGAATCTCCTTCCACAAATAATAAAAAAAGTCTCTACTTTGCCAAAGTACATACAAGGAAAACAATTACCAAACTAAAAAAAATTCAAATAAACCAATAGAAACACAGAAAAAGAATATTGACTAATAACATAAAACAACTACTTAAATACTCACTATATATAGAACTAAACTGAAAACTATTATACCTTCAACCAAAAATTCAGGAAGGAGAAACTCTGCCGGATTTTCAACACTCTCAAAGACTCCTCTAAAATAAAGCCTACTACAAATAACAACAAGTAAGTAAATAAGCATTTCTAAATAAACTGTTAAGTTAAATGGTAACATAGATTTAAATTTCTTACTAAAAATGCTAACTTATATATTTTATCTCTTTAAATTTCCACAACTGATATAACTAGAAAAACAAGAGGAACATTGTCAACTTGCAAAAACAGCTATCTGCAAAAGTAAGTATACTTTAAAAATATTTTATTTAATCTAACTAAAAGAAAACTAAACACCTAAAATGTCCTGACCATTATAACAACTCTATTTAGACTTTTAACTTGCCACCACCACATATAAATGATAATCATAGAATAAAATATACTTTACTTTCTTTCCACAGACCACTTAAAAAAGAACAGCAATCACCAAACAAGGACACATCTACATTCAACTTCAACTAAATAGCAGTTGGTAAGTATATAAGAAAACTGCATTTGTTATTATTCATGCATAATGTATAACATTGTTTTACATATACTTTTATATAATTTTTTTCTAAAATGTTAACACTTGTAAAAGGTTTATAAAATAAAAGTAAAACATTATTGAAAGTATACTGTGTCCTAAAAAACGCCACCACCACATATAAATGAAAAACATAGATTAAAATATACTTTACTTTCTTTTCACACACCACTTAAAAAAGAACTGCATTCACCGAACAAGGAAACATCTACATTCAACTTCAACTAAATAATAGTTGGTAAGTATATAATAAAACTGCATTTGTTATTATTCATGCATAATATATAACATTGTTTTACATATCATTTTATACATATTTTTTCTAGACTTCGCTACTCCACAATGACTGAAGATGCACAATTTATTACATCTCAGAAAGGGAAATTTTTATTGTACTATATGGGGTATGTTCACACCAAAGAAAAGCAAACAGGGCTTAAAGTAAGCTGGAAATGTTCAAAGTATTACTCAAACAAATGTTATGGGCCTTCGACGACCAGGGAAACAAGTGTAATACATACAAGTGAGCACAACCATCCACCAAATATCTCTAAAATGGAAGTGGGATCAACTCTAGAAAACATTAAAGAATTAGGTAGCACCTCAGAACTGCCTACAAGTGTTATACTTAAAGAACTATTACCTAGAATACCTAGAGAAGCAAGAGGTCAATTACCAACAATAACTTCTATTAAAAGAACAATAGCTAGAACAAACAAATCTACAAGACCAGCAATACCTACACCTAAAACGTTTCAAGATGTTATATTTCCCCCAGAACTTAGTATAACACATAATTATGAACTTTTATCTTCTATGACAACCAAAATAAAGATGAAAGGGTTATTACGTTTGCTTCATCAAACAATATAAGTAAACTTAAAGAAAACCAAATATGGATGATGGGTGGCACTTTTAGCATATGCCCTAAGCCATTCTATCAACTGTACACTATTCATGGGAAATACTATAACACTTGCATTCCATTTATATATTGTTTGTTACCAAACAAACAAACTGCAACATACGTAGAAATGTTGACTAAAATAAAGCAAGAAACAAACAACTTCTTCACCCAAAATATAGTGATAGACTTTGAACAAGCCATGATAAACTCTAACCTCAAATTATACCCTCACAAATCTGTACAAGGATGCTACTTCAATTTCAACCAATGTTTGTGGAGACATTTACAGATATCTGCACTTTGGAGCACATTAGGATGGCGGGTGGACAAAGTCCGCCCGCCATCCTATTGCGAAATGGGACCACCCGCCATAAGGGCAGGAGTCCCTTGGGGGCCATTAGGATGCACCCGCTACAGTGGCAGGCGCATCCTGCATTCCTGTCATTGTGGTGGGCGGTACACTCAGCACCGCCTGCCACAATGCCAGGAAGGCATGTAGTGCACTTCCTTGCCTAACATGGCAGGCACCGTGGGGTGTCTGCCGTGTTGTACATGGAACTGCACGCCCATGTGCACTCCCCATCCCCCAGAATCCCTGGGGGCGCGCTACAGGCCCCTAATGTCAAAAACTGCCAAGGCATGTCCCCGCCTGCATTAAAGTAATGATGGCGGTGTCTACCAGACACCGCCACCATATAAACTGCTTTTCCACCCGGTAGGCAATCGGGCAGACGTCTTCCCATCTGCTAGGGTCCCCCCGCCATGGTAATGTGGCAGGGGGAAATTAGTAGCGGGCGGAGGTTTTTGGCTGGCAGATCGCCCGTTATCATAATGCGCCCCTTAGTGTGGAATATGCAACAAATATTACTTTTGCATATCAAATTAAACACCTAATAGCCCTGGCCTATGTGCCAGTCACAGATATGGCTGAGCACTATACCATTTTGCTAGAAAGTCCATTCTGCCACGAAAATGAACAAAAATGAGCTTCCCATCATGGTTATTTTGAGGATACCTGGGTGGGGAGATTACACAGATCAGGCCATAGATGCCAACCTAAATTCCAAATTCCTTGGTGGAATGTATATCTAACAACACTAAACCAAGCAGCCAAAACAAATAACGCAGTTGAGGGTTGGCATTATGCCTTCCTATCTTCTACAGGACGAACAACTCCTACCCTACACAAATTCTTAATGGCAATACAAAAAGAACAAAGGTTCCAAGTTTCCAAGAATTGCGAAAGGAACAATCTGTCATACAATTAAAACCTAAACTATCTAGACAGACTGCTCAAATGTATCAATATCTACAACAAGTACAACTTTATCCTTCAACAAGAGGCCTAGTGTAGTTAAAAAGGATAGCAAAACCTTTAATCTAAACAAAAAAACATTTTAATTAAAGAACAGCCCAAAAATTTAGAAAAAAAACAAATTGTTTTTCTTTAATAAACGAAATAATTATTTTGTCTCATATATAATATATGTTTTAAAAATATATATGCAGACAAAATAATTACACAACAAAACAAGACAACTACAATATAAAAATGACACAATTTCCCTCCCACAATAAAATATAATTAAAAAGACTTACCTTTTCCACTTCTGTAATCCGAAATTCCACCTCCTCCAAAATAATCCACTAGTTATAAATCCATAATGTCTAAACATACACCCCAATAAAATGCAAAAATACAACTGTGCCAAAAACTCGAACATTCAGAAAAAATTGATAATCCAATAAACATAAAAAACCCAAACAAGTCGAAAAAAGATTAAAAACTGCTCCAGGAAACCCGAATAATAAAGGAAGAGTAAAATAAATCTTAGTTGATATAACTAAAATCCACTTCCTTAAAAAAAAAACACAAGATGCCGTAAAACGAAAACATTTCCCCGTAAAACCTGAAATATGAATACACTTTAAAACACCATTACATACATATTTAACACAATATTAAAGTGAATAAATACAAACACGAATATTCTAACTAGGCCGGAAATCCAAAATACAACGATAAAAATTAATACCTAAATAAACAACTACAAACACCATAACTTCCAAAACGTAACTCCACACACCCTAAACACAACACTACTACCTTCAAAACACACTTAAAATAGTTAAATTTAAAAGAAAATGGCTCTTACCTTCTCAAACGCAAAACAGCTCCCAACCGCTAGCTTCTTTCTTCCCAAATAACCTAAAAAGACAACGGGCGGTTACTAAATCAAAGGCCCAAATAAAGATGTCAACAATAAAACTGGTAAATAAATGACTAAACAATTTGTTTAAAAATTGAAATAACATTATGATAAATTATTTAAAATGGTACCTTATATTTTAAAAAATATTGTATTTTTTTCATGCGTTGTAAAATTATAATAATGAATAATATGACATAATATTTAATATTATAATTAAAATAATATGTATGTTCAAAACAATTACTAAATGATTGTATTACATGTATTTGTTTTTACAAAACAAATGTTATGTTATGTAACAATTATTAATATTAATAATTCGTTATTTATCTATATAAATAAAAACGTAATTGTTCGTTTGTTCAAAATCGTAAATCTCCGAAAGTTCTTCACCGATTGCTTTGAAATTTTGACACAATGTTGGATTCGAATACGCAAATGTTTTTATATATACAACGTTGGATTCGAATACGCGCGTGTCGAATACGCGTGTGTTTTTAATCGAAAGCCTGAACAGACACATAAAAATGTCAATGTTCATTTGTTCAAAATCTTACATCTCAGAAAGTTCTTCACCGATTGCTTTGAAATTTTTACACATCGTAGGATTCGATTAAGCGCGTGTTTATATATACACAGCATTGGATTCGAATACGTGCATGTCCAATACGTGCATGTTTTTAATCGAAAGGCAGAACAGAGCCTATCGATTTGGTCGCTACAATGGACACAGAGAGACGATAGTCTACATATAGGGGCCGATTCCGATCTCGAACGGAAGGGCTCTGAATCGGGTTCGGGATTGGCGGGTCGGATTCGGAGGCCGAATTTCCGTCTGGTTCGTACACGGGTCCGGACGACGAAGTACGATGTGAACAAGCGCGAAATCTCAGGCTGAATCGTTTCCAGGTCCGAACCGCTCTCTACGTCTCGACCGTAAGCTAACCGTGGTGCGCAATGGAGGAGAATTCCGACCGAGCCAGTACGATGCGCTATTCGGTCAGCCGGATTGAGTCGGAGCTTCCTGCTTGCAATAGCTCCCGGCTCAGACACAGGTGGAGACCCATGGGTCTGGAAGCACTTGTCCGGAACGTACCCATTCAGTCAATGGGAGCCCACGTACGCGCTGTACAACCGGCTCCTATTGACTTTACTGGGAGTCCGACCGAAATGAGTCCGACAGCATACGGCCGCATCGTACTCGCTCGGTCGGACTGCAGGAGTCCGGATCGGTCGGAAAACACCCCGGATCCGGCTCGGTTGGAGTGATTTCTGACCCAGATCGGAATCGGCCCGATAATAGGATGGACAGTTGGGGCTCGATTCCGATTCGGGAAAGAAAACCGTCCTACGATTCGTATTCGTACCCGTTTCCGTACAAATCATGCAAAGCCGTCCGAATTGCGTAGTACGATCCGTTTCCAAAGAATACGTCTGAATGTTTACGAACCGTACGAAAAATAAGCAAAGCTCCGAACGATACGGATTCGGGTAGTGAACCGCATGATTTGTAAATATGCCGTACGACCCGCCAAGTATGACCCGGACCGGGGAGCGAGAACGCGATTCGAACAGAAAAACGTTGTCGCGTATGAACTGCGAATTGTACGGAAAACATTGCGAATGAGCGAGCCGCACAATAAAATACAAAAAAAAACCCCCTTAACGAAGCACACGCGTAGCCCGTAAAAACGTCGCGTATGAGAGAACAACACAATAAATTATGAAACAAACCCACCCTCAACGAATCGCACGCTTACCCCATAAAAACCTTGTGTATGACAGAGATACACAATAAATTGCGAAACGAACCCCCCCTCAACGACGCACACGCGTACCCCTTTAAAACGTCACGTATGATAGAGCTACTCAATAAATTGCGAAATGAACCCACTCAACGAAGCGCAAGCGTACCCTGTAAAAACGTCACCTATGAGAAAGCTACACAATAAATTACGAAATGAACCCCCCTAAACGAACCACACGCAAACCCCTAAAGCAGCAAAAGGAGGGTGCGAACGAGTCGCACAACACCTCAAAACATGTCTCCTGTGTACAAACCATTGCAAAGCAATGTCCGGGCCAGATCCAAACTGGCAAACAGAGGGCCCAACTCACACCCACCCCTTATAACACACCCACCAAAAATTCAAACTAAGCCACACCCACAAATGGACCAATAAAAATGGCTCACACCCACAAACCAGCATCCTTTGCAACATACCCATTTACCTACAGGGACTGACAACACACCAACAACTGCACACATCTACCTTCACACATACCCCCAATCATATTCAGACCCACACACCCCCTTCACATTCAGACCCATACCCCCCATCCATACACAACGTCACCCCCCAATCACATTCACTCCACAATATGTCTGCACCGAAGAATCCAAAGTTCACAAACCAGGAGAATAGAGACCCTTGCAGATGAAGTCATCAGAGTAGAGCCACAGCTGTTTGGCGCATTGGTCAGACAGACCAGCATAGCTGACAAAACACAGCTGTGGGAGAGGATCTTCAATAGGGTAAATACTGTTGCACCCATCAGGCGCACCAGGAGGGATTGCCAGAACAGGTGGTACGATCTGCGGAGGATGGTGAAGCGGAAGATGGATGAGGACTACGTCAATAGCCAGCACACTGGAGGTTGTGGTCCCCGCAGACCAGTACAGTACCATCCCTGGGAGGAGAAGGTCATGCCCCTGCTCCCACCGGTGGGAGTACATGTAATTGAAGGAGTCGTGGAGCCTGGTGAGTTTACAAACAACTCATGTCACACGGGGGACTCCCTGCAGTGCCCAGAAATAAGAGGGGTGGGTGCAGAGGAGTCCCATCAGTGCCCAGACATAAGAGGGGTGGGTGGATATGACTCCCAGCGGTGCCCAGACATATGAGGGGTGGGTCCAGAGGAGTCCCAGCAGTGCCCAGACATATGAGGTGTGGGTGGATATGACTCCCAGCAGTGCCCAGACATAAGAGGGGTGGGTGCAGAGGAGTCCCAGCAGTGCCAAGACATATGAGGGGTGGGTGGATATGACTCCCAGCAGTGCCCAGACATAGGGGGGGTGGTAGATATGACTCCCAGCAGTGCCCAGACATAGGAGGGGTGGGTGGATATGACTCCCAGCAGTGCCCAGACATATGAGGGGTTGGTGTAGTGGAGTCCCAGCAGTGCCCAGACATATGGGGTGGGTGGATATGACACACAGCAGTGCCCAGACATAAGAGGGGTGGGTGAGGAGTCCCAGCAGTGCCCAGACATATGAGGGGTGGGTGGATATGACTCCCAGCAGTGCCCAGACATAAGAGGGGTGGGTGGATATGACTCCCAGCAGTGCCCAGTCATATGAGGGGTGGGTGCAGAGGAGTCCCAGCAGTGCCCAGACGTAACAGGGGTGGGTGCAGAGGAGTCCCAGCAGTGCCCAGACATATGAGGGGTGGGTGGATATGACTCCCAGCAGTGCCCAGACATAAGAGGGGTGGGTGGATATGACTCCCAGCAGTGCCCAGACATAAGAGGGGTGGGTGCAGAGGAGTCCCAGCAGTGCCAAGACATATGAGGGGTGGGTGGATATGACTCCCAGCAGTGCCCAGACATAGGGGGGGTGGTAGATATGACTCCCAGCAGTGCCCAGACATAGGAGGGGTGGGTGGATATGACTCCCAGCAGTGCCCAGACATATGAGGGGTTGGTGTAGTGGAGTCCCAGCAGTGCCCAGACATATGGGGTGGGTGGATATGACACACAGCAGTGCCCAGACATAAGAGGGGTGGGTGAGGAGTCCCAGCAGTGCCCAGACATATGAGGGGTGGGTGGATATGACTCCCAGCAGTGCCCAGACATAAGAGGGGTGGGTGGATATGACTCCCAGCAGTGCCCAGTCATATGAGGGGTGGGTGCAGAGGAGTCCCAGCAGTGCCCAGACGTAACAGGGGTGGGTGCAGAGGAGTCCCAGCAGTGCCCAGACATATGAGGGGTGGGTGGATATGACTCCCAGCAGTGCCCAGACATAAGAGGGGTGGGTGGATATGACTCCCAGCAGTGCCCAGACATAAGAGGGGTGGGTGCATAGGAGTCCCAGCAGTGCCCAGACATATGAGGGGTGGGTGAATATGACTCCCAGCAGTGCCCAGACATATGAGGGGTGGGTGGATATGACTCCCAGATGTGCCCAGACATAAGAGGGTTGGGTGCAGAGGAGTCCCAGCAGTGGCCAACAGTATGGGGGTGGGTGCAAGGGGTAGGTCCAGAGGGTTGCAAGGGGGAGGACCAGAAGGGTGCAAGGGGGAAGGTAGGAGGGTGCAAGGGGGATGGTGAAGAACCTAACAATTTGGCCACCCCTACCAACAATGCTGTGGACGTCCATGCCCAATTGCAGTCATCCCATATGGCCCAGGTACACACCCATGCACCATGCTCAATGTACATGGTGTGTGCATGTACTGACAAGATACCTGCCACTGGTCCCTGGTGTAGGCAGCACAGGGCCCTCCTGTGACCAGTGCAAACACTAACACTAGGACAACAAGGTCAGATATCTTGCACAGGAACTCACAACCACTGTCATGGCAGCATGCTTCATGGGGGGACAGCCAAACCACGAGTGTCGCCCAGTTGCAAATCAGACTCAAACTACCAGCATGGCCTGTCACACACACCCCTTAACTAAACATAGTCACCTGGGACAGGCAATGGAGTGGCCCACTGTCACAATTGTCATGTAACATAACAAATACAGATCTGATGAAGCATCCAATCAAAAAATGCACGGTGCCGATTCACAAGTCCCTTGCGCTTACATCACAACGCCGTAGCATCACCTTTGTGAGGCAACGGACGCACAAAACCTGCGCCATAATGCTGGATATTGCTAAGGTGATGCATCTGGGACATGTGCCACGTTCTAAAGCCCTGCGCCAGAAGTCGGTGTACTGGTTGTGTTGTGGTGGGGGATTGCTGCCCGTCAGGGCACAGCAACACCTCACAAAAGTGGCTGAGTGAAATCTTAAACATTTCACTCAGTCACTTTTATGCACATGCTGCCTCAAAAGCCTATGCATGCTTCAAGCAGACGTAAGGATTGACACAGCATTGTGCAGATAGGCCCACACAGAGCATTGTTGTATCTACATAGCACCAGCGACACAACTCCAGCAATGTGCCACTTCCATGGCACAGATGCGGGACGCAGCTGTTATGTTTTCCCACCATTGTGATCCACAGTGTAAAGGTGTTGCATCCATACTGGCATAGCTGTGGTGCTCAATGACTGCCAAATCCCTGCTGATATGCCTGGCTGTGCCAGTCATTGTAAATAGACCCTCACATGTCAATGACTCCTGAGCACAGATCTATCTGACCCCACAAAATGCCCATCTACAAGTGAACATTGAGACAAATCCTAAGCAGGTCAAACAGTGACAACGACAATGTATATGAAAATTGGATGTTGCCTGAAATGGCATTAACATCGTTTGACTCTCACACCCACAGGGCAACGTGCGGAACCTACCCCCAACCAGGGGGAGATGGATCACAGTCCCAGGCTATGCAGGATCCTGATCCCACCAACAGCGACGCCTCTCACCACTCCATGGATGACCCCGACCAACCTGGCACCTCTGGATCCCAAACCCGTGCAGTAGCTGAATCAGGGATATCTGCGACAACCACCACACCCATTCCTGCCACATCCCAGCAGACAGCTTGGCGCCCTGCCCCCAATCCACAACTGAGCCAGTCTGACAATGAGGGATATGTTTTGCCGGGCGTCCAGGAGGTGGCAGTCAACACCACCACTGTCAACCCTCAGGGGTCCCGTCGACCCGATGTGCCCACAACAGCAGGCCAGGCTCGTGTGGGCAGGGGTGGTGGGAGTGGCACAAGGCGGAGGCGAGAACCTGATCAGCAAGCCGCAGGCTCTGGTATATCTGAACTCAGAAACATCATCGAGGTATTCCAGCAGGACACCAGGGAGTTCAGCCAGGGAGTGGGGGCCCTCATCCAATTAAAAAACCAGCAGGCGGAGCAACACGCCAGTCAACGACGACACCAAGGACGGATGGAGGCAAGACTGGCTGAGCTCTTGGCGGTGCAGAGGGTCATAAGCAATTCACTCCGTCGGATTGCTGACAACATGCAGCACCCTCCCTGTGTCACCAGGCCAGCAACATTGAGGCAAAGACTGCCAACTGGCACAGGGAGGGAGGAGGAGGCGGAATTGTCCGACGGAGCGTCCCAGACATCATCAAGGCCTGCATATGAGGGTCCCCCAAGGAAGGTGGGTCATCCACGGAGAAGACTTTGAGAGGCAGTGGGCCATGTGCATCTCCCAGGTCACCTAGTCTGCCATTTTGCCTTTGTGTGCAACAGCATCACCTTATTGACTGTCTGACTCTCCAACATGGACTTGCTGGTCGCAGTGTCACCAATGATGCCAAGCTCTGTGGTCTGGACTCTGTTGACTCAAACTGCAAGGCATGACATCTCCCTCTGTGAACTTTGGATTCCCAGCATTTTTGTACTGCACCTACCACCTACTTACATTTCACAAACAAGATGGATAAATAAATATAACAAACACAATACGTATTGATGTGGAAGTCTTTTTCCCAGAGTCAACAAAATACGTGGGGGGATTTGTCAAAGCATGCCAGAGTGTGGAACAAACTCAAGCCATCCATACACTGGGATCTGAGTCTGATTGAGGACACACATAGGTCGCAATGTATCATCAACTACATACATGGAGGGCAATACTCACCCGTGATGGTTACTATCTGCTCAGGGGGGGTTGGGGGTGGCTTGCCATACTGCTCTGACAGACCGTTACGGAACAGTCTCATGAAGGTGTAGAGGTCATGGGTAATGTGTAGGTGTCCAGGGAGGGAGTACCAGGTCTGTTTGTTGAGGTGGGAGAACTATCACCCGCATGCACTTGTACTGTGGATGTGATGAATGTTGCCCAGGGCAAGGGTGGCTGGACAGACTTTGTGCAACGGGGTGTTGGATGGGAGACGTCCATATTCGTTTTTTGGGCTGTGGTTGTGGAGTGCCTACTGAGTGTGGCTGAGGAGTATGAAGGTGATCCTGCAGTTGACAGTGGGACTATTTTAGTTATCCCAGGTGGACGGTCATGTGGCTGTGGCAGGGTATTTTGAGGACGAGGTGTGCGCATCCACCCTGGATGTGCACAAGTACTCCTGGAGTTTGGCTCCTGTTCCTGTGTAGAGGTTGTTGCCGTAGTTGAGCTGGCATCTGTTGTCGACCTGGGTGGCTGTCTGTCTTGACTAGGACTGAATCCATCTGAAGATAATTTACAGCATGTGGAGGGACAAGCAGCATGAGGTAGTGATGGTGTTGACTTGGAGATCCGGATGCAAATGTTTATGTACCAATGCAGGATGGTGGTGTTTGTCCCCCAGCCAGGAGTTGCTCTACCCCTGACCCATGTATTCTGTGTAGGTGCGGGCCTGCGTGCTGATGTAGTACTCCAATGTCTGAGGAGCAAGCAATAATATAGTGTCCCAGCTCAGTGGTCTCAGATTTTGACACAATTTATGGGGAAGCCTCTCTGCTCGATTAGCAGATGTGTTAATCCACTTTCCCTACGGACCCCTTGCCCGCCAAGCAATACAACATCCTTGCTAAGCTTCACATTCACCATTTAAACACCATTTGGAACCTTTAGCTCACATTGGTCTCTAATCCGGATGCGTGTAGACACACGTTCCTCCTGCCCATCTTAAGTAAAGGCAGCGCAGATCCTGAATATCCTTCCAATCATACACCGAACTCAATTATCTGTTCCGGCCAAGAACCCAGTGAAATTTTCCTGGCACCAACTGATGCCCTTTGTTGAAGATAATAGCCTCCTTCACGACTTGCATTCCAGCTTCCATCCCGGCTATAGTACACAGTTGGGCGGCATAGAAATGGCAGACTCAATACGCTGGGAGGTCAAAGGAGGTTCCAAGGCAGCGTTGATGCTGTTAGACATGTCTACATCTTTTGACACCGTCGACCATCCCATACTTCTGAACCACATGAAGACCATAGGTGTGGGCGCCGCAGTGCTGAACTGGATATTGTCCTAACTATCTGACCACACACAGCAGATCCGCACCTAACCATTCTTCTCCCCAGTAAGACCACTGAAGTGGGACGTGTCGCAGGGCTCTGCTCGGAGACCCCTGAATTGTAATATTTACTTACCCCGATGGCTGAATCGATTGCCATGTCTGCAGTAAAAATAATATCATATGCTGATGATCTTCAGGTTCTAATCACCTAAAATACTGTCTGAGCAGCAAATTTTTACCCTCTCCAAAATGGTCTTAAAATTGCGGCCTGGATGGAACACATTGTCTTGAAACTTCATCCACATAACACCTAGGTCCCATACTCCTAAACCGACCTTCTACCCTCTCTTCTCAACTTTGGTGGCCAGAGTAACTGTGCATTGCTCCGGCACACAAAGACTTGGTCAGGGATCTGTGAGTCAGATGGGACAATCAGCTATCCCTTCCCACACAGGTACAAGAGGCGGGTGCCGCTTCTGTAGGCAAAATTTGAATCATCTACAGATCTATTAGCTATCTGCACAATGTACCCCAGAAAACTGTGGTTCACGCACTGATCACCTCCCATTTTGACTACGCAAAATGCCCATCTGTGTGTCTCACATTAGGCTTGCTATGTATACTGCAGACGCTCAAAGATGCAGGTGACCGCCTGACATGTGGAGTCTCAGTTTGACAACATATCTTCCCATTTCTTCGACTAGTCCATTGGCTGACCATGGCTACACAACAAGATTTCGATGCAGTGACACTCGCCTTCAGGGCAGGACAAGGCCGTGGGCTGGTCTACCTAAGGAGGAGCCTCTGTCCCTATTGCCAATCAACATCTCTGAGTTCCAATGACAATCACTTGCTCATTGGTCCTTGGTTTGGCAAACAATGATCAGGGGTTGAAACCTTACATGTAGGAACCAGCCAATGTTGGACTAAGCCACCTTTTCTGCTGCGTATAAACCTGTCCGAATGTGAGTCTTGCCAAGCCCTTGAAACCTGGTCATTTTGCCTGCTTCATTACTTGCTCCTCCATAGGCTGCCTCCATTTCGGTGCACTACAGCGCTGGAACACCCCGTTGTGTTAAATGTGTGCCCAATAATTGTATAATAATATATTTGTAGATGGGTTATCAGAATTGTGTTTGTAGGCTTGGAGCTCTGTAGATGATAGTTACACTGAGGCTGGTCAGGGTGTTGTTGTGAAACATGAAGTGCATATGTTTGACAATGCGGAGTGTGTCCTTGGTGTTGTTTGTGACTCTGAGGGTGTAACTCATAAAGTATTGCTAATCATACTCCTGGGTTGTTGGTGTTGGTCCCTGCAGGGGATCTAGTATCCGTCTGTGATGGGAATGTATATGTAGTGTGCTGATGTTGCGGACAACCAGGTTACTGTAATGAAGGCGATGTGTGTTGCTGTTGTGTTGATGAGGTAACAATGGTGAACTGGTGTAAGTAGCGTGTGTGCAGTGCAAGGCACATGCCCTGGTTGTACGGACATGCACCATGACACCTTCGGGTTTAGTTGCGCAATATAAATTGCAAAATAAATAAATGCACTGTTATATGGGGCAGCGTGGTGTTGGGAGTATGAGTTGCACACACAGCCTGCAAAGCTATCATGTTTGAGCTTAAGGGTTGCCTGATACCAAGTGGTTGATTGTCTGGTGTTCCCTGTGTGGAGGGTAGCAGGAGCATGACTCTGTTGTGTTACCTGTGTCATGGAATGACCAGAGGGTCTAGCACTGTGCACGTTGCATGCGGTGAGGGTCCTGCCTTTGGCATGGAGGTGGTGCAACAGTGGCACTGACAACCTGCGCCCTGCCTTAAAAATGGATGGATGGAAGGATGAGCATCTTGGAGGCATGTGTTTTTCAGAATCAGGGCACTCGGTGTTGCAGTGTCGCTGGCGAGGCAGCAGCACGAATGAGTAAACACATTACGGCAGAAGGCGTGAGACACCATGCAAAACAAGCACACAAAAAGATGGTTTTATGCAAGGCATCATGTAACATGTGTATGGAAAGGAAGGTGTGTCTTGTTACTCATGGGTCACTGCACGAAAATGGGTAGACAATCACCAAATATGACGGGCACCGGATCTGGCACCAAATGGCCAAGCGGGGCACAGGGCATACAGCGTCAGCAGGTGTTCCCTGCCCATTGTGGTTATCAAGCTAAAACAATACATACACAACCATGTATGTCATGCACAATATGGACCATTAGCCATTACAAACAGCATGCATGCTGCCACAGTACACATAACCACATATGCACAATCATTGCAAAATATGCCATAGATGATCCATGCAGACTGGCAAGAGATCTGCGGTGACAGCAATGAGGCACAATGTACTGTTGGGAACACATTTACTGCACAAATGGATCACGTTTGTTTTGAGGCCATGCTGCTTTAGCCAATGTACATGCCAATGGCATTGCTCTGAAGAAAATAACAGTCATGCAATGATGATACCTGTAATGCTGGTGAAACTATCTCCACACGACTGCCAGGGACTGTCGGTACCTTTGATCCTCAGAGTAGTACAATGATGAAAGGGGTCCATCTCCAGATAGCCCCTTGGTCTGAGTATAAATGACAGACTCCAAAGGGTGATCAGGCGAAGCAAGTAGAGGATGGGAACAGCAGGGAGGGAGATCTTAAACAAAGATAAACACGCATAAGTATTCAACACTTCTTGTCAATGAATCACCAAATACCTCATTACCTACACTGTAACAGTTACACCTGTGAAGTTTAACCACAACCACTGCATCCTATTTGGGATCACATATTATGAAATGATACTAGATCTGAGGATTGAACACAGGCACATAAAAGGTAGCAGAGTATGTCACCTAACTGAAGGGTGTGTGACGCACACCAGGCTGCTTCAATGCAATTAGATCCATGCTGTCAACAACTAAGTCACAGTGTATGAATGAGGCTCCAAATTACATTAGATTGAATGTGTAGCAGTGCTACTCACACAAAGCCAACAAACCGTGTTTAGCCCTGTGAATCCGTGAGGGTCATGAAGGTAAATTACACATCACGCGCAAGAGCCGTAACAAGCTCATCCAAGGAGGAATGGAAATATCTAAACACAAGGAAGCCCCGCAAGAGAAAGTCATTGCCTATTAAAACTGTGCCTTACAATGCCCAACATGAAAAGCAGGTGGGACCAAACTAAACAGGGAGTAATGAGGGACAAATCCACTAAACCACTCCTACCGTGACCAGGATATGCAGCAGTGCACAAGAGAATCCTGGGATTAACGTCACCCAACTGGTGTCACGTAAGTGTTTACATTTACCACAGCGCAACGTTGGGATGTCATCAGCGCAACATTACTGGCATCATGGGAATAGAAAGTTAAGCTCAACTTACAGAGAAGGATTGCAAAGCAGTGTTCTCCACCTGCACTGATGTAGCGACATGACAGTGACATGACATACTGACACAAGGGGCAATGCATCCATACAAACAGACTCACCGGACAGTTGACTGAACATGTGGGACATACACTGGCCCACACCTTCACAACATGGTTATTTGGAAATCAAACTGTACTGGCCCACATGATTAAGGGGATGAGCCAGACACATTCTGCTGCACACAGTGAGGCTGCAATTCCACACAGAGCTTGTGGTTGTGATGTCCCACACAATGTCAACCAGTGTTTTCGGAAATGTGTCAGGGTGAAGGCTTAAACACATTATTGCATTCACCAGAGTCAAAATTCAGATGACTGTCAAGAAGGGTGACTGACCTGTCATGGGAGTGGTGCAATCCATGCTCATGAGACATGTATGTATGGTTCTACAACATGCACAGAAACAATTCCCACACATTCCCAAACCATACCAAACCAAAACATCCTGTTTGTGTTTCTTACCCGAACTGACTTTCCCACATGTCCGTGCATGGAACGCTTAATCGGCACACGTTGCAATCATCATGATGAATAGCAGGAGGACGAAGATGACACAAACAGACAACAGGCAGAGCAGGATGTATGTCGTTACAACGCATACTTTTACAACGCATACCTTTACAACGCATTTTTTACACCGCAACATCCATTACAACGCATTCCATTACAGCGCATGCCATTACAACGAATTCTTTGAAACTACCTTTACAACGCATACTACATTTACAATGCATACCATTACAACGCATACCATTACATTGCATGTATGGTAAGTATAGGATAGTGTAGGGGTAAAAATTACTATTCTAACTCCAGGGGGGTGCAACAGTAGGGTAAGTGTTGGATAGTGTAGGGGTAAAAATTACTATTCTAACTCTAGGGGGTGAAACAGTAGGGTAAGTATTGGATAGTGTAGGGTAAAAATTACTATTCTAACTCCAGGGGGTGCAACAGTAGGGTAAGTGTTGGATAGTGTAGGTATGTGTTGTAATGGTATGCGTTGTAATGACTGCGTTGTAATGACATGCGTTGTAGTGGTAGGTGTTGTAGTGACATGCGTTGTAATGGTTGCGTTGTAATGGTATGCGTTGTAATGGATGTTGTGTTGTAAAAGTTTCATTGTAAAGGTAGTGCGTTGTAAAAGTTGCGTTGTAAGTGTTGTTTCCCGGCAGGGCAACCTGGGAATGACAGTCACACAAGGGGTCAGGTCCAAAAGATTTCCCTACAGACATGGTCATGTAAAAAAACACTAACAACGTAGTACACATGTACATTCCAAGATCCCTCATTGCGCATATGTGTGTGGCATTACATCATCACTTGTGTGACACATCAGAACATACATCAAAGTGACTTTGCATACAGTCAGCTTGACACACAGTAAGCAACACATGCCACTCTATGCCACAAGCTTGCACACTCATTCCCAGTGACTCACCATTAAGAGAAGAAGTTGCGTATGAGCTGACTCCGGACATCATCCTCCTCCTCCTCATCACTTTCATTGTGGCCAAGCCCTTCTTCCTCAATGGGTGGATGTTCCAGCTCCTCAGGATCCAGGATGAGTGGCACGGCCTTCTCAACTGCCATGTTGTGTAGCATGCAGCACACGATGAAGATGTGTCACACCTTGACCGGGGCGTATGGGCGGGATCCGCCAGTCTTATCGAGGCACCGGAATCGGCTCTTCAGGAGTCCAAAGTCTGCTCTATCACTCACCTGGTCTGTTCGTGTGCATTATTGCACCGCTGGTCTGCAGCTGTTCTTGGGTTGCGGAGCAGTGTCATGAGCCACAGCATATTGGGATATCCTGCGTCTCCTACAAATATACATCATGTAAATAAGTGTGAAATGAAATGCCTTCAGAGCAAAACACAAATGAGACATACAGGACAAACAGAGTGTACCCACCAACAAGACATGCCCGATAGTTGCGCAGCTGCAGCATCATCTGTGGTACCCTGCTACACCTCATGAATGCATCATGGCACGATCCTGGAAAACGTGCACAAACATGTGAAATCAGCATGTTAGCAAGACACACCACCAGGGCATTTATTGAGTGGTAATGTTTCCTGTTGCGGTAGGCCTGCTCCTGAGCCTGTGGTGGCACCAAAGCCACATGTATTCCATCAATGGACCCAATGACATGTGTCATCCCTCTCAGGGCATAGAATTCACCCTTGACATCTGTCAACTCTTTAGGAGTAGGGAATTTGATGAATTCATCAATGTGCTCCAACATTGCAGCTAAAACATCACGTAGTACTCGGCTGAACATGGTTTGTGACATACCTCCCACATCAGCAATGGTAAATTGAAATGTACCTGTTGCAAACAAATGTAGGGCTACCATCACCTGCAGCTTTGGTGTCAGCGCAGTCGGATACCTGTGTCGCGGTTGGAGATGTGGTTCCAGCCTGTCCGTCAAGTCCTGAACCAACTCTCGAGCGAATCTGTAACGTCGGATACAATCACGTTCCCTCATGGTCTCCAAGTCTGGAAAAGGCCTTGGTAGGGGCGGCGCCCTGCAGGACATATTTGGGAGGAATGGAGAACAACTGTCAGCCAAATACAATACCAATGTTCATAGCACATGCAATACTGCAACTGCACATCAAGTCACTATGGGGTCTGGTGTGTGTAATACATCCAGGACACATATGCCAGCTTGCTGGCACTACAACAAAAACCCAGATACACCTGTCTGTTGTCAAATGAACATAACATGCACGCAAAAAGAGCTGCTGGGCTGATCTGAATGAACTGCCTGAGATATCACTGGAGTGACACACTTCACCAGACCTGCATTAGAAGGTTATCCTCCCATCAACACAGCTGACTGCAACATGGTATATGTATTGTACATATCAGACAAATTGCTAATAAGCTGTGCATCTGACAACACAACACCACAGCTGTTGTCACGATGCAGACATGTATGCCTGGGGATAGATGATGTATGATGCCATCAGACACAAATCCCATGGAAATGCACATGTGGCATGGTGTGCGTACACGCGGGGACGCACTGTTCTCTGTGCAACCAAGCGCTTAATAAATGCCATAAACTAAACTAAACTAAACATGTTAAACCATTTCATTCACAACACAGACCCATTATACATGCTCCAACAGCAGATGCAGTTAACAGAACACAAACAGCAAGCTCAATCTTTAAAATGACAAACACATGACATTGTCACAAAGGGTCATGCATCACCTCAAATTGTGAGGTGAGAAGGTACCCCCGTCACTAGCGTAATGAGACAGGTGCCCGTAGTGATGACTGTGCCATCCCAGTGTTGATGTGCATGACAACATGTGCATGATGATACATATGGGAAAAGTGTAAAAGTGATGTGTACCACATAGTGCACCATCACACATGACATGGATCAACAGGTCATTACACATAGATTGCGCAACAAGATCAGATGCCCTGTGCTATATCACTGCCTGATACACCTAGGGCCTGCTCCTCTAAGTATGCAATGACAGAAACTTGATAGACATCCTTGTTTTAACCGTACCCCTATATTCCTACCATGTGTGCGCCACGTATCACTATTGTAATGGTGCCATACGTGAGCGTGTGAAACGCACAGTGTAAAACACACCGTACCCCTGCATTGACAACAGTGTGTGAAACGCACTGTGTAAAACGCACCGTACCCCTGTATAGACTACAGCGTGTGAAACGCACCGTGTAAAACGCACCGTACCCCTGCATTGACTACAGCCTGTGAAACGCACCGTATAAAATGCACCGTACCCCTGCATAGACTACAGCGTGTGAAACGCACTGTGTTAAATGTACCGTACCCCTGCATTGACTACAGCGTGTGAAACGCACTGTGTAAAATGCACCATACCCCTGCATAGACTACAGCTTGTGAAACGCACCGTGTAAAATGCACCGTACCCCTGCATACACTACAGTGTGTGAAACGCACTGTGTAAAACGCACCGTACACCTGATTTGACTACAGCGTGTGAAACGCACCATACCCCGACATTACGTATGTGTGTGCGCAGCTTCTCACAAGTGTAATCGTGCCATATGCGTGCGAACCGTACCCCGACATTGCGTGCATTTGTGCACCTCGTTTCACAAGTGTAATTGTGCCATAGGCGTGCGAACCGTACCCCGACATTGCGTGTGTGTGTGCGCCTCCTTATCACAAGTGTTATTGTGCCATACGCGAGCCAACCTTACCCCAACATTGTGTGCGTGTGTGCGCCTTTTTAAAGATTGAGCTTGCTGTTTGTGTTTGTGTGGAGAAGTGTGGCTCAATGCTTAGAGCGGCAGACCTTGATGCAGAACGCTGGCCAGGGACCAGGGTTTGATTCCCACCTCGGCAGGTTTCGGGCTTAATTCCTCTGACCGGATATTCTCGCCTCAGGGCCAATTCTAAGCATGGGTCCCACGCTGCAACTCTGGGCAATAGCTTGCTTAGTCTCCACAAAGGCCCCCTGATACACAAGGGATGCCTGGTTTCACCATGGGATGCCCAGGAGTGGACACCCCACAAGGAAAAGCCAGGAGGGGTTCCCTTGTGGTAGGAGTACAAGCGCCGGGATGCCTCCGGGTCACTGTTCGCGCTATACAAATACGCCACATTTACATTTACATTTGTTTCACAAGTGTAATCGTGCTATACGCGTGCGAATGTACTCCGACATTGCATGCGTGTGTGTGCCTCGTTTCACAAGTGTAATCGTGCCATACGTGAGCGAACCGTAACCCGACATTGCGTGCGTGTGTGCGCCTCGTTTCACAAGTGTAATCGTGCCATACGCGTGCGAACCGTACCCCGACATTGCGTGCATGTGTTAGCCTAGTTTCACAAGTTTAATCGTGCCATACACGAGCGAACCGTACCCCGACATTGCATACGTGTTTGCGCCTCTTTTCACAAGTGTTATCGTACCATACGCGTGCAAACCGTACCCCGACATTGCGTGCGTGTGTGCGCAGCGTCTTACTAATAAAAAGGTGCCATACGCGAGGTGAGACGTACCGTACACGTGTGTGGGTCCCAAAAAATACATAGGGGGCATCTAGGGAACGAGTAGAAGGCCCAGAATGCAGGCTGGTTGTCATGGATACTGAGATTTGAGTGTGTGCTACAGGTGTCCAGCAAAAGTCAGTTGGGCAAAACTATACAATGTTGCTAAATTTGTTGTGGAGCTGAAGCTACATTTTTGAACCATACAAATGTGTGTCAGGGCCTTATGGTATAAGGGATTTGGATGAAACGTAGGATGCAAAGTAATCTGGCCTATCACACTGTACTCCTGAGACTGAAAGCCCCTCAGCAGCACTGATTTAAGGCTGCATGTGGCTGTGAGAGAGCACTTGCCTGCACGACATTGAAGTGGACCACACTGCTGCTGTCTCTGCATTCCCTGGACTCTGATTTTGCTTACCATGGAGAGGACACCAACTTTCACTGAGGAGGAAAACCAGGCCCTGCTGGATGCCCTCCTACCACAGTACAGCAAGCCGTATGGGAGACCAGGGGAGCAGGTGAGTGCTGACTTTGGTACCTTTGACTGTGCGCCTGTTGTGTGAATGTCACTAAGCTTGGGCGAATTTTGCGAATCTGGCGTTCGCGAATTTGCGTATTTGCGAACTCGCAATCCGCAAAATCCACAAATTCTCGCGAATTTGCGCATTTTTGTGTGTTCGCAAGGGTTTCTGCCAGTTTGCGAGGGTTTTGTACCAGTTCGCAATTGCGAACTTACTTGTCGGCTCGCAACGGTCGCGACTATGTTGTTTCTACGTCTGGTTTATCATCAAAGGTTCCCAGCACCCTCTGTTTCACCACTGCCACCCTCTGTTTCACCCATGCCACCCTCTGGTACATCAATGCCACCCTCTGGTTCATCATCACTGTAATTATGGGGGGGGGAAAGCAAGCACACCTGCCCTGCTTCAACTGACATGAATTAATTTGGGGTTGATTTATTAATGTGTCACTGTTTTAAAATTCCAGTCTGGCACCTGCTTCCTTATCTGTAATTTGCTTTCTGTTGCAGTGCACTTTTTTTTCCAGGACCTTTGTGGCCTACTTGTAGCTATTCTATGAGCCTGCTGTGAGGGTCAGAGCAGGGTCATACAATTGTTGCAACTAGCAACTGAACTCTGGAGGGGCCCCAGTCAGGAAGCACTACAGTGAATGGTTACTAATGATGAGTTTGAACTTTTGCACCTGCTGAGTGCTTTCAGTTTTGCAAAACTCGTCTTTCTGCAATTTCGCGGGATTTGCGGGGCGCGAACGTGCGCGAGATCGAATTCGGAAGCCGCGAATTTGTGCAAATATGCAATTTGTTTTTTTGCGGCGTGTTAGTTCGCAAGGTTTTGTGCTTTTTAGCGAGCCGCTTGTAGCGCAACGGCGCGAAGTTACCCTCACGGTCGTTCACGGGCGCGGTCATCTTGCTTGCATGACGTATTTCCGTTTCCGGGCGCGATGTGTAATCTCGCAAATTGTGCGGCTCGCTAGTACGATTTTGCGTGTGTTCTCGAGGAAAATCTCACGCAAACTTACCCACGCAGTCGTGAACGGGCACGGCCATCTTGTTTCTCATTCATTGCTATGGTTCTGGGCATGCTTTTTCTATCCTCTTTGAATCTCTGCCATCCTTTGCTTGTTTAAAGTTTTTTTTGATCAATTTTACTTATTATCTATCCCTCTATTTTTCTAGCTCTATATTTTTGTGTTTTCTGCTACTTTTGGTTAATTTTAAACTACTTTTTTAAACTCTTTTCTTTTCTTCTTCCCTATTCTATTTTCTTTATTATTTAGCTTCCTTTCTGCTCAGACCATGGTAAAGGGAGCCGGGAAGCATCCAGAGAAGGGGAAGGGTCCCGCACCCCGTGCCCGGCTTCCGTGCGGGCGTTTGGAGGGGGAGCAGGTCGCACCCCGGGAGATCTTCAGCCCGGAGGAGGTGGCCGCACTAATTTTTTATGTTCAGCGCCGCCTCCCCAGGACCATCATGGCAGGCGGCAAGATCCCTCGTGGGGACGGGATCCAGGAGCGCCGGAAGCGGTGGGAGAAGCTGTGCCGGGCCATGTACCAACACTCTCGGGTCCGGCGCACCTACAACCAGGCCACCCACCGTTGGACGGATCTCCTGGACCGGGAACGCGATCTGCTCGACCTGCTCGGCCTTGAGATCCCCGGGCTTGGTGAGCAGTAGTAGCTATTTCTTTACTACTCTGTTTTCTCCTGCTCTGTGTGTTATTATATTGCAAATTTTTGTTTTTTACCAAGAACATTAATGCTGCTGATTACATTGTAGGTAAATTATATTTCAAAATGTTCTGTGCATTTCAGGTGCACTGCTCTCCTTCTCAGTAGCGTTGCTACTATGCTTATTTGTTTTCGATTTTGTGTTCATTTCATTGGCCTGTGAAATTATGTATGAGTGTAGTTTAAAGAACTGCGTAATGCTAGACACTAAGGGTCAGATTTTTAATTACCGGCGCATCCCTGCAAAGTTGCAGGGATGCGCCAGTAATTGTGCACCACGCCACCACCACCCATGGTGCGCCGTTTTTACAATGCGGTGCACCATGGGCCCAAAATGTCACCAAAGCGTTACGCATCTGTGCCATAAAGGCGGCGCATTGCTTGCTCCAGCAATGCTCTGGGGTGCCCTATCTCCCCAATGCTGCGTCAAGCCGTACGTCTGCTTCAAGCAGGCGCAGGGTTTGAGTCATGCATCGTTGTCCTCAAAGTGACTGATTGAAACCTTGTAGATTTCCCTCAGCCACTTTTAGGATGTGTTCCTGCGCAGGAACGCCCTCCCTTGCACCGGAACGCCCCCTGATGGCGCAGGGCTTTACAACGTGATGCATCTCCCATATGCGTCACGTTGTTAATATACGCCGCACCATGGCGCCTCTTTTGTTCTGCCGCTGCGTCAAAAAAGTCACGCAACAATGGAGCAAAAGAGCCGCAAGGGGCTTCTAAATCAGCCCCTACAGACTCAAGTCCAGTCCTTCCTTTGTACACATGGCGATAAGAAGAAATAGTGGTGGTGGATTGATAGTTTGAGTATTTTAATGACTGGTTAATGTAGTAGGAAACTTTTTAGTGTTGTCGCTGATCTGCAATCACGATGGACTTTGTCTGTCACTTTGCTTGCAAATCAAGCAATACTAATAACGTAGTAGACCACATGAGATCGGTCAATATAACCCATGGAATAGTTGTCTATTTGCTATTTCGCCAAAATATTTTGTTATTGTTCTTTTGAAATGTTTGATTTGTTGACAAATATCATCCATGTTTTCTGGTCTTTCTTTCTTTCATGTTGTACATCAGCTCCCCCCAGGGGCAAGAGGACACATGAGGAGGAGGCTGCTGTTCAACAGGATGCAGGCCAGGATTGGGCAGGAGAGGGCTCCTTTGCTGGCCCCGGTAAGTTTTAATTTTAATATAGAGTACCTATTTTTTCCTAGCGTTCCTCATTCGATTTTTTCTAAATCGTCTTTGATCTTCTTGTAGACTGTATCTAAATTCTTATCCTGCTTCGACTATGACTCCCTGTGGTATTACTAGATTATTCTTATTAGTCTGTCTGTGTAGCTAACTAAGATTGCACATTTGGCAATTCCATTGGACTCCCATTCTAGTCAGCAATAGCTCTATGCACTGAGTGCAGTCCTCTGGGATTGTCCATAATGTCTTTTCAAGTCTTCTAAATGTTTATGCTTTGACAATTGCCAACAATAAAAAGGTGAATGACCACCAAGAAAGAATAGGATACTGCTTTATTTTTGGTTTGGATAAGAGGACAATCCGTTCTACTACTGTTGCAGGTACAAATCTGCACAAACAGAACTATGGACACTAAATAATGCATTGCTTAGCTTATCGATTATAATAGGCGCTGTTAGACTTTCCACATACCTCAGTGATAACAGACTTTGTAGTTGAACCCCCAATCTCCTTACTGACTAGATAGTGTGGCAGAGTCATTTAGCTCCCAAAGTCACCGATGATTGATCCCCAATGATGATTATCCAACGCAGGACAAGAGTAAGGAGTCAGAGTCAAGAAGTGTCAGAGGCACGGACTCATGCTTGCAAAAATTGCAAAACCTTTAGCTCAGCCACTCTAGTCAGGAGGACCAAAAACCACAGAGTCTATTTAAGTTTAAAAGCTTTATTAAAAGTAAACACATTTATTAAAAATCAAGTTTGTCATAAAACTAAACGTTTAACTGAAAATGGAAAAGTGCTTAGTGCTGACGATTAATTGAACACATTTCTTGTGGTCGAGCCGAGCTCTCACCTGGTTTGAACTTGATCTTGCTCTTTTTCTTAGAAGTCAAGCTTCTGTCTGTTAGGAGAAAAAGTGGTGTGTGTTAAAAATAAAAAGCAAGCATTCATCAGTTGTGCCTAAAAGTGCAGCAAGACAACAGCCTTCCCTGGAAAAAGGGACATTTTTACTTTAGACTAGACAGTCACAAATGATGACATTGTTTTCTGTTTTTTTCACATTTCTTTATTCCTAGACCAAATATTATATAGCAGTGAGTGAGTGGTGTATTCTAACATTCTTAAATGTACTTTGTGGGTGGAACATCTGGTGGCGGGGCCAGAGCGGAGGTGGTGGTGCTGGATGAGGAGAACACTCCTGGGGAGGAGGCGGTGCAAGTGCCGGACGACACCAATGTGCCTGTGAAGGTTCACACGGTGGTGGCGGGCAGAGGTAAGCTATATATTCCTTACTTATTGAGATTGAAGACTGCAGAGTGTGCTTTCTGCATGGGTGTATTATAAATCAACCAGGTAGTAGCCTCCTCTAAATGTACTTCGACTTAGCTGTGAAGTTTTTGGCGAGAAGAATCCCAATCAGATCTGAGATGAACTTGATGGATGGGATGAATGAAAAGCTAAAGAAGGGTGTAAGTAAGTGTGGAAGGACGAGAAATTTAATGATGACTGGCAAAGAAGAATGATATGTGTTTGCTTGGTCCCCGAGGTGGCTGGGAAGGAAAGAATGTGGTATGGTGCATGGCTGGGTGAATGATGAAGCAAGGATGGGTGGAAGGAGAACAGCCTGGGTGGGTAAAACAGAAACTGTATGTGTGCATATACTTTGAATGGATGGATGCCTGGATCATGGTACTATCTGACTCTTAGATAGCATATATGTATCTAGAGAGAGTAGACGATCACTGGATGAACTAAGTGCTACTTTGAAGAGCATGTAACACCGCACCCGCACGTCCGTTCCAGTGTAGTAAAGGCAAGGAAAAGAAGTTGTAATTTTGTCCAAATACTACCATGAATAGTAGCAGTAGTTTGCATTGCAACTGCAAGCACAGCATATATCCGGTTATTACGGTGCACACTTCTACCTCTCTTAATAAGTTTAGTTTAGTAGTAGTACGTCATTCATGTGTGGGTGTATCACTGTCCACTCAATAAAAAGCAAAGCACCTAAAGTCATCCCATATGTAATCAAATACATCCCATGTGAAGTGATAGATAATCAGATTTAGCTTCTTCATTTTCCTTTTCTAGTATTCATTTGCACTGTAGGGTGAAAGTTAAATTAATTAAGCAGTAGCCCTTTTAACAGAGTATTCTCAGTGCCAACCATAATAGAAAAGTAAGAGCTTCACCACCTGCATGTACTGGACCGGTACAGTAACGCAAGTCTGTCTCACTCATCATGGTGTGCATCTGTTTTTCTCGGGTGCAAGTTCACTGCGCTGGCATTATGCCGGCTTGCATAAGATAACGTACCAATTTTCCTAAACAAGAGAGAAGAAGAAGAATAAGACTGGTGTACTGTCATAGTCGACTGTAATGGAAGTCCATAGTGCTCGTAGAATTTGTTCCTTAAACTCCCACTAATGTTAGAGCAAGGATGAAGAAGTGGGAGGTTAGATAGACACTGGCCTCAATAGTTATGTACTGTGCTTTCAAGTTGCTAGTTGTACTGTGACACAACTTTCTGCTCAATCATTTTGTGTTAATATTAAGGAGCATTGGTTACAGACTATGTCTTTCTTTCTTCATATAGTTGCTCCTTCCAAATCAACAACACCAACAAGGAAGGAGCGGGCTCAAATGGCCCGGCAACGGAGGCTGGATGCCACTGTCGCCGAATATCGGCGGCTGGTGGCCCTGGAGGAGGAGGACACGCAGTCTACTGGTACAACATCCACTGGGACAGCTGCATCCTCCTCCGTGCCCCCACGGGCTGCCAGCCAGCACAGTGCTCCAACGGTACGGAGCCGAGCTACCAAAGCCAACCGCCACCGCCGAGCAGCAAAGACAGCAGCTGCCCCCCACAGGAGTTGCAAGGCACGCCAGCACCGCTTATGCCTCAGAGTGTCCTACCAGGAGCAGGAGGTCCTAACATATAAGACCTTGGTGGAGGGCCTCCGCTCCGACTATGCCACCCTCCGCAAGGAGTATGATGCCCTGGCCGCTAAAGTGAACAGCATCCTGCTGTAGTGTCCCTTGCCCCTTTTTTAGAGACTTTTGGGGGTGGTAATTGGGAGTTGGGTTGTTTTTGGGACTTTTGAAGGACAATCGTTGGGGTTAGGGAGGGTCTTGCGGGAGATTATTTTGTTAGGGCTACACAAATATACTTTTTGAAACTTTATCTGAGCATACCTGTTTTTTACTGCTTTTGAGTCTGGTGGGTGGGGGTTTAACAGTAAGTTTGTTTTCCTGAAACTTGAGTCTGTGTCATTTTCTTCCTTTAAGTGTAAATGGCTAAATGTTTTCAACACTAAGTGCCTCTCACAGAGTAAGTGAATTCAAGAGTCCTAGAACTTTAGTAGTACTACCGTCAATCTCTCGTCTCTCCTAATACTCCCACCAAACGCTTATCTTACCTGTAATTTGTGTTTGAAAGTAGGGCTAGGCCCAGGGCTGACTCCACGGGAAATGGCGATTAAGGTTGGCAATCCTGGGCGGATGAAGTGTCCTCATTGCGGTGGTACTAGTGGTGTGACACAGTGGCAGTTGCATGCCTATGGAAAAAAAGAAAATGAAACCTGGTTTGTCCTTACTGGAGCATTACAACGGTACGATAGAGAATATAGCAGGTGACAGTACACTAGAACAGTGCCACAATGTAGCCTAACAAAAGGTAAAGTATAGAAAGTATAACTAGTACTTGCGTTGAATTTCTTTGACATTGGCTACTACTGCAAGAAATAGTACTTAAGCTGAGTAAGTCTAAAATATATCCTCGGATTCCTTCACCAGCCTGTTGCTATGACCTTATCCTCCCCAGCAAGTGTGTCGAATTATTGATGTCATTTAGTCACACATCAATCAAAACCACACAGCCCAGGGGAAGAGATTTAGGGTTTGGAAAATGGATGGGAATGGGGGTTTCTTTTTGGGTAGGTTTTGTTGAGAGAAGAAAAAAAAAGCACAGCATGGACAAACAATAATTGAAGATAAAGAAATCTTTGAGTACAAAGCTAACCATAAATCTTTTAAGTGACATAAAGGAAGTGCATGCACTACTGCATGCATTGTTACTGAAAAGTAAGTAGTACTTTCGACAACCGTGAATGACAGAATGCGACAGTACAGGGCTGCAGCGTTTTCACTTGCCTATCTCTGCACTCAGAGAAACACTTCTTACATTAAATTAGGTTTAAAAATAGCCGAAGTAAAACCTATAGAATGGCTGTAGGGATCAATTTAGAAGCAGAGAGAGATCTAAGAAATGCAGAGTCACACTCATAGAAGTTCACAGCAATAACATTACTTAAAAAAACATTACAAAATAATGGATACTGTATCTGTATGTTGTTGTAGTTGTCCTATTGAATTTGGTAAGTAAGTTGCACGCATCAAACCATTCCTCTTATTAGCGACACTCCTCCATTCTAGCTGACGCTCCGTCCATCAATTTTGGTGACCAGAAGACACCCTGTCCACTGCCTGCCTGGCGGATGCTAAATTGCGGCTCGCTAATGTGAAGCCTGACTTCATCCTTTTTTACCCATTGCACAGACTGAAACCCGGCCTGTAATTATTGATGGAAAAACAGGAAGTGATATTAGAACACCACTGACAAATAAATATAAGGTATGTACGCTGTGTAGTGCAAAAAGTCACACTTTGAGTTTCCTAATAGACAGTACAATATTTTTGAAAGTGCGTACTCTGTCTGAATCTCCTTTCGAAGGATAAATAAGTATGGGCAAATTAATTTAGCGGATCTTTCCCCTCAAGCTAGGTGTACTGTAAACTGTGTTTTAGAACAAAATTAGACCTTCCCAGCAGTGCTCCCAAACAGACCCTTACTAAAGCCAGTCGCGAAAATGTAGAAGACCCCCAATCAGATCTCAATAAACGAGGCCTAGTAGAAAACTGGTGACAAAACGTACTTTGAAAGTAAAAGTAGGCCCATATACCCCCTTACCCACCGTGGATTGTATTCAAACCACTTGCAAGCAAGCAAAAGTATCCATACCCAGCATCGCTCCAAGACTCGCAAACCCCCCACAAACAACCCCCCACCCAAACAGTGCAATACAAATACTGCTAACCCTAACGAGCCCTAAGTTAAGAATAGTGGAAAACGCGTTCTTTAATTATGCCAAATCCCCCCTTTCCCACCATGGATTTTCTTCAAATCACTTGCAACCAAAATTACACATTCCCACAAGTGCTCTAAGAAGACCCCAGAACTCAGTTGCAAAAATCTAGAACACCCCGAAACACATGCAATCCTGCTCCTAGCGCTAACCCTAATGAACCCTAAGTTACAAAAAGTGCCAAAAGGCTTTTCTGCATGGATTTTGTCCTAACCACTTCTATCCGGTATTAGACCTTCCCAGCAATGCCCCAAGACCCGCCAACCCACCCGCAAAAAAGCACAACACCCCCAAACAGACAAAAAGGAAAATATCATACTTACAATATTTATCGGCCTTCGGTCCAAACGCGCTGTGCAGCTAGGTCGTAACTCCCGTTTTCCACCACGGATTTCCTGAAAAGCAAATGCAATCAAAATTAGACTGTCCCAGTAGTGCTCTCAGACCCCAAACCTCACCCACAAACACCCGGAACCCCCCCAAAGAGCACCTCAAAGGCAAGAAAGTCAGCAAAAACGCAATGAAAATTTTGCCTCCGATTTGGTCCAAACCACTTTTATCCGGTATTAGAGCTTCCCAGCAATGGCCCCAGAGCCGTCAACCCAGGCGAAAACTAGTAGAAGACCCCCAAACAGCCAAAAAGCAAAAGTACAAAAATGGGGACAGTCATTTTCATGGCAATTTCCAAAATCACTCCGCGCGCGCTCTGCAGCTAGGCCCTAACTCCCCTCTGCCACCATGGATTTGCTTCAAACCTCTTGCAATCAAAACTATCCATACCCAGTAGTGCTCCCAGACCCCGAAACCCACCCACAAACACCAGGAAGCCCCCAAACATGCCCCCGAAAACGCTACATTGAGCAAAATGTCAGAAACAGCAAAAAAAATGTCAGCATGGATTTTGTCCAAACCACTTCTATCCGGTATTAGACCTTCCCAGCAATGCCCCAAGACCCGCCAACCCACCCGAAAAAAAGCACAACACCCTCAAACAGCCAAAAAGGAAAATATCATACTTACAATATTTATCGGCCTTCGGTCCAAACGCGCTGTGCAGCTAGGTCATAACTCCCGTTTTCCACCACGGATTTCCTGAAAAGCAAATGCAATCAAAATTAGACTGTCCCAGCAGTGCTCCCAGACCCCAAAACTCACCCACAAACACCCGGAACCCCCCCAAAGAGCACCTCAAAGGCAAGCAAGTCAGCAAAAACGCAAAAAAAAAGTCACCTCCGATTTGGTCCAAACCAATTTTATCCGGTATTAGAGCTGCCCAGCAATGGCCCCAGAGCCGTCAACCCAGGCGAAAACTAGTAGAAGACCCCCAAACAGCCAAAAAGCAAAAGTACAAAAATGGGGCCAGTCATTTTCATGGCAATTTCCAAAATCACTCCGCGCGCGCTCTGCAGCTAGGCCCTAACTCCCCTCTGCCACCATGGATTTGCTTCAAACCTCTTGCAATCAAAACTATCCATACCCAGCAGTGCTCCCAGACCCCGAAACCCACCCACAAACACTAGGAAGCCCCCAAACAGGCCCCCAAAAAAGCTACATTGAGCAAAATGTCAGAAACAGCAAAAAAAATGTCAGCATGGATTTTGTCCAAACCACTTCTATCCGGTATTAGACCTTCCCAGCAATGCCCCAAGACCCGCCAACCCACCCGCAAAAAAGCACAACACCCCCAAACAGCCAAAAAGGAAAATATCATACTTACAATATTTATCGCCCTTCGGTCCAAACGCGCTGTGCAGCTAGGTCATAACTCCCGTTTTCCAGCACGGATTTCCTGAAAAGCAAATGCAATCAAAATTAGACTGTCCCAGCAGTGCTCCCAGACCCCAAAACTCACCCACAAACACCCGGAACCCCCCCAAAGAGCACCTCAAATGCAAGCAAGTCAGCAAAAACGCAAAACAAATTTCACCTCCGATTTGGTCCAAACCACTTTTATCCGGTATTAGAGCTTCCCAGCAATGGCCCCAGAGCCGTCAACCCAGGCGAAAACTAGTAGAAGACCCCCAAACAGCCAAAAAGCAAAAGTACAAAAATGGGGACATAGTCATTTTCATGGCAATTTCCAAAATCATTCCGCGCGCGCTCTGCAGCTAGGCCCTAACTCCCCTCTTCCACCATGGATTTGCTTCAAACCTCTTGCAATCAAAACTATCCATACCCAGCAGTGCTCCCAGACCCCGAAACCCACCCACAAACACCAGGAAGCCCCTCAAACAGGCCCCCGAAAACGCTACATTGAGCAAAATGTCAGAAATAGCAAAAAATAATTCAGTATGGATTTTGTCCAAACCACTTCTATCCGGTAATATACCTTCCCAGCAATGCCCCAAGACCCGCCAACCCACCTGCAAAAAAGCACAACACCCCCAAACAGCCAAAAAGGAAAATATCATACTTATAATATTTATCGGCCTTGGCTCCAAACGAGCTGTCCAGCTAGGTCATAACTCCCGTTTTCCACCACGGATTCCCTGAAAAGCAAATGCAATCAAAATGAGACTGTCCCAGCAGTGCTCCCAGACCCCAAAACTCACCAACAAATCAATCAATCAATCAATCAGGAGTTTGTTAAAGCGCGACTACTCACCCGTAAGTGTCTCAAGGCGCTAGGGGTGGGGGGTGGAGGCGCAGGTTCCATTCCATCAAGGAGGGGGTCTGTCGAAGAGCCAGGTTTTGAGGTTTCTTGCAAAGATGGGGAGCGATGTTGTCTGTCTGAGGTGGAGCGGAAGGGCGTTCCATGCTTTGGCCGCGAGGAAAGAGAAGGAGCGGCCTCCCGATCTGGTCTTTCTGGTGCGGGGGACCACGGCATAGGAAAGCTGGGCTGATCGTAGGGTCCTTTGGGGTGCGTGGAATTTGAGTCGGCTGTTCAGGTATGCTGGTCCGGTGCCGTGGAGGGCCTTGTGTGCGTGGGTGAGCATCTTAAAGGTGATTCTCGCCTCGACGGGGAGCCAGTGGAGTGTGCGCAGGTGCTGGGAGATGTGGCAGTGTTTTGGCAGGTTTAGGACCAGTCTTGTGGCGGCGTTCTGGATGTTCTGTAGCTTGCGGATGAGGTTTTTGTTTATTCCGGCGTCGAGTGCGTTGCCGTAGTCGAGTCTGCTGGTGACCAGGGCGTGAGTGACTGTCTTTCGGTGTTCGAGGGGGATCCATTTGAAGGTCTTACGAAGGAGGCGGAGGGTGTGGAAGCAGGAAGATGAGACAGAGTTGATCTGGCGGTCCATTTTGAGCTCGGAGTCCAGGATGATTCCCAGGTTGCGTGCGTGGTCTGTGGGGGTTGGCGGGTTTCCGAGGGCGGTGGGCCACCAGGTGTCGCTCCAGGCGTCGGGGTTTGGGCCCATGATGAGTACTTCTGTTTTGTTGGTGTTTAGTTGAAGGCAGCTGTTTTTTATCCATTTGGCGACGGCTTCCATGCCTTCTCGAAAGTTGCGTCTGGCGGTGTTGGGCTCATTGGATAGGGAGAGGATGAGCTGGGTGTCGTCTGCATATGACACAATGTTGAGTCCGTAGGTTCTGACGATGGGGGCAAGTGGAGCCATGTAGACGTTGAAGAGCGTCGGGCTGAGGGAGGAGCCCTGGGGGACTCCGCAGGTGATCGGTGTGGGGTCCGAGAGGAAAGGGGGGAGTCTGACCCGCTGCGTCCTGCCGGAGAGGAAGGAGCAGATCCAGTCGAGGGCCTTGTCCTGGATTCCTGCATCGTAGAGTCTGCGTATTAGGGTGCGGTGGGAGACTGTGTCGAACACCGCTGATAGGTCGAGGAGGATGAGGGCTACTGTTTCTCCTTTGTCCAGTAAGGTGCGGATGTCGTCTGTGGCAGGGGGGAGGGCGGTTTCCGTACTGTGGTTTTTTCTGAAGCCGGATTGGGAGGAGTCGAGGATGTTGTGTTCTTCAATGAATGTGGCGAGTTGGCTGTTGATGGCTTTCTCGATGACTTTCGCTGGGAACGGGAGCAGGGAGATGGGTCTGTAGTTTTTGATGTCGGTGGGGTCCGCTGAGGGTTTCTTTAGGAGGGGGTTGACCTCGGCGTGTTTCCAGTCGTCGGGGAACGAGGCGGTCGCCAGGGAGCGGTTGATGGTTTGGCGGAGCATGGGTGCGATGGTGTTGGCGGCTCTGTTGAAGATGTGGTGGGGGCAGGGGTCCGTGGGGGCCCCTGAGTGGATTGACTTCATTGTCTTCAGTGTGTCTTCGGTGGTGAGGACTGTCCAGTCATCAATCGCTGGTTTCCGGGTGTCGGGGGTTGTTGGTGGGGGTTCAGTGTGTTGGTTGTCTTCATCGAAGTAGTCGTAGATGCTCTTGATTTTGTGGTGGAAAAAGATGCTGAGTTTGTCGCAGAGGTCTTGTGAGGGAGGGATGTCGGTAGACTCGCTGGTGGGTTGGGCGAACTCCTTGATGATGCTGAAGAGTTCCTTGCTGTTGTGTGCGTGGGTGGAGATTCTGTCTTCAATCGCTTTTTTCCTCGTTTCTCTGATGAGTTGATGGTGGGCATTGGCGGCGGCTCTGAAGTTGTTGTGGGCTTCTGTGGATTTGGTGTTTCTCCAGGCCTTTTCAAGGCGGCGGCATGTGCGCCTGGACTCTCGAAGTTCGGTGGTAAACCATCTGGCTTTCTAGGCACGGGTATTGTTTTTCTTGAGGGGGGCTATGGTGTTGGTGCTGTCCGAGATCCATCTATGCAGGGTTCGGGCTGCGGTGTTGGGGTCGTCGTTTTCCGCGATGGTAGGGGTGGAGTTGTTGAGTGAGGAGGTGAGCTGGTCATCGGTGATTTTGGTCCAGTTTCTTTGTGGAAGCAGGTGCTGGTGTCTGTGGATGGTGGGTGTTCTGAAGGTGAAGTGGACGCAACGATGGTCGGTCCATGGGAGTTTGGTGGTGTGGCTGAAGGTGATGGAGTTTCCTGTAGTGAAGAGGGGGTCGAGGGTGTGTCCTGCTGAGTGCGTGGGCTCGGTCACGATCTGGCAGAGTCCAATGTTGTGGAGGTTGTCCAGGAGGGATGTGGGCTTGGGGTCCAGTTGATTGTCGAGGTGGAAGTTGAGGTCTCCCAGCAGGGTGTAGTTGGTGGATGCGATGGCCTGCGGGGAGATAATGTCCGTGATGGAGTTGGCGAAGGGTCCGTGGGGTCCAGGGGGTCGGTAGATGAGGGTTCCTCGGAGGGCGGCGGTGGGGCTGGCCAGTATCTTAAAGTGAAGGTGTTCCATCAGTTCTGTGGACTCGTCAGGGAGTGTGCTCAGGCGGAGGCTGGATTTGTGGACGATGGCGATTCCTCCTCCTGGGTGGATGGGGTGGTCCTTCCTGGTGATCTTGTATCCTTGGGGGATGGCAATGGCGATGTCCGGCCCCGAGGTGGTGTTGGTCCAGGTTTCAGTGAAGAATGCTACGTCTGGGGTGGTGCTGTCGAGGAGGTCCCAGATTTCTGTTGCGTGTTTGTGGAGGGATCGTACGTTGAGGAGGATGCATTGCAGGGTCTTCGGTTCGGTTGTGTTCTTGTGGGCGGGTTGTGCTGGATCCGTGTTCTTGGCGGTGCTGCAGGTGTGCCGGCAGCGGTGACAGCTGAAGGTTCCATGGGTGTCGGCTGGTGATGCTAGCTTGCAGTTGTTGTTGCAGCCTGGGTTGAGTGCGTGGAGTGCTGCTGGCTCGTAGCTTTGGCGGGGGGGAGGTCCAGGGTTCCTGGTGCTGGTTGCGGATGGGTCGCAGACGGGCGCAGACATGCTTGCCTTTGACGCGCCTTCGGTGCACCAGCGGCGCGGCCGCGCAGTGGCCGCCATTAAGTAGGGGTCGGGGAGGGCTGGACAGCTGGGAGGCGGGGAGGGGAGCTGGATTGGGCCAGTTGTGCTGGGGGGGGAGGGGCCGCGGGGGCAGCAGCGGCGGGGAAAGGTAAAGGGAGGAAAGAAGGGATAAAGAAAAAAGGGAAAATAAGCAGAAATAAGGCACAAAAGAGCAGAGATGCAGAAAAGAGCAGAAAGGTGAAAGATAGAAAGGGTAAAAAAACGAGTGAAAACGAGTGAAGGAGCAGAGGGAGAGAAAGGGAAAATGGGCAGAAATAAGGCACAAAAGAGCAGAGGCGCAGAAAGGTGAAAGATAGAAAGAGGAAAAAAACGAGTGAAAACGAGTGAAGGAGCAGAGGGAGAGAAAGGGAGAATGGGCAGAAATAAGGCGCAAAAGAGCAGAGGTGCAGAAAGGTGAAAGATAGAAAGGGGAGAAAAAAGAGTGAAGGAGCAGAAAGAAAGAAAGGAGACAGAGGTCCACTGGACCACCAGGGATGAGGCGCAGGGAAACCTGCGGGTGGAGGAGGGCCTCGATCACCAACACTGAAGAGTGCAGGGGCAGGGGCACCTCACTTAATGGTGGAGCTGCGAGGGTGGGAGAGCAATTTCACTGACAATGAGTCAGTGGTCTTGCTCGTCTGTCCCCGCAGTGGCCGCCATTAAGTAGGGGTCGGGGAGGGCTGGACAGCTGGGAGGCGGGGAGTGGAGCTGGATTGGGCCGGTCCAGCTGGGGGGGGGAAGGGGCCGCGGGGGCAGCCGCGGCGGGGAAAGGTAAAGGGAAGAAAGAAGGGATAAAGAAAAAAGGGAAAATAAGCAGAAATAAGGCACAAAAGAGCAGAGATGCAGAAAAGAGCAGAAAGGTGAAAGATAGAAAGGGTAAAAAAACGAGTGAAAACGAGTGAAGGAGCAGAGGGAGAGAAAGGGAAAATGGGCAGAAATAAGGCACAAAAGAGCAGAGGTGCAGAAAGGTGAAAGATAGAAAGGGGAAAAAAACGAGTGAAAAACGAGTGAAGGAGCAGAGGGAGAGAAAGGGAGAATGGGCAGAAATAAGGCGCAAAAGAGCAGAGGTGCAGAAAGGTGAAAGATAGAAAGGGGAGAAAAACGAGTGAAGGAGCAGAAAGAAAGAAAGGAGACAGAGGTCCACTGGACCACCAGGGATGAGGCGCAGGGAAACCTGCGGGTGGAGGAGGGCCTCGATCACCAACACTGAAGAGTGCAGGGGCAGGGGCACCTCACTTAATGGTGGAGCTGCGAGGGTGGGAGAGCAATTTCACTGACAATGAGTCAGTGGTCTTGCTCGCCTGTCCCCGCAGTGGCCGCCATTAAGTAGGGGTCGGGGAGGGCTGGACAGCTGGGAGGCGGGGAGGGGAGCTGGATTGGGCCGGTCGTGCTGGGGGGGAGGGGCCGCGGGGGCAGCCGCGGCGGGGAAAGGTAAAGGGAGGAAAGAAGGGATAAAGAAAAAAGGGAAAATAAGCAGAAATAAGGCACAAAAGAGCAGAGATGCAGAAAAGAGCAGAAAGGTGAAAGATAGAAAGGGTAAAAAAACGAGTGAAAACGAGTGAAGGAGCAGAGGGAGAGAAAGGGAAAATGGGCAGAAATAAGGCACAAAAGAGCAGAGGTGCAGAAAGGTGAAAGATAGAAAGGGGAAAAAAACGAGTGAAAATGAGTAAAGGAGCAGAGGGAGAGAAATGGAGAAAGGGCAGAAATAAGGCGCAAAAGAGCATAGGTGCAGAAAGGTGAAAGATAGAAAGGGGAGAAAAACGAGTGAAGGAGCAGAAAGAAAGAAAGGAGACAGAGGTCCACTGGACCACCAGGGATGAGGCGCAAGGAAACCTGCGGGTGGAGGAGGGCCTCGATCACCAACACTGAAGAGTGCAGGGGCAGGGGCACATCACTTAATGGTGGAGCTGCGAGGGTGGGAGAGCAATTTCACTGACAATGAGTCAGTGGTCTTGCTCGCCTGTCCCCGCAGTGGCCGCCATTAAGTAGGGGTCGGGGAGGGCTGGACAGCTGGGAGGCGGGGAGGGGAGCTGGATTGGGCCTGTCGTGCTGGGGGGTAGGGGCCGCGGGGGCTGCCGCGGCGGGGAAAGGTAAAGGGAGGAAAGAAGGGATAAAGAAAAAAGGGAAAATAAGCAGAAATAAGGCACAAAAGAGCAGAGATGCAGAAAAGAGCAGAAAGGTGAAAGATAGAAAGGGTAAAAAAACAAGTGAAAACGAGTGAAGGAGCAGAGGGAGAGAAAGGGAAAATGGGCAGAAATAAGGCACAAAAGAGCAGAAATGCAGAAAGGTGAAAGATAGAAAGGGGAAGAAAACGAGTGAAAACGAGTGAAGGAGCAGAGGGAGAGAAAGGGAGAATGGGCAGAAATAAGGCACAAAAGAGCAGAGGTGCAGAAAGGTGAAAGATAGAAAGGGGAGAAAAACGAGTGAAGGAGCAGAAAGAAAGAAAGGAGACAGAGGTCCACTGGACCACAAGGGATGAGGCGCAGGGAAACCTGCGGGTGGAGGAGGGCCTCGATCACCAACACTGAAGAGTGCAGGGGCAGGGGCACCTCACTTAATGGTGGAGCTGCGAGGGTGGGAGAGCAATTTCACTGACAATGAGTCAGTGGTCTTGCCCGGAACCCCCCCAAAGAGCACCTCAAAGGCAAGCAAGTCAGCAAAAACGCAAGAAAAATGTCACCTCCGATTTGGTCCAAACCACTTTTATCCGGTATTAGAGCTTCCCAGCAATGGCCCCAGAGCCGTCAACCCAGGCGAAAACTAGTAGAAGACCCATAAACAGCCAAAAAGCAAAAGTACAAAAATGGGGACAGTCATTTTCATGGCAATTTCCAAAATCACTCCGCGCGCGCTCTGCAGCTAGGCCCTAACTCCCCTCTGCCACCATGGATTTGCTTCAAACCTCTTGCAATCAAAACTATCCATACCCAGCAGTGCTCCCAGACCCCGAAACCCACCCACAAACACCAGGAAGCCCCCCCAAACAGGCCCCCGAAAACGCTACATTGAGCAAAATGTCAGAAATAGCAAAAAAAATGTCAGCATGGATTTTGTCCAAACCACTTCTATCCAGTATTAGACCTTCCCAGCAATGCCCCAAGACCCCCCAACCCACCCGCAAAAAAGCACAACACCCATAAACAGCCAAAAAGGAAAATATCATACTTACAATATTTATCGGCCTTCGGTCCAAACGCACTGTGCAGCTAGGTCATAACTCCCGTTTTCCACCACAGATTTCCTGAAAAGCAAATGCAATCAAAATTAGACTGTCCCAGCAGTGCTCCCAGACCCCAAAACTCACCCACAAACACCCGGAACCCCAAAAGAGCACCTCAAAGGCAAGCAAGTCAGCAAAAACGCAAAAATGATTTTGCCTCCGATTTGGTCCAAACCACTTTTATCCGGTATTAGAGATTCCCAGCAATGGCCCCAAGACCTGCCAACTCACCCGCAAAGAAGTAGAACACCCCCACAAGTGCAGAGTCTTTCTTCATTGGGCGTAATCCAGCCCTCTGCTTTGAGGGAAATAGGAGTCTGGAGGAGGAGGATAGAGGAGCATGTTCTTGTGAACTTGTGAACCTGAGGAATGCAGACTGCGGCACCTTCAAATCAATAAGCAAACAAGTGAAGACAGTTCGGCTGATGGGCTTGTTTTTGTGATTAGGTGATTAAAGTTTTAATTATATTAACTGTGCAAATCAAAGAAAGACAGACACACAGGAATAAAAGTGAAAAAGGACGAAAAAGAAAGTTATTGATTCATTGGCTCATTTTCAGGGCTCGGTGTCAGGGAATAAGAATAAGAGTTCGTCCTCATACTCTGCGAATTCAGGCAGGAGTAGGTCAGTGTCACCTAACAGAGAAGAAATTCCCTCATCTTCGTTGCTGTCCTCCTCGTCTTCATCCGGCGTGTGTTGTCGTACTTTGTAATCTGGTGGTATGAGGTGCAGATTCATCTTGATCATTGTTAACCTCTCCACATTTTTGGGCGAGAGGCGGCTCCGTTTGGAAGTTACAATGCCACCAGCAGCACTGAAAGCACGTTCAGAAGACACGCTTGCGAGTGGGCAAGACAAGTAGTTTATAGGCAGGTTGGAGAGCTGTGCCCACAATTCTTTTTTCCCATGCCAATACGCCAATGGGTCAGCATTAACATAGACCTCTGTTGAGTCATTCAGATAGTCCTGCACCATCGACTCAAGGTTCTCCAAGGTTCCTCCACTTTGCTTACTTTTTGCTGGGACCTTTTGAGAACCAAACCCAAGGAAAGTTAGCCAATCCTCTTCTTCACACAATGTTACTGTTGTGTCTGGTGCAGATGATCCGGTTGCTGGTGTCTTTAACGGCTGAGAGGTCACTTGTGCCACAGCCACAGGTGCAGAAGTGGATTCTTTTGACTGGGGATGGCCTGGTGATGCTGATGTACTGCCTTTTCCTTCAATTTGCTGCCGTTCTCTTTCAAACCTCATGGCTGACATTGCTAGCCAACGGCCTGCCAACGCCTTTTTGTAGCGAGGATCCAGACTAGTAGCACAAATGTAATGCTGTTCTGAGTGAATCATTTTAAGACGTTCATCGCCAAGTAGGCGCTCTAATAATTTCTCCGCCAAAACAAAAGCGTCTTTCTTTTCTTCATCTTTTTGAAACATAGAAGACACCACCGTCAGTTGGTGCTCCAGCATGCGCAACAATGGGATAGCTTTTCCCAAATTACAGTCCTCCCTGCTGACTGCACGGGTGAAGACCTCAAAAGAACGAAGCATGTCTGTCAGGCTTTTAACTAGCTTCCATTGCGCCGCATCTAGCCTCAGGTCCTTCTGAGCTGTACCCAGTGTTAAGAAATAGTGATTGAGTACCGTAAACTGCTCATACAGATGCTCAAGCATGTAGAAGGTTGAGTTCAAACGTGTTGCCACCTCCTGGATGAGTGCTTTCACTGGCATTCGACGTTCGACGTTCATGTAGCAGGCTCCTCAGATGCTTCTGGGCCTTAAAAGAATGGCTGAAATGGTTGCACATTCTTCTGCAGGTGGCCACTAACTCGCACGCTGGACTGTCTTCACTCAAGAATTTTTTAACAAGCAGGTTTATACAGTGCGCCAAACACGGCAGTCTGAAATAGTGACCCAGATCCATGGCCTTAACTACATTGGCGCCATTATCCATGGAAACATAACCAATCTGGCGTTTTTTTGGGGACAGCCAGTGAAAGACCTTTGTGTTAAACTCATTCAAAATGTTTTCTGCTGTATGACTTTTCTCCAAGCCAAACATGGCTAGTGTTGCATGTTTCTGAGCAGCTTTAAAAACTTGGTCCGGGTCCACACCCGCGTTTAGCTTTGCTTTAACCCCTGAAAAAGAGACCCAGTGTGCAGTGATGCACATGTAATCAGTACCTGCGCCACTGGTCCACATGTCTGTTGTCAGATGTATAGTGTGAACAGCACTCTTCTGCAAAGCTGCCCCAATCACCTCGAGCACATCTTCATGTGGTGCTGGAACCGCAACTCTGGCAAAATAGAACCGGCTAGGAACCTTCCATTTAGGGCAGAGCGCTGCCACTAATTCTAGAAAACCAACCCCTTCTACAAAAGAAAAAGGGAGAAGGTCCAGAGCTAGCATTTTAGCCAGCTTAGTGTTATACAGACGCGTCAGTGGGTGGTTGCGATCATATGGCGCCTCTGAAAACAACATGGTTCTAATGTTGCCCTGGACCATGCATTTACAGGATGATGATGAATTCTTCGACCCAGTTACCCTCGCTGATGAACTTTTTCGCATTGGTGTCTCACTCTCTCCCACACTCTTAGTGTGGCTCACATGGGGTGTGCTGCTGACAGGGGTACTGGGTGTAAGTGAAGTGTTTGACACGTCTTCTTCCTCCTCGTCATCATCAGATGAAACATCAACATTTTCTTGACTTGCAATTCGGGCTTCCTTGATCTCCTTTAGGTGCGCAAACCATTGGACAGCGTGCTGTCTCTTAAGATGACCTCTCTGGCCTCCGGTACCATAGTTGGTACCAAACTTACCACGACTAACTGCAAGCTTACAAATGCTACAAATGGCGAAATTTTCCTTTTTAGGGCAAACACTAAAGAAGTCCCAAACTGCGGACTTGAAATGTCTGTGGGGGCCGAAGGAGGCGGCGGTCATGCTTCTAATGCCAGATGCAGTGGAGGATGTGGATTGCCGAACTTTACTATGTTGTGCACTTTCACCACCACTAATTGAGGTCGAGGTGGATGGAGGTCACTTCTGGCGAAGAAGAAATATGGAAGCGGTAGGTGTTGGTGTACTAGTTAACTCCAGTGATTGTGGTATTTCCATTGCCTCCTCGTCGACAACATCATTACGCTCAGCAGCTTCTCTGGGTAGGGTCAAAATGTCTGTTTGCTGCATGCCCGCTGGGGCTGCAATGACCTTTATGATGACTGGGTCATCGTCGTGAGAGTCTTCATCAGCAGCAGTATCCGCCACTTCTTGTTGAGCCTCATCACACTCCATAACTATGAGACTTTGGACGAGCTTCCTTTTACGCTTAACTACCTTTGTCAGATCATGGTGTGCCTCACTCTCATACGGCAGTGGTGCTGGTTCCCAATTTTGATCCGTATCATCAGAAGGAGGTGTGCTTGAAGAAGATGTAGACACCACCCTTGATTTCTTCCTTGCTAGGGATGTGGAAGACAATGAATGATCCTCAGGAGGAGTGGCTTCCTCAAATGATACCTCGGCTTGATTGTCGATTTCCTGATGTGCCCCTACTTCGGGAGGAACAACTATTGTGGGCACTTGTGACCCTCCATGCACCTCTGCTTGCGCATCTCCTTGCGCTGCCTCTCCTTCCACTTGTACTTGGGCTTGTACTTGCACATGTGGTTGTTGTTGCACCTGTGGTTGTTCAACACTCGTCAGATGAGTTACAACAACCTGTGTTGATTGAGGGACATTGCTGCTACTTTCTTGCGATGAGCCAACATCACTGGTCAATGTTGATTGAACAACTATACTAAGTGCCTCTGCAGCACTCAAGGGCTTGGACTTAAGTTGGCGTGGTGGTGGTGGTGGCACTGAGCCCAATGGAGCGGGGGTGCTGCTCCCAGCTTGGTCCCCAGCAGATCCCGCTGCTGCTGCAGGCGTACTTTCTTTTCTACTCCCAAAGAATGTGGCGGGCGGCACACCAGTCTCCTGGGTAACTTGCTTTTTCTGCTCCTTACTGGCACCTTTCTTGCAAGAGGAGCTACGGGGAACTTTTTTTGGGGCCATCTTCTTTAGAGGTCAGAACAGCAGGCCGCAGTTGCACAAGTTGCAGAGTTGTCTGTGGCCAGACATGACGTCGCGTGATGTTATGCTGCACACACACACCGCTGCAGGACTTATTCCTGGCACTGGTGGTTCTCTTGAGTCTTGTGCACCTAAAAGCAATGGAAGACAGAGGAACATCAGTTCAGTTATACACCCCAAAAACTCGAAAACCACATACAAATCAGCACAATCCCATGCCATCCATGCGCTCCATGATGTTTAAATTCAAGACACCCCACAGAAAGACTAGGCCCATGCACCACTCACTACCCCTGGTCAAAAGGCCACAACAACAGCCCAAAAAACCGAAAAACACAGAAAAATCAGCACAATCCCATGCCATCCATGCCCTCCATGATGTTTAAATTCAAGACACCCCACAGAAAGACTAGGCCCATGCACCACTCACTACCCCTGGGCATAATGGTTGAAACCTAGGCAAAATAGTTGCAGACCTAAGAACACTGCCTGCATTCAAAATGGCCCCCCTGCCTCCCAGCACATGGCCTGCCTGTACCAGCACTCAAAATGGCCCCCACTCACATGGCCTGTCCCCATGAACTCCCCAAAAATCTCGAAAACACAGAAAAATCAGCACAATCCCATGCCATCCATTCCCTCCATGATGTTTAAATTCAAGACACCCCACAGAAAACTAGGCCCATGCACCACTCACTACCCCTGGTCAAAAGGCCACAACAACAGCCCAAAAAAACGAAAAACACAGAAAAATCAGCACAATCCCATGCCATCCATGCCCTCCATGATGTTTAAATTCAAGACACCCCACAGAAAGACTAGGCCCATCACCACTCACTACCCCTGGGCATAATGGTTGAAACCTAGGCAAAATGGTTGCAGACCTAAGAACACTGCCTGCATTCAAAATGGCCCCCTGCCTCCCAGCACATGGCCTGCCAGTACCAGCACTCAAAATGGCCCCCACCCACATGGCCTGTCCCCATGAACACCCCAAAAAATCGAAATACACAGAAAAATCAGCACAATCCCATGCCATCCATGCCCTCCATGATGTTTAAATTCAAGACACCCCACAGAAAGACTAGGCCCATGCACCACTCACTACCCCTGGTCAAAAGGCCACACAACAGCCCAAAAAAACGAAAAACACAGAAAAATCAGCACAATCCCATGCCATCCATGCCCTCCATGATGTTTAAATTCAAGACACCCCACAGAAAGACTAGGCCCATGCACCACTCACTACCCCTGGGCATAATGGTTGAAACCTAGGCAAAATGGTTGCAGACCTAAGAACACTGCCTGCATTCAAAATGTCCCCCTGGCTCCCAGCACATGGCCTGCCTGTACCAGCACTCAAAATGGCCCCCACCCACATGGCCTGTCCCCATGAACACCCCAAAAAATCGACAAACACAAAAAAATCAGCACAATCCCATGCCATCCATGCCCTCCATGATGTTTAAATTCAAGACACCCCACAGAAAGACTAGGCCCATGCACCACTCACTACCCCTGGCCAAAAGGCCCCAACAACAGCCCAAAAAAACGAAAAACACAGAAAAATCAGCATATTCCCATGCCATCCATGCCCTCCATGATGTTTAAATTCAAGACACCCCACAGAAAGACTAGGCCCATGCACCACTCACTACCCCTGGGCATAATGGTTGAAACCTAGGCAAAATGGTTGCAGACCTAAGAACACTGCCTGCATTCAAAATGGCCCCCTGCCTCCCAGCACATGGCCGGCCTGTACCAGCACTCAAAATGGCCCCCACCCACATGGCCTGTCCCCATGAACACCCCAAAAAATCGAAATACACAGAAAAATCAGCACAATCCCATGCCATCCATGATGTTTAAATTCAAGACACCCCACAGAAAGACGAGTCCCATGCACCACTCACTACCCCTGGTCAAAAGGCCACACAACAGCCCCAAAAAATGAAAAACACAGAAAAATCAGCACAATCCCATGCCATCCATGCCCTCCATGATGTTTAAATTCAAGACACCCCACAGAAAGACTAGGCCCATGCACCACTCACTACCCCTGGGCATAATATTTGAAACCTAGGCAAAATGGTTGCAGACCTAAGAACACTGCCTGCATTCAAAATGTCCCCCTGCCTCCCAGCACATGGCCTGCCTGTACCAGCACTCAAAATGGCCCCCACCCACATGGCCTGTCCCCATGAACACCCCCAAAAATTGAAAAACACAAAAAAATCAGCACAATCCCATGCCATCCATGCCCTCCATGATGTTTAAATTCAAGACACCCCACAGAAAGACTAGGCCCATGCACCACTCACTACCCCTGGTCAAAAGGCTACAACAACAGCCCAGAAAAATGAAAAACACAGAAAAATCAGCACAATCCCATGCCATCCATGCCCTCCATGATGTTTAAATTCAAGACACCCCACAGAAAGACTAGGCCCATGCACCACTCACTACCCCTGGTCAAAAGGCCACAACAACAGCCCAAAAAAACAAAAAACACAGAAAAATCTGCATAATCCCAAGCCATCCATGCCCTCCATGATGTTTAAATTCAAGACACCCCACAGAAAGACTAGGCCCATGCACCACTCACTACCCCTGGTCAAAAGGCAACAACAACAGCCCAAAAAAACGAAAAACACAGAAAGATCTGCACAATCCCATGCCATCCATGCCCTCCATGATGTTTAAATTCAAGACACCCCACAGAAAGACTAGGCAAATGCACCACTCACTACCCCTGGTCAAAAGGCGACAACAACAGCCCAAAAAAACAAAAAACACAGAAAAATCATCAGCACAATCCCATGCCCTCCATGATGTTTAAATTCAAGACACCCCACAGAAAGACTAGGCCCATGTACCACTCACTACTGCTGGTCAAAAGGCCACAACAACAGCCCAAAAAAACTAAAAACAAAGAAAAATCAGCACAATCCCATGCCATCCATGCCCTCCATGGTGTTTAAATAAAAGACACCCCACAGAAAAACTAGGCCCATGCACCACTCACTACCCCTGGGTATAATGGTTGAAACCTAGGCAAAATGGTTGCAGACCTAAGAACACTGCCTGCATTCAAAATGGCCCGCTGCCTCCCAGCACATGGCCTGCCTGTACCAGCACTCAAAATGGCCCCCACCCACATGGCCTGTCCCCATGAACACCCCAAAAAATCGAAAAACACAGAAAAATCCACACAATCCCATGCCATCCATGCCATCCATGATGTTTAAATTCAAGACACCCCACAGAAAGACTAGGCCCATGCACCACTCACTACCCCTGGTCAAAAGGCCACAACAACAGCCCAAAAAAACGAAAACACAGAAAAATCAGCACAATCCCATGCCATCCATGCCCTCCATGATGTTTAAATTCAAGACACCCCACAGAAAGACTAGGCCCATGCACCACTCACTACCCCTGGGCATAATGGTTGAAACCTAGGCAAAATGGTTGCAGACCTAAGAACACTGCCTGCATTCAAAATAGCCCCTCCCTCCCAGCACATGGCCTGCCTGTACCAGCACTCAAAATGGCCCCCACCCACATGGCCTGTCCCCATGAACACCCCAAAAATTCGAAAAACACAGAAAAATCAGCACAATCCCATGCCATCCATGCCCTCCATGATGTTTAAATTCAAGACACCCCACAGAAAGACTAGGCCCATGCACCACTCACTACCCCTGGTCAAAAGGCCACAACAACAGCCCCAAAAAATGAAAAACACAGAAAAATCAGCACAATCCCATGCCATCCATGCCCTCCATGATGTTTAAATTCAAAACACCCCACAGAAAGACTAGGCCCATGCACCACTCACTACCCCTGGGCATAATGGTTGAAACCTAGGCAAAATGGTAGCAGACCTAAGAGCACTGCCTGCATTTAAAATGGCCCCTGCCTCCCAGCACATGGCCTGCCTGTACCAGCACTCAAAATGGCCCCCACCCACATGGCCTGTCCCCATGAACACCCCAAAAAATCGAAAAACACAGAAAAATCAGCACAATCCTATGCCATCCATGCCCTCCTTGATGTTTAAATTAAAGACACCCCACAGAAAGACTAGGCCCATGCACCACTCACTACCCCTGGTCAAAAGGCCACAACAACAGCCCAAAAAAATGAAAAACACAGAAAAATCAGCACAATCCCATGCCATCCATGCCCTCCATGATGTTTAAATTCAAGACACCCCACAGAAAGACTAGGTCCATGCACCACTCACTACCCCTGGTCAAAAGGCCACAACAGCCCAAAAAATTGAAAAACACAGAAAAATCAGCACAATCCCATGCCATCCATGCCCTCCATGATGTTTAAATTCAAGACACCCCACAGAAAGACTAGGCCCATGCACCACTCTCTACCCCTGGTCAAAAGGCCACAACAACAGCCCACAAATCGAAAATTCCAAAATTGTAGTTGCAGCAACTGTAATGCCCCAAGCAAACTTACTTGTGAAATTTCTAATCCAAAAGTGCTCCAAAGAAAGTCAAAAAGGCCTCAAATCCAAATATCCACCAGCATCCACAAAAAGTATCCTTCCAGGTCAAGAATGCGAATAAAAGTGACCAGCACATGAAGAAAGCACTGGGAGGAGCCTGCTGGACAGGAACAGGAAGTTGGAGACTGTGGGGCACTTCCTTCCTCCCACCCCCCCACCCCCCCCAAAAAAATGGACTCCTTGCAAAAAAAAGTGCAGGCAAATGTCGTTATTCTGATAAAAATCATAATTTTCAGAAGGTTTATGCTGCTTGCTGGTGGATTTCTTGTGCAGAATTTAAAATTTTCTAATTTCGCGCGTGCAAGATTGTTGCTGCTCGCAGCATCTACGTGTTCGCAATTGCGAACTCTCGCGATGCGTGCTGTGCAAGGTGGCAAGCCGCGATTACGTAATCGCTGTCGCCAAACTCCCGCAGGATCCCGCAGCAAGATCCAAAATGGCGCAGCACTCGCAAAATATCGAGAAAAACAACTCAGCAAACGCTGAATGACGGTAAGTGAACGCCGCACGCCGCAAAATTGTATCACCAAAAAAAATAAATTAGCTGAGTGCGAATTTGCGGATTTTTGGTAAATTCGCGAGCGTTCGCGGATTGCAAATTTACCGAAAATCCGCAAAATCCGCGAGCGGAACGGATTTTCCGCCCATGCTTAAATGTCACAACAGGCATTGTGAATTTGTGGGACAGAGATGCAATGTGGTTTTCAGAGTGTCCCAGAGCATGATATCGTTCATGTGTGTTCACTCCTCACTTGCATTGTGCTTACTGTGACATTCACCGCATAGTGCGTGACACATTCAGGCGTGCAAGACCTTGGTGGCTTTATTCCAAATTGTCCAGAGGTGTAACAGTGTTTCCCCCAGAGTGACAGCTGACTGTACTCACAGCTGTGTATGACTTGTGGGGATGTGTGGTGATATTGTACAAATGATGTGTTTGATCTCATGGACATTGCAGTGTGTGAATGTTCCTTGTCATGTGGGTGAGTGTGTATGTGAAGTGTTGCACCACAGATGCATGGTGTTTGCAGCAGCTATAGCCATCTGATGTGACTAGTAAGCAGTGGTGTGTGCCACACTTGCAAAGTTAGCGCGACACCTGTTACACCTCTTTGTGAAGTAGCACATGTGCAAAGGTAGGGTTGAGCACACTGTTGTCAGTGACGGGCAAGTGATCTGTGCCAGGGTGTGTCTGTCTGGTCTGCTGAGGGTTGTTAATTGGAGTTAAACATGTGACTGTTTGCCACGTGCTGTTCCACACCCTGGAGTTGCATGTGTTCTCCAGTGTGTGCCATAATGAGTGTGTGTGTTGCATCTGTTATCCCATCTGTTGCCTTTCAATGCCATGTAGTGCATTGGGGTTGGACCACAGGCCTAATTCACATGGACAATGATGCAAGTCCTGTCAGCATCCTATGCCCTGTTCACTTTATCAATTGTGTGCAAGTGTGTGTCTCTGGGAGATGGGGCAGGTGTAGTGATGTTGTTTCACTTTGTCTTCCTGACAGGTATCTGCCTATGAGAAGGGAGAGATATGGGTGGACATCGCCAGGGCTGTTAGGACTGCGGGGGCTATCGCCGGAATCTGCATAACATTCAGAAGAGTTGGCAGGACATTCGGTGCTGGACTCGGCGTATCGCCCAGGTCCAGCGGAAGTTGGAAGCTCCACGCAGGCATGGCGGTAGCCGTCACCTCACCCCAACATGCTCCGGGTCCTGGCTGTGGTCTTTCCCGACTCGATAGGCAGTTGCAGGAGGGACAGCAGCAAGGAGGGTGTAGGTACATGCCTGTTTGTTGTGTTGTGTGTCACCTGCTTCTTGAGGTGATCAGAAGCCTGGAGACACTCCCACAGTTGGGGTGTTTGGTCAGACAGGTCATATGTGCAGTGTATTTTAAATTCTCCATAATCAGCACGTGCTCATTTTCATCCCTTCCCCTCCTTTACTTGTGTCCCCTGGTCTGTGTGTATTCAAATATGCACATGCTCATCTAGGGTGCAAGTTATTTATATTGCACATTGATTAGCGCATCAACTGGGAGGGTGGTCTTTTACATGTGTTGTGACCTTGCTTGTGTCATGACCTGGGCACTGTGTCAGGCCTTCACATTTGTTTGCACTGATGATGAGTCTCAACATAGGAGTGTGGGGTTTCGACTGCACACCCTTGCAGCATGCATGACCCATGTTGTGTTGTCAGACATGATGTACATTATTTGGGAGATATGCATAGTACCATGACGGTTCTTAATGTTACAGTCAGCTCATTCCAGACCCATGGATCAGTGTGCCCACCACAGTCCCCTGACATAATCTGGAATCCTAATCATGTCTGTCATCCAACACTGTGCCCATTCTATGTGTTTTCCTCATGGGTCTGCCTCAGTGGCATTGGTCCCTGGCACAGTTTGTATTTATCCAGTGTCTGCTACATGTTCCCACTGGACATGTATACAACATTTGGCTTGTGCATACTCACACTGGGCAGTGCCTGTGTGCCTATTCACAACAATCTGTAGTTAGTTGTTAGTGACTAATATGTATTGTCAGTCCCACAAGGTGAGCTTGGGTTACCTTTTACAATGTTGCTGCACAGTTTTTGTTACCCCGATTCAGAGTTCTCACTTCTTGAGCTGTATCTGACACATTGACTGAGGGATGGGGGTGTTGTGCTGGAGAGGTCCAATGGGCCTGGCTGATTTGGCATCGATGGTTGTTACCTGTGTGTGAGAATTGGCTAGACCATGTTTCACCGTGCACTTCCCCAGTGATATTGGCCAGTGCTTCAATTTGGGGCTTGACAGCCTATGTCCTTTGTTTCCAGACATGATTGTGCCTGATTCATTTTTGCCACATGTATGTGGTTCTGCTGCAACGCTGTTTTGTGTTATTGTGCACACTTCTGTGTTGACATTTTGCATGGGGATCATGGGGTGTCCACGATGTTGCAAATATGTTTGTTCATCACAATTGCAGGCCCATTAGCTTGAGCATTGTCCTGATTTGGGACATGTGGGCCACTTCACATGACAGCCAGTGGGTCTCATGTGCTAGCACCTGTATGATCAGGTAATAGATGCCTCTGTGAGGACTGACACATTTGAAGTTGTCTCACATTGATGATTGTACCTTGGCACTCCCAACACTTGTTATGAGTTGTTGATGTTTTCAATGTTTTCATATGACAAAATGTGTAGGTTCCACTTATGTGCCTGCATTATAGTTTTCTCTCAAGGTAGTGCACACAAAACAACATTTACTTATCGAAGAAAAAGAGCGGCTGACCAAGGTTATGCACAAGTATTTTCAATGTATAATATATAAGTCCATAGGATGTGCACAATACGTCCAGAGCGTGCCGCACCAACACTCTCCTGCAAAGCGGATCCCAAAGTTCATATACAAAAAAGGACGGTGCACCAGAAGAAAGTATTCAATGGTTCCAATTCGTATTCCAAAATTTCTTTATTCAATTCCAATAAAACCAAACTCCTCAGCCAACGCGTTTCGTTCACAAATAACTTCGTCAGGGCTTTTCGGTAAAGAGAGCATCCCGTGAATTCATACCCATCGTTGGAATATATTACAAGATATTGCAAATAAAACCTTCACAGTGGGCCAATAAGTATGTAAGCCAAAATACAAACCAAATACGTTGTCCGTTCTAAATAGAATGAAGTAATCAATTTGATTTCCCGCAGTATAGTGACTTTGGGAGTGTTCGACCTATTTTGCGGCCGCCAGTTTGGGTAACTGATAGTGTAAAGAGCGAGATAGTCGTAAACAACATTTGCAATTTTCAGGAAGAAGCAGGCAGCTTTTGAAGGAGGCCAGTGTTAGTGAATAATGTAGTGCCTTGATCTCCATATACACGTCCCCACAGTGGTCTTGAGTGCTTGAGACTCCTTTGTTGTCAATCGTACAAATGAATGTGTCTCAAGCCATCAAGACCTCCGCTGGACCATGTATATGGTATATGGTCCACGCCATTTGTTTCTAACAGTGTTCCATCTTAAAGTGTGCCAGCTGTTTCAATGAAAGTGTCTATGTTTTTGGTGTGCATTTCCTGGTGAGAGATTTTTCATGCAGGCACATACGTGTTACCTTCACAAGATGGCTAGTTTACACATTCAATACATGTTGAAGGTGTGAAGTATGGTGAGTCCCAAGATGACAACAATTTGTGACATTAGTTCTCACCAAAATGTACTTACAGGGCGCTGAGTGTGGTGTAACCTTGGGGAGTGAGGTGTGTTAGTTTGCCCTTGAGGGGCAATACAACTGTTTCTTTCTTTGTGAACTGGAGGTGGCATCACTTGATTGTATAGACTGGCTCTGCTATAATCAAACAGAAGCTCCCCAGTGTGACTCTCATTCAAGTTATTGCCTGGTCTGTTCTTTGGATCCTTGTGTCTAAGTAGCATTGTGTCTATACCAACTGGGCAGTACTAGTCTCAAATATGTGCTGAGCTATATGGCTGTTACTCATTATGCATGCCATGATTTGCAGTGTGACCAATAGATTTAGTACTCATGTGTCAGATGTGTACAGGTGACTGATGCATTTTTGTTTCTTCTCCTTGCCCACAGCATCATTAAACAACACAGGAGGAGACATGAGCACGGACCAGGAGGAGGGACCCATTCGCAGTGCCACCAGGTGCTGTGTGCCTAGATAGTTGGAGTCATGGTAATGTTTTGGGATTGTGAAAGATGTCTATTTTATGATGGTGATGAGTTGGCCCATGGTATCTATATGCCATCACAATGTTGCAGCAATTACTCTTTGTTTGTGTGTGTTCACTATGCATACAGACATTGTCCAAAGTGTGCCCCTTCCTCACTGGCACATGAGATCTTCACTACAGATAGTTGCACAATTGTTGTGCTGACATGTGTGCAGATTTCCTATTTTGTTGAACTTTCCCTTCAGCACCGGCCATGCCTGCTCACAGAGGACTACTGCTCATTAGTCTGTGCCATCCATGCTACTCACTGTACTTGTGGATTTAGTATGTAGGAATGCCTTCTTGAACACATGCACCCTTTTCCCCACTATGCAGATGTATATTCACAGCCTTACCCTTATGTTTGTATTTGTTATGCAGGGTATTTGTGACATGACTCGCAATTTTGTGCTTTGTATCTAAGGGGTTTAAACCCTATTCCTTCCATGAGAGACTACATCTTGGTGGTCTGACCACCACCTGGACATTCAAATCAGGCCAGGGATGTACATGACAGTGTGTGTGTTCCCTTTTGCTCTATTAGTTTGATGGCCTGTTACATGACTATACACTATTGTGTCAAGATGGTAGGGTGTGCAGGTTTCTTGCAACATCCATGGGTGGGTATGCATGTGGGATCTGACATCACACCCACATGTGGTGTGTCATGTAGTGTGTGACAGATATCCTTCCACCGTGTAGTGGGACACTGCTGTGAGTGATGTGTTGCTACAGCACTATCAGGACTCTCACAGGTTAGGGATGTAAACATATCCCCATGTAGTTGTGGTATGTAGATGAAAATGGCCCCTCATTTCTGAGCACTGCTGGGAGTCATATCCACCCATCCCTCTTATGTCTGGGCACTGCTGGGAGTCATATCCATGAACCCCTCATATGTCTGAGCACTGCTGGGACTCCTCTGCACCCATCCGTCTTATGTCTGGGCACTGCTGGGAGTCATATCCACCCACCCCTCATATATCTGGGCACTGCTGGGACTCCTCTGCCCCCACCCCTCTTATGTCTGGGCACTGCTGGGACTCCTCTGCACCCACCCCTCTGATGTCTGGGCACTCCTGGGAGTCATATCCACTCACCCCTCATATGTCTGGGCACTGCTGGGAGTCATATCCACCCACCCCTCATATGTCTGGGCACTGCTGGGACTCCTCTGCACCCACCCCTCTTATGTACAGGCACTGCTGGGACTCCTCTGCACCCACCCCTCTTATGTCTGGGCACTGCTGGGAGTCATATCCACCAACCCCTCATATGTCTGGGCACTGCTGGGAGTCATATCCACCTCCCTTCATATGTCTAGACACTGCTGGGTGTCATGTCCACCCACCCCCATATGTCTGGGCACTGCTGTGAGTCATATCCACCAACCCCTTTTATGTCTGGGCACTGCTGGGAGTCATATCCATCCACCCCTCATATGTCTAGGCACTGCTAGGACTCCTCTGCACCCACCCCTCTTATGTCTGGGCACTGCTGGGACTCCTCTGCACCCACCCTATTATGTCTGGGCACTGCTGGGACTCCTCTGCACCAACCCCTCAAATGTCTGGGCACTGCTGGGACTCCTCTGCACCCACCCCTCTTATGTCTGGGCACTGCTGGGAGTCATATCCACCCACCCCTCATATGTCTGGGCACTGCTGGAAGTCATATTCACCCACCCCTCAGATGTCACACACCGTACCCCACATTCATGGCGTGTGTGCGGCTCATATCACTATTGCAATGGTGGTATACGCGAGGGTGTGACGCACCGTACCCCAACATTAATGGCGTGTGTGCGGCTCGTATCACTATTGCAGTGGTGATATAACGGGGCGTGTGACACACCGTACCCCAACATTAATGGCATCTGTGGCTCGTATCACTATTGCAATGGTGATATATGCGAGCCTGTGACGCACTGTACAAGTACACTTCCGTTGATGCGGTACGTTGTTCTCACCGTATGCACCGTCGTCGGTTTCTGTGCACCAGGTCTTAGGCCTACAGGACTGGGATGACACGGCCGATGGGGTTCATGGCGTGTTTGTCGCGTACCGGGGTGCGGGTCATGCCGGATCTGCTTTTACGGACGTTTTCAGCTCCCGTAGCAATAGAGTCGTACGGAGTGTCGTTGACACAAATCGTACTTGCTGGGCTGGAATCTGCTGCTTGTTTACGTACTGACGGCGCATACTGCGTGACCCGGATATGAATCGTATGTATTTTTTGTTCGTATGGTGTTTGGTACGGTTCGTACGTAGATATGCTCTGGGTTAGGATCGTACTTGATCGTACGTACAGGGACATTGTAGGTGTGCGAATCGTATGGGAAAAACGTTCAGAACGGTGATTCGTTGGGGATTTTACCGAATCGGAATCGGCCCCTTGGTGTCAGGATGGCAGACCGGGAAGTGGGTGGAGGGAGGGGGGAGGACTTGGTTCACTTTGCAACATTAGCGCGTGTTTATATATACACAACGTTCGATTCGAATACGTGCATGTCCAAAACGCACGTGTTTTTAATCGAAAGGCTGAACAGACCCTATCGATTTGGTTGCTGCGCAACAAATAGAAGGGACGCATAGAGACAATAGTCTACATATATTAGGATGGACAGTTGATGTCAGGATGGCAGACCGGGAAGTGGGTGGAGGGAGGGGGAGGAGTTGGTTCACTTTGCAACATTAGCGCGTGTTTATATATACACAATGTTCAATTCGAATCCGCGCGTGTACAATTCGCGTGTGTTTTTAATCGAAACGCCGAACAGACCCTATCGATTTGCTTCCTGCGCAACAACTACAAGGGAAGCATACAGATAATAGTCACAAAAACATATTGTATACCCACAAGCATTGTGAAATTAAACATATTCGAAATGTGCGCTTACTATTTTCTTTCTCTTCTATTTAACCAGACTGAGCCACAGCAACGCGTGGCTGGGTACAGCTAGTATTAATAATATAAATAAATGTACTTCATATTATAATTTCAAACTATGTTATTTTTGTATGAACTTTATTGTAAAATATTTACAGTATATTATGTTAATAAATATTAAGCAATTTTTGTTAACATTTATAACATTAAAATGTAAAAACAGTATGTCAAACTTATAACAAAATATGTACTAATTAACAAGATGTCAATTGAAAAAATAAAAATGCATAAGTATATGTACAAAATATATGCAAATGTAAAAAATATTTGTATTCACTATATCATTTTCTTTGTCCTATAATGTACTTGTTGCAGCATACATACTGAGAAAAATAGAATTGTATTAAATAAATACATACTGCTGCAAATACTTATATTTTGTGATGATATTTCTACTGTTTAATAGAAAATACTTTTTTGATTTACCTATGACCTCTATATTTTATATATTAAAATATTTGAAAATAACAAGTCTCAATTTTTTTTACTACCTTTATATTGCTGTAACTTTAAATTTGCTTACAAATTGCTGTTCTTATAATTAATATATATAATCTAAATATAATAAAATATATATTGAATATATTTATTTAGCACATATATAAAAATAAATTTCAATAATAATTATCATAAAAATATTATTACATTATAGTTAAAAATTATTAATCTAAATTTTACTTACAACTTAAACATAAAATACTTTATATATTTCTAATTGTATATTTAATTATAATAGATGCTAAACACTGACCATAATAAATGTACTATTCCCACTCCACTCTAAATTATATTGCAGTAGGTGCTGGACACTTAACCTAATTATTTACTATTTCCACTCCAATCTAAATTAAATTGAGGTAGGTGCACTCCCCACCCTTATCCCCTATAAACTCAACATCCCACTACTAAAATTTAATTTAAATTTCGAAATTGAAATAATGTATTTCATATTCAAATTTTAAATTAAAATTAATTTAATATAAATATTTTAAATCACTCACCACCCTTATCCCCTATAAACTAAACACCCCACTCCTAAAATGTAATTTAAATTTCAAAATTTTAAAAATTAATTTCATATTTTAAATTTAATTTTAAATTAATTTAAAATAAATAATTTAAAACACTCCCCACCCTTATCCCCTATAAACTCAACATCCCACTCCTAAAATGTCCTTTGAAATTCAAAATTTAATAAATTAATTTCCTAATTACATTTTGAAATTGTATTACTTTAATGTACATAAAACACTCCCCATCCTTATCCCCTATAAACCCAACATCCCGCTCCTAAAATTTAATTTGAAATTTAATAAATTAATTTCCTGATTAAATTTGAAATTTGTTAGTATTTTAATATAAATATTTTAAAACACTCCCCACCTTTATCCCCTATGAACCCAACATCCTGCTCCTAAAATTTAATGTGAAATTCGAAATTTAATAAAATAATTTCCTAACTAAATTAGAAATGTTTATTAATAAAATATAAATATTTTAAAATACTCCTCACCGTTATCACCTATAAACCCATCATCCAACTCATAAAATGTCATTTGAAATTCGAAATTTAATAAATTAATTTCCTAATTAAAATAAAAAAATTAGTTAATTAAATATAAATATTTTAAAATACTCCCCACCCTTATCCCTTATAAACTAACGACAAAATAACATAAAAAACATAAAACAATATTTTTACATTTCGATATTTTTCATTTCGACATTACTTACCTCGATATTTCACAAACTATGTAAAATTGCTATCATTTACTTTGATATGTAGAACATCGATATTTCCAACTGTCGATATTTTCAACTCGATATTTCTGTATATTGCAATAAATGACTCGATATTTTGACTGTGCACCGTTTTGTCTTACATCATCATCGTCACCAACTTCATTCGATTTTACATTAAAATCATACTAGTGCATATAAATCATTACAAAAACACAGTACAGCGCATACAAGTAAAAATTGAGCTTGACATAAACATTTCATCAGTCAACATCTCCAAGTGTTTCCCATAGCGTGCAGCTTTAGAACCCCCCTCAAGAAACATTGACACATTATGGCAAATTACCTGGAAAGCTAAAAGTTGTAAAAACAAAAAGGCTGGCCTAACCTGATAAAAATCATAAGTTAAACAGAACGGTTTTTGAAGCTTATGACGAAGATGAGGACTTATGACGAACATAGGACATATCATAACAATGTGAAAGTATCACATTTAAAAGAAAAATTGCAGATACAGTATGGAGATTAGTATGCTTATGTCAAATTCCCTTGGGATACAATAGATACTGTTTAACCATAATACATTTTCGAAATAATGGCTTGGCTAATGATAGAGCTTTCCTCTCCGCTGTTGATCTTAATTGATAAGTCTCCTTTAATGAGACAACATCTAGGGGTCCATTAGGATGGCGGACGTATGCATGACCGCTGTGCTGGAGGCGGCGGAAAATGCACCTCATCGGCCGCCAGCAGCGGGCCTTCCGTCCGCCATATTAGGAAGGGGGACTGGGCACATTTACTGTCCGCCGCGGAAAAACGTGAACGCCGCGGGAACACACCAGACACCACGGCGGACGGTGCCAATCCAGGCTCATCGCCCTGCGGAATGACGTCCCAACCGTCCCCAATATTACGTAGTCAGAAACAAATCAGAACACCACAGCGGAAACACCTCCATCTCATAGACGGCGGAAGCACCACAACAGAGAGGGAAAGCAGTGCCACAAGACCCATAGCACGGACCCGACCGCCATGGACCCAGCCCTACATGCCTGTTCATACTTCACTACCAGCAAGTCATGCACCGTCGTAGACGCCGCCGCATGTACGCAAGCATGCAATACACACATACCACGCCACAGCATGCATGAACAGTTACCTGTTCACACCAGCAGCGTCGGATTGGCAACGAGGGCACTAGGGCAATGCTCGAAGGGCCGGTGTCCAGTCTCAGCTGAGGGCTGCTTCTTTGGCCAGCCGTGGTGGACCGATTTGGGCGGTCTCTGCATTTGTAAATGACCGCCAGCAGCCCAGTGGGTGCCTGGGAGGCCTTTCTGTAAGTAAATGGGCGGTCATTGCCACCCTCCCATGAATGGCAGAGGTGTCACTCCCTTACTCTTGCTTGGCCGTCCCAGTAATATATGTATATTGAGCGGTTCAGGGGGCATGATCAAAACTCGCCTCACTTGTTGTCAGGTGCGTCACCAGTGTGAACTAATTCGTGGTAGACAGGGCATGTTGTAAATCACAAGAAATCCGCAATGCAAGTACACAAGCATGGTCACTGACAAAGTACACAACATGAGTAACTGACTTTATTAAACATCACAAAGATAGCACTCTGGTGTACCCAGGAGCCAGCCCAGTGGCCAGTACACATTGCAGAGCATGTCCATGAGAAGCTGCACAACCAAGGGGCAAGAAGCAGCACAGTTCCAGGCAGGGCAATGAGAGAGTGCAGAGCATGTCCATGAGAAGCTGCACAACCAAGGGGCAAGATGCAGCACAGTTACCACAGAGCCAGTGGCCAGAACAGAGCAAGTATATCTGAGGCAGCACAAGTCAGTGGCACATTGCATCATAACTCAAACAGGGCCAGTGGCCAGAACAGAGCAGGTACATCTGAGGCAGCACAAGTCAGTGGCACATTGCATCATAACTCAAACAGGGCCTGTGGCCAGAACAGAGCAGGTACATCTGAGGCAGCACAAGTGAGGGGCACATTGCATCATAACTCAAACAGGGCCAGTGGCCAGAACAGAGCAGGTACATCTGAGGCAGCACAAGTCAGTGGCACATTGCATGATAACTCAAACAGGGTCAGTGGCCAGAACAGAGCAGGTACATCTGAGGCAGCACAAGTGAGGGGCACATTGCATCATAACTCAAACAGGGCCAGTGGCCAGAACAGAGCAGGTACATCTGAGGCAGCACAAGTCAGTGGCACATTGCATCATAAATCAAACAGGGCCAGTGGCCAGAACAGAGCAGGTACATCTGAGGCAGCACAAGTCAGTGGCACATTGCATCATAAATCAAACAGGGCCAGTGGCCAGGACAGAGCAGGTACATCTGAGGCAGCACAGGGATATGTGGTGCCTAGACACAGCCATGAACAACAACACCGCCAGGGTGCCTACAATGGACAGTCCAGCCAGCAATGTAAAAGAGACGTATGTGAGGGGGACTGAAACTCACACCAGAGAATCAGGTGGACTGTGTACCATCGGAGGTGCAGACACACTGGCAGCACCTGACATAGGAGACTGAACAACAGACACAGCGCTAGCATCTGATACATGAGAGATAGCTCCATACACAGTGGCAGTACCTGATACAGGAGAGTGAACAACAGACACCATGCTAGTATCTTCTACATGAGAGTGAACCACAGATACAGTGTCAGTACCTGATACAGGAGAGCGAACTACAGACACAGTGCTAGTATCTCATACATGTGAGTGAACAACAGACACAGTGGCAGTACCTGATACAGGAGACCGAACAACAGACACAGTGCTAGTATCTGACACCTGAGAGTGGACAACAGACACAGTGGCAGTATCTGACACATGAGAGTGAACTGCAGCTGAGGTTGTGACATCACTGTACTGATGACCCACTGGGCTGTATGGTCCAGGAGACTGGGTGCCTCTGGGAGCTGGAGAGAGCTGTACAGCCACCGATGACATCCGAGCCCTGATGGACAACGGAGAAACAGCGGCCCTCCTCCTCCTAGACCTCTCCGCGGCATTCGACACTGTCTGCCACCGCACCCTAGTGCAGCGCCTCAGCAACGTCGGAATCCAGGAGAAGGCACTGGAATGGATCATCTCCTTCCTCGACGGAAGAACACAGAGAGTCCGTCTACCACCGTACAAGTCAGAGGCCACCGAAGTCATCTGCGGCGTCCCTCAAGGATCCTCGCTGAGCCCCACCCTCTTCAACGTCTACATGAGCCCCCTCGCGGCCATCGCACGCCAACACAACCTCAACATCATCTCCTACGCTGACGACACCCAGCTGATCCTCTCCCTGACCAACGACCCCGCCGCCGCCAGAGCCAACCTTCACGAAGGGATGAAAAACGTAGCCGAGTGGATGACGACCAGCCGCCTGAAACTGAACTCAGACAAGACGGAAGTCCTCATCCTGGGCTCCTCGCCCTCTGCCTGGGACGACTCCTGGTGGCCCCCCGCCCTGGGCACCGCACCCAAACTGACAGACCACGCACGCAACCTGGGCTTCATCCTGGACTCCTCCCTCACCATGACCAGACAAGTCAACGCCATCTCCTCGTCGTGCTTCAACATCCTGCTCATGCTACAGAAGATCTTCCGGTGGATCCCCACCGAGACCAGGAAGACGGTCACCCAGGCCATCGTCACCAGCCGACTGGACTACGGCAACGCCCTCTACGCCGGAACCACCGCCAAGCTCCAGAAGAGACTCCAGTGGATTCAGAACACCTCAGCCAGACTCATCCTCGACATCCCATGACACAGCCACATCTCCGGACATCTGAGAAACCTGCATTGGCTCCCCGTCAACAAAAGAATCACCTTCCGTCTCCTCACCCACGCACACAAAGCCCTACACGATCAAGGCCCGAGCTACCTCAACAACCGCATCAACTTCTACGCTCCCAAACGCCATCTTCGATCAGCCAGTCACGCCCTCGCCGCCGTCCCCCGCATCCGAAGAACGACAACAGGAGGAAGGTCCTTCTCCTACCTGGCCCCCAAGACCTGGAACTCCCTCCCAACCGACCTGCGCCTGACCCAAGACCACCTCTCCTTCAGGAAGAAGCTCAAGACCTGGCTGTTCGAGCAGTAGCAGCACCCCCCCACCCCAAGCGCCTTGAGACCCTCCGGGTAAGTAGTGCGCTCTACAAATGCCTTGATTGATTGATTGATTACAGGAGAGACCGTATGGGGCTCAGTTGTTTGTGGTGTATGTCTACGCTTTTTGGGATCTGTACGGTCGGTGTGGACTTGCTAGGATTGGGAAGTGGTGCTGGCTCCACAGACACACTTCCCATCAAAGGTGGATCATATGCTGGTGGTGGTCTGCTCTCTGGGGACGTGCTGGACCCTGATGAACGCTTGCTCTGGCCCTGCCTTCTGCCCTCAAACAACTGTGTAACAGGGGACCCCACAACACTGTACTCCTTCCTCTGCTTCACAGGGATGGTGTTGGGAGTCGAGGTATGGGGAGAATCGACCTCTGAGACATGTACCTTACGATCCCTCACCAACACCAGCTTTAGGGGAGGCATGGCTGATGGCTGTATGTCCTCGGGGGATGTCTTGTCCATGGGAGGTGCCTTGTCCCTGGGAGATGCCTTTTCCTTGGGAGCTGTCTTGTCCTTGGGAGGTGCCTTGTCCCTTGGAGATACCTTGTCCCTGGGAGGTGCCTTGTCCCTGGGAGATGCCTTTTTGTCCTTGGGAGGTGCCTTGTCCCTGGGAGATGCCTTGTCCCTGGGAGGTGCCTTTTCCCTGGGAGATGCCTTTTCCCTGGGAGATGCCTTTTCCCTGGGAGATGCCTTGTCCTTGGTATGTGCCTTGTCCTTGGTATGTCCCTTGTCCTTGGGAGATGCCTTGTCCTTGGGAGTGGACATGGATGGGGACGCCTGAGTGCCCTGTGTCTCATCTGAGGGGCAGCCTATGTCGTGCCCTGCGCTGCGTCTAGCTTTCCCAGGGGATGGTGTCTGTGGCCTGTGTTGCTTTGCCTGCTGCTTGTGTTGGCTCTGTGTGCCATATCCAGAGTGTGAGGCAGGATCGGAAAGGTCACTCTCCTCTGTTACAGCCTGTGATGTGGACGCAGGGACAGAAGCTGAACTTTGGGCATGTCACTTTTGAGGACAAGGACTGGACAGTCCTGTGTATACCAGACACATCCCCATGCATCCCCTTCATGAAAGCTATCACCTGGCCCAACTTCCTGTTGTGGTCCAGGAATGCATTTAGCATGTTAGTCTGACCCACACACAGCTGGTGCAGCAGGTCAACTGCCTCAGCACTGAGGGCAGTTTGGCACACAGGGTCAGATGCAGCAGTGCCTGGACCAAAGGACACTCTGGGGCTTATTAGGATGACGGGCGGACTTTGTCCGCCCACCATCCTATTGGAATTTGGAACCGCCCGCCATAAGGGCGAGGGTCCTGTGGAGGGTATTAGGATGTGCCCGCCACAGTGGCGGGCACATCCTGCATTTTTAGCATTGTGGCGGGCGGTGCTCTCTGCACCGCCCGCCACAATGCTAAAAATGCATTGATGCATTTGCATAAACAAAGCGGCAGCCCCCGTGCGGTGCCTGCCGATTTCTTTATGCAAATGAAGGGGGGTACCACAGGTACCCCTGTGTGAACCCTCCACCTCTGCTTCATTCTGGGGGCCCGCAGTGGGCCTCCAGAGTGAAGACCGCATGCCTATCTGTGGCGGCATCGCCTCCGCGGAAAGGCACCTACAGATGCCCATCATAATATGGCTGGCGGTGTCTGATAGACACCGCTACCATATTATTCCTTTTCCGCCCTGGCCGCAAGGCGACTGGGCCGAAAAGTGGCGGACGGTCTTTCTGTACGCCGAGGTCCCCCGCCATACTAATATGGCGGGGGGAAAACGAGTGTGGATGTCCGGCAGATTGCTACCGCCAGCCTGGCGGGGGCAATCCGCCCAACATCATAATGGGCCCCTCTTTGTCTCCGACTCTGGCGAGCACGGGCAGTACTTGTTGCAGTTTGCGGGAGTGTGGGCCCTGTACGCTGTGTGTCGGTTGAAGGGGTTGATTTCCCACTCCCTGTGTCACCTAACAATGAAGACTCACCCCCGCTGTCGGATGACGAAGATGTTGGTGTCTCAACACATGAGTCCTCATGGTCACCACTGCCACCCTCAATGATGCTGCTCACATCTGTCTCAGTCGTATCCTGTGTTACAACAGAGCACAATGCATTGTCACCAACTGCCTCTGTTGTCTGTCTGATACTGCCCTTGTCCAATGCTGAAAGATAGAGAAATGTGGGTACATGTAAGTGCCAGAGTCACAAACTTCATAGGCAAGTGGCGGACAGACCTGGAAGTCAAAACAGCATGTCGTACCCAACCTGTGCATCCACAACATCCTTCACCTATTCCCAACTAGCACAAATTGCCTGTACATGTGAAACATATGCGTCAAACATCCATGGCAAGTCAATGCCGACAAATATGCAGGCGATGCAATGAAGCCACAGATCTGATTATCAAGTACAGGGCCAGACACAGGAAAGCACCACGTATGTCATGCTGCAGGAAAACCATGACAACTGCACACAACACAGCGTCCCCTCACAATCAATTGAAGCACACTGCCAACATCACAGAGGCAAGTACTGGCTCTGACATGCAACCTATGGGGGCACACATTAAGAAAATGAGCCCATATTGTAGACTCCCCCCAGATTCCTGCTGTTCCTCACTCAAACGTGCAGCCAGATCAGGATGTGTCATTGCTAGAATGCTTGCCATCAGTGAGGTCATGGTACGGTGTGCAACCTGCCAGCACGTGGAATCACCCCCAGTGTCATCTCCCCCACGTTCCTGCTGAGCCTGGAGATGTCGTCCCACCGCTTGTGGAAGTGTGTATGTCGCCTGTTGCACACCCCCACGGCACGCACATCGCATGCTATGGCTCTCCATATGGCCTTACGCTGGTGAAGTTTGAGCTACGGATTTGGGATGTAAGAGGACGACATGTTAGTGTACATTAGTCAGTCAACACAGGCGCACTGTACATGTGAATCACATAAGCATAGCAGGGGAACAGCAGATATGGCTGATAGGTACATATGCCATGAGACTTACATAAACGGCATGGGAGACACACACACACTAGATAGCTGGTATGGGATTTGGTACAGCACATGTACCAGCATACACATATCTTCTTGATGCCCATGGGTGAATCAGTTGTCATATCATAGTAGCAAATCAGCCTGTGAGTGAACCAGACAAACCCCACAATGTCCAGGCAGGGCTGAAGCACACCCACATTGCCCTAAAATCCACACCACCGACCGACATGGCCCTGGTGGAAAGGGATTTGTGCCATGGCCCCAACATGGAGGGACATGGACATGCAATTTCCACACCACCCCCACGGATAGTCACATGCACACAACAGACCTGAGTCAACCCACTAATTACTAGCCTTCATATGGCATGTGTTCTGTAACACTGCATGCCACACCCATCTCAAAGTGCAGACCACGAATCATGAGGAACTGGGTACACATCACATCACCATGCACACAGCATGCCTAACTGTGTCCCACACAGAACCCCCAGCATGCCCAGACAGCAGATGCACAGAGTAAGGGGTGCACACCATTCCCCCTCATTTACATCACACTGCACTTACCAGCACTCCAGGGGCACTGTATAGCCTCCCATTACTGGTTGAGCACCCCGTCCACGAGGACATCCAGCTCCTCAGTGGTGAAGGGACAGGACCGGATCTGCACAACCCTCGACATCACGGTGTCCAGGACACTGGCACAGCAGCACCTGATTCTGTAGGGAGCAGGCAGCATCAGGAAGAGGTGATGGTTGCAGGCAGCACTGGCTGGAGACTGGATCTGCAGCAACAGCAGTGGGTGGTGTAGGGAGCAGGCAGCAGCAGGTAGAGGTGATGGGTGCAGGCAGCACTGGCTGGAGACTGGATCTGCAGCAACAGCAGTGGGTGTTGTATGGAGCAGGCAGCAGCAGGTAGAGGTGATGGGTGCAGGCAGCAGTGGCTGGAAGCAGTGGAGATGTGGTGCACATTACCACACATATATAGGGCCCAGAGGTAATTTCATTGGTGCAGGGCAGCTGCAATTGGTGTCCCAGGTCTGCCTTATTTAAAACTCTCCAATGACTGGCCCTGCGGTGCCAGTGCACGCCTTCCGCGATTTTCAAACTTGCATGTTGCAACCGCGATGGCGGTTCCCATTGGCTGTTGAATAGGGTGCCATGGCGGGGACACACCAGCGCGGTGCATCTTTCAAATGCATCCAGTTTCCGGCACCACGATGGAGGTTCACGCGTACCGCGGGGGCGGGGCAGGCTTTCGGCAACATTTAAATCTACATTGTGAAATGGCAGTTGGTAGGTCCCTCCATGCAGATAGCAGTACCCTCCACCGTTCCCCGGCGGTGAGTCTCCGCCCATGCCCATTCAGTCTAGGGGCCCACCATGCAGATAGCGGTACCCTCCGCCGTTCCCCGGCGGTGACAAGCCGGGGAATGGCGGTGGGTACCGCTATCTGCATGGAGGGACCTACCAACTGCCATTTCAAAATGTAGATCCTAGGAGGGCTCCAAATGTGCACCGTCCATACACTGTGCTGGAGGACATTGTGGCTGACGAGGTGATACACAGATTCCGCTTGGACCGTCACACATTGCAGATTCTGGTTGCCCAACTGGAGCTCCACCTACAGCCACGCAGGGAATATCCCGGTGCAATAACACCAGCGGCCAAGGTGATGGCAGCACTTCACTTTTTCGCTACTGGCACTTTCCAGCACACGATTGGTACAGCAGGGGGGATGTCCCAACCTATGTTTAGTGTGGTACTGCGTGATGTCCTGGCAGCCATGATGCTGTTTAAGGATAAATATATCCATTTTCCAGGGGCAGCTGAATTGCCAGCTGTGAAGGCTGATTTCTACATTCTGGGTCGGATTCCACATGTGGTGGGTACACATTTATCGTAATCGGAAGCATTACCACTCCATCAACGTCCAAGTGGTGTGCAAGGCCAATCAGATCATCTAGCAGGTGTGTGCCAGATTTCCAGGCTCTGCACATGACTCCACATCCTGCGGAGCAGCATTTTGCCCCAACTGATGGCGAATATGCATCCGGAACGTAGCTGGCTTGTTGGTGAGTTGTAAGTGTCAACCACTGTGTTGTATGTGTGCCCTGCTGACCTCCACCACAGTGGTAATGTTGGATGTGCCTGTCCACCGCTCCCATAGGTGACTCTGCATATCCGAACCGCCCATGGTTGTTGAGCCCAGTACGGAATCCCACTACCCCAGGCGAACAGCCGTATAATGTGGCACATGGCAAGACACGTCGGCTGGTGGAGCGCACATTCGGGCTGCTGAAGTCAAGGTTCCGCTGCCTGGACAAGACCGGAGGGGCCCTGCCTTACTCACCCGCAAACGTCTGCAAAATCGTGGTCACCTGCTGCATGCTCCACAACCTGGCCCTGCGCAAGGGGATCCCCCTGATCCTGGACCCTGCAGACCAACAAGTGGCTCTGCATGCTATCCCACCCGTGTCCAGTGATGATGATAGTAGAGAGGAAGAAGGTGTGGACCAGAGACGTCAGCTCATTGATCGCTACTTCCCTTGAAGGTGGGTGTCAACGTACGGTGTTGACATGGTATGCGGAAGGGGTGGTTGGTGATGATGTCTGGATGTGGGTTGTGACTGCTGCCTGTGGATGGCTCCGTGCTGGATGCAAATGTGTGTGGGACATGGTAGTCATGCACGGCTCAAGAATGGGTATGTTGTGACTGGTGCAAATTGTGGAGTTGATAGATAGTACAGTCGTGAAGTGCGGTGTGGTGTGAAGGCTGTGATGCAGTCTCCTGACATGTGTATGTTATTCTCTTGTTCTCCCTAGGTCGCTTCATTTTCACCATGAGTACAGACAGGCATTGCTCCTTGGACATGGCAACGTTTACATCATTGTACACCCTGTGATTAAAACATGAAGTACACACAGACATGAGTGTTTCAAGGGTGTTTATTTACAATGGTGGCAGTGTTGGAGGAGTGCATATTTACAAGATTGGGGGTGGGGATTAGCAAAATGAAAGTCATGAAGGATGAGAACATCGTGTAGAACCCACATTGTTGTGGGAACCCAGTACAACAGATATATGCGATGGCCTGGCGGTGTGGGGGAGGATAGTCAGCAGAGTGAATCACAGGCTCAGGGTATGGTGAAGTCAGCGCTGGCTCCACGTCTGGCGTCTGGCTGGTGCTTTGCCACTGGTTACACCTGGCTGTTTCCTCAGACGTCCCCTCTGTATTTTGGCCGGAGGGGGGGATGCTGTGGGGGCAACTTGCTCGGGGGACACATCCCTCTCTGTGGCCTCATGGGATATTTGTGGAATGACATCCTGCAGGCCAGTGGGGGGAGGGGGAGGTGGTATGTGGCCTGCAGGTTGCTCCCTCCGAGCCGCTGATTGCTGCCCCATGATGTTCACCTGTTGTGCCATCCTGTTGTCGATGGACCTAGACAGCTGCTGGTGCTCCAGTGTACCTTGGCGTGCTTGTGCCTGTGCACGCTAATATACGTCCATGACCCGGTTGATGGCATCCAGGGCCTCGGCACCACAATTGTGTGGGTGTTGCTGGCCACCTGCCCTTGCACCTGCCCTCCTGTCCAGGACCTGTTGCCTCACCTGGGTCCTAGCCCGGAAACTCTCCATGCTCTCCTGGGATGTGGAGGGTGTTTCATTGTCCAATGGGTCTGGGAGAGTGGCACAGGGAAGACTTGTTGCCGTGGTGGTGGTGGTGGTAGTGGCAGTACAGGTCCAGACGGCAGGGGCCACTGTTGTTGTTGTGGTAAAGGTGGTGGTGACAGCAATGTCCTGAGACCGTGAAGGCACTGGCGACTCTGTTGTACCGGCTTCATCCACAGAATCCCAGGCGTCAAGGTCTTCTGCACCGGAGAGTCCATGATCTGAGTGGGGTGCCTGGTGTTGCGGGTTGCTGACATTTCCTGCCAGTTCACGATCACCTGTTGTACAAAGGATAGAGAGTCATTGATGTGTACTGCACTGGTTGGTTGTTGTGACAATTGGGATGTTATGTCATGCAACACAAGATTGACGGACTCATCATATTATTGTGGTACAAAGTACTGGGCATCATAACGGGTTAGGGTGGCATACGCCACTTGGCTAGGTGTCATACTGTGGTGGCCCCTCAACCAGGCACACCCCTCCCTGTGAAGATGGCTATCTACCTGTTAGTTTGGTGAGGTGGGTTGCATTGCTAGCACATGGTGAGTGGGGTTGCATTGCTAGCACATGGTAGAGGGACTCCATCTTGCTGAGCTGTGGGTGAAGGTGGCCTGTTGGGAGTTGTAGTGCTGGCCCCTCAACCAGGTACACCCCTCCCTGTGAAGATGGCTACCTACCTGTTAGTTTGGTGAGAGGGGTTGCATTGCTAGGACATGGTGGAGGGACTCCATCTTGCTGAGCTGTGGGTGAAGGGGGCCTGTTGGGAGTTGTAGTGCTGGCCCCTCAACCAGGTACACCCCTCCCTGTGAAGATGGCTACCTACCTGTCAGTTTGGTGAGAGGGGTTGCATTGCTAGCACATAGTGGAGGGACTCCATCTTGCTGAGCTGTGTTGAAGGGGGCCTGTTGGGAGTTGTAGTGCTGGTCCCTCAACCAGGTACACCCCTCCCTGTGAATATGGCTATCTACCTGTTAGTTTGGTGAGGGGGTTGCATTGCTAGCACATGGCGGAGGGACTCCATCTTGCTGAGCTGTGGGTGAAGGGAGCCTGTTGGGAGTTATAGTGCTGGTCCCTCAACCAGGTACACCCCTCCCTGTGAAGATGGCTACCTACCTGTTAGTTTGGTGAGGGGGGTTACATTGCTAGCACATGGTGGAGGGACTCCATCTTGCTGAGCTGTGGGTGAAGGGGGGCTGTTGGGAGTTGTAGTGCTGGCCCTTCAACCAGGTACACCCCTCCCTGTGAAGATGGCTACCTACCTGTTAGTTTGGTGAGGGGATTGCATTGCTAGCACATGGTGGAGGGACTCCATCTTGCTGAGCTGTGGGTGAAGGGGGCCTGTTGGAAGTTGTAGTGCTGGCCCCTCAACCAGGTACACCCCTCCCTGTGAAGATGGCTACCTACCTGTTAGTTTGGTGAGAGGGGTTGCATTGCTATCACATGGTAGAGGGACTCCATCTTGCTACGCTTTGGTTGAAGGGGCCCTGTTGGGAGTTGTAGTGCTGGCCCCTCAACCAGGTACACCCCTCCCTGTAAAGATGGCTACCTACCTGATAGTTTCGTGAGATGGGTTGCATTGCTAGCACATGGTGGAGGGACTCCATCTTGCTGAGCTGTGGGTGAAGGGGGCCTGTTGGGAGTTATAGTGCTGGTCCCTCAACCAGGTACACCCCTCCCTGTGAAGATGGCTACCTACCTGTTAGTTTGGTGAGGGGGGTTGCATTGCTAGCACATGGTGGAGGGACTCCATTGTGCTGAGATGTGGGTGAAGGGGGCCTGTTGGGAGTTGTTGTGCTGGCCCCTCAACCAGGTACACCCCTCCCTGTGAAGATGGCTACCTACCTGTTAGTTTGGTTAGGGGGTTGCATCGATAGCACATGGTGGAGGGACTCCACCTTGCTGAGCCGTGGGTAAAGGGGGCCTGTTGGGAGTTGTAGTGCTGGCCCCTCAACCAGGTACACCCCTCCCTGTGAAGATGGCTACCTACCTGTTAGTTTGGTGAGGGGGGTTGCATTGCTAGCACATGGTGGAGGGACTCTATCTTGCTGAGCTGTGGGTGAAGGGGGCCTGTTGAGAGTTGTAGTGCTGGCCCGTCAACCAGGTACACCCCTCCCTGTGAAGATGGCTACCTACCTGTTAGTTTGGTGAGGGGGGTTACATTGCTAGCACACGGTGGAGGGACTCCATCTTGCTGAGCTGTGGGTGAAGGGGGCTTGTTGGGAGTTGTAGTGCTGGCCCCTCAACCAGGTATACCCCTCCCTGTGAAGATGGCTACCTACCTGTTATTTTGGTGACAGGGGTTGCATTGCTAGCACATGGTGGAGGAACTCCATCTTGCTGAGCTGTGGGTAAAGGGGTCCTGTTGGGAGTTGTAGTGCTGGCCCCGCAACTAGGTACACCCCTCCCTGTGAAGATGGCTACTTACCTGTTAGTTTGGTGAGGGGGGTTGCATTGCTAGCAAATGGTGGAGGGGCTCCATCTTGCTGAGCTGTGGGTGAAGGGGGCCTGTTGGGAGTTGTAGTGCTGGTCCCTCAACCAGGCACACCCCTCCCTGTGAAGATGGTTACCTACCTGTTAGTTTGGTGAACGGGGTTGCATTGCTAGCACATGGTGGAGGGACTCCATCTTGCTGAGCTGTGGGTGAAGGGGGCCTTTTGGGAGTTGTAGTGCTGGCTGCTTAGCCACATGTGACCCGGAAATGGTGGTTGCTCCGTGTGTGGGTGGTCATGGTGGATGCATTTTGGCCCTGGCATTCACACGTTTGGATGAATGTATGCTCTACATGCATGGTGTGGGGCATAAGCGGAGTATCTTAGAAGTTGTGCAAGGCAGTGCTTGGCATTGTGGTTTTGGTCATTAGGTTGTACTTACCAGCCTCCATTCCCTCAGCTATTCCTTCCAGGCTCTCGGGGTGCAGTATTTCAAGCACCTTCTCCTACCATTCACTGTATGGTATTGGCTGGATGGGACTGCGGGCGCCAGTACGCTCGGCCCGCTCGCAGTTCTTATCTCTGATTGACTTCACCTTTGCCTTGAGGTCGTGCCACTGCCTCTGGATGTCTTTTTTGATGCGTGGCACGGTCCCTCATGCGTTCACTCTGGTGACTATCCTTTCCCACATTCTGGTTTTGTTGGCCAGTGTGGTCTGTTGTACAAGGGTTCCAAGCAGGTTTGGTTCTACACATATAATATCATCCACCATGACTTTCAGCTCACTCTCTGTGAATTTAGGCTGTTTCTTGTGGGCGATGGTGTGTGCTGTGCAGGGTGTTGGGGGTGCAGGTGTGTGGTTTGTTGGGATGGTGTTGTGGTGGATGGTGAGGTGTGTGTGTTGATGTGCAGGTTGTTGTGTGGCTATTGGTGTATGTGGTGCTGTGCTCTGCTGTGTGCCTCTTCCTCTCAGTTATGCTGTGATGCAAAGGATTGTGGGGATGGGAGGGGCTCCTTTTATTTTCTTCTTTGTGGCTGTGTCCCAATGGTATCTTGCAGTCAGGTATGTTGTGGGTGTGGACCCTTGCCTGTCAGGTGTTCCACCATGGGGGTGTGTTTTTGATGTGGGTTATTGGGGGAGAGGTGAGTACATGGTAGGTTTGGGTCCTGATTTGCTGGATTGCATGGTACCTTGCAGCCGCCATTTTTTTGCGGTCTGACCGCCGTGGGGGATTAGCTTTGGCCCTTCCGCTGATACTTACTTTTGACTATGTTATTTTTCGCAACGGTCGTGGAGGGTGAGTCTTTATATTGCCCTGGCGGTGTTATCCTAATTGTGCGGCCGGTCACTCCGCTGCACTGTCGGCAGTTGGGCCTGTTACCGCGGTCACTCCATCCGCGGCGGTCGGTTTTTCCTATGGTTCCGTCCGCGGTCGGCGATCTTTGGTGGCATCCGTCCGCCGCGGTCTGGTTTTGCTGGAGAGGTATCCTAATTGCACCACCGGTTTCCCCACGGTGCGGTTCGACTGTCATTTACCTCGACACTGGCAGTCAGGACGCTTTCCGTCCACCATCCTAATCAGCCCCCTAGTTTGGTTATGCTAGATAAATCAAAATATAGCTCTGGTTTTCCTAGATTTTTTTATTTCTCTCTGATATATACCAAACAGGGTATACTAGATATATTATCTAATTTCATACTGTCAAATATAATTAATCTGTTCAAACTTAAAGCATCCTTTAACCAAACACTACACCAAAGCAAGAGAGGTTGCAACGAAATGTAATCTACGATAAAACTCATACCTAACTCTTCATGTAAAATTTCTGAAGGAATATATTGCCCCAAAAACCCTCTGAGATATTTGTTCTCAGCAATCCCAAGAGAATCTATGTTGACATAGCCCCAGATTTCACTGCCAAAGGTTGAAATTGGTATGCATTTAGCTTTATAAACATCTAACATTGATTTCAATGGCTTTTGCCCTGGAAGAGAGGAAAATTTGTTATCCTCATAAAATTACCGATGTTATTTTTAAGGAAAAGGTTGCCAACTGAGATTAAAATCTATTAAAATACCTATATATATAAAATTGTTAACCTTACTAGTGTAGCACTGCACTGAAAAGGTTGCACTTTTCGTGTTCTGCAGTCCCAGGAATATTATATGTGATTTGTTAAAATCAGTAAACAAATCCAGGCTGCTCATAAAATCAACAAAAAGATGTAAAAGCTGCTGTAAACCTCTTGCAGTGCAAGCAATTAAAACAGCATCATCAGCATATAAAAAAGCCGGTAGCAATCTGACCCCCGGCACTTTGAACACCTACACCCTGTACGGTAAGTGCCTATTACAAGCGATTGACATAAATAGTAAAAAGAAAGGGGGCCAAAATACAATCTTGGTGGACCCACTTTCTAAGTGCAAAGTGCTTGGTGCATTCATCATTGCAAATATAATGAACTCATGCCGTCAGTCCTCAATGAAATTTCTATGTGTTAATCAGATCAAATGCAGTGCTTAGATACATGAAGGACAGAGGAAGAGAACCCTTCTTTGCCCGGCTTTTAGTTTTGTCTCAGATAGCTGAGAAAGATATTGGGAACTTGTAGAAATAATCTTTATGAGAGAAACATTTTTTTCTTTCGTATACGGATTATCAAATCCCAGCAGAGTATCAGCATTGTTCATAGGGCATAATCACCTTCAAACACACCACAATTCCTCAAATTGGTATGGTACCACCAGCAAATATTTTATATTGCTACTAAAAGCTGTTATCACATTCATATGTGTTCACTACAATACATTCCAATGGGGACAATATCTCTGTGTCCTGAAATGGCTACCAAAACATGTTATCCATGTTATGGCCTTCCAGTCGAGGGGCTACCTATGCTATAGGATCTCCTGTCTGTGAGGTTTATCTCTTTTGTCACCTTTACATCTGGAGTTCTCCTTCAGATTGTCATTACATGTATAATGCAATAATTACCAGTTGTGAGATTTAGGCGTTGGTTTGGCATTAACGTTAGAGAAAGTGTAAATTTTAAAAATAATAGTGAACATATATTTAATTATTTATAGTTAATTACATTTTAAAAGTTTAACATTAGTGAGATAAAGGTTAGGAATAAATAGGGCACAGGTTATCCAAAGCAATTGGGTTAAGGTAAGGGGCCATTGTTTTTGGAAATGTAACTAAATTGCTATAATTCAATTAAAGTTGCTTAATAGCATGCATTATTAAATATTATTTAGAGTTATGATCAGTATGATTGTTTATGATAAAAGCTCCACATTATCTAAAAATCAATGCAAATTAATTTCAATCAAATTATTAAAAGCTTAACATTTCTATGATTGCCGTTATGTTCATATGAAAAAGCTATGGAAACAGTGCATAAGTTAACTTAATTTAATCTCATTTAATTTAAATATTTAAAGTACTAGGAAAAGGGATATGACTATGTAAAAAGGTGTCTAAATGAATTGTTTTAAATTACATAAAGATTTTATCATACTATATTTAACATATTTAGCATGGGTTAGGTTTGGCATTAGGGATAGTAGTGGTTTAGGCTTAGAATATATCATTTATTTTACTTTAAATTAAATATAACCTAATAAACATAAATGTATTTGTAAGAGATAGGGATAGATATGAATGACAAAGTAAAAGTCAAAATGATAAGTTATCAAGACAATGACACACCTAATAATAAATAAAGGTAATGTAGGACAAGGTAAAATTGTGGCTGTAATGGTAGTTGAGGGCCTTCTTAAGAGTTTGGCGTTTGGAACGCTCGAGCCCTGCTGCCGCCAGGAGACTGCAGCAGTCCTAAGACTGCCATAATATGATTTTACCACGATACCCACGGTGTGGCCACATTTCCACATTTATAGATGCCTGTGTGAGCGTTTCGACTGCATATGTGTCCAATGCACACATAATCATGATACATGCGGGAGTCGCTTCCATATATGGCCAGTCCAGGCAATGGATATATGGTACAAAAATTACTCACCTACATATCACCACAAACAGGGTCATAATCCTTGGGGTGAAGATGCTGCTGTGAAGTGGGGTGCAGAAGAAAGGTATCCACATCAAACCGTGACCGAAAGAAAAGGAAAGTACGAGTACGCACCCCAAATCCTTGGTTTCCGCCAACTTGAAGCTGGTAGTCCCACTGCCATGGTCAGCTCGTGGAAAAGCCAATTCGTAATTCAGATGGCTGCGAAACTCCCCTGTGCCACCCTATGGCAGCTGCTTTTACTTGACCGCGACCCTGGCAGTCTGTGTTGTGCTGGCGGTGTCAGCGGTTCAGCCTCGGTCTTTGCAGTAGCAATCCGCGCAACTCATAATTTAGCTTCCAAGCTCACGGAGTTCAGACCAGGGCCACGTGTACAGCGATTGGTAGCCTGACAAACTCGCAATAAGACCCTAGGGTAATGGTAAGAAATATATTCTGTGCTTTGTAATGAGATGGCCAATATCAGTATTATGGAGCATCTTGGCAAAGTGTCTTTCATTGTGTGAAGTGCTATTGGGTCTGTGAAAGTCATTAACTTTTTCTCAGAGGAGTCCTAGGTGGAAAAATGGGAACTCGGAGCCAAGAATATAAGAGATCATGAAGGGAGAACGGACGGAGTAAGGGTCCCGCTGGTATCCTTGTTTAGTCCCTGCAGACCTTTCTTGATCAGGGAAAGGGAATTATGAATTGAGAAGGAGTTTGAAGTCCTAGTTTCTAAGGTTCGATGAGTGCCAAAGCTGAGTTAACTATAGGCATACAGAGTCTAACTGAATGCAGACTTCTGTGAGCCACAAGAAGAATGTACATCTGTAGGAAGTTAGATTCCCTCCACAAAGAATGAGAAACAGGGTGTTCTGAGGAACAATTAGTAGCTGAAATGCCATGTTCCCTCAGGATTCAAGAGTGTTTTGTCGATTCAGGAGATGGTCCTGAATCTAAGAAAGAAGGGAATACCCCTATGTCCTGCGCAAGAATATGCTAGGGCTGACAAATAAGGTAGTCCCACAGAGGAAAATTCCTGGGAGACACAGACATTGCGCCCAGAATGAGAAGACTTGTACCATCAGATGGAGAACAAGGCACGGGTCAAAAAGTCTGATATGAATAAAGTGAAGTGGGTTGAATGTTCCTGAAGTACGGTGTAAACAACCTTCCACTCAGAGACCACATAAGGCTGAGAGAGCATCAAAGGATACCTAAGGAAAGATGCAGTGCTGCATAGGACACAACATAAAGTCTCTTATGTCATTGTTTGACCCAAGGTTAGCCCACAAGTCAGATAAAGGGTTGTACTTGGATTGTTGCATTTGGGGAATCTCTAGAACATGCAGCTGGGTAAAGAGAATGTGGATAGGAGAACTGCACCCTGCTCTCTCAGCTTTGTGGATTCCATTGTGTCTGGGAAAACATTTTGTGGTAACATGTTCACAGAAGAAGGAGTGTTCTATTGTTCTTTAGTGGAACAATAACTAGTGAAGTTAAAAGTGCATGCTGAGTTTAAGTGTGCTGGTTCAGGAGAGGTGTAATGACCAAACTAGTCGCCAACTGTGAAGTAAGGATACAAGTATCTTCTGGCTTCCACTATATCAACTTGCACTTTTCCCCTACAGGACCAAAAGAAATGGTAGTTTACTGCAGTTATTGTGGTGTAATGCTAAAACTGCTTAAATTCTGTGACATCTTTGCAACTCTGGACTTGGAGACTTCTCTTCGATTGATGTTCCAAACATTGCTCTACAATTGGTACCCTTTTAAATACTTTCTAATTCACTTTGAACTTGTTGCAGTTTATGAGTACAGCTTCTCTGTACGGCTTTTTTAGAGGAGTGACATTATTGATTGATTTAACCTACTTCTCCTGTGACTCTTTGGGGACTAGTCACAAACTGAGGGGCATATTATCAAGGGGGTTTATCTCCGCCTTTTTGGCTTTAAAAGCCAAGAAAGCGGAGATAAAAATATCTCCCTATTACCTAGCTGTCGCTAACACCAGTTAGTGACAGCTAGTAGGAGATAGCGACCATCTTGGGCCCCACTTTGTATGTCAGTGATATTTATCACTAATGACATGTAAAGTGGGCGTGTCAATATGTTAGCGACTGGAAACAGTCGCTAACATTGCTATCTCCTATTACCAACTTTTGGAGATATTCGCGCTAAGCGCAAATATCTCCAAAAGCTAACACCTGCCCATAGCAGTTCTTAGCCATGTTATCCAATGGGAGGTGGATAACATGGCTAAGAGCATTAGCTCTGTAATGCATGAATATCGCTGACTTTTCAGCGATATTCATGCATTGCGGCCGATTTTTATCGCATTTGCGATAAACCTTGGTAATACCAAGGTTTATCTGCGATAAAAATCGCCGCAGCTCAGCGGTAACTTTTTGTCTCTAACTAAGCAATAGCGATAATTATCGCTATTGCTTGGTAATATGCCCCTGAGTTCTGGAGTAAATTTAGTGGCACTACAATAGTACTATTAATGTATCACAAGATGGTATTCACTAACCTACAGGGGATGTTCAGCCTTTGCCTCCCTTATCTTGTTCTGAGCAGAGATCTCCACACGGACTGTTGTTACGCACACATACGTAACTACATGTTTTAGTAGTAAATGTGAGATGGATAGGTAGAAGTGACTTGAAAATGGGGAGTTCTTACTAATAAATGGTAGGGGTTAAGAGAGGAATAAGGATGGGCTAAGGGAAGATTATGGAGGGGTTTAAGAAGGGATATGCACCCACCATCCAAAAAGTAAGCCCATTTCTATTCACAAACTGCACTTCCAAAGTAAAATAATGTTGAAAGAAAAGAAATGATTTAAAATAGTTAAAAACACAAATGTAATTTATTGTTAAAAAAATCTAAAAATATAACCTATTTTGATAGTTGTTTTCAAATATAACAATGAATATAAAATTCATTCATCACAATTATGAATACATGATTAAAGAAATAACCATAGATGGAACTTCTGTTTGTAATTTAAAGTTCAGAAAAATAATTTTAAATGTATTTATTTTATTGAAAATTATTAAATGGTAAATTTAAATTAATTTATTATTGCTGTAACATTTGTATTTTTCTCTATATTAAAATTGAATGTATACAGTAATTAACATTATTATTTAACCTAAATCATTTTTACTAATTCCCTTCAAGTTTGTTAACCCCTTCGAAGCTCATGACGAGCTCAGCTCGTCATGAGGTACACCTCTCGTACACTCATGACGAGCTGAGCTCGTCATGAACAATGGGTTTTTAAAAACTTCAGCGCAAGGGAGGAATCCTCATAGCACCGATGGTGTTAAACATTTTTACTTATCCTTGACCATAGGTAGATCTCTATCCCCATTGTGGAGATATCTAGATGGTAAAAAATTGTGAACATTAAAAAGGTTTATTAAACTTGAAAACAATTTGTAAACATATTTTATGTTGCAAATTAATTTAAATTAATTTTAGATGTGTATTATGAAAGTAGAACAGAGTAAAATAAATGCTATAACATTCTTGACCTAATCTGAGCAATTTCCAACCACATTGGAATCCGGCCCTTTATTGTGTTTTTGAGGATACCCACAAGCCTCATATATATTTTTTTATTGCTGTGCATAGATTTTGGTTCGTGCTCCCTTCCCCAACCGCCTCATAAGTCTCTCTGCTTGCAGTGGGCTATGTTTCGGGATTTGTGTCCAGTAGGGGAGAAGCTTCACCAGGGCACATCACAGCTGAAGAAAGCAAAACAACTGTGTGTTTGCCAGGGCGTATTGTTCCTGCAACTCTTGGAAGGACATCAGCATAGTCCCTATGCCAACATCCCCTAAATATGTGATACCTATATGGTACCATTAGTGGAAACCCTTTAGGGCAGAGAGTTGGTGGAGCCATGTGCCACACCACAGGTGGGTGAGTTCGGTTAACTTGCGGTCCAAATGAATTAAGCTCAGCTCCTCCCTCCAGCAGTGTATCTCCACTCGGGTGCACAAGGGCAGAACCACTTCCACCGCAAGATCGCCGAAATACACAACAGCTTCGGCGCACCAACCACGCACCCAACCACCGAACCAACGCCCCCCACCACCATCCTCTGCACCTGGACCCCAGTCAGCACCGAAGACACCACCCGCACGATAAACACCATCCACTCCGGATCCCCAACCGACCCCTGCCCCCACCACGTCTTCAACAAAGCCGACTCCATCATCGCACCCCAACTCCGGGACATCATCAATGCCTCCTTCAACACCACCACCTTCCCGGAAAGCTGGAAGCACTCCGAGCTCAGCGCCCTCCTGAAGAAACCAACAGCGGACCCCAACGACCTCAAGAACTTCCGGCCCATCTCGCTCCTCCCTTTTCCTGCCAAAGTTATCGAGAAGACCGTCAACAGACAGCTTGCCACCTTCCTCGAGACGAACGGATATCTCAACCACTCGCAGTCCGGTTTCCGAGCCAACCACAGCACCGAGACCGCCCTCATCGCAGCCACTGACGACATCAGATCCCTGCTCGACAACGGGGAGGCAGCGGACCTCATCCTTCTGGACCTCTCCGCAGCGTTCGACACTGTCTGCCACCGCACCCTAGTGCAGCGCCTCAGCAACATCAGAATCCAAGAGAAGGCACTGAAGTGGATCATCTCGTTTCTCGCTGGAAGAACCCAGAGAGTCCGCCTCCCCCAATTCAGATCCTCGGAGGCCACCAAAGTCTTCTGCGGCGTACCACAGGGAATATCGCTCAGGCCCACCCTCTTCAACGTCTACATGAGCCCCGTCGCAGCCATCGCACGCCAACACAACCTCAACATCATCTCCTATCCCGACGACACCCAGCTGATCCTCTCCCTCACCAACAACCCCGCCGCCGCCAGAACCAGCCTACACGAAGGGATGAAAGACGTCGCCGAGTGGATGAAGAACAGCCGCCTGAAACGGAACTCAGACAAGACGGAAGTCCTCATTCTGGAGTCATCGCCCTCCACCTGGGACGACTCCTGGTGGCCCCCTACCCTGGGCACTACTCCCAAGCCAACGGACCACGCACGCAACCTGGGCTTCATCCTGGACTCCTCCCTCTCGATGACCAGACAAGTCAACGCCGTCTCATCATCGTGCTTCAACACCCTGTGCATGCTCCGAAAGATCTTCTGATGGAACCCCACCGAAACCAGGAAGACGGTCACCCAGGCGCTCGCACCAGCCGACTGGACTACGGAAACACCCTCTACACCGGAACCACAGCCAAACTTCTGAAAAGACTCCAACGCATCCAGAACGCCTCCGCACGACTCGTCCTTGACATCCCCCGACACAGCCACCTGAGAGACCTGCACTGGCTCCCCGTCAGCAAGAGGATCACGTTCAGACTCCTCATTCACGCACACAAGGCCCTCCACGACCTGGGCCCCACGTACCTCAACAACTGCCTGACCTTCTACATGCCCACCCGCCAGCTACGATTGACCCGCCTCGCCCTCGCCGCCGTTCCACGCATCCGCAGAGCCACCGCCGGAGGAAGATCCTTCTCCTACATGGCAGCCAAGACATGGAACTCCCTCCCCATCCACCTTCGGCTAACCCAGGACCATCTCTCCTTTAGGAAGCAACTCAAGACCTGGCATTTCGAGCAGTAACGGACCCCTCTCCCCCAGCGCCTTGAGACCCTTCCGGGTAAGTAGCGCGCTATACAAATGTCATGATTGATTGATTGATTGATTGAACCTTGAACTCCAGATTTCCATAAAGATTGCTGAGTAGGCCTGCCCATCCCATCGAGTGGAGTTCCAGGTGATATGCTGGGTCATCCCATCCTCCCATTCCCCATTCATAAACTAATTGCACAGCCAAGTAGTTTTTGTAAATATCAGTGACCCCGAGATCCCCCATCAAAGGGTCACTTTTGTTGTGACATAGAGAAGGGCACCATGTGGCATTTCCCAGTCCAGATAAAGGAGGTCAGTTTGAAGGTGAGGGACTGAAACCATTTCCTGGGTATCGGGTATGGGAAATTCGCTAAGATATATAAGTACCGAGGAAGACACATCATCTTAAAGAGCACTTTGCAACTCTTCTGATTAAGTGGCAGCTGCTGCCATTGGTGGAAGTCTCGGTCAAGTTAACTCGCCAGGCCCTGGAAAATAAGTTTCCGAGCCAAGTCTGGGAAGAATGTGGAACCCAGGTAATTAAATGCGTTACACCGCAGTGGAATAGTAAGCCACTAGCAATGGCCCTCCGTGTCTCCCCTAACCTCTACCAGTACGGACTTGGTCAGGTTAATATGGAGACCAGAGGAGATAGAGGTGAATCATGTCCAGGCTACGAGGGCCGGAGCTCAGCACGTCCTCAAGGAACAGAAAAACATTGTCTGCATAATGTGGCACCCGGTCCTCGAACCCTGTTTCCCATCTCCACCCAGTGACACACTCATCACAGTGTATAAGGCGTGGCACTGGCTCGACGACTAATGGGAACAGCAGAGGGGAGATTGGGCACCCCTTATACATCCCCTGGTGGATCAGGAAGGTAGCTGATAGTATGCCGTTCATCCATACCTTGGTCCTGGGGTTGTGATAGAGAAGGCGGACCATCTTCCAAAACCTTGGCCCCAGGCCTGCTCATGTCAGAACAGCCTGTAAAAACTTCCAGGACAGCGTATCAAAGTCTTTAGTGAATTCTACTAGATGGAGGGCTAGTTTACCCTCTACCTTCTGTGAGAGGACCACTTGTACTCATTGACTGCAAAGACGTGTACTTGAACCCACATTGGTCCGGATGAATGAGATAGGTAAGGGTGTGTGTCCAATGAGCCACCAGAATTTTGGTGAAGATCTTAATGTCCACGTTGATGAGAGATCGACCAGTAGGGGGATACTTGTCAGGAGGCATGCCCTCCTTGGGGACGACCACAATGTTTGCCCAGTCCAAGTCAGCAGGAAAAGAACACCGGTGTGTTTCTTTGGTGTAAATGTTTAACAGGTGGGGTGTGATAATGGAATGAAATCTCTTATAGTATCCCACAGGATAGAATTCTACACCTCTAGGGGTGTACCGGACAACATGCATATAGGACACAGCAGTACGTCACAAAAGTTTGGGCAATCACCGGAAACTCCTCCCTGAGGCCACCCGCCTGATCACAAATAGGGGTACCACTCTAGAGGAGACTCTGCAAGTCGCCAACCAATATCGTATTTTCCGCAACTTGTCTCCCGACTCATAGACTTTTTGAGTGGAGGTTCTCCAGCCTCCTCAAACGAGACCTGCTGTAGTTCACTACGTGCAAGGTCTACTAGACACTGTGCCTCCCCGAGTCAGGCTCCGGGCCAATTGTTCCAGGGTTCCTATTTGAGCTTCTAGGTAATCACCTGTTAATGCTGTGCTGCTTCTTGTCTCTGGACTTAGCTTTTGAGCTGTCCTCCTATGGAGGGCTTGCATGCAGCCGAGAGTGTCACTTTTGATGACAATGAGGTGTCGTTAGTCTGGAAGTAGTTTTGGAGTTCATCTTCTATGAAGGAGGCACATTCAGGGGCCCTCAGGTGCCATGCACTAAATCATCAGATGGGTCTCAACGTCATGGGTGGAGTGCCCCACACTGCTAGGAGGGGTGCATGGTCTTATATAGTGTGCATTAGAAGTTGGCTTGAGCTTTGTGGTAGGAGATCCGTTGCCGGTAGCCACAGAAGGCCAATCCAGAGTTCGGTGTTATGGGCTGGTAAGTGTAAGCTTATGTTGAAGGGGTGCCAGGAATGCCAGACATCGCATAGGCCCATGGAGTCAGCCCAGGTTGTTAGACACATGGATCGGGACCTCCTGCCAGGGATGTATCACATTCAGGATTTGGGACAGCATTTAAATCTCTTTCCACCAGAGTGGTCTTTGGGGGCAACATCATCAGCTCCTGAAGTGTGGGCTGTAGCAATTGCTGAGGGACATAACAGGATACAAAATTATATTGTCTAGCAGCCATGCCACCCTCAATCCCAATGTATCTCCCCTGTGTATCGGTGTGTGCCTTAGTTACCGTCAGTGGAAGGGATCCATAAAGGAGGAGAGCTGCACCTCTGGAGCCCCTTGTGAAGCCCGAGTGAAAAACTATCACATCCAAATCGGCCAAGATGGGGGAAATATGTCCCCAACAGGTGGGTTTCTTGCAATAGAACTACAGTCTGCCTGTACCAATTATTATAGTACAAGACAGCCGACTGCTTGATAGGGTCTAATAAATCAACTAATCTAAGTCTAAGAGGCCATTAGCATTCCAGGAAAGAACTGTTATCATGTGGGAAGTTTGTGGAAAGGTATGTTGGTGAGTCGAGCCTGACAGGGGTTAGAATTGCCCCTAGCAGGGTCCTCACCTGCTGGTCTGAACATCTGTATCACAGTGTTGGAAGGCTGGCCGAACTAAAACCTGAGGGGAAAAATGCATTAGTAATATAAGAAAACATTTCCCTAAACATCAGCTAGACCCCCCCCACTACCTCCACCCCATACTTCTCCCCATGAAGTATCTGTGTCCCGATCTAAAACATGGTGAACATGAAGAGGAAAGAAGAAAAAAGGGACACAGGGGGGTAGTACAACAGCAGTGTTCATACCTCTTAAGACAAATGTTATGCCTGACAGTGCATATATAGTAGGAACATTAATTACAGTCAGCCACTGTGGTATGCTCAGTAATAGAGCACTCAACTTAGAAAGAATTGTTGTGAGTGGGAGGCTCCGAAGGTCAGTCGGTGTAGTCTCCTCCAGTCCTGAGGACATAGTAGGCCCCCTGGCACCTCCACAGCAGGCATCATTTGTCCCAAGAGCAGTATATGGGCCATCCTGCATTGGAAATATCAGTCTGTATTAGTGGTGATCATTCGCTCACATACAGTGCAAACCAAGCTGCCCCACTCATTATGGTGTACCCTGGCTTGTAATAAGGTGATAGTTACTCAAAAAAGCCAAGGCTGACCCCAAGAACCTCAAGAACTTCTGGCCCATCTCCCTACTCCCGTTCACGGCGAAAATCATCGAGAAGCTTGTCAACAGACAACTGACCCGCTACCTTGAGGAGAACAGCATCCTGGACCTGTCCCGGTCTGAGTTTCGCTGCAACCACAGCACCGAAACTGCCCTCATCGCCACCACCAATGACATCAGGACACTGCTGGATAACAGAGGAACCACGGCCCTCATCCTCCTGGACCTTTCAGCCGCCTTCGACACTGTCTGCCACTGCACCCTACGCACACGCCTCCACGACGCTGGAATCCGAGACAAGGCTCTGGACTGGACCACCTTCTACCTCTCCAACAGAACCCAGAGCATCCGCCTCCCCCATTTCCGCTCCAAAGCCACCGAGATCATCTGCGGCGTATCCCACAGCTCATCCCTCAGCCCGACATTGTTCAACATCTACATGTCACCGCTCGCCCATGGCGCCCGACTGCACGACCTCAATATCATCTCCTACGCCGATGACACCCAGCTCATCCTCTCCCTCACCAAGGTCCAACCTCCACGAAGCAATGAAAGCCGTCACCGAGTGAATGAAGAACAGCCGACTGAATCTAAACTTGGACTAGACAGAAGCCATCATCCTAGGCCCCTCCCCTTCGGCCTGTGACGACTCCCGGTGACCGACCACACTGGGAACAGCTCCAACACCCACCGACCACGCTCGCAACCTAGGGTTTATCCTCGACTCTACCCTCTCTATGACAAAACAGGTCAACGCCATCTCATCCTCCTGCTTCAACACCCTCTGCATGCTCCACAAGATCAACAGGTAGATCCCCACCGAAACAAGAAAGACGGTCACCCAGGCCCTCGTCAGCAGCAGGCTGGACTGCCGAAACGCCCTCTAGGCAGGAGCCTCAGCCAAACTCCTGAAACGATTTCAACGCATCCAAAACGCCTCTTTGCTCTTGATCCTCGACATACCACGCTACAGCCACATCACTTCCCACCTGAAAGACCTTCACTGGTTCCCTGTCAACAAGAGGATCACCTTCAAGCTCCTCACCCACGTGCACAAGGCACTCCACAACACCGGTCCAGCATACCTCAACAGACGACTCCGCTTCTACACCCCAACCCGCCAGCTACGCTCCACCGACCTCGCCCTCGCCACAGTCCTCAGCATCCAAAGAGTGACCTCCGGCGGTAGATCACTCTCCCATCTCGCTGCCAAGAGCTGGAACACCCTCTGCATCCTCCTACGGCAGACCCAGGACCTGCTAACCTTCAGAAGACTCCTCAAGACCTGGCTATTCGAGCAGTAGCAGCATCCCCCCTCCCCCGGCGCCTTGAGACCCTCACGGGTAAGTAGTGCGCTTTGCAAATGTTCTGATTGATTGATTGATTGATAGTTCATTCAATGGTTTATAATTGTATTTGTAACGTGAGTATAAATTGAGAAACAGCTTTAGATAAAATTAAGCCGACAAATGTCCCCATAATCTTCTTTATGCTAGCATTCCACATAGTTGCACGGGCCTGTCAATATAATTTACAAACATGGGAGACAAATGTGGTCATAATCTATTTGAAGGAGGATACTGTCCAAGCCCCCATGCCAAGCTGTATTATGGAGATGGTTCCAGTTCTCTGTCACAGCGGATGGAAAATGACAGGCATACGTGAAATTAGGAGAGGAAGGCTCCACGGGTTCTCTAATATCACTAGGGTGGCATCCTGGCACAGAAGCACCAATAAGGTTTATAGGTGGAGGTATGATGGGGGTTTGAAGAGTTCAGCGGAACACTGGTGGGTGGACAGTGTGGGGAGAGATGGTAGGCAATTTATGAGTAGAGCGCCATGCAAGCAGGTCTACTGAGTACAGGAACACAGCTGGCGGACTTAGCCCCTACTAGTATGAGCTTTAATTAAGGTTCTTGGGAACATGCAAGGGGTTGAAATGGGCGCCAGAGAAGTGCTCCTAAGAACAATGTGCACAGATTGGTGATTCAGAAACTACAGGAAAGGTGAAAAGGTGCAAAAGGCCATAAGCAGGGTTCTAAGTGAAGCAGAGCAGCTTCCATAGTATGAATGGGTAAAATGTAAGTGTGAGCACAATGAGAGGCAGGACAGTGTATAGCTCTTTGTACACTATTCTGGATATCAAAGCCTGTGGAGGAGCCCATAAGTGTAGGGGCCACTAGCCAGAGAAGAGAAGACTCCAATGTTCCTACTGACAGGGCAGAAGGATTTCCATTGTGGTCTTTTGCCTTTTTCTGAGAGTGAACAGAACAATGTATGTAATCTCGTAACTTCGAATGGACACAGCGGCTAACAGCAGAGCAGGACTGGGAACCATAAGCAGCCTTGGCAATTGTGTTGGATCAGCCCTTTAACGGGGGTGGGGCTGCAAGTTTAAAGCACTGCTGCTTTTGTTACTGGGGGGCTGATATTGTAACTCTGATGCAAAACCTGGCCCCAGTAACAAAACCAGCCCCCACCGCTGTAAAAAAACGGCCCCCACCCCTCCGGCCCACCGGGGAAACGGCTAATGCCTGCTATGGCCAGTCCGGCCCTGGCTAGCAGATCGCATTTTTCATGCAGTCTTCGCTACAGGGTTACTGACTGTTAATTTGGTTGGGATGGATTTATTGTGCATTCTGATTAAAGGTGATGGGTTTTATGTAGCGATGCCATTCACCCGCAAGCCACTAATACACAGAGGGAGATACGACGGATGCTGGCATTGGGAAGCAAGGCAGTACCGGCACAGTGCGGAAATTGAAGCAGGCAAAAGCGATAAGGGTGGACATAAAGTTGTGCAAAACTGCAAAGATGAAGTCTCTCAATTTCAAATAGTTCTTTAAAAAAACTTCACCTGGTTTCGAATTGCAAATCATGCAAGCCATGTTTAAGGTAGAGAAACAACCATTCTGTTGGTTCTGGCTTCTAGTGAAATGCTGCCACAACTCAAAACTGCGATTGGGCACCGTTGCGCCACTGAACCGCTACCTCTCAGGTCTAAGGTCCGCCATTGAAACACTGAGCAATACATACACTTTACCAGTAGCAGTCAATGTCACAATTCCCTGCTCCCTATGCCACACCCATGGCGGGTGGGAAATCCAGCTTTAGGGACATTACCAGCCAGTGGAAGCCATTATTGTCTTCTGGAATGTCAGGCAAATTCAGGTCACTTGGCTATCTTTGCCTAGGTCGAACATAATTGGAACTTTACATAAGACACCAGGAGTTAAAAAAAAAGGATTCCAACGGGGAATGGGAGAGGGGCACTTACAGGCTGTGGCAGTAAAGTAATCCACCACAGAGGACTGGACATGGCAGGAGTCGGAAGAGAGACCTGAGCTGCAAACAGGGAGATGGGACAGAGGACCACTGACCCACAGGGAGACACATGCATTTCTGTAATTTGTTTACATGCAGACCAGAACTGACCAGGACAGATTGTATACACTTTGCACTGGTATCAAAATTCGGAGGAAATACACTTTTGAGCTACTTTCAATTTCAAGTCAAGTCAAATTTATTATTTTATTTAATTAAAACCATAACATTTTTTACAAAAAGTACCAACACATTATATTTACTAAGATCTTCTAAAATGGATCTAAAAGGATACATTCAATTATAATAATTTGAAAAGCAGCAACCAAATTTTGCACGAATCAACTTGTATTCACAATAAGCCCATTTGCCTTGCATATTTTCAATGTAGACACACCTTTATTTGTTCCATTCTCTGACATGTAAGCAGAGAGAAAGGGAATCATTTACTTTGTGCCTTTTTTGATGTGGTAAAAAAAAAAAAAAGATTTATGAAAGATTAACTCGATCAAATCCGGTCACACGTTTATTAAATGCCGGACAATACAATGCTGATGAAAATCCTTAGTACTGCGTTGCCTATATAGTAAAAAAAAATTGAACAGCCCCTTATTTACAAAGAGTCACACATTGTTAATACTATCAGTTACATTTGAGTTAAAAATGCTATTTTAGAGCAATGCTAAGGAAACGTATAGTAAATCTGCAACCTAATTTCTCCATTCCCTCTCATACAGGCACCGCCGGGGTGTCAAATAGGACTAGATTCATGTTTGTACCAGAACAATATTTATGTAACATGCCCCTAGGACTCCGAATCTACAGGATAATTAAAACGATCTTCAGTATTGATTACGTGCGTGCAACTCAGTCAGCTGAGCTGAACTCAACTGCCTCTTGGGTCGCAAGATTATTGCTTTTTTATAGACGACCTAAAATTCACAAATAGCTAGGGATTTGTGGCAATTAAATGCAGTTTATCATAGAACCTTCAATCAATCTGTAATTATGACTGCAGTACCAAGCACACATGGTTATTGCACCTTTTGCACAAATCCACCCTGAAGCTTACCAAGCCGGCTGTGATGTTGATAGGATTGTTTCACATACAATGAGTCTATTATTAAACAACTGCAAAATCTAATTAAAAAAGCTAATTTATTGGATCGTTTTGAATGCTGTGTACAAACGAGGCACATAAACTGCCACTGGAAATACTGTTTGCCCATGGGATCTGGTCAGTTTTCACACCTGAGTATGAGGGACTGATTCACAAAGGTAAACTTACACTTTGGTGTAAATTTACTTTTTTTTTTAGTATTCACAAACAATGAGTTAATAGTAAGTTTACTTTAAGTCAGACAATAATATTGCTAATTCGGACCTTTTAATTCAGCATGCTGCAGAAACTATTGCACCTTACCAGGAATCAGAATCGGACTTTCAGAGGCCAATCTAGCACTTTAGGTATTGGGTGGAGAGGTGAACTGAGCACTTTTATGGTCTTTATGGTCTCCAGGAGGTCTTGTAATACATTAATCAGCGCAGGCCTTTTAAATTGAACACACTGCTAATCACCTTGCACTTTACGCAGGCCTCCGAATTGGACTTTTTATCAGAGGCTTATAGAGCACTTCATGGTCTTCTGGAAGTCAGACAATAATTTTGCCAATGCAGGCCGTTTAATTTAACATGCTGCTAAAAATATCGCACTGTACCCAGGCTTTAGAATCACACTTCACACCAGAGACCAAAGCTAGCACTTTAGGTATTAGGATTGGGTGCAGAGGGTTTTCAAAAGTGTTGTTCTTAGCACATTCTGTTTTTAACTTTCTTTGCTGTATTGCTTTTTAGTTCTCTTTTGTGTGCACTTTAGCCTATATAGCACTTGTTGAAGAACATGGGGCTCTATTGTAATGATTTTCATTAACTGTTCAATAAAGTATCCCTATATGTCTAGCTATATATATTACAACTGCAGAGACTCCGCAGTCAGGGTGGAGGACTCTGCAAATAAGAAGGTAGGACAGACCTATCCTTTTATGTGCAGAGTTCACAGCTTTTATAATATAACGATTAAGTGGATTTTTTTGAACAACAAAGAAATAAATAAACTTACACAAGACTTACCTTTGTGAATCCGGCCCTGAGTGTTTCCCCTTGGAATTGTAATTAACATGTGAAAACGTAATTTGTGACTACTTCTGGGGCACTGTGGTCCCTTAATGTACTGATTTGTGCGCACAATTTCCTCCAGGCCTGGAATAAATTATGTGTGCAAAATTTATAAGGCAGACTCCAATTTGTACAGAAACCCTGATTTGAGATTGGCTGCACATACCATATGGGCCCAAATATCAACTTCGTGCCCAGTGTTTTTAAGAGGGGTTGCAAAGCAGTTTTCACTCTTTGCAAAAAAATGCTTTGCCACAGCACCTTCATTTTGAGCTGTGACGGATATGCTCTATTACAGAGCAGGTGCTCCGTCTTTTCAAACATAAAACTTGGTGTTCAGTGAATGACTTTGGGGGATATACATCCCCACTACCAAGTGCTGGGTGAAACTCGAGGCAACCCTAGATATTGCATAGCTGACGCTTGGTCCTAGACGGCGCCAATCGAACCACCTGGTTTGTATACTTGAAGAAAATATTTGAGTAAACTAGGTATGGCAGAGGCATACAGTAATCTGCAAAAACTTGAACTCAATTCTAAAGAGACTTCTAAAATGTTATCTTGAGCAGTGTATGGAAGTGAGATTAGCGAAGACTCAGGAGTTGCAAACAGCAGTATTATTCAATGGTGTCAACTAATAGGACCATTGAAACATATTTATTTTGGCTTGTTGATCCAAATCATCAACTTTATCTCACCCATTTCAGGGTGACCATTCCCCATTTTGAGGTCGCTTTCCCTTTCCAAATTGCTTGGCAGTATGATCTACCTCCATGTCTTTGCAACAATCCTGCAACATTAAAGCACAAGTCACTTTATATTGTTTTGTTCATTATATTCGGCCCCACGCTCATCTTTCCTGGTTCCTGTATTGGGTGAATCAAACATCAGACAGCATCAATTAGGACTGGAATTTATTCAGAGATTATCTACGTTGGAGATCTGCTACACAGATTTAAATTACATTGTCAGCCTTGATGATTAGGAAATGCTATGAAGAAATCTACATCTGATTAATGTGCACTTTAAGTCATTCCTTAAAATTGTTAATATTGCTTGTACGACCCTACCGTATCTCAACGAAATAGAGTTCTGAAGCACACAACACTTTATACAGTCTTGTATATTCTAAATGGTACGCTTGTAAAGACCTTTTATATTAGAGATCCATTGTGTAGTTTTAATTAATTTCATAGGTTTCTCTTGTTAGTAACTAGGACAAGCTAGAAAGAGACATTTTACCAATCTAATGATGAATATCTCTGTTTAAACCTGTTATTGATGTGCATGAAAGATCCTGGGGCATATTCTCAAGGAGTTATGGCCGAGTTAACAGCACTTTATCGCAGCCAAAGTCACGCTAAATTTATCACCCCATTCACAAGCTGGTGCTAACATCCCATAGCACCAGTTTACGTGCGATAGCAGCCACAAAAAAGGATGTATGACGTTACAACGCATACTTTTACAACGCCTACCTTTACAACGCGGTTTTTACCACGCATACCATTACAACGCATAATGCTTTTAGGCGCTGGATAGTGAATAGTTTAATTTACTATTCCAACTCCAGTCCCCGTGGATAGTAGGGAAGGTTATTGGATAGTAAATAACCTATTCCCTATCCTAGAGCGCCCCCCAGAGCAATGCGTTGTAATAGTTTGCGTGGTAAAAGTTGCGTTGTAATGGTAGGTCGTTGTAAAAGTTTCGTTGTAAAGGTTGTATACCCACAAAAAACATTGCCACAGATGACCCGCGCAACTATTGCTAACGAGATGCAGAGTAGGCGTTCCCGTGCAAAAAGCCACGACACCACCTCTCCTTAACATTCTCAACGACCAGCCAGATATGCAATATGACCACAAAACATGCGATAAGGCTCGTTAGCAGCAGGAAACTAACACCTACTCTGACCTGGTTTAAGTCGGACCACAGTGAAGTAGTGTGGCTCACTGGTTAGAGGCGGCAGACCCGAGAGCAGAGGACGGCCCGGGACCAGGGTTCGATTCCCGGCGCGGCAGGTTTCTGGACCAGGGTCAGCGGACTCGATAATTCTCTCGCCTCGGTGCCCACTCTGATCAGCGATCACACTCGGCAACTCTGGGCATTAGCTTGCCTCATCTTCACTAACGGCCCCACCAGACCGCCGGGGATGCCTGGTCTCACCCTGGAGATACCCATTAAGGGACCATCTCTCAGGGAAGCCAGGAAGGGTTTCGCAGCGGTCGAAGCGCCTTGGGACCCTACGGGTAAGTAGTGCGCTATATAAATGCCTATACATACATACATACATACATACAGCCTGCACCACAAGAAGGGGACCCAGCCCAGAGCCACACCCGAAGGGCAACAGATACCATGGAGCCACTGAGCATGCAGGCCGGACACCCAAGAGGGCAACAATACACAATGCCACCACCCCCAGCACCTCCCCTCCCCGGCCACCCCCATCTGGCCAAAGACATGCCACATCAACTACACTCATCATGTACCAAATAATCCACCTGATGTTGCACAATCACATCTGGTGACATGCATGTGTCGTCACAAAAGTGAGCATCGCACATTCACCTTCGAATCAACAAATGAAAATGTATTCAAATAAACACAGAACAGAAATGAAGACACATGGCGGCCCCCTTCTTAACAATCCGTAGGTCACAGCCTGCAAGACAAAATTCATGATGAGAAGGAGTGTCCTGCGCACATCAAGGGACAGAGAGAGAACGAAGGAGAGAGAGAGAAAGAGAGGGAGCGAGAGATAGACAACAGAAAGGGGGAGAGAGAGATAGACAGGCAGAGAGGGGGAGTGAGAGATTGACGGATAGAGAGGTGGAGAGAGAGATAGACAGATAGAGAGGGGAATAGAGAGAGATAGAAGTACAGAGAGGGGGAGAGAGAGTTAGACAGACAGAGAGCGGGAGGGAGAGATAGACGGACAGAGAGGTGGAGAGAGAGATAGAAGGATAGAGAGGGGAAGAGAGAGAGATAGAAGGACAGAGAGGGAGAGAGAGAGATAGACAGACAGAGAGGGGGAGAGAGAGAGACAGACGGACAGAGAGGGGAGAGAAAGACAGAGAAAAGAAGAGAGGGACAGGGAGAGTGAGTGCCGACACTGCACACCCAGGCCACATTGCTCACCTGCTGCCACCGGTGTGTCTCCAACCACGTGCCAGTATGTAGTGCAGTTCACCAGGTCCCACATCTGTGACAGACCTGTCACCTGAAACAGAGTCCAGATACATGAATTGCACAGTACATACAATTGCACACAACATCATCGCCTGTCTGCCCCTGCGCACCCAGCCAGCTACACCCCAACCCCTCCCACCGCCCAGCGGTGCATGTCTGCCCCTGCGTACCCAGGCAGGTGCACTCCAGCCCCTCCCACCGCCCAGCGGTGCATGCCTGCCCCTGCGCACACTGACCTCACTGCTCACCTTCCGCCAACGGCTTGTAGAAAAGAGGGCTCACCATGTGCCGCTGCAAGCCACATGCATTGGCCTGAGGCGTTGGCACCCTCCACATCATGCAGCGCCGCTCTGCAGGCCACCAAGTCTCACTTTTGGTGCTGGGTCTTGATTTCGCTATGGCAGAGGACATAATAGTGCACAGGGCATCATCGCAAGCTGCATCCCACTCAGCCCTTAAGGTGCCAATAACTCTGTGACCTGCGAGACCTCGCCATGTGGCAGAGAGGGCCTGTTGTCCGCTGGCTCAGGCCTACACTGTGGTCCAGCAGGGCACACAAAACCTGAGCAGTCCGGACCGCCGGGACGGGGCATCATCACAGTCTGCACACCCGCTCAGCACTTAATGTGCACCTACCCCAGTGCATCGAAAGTCACCGACCCGTGGTGGTGTGCCATCATGTCACCTCCAGGCCGGCAGAATGTGATGTCGCAGACCCCTGGGCTCCCGATGTCTACATGCAGACCACACAGATGCACCCCGCGAGAGGTTGAAAATGGCATCGAGCACGTGTGCCTGGCCCTTTTCATTGGCACGGTCACATGTCCTGTGATGTGTGTGCTGGATGGGTGTGGTGTGGGTGTAAACCAGCCTTGAGGGAGTGGCTGTGGCATGCTGACACCTAGACCTGTGATCTGCAGATCAATACAGTGTAGACCTGGGACATGTAGCATTGTCATCCCCCCCTGTGTGCATAAGCGTAGTGGGCTGGCCTGGTGTATGCCAGTCCAGCATAAGGGTTCAAACAATGACCCCGGGGCTCAGGGCGTAGTTCCGTACTGGGCTGGAAAAGGAAGTAACAAATGCGTGTGCCGCTGTTGTTGCATCAGTGCCACCCGGACCACATTCGGCAATGTGTCAGCCTGTGACCCAAGTCTAACGACATGAGCCACATGGATGACCGAGGACTTCACTGACCCTACATTCATCCATACTACCACACTTGAAAGACCATAGACATGACTCATCTGTGTGATTCAGAATGTTTAATGCACATTCAGTGGAGTATTGCATCGGGAGCAGTACAGGGCCATGCAAACTCCACTTTTACAATGTTGGCCTGTGGACTAGGGTCGGCCAGAGTCCTTCAGGGAATGACAAGTCCAAAGGAAGAGGAAGAATTCAGTCCGCAGTCTGATTGCTGTGTCATTGGTGATCAAACAGAATATGGCAGTCCATGTCGAGGTCCAAGGTGAGTGTCGCAGAGTGCATCGGGAGACAGTGGAAGGTGATGATGCAGAGGGCAGAACCAAGCTGTAACTGGCCATATGGCAGAGATTAATGCTACTGCATCCTCCTCACAATGAAGGCTGTTTCATCCGCATCTTCGTACTCTGCTGTTCCATGTGCCTCATGTGTGGGTGGTGCTGGCCTTTCACCAGCACAGTGTGGCAGTGACACCTCAGAGGCTGGAGGTGGAATGTCTGATGCACTGTGTGGCACTGACACTTCTGGTGCCGAGATGTGGATTTAGTGGTAGCAGCAGCATGCATCAGCGCCAGACCTTGTAGCAGCAATGCCATGAGGATGGTTTTGAGGTCAGTGAGGAACCCAGCTACCACTTGCTGGTGTGCAGCCATGGCAGCCGATCCTTCCGCATTGGCCTGCTCCATGGTCTCCATTAACCTCCGCATGTTTCCCAACTCCTGTGTGACATCGCTAGAGCCACTCTGACTGGACAGTTGTTCAATTCTCTGAGTCAGGGCTCCAGCAATATCAACCATGGTCCATTGGAGAGCATGGAGTGGACTCTGGGTGTCTGTTAGGAACTGTGAGTGGTCCCTGAGGCAACTTAGACACCCACGTATGGCATCTAGTTTGTCTGCCAGGTGGTCGAAGCCCACCAGTACCTGTTCAGCTAGCTGCTCCTGGCACCCCAACACACGGCATTGTTCTTCATGGGGGTCCTGGGAGGCAGCCTTGGTGGTGGGTGCTGCCTGTGGTCTGTGCAAGGGGTGGGGTGTCCTCGTTGCAGCTGGGCTGCCCTGCTCCTGGAGATTGGCTACAGAGGCTGTCAATGAACTCTTGGAGGGTGCCAAAGTCCTCTTCATCATCAGAGAAGAGAGGTTCATGCTGCTCTGCAAGAGGTGTTGATTGTCCCTCTGCAATGTGAAGGGGAGATGCAGTTTAAGAATGTGTTCACATGTATGTTGTCACATTGTACATGTTTATGTACAGACTGCATGACTGTGTACATTGTGGCTGTTTGGGAGGAGCTGCCCATTTGATGGGGACAGTGGACATTCCGACAACAGACGTGTGTCTGTTTGTACTTGTAGATTATCAACTCACATTTCCATGCAATGCCACTTGTGATTAGCCAGCGTCTACACCCAGTCGGCACCAGTTGTGGCCTGTGTTCTGTGGTGGACGTGTTGCGGTTTGTGCCACATTGTTGTCAGTGTTGATGTGCTCTGCATGTTATGTGTGTGAGCTTCGTTTTGGGGAAGTGGCCTCTGCTGCTCTGATTTTGCTGCCCCTTATCACGTTTCTGCGATGTGCCTTTGACTTCTTTGCTTATACAATGCTGAGATGTTGCATACGTGGGTACATTGGTCTCTTGGTGGGAGTTGGGGGCAGGGGCATGGTTTGTAATCAGATGTGCTCAGCTCAATTGTGCATGGGTGCCATTGTGCCCATCTCCCCCCGTCCCCCCAGTCCCTGGTCGTTACTCACCCTGGTGCTGTTGTGTCCGGTCATGTTGAGCAGTGTCCGGTCCCCCAACTCCTGCCACCGTCTCCCCACTGATGACTGTGGACACCATTTCCTCCATATTGTCCAGCTCCTCCTGTGGCGCAGGACTCCCACCTCCAGTCTGCATTGCTGCCTTCCGGTTGTTCGCGAGTTTCAGCTTGGTTTAGCGCTTGACATCATTCCAGCGCCTCTTGACCTCTTCCATTGTCTTTTTAGCACTTCCACTGCATTCACCTTGTCCACGATGGACTGCCATAGTCCATTTTTTGTTGCCAATGACACAGTGGAGGTGACAAACAGTTGTTGATGGTGTTTGATCACCTCCATTATCAGGATCCTGTTTTCTTTGCGGACTGAAGCACTTCTTCCTACTCTTCTTCTCCTTGGCCTTCCCTGATCCTGAGGTCCCAGGCAGGTCCTCCGGGGGGCTTGTGGGGTTCTGGTTCTTCTCCGTACTTGCTCCCGCAACATCCATTGTGCTTCACTGTTGTTTGCCATATGTTTGTTCATTTTTTTTCTACTTTTATGATGCGTGTGCATTGCAGGCCTGTAGCTGGTTTTCACAGATTTTTGTATCGCGATTGGCCTCATCGCAGCTTTTTTTGCATTCGCTTTTCGCATTTTTGCGGTGTGGCATTGATTTTAACGTGGCCATTTGAGAAGTTATCTGGAGCATATTGCTTGGTGCCGTCATGTTGAGAATGCTTCGTTTACACAGCATAATTTTCCTGCGATAAACTGCGATGTTAGAAGTTGTGCTGTTACTTTTCTATGGTTATCACACGTTCTTGAGAATATGCCCCCCTGTATTTTAACAATTTTAGGAGATATGTTTTGTGCTGTTTTTGTGACTTTTATGGCTTTTGCCAAACACAATTTATGGAACTGAACCCAATCCTCACTCGGTTGAAGTTATCCAGCGGCACAACTTCCATTTTGTGAATGGGAAACATCTCCTTCAGGGATCCGGCATCTGATCAATGGTTTACAACCACAATAGAAGTCATAAACTGTTACAATATTCCATAGCAAGAAGGTTGGAGGCGGAGGCTCAACTTCCACACATCCACCTCATACCAAATTGTGATCAATCACAAAGGCCATTTTCCTAGTCAGAAATGCATTTCTGACTCACAATGTGTCTCTACCCTTCTGAGCAAAGCCTGTGATTTTGTGAATCAAAGGCTTCGTGAACTGAAAATGGCCTGACATTTCAGGCCTGTAGTGTGGCATATATTTATCTATTTTATTTATTTAAAGAGTTTTGTATAGCGCAAACTAGACCCGAAGGTATTAGAGCGCTTTACAGAGATATCCCGGCAGCAATAACATGAGATGCATGTGGAACTGAGACGGATGCTGACTGAGAAAAAGCGCAAAGAAAGTTGTATTCTGTCTGGTGCAAATTGACCAGCAGACATTGACTGAACTAAAACTGATGTTTTCCTGTGTTAAAGTACTATGGGGCATATTATCCAGACAGGCGATAAAATTATCGCTGTTTTAGCGGCAGAAAACTGCTGCCAAAATGGCGATAATGGGCTTGATAATATGCTCTATGGAATTCCAATTGAAGCCCATGTTAAGTGAGAAGGACATTTAACATGGGCTTCAATTGGAATTCCATAGAGCATATTATCAAGCCCAGTATCGCCGCTTTAGCGCAGTTTTCTGCCGCTAAAACGGCGATAATTGTATCGCCTGTCTTGATAATATGCCCTTATGTGATTTAACTGTAAAAACATCCTGCATCGAAAATGCATATTTAATACATCGCATCACGTTCTGTTTCATCGTTTGAATGTTTTGCAGTTGTTTTTCTGACCGAGTAGTGCTTTGCGCTTTCTTCCAAAGTAGATACAGGAAGTGCATTGCAAAGGCATGTCCACCGTATCCTTTACTGCGTGGGAAACCCGTGTGAGTATTCCTGTAATTAATCTGTTCTCGGGGAGACGGCTCTTGCAAGAACGGGATGCTATTTCTGCCTTTCAGCAGGATTGTGGGCAGGCTGTCAGCACTAGATGCATTTATGTGCTTGTGAGGGAATAAATATTTACGTGAGGGCTTAGGCGAGCGAAAATAGAACGCGTCAGCAACAGTTTTATTTTCAGCAATTATGCAAATGGCTGTTGCCCATGTGAGCCGTCTGTTGGCCATCAGACGTTCTTGAGTTATTTGAGGGTCTTTCCATCAAATCTGAACGCCGTGGATGGCCCCTGTCTCGCTGTTTGGGATTGCACACCTGACTTTTTACACTTTAAAAACATATTCTAAATTGGGTAGGGGCTTTGGTGGACGAAAATAACCATATTTCATCTGAAACGTACATTTTCTTTATGTCGCTGCTCTACCTCGTTCACATAACTATCCACAATGTAACTGGTTCCAAATTTAAAGAGACACTTTATATTATGACCACAAAATCTGGCCATATCATGGCTTGTGTTGCCCTCATAGAGATGCAACCACTGGCCCCTGTTTCCGAGCTGTGATGTCTGCAGCTCATGCACTAACTAGGATTAATTCTCAGCTAAATGTGTGCTCTGTAATCACAAGTGGTTCTTAACCTTTTGACTTCTGTGGACCCCACTGCATCATTACTGGAAGCTAGCCTAGGCAATTTCTATGATTTGTATCTACAAATAATATGTAAAAATACAGAAACGAGTGTACATTAAACAAATGTACTATTTAAATTTTTTTATTTAACATCTGAACAAAAAACTGTGAAAATAAAATTTTTAATTTTAAGGGGAAGGTTGGATCTTTTCAAATAGAAGTTTAATTTCTAAAAAGACAAAGCAATACAGTAGGTTATAGCATATCACTTTGTCTTTTTTTTACTCTGAGTGCATGCCCGTTTTTTGTTGGTGCAAACTAGTGTTGATGATGGACCCTAGATTCTGTTTGCAGTACTTGTGCCTCTCCCCGAATAAAGATAGGGATAACAACTTAATTTTTCATTTCCAGTTTCAAATTCCTTCACACTTACAGAGCATTTTAAACCTTTGAATTTTGAATTTCTTTTTTTTAAGAAGATCTACTGCAGTAATACGACAATATTATTTCATTTTCTAAACAGTCGCCGACACCCTGAATAGGCATCATGGACCCCCAAAAGTTCATGGACCACAGGCTAAGAACCGCTAGGTTAGAGCTGTTATCCTCTAGCTTCCAAACGGTCACTCCTTTCTGGGCTGCTTTCCATTTCCATAGATGACTGCAGTAATCCACATATAAATGCCACAGCCTCCAAAAATACTTGTTTTTTTTCTTGTGTCCCTTACAGAATACTACTTTCACCTAGATTATGGGGCCCATTAGGATCACAGGCGGATCGCCACCGCCTGCATGGTGGTGGCGATCCGCCTGTGATCCAACCCCGCCGACCACCTACTTCACCCCGCCATATTACTATGGCGGGGGGACCGCGGCGGACTGAAAGACCGTCCGCCGCTCTTCCGCCCAGTTAACGAGTTGACCGGGCAGAAAAGGGTTTAATATGGTGGTGGTGTCTTTTAGACACCGCCAGCCATTTTAACATGGGCGTGGAAAGATGCCTTTCCATGAGGCATGTGGGAATAGACTGCGGGGGACCATTGCAGGCCCCCTGGTACTCCTGGGGGTGGGGGGTGCACAAGGGGGGGTACTATATACACCCCTGCAGTTCCATGCACAACATGGCAGGCACTGCGTGGAAGCTGCCATGTTGAGCATGGAAGTGCACAACATACCTTCCTGGCATTGTGGCCGGCGGTGCTGAGTACACCGCCCGCCAGAATGACAGGAATGCAGAATGCGCCCGCCACTGTCGCGGGTGCATCCTAGTTGCCCCCACGGGACTCCCGCCGTTATGGCGGGTGGTCCCATTTCCCAATACGGTGTCCGCCATCCTAATGACCCCCTATATATTTATTGCGGTTATCTGTACTAATTTCAGCAGTGTTGGGTTCCGAATTATCAGAATTGTTTTGCGCAACAGTTAATTTGGGAGTAGCACAAGGGCATTGTGCCACTACAGGGTCACTTTATAGGACGTTCCGGTGGCACAGTGCCCTACTCCATATTTACAAAGCGGTGTTAAGCCACTTTGCATGGCTTAATGCCCCTTTTTAAATATTGTACCCTTCCACAGCGGGATCTGCGTGAAAGGGCTGTGTGCAATGGGGGTTGCTGTGGGCGTTCCTCTGCAACACCCATTGTTTTTTGATGCTGCCCCAGATTTACAAGGATCTGTTAATCTGCGGCAGTGCCAAAAACAAACGCAACTGAATAGCAGGCATTAGTTTGGCGCAACAAGGAGAAATACCTTATTTCTCCTTTTTTGCTCTTTCTATTATTGCTGCATTCTGCAGCACACAAATAAAAAGCAAACCGCTTTTAAAGATTGTTTATGTGCAGGAAGGTGTGCCTTCCTGCACCTAAACAATCATCCCTGCAACACAGACACCCTTGCACCATGGCGCAAAGGTGCCTTAGCACCCTTGCACCATGGTGTCTGTGTTGGCACTGGACATCTTCTTTTAACAAAAGTAGGATGTCCCACGTTTCTGGATTCACAGATGCTGTTATTCAATAGGACAAATCAGCGTGCATGTGAGTTTAGGGTAATCTAGTTTAGATTTGGCAGCGATATGCACTTGTTATTTGGCATAATTATTTGTACATAGGCAATCATAGACCCTTGGAAAACATTATAAGAAAACAAATTAGAAAAAACATAATTTGAAAAACATAACATAAAATACTTTTACTGCAGGGTGACTCTAAATAAAAACTGATATGCATACAACTTAAGTTCTGGTAGAAAAAGTACAAATTTATTCTTTTGATACAAGTTAAAATATATCGCACTTGAAGAGGAAAAGACGGGCGACGCTGTGACGAGGAGCAGGGAGGCCGTGTTTACTCTAAAAGAGCACTGTGGCAACAGAGAACTGGTACATGAGGACAATCTTCAAAAACTTCCTGAGCATATTCCGGAATAGGTGCAGCCTACTGCAGCGGTTTGCAACCATAACAATTGAAGGAAACTCTACACCAAAGGTCATAACGGTGGCTCCCTCGTACAGTGCATAAGGCCTGTCATCTAAAGAAAGAAGATAATCCTCCTTAGAATCTATTGATTTGAGGCCAACAGATCGTACAAGATTGAGGCAAAACTCTCCACGGGTTTTGATAAAAGTGGACGATAAGAGAAAATTATGAACTCTTAAGAATCGGTCCTGAAGAAGGTGTCTCATAAAAGAAAACCGAAACGCCGCGTCGACCTAAATCTTCGATTCTTGATGTCATGTACCAAAATTGTTTTTATTTATATATGTAATACTGTGTTCATTCATTTTTTACTACTGTTTTTAACATCACAATATATTTTAACTTGTATCAAAAGAATACATTTGTACTTTTTCTACCAGAACTTAAGTTGTATGCATATCAGTTTTTATTTAGAGTCACCCTGCAGTAAAAGTATTTTATGTTATGTTTTTCAAATTATGTTTTTTCTAATTTGTTTTCTTATAATGTTTTCCAAGGGTCTATGATTGCCTATGTACAAATAATTATACCAAATAACAAGTGCATATTGCTGCCAAATCTAAACTAGATTACCCTAAGCTCACATACACGCTGATTTGTCCTATTGAATAACAGGATCTGTGAATCCAGAAACGTGGGACATCCTACTTTTCTTACACTTACTCCCCCTTGTCCCAGACAACTACTTAAAGGGGGCCTCCTTAATAATTTTTCCATCTTCTTTTAACACCAGTTCAAGAGAAAAAACAGGGGTGAGACGTATCCCTGCATTTTTTAAATGGGGCAGTGCTGCTAAATTGCTTGTAGCGATGCGCTGCGCCATTTCCTTGTAAATATCCCCCTGGGTTGCTTGTTTGGATGCCAGTCCAGGTGGCCCAACAAAATCCGGGCTTCATGATCTCCTTATGTGCTGGGCGAAACACACCTGTTTTTTTACATTAGCGCATGGGCCCACACATCGCTCATATTAAGCTTGGTTAGAGTGCTTTAGTGCGTTAGCCAGGGTAGTGTTATTTTCATCAGAGCATGCAGCCTTCATTCGTTGCTCAGGCAGTGTCCCAACAATCCTGTCCCAATATTTCCCCTATACAAATCAACGCAAGTTATCTTTCTTTATTACACCTTTAACATTCCTTACCATGAGGTTCCAAAAAGGAACATATTCAGTGCACATTATCCGCTCTATCATATAAATAAAATATTCCATTTATAAAAATAAAGCAAGAGAAAATAAGGAATAAAAAAATAACTGAGGTGAAATGTACCACATCCGTCTTATTATAATAGCAGTTGAAGTTACACCCCACCTTCATATACAATATCTTTTAACCATACAGGAGGTTTTCTGCTCCTCCTTGTATCTAACACAGCCAAATGGAACCACATTCGTGGTAATATTTGTACTCGTATGACCAGGACAATGAATACTCTACTTACCCCAAAGCGTGGAATCTTGTTAACATGAATCACCTTTCCTAATAACCTTAGGCTCCAGGTGTCAAAGTCACTTCAGATACATCATGTGGCCTACATCATCTGTACTCACCAAAACATTACCCCATAAGGTTGCAATATATCCAGTCTATCACTAAAAGCTTACAATGTATCCAATCCATCACCAAAGAATTTCCCCTCCTTATAATCAGCATTCTCATAAGGGCCTTTCAAACCTTCTTTAAAGCCAAGTGCAATGCGATTAAGATACCACACCTTGCCATTACTCAGTTTCACAGAATGTTATGTTATGTTAGGTTATGTGGTCTTGTAGATCGCTCTGCTGCCCCAGCAAAGGGGCGTCCCGGCGCTGACAGCATAAAACTGCACCGCCTCTAACAGGGAGAAAGCCTACAATGGAGGAAACAACCTTTCCACAATTTCCATGGGATCAAAGATTCACTTTCACCTTTTGCAACCGTTCTGTACTCTAACTCGTTCCACATGCAAATGAAGCTTCCTGACATTATAGGGCAAATTTCAACACTGTCTCTGTCCTGGGACCGACCGACCTCGGGTTGGCGGAACCTACCACCTCAGGATGCGACTGAGCACTATTCGGTCACATTCCTACATTTCCCTCTGGGAGCATACATTACGGCTGTAAATCAGCTTCATACATGCTCCCATAGGGAAATGGGAGGTGCTGTTCATCCCTGCACCCAGTGGCAGGCACCTTAAGGTGCCTGACACGGGATGCGGGGATCAACGGCCCCACAACCGGAGGCTGCACACCCAAGGGGTCCCTGCTGGGGCCCCCCAAATACGCTTTCTGACATGGTTTCCATGTCGGACAGGCCGACATGGTAATCTTGCCGGATATCGTGCATCGCAATCGCAAGGGCAGAAAGGCCCGCCCTTTGGGATTACGAGCCAGCTCCGACTGGTCGACTAGCTCCTTGAGCCCATCAGAAGCTAATCGAATGACCGTCCAGTTTAGTTTCTGCCCACCAGCATTGCAATGCGGCGGTCAGAAACTAAACCGAGGGGCCAATTATGATGCGGCCCGTAAAGGCACCATCCATTGGTCAGAGCCTTTACGGGCCGCAATCGTAATTGACCCCTATGTTTGAGGTATTTCCCAGGGGAGTTTTTAATTCTTTTCCTTATTTCATCAAAAAATAATCAAACTTGCTAATTCTTTAATAACAATGCAGGATTCCACTTATTCCTAGGTGTTCTAACTCTCATGATCTCAAAGGATATATGCCAGTGGCATCATTAACAGTTACTACGTTTCCCCAAATAGCTTTCTCCAAATGTATTTCCCAATGAACTATGCCCTAAGATGCAAATTGAATAACACCCATGATAACTCGGCTGAATTTTTCAATCATTTCATTGCTAGTGGTATTGTATAAATAAGTAGTTCTGTGCTGCATTCCTAATCTTACAAAATACCTCTTCACTCTGTGGGATGAAAACTGAACCCCATTATCTCTCAAAATGACTGCTGGAAGGCCTTCAATTAAAAATGCTGATTCCTAAAACTTTGGAACAGTTACAGGCCGCACAAAAAAGTAACAGTCATAGCTAAGGGATACTTTTGATTGATACATACAGGAACCATAATATAACTGACAACACATTCCCAAGAATCATAAGGCACATTTCGTTCTTCCACATTATTCTTAAGGTGGCAGGGAATCTCATTTGAACCCTCGCTCCTAACTTCTGCAGCTCCTCCATCATACTGCCTAGTTCCCATTGTCTCTGTGCAGTGATCTTTCCAGTAGCGGCACCTGGAGGGAGTGCTGCGGGCTGTGGGTGGGCGGGGGAGGGGCAGGGTGGGGGTTAGTAAACTACGGCATATGGCCAAACGGAGGTAAGTAAAGAAATAAATAAATAAAGCGAATGACATTGCGCACGCTGCAACGCCAAATGGCGATGCAGTGCGCGCAATGTAATTCATTTTATTTATTTATTTTTTTACTTACCTCTGTTGGGCTATATGCCGAAGTTTATTACCCCCCACCCTGCCCCCCACCCTGCCCCTCCCCCGCCCCACCACCCCGCAGCATGCCCTCCAGGAGCCGCCACTGGATCTTTCCTATATCAAACCTGATCTGGTATGAGCAGCTCTCATATGTCAGGGACTTGTTCCTCAGTGCATGGGCTAAAACCTGCCCTTTCACTGTGTAGGCCAAACAAATGCACAAAAATGCTCCGGGTGGCCTTTCTTATTGGAGTTTTGTGTAAAGGGGTCCATATAGAATCTTTGAATTTTAACTCTAAACCGATTTCTGACTTATCCTGCAGTGCACTGGTCCTCGGTTATTTAATTACAAATCCCTTCAAATTGTTCGCTTCCAGGCCTTCCAGAATATTCAACAACCTAAGATTGCTCCACCTGGAAATAATTTCCAGCCTCTCTACATCCTGCCTTTAGTGACCTTATTTGATGTTCAACTCCCCTATCTCCATGCTGTTTTGCTGCAAGCCTACGTTGATTCAGTTCATACTCTTTTCCAAAGTCCATGTGCGTTCAGCCAGTTTGTCCAACTTAGACTCCAGGGCATAACACAGTCCTTGTATCTCTTTTTGATTTCTTTGTGAGGTTTCAAATCTCTGCGCTATTTTGGGCTTAAATCCCCAGAAAATACCCTCCACGGAAGTGCCCGCTCTACCCAATACGATGATCTTATCTGGGCCTACCTCTCCATTTACTTTATTCTGGGTGGCAATCGTGTGAACCTCTGGGCCACATCCCCCCTCTCCTGTATCTACCAATACATCAAACCTATTCAAAGCAAGAAGACCTAAAGGTCAGTAAGGGAGTGTTTCTCTCCCATGCAGAGTACTGGATACTCCGAGCTGGTCTCCTCTGCTCTATCATTAAATGGCTCAGTGGATTGGCCATTTGTCTTACTCCTCTCCATAATTTAAAAAAAGGAGTTTAACAAAGTGGTTGGTTTCTTAACTCTCACTGCTGTCTTTGCTACTGGCCTCTTCAATGCTTATAGTGGTACACACTTAGCAGTGGCAGCCCCTCTTTTGATGTCCTTTGTGGCATATTCCCCCTTTCCCAGTGCCTCTTCTGTACCTACTGAGCACAGCTGTTATCTATTTCTGCTGGGCTAGTTGTCTAAAATATTGAACACTATTTTAGTGTTAAACCTAGGAGCTCCTCCCCCTAGCTCTGTCTCTTTGCCTGCTTTTTTGCTTGGGTGGCACTATTATAGCTGCCTGTCCATATAATGCCCCCCTGCTGTCTCGATGTTGGGACTGGGGTCGCTAGTATGTACCTGAGAAGTCGATAAGGGCTGCTGCTTTCCTCGATACTGCTCCTCTTGTACCACTGACATCCAAAACCTGGAGTTTTCTGGCCTCCCCAGCACAGCTACTCCCTGACCACCAAGCTCGTTCCCTGACCTGCCGAGCACAAGGTGAGCTGAAGGGATGCTCCTCCCCTATTTACGGCAGCTCTGCTTGTGCTGGCTCTGCCGGGTGTTCCTCTAAGATTGGCCTGAGTCGCAACAGCTCGGGCACTCGATATCCGACCCAACACCTTACATCCAAGTAGCCTCAGGGAAGAGAACAACAGGTACCTGGAAGTCATCAAGAGGGTTCAAAATATCAAAGAGATGAATCAAAGATCTATGGCGGTAACACTGATTTGTTGCTCGTTATTTAATTAGCACCGAAGCATTGTGCAGCTATCCCCCACTCTTTACTCTCCCATGACTGGCGTGAGCCTACTGCCATGTTCCTCCAGATTCTGAAGGCTGAGGAGGCCCAACGTCCAAAACTGAATCAAATCTGGAAAGATGATAGGTCAGAGATGGAGTCTGAAGACTTATGGCAAATTGCTTTTAAACTTCTTTATGCAACTGTTAAATCCACCACACTCCAGAAGAATCATTTTTTTCACCCTCCACAGGGTTTATTGGTCTCCCCGTAACATGACCAAGTTTGCATCCTATGTGCCCGAAGTGTGAGTTCCCACTTGCAGCCAACATTCATATGGTTGTAGATTACTCAGTGTTGGCTCCTTTCTGGAAGGAAGGAAGTGATATAATAACCAAAGTGGTTGGTCCATGGCTACAGTAAGCTGACTGCTTGTCTGATTTGGAAGAGAGCCTGGCAAATATTGTATGGTAAAGCCAGGATGAAATAGAATTTTTATTTGGTGCTATCAGCTCATAGAGAAATATTCCATAAATGGGTAGTTACAGAACCCCCATCTATTACAGACTGGGCTCAGTATGTCAACTATATTTGCCAATTGGATACTGCATGTGCACCACACACTTTAGATTAATTTTGGAAGGATTATGCGAGTTGGCAAGCTGATCTAGGGCTATTTTATGTATTAGGGCGCACTTTCCCTGTTTGCACCCAGCCAACCTTAAAACTGGTGCACTGGGCGCAAACAAGGAAAGTGGGCCCTATTACAAAGAACGCGCTTCACTCAGGGCTCCATGTTTCACTGTGCAGATTGCAACCTGCACTTTTAAGGGATATTAGAGATGCCACCAGCAAGGGGATGTTTAGGTGGTCACGGAACCCCTTTGCCCCTTCCAGAGGGCTGATCTCAGGGGGCACACTGACAGTGTGCCACCTCTTAGGTGGCGCAATGTCAGTGTGCCTCATGACAGCTTCTTTGCCACTGCGTCAGCATCAGTAATAGGGCTCGGATCCAAAGGCAAAGGGGTTATCTCATTTGCAAGGGTCATGCCACCATGTAAATGAGGGAAAACCCTCTGAAGGTAGCACTGGCACTTTAAGTGCGCCGGAGGTACCAGTCTTACAGAAGGGGCCGCAGAAATTTCAGTAATACCAAAGTGCTCCGGGGGCTCTCAAAGAGGGTGCAAAAGCTGTTGTGCCCCCAGGGCACCTTCTGTAGTACGGCCCCTGTTGAGTCCAATAGTTACACCTTCTTTACTGCATTAGATGTTTGAAGATACAAAGCCAGCTAGATAGTTTCTCTTAAGTATGAACCCCTTCAATGAGAAACTGATGGTTGAATGAGAACAAAAAATAGAATCACATTGCACAGAGACTTCGCACATGGGAAGCTTGACTGTTTTTTAATTCTTGTCTGACATGAAACACAATTCCCACTCTTACACAACTTTCCACAACCATATCAATGCCAAGCCACCAATAAAACCTCTTGACTAATTGCTTGGTTCTTGGAATCCCCAAATGACCCCATGTCACAATTTTACAGTGAGGCCTCTCAAATTTCCTGGAGTCACAACTCAATTCCATCTAAATACCATACTATAATTCTTAGATAACTCTTATCTTCCCAAAATTGTCTATTTAAGTTGTTTAGCTTGCGTTTAGAAGGCAGACCCTTACTCACATACAACATCACCTGTTTTAAAGCAGCATCTTTCACATATCCACATACCTATTCGCCCTTACTAACGGTGGGGAAACCACTGTTATACACAAATACAAACTAATTTTTGTTCCAGACATCATCCATACATTCTACAAATTGAAAAAGCATTTTGGATACAAAATCTGCCACCTTGTTTTCTTTTCCTCAAATGCGTACTATTTAGTACACAAAATCTTGCACTCTTATTGCCAATCTGGCAATCATCGCAGAGGCATTAACAGTTATTTTTGTTGTCAGAATGTTTACAAGAGACTTTTGATCACCTCTCAGAGTAAATGGTTTGCCTCAAATAAAAGCCCTTAATATTCTAAGGCTAAAGCACACCCTAGAGTTTCTCTTTCAGAGTGTTGCTCTTGGGTGAATGAAAATGAATAAAACAGCATAAATAATACTTCTTCCTCTTCCTTTCTTTGTTCTTTTGAGAAAGGGCCGCCTCCAAACCCTTGTAACTAACAGCCATTTTTATGAAACTGCAGTAGGATTCAAACCCTTCAAGGGAGTGGTATTCACAATGGCATTTTCAATGGCTTCAAAACTATGCGGACATGACCTTGACCAATCAAACTTTGCCTTGTTCTGTTACAACTGCCTAATATTAAAGTATTTTCTGCAAAAGTGGAAAAATACTTTGAGTAAAACTCAGTGCGCCCTAAAAAGGACCATGTATCATTTTTGTAATTTGGAGCAGAAGCACATACATTAGCCTACACCAAGGAAAGCTTATTATCATCCTTTCCTATAGCATGTCCTAAATCAGTTACAACACGCTCTGAAAGTTTACACTCGGAATACTCCACAGTAGGTCCATTATATGCATATTACCTCCTCGTTAGTCTTCCTCGCCACATGACTTACATAGTGAGCTTCAGCTCCACGACAGAACCCTACAAAGTAAAAAAAGCCTCCCACCCCCTCCCAACATGGCCGACCAGTCACACCTGACCTCTATAAGAGGCGGGCCGGCCCAACCAACAGCCTGTTTTTTTTGTTCTGCGCAATCTCTCCAGAGGCGCTGTAAGATAAGGTTGGGACCTGCCCTAGCTGGTCCATGGGTCTTGGGTTGGAGGTCCTGCCTGAGCGGACCCTGGGACCTGGGATCTTAACCCCCTCCCCCTCTTCCTTCCCCCTGTCCTGTGGGACAGGTTAGGTGCTGCTCTAGCGTGCCAGGGCTCTTGGAGGTGGGTGGGGGGCAGGGGAGTTGGGGGGTTCGCCCTTCTCCTGTTCCCGGTCGTTTTTGGTATGTGGAGCCTCGCCCGTTTGACGGGCTCTGAGGACCGGCACTGACCCATGGCGTTTTCTGGGACACCGGTCGCTTGTTATTGCGGCCGCCGTATGAGTTATATCTTCCCGGTATTACGCGGGACCGGCTGGGGTGGCTGGGAGCCGCATCTTGCCTGCGCGTCCCGGGGGTTCTTGCCTGCATCGGTCCGGGTGTATGTGTTCCCCGTGGCCGCTCCCCGCTCGGGGCTGGTAGGGCGTCTGGAGGCGGCCTCGCGCCTCGTTCTCCCGGGGTCCGACGGGCCGGGGGTAAGGGGGGCTTGCTGCTCTTACCGGTCACCGGCCGTCCTGGTCTATTCCGCCCGCCATTGCGCTGTGCAGGAGTGTGTATTCAGCGCTGGCGCTGCCGCCGGTCTGGGGATTTTCTAGCCTTCGGCCCGCGGCCCGGTGCCGCGCTCTGATTGGACCATGACGCGACCCGCCTTTTGGGGGCGGGGTCTCGCTCCAGGTGCGGCGTGTGAGGATTAGGGCTTGCAGCTGTGTCCTCAGGCGGAGATATTAGGCTCCCTGCGCCGGGCGGCCCTTGAGTTTCTCCGCTTTCTTTGGTTGGTGGCGTTTGCTCTAACGCTATGGAACAGGATTCTGTCGCAGCTGGTCAGGTGTTTGACTCCATGTCTGCATTACCCTTTTCGGCTCAGTCCCTGCAATTGATGATCCAGTCGGCAGTGGCTGATGCCCTTGCGCTGCGTGATGTACAGGGCCCTTCCTCGCCGAAACGTCCACGCATGGACCCTACACCTGTCTCGGATGCGGAGGGGGAGGATGAGGAGCTCCATGGCCGTTACATCCAGGGTCAGGAGCTTCGTGAGGTCCTTGCCCACATCAAGGACAACTTGGCCTTCCCGCCTTCTGCAGCGGAGGAGGCTTCCGAGGATTTCTTTGTCCAGTATCAGCGCAAGGCTCCGGACTCCCTTCCGCTTCATGCGTCCATCAAAAAGGTCATCGAGGGGGAGTGGCTGGATGTTGATAAGCAGTCCTTTCCGCGATATCTGGCGAAGCGTTACGCTGTTGATGAGTTCACTCGGGACTTCCCCCCCAACAGTGAAGGTAGACTCTCTGGTTGTGGGCCTGTCGTCCCAAGGATCCATCATTTCAGAGGACGCCTCCCCCTCGGACCCGGTGGACAAACGCGTGGAGGCTGCTGCTAAGCGTTCTTATGCTTGCAGCTAATTTCACCATCAGGGCCTCAGCCTATTTGTCTTGCACTGTGCAGTCTTTGTTGAAGGACTTCCAGTCCCTGGGTGAACTCCTGGATCAGGGGGCTGATGTTGTGCCTACGCTGGCCTTGATGGAACAGCAGACGCGCCTCCTTTCGGACATCTCATTTGACACTCTGGGTGCGGCGGCTGCCGCGGGGGGTGCGGCGATACAGGCCCGGCGTCAGATCTGGCTGCGGCATTGGAAATCGGAGGCGGCCCAGAAGGCTCTGCTCATGAAGATACTGTTTTCTGGGGCTAAGCTGTTTGGCCCTCCTCTGGAGGTTATGATTAAGAAATCGGCTGAGGACCGCAAGTTGCTGGCTCCCATCAAAGCATCTGGGTCCCGCTTCCCGGGTCGTGGCCGGATTTTCTCCTCGTCTTCCAGGGGTAAGGGCGGCGCACCCTTTCATGGAAGGGGTCGCGGCCGGGGCGCCCCTTACTTCAACAAATCCCGGTCTCAGCTGGCGGCTGCCGCTCCCTCTGCCGCCCCTAAATCCTGACTTTCGGCCATCTCCCTCCGGGGTGTTACCTGTGGGGGGACGTCTCCGCCACTTCCTCCCGGCCTGGGAGGTATCTGGTATGGATCGTTGGGCTCTTCGGATTGTGAAGGAAGGGTTCTCCATCACCTTCTCCTCCCCTCCTCCGGATTTTTTCCTCGCTACGCCCCTGCCTTCCTCCCTGGTCAAGAGACGGGCCTTGCTGGCCGGAGTTCAGGACTTGCTTGCCAAATGGGCCATCCGCCCGGTCCCTCCCTCACAGAGGGGTTCAGGCGTCTACTCCATCCTTTTTCTGGTGAGGAAGGTGTCTGGGGATTTCCGCCCTGTGTTGGATTTAAAATGGTTGAATTCTTATATACCACATACTAAATTCAAAATGATCTCTCTGCAGGAGATTCTGCCTCTTCTGGTGCAGGGCGAGGTGGTGGCTTCGCTGGATCTCCTCGACGCCTACCTCCATGTCCCGGTGCATCCGGTTTCTCAGTCCTTCCTCAGGTTCTGCGTTGGAGGTTCCCACTATCAGTTCCAGGTACTTCCGTTTGGCTTGTCATTTTCCCCGAGGGTATTTACCAAGATCCTGGCCCCCCTGGTGGGTATTCTGCACCAGGAGGGGATCAGGGTTTTTCCGTACCTGGACGATTGGTTAATCTCTGCCTCTTCTTTTTCCAAGGGGATGCTGCACGTCGGACGTGTCTGCGAGGTCCTATCCGCCCACGGCTTCCTGATCAACGAGCGGAAGTCTCATCTGTCACCCACTCAGGACTTGGCCTTCATTGGGGGTCGTCTGGACATGGTGCGGGGGAAGGTGTTCTTGCCTCTGGGTCGCCGGGACACGTTGTGGCGGGATCTAGGGTCCCTTCTGGCTCGGGGTTCTGCCCCGGTTCGCCTCTGGCTATGTGTTCAGGGCCTGATGTCGGCGACCATCAATGTGCTCCCCTGGGCTCGTCTCCACCTTTATCCCTTGGTCAAACAACTGCTTTCCTTCTGGGATCCCCGCTCGGAGGATTACGAGTTCCTAGTCCCGGTCTCCCCTCAGCTCCGTTCGGAGTTGGGTTGGTGGTTGGTGGAGTCTCACCTCTCCGAGGGTCTTCCCTTCTTGGTATCCCCGTCCAGGGTGGTCACGACGGATGCCAGTCTCCTCGGCTGGGTGGCGACCTTGGGCGCAGAGTCGATTCAGGGTCGTTGGGATCCCCTACAGTCTCGCTGCTCCTCGAACTATCGGGAGTTGAAGGCTGTCCTCCTGGCCTGCCGTCATTTTGCACCTTCGCTTCGGGGTCACCATGTCTTGGTACGGACAGACAACCAGGTGGTGAGGTGCTATGTCAACCATCAGGGGGGGTGCAGGGTTCGCTCCCTTTGGTTGCTGACTCAGGAGTTGTTGTCGTGGGCAGAGGCGTTGGTCCTGTCTCTTCGGGCTGTCTATCTCCCATGGTCCGACAATGTGGAGGCGGATCGACTGAGTCGGTTCTTTCCTTCGTTGCCTTGTCTCTCCCTGACCCCGGTGGTGTTTCAACGCCTGGTGTCTCGCTTCGGTCTGCCTCTGGTGGATCTGTTCGCGGACGGGGACTCGGCCCTCCTGCCCAGGTTCTGCTCTCTCCTCCCGGTTCCGGGGGTATGGCGGGTGGATGCTCTGTCATTCGCTTGGCCTTCCGGTCTGCTGTACGCATTTCCCCCGTTCCCACTGATTCCCCGGGTCCTCTGCAAGATTTGCTTGGACAGAGCCAGGGTGCTTCTGGTGGTTCCCGGCTGGGTCCGCCGCCCCTGGTACCCTCTCCTTTGCGAGCTAGCGGTTCAGGCCTACTGGCCAATCCCGGATCTGCCCTTTCCGTTGAAGGGCCCCCGCTCCCGGAGTCGGTGTTGCGCCGGCTCCATCTGCAGGCCTGGCTCTTGAGCGGGTGACGCTGCTTGCTCGGGGTTGTTCTTCTGGGGTGTGGATTTGCTGCAAGGCTCCCGCAGGTCTTCCACCTTATCTTCCTATGCCCGGCACTGGGCTTCTTTCTCGCGTTGGTGCAGTCTGCTGGGTGCTGACCCCGCCTCCGTGGATCCCTTGCGGGTCTTGGATTTCCTGGCTGAGGGGTTTTCCTTGGGCTTGGCCCCTTCTTCCCTGAGGGCCCAGTGGGCGGCCTTGCGGGCCTTCCGCAGTCCGGATTTCGACGGGCTGGATTCCCTGGTGGCTCGTTTGCTCCGGAGTTGTTTTCTCCGTCGCCCTCGGATGCTCTGCCTGTCTCCCCCTTGGGATCTCCCTCTCGTTCTACGAGCACTTCTGGGTCCTCCCTTTGAACCCCTGGCCTCGGTGGCTTTGCGGTTCCTCACCTTTACGGTGGTTTTCCTGGTGGCAGTGGTGTCTGCTGGGCGAATGGGCGAGCTGGGGTCGTTCCTCCGCTCCCCTCCCTTCTTGCGGGTTTTGCCGGACAGGTTGCTTCTCCGTCATGACTCCCGTTTCCTTCCCAAGGTTCCTTCCCTGGTGAACCGGGCTCGGGAGGTGTCTTTGGCTTCTTTCCATCCCGACACGGATCCTTCCTTGTCCTTGCTGGATGTCCGGCGTGTAGTTTTAGTTTATCTTGAGCGCACGTCTTCCCTTTCCCGGTGTGATAGCCTGTTCGTGACTTTCGGTCCAGTTCATTCGGGCCACAAGCCCTCTCTTTCCACCTTGAGTCGCTGGCTTAAACAGGCTATCATCCTTTCCTATGCTTCACTGGGTTCGGTGGTACCGGCGGGGGTCCAGGGTCGGTCCACGAGGAGTGTATCTGTGTCCTGGGCCTCCTTCAAGGGTGTCTCCACTGAGGAGATTTGTCGGGCGGCGACGTGGTCGTCCCCCCACATGTTCATGGAACACTATTGCGTTGTCTTGGGTGGTTCTGTCCCTGGGGACTTCGCTGGGGCCGTTCTAAGTGCGGGAGCTGTGGCTCCTTGATGGCCTTTTCTTTATGTCTTGATTCAGGTTTGCTGTAATTCCTGTTTTCTTTGCATTGTACTGAATAAACCTTGTGTTGGTTTCTCTGCATCACCGTGTGGTGTTGTTCTTATGGTGGTCAATGAAGCCTTTTTGGCTTGGGTATTTGCTCACTATGTAAGTCATGTGGCGAGGAAGACTAACGAGGAGGTAATGCCCCGGTTACTTACCGGTAATCTTCATTACTCCAAGTATAGTCTTCCTCACCACATGAGTTCCCTCCCCCCCTCCCTATCTGGCTATCGGCTTCACTGTTTGCTTGGTAGTTCAGGCTGTTGGTTGGGCCGGCCCGCCTCTTATAGAGGTCAGGTGTGACTGGTCGGCCATGTTGGGAGGGGGTGGGAGGCTTTTTTTACTTTGGAGGGTTCTGTCGTGGAGCTGAAGCTCACTATGTAAGTCATGTTGCGAGGAAGACTATACTCGGAGTAATGAAGATTACCGGTAAGTAACCGGGGCAATACTCAACACTTCATCTCTTCATGCTCTGTTTTTTGTTTTAAAAGAAATAAAATATCATCTTAGAAAAAAGATTCTTTTTTACTTGCCTAACAGTTGTGGAAAGCGACTACGGAGAAAGCCAATCCAAAAAGTGTGTGATTAAATTATAAACATTAACCTGGTTTTATGAAAGCAGACATTTTTCTGCTTACACGAACTGGGGGGAATCTATTGACGGGCTGAGGCTAGATACATAAGTGAAAACCTATTAGCACCCTTCTTCATCCTTCAACAATTTTTAGGTAAAGGAAACTGTAATAAAGTATGAATCTTCATGAAGTCAGGTAGTTGGTTCCAACTGCTAAGTTCAAAAGGAAGCTGAATGATGTGAGTTACTGAAGATGTTCTAATTTGAATTTATTTGGATGAAGTCGCCGTAATTGAATCCTTCGTTGCTGAAAATATTCATTCAGATTAGTTTCTTGAAGCTCAGATAGATTTGAAGAAGCATCATGGTATCCAGGGGTTCAAGACCAGATCGTCGCCAATGTAATAAAGTATGAATCTTCATGAAGTCAGGTAGTTGGTTCCAACTGCTAAGTTCAAAAGGAAGCTGAATGATGTGAGTTACTGAAGATGTTCTAATTTGAATTTATTTGGATGAAGTCGCCGTAATTGAATCCTTCGTTGCTGAAAATATTCATTCAGATTAGTTTCTTGAAGCTCAGATAGATTTGAAGAAGCATCATGGTATCCAGGGGTTCAAGACCAGATCGTCGCCAATGTAATAAAGTATGAATCTTCATGAAGTCAGGTAGTTGGTTCCAAGTAGTAACTTTATTTCTAGGTAAGTTACAAGTATCTTAGATAAGCAAGATGGAATAAGCTGTATAGTATGCCCCACCAGGAGCAGGATAACCTTCCTGCTCAGCCTGCTAACATCAACTGCCTAACTCCTCGCACACCACATTCCATGCAGTCATGACATTCTATAGGCATCATAGGCTGAACAAGAGGATTGAGTAAAGGAAGAAGAAGGGCATGTAAATACCATACAACAGAAACCTATCAATTATGATGTTAATATTTACGTGCCAAAGGTCAACACTGAATCTTATTTTGCAATTGCTACAGCGAACGATCACCAAAGAGGAAATCTGCTTGGATGCTCCAATTGGTTCAATTATATCGAAGCCATCTATTTCTCAAGTTCCTTAGAAACCTCCTCCCATCACAACATTGATTTGTTCCTAGCTTTATGCACCTTCAAGTAAATGCTAATCTTTAATAGGATCTTGTGTTCAGAGCCCATAGTTCTCCCAATTGACACTTAAAAACGTGGATTTTTATTAAGGATAATATTATCATTTGTCTCCCATTTATCTATCATCAATACTTGGTTGAGACTGTTAGAGTCTAGTATAATATGCAGATTACCCTGCTCTGCCCAGACAAGAACTGAAGGGCCTTCCCTTCTTACCAATATATCATTTCTATATAGTGCATTTGTTTTTAAATTTAAATATTAACATAGGATAATCACTATAACTTTAGGGTTCTTTGTCTGGAAGAAAATTTTGTTGCCAATGTTTTCAACAAATTCATCTTTCATCACATCTTCTTTCACAACGGTGTGTGGAGCCCCAAAGTCTGAAAATATAGTCAATGGAACACTACTGATTGCAATGCAACATTCTGGTTTATTCTTTTATTCGGTAGAACTCACTCACATTCAAAACCAAATTTTCACATAAAATCATAGCAGTATCGACCGGATCTGCTTATGCTTTCTAGAAACCACCTTTTCATCATTCACACAATTGACTTTATGGTTCCTTTTGTGAGATACTTTGGCATAATGCCCTTGTTCCCCACAATTTCTGAATTGTTTTAAAGCAGGGCAACTTTTACTAAAGTCTAAATATTCCTTGCTGTCCCATCTGTAATAGTATGTAGAATCTTTGAATTTTGCTTTCTGTAACCTGTTATTTTTGTCTGATTTTCCCTTCCGTTTCTCATTTTGATCTTTTACTTTAATCACTACCTCGTTTTCTAGATATTTAGGGGCATATTCACAAGGAGCTATCGCTGAATTAACGGCACTTTAGCGCAGCCAAAGTTGTGATAAATTTACCCCACTATTCAAAAGCTGGTTTTAACAGCAGACATCATCAGAATTCCCGCAATAACAGTCCTAAAACCTAACACCACGGCGGATGCCACCAACTAACGCTAATGAGATGCAGAGTAGGTGGTCCCGTGAAGAAACACACAAAACAAACACAACACCACTTTCACAACGAAGTGAAAGATCTGCGAAGCGAACCGAAAACAGGCAATAAGCCACAGTAGCCGCAGGTATTTAACACCAGCCTCAAGCAGCAGGTGTAAAGAAGGATGGCTACCTGCAGTAGGCAACGGAGCCCTGCACACAGCCACACCCGTAGAACAAACAACGTCACTGAGCTACTCATCATGCAGCTCGGAGCCCCAACAGGGCCACAACACCCATCACCACCCCCAGGACATGGAACTGCACACCCCCAGACCACCACAGAGGCAGCACAGAGTAAGACAGCGGACCTACCGAAAACGCACCACTCTCACAGACCTTAAGCCCGAGGAAGTCATTGCCCACTACAGGCTCAAAAGGACAACCATTCACCGCATCATGACCCGCATCGCCCACAGGCTGACGGTCCCAACACAGCAGAGAACCAACATCCCTCCACAGACAAAGCTGCTGGCTCTGCTGCACCTATTGGCCTCTGGTACCTTTCAACCAACAACTGCCAGAGTCGGATGGGTCTCACAGCTAGCTCTATCCAAGTTCATCACACCTGTCCTGGATGCCGTCCTCAGCTACGTTCCCCAGTACCTTCACTTCCCCAACACTGCGAAGGAACAGCTGGAGACAAAGCCCGGCTTCTACGCCATAGCCGTATTCTCGGCCGTGTTGGGGTCAATCGACTGCACACATGTCCCACTTGAGCCCCCTGCGGATACCGCACACCACTACCGAAACAGAATCACACGCATTCCATCAATGTGCAGGCAATAGTGGACCACCGGGGACTCTTCACCAATGTCATCCCCAACTAGCTAGGCAGTGTGCATGATTCCTTCATCTTCCAACAGTCCATCAGCAACCAGCGCTTCCAGGATGGCACATATGGAATGGGACTGCTCGTTGGTAAGTACCAAGTCAACACACCAGACATCCTTATGCCTCCACAGCACAATGCACAACTGTGGGGATGCACACCTGACCAAACCACAATTAACATGTCAACCTACACGACCATCTACCAGGCACTACCACATCACTCCATGGTCATCCTGGCCTACCTCTGCACCCAAAACAGACATTTCATGACACCACAGCCACACAAAAGTTGAACATGTGGAGTTGCGAAATGCAGCCATAACACATTTGAGGAACTGCGCTGCCCACTCGATCCTACCCCAGTCTCCCGCACGTCAACGTCCCGTGGCGGTGGGCCAGTTTCGCCCGCTGTGCATCCGGGGTTACTAGCTCTGTGCGAATCGTGTCATCCCCTCTTGTAGTTCTGACATTGCATTTCTGGGTGCCTGATGACTGTTGGTGTAGTTGCCAGCATCTGCTACTCCCTGCGGGCTGGCTCACACTCACTCCACACAAAGCCTGCACAGGCATCACTCGATTGGTGGATTTGCCATCATATTCGGCAGTACCAAGTGTTGACTCTTTTCTCCCTGAACTGTCACAGGCGATCAAGGATATGCACTCTGCCCTTGGATGATGGCACCCCTCCGTGATCCGAACACACCCGCCCAGAGGCAGTAAAATGTGACGCACATACAAACCAGGGGCATCATGGAACTCACATTTGGCGTGTTCAAATCACATTTCAGGTGCCTGGACGCACAGGTGGGAAGCTCCAGTACAGCTTGGACATTGTGTAAAAGCTGATCGTTGCATGTTGTGTTTGCACCAGGGCCCCATGGATCCCAGGCCCAGAGGTACCAGACGATGATGGTGGTGATGGGGCAGGTGGGCCACATCCCACTGCAGCAGCAACAGGAATGGCCTGTATGAATACCATCATTGACACTTACTTCTCATGAGCACGTCACAATGGGGCCGTCCATGGCAATCAAGCAACAGTGGTAAATGTCCGTAAGCACTGCATATGTGAATAAAACATATTTTCAGGTTTCAGCTTGTACTTGTACATTTTGATGTTACTTTCCCCTGCAATTTCAGATGTGATTTGCCAGGTCTTGCACATTTGCAGAATCAGTTGTGTTCTGTGTTCAAATGTGGTGGGGGTGCTGTTTGTACCGGGATGTTGTCAATGTTGAGGTGCACTCCTGCCTATGTGCATCTGCTGCACGGTGGGTGTGTCGCTCGTGCGGCTCTGATTTGTCTGTCACTGGTCTTTCTTAATGCGGTATGCCTGTCGGTTCTGTTCTTCCACGGTGCTAGGTAGTTGGGGTGTACATGTAGTCCTCTGCAGTAGGCCAGGGTGCCACCGTGGTACTCTGCTGTTGTTGGATTTTGTTCTGTGGCTTTTTCAGTATGCTGTTCTTGTGCTTTTTCCTGCATTGCGCATGTGTATTGCTGCCCTCGCGCTGGTTGTCACTGTTTTCTTATTGTGCTTTTGCCCATAGCAGGTTTTTTTGCGTTGGGGTTTGTGTTTTTATCTCCATCGAGGTGGTTGTGTCGCTGGCATTGGCACGGTGTCAGCAGACTATCGCATGCTACCTCCGTGTAGTGAATTCCACTTTGTCAGAGAGTTGTTTTACCGCGATGGGCTGCGATGTTGAAAGTTGCGTTACGCTACTCTTGCGGTAGTTATCCCATGTTCTTGTGAAAATACCCCTTCGAGTCATTCTTTAACCCTCCGACATTTCAGCCTTACGGGAATTAGCTAAAATATCTTTCATTTCTGAGTCACCATAACCCACAACTGTTCTTGAATAGACAGTTATAAGCATGCATGACCACTTGGTCCTTAATCAGTATCTCTTGCTGCAAACCAATGCCTGTCTTTTGAGAACAGTGTCAAATCCAAGAATAGAGTCTTGCTTGTTTTGTTTTCTCTGAAATAATTTGTATCTATTAGTTCCGATACAGGAGAGAGGTAATTATCAATATGGAGTAAAACACAATTGACGACATTAGCATTTCCAGCTGTACCTTCCTTAAACATCTGGTTATAAGTTTTCATCCTTTGAGGAACCTAGGACTTTGCTCAGCAGACACATTTTTCCTTCATCAATGGTTGTGGATAATTTAAAAAATACTCCTTCCATTCAGTCCACCTCATAGCAAGTTCATCACCTGAAGCCAAAATACTTGTGGTGGGCTGATTGTAAAAGTCTTACAAATTATGTTTGCAATTACAAATGGAATTGTTTAGTGTTCCTGCTGTTTCAAGAATGCAATAATTGTGTTGCATGGCCTTATGAGCTGAGTCAGCACAATAACGAAGTATGAAGTATCTGGGCTCTTGTAATGCGCTGGGTATGCGCATCATTGTCACCTGTTTTGCGGCCAACTAGTCCAGTACAGCCGGTGTATATATAGAGCGAGGCAGCAGCTCATGGTTCAAATCTCCAAAATTAGATCGCACTTTTAATCCCTAAGACTGTGCCACAGCTGCCTGAATTTGGCCCCAACAATCACTGCAAGGAAATGCCACACTGATTGACCTGAAACTGTAGTGACGACTACAGGATTCAAGTAGAATATTTTGACTCAAATGATTTTAGCTTTTCCAGCACACATGGTCCTTTCCTCCAGTAAGGCACCCTGACATTCCCAATTCTGTAGTGTCACTTTTCAAGATTGACTCCAGAGTTAATGTATGTCTATCCTCACCAGAAGATACAACATACACCGGTTGCTCAGGCAGCGTCACAATGACTCTGCCCCAACGTTCCTCAACGACAAATCAACACAATTTAACATTCTTTACTACACCTCTAACATTCCTCACCATGCCATTCCAAGGAGATATACACTGACTGCTAGTAGGATTTTTGGCTTTTTGTTTATTTAAATGAGAATAGCAGTACCGTGGTCAGCATTGTTTTCAGTGACTGGAATTCTTTTGTTGTGCTAGGAGAAGTACACTTCTTTTGAATTTAACCTGTCATTTGCTGGGCTCCCACATAGCTCGAGTTGCGCTCCGCTTAAATGGGAACGGAAGTACGCTTTGTTTTCTTTGACTAGTGCTGTCTTGCTGGGCCATGGGGGATTTGTCCTGGAGGAGCCGGTTGCAGCACCGGTGCTCACATCTTCTTTGCTTCTGTTTTCCATTATACTTTTCAACAATATGTTTCTTATAGACACTTGTGTTCTCCTGAAAAAAATCTAGGCACGATGGGGAGGGAGAGCTTTTGCTGTGGCTGCATCTAAGCTTTGGAATACTCTCCCTCACTCCAGCTCCTGCCTGGAAGCCCATTTTTCTTTCCGCAAGGCATTGAAAACCTGGCTTTTTACCGTGTAAAGTCCCTTTAGCTCAGGGATGATGATCTTGCCCTCCAGTATTCTAACCACATTAGCGCCTTTACGCCTTCGGGCATTTGTTTGCGCATTATAAATTGCCAAATCAACCAATCACTAGTTTTTTGAAGAGTGGTGCATTGCAGAAGCACAGCGGGGAAGAAAAATATGGGTTCTACCTGAAATTGCAAAGCAAGAAAGAATCACTTTATAAGATTTCATGCAGCCAATTCGGGAGAAGTCTCCTTACGTTCTCTGAGCTTGTCTTGGGAGGTCTCCTTTGGGGAGGCAGCCATTCTGTGAAGGGCAGAAGGAGTACAGAAATAGCTCTTGTGACTGTATTTGTTTTTATGCTCCATTTGTGAGAATTATTTTTGGCTTTGTCTTGAAAGTCTAGACTCGTGTTTTGAAAGGCAAAAAGTGTTCAAACCCTGCTCATATGGATGCTTAATTGTCTTTGTCTATTCAAAATTGTCCCAATATTTATAATGATAAGTAAAAGGCATTCATTTTTTCAATTGGAAGAATTTGGAAAAAAAAAGAAAAGAAACGGAACTGGGGTCTCAGTATGGTTAAAACTCCCGTCCCACAATGTCATGTTTGATCTTATGACCACTAGGTTCAGGGATGGCTGGTCCTTTTGGCCTTTCCTCCATAGAGGTAAATGGAGTGAATTCTTTGAGTTGGGCAAACATTAGCATTGGCTTTTTCAATGTCAAGCTGTCTTAAGAGATCATTGTGCACTTTATTCAAGTATTACGTTAAAGTATGTGGATGCATTTTATATTTCTGGCTATTTCTCCAGAGGTAAGGCGTATATTAAGGAAAAAAGAAAACATATTATTGATGTTGGTGGATTGCAGGTCATTGTGTTTTGGTCCTCTATTATGAGGCCCTAAATCTTCTGGGTAAGGATAGATGCTTCTGTGTTGCCTTGTTTATGTTACTCCTGCTTGAACGAAGGTGGGCAAATATTCTCACATGATAAAATCACCCTTCTCTTGCTACTGTTCAGGAGATCTTAGGTGTTCCTCATGGAATTAAAGAAATTATAGGAGGTGATATAATCCCTATCAAATACCATTGTCATTCGGGGGAAGTTGTTAACATCTTCTGAGATGCCCAATCGTTGACAATTTTCAGGACAGCTTTGTGGGTCACCTTCACTTTCGTCAAAGGGTGTTGTTCTGAAGGCTAAGTAGTCTAATACATTTACTCCAGAAACTTATACTTGACCTCTTGGGCACAGGTTCAAATCCCAGTGTGTCTTTTCTGCCTCTCATCCTTGTCAGATCGATAAAATGAGTGCCTTTGATTTTTGTAACAATCAACATTGTTATGTATAACCGAGTCTTAAATATAACAGAGGGAGTATTGGAGGGGCCTTTCTTAGTTGAAAGTTATTAATGTGCTCTGAGACCTAAGCAGTGTATGTTTCAGGTATTCACAAGGGTTGAGACTGCACACAGCTTTTGAGTCACATGGAATTGCTAGCTAAGGTTTGCTATTTTTAATATTCTAAGAAGTTTAGATTTTGCTGCCAGTGGAGCATTAGCGGCTAGACAACATAATTTTTTAGGGGCTGAAAGGCAAAAGAAGCTCAGAAGTTGGTGCTGTTTGTATTTAGTTTGATTGTTTATTTTGCAGGCCATGTGGCTATATATATATATATATATATATATATATATATATATATATATATATATATATATATATATATATATATATATATATATATATATATATATATATATATATATATATATATGTATATACACACACACAGAAGTAGCAGATAACACAGCTCCTGTCTAGAGCACCCTCAACACCGGCGACACTCTAGATCTGCTCATCTCAAATATCTGCTTTTCTATCAAAGTCTTTAACCCCTTCGAAGCTAATGACGAGCTGGGCTCATCATGGCGCTTACCTGCCGTGCGCGGATGACAAGGCCAGCTCGTCATGAAATAATGTAAAACAACAATTTGCAGCACAGCAGGGGAAAACGCCTAGCAGCCATGTGGTTAAGCATAGGATTAGCACAGTGCCATCCATGCTGAGATAGAAAGGAACAAAGTCTTTTGCCATTTCTACAGCAAAGTCTTAAAGCATAGGACTAGCACAGTGCTGTCCATGCTGAGCTGCAAAATGAGAAAAAGCCTTTTACAACTGCAGGCACAGTATTACAGCTTTGAATTGGTAAAATACCAATTAAGCCAACCTGAAATGAATAAAAGCAACCCCTGACACGTGTTTCGCTCTCCTAAGAGCTCTTCAGAGAGATATAGCGATGTCCAGACGCAATGGTGCACACAGTATAAGTTAAAACAATATCATTTCAGGCATAGAGTGATGCATAAATTATGAAAAAAAGAAGCAGAGAACTCTGGATAGTTCTCAAGTTTAGGTGGAAATCTGCTCCTGTATAGCGCACCCTCAACAAGCGAGCACTCTAGATCTGCTCATCTCAAATGTCTGCTCTTCTATCAAAGTCTTTAAGCATAGGATTAGTACTGCTATCCATGCAAAGATAGAAAGGTACAAAGTATTCTGCCATTACTATAGCAAAGTCTTCAAGCATAGGAATAGCACAGTGCTATCCATGCCGAGCTGTAAAATGGCCAAAGCCTTTTACTCCTTCAGGCACAGTTTTACAGCTTTGAATTTGCAAAACACCAACCAAGCCAACTTGAAATGAATAAAATCAACCCTTGACACATATTTCGCTCTCATTAGAGCGCTTCAGAGATGTATAGCTTTGACCAGACACAAGGGAGCACCCAGTATAAGTTAAAAACAATACCCTGTATTTTACTTATGCACACCTATTCCAATATGGGATAATGGTGGCACTGTGCTGTGAAAGTGCGGCAGTTCTCTGGCACTCGTCTTGTCTCCAGAGAGGTCTCCTGACAGGTGACCACAAATTGGTGGTAGCTTATGTACTTGTTTTTGTTGTGATTTACTGTTTTTCCTGCAAAAATAATTTTGTTAATCTCTTAATATTCCTTGTAAAATCATGAGAGAAAACTAATTTTAAATTACACTGATCAAATTAAATTTACACCTACTTATTTGGGTATGCTGGTTCTGACATACTGTAATGAACAGTTGGTTTGTGTTTTGTACTTTAAAACGTTATAACCAAGTTTTCACCTTTTATAGCATGGTTTATATTAGTTTATTAGTGGACAGAATAATGTTTTTCTAGCTATTTTACATTTGTAGAATTATCTTCTCACAAAGATGCAAAATTGCATTGGTACAAATATAGCATTATGTAACGATATGCGTTGTAATAGTATTTTACATAGTTGTTCATTACAACACAATGTAAGGGCAAATACCACTAAGTAACAGTGAAGTTCAAAATAACTACTCATCAGGAAATAAGAGTTTGATTCTTAAAAGCAGCCTGACTTGAAAGTGTGCTCCTTTTGAAGGTCAATTTTTGTTTGGTTGGAGTCTTTGGCACATTCCATAATGGATGGGCTGTTTTCCAATGAGCTCAGTCAGCTTAAAAAGAACGCCTCAGTTGTGGAGCACCTAGGAGGAAAAATAAGACTGAATTCTCTTTTTGACGGGTTTAATTTGAGGTGATACTGCATCACCGAGGTTTGGATGTTTTCAGGAGTTTGAGTTAGTGATACAATGCCATCTATACAGGAGTACTCTGTTTAGAAGTGTGTCAAATGCATAGGATTGGTATAAGATGTGAGAGCGTTTTTGAAGAGAGTTGAGGGGTTTTATGCATATGCTAAAGAGTCGATATAGTATTGAGCGTGTGGTCCACCTTCCCTGAGGAGAGAGAGAGCATTTGGAATGATTATTTCCGATTTGTATGCATTAAATGCAGTCTTCTTTCAGCAAAGATTCCAAGCAATTTAGGACAACACTTTCGATTCACTGCCTTTCAAAGTTCAAAGTTCAAAAAGTACTTTATTCGGCAAAGTATTAAATTTACAAAAGAATAGAACATGAATATCGGATTGTACAGATAATTCATCACAGGGGCATACAGACAGTTCATTTGACCAAGAATTCATTTCTGGGAAGGTGAATAATCTAAAAACAATGTTAAGTCTGAAACGTGTTAAAAGAAATCTTTCATAATTAGGCATAGGGAGGCTTAAATATGGCTGTAATTTGTCTCCGGTTAAAATCAACTGATGTGAGGCAACAGTCTTTTTCTTAGTTTCTTCTAACAGTCTTTTTTCACTCAAGTACTCCATGCAGAGTTTTTTCAATAATTTTCTAGAGATATGTACCATTGTAGATGGATCATCATAATATTGTAAGCGGTCAATTTCCGTCAGGAACGTTCTGACGTAATTTAACCATTCGAGTCCATTTACATTTTCAAGTTTTAACACGTCCTGAAGTGTGGCGCGGTTTAGTACACATTCATTTACAGTCCATACCCTGTGCCACAAAAGAACGGGCTGTATTCTAATTGTATCTGAAATATACGGCAGCCCCAGCTCAGCATGGCAAATAAAAGTCGCTGTACTTTCTGGTATTGACAGGATATGCCGTAAAAAAAAAAATTCCACTGTTTGGACTGATTTTATATTGCCACCGATACACACGTTGCATTATAAATAGTTAAAATTTCCCTGATCGTTTTTTCCCCCAGTTTTTTTATAAAACTCTTTAAGGCCATTATTGTCTTAGAGAACAAGAGTGTTCTTGCCTTCACCGCACTTGACCAAGAACCAGTCTCGTGGAACAAGATTCCTAAATATGGAAAGGTGGATGTTTTTTCTAAAGGAGCGTTATTTATATACACTGTTTTCATTTGCTTCTTAGTACATGTGCCACAGTTCATCGAAAAAGTCTTGCTGCAGTTAATTTTTAGATCCAAACTGAGCATAAACCTATTAAAGGATATTATCAATTTTTGCAGGGCCATGGGGGTACAGGCCATTAAGACAGCGTTGTCTGCATACAAGAGTGCAAGGATAGATCTTTTTCCAACCTTGGGCATATCCCCACACTCTTGCAGCAGACAACTTTCAAGGCCATTTATGTAGATAAGGAATAAGAAGGGTGCCAAAACGCACCCCTGGCGTACCCCACGCCCTATCCCAAAAGACCTACCACACCCCCCCCTTTTCCATAACGTACAATAGCAGAGGCCCCTGAGTACAACTCCCTTAGGAATCGAATAATCGACTCTTCTACGCCCAGCCTTGACATCAAATCCCATAATTTAAAATGAGACATGCAGTCGAAAGCCTATGTAAGATCAACAAACGTAAAATATAAACGCTCCCTTTTTATCATAGTATATTTCTGCTGGATGATGAATACATTTAGGCCCTGCTCAATTGTTCCTATGCCCTTATGAAATCCGAATTGTAAGTCACTTATTACCCCAAACTCCTCTGCCCAGTTTTGTAGTTTGGCTAAGATAACTCTGCCAAGGATCTTTATAGACGAATCAAGAAGGGATATTGGCCTATAACAAGCACAGTTTTGTCTATCTCCCTTCTTGTAAATGGGAACAATGATTGATGTAAACCAGGATGGACTCAGTCCCCTTACTAAGGCTGCATTAAAAAGTTGTACAAGCATCGGGCCCAGGTTTCACTATTAGCTTTATACAAATCTGCCGGGATCCCGTCTGGACCAGCCGCCTTTCTGCCCTTTGTGGCTTCCAGACTTGTTAGGACCTCGAGTAAAGTTACCACCAACTTTTGTACCTCATCCCCTTTCTCATGTATTGAGTTCAGTCCTGTGTCGGCAGTTCCATCTATGGACATGTAAAGAGGGGAAAAATGTGCAACCCATTCATCTTCATTAATCGCAATTTCTATGCGAGCTTTGGTGTTTTCATAAGGTAGGGGGCATTTACCACCCTCCAAAAGGCCGATGTATCTTTGGATTTGAGGCTGCACACAGTTCTTCCCATTGGCGTAAGTAACAAGGACCCCCTGCTAAGGTAACAGAATATGTTTGGCAGGGAAAAGTAACAGTATGAAAGAAAACTTTACATTCAAATATAATATTGCTAGGGAGACAACGGTAAGTATAAAGCACACAAGAAACAGTTATTTTAAAAAAAATTAACAAAATGTTATATTTATTATGTATATATACTCAAGTTAAAAACATTAAAATTGATAACATAAAATGAAAGAAAATACAACATCTAATCAAATATACACAACGACATTATTAATTCATTAAAACAGTGGTGGACAATAATAGTGCTCTTCTCGACGCGCGTTTCGGCGTTTTCACAAGAACGCCTTCTTCAGGAGCCACATGTACAATCTGGAAGACATATATATTAAATTAAAAATCGTCCTAAGTGACTCAATATACAACCATTTATTCTAAACACTATTTTTAGTACATGTTACGTGTCTACAAATTACAGGCTTCACATACCGGCATAACTCCCTGCTTGGGTAGCTTAAAATATCAAACTACACAAGGTACAAACTACAGATTATTAACCATTGAGCAGTGTTGTAGTAATGGAGATTAAGGGCCCCAAAGGGATTAATGGACCCACCATCCTTAGCTAACTGAGTAAAGACTGTAACGGCATTCCTATTGAATATTCTGGAAATTCCACCATTTTAATAAAATGCAGTGCTATACTCCTTGCCAGTTATCTAAGTAAGCAGAATCATTTTTAATAATACCTGAAACATGCAGGGGAAGGGTTGTCCTCTGTGGAATTAGCTGCAATTGCTTGAGTTCTTCTGATTAAAGTCAATCAACGGCTCACAGTACTGAACCTAAATTAGATGGATTAGCTTAAAATTAGTTACTCTACTTTGTTGCATTATAAAGAAAGATCTAAGGCTTTGGATACATTGATTTATTTTTTACCTAATTGTTTGTTTTGCGACGGGTGCAGATTATTCTCTAGAGGGTACCGTCCTGTATTCTCTAGGTGCTGATGTGTATCCGGCCCGGTCGTAAAAAGGTCCACGTATTTTATTGTTGCTTTTTTTTAAAATAAAAAAGAGTGGCGCTCGTTCCTGATGTTGAGCTGCACACTGTGGATATTGAAAAGGAAAACAAGTCTGAGTAATCAAACCTATGTCACAGTCTGAAAGTGCTGGTGAGTCTGCCTGTTTAAAATTCTCCTAATTATTCAGTCAGAATGCACATTCACGCAGAGGCTGTCAAAAGTGAATTGCTTTACATTACTGAATCAGGACCGAACGTTTACTTGGGCAGTTTTTTTAAAAAAAATAAAGAGGGGTATGTAGAAACATATCCAGATTCAATAGCCGACTTACGTGATTATCTTATAGCTGGATGAAGCTCACGTTTAGTATGATGTATTACACGATTCCCTGGCAAGCAAAAATAAACAGGGAAAATAATAAAGTAAGCCATGGCTAATTCAAGTGACCGCAATTACATATAGAAAGAAAAAGCATATGCTTACATGTTACATATGTAGAATGCTCCTAAGCCGACTTCAATATAATTGATCAAATTCGAGCGGCGCAGGGGTCACGGAGGTGTCTCTGTAACATAGGTGGCAAATATAAAATAAATCAGTGCCATTATAGGTTTGCGCTTTAATCACCGCTAAGATTTTGCACAAAATAGTGAAGCAGAAAGCGGCGGAAGAGGGGGGGGGGATGGGCGGGCGGTATCTCAGTAACGTGGGTGGCAAATCTAAGATAAATCAGTGCCATTATAACTTTGCGCTTTAGTCACAGCTAAGATATTGCACAAAGTAGTGAAACAAAAAGCGGCGGAAAACGGGGGGGGGGGGGGGGGAAGGGGAAAGCGGGCGCCCGGGAGGGGATGAGAAGGGCGGGGACGGTAGAAAAAGGATAGATAGATGGCCTCTAGCGCCTCGCTTACCTCCAAAGATTAGGGCATCCGCAGTAACATCAACCTGCGGGCGTCACGACCGATGTGTCAAGTGGCGTCCCGCAGCCGTTGGAAAGAAAGGTCAGGTTACGAGGTAATCCTCCCTTCTTTTAAAGGCGGTGCATTACTATGTTGATTAGCACTTAAGCATAATTGAAAGCGGACTGCTAGTCCGCCTGGTCATTGAAAATAAGCATAGCAAAGAGACTATGCTTTACTCCCCGCCATATTGCGCGGGGAGAGACGGATATGTTTATCGGCGAAAAAGGCCCATAAAGAATAACATATTACGGGCAGTTGTAATCCGTGGGTAAAAAAATGTGTCTCTCTGACATCTTTTAAACCCATCGCTTACACTATTTTGCCTTCTTGGAACCTGGCGTATACACTAATTAAATCGGAGGCCGACTGTGTAAACATGCAACATTGTTGCAAGACGGATGTTTCTACGTGAATAAGATGTTTAGATCGAGCCAATCCAGTGCCGCTTATAAATGTACTTACCGATACGAGGAACAGTTCCGTGTTCCTCCTGTAAGTCTTGCAAAAACATTCTAAGTGGCGAGAATTTTGCCCATAACGGAGCAACATTTAGGGCTCTAGATCTATGGAACTGTAAAACCACCAATGTGGTATACTTTATCAGTTGCCCTTGTGGTATGGGCTATGTCGGCGAGACGTGTAGAGCCATCCAAACACGCCTTACCGAACATAGATCGGCCATCAAGACTAAGAAACTGAATGCTCCTCTAGTTAAACATTTTCTGGATTTCAGCCACAAACCGGAGGATATACACTGGCGCATTCTAGAGAAAATTAAAGTTCCAGACAGCAAAGGTGGGTGTGCCATTCGTAAAAAACGAGAAGTGTATTGGATTTTCATTTTGGACACGCATAGAAAGGGATTAAATAATGAAATCCCTTGGGAGAATGCTATCTGTCCCTAAACACTACATGTATCTATCTGTTACCGGTTTCTACATAACAATTACACCAGAATTAGTAAAAAGACAATTACACTAGATTTAGTAAAATGACCACTCTTTTCATAACTTGAGTTGATAGGTTACACCCGCTTTTCAGAAAATACGTTCGTTACAGTAATCTTCTGGTTTTCCAACCACTTTTAATCGCTCTACATTTATAAGCGGCACTGGATTGGCTCGATCTAAACATCTTATTCACGTAGAAACATCCGTCTTGCAACAATGTTGCATGTTTACACAGTCGACCTCCGATTTAATTAGTGTATACGCCAGGTTCCAAGAAGGCAAAATAGTGTAAGCAATGGGTTTAAAAGATGTCAGAGAGACACATTTTTTTACCCACGGATTACAACTGCCCGTAATATGTTATTCTTTATGGGCCTTTTTCGCCGATAAACATATCCGTCTCTCCCCGCGCAATATGGCGGGGAGTAAAGCATAGTCTCTTTGCTATGCTTATTTTCAATGACCAGGCGGACTAGCAGTCCGCTTTCAATTACGCTTAAGTGCTAATCAACATAGTAATGCACCGCCTTTAAAAGAAGGGAGGATTACCTCGTAACCTGACCTTTCTTTCCAACGGCTGCGGGACGCCACTTGACACATCGGTCGTGACGCCCGCAGGTTGATGTTACTGCGGATGCCCTAATCTTTGGAGGTAAGCGAGGCGCTAGAGGCCATCTATCTATCCTTTTTATACCGTCCCCGCCCTTCTCATCCCCTCCCGGGCGCCCGCTTTCCCCTTCCCCCCCCCCCCGTTTTCCGCCGCTTTTTGTTTCACTACTTTGTGCAATATCTTAGCTGTGACTAAAGCGCAAAGTTATAATGGCACTGATTTATCTTAGATTTGCCACCCACGTTACCGAGATACCGCCCGCCCCTTTTCCCCCCCCTCTTCCGCCGCTTTCTGCTTCACTATTTTGTGCAAAATCTTAGCGGTGATTAAAGCGCAAACCTATAATGGCACTGATTTATTTTATATTTGCCACCTATGTTACAGAGACACCTCCGTGACCCCTGCGCCGCTCGAATTTGATCAATTATATTGAAGTCGGCTTAGGAGCATTCTACATATGTAACATGTAAGCATATGCTTTTTCTTTCTATATGTAATTGCGGTCACTTGAATTAGCCATGGCTTACTTTATTATTTTCCCTGTTTATTTTTGCTTGCCAGGGAATCGTGTAATACATCATACTAAACGTGAGCTTCATCCAGCTATAAGATAATCACGTAAGTCGGCTATTGAATCTGGATATGTTTCTACATACCCCTCTTTATTTTTTTTAAAAAAACTGCCCAAGTAAACGTTCGGTCCTGATTCAGTAATGTAAAGCAATTCACTTTTGACAGCCTCTGCGTGAATGTGCATTCTGACTGAATAATTAGGAGAATTTTAAACAGGCAGACTCACCAGCACTTTCAGACTGTGACATAGGTTTGATTACTCAGACTTGTTTTCCTTTTCAATATCCACAGTGTGCAGCTCAACATCAGGAACGAGCGCCACTCTTTTTTATTTTAAAAAAAAGCAACAATAAAATACGTGGACCTTTTTACGACCGGGCCGGAAACACATCAGCACCTAGAGAATACAGGACGGTACCCTCTAGAGAATAATCTGCACCCGTCGCAAAACAAACAATTAGGTAAAAAATAAATCGATGTATCCAAAGCCTTAGATCTTTCTTTATAATGCAACAAAGTAGAGTAACTAATTTTAAGCTAATCCATCTAATTTAGGTTCAGTACTGTGAGCCGTTGATTGACTTTAATCAGAAGAACTCAAGCAATTGCAGCTAATTCCACAGAGGACAACCCTTCCCCTGCATGTTTCAGGTATCATTAAAAATGATTCTGCTTACTTAGATAACTGGCAAGGAGTATAGCACTGCATTTTATTAAAATGGTGGAATTTCCAGAATATTCAATAGGAATGCCGTTACAGTCTTTACTCAGTTAGCTAAGGATGGTGGGTCCATTAATCCCTTTGGGGCCCTTAATCTCCATTAGTACAACACTGCTCAATGGTTAATAATCTGTAGTTTGTACCTTGTGTAGTTTGATATTTTAAGCTACCCAAGCAGGGAGTTATGCCGGTATGTGAAGCCTGTAATTTGTAGACACGTAACATGTACTAAAAATAGTGTTTAGAATAAATGGTTGTATATTGAGTCACTTAGGACGATTTTTAATTTAATATATATGTCTTCCAGATTGTACATGTGGCTCCTGAAGAAGGTGTTCTTGTGAAAACGCCGAAACGCGCGTCGAGAAGAGCACTATTATTGTCCACCACTGTTTTAATGAATTAATAATGTCGTTGTGTATATTTGATTAGATGTTGTATTTTCTTTCATTTTATGTTATCAATTTTAATGTTTTTAACTTGAGTATATATACATAATAAATATAACATTTTGTTAATTTTTTTAAAAATAACTGTTTCTTGTGTGCTTTATACTTACCGTTGTCTCCCTAGCAATATTATATTTGAATGTAAAGTTTTCTTTCATACTGTCACAGTTCTTCCCATGCCATCCTTTTGATGGCATTCTTCCTATTTGTCAATGCCCGAATATAACATTTCCATAGATTTCTTATTTGAGCAGTGTCCCGGGGCACCTGGTGAATTGCATGTTTAAGATCTGTAAGGGCCTTTGTGCATGTCCTATCAAACCATCTTGTACTATTCTTAGACCCATTCCTTAACACCAATTTCAGATTCTCTTTAATAGTGGATGCAATGATGTTAAAGTGCTCTATTATGCATTCACTCTTGGAGTCTTCGTCCAGGCAAATTTTAAAACTATCGTCACAGGTATTTACCAACTTTATTAAGAATTCCTCCGGGACCACCTTACTCCACTTGAGTGTATACCCGTTTTGCCTCCCTAGCACCACATCTGGGACAACCTGTACTAGTGTCTGATCGTTTCGTCGTGCCAAGAAGGGGTTCTCGATCTTGAGTATTTGAGGTAAGTGGTCGCTCATTGGTGTGTCCAGAATTTTTAAACTACCTATCCCATGACCATAACTATTTGAGCAGAGGCTAAAGTCAATAGTAGTAGATGCTCCCCTCCCAATAAATGTTGGCACAAATAGCGTTGGTCGGTGAGCCATTTCATTTACGAAGCCCAAGTAGTAATCAAATAATAAGTCATTTAATAGATCCCCAATTTGAGTATGATTAAAATGTGTGAGATTAATGTCCTGCTCTAACATCAAACCACAAATGCCTTTTTGGCCCTTTTTACATCAAAATATCCCGAGTCGCATTACTTGTGATATTATTATAAAAATTTATAATGAGGATACTCAATCCTGTTTTAGTATCTAACGCTAATTTATGGTAGAAAATACATTTAGAGTAAAAACATACCTTCTTATACACTAAACAGTTTGAGAGATACGTAATTAAGCCCCCCTTGGGTCACCCATGGGCTACACCTACTGCCAGTGTACAAAATGTTTTTTAGCCGTTTAAATGTATGGGATCTATAGCCCAAGTTTCTTGAACGGCCAAGATGTACAGGCCGTTTGTGACAGTTTCCCAGGAGGGATTAGTCGTTTTCAGTTTTAAACCTGCCACATTCCAAAACATCAGAGTACACATATCTTTATTTTGGACCATACTGACATTTCCTGTTTCCTTCCCCTGTTTTACAGATATAATTTTTCTAGGGATGTTAGTATCTACAGCGGTATATTTACCGTTGTTCCTGGTATCTACTCCATTACAGATATTATTCTCCATCCACAAGGTATTTGTCAAGTTTATAGTTTCATTTCCATTTAGTGCCCTTTTGTCGCTTTCCTTTCTTATGCTCATGTCAAGAGTATCCTGCTTTACGCTACTATCCATTGATTTAATGAGAGTGGATAGAAATAAAGGGGACTGTGGGGCCTCTTTGTGTTCTGGTCGTCAATCCACAGCCTCTAATTCACTGAACCGATTATAACAAGGGATGGTGAATGGAACATACTGTGGACCCATCCATTCTGCATAGTGCTGTTGGTCACCGTGATGTGTTCTCCCAGCCCTTCGCTGTATTGAAGTCCAGCCGTCATTTACCACCCCTTCCCAAATATTTTGAATTGGATCCCCAAGCATTTCATGCCCCCACCCTCCCATGGGATAATTAGGGCCCTTCATCCAACTCCATCTATTGTACGGTTGCTGTGCTGGCATATAGAAAAAAGAGAGTGGTCTTGCCAGAATTGTAACTCCATTATTTCTCGTTGCCCTCAGACAAATATGATCCACTGTTCTTGGGTCTTCAAAGGTTACCACCACACAAGTCTCCTTGAGTTCTGTTTCTAGTTTGTCCCACCCAGGGAACCCTCTGTACCATTAAGATGTTACTAGTTATTGTTGGTGGAAGGGGGTGATTGGAATTTAACCAGTGAAGCACCTTATTTTTAAGTGCACAGAATGGTTCCGTAACTTGGGGAGCCAATTCAGGAACCCCGGTTAGGAGGATTACCACGTATGGGCATGCTTCTGCGCTTTTCAGTCCTATCTTAGTGGGCTTTATCTGGACTATGGGTGGGAACATTTAGGGTGTCTCGTTTATTTATCTTAGCCTCAGTGGCCGGAGTGGATTTGACACAGGTTTTACTTGTTTCAGGCGGGCGGGGTTTAGCAATGGGGTTTTAGGAGCTGTTTATTTACCTTCAGTTAAACGCTTATCTATTATTTGTGGTTTATTAGCAGGTAGGGTTGAATGGGCTACTTTTTTAGCCTGGGTCGTATGCAGGGCTTCTATATCCTTATGTAGCACATTTAGTTGGGTTTCTATTACCAGAAGCTTCCTTTCCAGGGGAGACAACAAGGATATAAGAAGAGTCTTCAGTGTAGTTATAAGTAGATCTTCCCTTTCTATACTGATACCTGTACTATTGTCTGTAGTGCTGTTAGTAAAGATATCAGCAAAAGTGTCATCTAAGATGGAATCATCAATAGTCATAGGCATGGTTCTGGAACCAACCTCTTCTTTCCCTGTATCCGCCCCGGAAGCTCCCCTCACTGGTTCTTTAATGCTATTGGTTCCCGGTTTGATCACAGTTACTGATTTTGCCTTCTTAGAGGTTGCATTATTATTTTTAGTATGCTTATTTTTTGGGATTGCTCCCTCCCTTTCCCCTCGCATCTCATTATTGCTACTTCCCACCTGTGAATCTATTTGTGTGGTAATCAGAATATTTCCCGATGGTGCCAAGTCCTGGGAATCACAGGCAATAGAGGGCCCGATTCACAGAATGAACTTAAGACTAAATCCTAAACTTACTACTATCTGGTATTCACAGAATGCACTTACTACTTTCGGGATTCACAAAGTGAACTTACTACTTTCGGTATTCACAGAATAGATTTAAGACTACTAACTTTACGTCCGCACTCGGGCCGTAAATTCCGGCCCGGAGGCGGAGTTTCCGGCTTGGGGGCAGAGCTTATGGCCCGGAGGTGGAGCTTGCGGCTTGGAGGCGGGTATTTAGCCATGGCCGAAATCTCCACCTCTGGGCCAGAAGCTCCACCTCCAAGCCGCAAGCTCCGCCTCTGGGCCGTAAGCTCCGCCTCCGGGCCGTAAGCTCCGCCCCCAAGCCGGAAATTCCGCCTCTGGGCCGGAATTTACGGCCCGAGTGCGGACGTAAAGTTAGTAGTCTTAAATCTATTCTGTGAATACCGAAATTAGTAAGTTCATTCTGTGAATCCCGAAAGTAGTCAATTTAATCTGTGAATCCCAAAAGTAGTAAGTGCATTCTGTGAATACCAAATAGTAGTAAGTTTAGGATTTAGTCTTAAGTTCATTCTGTGAATCGGGCCCAGAGTCCCGAAGTGCAGGCACGGTGCAAGTAATGTTATGGACCTCTGCGTGTGTCTGAAAAGGGGTAGAATTACTTATTACATTTTCCGCGCTACGAACCTCAGCAATGTGGCCCATGGACGACCTCTTGGCAAACACTAGATCTTGGGATACCCTTCTCTCCATGAGCACAATTCCCTGATCGATCAGCGAATTTGTGCGTACTATAAAATCATCAAGGGTTCCCGTCAGCTTTGTCCCTCCAGCTGCAGCCTTACCTCTGGTTCGCGTGTCATTTTTCAAAGATCACCAAGAAAGGGGAAAATATTTGTTTAAATAGACTAGTTGGGAGTGCACACAGTGGAATATACCAACCAAAGGATAATATCTACAGTCCAGAGTTCTAGATTGTGTTAAAGCAAATTTTTAGCCAGTCTCAAATGGTCCCAATTTTAGAGGAGTACAAATCGATATATGAAATATGAATGCTTACAGTTCCAGGGCACATCTGCGAAGATTTGACCAGGATTTCGGGCCCAGCCCCGCCTCCTCAGTCCTCTGAGGGCCACAGAGGGCCCGCCCTTTGCCCGGGCTTAGCCCCAGGCGCTCCCCCGCGCTCCCGCGACGCGGGGGTGATAGTGTTTTTAAAGCACCTCCGGGTGCTCTAGTGACGGCGTCAGGGTGCGCCGCCGCAGGTGGACATGGGATAGCGAGTCCTCCACTCGGCGGTAAGGAGCGGCAGCGGGAGGACTCGCGGTACAGGGCACTGCCCGGTCCCGTCAATTTCAGCACAGCAGGTACAGTCTCTGGTCCCAAATTACACTTGCAGCAAAGGAACCCGCTTCCGCCGGGGGTGATAGTGTTTTTAAAGCACCTCCGGGCGCTCTAGTGATGGCGTCAGGGTGCGCCGCCGCAGGTGGACACGGGATAGCGAGTCCTCCGCTCGGCGGCCGCTAGGGTGTAAGGAGTGGCAGCGGGAAGACTCGCGGTACAGGGCGCTGCCCGGTCCCGTCAATTTCAGCACAGCGGGTACAGTCTCTGGTCCCAAATTACACTTGTAGCAAAGGAGCCCTGCCTTTCATTTGAGATCTGTAGTGGAGATAGATGATTCACTGTGCCAAAAGTAGCAGGTGGTCTAAGGGGACAAGGCAGGATATGCCTTTGTTCCAAATGGGGCTTTATTTACAAGAAAGTTCTGCCACACTGCAGCACTTTCAAAGCACACGGTTGTGTCATATTTACAACAAAATAATCTATCCCTCTGCATTCCCCTGCTCTGGTGCACAATCAGCTGCCATGCGATACGCAGTCACCCTTCTGCCATGGTGCAAGGGTGCCTGTCCTGCCGGGAGATTGTTTCTGTGCAAGAAGGGGTACATTCCTGCACAAAAACAATAACAACAAAAAAGAGGTGATTTCCTCTTCCTATTTGTTTTTCAGAATGCAGCACCCCTAGAAAGAGGGAAAATTAGGAGAAATTTAATTTCTCCTCGCTGCGCCTTGCTACGCCACCCCAGTAATTGTGTAGCATTGTGACGCATTTCCAGGTTTACAAATTCTCGTGAATCTGGAAATGCTGCAGAATACCTAAGTTTTGCATGGGAACACCCACAGCAACACCCATGTCACGCCCCTTTCACGCAGAGTGTTGCGTGTAAAGGGGCCATATTTACAAGGACAGGAAATGCCACGCAGGGTCGCTTTGCGTGTCCTTGTAAATATGGGGCAGGAGGTTGCGCCAGCAGTGCATCACAAAAAGAGTTGCACCTATAGTGCAATGGGCTTATAAATAAGCCCCTTGGAGTGCATTGTCTATGATTTGCAACCTTGTCATCTCAAGGCTGCAACCTCACCAGTGGGCAGGGCTCAGGGTGAAGTAACATCAATAAAAGTGATAACATTCCTTCTGGTTAAAAGCATGTAGAAATAATGGCAGAAACGTTCATGGCCTGCAATGAAGGATTTTGGTTTTGGCATTGTGAAAACTGTTGGGCCACAGTAGACTTCAGTGCACATACTTGCAATGGGGACATATGTGCTATCAGAATGATGGTCCTCATGCGAATCCTCATACTATTCCGAAAACTAAAATAAGGAACACTTCACTAAAGAAGCACGCACCTATATACAAAATGCAGAGGATATTCTAAGAGGCAGTGACTTCTTACTTCAGGGAATTCCTGGATTTCGAAACTTACCAAAAGTAATGTGTAAAAATATGCCATAACAATATTGCCACATCTAATCATCATTTTCTATCTTGTGTTGTATTTAGATTCAGAGCGCCTCATCTACGAGGCACCAGCGGCACTTTTGCATCACCAGAGCCTCACTTTTTTGACACTCTGGTGGCGCAATGTGCCGTAGCATATTTACAAGGTCATGCAAAGCCATTTTACGTGGCCTTTCATGGCCTTCTAAATATGTGCCCATTTCACCCAGAACAGTGCTTGAAAGAGGCGTTCAATGGGTGTTGCTGTGGGTGTTTCCACACTACACCCAATTTACCTCCACCATACGCAATAAATCATTAATTGACATATGGAGATTATGTAATCCTGACCTTCGAGAATATAGCTTTTACTCCCCTCCGCATCACTCACAATCCAGAATTGACTACCTTTTTCTCAGCAAATCTCTCTCCCAACATGCTCTACACTCAGAAATTGGTTCTATTCTAATCTCAGATCATGCCCCCCTTTTTGTTGATTTTGACTTACTTCCCTTCACTCCTCATGATGACAGGTGGCGTTTTAACAATGCATTACTGTCTGACCCTAACTTCATAAGCCAATTTAACACCTTCTTGTCAGAATTTTTCACTTTGAATTCTGTTCCTTCCTCTTCTCCTCTTATGATTTGGGACTCTTTCAAAGCAGCAGCAAGGGGTTTTATAATGAATTTTGTTTCCAAAAAACGGAAAGCATTCGAAACCCAGTCCAGTCAGATGCTTGCCAACATTAAACTTCTTGAATGTACTTATTATCAATTAAATACTGAGCCGTCTTTAAAGAATCTTATTGACGCAAAAATTACTTTTAATAAACTCTCCACAGAAGCTGCTTCATCCTATCTCTTAAGAAGTAGCTCACGTTATTATGGAGGTCAAAACAAAATGGGGAAATTGCTAGCAAATTATTTGAAAATTAGACGGGAACGAACTAAAATAGATTCCATTAAAATCCCCACTGCTACTACTTTATTTAAATATAGTGATATTCTGAACGTGTTTGTCTCCTTTTACACACAGTTGTATACTCCGGAACATCATCCCTCTTCACAGGATTTGTCCTCTTACTTCCAATCTCTTCAGTCTCCTTCTTCATCTGAGATTGATTTGGGTCCTTTAGATAATAACATTACGTTAACCGAAATTACTCATGCCGTTTCTGTATTAAAAAGAGGGAAAGCTCCTGGTCCAGATGGCTTTACGATTGAATTCTATGCCTCTTTCGCCTCTATACTCCTCCCTCATCTTTTAAACCTTTTTAATTACTTCATTATGTCAGGTTCTTCCTCTGGTACGTTTTAAGAAGCCATGATTTGTTTAATACCAAAAGATAATAAAGATCCCACTCTCTGCAAGAATGATCGTCCAATATCTTTGGTTAATCTTGACTATAAGATCTTCGCAAACATTCTCGCCCTTCGAATTGACCCTATTTTGCCTCATCTTATTGGTCCTGAACAATCGGGCTTTGTGAAAGGTCGATTATCTTCTGACAATTCAAGAGTATTTTTTAATATTCTCAGTAAGGCTTCCTCTCTTGATTACCCTATCTCGGCTATAGCTTTCGATGCCAAAAAGGCTTTTGATAGGATAGGTTGGGAATTTATGTTTCAGACCTTGACATGGATAGGTTTACCTCCAAAATAAATTTTCCGTATCTCTTTACTTTATTCTAACCCTAAAGCATCTATTTTTGTGAATGGTAAGATCTCTGATTATTTTTCACTCTCTAGAGGAGTAAGGCAAGGTTGTCCGCTATCACCTCTCTTATTTATAATAGACCTAGAGCCATATTTTACTAAGATCAGACAGGATCCACTGATCACCGGTTTCCAATCGGGCCCTGTTCACGTTAAATTATCTGCTTATGCAGATGACATTCATCTATATTGCTCCAATCCAGCTTCTTCTATCCCAGCTTTCCTTACTCAGGTTGATTCTTTTTCACGAGTATCCGGTTATCGCTTAAACTCTGATAAATGTGAAATACTACCTCTTAACATAACGTGATTTTGCTCCCACTGGGTTTTCCTGGCAACCCACCAAAATAAAATATTTAGGCTTGTGGTTTTCTTCTACCATTTCGGACACCCTGAAACTTAATTTTGACTCCATTAACAAAACATTATCCAATAACATCGAACGTTGGCATCCACTTTTTCTTTCTTGGTGGGGTAGATTGGACTCTATCAAAATGATGCTCTGCCCTTTGGTTCTGTATATCCTCTCCATGATTCCGGTACACATCCCTGGCTTCTATTTTAAAAAGATAGACTCTTTACTTCCAAAATTTCTCTGGTGGTCTTAAGTTCCCAGATTTTAAATCCTATCACTATGCTTTTTCTTTAAAACAATCGTCTCATTGGCTCTCCACGGATCATGGACCTCATCCTCCTATTTTGATATCTATAGAGCAATCTTTTCTTTCTCCTTTCAATTTTAATGAATCTCTTGGCACTTCGATTCCATCTTTTCATCCACCAGTCATCTCCCATACTCATAAACTTCTTCTTCCACTTTTACCATCATCGTATCCTTCTCCTTCCGCCTTGGATCGTCAACCTATTTGGCATAACACTCTACTAGGTATTAAGAATCGTACCATTTATTGGAAATCCTGGAGACTCAGAGGATTATCTTGGATTTTTCAACTATTATTGTATAACGTCCCTTTGTCCTTCCCTGATCTTCAAAAGAAATTCTCTTTACCATCTTTTTTCAAGCATCAATATGCCCTTCTATTACCCTCACTTACTCAATATCTTACCTCTTTATCCTCTTCTCCGAATTTCCCCTCTAGATGTTCTACTCTTTTTCCGCTATTTACCTCTTCGCCATCAGCCTGCTATTTATATAAGACTCTCCTTCTTTCTTCTGGTAGAGATAAAACAAAGGCTGAATTGGCTTGGGAAAATGATTTATCCGAATGTTGGTTGACACTTGTTTCGGATAGAGTGTGGCTCAAAATTCATAAAACGTCCCGAGCTGCTAACACTTCTCAAACACTTTACTTTTGTTTACTCCGACTAAACTAGCCTCTTTCTCCTCAGACTGTACATCTTCTTGCTGGTCTTGTCCTTGCACACATGCTGACTTAAAACATATGTTGTTTGACTGCCCCTATATCTCTCACTTTTGGCAATTAGTTTGGTCCCAAATTAACAAAAATGTCGACAATTCTGTTCCTTTTTCCTTCTATTCTTAGGTTCCTTGTCCCCTCATTGGCCCCTTTCCCCATCGAATGATAAACTGATATACTTGTTCTTAACAATAGCCCTCCACTTAATTATGTCCAACTGGAAACAATCGGATAAAGTCACTTTTAGAGCATGGTGGAATGCTGTTTGTTTCCATCATAGACTTGATACCAATTACGTCACACCTGTTTCCCTATCTATTAAAAGAAATCTTTTGTGGCTACCTTTGCCTACATACCTTACCCGGATTTCTCCAGTCAACTCTGCTGCTGAAGTTCGTAAACCTCCATAAAGGATTATGTTGTCTCGTTATATCCTTTGATTATTTGGATTTTATCATACTACTTGTTCTTTATGTTTTATATATCATATTAAGTTTCATTATACGCTAATGGTTTGCATCCAGTGAAATGCCTGCAATTTGTTACTTTCTTATATATCTGATGAAGTATGACACATGTATTCCTTGTTTCCCTTTTTTCCTTCCTCATATCCCTCCCCTTTTTTTCCCTACCACCCCCTTTGCCTCCTTTTCAGGTTATAGTTCTTATAATCATTTTTCTCTGCTTGTATTCTCTTGTACTTGTTACATTTTTCTTTTGGTATTATGATACAATAAACTTTAAAAAAAAAAAGTGATTTTCCGAAATTTACTAAACCACAGGTAACTAGCTTTCATTTGATGTCGGGCTTAGACTATACCATTATTTTAGACTCTGGACCACAAAGATCTTGCACCTTATTTATTTAAGGCGTCTTGGTTGAAAAGGCTGACAGTTTCTGACTCGTAACCTGTTCAGTCACCACGTGCCAGTTTTTTGCACAATGCATGCAGTTTTGAACTTGATCATGAATTTTTTCTGGAGCCAATGGCTAGTCTCCTGTGCTGGCATTGTGTGGTAAAATTTGCATACATGCATCTGGCTGCCTGATTTTGTACTGAATTCGAGTGAAGAGATATGTGTTGCCTTGCCTAATTATTTTATTTTATTTATTTAGAGAGTATTTTATAGCGCGAACATGACCCTTGGGTATCAGAGCGCTTCACATACAGTATACATTCAGTAGAGCTGTTTCAACATAACATATCCTTACACAATAACATATGAATGAGGTAGATAAGTGTAGAATAATATATGAGTGAGGTAGATAAGTGTAGAGTGGCTTAATTCTATAAAATAGAATTATCTATAATATATTGAGTGAGGTAGATAAGTGTCGTATAACAACATTTTCAAAATAATATATTCAGTAAGATAGATAAGTGTTGAGCTATATAATAAACATTTCCCGCTGAGATGAGGTACGATCGGCATAAGTCAACAGGAAACTCCTGGCATCTGTGCCAAGAATTGTATGGTATAGTCAATATTCCCGTACATCATGTTCAGCATCGCCCATTATTTAAGTATTCTTCATCCCGATTCAGGGAAGTCAATCTCCTCCAGTTTTCGTGGTGACGGCGAGATCATATCTTTCTTAAGTCATGAACTTACTCATTAGGAGGATCTTAGTTTCTCTTTTGAATGTTATCTAGGTCTGAGCAGGGCATGTGAAAGCCTAATTTGCTGTTAAGCTTACAGGAGCTCGTGGAATTTTCAGAAGAGGGAGAGTTGAAGGCGTCCATTGCTAACTGCATTGATTTGTTGGGTGAAGATAATGGGCGAATCAATATTAATCAACATGTTTCTGTCCGGGTGCGAAGATGTTGGATGGGTGCTTATGTCAGAAATGCAGCAGAAAGTAATTGTCTCTGTGCCACCCTCAGGACACATACGTCTCCGGTATTAAATTCACAAATCTGGAAGGTCACAACTCGCAGGCCACATGATTATCATTTTTCTCTCAAATGTAAGGATGTCCACAAAAGAGAAACCAGAACAACACCAGAATTTGACTTCATTTTTTTTTGCTCTGAAAAATGGACCACTTAAGGCATTATTCCATGAACCCTGGTATTTGAGGTGGTACTACCGCACAAGGTAAACACTGATACACACGTGTATGTTAATTACTGGCTTACCTGACTATTCTGAGTTCTGCACCTTGGGTTTACTTGCCAAAGTATGAGCAGAAGTAGAGCTCGCTATTACCACTCTAGTCATAATCCCAGTTCGAAACAAACACCACTTTGTGTCCGAATTGACATTGCTCACCCATTTACAATGAGGTCCAAAATATGAGTTCAGGTGCATTAGAAGTTCCTCTGTTAGTCTGCAACATATAGGCCTTGTTTTTTAAGCGGGAGAAAAAGCTTGATTTGGAAACTTCCAAATGAAAGAATTCTCTTTTAAAATGTCAACTCTAGGAGAGAGAATTTACCTGGGGATCATGAACAAGCGATTAGTACTAATCTTTATATAAATACTCACATCTAGAAGTTAATACAAAGTTTTCTAATACATTTGCGTTTTAAAGAACTTTCTTCTCCAATACCTTCAACTTTCTAATTTCCCAACAGTAATCAGGCTTTAATTACTTTCTCAGCGGATTAAGGCAACATTTCATATGTAGGCTGATAAAAGGTCATCTAACACAAAAGTAAACATTCAAAGTGTTTCGCGCTCTCCTTGTTCTGTCAAAACGAGAGCTTATTGCTATAATTTTAATAAGAGCAGGACAGTTTCCTTTCCAAGAATGTAGCCTTGACACCTTCTGCATGAGACTGTTTACCAAAACAATCCATATGGCCTTCATTGCGAGATCTATGGAGGCTGATTCACCGAAATGCCTGGGGTAGCAGAAGTGATGGCAAACACACTTTGATTACATCACAGTAAGGGCCTTTGTATGACATTTGACCCCGAATCTTCCAGAAAGTGATGTCACATGACCATAACCATGCTGAAAATACAATAATTGACATTGCTGAAGTTCCATAATAATTACATCAGAGAAATGTCTATTTTAAATGTTGTCTACTTTAGGTTTTTAACATGATCTTTGAGAGTGCTGGGGCTTAATGCTTACCCAGAATGATAACAGGTGAGTCAGACCTCTTCTAAGAGGGTAGCAGGAGTCTCATCCCTGAATAAAGTTTGAACAAAATGGGGTCAAACAGTGCATTTTAAGTCACTGTTTTCACATGAATGTGAAAATGTCATATGCTCTGAAAGTGTACCAATTAAAGACCAAAATCCTTTCATGATGTGCTAAACCAATGAAACCTGACACTCCCCAGGAGTTGACCCAATTTTTCAGAAAATGTACTATGAGTGCCCCATATGTCAATAATTACCTCCATTTTCCCAGGGCCATTATTCTGTCATGGGGGGGCACTATGCCTAAAGATGAATACGTGGCTGTGTCATAATTTTGCCATTAACCCTTTCTATGCTGATGACGGAACCGCCCCGTCATCAGCTGCGGTGGCGCTGTGCTGATGACGGAGCGGTTCCGTCAAGGCCCGGCCGCCGCGCCTGCGCGGCACTGATTTCGCGCCTGCGCGGCGCGTTCTATTTAGTGGGCGGGCCATGACGGAACCGCTCTGTCATGAGCACAGCCCAACCGCCGCTGATGACGGAGCGGTTCCGTCACCAGCGCGGCCGCCCCGCCCCCTTAGCACTGCGGCGGAATAGCCGCCGCAGTGAAGGGGTTAATGCATTTCATGTACCATGGGTGACTCATGTCAAGGATTACCTCCAGTATGCCAGTGCCAGCATTTGGTCATGGCTACCCTGCCCATATGCCACAGTTGTCCTCCCTTATGGCAAGAATTATCTTCAATGTGCTAGCCCCTGCATTTTGCCATGGGTGTTCCCTTGGATAGCAACACCGTTTTTTCATGGGCACCAAGAACTATCTCTAGAATGCCAGGTCTAGTGATTTACCATTGGTGCCCATCATGTCAAAAATTACCTCTAGTATACCAGTGCCAATATTGTGTCTCAATTGCCTGTTAAGCTACTATAAAAAAGCATCAGTATTTTGCCATGGGTGCCTCTGTAAATCAAGAATTTCCTTCAGTATGACAGGGATAACATTGGATTCTCAAACATAACACCACTTTCCCACCTATTCTCATTTAAATGCACTCACTCACTCCTTCTCATTCACTTACACTCATTCATTCCCACTCGCTTCACTCAGACATTCATTCTCATTCTCACTCTCTCTTACTCTCACTCATTCACATTCACTCTTACTTATTATTATTGACTGACTCATACTTTTTCATTCACACTCATGTGCCACTTGCACAATGATTACCCTCACGCTCTCATTCTTACTCACTCAACTCAATTTGAATCACTTATTCCTTCACAATCCCTCACAATAACTCTTACTCTCAATCACTGATACTTTCCAACTCTTCTGCTCACCAACTTCTTCCCACTTATTTTCACTCGCTCTGACTCACTCATTCTCACTAAGTTAAACTCACTGACAATCATTCTCATCCACACCTTCTAACACTCCCTCCACCCTTCTAAGTCATTCTTATCTTGCTCATCCACTCTCACCTGCAGTCACTCTTATTCTGACTCACTCAGTCTGACTCAGTCTGACTCACTCATACTCATTGATACTCGTTCTCACTGACTACCTGTCACTGCCCACCCACTGCTTGCCGTTGGTTTGGTTCAAACTCATTCTCATTAGCTTGCTTTTTTTTCATTGCGTTATGTGGGCTTCCTTTCCTCTTCTGTGTATGTCCCTCCCCTGGAGAATGGCCTCTTTACTTGTGTCCTTCCACTGCATACTTTTTTAGAGTTCCAAATTTGTTTTTGGTTAAGTACTGCATTAGAGTGCATATGTTTTACAGCTGTCTCTCATGCAAATTTCTCTCCCAGGTCTGACTCGCTCTGTGATGCTGTCTATCGCACTCATTGTGTTTTACAATATATCTTGTTAATCTCCCCCATTGGTTTCTTGTTTGTGTGCTCTTCCCTTAAATGTTGCTTTTCTCCTCATCTACCCACTCCCTGTCGTGACTCCACCTACCATTATGCTCCCTGTTGTTGCACCTTTCTGCTCCCTGTTGCTGCCCTCTTCCCAATTTTTTATTTATTTATCAATATAATTTAGCGAGGAGTAGGCAGAAAATTGCTCCTTGTTCATCGGCCTTAAAAGTGTTTTTACATTACTTCTATTTCTTTATGTACCAATCCATATTGGATCAGTAAATGTAAAAAAAATGGACCCTGCACAATTTTTAAGGTGCACACAAGCAATAGAGCATGTGCGCTCCTAAAAAGTGATGCAGCTGAGTGGTTCCGCCATTTTTTTAGTATTAAATCTTTTTATTGAAAAATAGGCTTCAACGCAAAGCAGAAAGTGTCCAGCATTCAAAGCATAAACAGTGATGTCCAGGCCAGTAGCGGTATCATCAGGACAGAGCCATATAGGAAGCCCACATTGCCAAAAAGACTCCTGAGACATTCGATAGATCTGCCAGACCAGGACCGTTATTCGAAGAGCCAAAACAAGGAACAGCCCCACCCCCAACCCCCCAACCCCCGACCAACCCCCTGCGTACCCACCCCCCACCCTCATTCCAGGTCCCGCTCCCCACACCACTCACGCATCCAGTCATTCCAATCTAGATCAAGCATCAGTTTGTGATAGTTGCAGCAACCGCAGGTATCGGGGGCATGTCACCTCTCTGAATTCCGTGGCCAACAAAGACAAGAAGGGCTGCCACAACTCTGCATACTTAGCCCGTTCCCTCGCTTTAACTAAGGACAGTTTTTCCATACCCAGGACTGACCGAAGCCGACCCAGCCAACCCTGAAAAGTAGGGACATGTGAGGTGCTCCATAAGGCCAGTATGTACTGGACGGCGGAGCCCAGCGCTATTGCAATTAGTCGGCCTCTGGCGCTCTCAAGGGGAAGGTGATAGCATTAGGGAGCCCTAGAAGAACATAGGCCGGGAATCTTGGGATGGCTGTTTCGAAAAGTGCATCTATTTCATTGAGGACCAACTTCAAGTAACCCTGAATGTGCCTACAATCCCACAGGAGGTGTGTCACTGTGCCTCTCTCACCGCAGCCCCGCCAGCAGGATACGTCCCTGGTGTGATACATCTCTTGCAACCGTTCAGGCGTGTAATACCAGTACGTCACCAGCTTAGTGAAAGTGTCTGTCTGCCCCATATGATAGGCAGAATGTCTGGCCCGGTAACAAATGTCCTCCCATTCCTTATTGCTCAAGTCCCGTCCCAGCTCCCTCTCACGGTGCGACCTACCCGAGTTATAGACACGGGAATATCGCTCCAGTAACATGCTTTAGAGATCTGAAATGACTCGCCTGTCCGTTGTTCGTGTAATGAGCCAGTATTAATACCGGCTAAGCTTCCGATCAGCCTCCTCCCGAACCTGGGGGTTGAGCGCCCAATGACGCACCTGTAAGTAGCGAAGTCGCTCTGTTTCTTGCAGACCATAGTCCCGACTCAAGCACTCGAAGGGTGCCACTCCCTCGACAGAGTGGATGTGAAATAAAGATCGACAGCCTGCCGGGCGCCAATGAGCGAACGCCCGGACATCTCTACCGGGTCCGAAGTCTGGATTTTCCAATAGGGGCGTCAATAGAGACGGAAAAGTCGTTAAGTTGTGCCTGACACTAGACTGATCCCACTCCTCCAGCGCGACTCTGGTAATATAATATGCATATAGGTTAGGAGGTCAGTGCTGTCTATGGAGGGAGGGGACTTCCTGAAGCAGGCGGCCTGAGGAAACAGAAATTTTAGGTAGCCAGTGTGCACCCTATCTACATACCTATGCCCCATGTATGTCCATGTTATCATGTAATTCCCTTCCCATGCCTGCAATAGTAATGCTCCTGCATTTCCGTTCAACATTAGCATGTCAGTTAGTAGGCCTTCCATGAATCATACGTTAATTCTGCACTGAGGCCAACGTTTCCAATGCATTTACATGGTGCACTTTTTTAAATATCGCGAAGCACACGTTTTTGTGGCTCAGCCGAGCCAGACCCTGAATTCAGGCTCCGAGCCTCTTCTGTCTCTGAAAGCTGCAGTTTAGGTATGCATCCCTGACCTCTACCTTATTCCCTGCCCAGCCGAGCGGTGCCCGGCCTGGCCTGGCCTGCCTGCCAAGACGGTATTTTGCCTACAGTTATCTGCTCAGCCTCCGCAAAAACACATTCCAGTCTAGTGAAATAGGTAAACATATTTCCGCCTGCAGAGCATAGGGCCCAGCCTTCCTGTCTCCATGCAAGTGATTTACTGAACCCGTTGCCATAGTAGGCCCATGGCCCCGCGCATTGAACGAAGAAATATATGCACCCACTAGCATCCAGTTATGAACGGCCTCTGCTCGAGAGACCTTTTACTTCAGATAATACATTCTCCAAACACAAGATATCAGATATGCAAAAGGTGCAGGTCGTTCTGACATCCCAGACTCCAGACTCCTCTACTAGTGCTAAAGTCAAACCCCCCAGCTCTCCCCAGTTACACGTCAATCTCACGTCATGTTCAGTTACGCGCACATGTAGGGTAAAGGTTTCTGCTGACCCTGCAGACTTTCGCTATGCATCCACCCACTTATGACACTTCTATGACTCACCAAGTGCACACCCTTGTGTACGCCCCCTTACACGCCTCTTTTACGCCCATATGTTCTTATCTCTCTCTATCTTCACTTGTTACGCCTACTGTATTCATTACAATTGTACGGTTTTACTATATATAATGTGTGATGTTAATAAAACATTAGATATCCCTTCCTGAACCTTAGTGGTGATGGAACCCGATTCTCAGTGACTCGAGTCATCTTAATTAAAGCCCGTATGACTCAGATACCACGGACTCTGCCTCTCATTTTATGAGCTATTCTTATTGTTATTAATGTATGGAAAAATAGTCCCGGTAATTTTATTTACCACATAATCTGGCGCCCGAACAGGAACCAGTCCCCTTCCCCACGCGCCGGCGATGTAAACGCAGCCCCCTGACCCCTTCTACAGCCGTGACGGACCCTTCAGTGCACATTCGCGGGGTTTCCTGCTAACTCCCTCAGGCCCACGGAGGAGACGGAGACTGCGACCAGGCATCCACACGAGGCGGTGAGGATTGCGGACTGTCCCGACCAGAGCCCAAGCCGAGAGAGCAAGGTCCGAGGTATCCAGAGGCCCACCTGTTCCCGAGGCGCATGCGTAGCAGCAAGAAGTCGTAGCAGTCCAGTCCAGTGTCGAGTTTCCGAGGCCTTCAGTTTTGCTTCCCGGTGAGTACCGTTGTTGGGAACGCATATAGACGGGTTCATTTATTTGAGCCCGGTCAAGACGGGTCTGGGTACACAGATCCGGTACAGACGTGTCCACTAGGTGGATGCGGTATGACGTGTCTATTTAAGAGACCGGTATGACTGTACTGTTCTAGCAGTGCATCCAGTATTCTAGTATTGTTTCTTGAGATTTTCCAGAATTGTGTTATTCTATATACCAGGTAGTACCTGTAATGTTTTAAAGTCGTGGTATGAGTGAATGTTTGCAGTCTATTATTGTGCTTATTGTGTTTTCGTTCAGACTAGTTTAAACATGCCACTGTTTTCAAAATTACGTCAGATAGGAACCAGGAAAGGGATACTCGAAGAGGCAGTTCCCGTCCCGCCTAGGGACACTCCCGGACACTTTATGTACCACAAACATGGCTTAGATGCCATACTGTACTTAGATTTATGGGCGGATTATACCAAGGATCTGGAAGAGAAATATAGATGGCCTGTCTCAGGGACATGGGATGCTGAGTGCATCATGAGAGTAGAAGAAGCACTGTGGAAAAAGAAAGCCAGACAATCCCAGAAGGATGCCATAGAATTGTGGCGGAAAGAAGCGCATAGGAGAACAGAGAAAGAAATTAAGAAAGCAGAGAGAAGTAGAGAAGCTTCAGAAAAAGCCCAAGAAAAAGAATTGTTAGAAGAAGGTGAACGAGTTAGAACAGAACAATTAGACCGACAAAGAAATGCCCTTATTAAAGGCATGTATCCCCTTCTCGCCGAGGGCCTACCTAAAGTGACCCCGGAAGTACCCAGTAACCACTGATCCCGACTAAATTCCGCAGTCATAACCAGACCGCAGCGGACATTTTTCTTTCTTCCTATTTAGATGATGCTGCTCCAGAGTATGTAAACGTACGTGTACCTCCTACTAATCCTCCTCCCAACCCTGTTGACAACACGAATTCTCCCACTGTTCCTCCTGCTACCAACCCCCCTCCAAATCCTTTTCTCCCAACACCCGTAGTACAAGCCCAACCCGTATTACCGGCGACAGCGCTGGCAGTAACACCTGATTCAAGCCAAGGCGATCCTAGTCTAGGAGCCGCAGGAGGGGGCCCCTCCACCCCACCTCCGTTAAAACGATCATCATTACGAGATCTAGCAATGCAACACACGCCAAAAGCAGCTACACACGCATCTCTTAGACAGCACCTTACTGATTGCATATAGGATCCAGTACCAGGGGAAGGTTCAATGGTTATATACTCAGTACGATTAAGACGCGTTACAAATTACTTGCTTATTCTACCAGACATGAAGAAACATTTAGACAAAATATACCACTTCATTAGAACGGGGGAGGGACCAGAAAGTATTCACGAGGCCATGGCACATAGAAAAGTGGAGCTACAACGTATGCTCTTACAGTTTTTGATTAATTGTTTGATCAGGGAACGAGACCAGCCAAATAAAGAAGTAACTAAAGTCCTGACAAATTGGAGTGACAACATAGCTGCTGGTAAACATGATAAACAGAGTTGTGTAGAAGCTATGTACAGAAAAATTTGTAAAGAAATTGTTGAGACACACGAGAAAGAACAGGCCGAGAAAGAAGCCGAGGGCGAAGATGACGAAGTCCCAGAGGACGATGATTTAGCAATTGAGGATCCGAGTAAAATACATTACGTAGGTAGGGCGAGACCTTTTGATAGACCCATACGACTAGAATACAAGAAACGTTCTTTTTCTCCAATACCAGAACAGTATTCCCTTGAACACATATTCCAAGCCACTGACCAAGCATTAAAAAGACGAGTAGGGAGTAGCGAACTTAGTACCATGCATGAACAAGAACTAGCCCGGTCAGCAGTACAATGGGCCGGAAATTCTAACATATATAAGGATGACGTAGTAGCGCAGACATTTTTGAGTCTTCCTCCAGAAGAACAGCGTTTAGCTGGTATGTACATGATTCAACATCTCATCTTACTGTATGAGAATCAGCATTCTGATCCAGGTCCCCTATATAAATTATTGGACGATTTACTCCTAGCAAGATGGAGAGGTCTAGGTACTGAATTAATTAATGCCATATTAGAACAACGACATAAATACATGACTTTCCTGACTCCACATTTTGTTCCTGTTCCACACCGAGAGAGGAAGACCTTTTACATAGACAGACAGAATCCCTTACGAGAGGTTCATCCCGTTAGGACTGACGCGGGTACGCTTCAACGAGTATACGTTTACACTCCCTTGACAAAAATGGAATTATTGGAAATGAAAAAATTACTGCCCTGTCATGATAAAGACCCAGCAGGGTTCCACCGTGAATTAAAAGACATGCTCCGTATGGGGGAGTATACATATGCTGATACGATTAAAATGTTGAAAGTCCTGTTACCTGCGGGCATTTACGAAAAACTCAAAGAAAAAGAGTGGGAGGTGGGAGAGAAAAAGATTAACTGGGCAGAATTAGAAGACGAGGATAATACACGAACACCTGGTACTGGTCTCGGGGATAAAGCTAAAGAATTACCCGAGCTATTGATACAGGTTTTGCCGAGATTATTGATTACCAAAAAGGAAGATTGGGATGCCATTTCAGCCTGCAAACAGAAACAAGATGAAGACACTAGTGACTTCTATTCTAGATTTGAATTTTTTTTATTATTAATAGTGGCCTAAAGACAAGTAGTGAATCGTATCCACATCTTTTTGTGACCAAATTAGTAGAGAATTCCTTACCCCAGATTAAAAATAGAGTACTAAAGGTTGAGAGTACCTGGCAAGCTAATAGCCCTTCCCAAATGTTACAAATGTTACAGTACCACCAGAACAGAATTAGAGAAGAACAGGAACATGAAAAGAGACGTATGAAAGACACGAAAATGAAAGTACTAGTTGCACAATCAGTTCCAGCCGCAGATGGTCAGAGAAAGGGCACGGCACCTGTCAAAGGGACCTGCAACTACTGTAAACAGCCAGGTCACTATATAAATGAATGTGCTGTCCTGAAACACAATATAGCTACAGGCAAGACGAAAGAAAGACCGCGTCCTCCTCGACAGGAACACATCCCACAGAACACGCAACCTCCACAGAATGCACAACAGACAGTAGCTGTACCCCAACCAATAGCTGCCACACAACATGTCACGCAACAAATGTATCAGTACGCACAGTCAGACTACCCAGATTATCAACAGTACTCATGAAACAGCCTAGAGAGGGAGGTTGGCTTGCCTCTTATCGAGGTTCCTGTAGATCAAGAGGGTCCCTATGTACATAGTCAGGTATTGGGGAAAGACAGAAAATTTCTGATTCACACAGGGGCGAGCAGAACTACCATCAGTCACGACGAAGTTCCAGGGGCACCCCTCTCAGGCTCACAGAATATTTCCCTGGGATTTTCAGGAAAGCCTATTGTTAACGAAGTATCAAAGCCAGTTTCCCTAGAAGTTGGTCCATTGTCCCGTACTACAGACTTGTTGCTTACGAAATCATGTCCAGAAAACTTGCTTGGTATAAAAATATTGAAAGAACTAGGGGCTGTGATTTGTTGTTCTCCGGAAGGAGTGAGATTGTTTTTGCGTGATTTTAAAGGACATTATGTGTTGAGAGATTTTGATCCAAGACTCCAAAATGTACCACCGCATTTATGGGCACAAGGTCCGACTGATGTAGGTTGCATGCACATAACACCATACCGTGTCACACTCAAGCAAGGAGTTGTACTGCCACGAATCCGACAATACAAGTTACCACCTGAGGCTGTAGTAGCCTTACTGAAAATTGTTGACGAACTCATTGCTCAAGGAGTGGTTGTAGAAACTGACTCCAATGTATGTAATTCTCCGATCATTCCGATTCTTAAACGAACTGATCCAAATGCCCCACCGGTCTACAGACTAGTGATTGACCTCCGGGAATTGAATAAATGCATAATACCCCAGTACCCAGTGGTCCCAGACATTTCTTCCCTATTGACTGCCATTGATTCCGAAGCAGCGTTCTTTACTGTAATCGATCTCAAGAACGCCTTCTTTAGTGTCCCCATCCATCCGGAAAGCCAGTACCTTTTCGGATTCTGTTTAAATGGCCGAAGCTTCAAATTTGCAAGAGCTCCTCAAGGATTCACAGAAAGCCCTAGTATTTACAGTCAAGCACTGAAACGACAACTAGACAGTATTCACATGCCTACTGACACTGCACTGCTCCAATACGTTGATGATCTATTGATCACAGCACGGACAGAACGAGACTGCGAACGTGCATCACTGACAGTCTTATACTTCCTGGCAGAAAAGGGGCACAAGGTGTCCCCTTCAAAGCTACAATTCTGTGCCTAGCAAGTGGTCTACCTAGGACACTTGCTGTCCAAGTGGGGTAGACAGTTGACACCTGACCGCATTCAGTTAATTGCACATCTTCCACAGCCCAAGACACAAAAGGAAGTACGGGCCTTCATTGGCCTCACTTCTTACTGCAGACAATGGATTCCTCAGTATGCGTATCTAGCCAAACCACTCATACAGTTGACAACACAGGAGGCAGCGACTTCGACTGTCCTCCCTTGGACTCAGGAACATACACTTGCTTTTGATGAACTGAAGAAAGCTCTATGTCAAGCACGAGTCCCCGATTGTCGATCAGACTGAGACAACATTGGAGCAATATACAGATTTCAATAAAGGATTCTTTTTCTTCATAGGTCCCATTCAAAATAGTAAATTGATACGTAGATTAACCAGAACCTTGGAAGCAGTAGTGAATGAAACTACTTCTGCCTTAGGAAATTTAACAGAAGAGCAGTCTGCTATGAGACTTGTTGTTCTTCAGAACCGCCTTGTTCTTGACATCATCCTGGCCGATAGGGGCGGAGCTTGTAGAGTGATCGGCTCCAGTTGTTGTGTGTTCATTCCTAATAACGCACCATCAGTGTATACAGCAATAACAAGGCTCCATAAAATAGCTCATCAGATACACCAGAATCCTGGCACCTGGACTTGGTCCGGTTGGCTCTGGAGTGTGATATCAGCCTGGGGTTGGAAAGTATTGTCATTTCTAGGAATAGTACTGCTCATACTATTCAGTTGCTGTCTCTGTCTGCAATGTGGCCCAGTGATTTGCGGCTTGTGTGCCACTGCTTGCATTCCCCGTCCACGTTCACGTTCCCGTGCTCGAATGAATAAAGACGAGCAAATTATGTTATATGAACAGATAGATGGTCTCATGAAAATAGATATATCCTAAAGGGTGCAGTAGGGGCCAAGGAGGGAATGAGGAAACAGAAATTTTAGGTAGCCAGTGTGTCCCCCCCTCGCACCCTATCTACATACCTATGCCCCATGTATGTCCATGTTATCATGTAATTCCCTTCCCATGCCTGCAATAATAATGCTCCTGCATTTCCGTTCAACATTAGCATGTCAGTTAGTAGGCCTTCCATGAATCATACGTTAATTCTGCACTAAGGCCTAGGTTTCCAATGCATTTACATGGTGCACTTTTAAATATCGCGAAGCACACGTTTTTGTGGCTCAGCCGAGCCAGACCCTGAATTCAGGCTCCGAGCCTCTTCTGTCTCTGAAAGCTGCAGTTTAGGTATGCATCCCTGACCTCTACCTTACTCCCTGCCCAGCCGAGCGGTGCCCGGCCTGGCCTGGCCTGCCTGCCAAGACGGTATTTTGCCTACAGTTATCTGCTCAGCCTCCGCAAAAACACATTCCAGTCTAGTGAAATAGGTAAACATATTTCCGCCTGCAGAGCATAGGGCCCAGCCTTCCTGTCTCCATGCAAGTGATTTACTGAACCCGTTGCCATAGTAGGCCCATGGCCCCGCGCATTGCACGAAGAAATATATGCACCCACTAGCATCCAGTGATGAACGGCCTCTGCTCGAGAGACCTTTTACTTCAGATAATACATTCTCCAAACACAAGATATCAGATATGCAAAAGGTGCAGGTCGTTCTGACATCCCAGACTCCAGACTCCTCTACTAGTGCTAAAATCAAACCCCCCAGCTCTCCCCAGTTACACGTCAATCTCACGTCATGTTCAGTTACTCGCACATGTAGGGTAAAGGTTTCTGCTGACCCTGCAGACTTTCGCTATGCATCCACCCACTTATGACACTTCTATGACTCACCAAGTGCACACCCTTGTGTACGCCCCCTTACACGCCTCTTTTACGCTCATATGTTCTTATCTCTCTCTATCTTCACTTGTTACGCCTACTGTATTCATTACAATTGTACGGTTTTACTATATATAATGTGTGATGTTAATAAAACATTAGATATCCCTTCCTGAACCTTAGTGGTGATGGAACCCGATTCTCAGTGACTCGAGTCATCTTAATTAAAGCCCGTATGACTCAGATACCACGGACTCTGCCTCTCATTTTATGAGCTATTCTTATTGTTATTAATGTATGGAAAAATAGTCCCGGTAATTTTATTTACCACAGGCCCGCCACCGCTTGATCCTGGAAAAGCCAGTGCCGCTCCGACTCCCACTTACTCCATTCCACCAGGGTCCGAAGCTGTGTTGCCTGGTAGTATAGCATCAAGTCGGGCAGCCCCAGTTCCCCTTTCTCGGGGGGAAAGATTGCCAGCCATAGCTTCATCCTATGGCGCCTCCCGTTCCAGATAAACTGCGCGAGTTCTGACTGGGTTTGGCGGAACCGGCCCTCGGGGGAGGGGGGGCAAAGCGGGACAGCCTGGAAGATATACAAAACTTGGGGAAGAATGGTCATCTTCACCGCTGCTACCCGCCCCAGCCAGGAAAGTGGGAGATGCCGCCATCGCCCCAGCTCTGTGCGGAGAGTGTGGCGGAGGTTGGCATAATTGAAACGCACCGTATCATGCAGGGTTGCGGCCATTTATATCCCCAGGTACGGGACCGCCTCCGATGACCAGCGGAAGGGGAAACACTTTTCCAGGGAGGCGCAAGTCTGTTTTTCCAGGGAGAGGTCAAGAGCCAGCGACTTTGCCATATTAACTTTAAAGCCTGATGCCCCTGTAAACGCGTCTAGGATCTCGACGCTGGCCGGCAACAAATCTCTTGGAGCGGCCAAAGAGAGGACTGCATCGTCAGCATATAAGCTAATTGTATGGACGTACGCCCCAAATTTTATCCCCTTCACTCTAGGGTCCATCCGCAAGGCCTGTGCCAGTGGTTCCATGTATAGTGCAAAATGTAAAGGGGAGAGTGGGCACCCCTGCCGGGTCCCGCGTTCGATGGGAAAACGAGGCGACGAGCATCTATTAACGAGCACCCTTTCCGTGGGGAAAGTATAACAATTCAACACCCATGTGCGAAATTTGGCCCCTAAGCCCGCTTTTATCAGCACTTGTTCCAGGTACGGCCAATGGACCCGATCAAACGCCTTTTAGGTGTCAATCGCCAGCATCATGTATTCATCTGGCAATCTCGTGGCCCGTTCAATCAGGTGGAGCGCTCTCTTAGTATTATCAGCAGTCTGTCGCTCAGGGATAAAACCCGCCTGGTCCGGGTCGACCAGTCCCTGCATGAGCGGCGCCATCCGGGCCGCAAGAATGTCAGTGTAGAGTTTGAGATCTACGTTAAGGAGGGATATGGGCCGGTAGGCTGCGAATTGCGTACAATCTTTCCCCGGTTTAGGGATAACCGAGATAGTGGCATCCATCAAATCTCTCGGGATAGCACCGGGGTCTGAGAACGAATTAAAAAGAGCGGTCAGCAGCGGGGCCAGCTGGGAGCAGAAGGTTTTGTAAAAAATTGTGGTAAAGCCATCCGGGCCTGGTGCCTTAGCTAATTTGAGGCGCGATATCGCTGATATCACCTCCTCCGGACGGATCACATCGTCCAGCAGTTCCGACTATTCCGCTGACAGGGCTGGAAGAACGACAGACTTTAAAAAGGCCTCACTATCTGCGGGATCGAGCCGGGTCCAGGCATATAATGAGGTGTAAAAATCGCTAAAGGCGGTCGCTATGTCCCTGTCCCCGGAAACTCTGCATCCCTCCGGCGTGGTTATCTCCTGCACCGCTTGTTGCTGTTGCAATTCTCTGAGCGCCAGCCCCAGCAGGCGCCCGCACCTGTCTCCACCCATGTAATACATGTGCCGCACTCTCAGGGCTGCGTATTCGGCCCGATCTTGGTCTAACGCCGCTAGCTGTTGGCGCACCAGACGCAGCTGTCTCCAGACCCGTGGCGCCCCTGTCTACTGATGTATCCTTTCCAGTTTGTGGGTTCGCGCCGATAATTCCTACCTCTTGTGCGCCCGTTCCACGTTTTCCGCCGCCGAGAGCGCCATAAACTCACCCCGTAGTACCGCCTTGAGTGCCGCCCAGCGTGTTGCCAGTGAAGTGTCAGCGGGTTGATTGTGTGCTAGATAATTGGTTATGGCCCCCTTGATTTCGTCCACTCCTTTCTTCCGATGAAGCAACGTATCACGCAGTCTCCAGCAGCGCGGAGTGCGGGTGAGGGATGGGAAGGAGAACACCACTGAGAGCGGCGCATGGTCCGAAAGCGCCATTGCCCCTATATCTGCCTGAGATGCCAGCGCCGTAAGGGAAGTAGATGTCAATAGATAGTCCAGTCGTGCATACGTCTTGTGAGCATTAGAGTAGTATGTGTAGTCTCTGACTCCTGGATGTAAGCTCCGCCAGAGGTCAGTCATCCCCAACTCTTTCATTCTACCATGCCCTCCCTTCGATAGGGTGCCTGACTGCGAGGAGCGCTACCCCGACCTATCCAAAAGGTTATCAAAGACTAAATTGAAGTCGCCCCCAACTACGATGTGTCTATCGGGTGATGTGGTCGCCTCGCTAAGGGCTTGGTGAAAAAACTTCTCTTGTCCCTCATTACGTGCGTAGACAGAGCTGACTGTGAAAGTGTCATCTCCCAGTGAGAACCTCTAAGAAAGCAGCCGCCCCTTAATTTCAGCTCCCTTCTGTAGGACCTTACCCTTGAAATGCTGGGCCACCAATATGGCCACTCCTGCTGTCTTCGTGGGGGCAGAAGAAAAAAATTGCGTCGGAAAGTGGCGATATTTCAACCTGTGGCAATCTTTGGGCAACAGATGTGTCTCCTGGAGAAGGCAACTATCTGCTTTCGAGTTCTCAAGGAGCGACAAGAACGCCCTGTGCTTTACTGGGTTGTTAAGGCCCCACACATTCAAAGTGAGGAGGTGTAGTTCAGTCATCGGCATAGCCAACCTTCAACCCTCTAAGCTCTGCAACTCCGTCCACTGCCAGGCCTGCAGCCCGTCCCTCCCTGTCTCTGGCAAAGCCTCCATCGCCCACCTCTCCCATGCACAACTGCCAGCCACCTGTAAAGTTTCCCCATCACACGCAGCCAACCATACTCGGACCTGGACCCACCCCAACAGTGCTACCCCTGAAAACTCGCACCATCCCCTGATATTCAACTCACGTTTCCCACAAGTACTCTCCCTAACCCCAACTCTGGACATCCAAGTGTTCAGTATAGTCCCGGGCCAGTCAATACCTTGTTCAGGCCCGTGGTATAAGTCAGTAGAGGGAAACGTGACACTGGCGACCCCAGTGGCCCCCGCCCAGCCCCCCTCAGACCCGCATTGTGATACAACTAAGAGGAGAAAGACCCCCCTTTTCAATGAAACGCATCAATCCGACATTGCTGTATCTTTGGACACCTCCTGGATGGCTGCCGCCTGTTCCTGGGCCATTGTCGTCGGATCCGGCCTGAGTGACACCTTGGGCGACCGTCTGCGTCGCACCCGCTGCCATCCATCCCCTGAGGAATGTGGAGATCTCCCCTGCGAGGAACCCCCCGTTTCTTCGCTTCCTGTCGAAGTCTCTGCCATTTCAATACCCAACACGGCACACGTGTCCCGTAATGACCGGAGCTGTTGTAGGGCGCCATTCCTCTTCAAGACAAGCCGGAAGGGGTGACCCCAAGAATGTGGAATCCCAATGTTGTGAAGGAATGTAGTGGCAATTTTGAAGGCCTTCCTCTTCTGCAGGGTGATGGCTGAGAGGTCTTGATTTAATGCCACTTGGTGCCCTTGATATCGGAGAGGCTGTTTCAGGCGTGCCTCCTTCATTATGCGCTCCTTCAACGGAAAGGCAGGTAGGAATGCTAGGATATCCGGGGAGGAGCGGGCGCACTGCGTGCCAAGCCCACCCTGTGCGCCCTGTCGATGCAGATTACGAAATCTTCTCCTTCCCCAAGGATCTCTTGGAACAGGCCCTGCAGAAAAAGGGTGACATTATCCCCTTCTGCCTTGGATGGCACACCACAGACTCTTATGTTATTTCTTCGGGAACGGTTTTCAAGGTCCTCCGCGTGTGCCTGTAAGTCCACCTGTTTTTCCTGGAGGTGTAGCACTTCTTGCTGTAGGTGTTCCACTTCCTTGCTCCTGGTCTGGTCCGCATCTTCCACTGTGGCTACTCGTTCCCCTAAGCCGTCCACATCACAGCGGAGCTCACAATACTAGCCCACCATGTCCTGTTTCAAAGTTTGGAAGTCCTCCCGCAAGGAGTTGAATAAGGATTTCAGGAATGCTTTCGTTATGGAGGCTCCCTCATCTTCCCGCCCTACAGTGTCATTGGCTACTACTGGGGCGACGAGCTCTTCTCCCCTTTAGGGGTCCCTTTCATCAGCATGTCCGTTATTGTGCGGCCACACCTGCGTGGCCCCGTTGTCATGGTGGCCCAAGCACTGTGTCCCTAGGTATCTTGCTGTGGGATGGCTCCAGAAGAGGTGCAATGCCTCACCAGCCCGCAGCCACGTTGGGCCTACCACTGCCACATGGGCCAATCGCCTCCACAAGTATCACACACCACAGCACCACACCTAACAGTAGAGATCTCAGGCTCGGCTGACTAGGCTCCAATCATCCTAGGCCTTCTGGAAACTCCACCACTCCTGGCCCCTAACTCTCCTCACGGACTGGTCACCAAGGGGAGTGGGTATCCGCAGACTTTGGATCTCAGCTCCCGGGCAGGGACCCCCCGGGCCGCATGCTCTCTGAGGGCTTGCGGTTGTGCCCCTGTGCCACACCTGGCCGCGACAATCCGGCTGCTTCCCTGAAGAAGGGCCCGGGCCTTAGGCTGTGGATGGGCCCCCGATACCGGCCAGGCCCCCTCGACACTTGATGGTGGGTGCTCCAGAGACACCCCCTGCGCTGCTGATCGCTCCCTGCCAGTCCCAGTAGGCCACCGCTGGCGTGAGGAGGCCCCCCTGCTGCACTGGGCTGGGCTTCGCAGCGGTAGGGTAACAACCACGAACCAGTCCCCCAGGGTAGGCCTCAAAGCCTGGGCCTCGATTTTCGCGGAGGCCCGCCGATGCCGGCTGGCCTCACTCTTCTGGCAGCGTCGCCCTCGTCCCGCTCCTCTCCGGTCTCCGCGGGATACTCTAAGCTAGGGAGACCCCCGGGAGCACTCCGATCCTGACTTCGGGGTGCTGGGTGCCTTCGCCGCCAGGGTTAGGCCCCAAAGCCTGGGCATGGATTTTCACGCTCCCGCGGTCAGCTCCAACTCCGACCGCGAGCGCTCGCCCCACCGCTCACCTCTCCTCCAAGGGCAGCCATCCTATGTGCTCGGCAACCACCGCACTCCGGGCCCATGTAGCCCCCGCTGTCTCCGCTCCCGCCAGCCGGTGCTGTACTCCCCGGGGCCGAGTCACCCAGGCAGCGCGGTGCACGGGCAGAGTCTGCATCGCTGGAGGCAGAGTGCTGCGCTGGGCAACTGCAGCGGTCCCTCCTGCACAGGCGAGTCGTGCTCTGAGACCCCCGACGTGCGAGCCTCAGGAATCTTTGTCTGGGGGGGTTTAGAAGCTATTTATGGGTCAAAACTGGGGCCGGGACCGGGAGTCTCACAAACTTGCATCTGTCGCGGTCGCCATCTTGCCCATGCCCCGTCCCATCATTTTTTAAGCTTTTCGGCATGCTAAACAGCATCTTATCACATCTGCACAACTTGGCTAAAATGCATTGGCAAAGCCAACAGGTCCGGAAGGTGAGACCTTTTGGTTTTGCCAAAGCTTCTTTGCTTACCTCAGGTGCCAAAGAAGGTTCTGTTCTAACTCATGGTCTCCTCCCCTTTTATTACACTACTAATGAATCATTGATTATATTTATCATTAATATAATCGACATGGACCTCGGCTGTGCTGCATTGATTTTGCCATATCTGATAACTGGAGTTGCAAAGGAAGTGCCTGTGATCCCATGGGGCAAGGCAGGGGACATTGCTGCGTCTCCTATGATGGTAATGATGAGTTCCATTTTATTTCTGGTGGGACTTCTCAGTCATATTGAAATTATGAGTCCCAAGGTAGCACAGCTAACCTTACCATTTCACCCAGAGACTCCACTTGCTAAACAACGGGTGGTGTTTTGTCATTGAAATGCTGGGTGATAAATGAATAATAGCCAAGAGGATTTGGTATGAATTACTAATTCTGCTGGTAGTTCATCCTTCTAAAGGGACCTTCAGGGTCCTAGTCGAAACTTGGCCCGCGACTCCACTCCACACATTAGTAGTAAAACTAATATCTTTAACTCTTGGAGAGGAGTTACCAGTTGATTCTGATGAAAGTTAGGTCCATAAAATTTTAAACATTGTCAGTTCTCCTAAAGTGTATTTGTGCTATGACCTTTGACCAGGAGGTCAGAATTCACACTTGCTGTCTTGTTAGGATGTTTTGAGAATAGGCTTTTAAGCTTGTTTCCAAAGTAGTGTACGTGTATTTTCCCCCACATCCAAATCATTCCTTGTCCTAACATCCTCAATAACAATGGGCACTATTTTCTTATGGCAAAAAGATTAAATTTGCTAATAAAGTATCATAAGTAACTTTTTAATTTTCCACCCATTTACCCATCAACATCTATCTGCAGCCACTGATTGCACTCCTGAATAGGATGGACTGTTTTGTATATAACTACGCTGATGACACCCAGATTATCATCCGGTTAGATGACGGTCCAGGAGCGTCTACCAGGCTACAGGACATTCTTAAAGCCACGGTTAATTGGATGTCAAAAAACTCCCTAAAAATTAACCCGGACAAGACGGAAGTGTTGCCCATTTCCATCTCGGGCAACCCCTGGAACGAGAAATTCTGGCCGGTAGAGCTGGGTGTACCACCGAAACCAGCGGTTGCAGTAAAAAGTCTGGGTCTGTATATAGATGGAAAACTTTCCATGGAAAAACAGGTCACAACTGTAGTAGGTACCTGCATTGGCTTAATGCGACAACTGAGAAAAATATCGGCACTGCTATCGTTTTCCACCCTGAAACATGTGGTCTCAGCTATAATCTTGGCCAGGCTGGATTATGGAAACTCTCTGTACATAGGGCTACCCCAGCGGCTGCTGGATAAGCTACAGGGGGTCATGAACGACGCAGCTAGACTGATTTACAAAAAACCCAGGATGACCCACTCATCCCCTCTGATGCAGGAGCTTCATTGGCTCCCAATTCGGCAGAGAGTAGTTTTTAAAGGACTGTGTATAGTGCATAAGGCGCTGTACGGGAATGCACCAAAATACCTAAATTCCCGAATTTCCCTCTATACGCCGAGCAGGACCTTACGTTCATCAGATGCTACTCTCCTATCCCAACCCCGGTTCAAATTGGCCACGGTGGGGGGACGTGCCTTCTCTAGAACACTCCCAGCTCTGTGGAATAAACTGTCCCCAGATCTAAGGAAGGAACGTAATTTGTTAACCTTTAGGAAAAAGCTAAAAACTGTTTTGTTTAAACAAGCATGGTGCAGCCACTAGGTGTACTTCCTAGATCAAGTAATATGCTGAGCCTCACTAGGTAATTTGGACAATCAGCGCTTAGAGGCCCCGGTGGTTATAACGCGCTATATAAATTAAATAAATAAAATAAATAAATAAATAAAGGTTGTTGCTGTTTCCCTTTCTCTAGTAACTCTATTCTGGCAGTGGAGGTTATAAAGCCTTTTCCTAGAGTGTTTTGACCCAGCTGGGATGTCTTCAGTCTGCCCAGATTTGATCTCTCTTGATATGCTTAACTAACATTTTAACTGGCCAGATTATCATAGGAAAATGTGTACCCCTAGTAAGGTCTCTATTCAAACTTCATAGCCTCAATGAAGTGGCCCATATCTTATCATTGAAAGGACATTCCCTTTCACTGGTTACAGAACTAAACTTCTCCCTGAGAGGTTTACGGAAAGTTGTATTGGACGACTATTGTAATAGGTCTCCCTTTCATGCTTCTATCTGATCACAGTTGTCGGGCCTCATTATGCTGAATACTAGTAAGGACCATTTTTTCATGTCAGATTTGGTGACCATACCTAAAACTTCTTGTGGTCTTGTTAGTCCATTTGAAGGTGTTCTATAATTGGTGAGATACCTGTTTCTCAAATCTCTCTAGTGTAACAATTGTACCACTGTGAGTATTGATGCACTTCCATTTGATCGTTCATGTTCGTTGTTGGGCGGAGATGGAGATCAAATGTAACCCTGAGTTTTATGTAAGAATTGAGGAAGCTGAGCATTAATTCAAAATTCACCACATAATAATAATATAGGGACGCACTAAACATGAAAATGCACAATAAGTTAAATGTTAGAAGATGTGCCTCCACCAAAATATCTTACCAGGCCTGGTGGTATGCAGTATGTTATAATCATAGATTGGACACGACTTATGTTTACCCATTGTCCCTGGCGACAAAAAGAAAAGTTTTGTGGGAACCTGTTACCTCCTTGTTTGATGACACTGCCAGACATTCCTTGCCGATTTCTCCTTTGCAACAAGAAGTTTCCAAGCCTCCATGAAGGTACCTTGATGTTTCGCATTGTCTACTATAATGCATATCGTACATTTGTGTTTTGTACATAGACAATGGTTTTCTCATATTGTGAGTTTCACATTTTTACATAGCTTCTCAGGTACACCTTGATACAGTTATTAGTCATGCTTATAGTATGTAATATATATCTTTTTTTTTCTCTCTCTCTTTCATGTTCTTCCTTTTTCTTTTTCTTCTTCTCTCTTTTCTTTTTTCTGTTTGTTTCTCTCTCTCCTTTTTTTTCTTTCCTCCTTTTAGAATTCTATACACCTTTTTCTTTTCATTTAAGTATTTAAGCTCATTATTGTGTACTTGTTTTGCAGATGTATTTTGCTTATTTTGTCCATAATTATTCCAATAAAATTTCTTGAACTTAAAAAGAAGATGTGCCTTTATTTACCTTGCAAACGTGAGTACAGCTGTTTATCTTCTGCAGTAAGCTTTCATTTCTATGGTTCTCCACTTGCTAGGCCACACTATTAATTTATTCTGCTCTATCCCTTTAAGAAAATAAATGTTTTTCATAAAGTGGTGATTTAAGGTTATAATCAAACTCTAGGGCTTGAAACTTTTGTGAAAATGTGCTGTTTCATGAAAATGTAATCCTTCTTTCCTCACACCATATGACTTCACAGTATTTAGATTGTATTCTTTGCTACATATACATAATGAACAAATCAAATCAAAATCAAATAGAACTTGTAAAGTGCACAGATACTTTCTAGAGTGTTCCAGTGCTATAGGTTCAATAGACCCCAGGTCTCAGGAGGGATAAAATCTAAAAGGCATCATTAAAATACCAAGTTTTCAGGCTACATTTGAAAGAGCCCACATCCCTGGTCACCTGAAGATACAAGGGAAGGGCATCCCAACTTACAGCAGCTAATGCCGTGAAGGAAATGCCTCCCCACCTTTCCACCTTGTCTTCAGCCCAACAGCCAGCAGTGCATCAGCTAAATGCAGGGTTCTGGAAGGATGTTAATTGGAAAGTCGCTTTGATGGATATTTAGGGCCTGTACCATAAAAAGCTCCATGGGCAAGCACCAATCTCTTAAACTTCACTCTTGACCGAATGGGAAGCCAATGTAACTCATTAAGATGTCGCTGAACAGAAACATTCCTGGGGATGTTGAGCAGGAGCTGAGCTGCAGCGTTCTGCTCCAATTGGAGCCTCTTGAAAAGGTACAGTGGGAGGCCCCAGTATAATACATGAACATAGTCCAGCTGAAATGCTATATGGGCATGGACTACCATCTTCCTACAAGGGGTCGGAAGAAGAAATAAAAACGTCCTAAAAAACTGAAGAGGAACAAAGCAGATCTCAACAGTACTCTCAACTTGATGTTTAAAGGACATGTTACAATCAAACTTAACTCCCAGGTTCTTAACCACCATAGTTGGAATCGGGAGAGAAGGAGCAGAACTAGGCCAAACCTCACAAACACACAAAGGGGGGTAAAGAACCCTAAAACCAATACCTCTGTTTTGCTCCTGTTGCGCTGGAGGTTACTCTGGCACATTCATTGAAACTTCTGACAGACATACTTCAGATCTGCATTGGGCACTAGAGATATTCCCGCCATAATTTAGAAAATCCGCGTGCCATCCTTCCTAAGTGTACTAACAAAAAGACAATGCTTGCTGCAGTTTACATGTTGTGATCTTACTACGACATATCAGAATTTGAATGTTTCATTTCATAGAGTAGCTTATTGTTATATGATGAGACACCAGACAGCTAACAAAGTAGGCTTCGAAAAAGGTCCTCATTAGAACCTTCGTGGGTGTAATTTTTTGTAATACGTTGTAGCAATTTCTAACTAACTTCATTCTGGTGTGGACCTTTACCGTGGGAATCGAGGATGAAGACAACATACCAATGGGAGAACTCTCACCATTAGACAATGATGACATATTCACCTGTTTTTGCAACATGTTTAACTGCTTTCTATATAGTACATGTTCCTAGCTAGAGCGCTCTCAATCTTCCAGGCATCCCTAGCTTGCCATGCCCCTCGAAACTTTGCTGCGGTGGCTCGACTTTCCTTAAGCTACTGCTTATAGTGATTTCTTTGTTTTCCTTACATTTTGTGAGGAGATTTTTCTGTTTTATACTGATTATAGCAACAGTTGTGATTCTCTCCTTCTCACCTGCATTGACAGTTGCTACTGCAATTGTCTGGCAAATTCAGCGGAGTCTCCAGAACTACCTTTTATTGGGGAGTTCGATCTTCCTCTTAGTTATCTGACTTTGCTGCCAAAACTACTTGCTTTTTTCCAGAAAGAACTCTTTATGGATTCTTTTAGGAGAGGATAGGTCCATTAGTTTAGACTACAGATCATACTATGAATGGAACACAGTGTTTTATTTCTCTATGCTTGTTCTAACCAATCTTATTTCTAATTATTTCTGTAATCGATTTGCCGCTAATTTGAATAAAAAGAACAAAAATACTGACTAATCTACTTAAATGAGACAAAAAACTTTTTAAACCTTCACCAACCCTCTCTTTATTGACTGAACGTCAAATATAATTATCAATGTCGTTGAGTAAAGCTCTATTCTTAGATGGTGACAAACATTAATCGGCCGAGAAAGGCACGAAACTTCCAGGTTCTCTAAGTACATTTTAAGGTGAAACCTTTCTAGAACTTTTTATAAGATTTCTCACGGGCTCATACATTACATTCTATCCCACATTCTTGATGTCTACTAGAGCAGCCCCACTGGCCTCTGGACCTCTCAATCCACACTCTTTAACTGGAATCTCCTTGCCTCAGGCTTGTTTGTCGATTTGTTACACCTTTACCATAACTAACCCTTAAGGTTCTCTCCATAGTGCAGTGATTTCAGTATTCTCTCCATCGACCTACCATCCTACGCTGCTATGCACCTCCCATACCGAGGGATGGTATCCCTTTACACACTATCTCAACAATTTACAAGACTATGGAACTTAGGGCCACATTATCAAGAAAGGGCGATACATTATCGCCGCTTTTATCGGCAGGAAACTGCCGCTAAAGCGGGGATAGTGGGCTTGATAATATGCCCTTGTGAATTTACATAGAAGCCCAGGTTCTGGTGTTAACCTGGGCTTCTATACGAATTCACAAGGGCATATTATCAAGCCCATTATCGCCGCTTTAGTGGCAGTTTCCTGTCGATAAAAGCGGCAATAATGTAACGCCCTTTCTTGATAATATGGCCCCCAGTTTCCTACATCCTGTAAAGTTAACATCCGCAAATGTATATTTTATGACCCCATTACTGAAACACCAAGGGCCAGATGTAGGTAAAATAGATTTACCGATTTCTAATTACCGAATTTTACCGATTCGGTAATTAAAAATCGGTAAATCTAAGGGGTGGATATGTAGGTATTTTCAGATGTGGAAATACCGAATCTGTAACATTCGGTATTTACCGATTCTGTAAATACAGAATCGGTATTTCCCATTGATTCCTATGGGCTTTGAAGCCCATAGGAATCAATGGGAAATACCGATTCTGTATTTACAGAATCGGTAAATACCGAATTTTGCAAGGGTGCAGGGGGTTTCCCTTTGACACCCTCTGGCACCCCACAAAAAGGCATGTGCGCCATGTGGCACACAGACATGCCCTAAGGGCATGTCTGTCTGTCACATGGCTAGGTGTGCATGCACACATGTGCATGCACACCTGAATTCAGTATTTTACCACACAATAGGATTGTGTGGTAAAATACCGATTTTCTAGGGCCTTTGGGACTCAGAAGAGTCCCACCTACATCTGAGATTTACCGAATCGGTAAAAATACCGATTCGGTATTTTACAGAATCGGTAAATTTACCGAATCGGTAAATTTACTGATTCTGTAAAATTGTGCCCCTACATGCCAATTCTTGAATACCGGTCGGTAACGGCCGAAAATACAGATTTTCGGCCGTTCCCGACCGACCTACATCGGGCCCCAAAGGTGCAGATATCACCTGTATTCAGAACATTTATTGGGTCCCTTGGAAATGTCAAGATTAAACGTAAATGGGTAGGGCATGTAACTAGCTACAACCACACATTTCCCCCTACTGACTCACCAAATACTTTTTTCTGTGGCTTTAAGAAATGCAGAGTAACTGTCCATACCAGGATAATCCCTTTGTACAAACTGTTTATGTCTTGGACTGGATCATAAGGCTGTATTTTTCAGCTTTGAAGGATGTGGCTTTGCTCCTTTCTCATTGTATGTTTATTTTATCAATGATCAGATTGAAACAGGTTTGTCCAAATTATCCATAAATACATTGTCATTTTCAGCTTTTTTAAGCTTTTGATTTCCTTTGAGGATACAACTGGCAATTTTGCTTTGACCTTGCACCATCATAATAATAATTAATTCATTCATTAAATATTTTTCTCAAAGAACTGTGCACAGATTCTGGGAGAGATGTTAATGTGGGTGTGCATTTATTTTCCTTTAGTCTCTGCAGTTTATGATCTGCTGACCGATTGATGCAGAACATTTTTTTATTTTGCAATGAAGGGGCAACTTTATAGTTCAGTTTGTATAGCCCATGTGGCATATATTTCACTGTAGCTGGAGTTATTTTTCTGTTTTATTTTTGCAGAATTTTAACTTGATTCATTTTGCAAGTGCATCCACTTTCTCAAGCTACAGAATGAGTTTGGCAAGTATCCTTTCAAGGCTGCTCTCCAAGAATATGTTAATACGAATAGTACTATCCTAGATAGAAGATACTGGAAAACAATCAAACTATTTAGATTAGACTAAAAATTTAAAATATTCTTTATGATGGGTATTTTGAAATTCATCCTGTTGCAAACCCAGTTCAAAGAATATCTCCTTGTATTATCTTTTTTCAAAGGTCTTAGTCAGAATCGAGCATGGAGATCAGTTATGAGTCACTAAGCATGACAGCAATCAGATTGCATTGAAACAAGAGCATAAAAACAGAATCATTTTAAAACATTTGGACAGAAAAGTCCCCTTCATGATGACAGATGAGCACCCCTGCCCTGTGTGACCCAACTGCATCGATGTCTCGATCCCTGGTACGAATAGTACTATCCTAGATAGAAGATACTGGAAAACAATCAAACTATTTAGATTAGACTAAAAATTTAAAATATTCTTTATGATGGGTATTTTGAAATTCATCCTGTTGCAAACCCAGTTCAAAGAATATCTCCTTGTATTATCTTTTTTCAAAGGTCTTAGTCAGAATCGAGCATGGAGATCAGTTATGAGTCACTAAGCATGACAGCAATCAGATTGCATTGAAACAAGAGCATAAAAACAGAATCATTTTAAAACATTTGGACAGAAAAGTCCCCTTCATGATGACAGATGAGCACCCCTGCCCTGTGTGACCCAACTGCATCGATGTCTCGATCCCTGGTACTGATATTTGGTCAGCGATGGTCACAGATCATGCATGTGTGCTGTAGCCTAGGCCTGTCTCATGGAATGCGGTCTGGTTAGACTGGGAGGGGAACACCAAGAGCTAACCTCATAGTGGTAGAGGGCAACTGCTCATACCGGAAATTAAGTGACATGAGTGCAGTATGGTGACAGCATGCCTGTTTTGTGTTTAGTTTGATTAATAGTGTGAACAGGTCTTTCCATCTGTGTTGATGGGAGGGACACCTGTCGGCCCACTCATGTAAAGATTTTCTGATGTGTACTTAACTCACCCTTGGTCTACATGGGGAGTTTGTGTTGTGCCGGACAGCTTGTGATACTTGTCTGTGTGTGCTGGTATGTATGGGTGCCCGTGTGTGGTACATAAAATGGAGGCCTGTGTGTTATATTTTGGAAGCCTAGTGCCCGGAGAGGCTAGTGGAGGTGAGGACTGCAAACCACAGACAGATGTGCATTTGTGGCCTGGGGTGGAACACACACACAATGGAGTAAGGGGAGCTGAGCAACATCTCTGCACACCAAAGAGTCTCTTTGATTCCAGGAAGTATTAATGATTAGTAGAACTTGGGCTCATTGTCAGGGAGATGATGTGACTGATAAGGCTGACAATGGGGACCAGGGAATCTTGACCAAGGGAAAGGCGTATGCCTTTGAACATCTGTGAGGTTTATAGTAGAAGATCACAGCTAGATGGGATGCCCGGTTACTTCCTTGACCAGAGTTAGTGGTCAGTCAGCATTGAAGTCTCTCCTGCTGTGCAGTGTCACTCTGTCATTTTGGCAAAAGACAGGGCAAAGGAAAGAGATTTTCAAAGGTGTTGACATCCACAAGCCAAATTTCAAAGAACCAGATGCTAAATCACATTTGTGTCTCGATTTCAATGATAAAGGTGAGAGAATTAGTCCCACACATTGTTCAACAACACTGTTCAACAGAGTTGAAGATCACCAAAACCTCTAACTGCTAGAACCAGACCTAGAGACCAAAGTCTGCTACTCTCCCTGTTGGAAGAGGGGCCACAACCCTGGAAGTCAAGACCACTTAGCCTGAAACCTAAACCACCTGACACTGGTCTTGTGCCTGCCTGCCAAGACCAGTGAACCCAATGAGGAGGAGAAGAGCACTTGTAGGGAGTGAGGCGCAAAGGACATCCTACTGAGTGGAACCTGGGTAGTGAAGTGTGAGACACCTGATCCAGTTGGGACAGCTGCATGGATGAAATTGTTGCCCCCCCATGTGTCAGAAAGAGGCCACTGTGAAGTGAGGGCCACAGCTCTAGTACCAAGTCAGTCGGTGACCACCTTATGCCAGGTGGGGGCCTCCATGAAGTTGGGCACCAAGTTGTGTAGAGCCATTCAGTGAATCCAATATGCCATGTTGAGGCCTCCAGGAAATAAGGGAATTTGCCCTTGTGCAGAGAAAATTGACGAGCCCCGTTTGGCAGAAGGGGCCATCGTGACGGCATGGCCATTGCCCTAGATCATTGCTCTCAGGCTGTTGTGAGGAACAGTTACCAATTGTGAGGAGCTGCATAAAAGGGCATCCAACACAGACACAGGCTATCTGGAGACTGAGGAGGCTCAATGCATCATATGGGAAAGACAGCAAGATGGCGCGGACCATCAACATTGGGAAATAGGAGCCCACAGATATGTGCCCCAGTCCTCCCATACTCGGTCGCTGCTATCAGGCTGGTTAACATTTTTCAAGGTCAGCAGCCCGTTTGGGTGCTTGCGCAAACCTAGCACATAGAGCTAGTGAACTTAACTCTCAAAGACAAAACTTAGGGCCTTATTACGATGACGGTGGGACTGCCACTGACAGCCCATCTGTGGTGGTCCCACCGCCATCAGAATGATGATTCCCGCCTGCCACATTAAGATGGCGGGTGGATGTATGGCAGTCGGAGAGACTGATCGCCATGGATCCGGCCTGCTCAAGAAACCCGTCGGCCCATCAGAGGGAACTCCAATCCCTACAAAAGTGGTGGTGCCTGCCGGGCACCGCTGTAGGAATTATGATGTCCTGCTCCACTGGATGTTTCACTGCAGTTTACCCGCTATAAAAAGGCTGGTGGAAATTGACATTGGGGACCCACAGCAGGCCCTCCCTCCCCATTGCACTCTGCTGTGGGTTTTGGAGGGCATCTATGGTGCCATCCTACTTATCCCTGCACCATGTGGCAGGCACTGTTTGGTGCTTGCCACATCGTGCAGGGATATGTGTACTGTCCCCTTTTTGTACTGCTGCGATGTGTCTCGCAGCACTCGCCGCAATACTAAATATAGGCATTTGCGACTGCTGTGGTGGCGGTCGCATCCTTGCACCTATTGTGGGACCACCGACAACCTGTCGGTCAGTCCCATCTCCAATAGGATGGTGGTCGGACGAAAGCCCGACCGCCATCATAATCATGCCCATAGACTTTGTCATATGGGGGATAGTGTGGGCCACATCAGAAAGATGCCCCCAGCATTGAACGGGGAATATTTAGGGCTAGATGTAGGTAGAAAAGATTTACCGAATTTAAATTACCGAATTTTACCGATTCGGTAATTTAAAATCGGTAAATCTATGGGTCCGACATGTCGGTATTCCAGATGTGCTGGAATACCGAATCGGATGAATTCGGTATTTACCGAATCAGTAAATACCGAATCAATAATGCCCATTCATTCCTATGGGCTTTGAAGCCCATAGGAATGAATGGGCATTACCGATTCGGTATTTACCGAATCGGTAAATACCGAATTCACAAGGGTGCAGGGGGTGTCACTTTGACACCCCCTGGCTCCCCCAAAACAGGCTTGGGTGCCATGTGGCAGGCATACATGCCCTAAGGGCAGGTCTGCCTGTCACATGGCTAGGTGTGCATGCACACATGTGCATGCACACCTGAAATCGGTATTTTACCTTTAAATTGGATTTGATGGTAAAATACCGATTCGTTAAGGCTACTGGGACTCTGAAGAGTCACACCTACATATGGGTGGCTCCGAATCGGTAAAATTACTGATTCGGTATTTTACAGAATCGGTAACTTTACCGAATCGGTAAAGTTACAGATTCTGTAAAATTGAGCACCTACATGTCAAATCATGTATACCGGCCGTTACCGACCGACCTACATCTAGCCCTTAGCCTCACTAGAAAGAGATATAGGGATGCAGGGACACAGCCCTGGGTGATGCCATGCCAATTGGAAGAGGATGTGGATAGTATTTAGTTTTTTACCTCTATACTTTATGTGCTTATATCAAAATACTACTTTTTCAAAAAACAAGTATTTGATTGGACAATGACCATATTTTGATTACTGTTTTACTTTAAGTATGGTGCCTATGTATGCCTATAACCAAAAAAAGGGGGGTCAGTGTTCCATCGGTGTGCAAGCTGTGTAGTCACACTCACAGTCAAAAGAGATGGGGTAGGACAAAAAATCCTATAGGGAAAGAGAGACTGGAATAGGTCTTTGACCCTCTATGTGTGGGATAGGGGGAGAGGAAGGACACTTATTGTTCCTTGTTGCCCTCACACACCCCGAAGGATGTCATGCTTCATCATTGGGTGCTTGCTTCTCGTTGGGCCGGCGGTGAAATGCCCTATGGGTCCCCCGAAGGGTCGCTTTAGTGGGGATATTTTAGGAGAACAGCCGTTAGATGAGTGTGGGTATGTGGAGGGGGTCCTCTTTTTTTACTGAGAGTGTAGGTGGGAAGTGAGGTAAAAATGGCTAAGGGATACTGTTAGAAATGGGGATCTCTAGTTGGCAATGGCTGGCCACTGTCCAAGTAGGGACACTTCTTTCTAAGTCAGAGTAAGGGGGTTACACCCTTTGATAACCCTTCTAAACCTTGTGGTAATGTAGCACAAGCAGCTAGGCTTATCTCAGAGGCAGTGTGTAAAGCATTTGTGATCATACACAGTAACACAGTGAGGAACACTACAAAGGGACACCACACAAGTAAGTATAAAAATAAGTATCTTTAAATATAGACATAACACAAGACCAATAACTTCAAAAAGCCACAGTGCTGTAAAATAGGACTAGTCTTGAAAGGTTGTAATAAATAGTTCAGAGTGTGCAAATAGGAGTTCAGTTCAAGGCAGTGGTCTCTGCGACCCTTTTCTTACAAAATACCTGGATTTCGTAGCAACACCAACAAAATGTCACAAACCAGCTGTAGCGATGATTTTCCTCACGAGAGGCCGGCGATGTGTTGAATCCTTGCCGCAAGGGAGGATGATGCGCCGGTCTGTGGATGCGTGCGGGACAAAGCGTCTAACTTCTTCACGCTAGGCCAGCGATGCGTTGAATCCTTGCCGCAAGGAGGGATGATGCACTGAGCCTGTTGCGTGTGCGACCCTGTTGCGGTGAGTAGAAATGGCGCTCCACGAGGGAGCAATGCTCCAGTCGTGATGCTAGGAAAGTGGCAGATGCAACGCGCCTGCACTGCGTTGCGAAGATTTTGATACAATGATCCGGGGTTAGCGAGCACTCGGCGGCCCGCAAATGTGCGATGCGATGATCTTTGGGTGTAGCTCGCACTTTCGGGCCTGCAAGCGTGTGATGCGATGGGTTTTGGTTTGCGAGCACTCAGCGGCAGCAGCGCAGTGATTTTTCTGGCGCTCTTCGTCTGTGGCGGCTCGCAAACGGGCGTTAGCGACGATTTCAGCACTCTCTTCTCTGGAGTAGAACTGGAGGCCCTGGAACTCAAAGGGGCCTCACCTTCAGATAGAATTCCTCACAGGGAGGAATCAGGAGGATGGTGGGGGAGTCTGGTGTGCCTCTGACTCCAGCAGGCGGCTAGCTCTCTTCTAGCCCTTGGGAGAATGCTTTAGCAAAAATAAAAGTTCTCTCATAAGTCCTTTTCCCTCTTCTTCCAAGTCCAGGAGAAACTACTGCAGGCCAATCCAAGAAATAGCACACACGCAGAAGGACAGTCCTCTCCTGCAGAGTCCTTCAGTGAAACGGACAGAGGTTCTTCTTGACATCCAGGAGCCATACAAAAATCACGGGTTTAGACACAGATAATAATACCCCAAAGGTCTTTGTTCTCAAAAGTCTCTAGTCACTGAACCCAGCCAGACCAGTTCTGCTCAGGCCTTGAGCACTTTCTTTTACCAGACTGCATCCTTACTTTCAGAAAGAAGGGGTCTGCCATCAGATGCACAGTAGGAGGTGGAACCAGCATTTAACTTGCCAGGCACAGCCCTATTCAGGTCAAGGAGCTACCCCTCACCAGTACTCAATGCAGATCTCTCTATTCAACCTAGGTCTGACACAGCCTGCCTTGGCCCCTTAAACCCAGACAGTAAATACACATAACAGCAGAGCACACTGGAAGGCTTAGGAAAGAAAATACCTACTTTCTAAAAGTGGTATTTTCAAACACAGAATAATAAAACCAACTTTGCTGAAAGATTTATTTTATTATTCTGAGCTCAGGCATACTAAACTCGAATTTCTACCATGTTCCCTGAGTCAGTTAGGACTATAAGATGTAATAGGCAGACTGCCCATTCTAACCTATGGAGAACAGGTAGCCTTGCAACAGTGAAAAACAAAATGGAGGGTAAGTCACTACCGGGACATGCTACACATATCAAGCCATGTCCTGCCTTACACACACAATGCACCTACCATAGGGGTGACTGGCATGATGTCATGGGAAGGTTCAGGGGCTGGGAAGTGTGGGCACTTCACAGCCAAGATGGAAGTTCTGGACTGCACACAGGCACTGCAGTGGCAGGTCTGAGGTACCATTTACAAGTTGCTTCTGTGGGTGGCGCAAACCAGCGCTGCAGGCCCACCAGCAGCATTTGGGTTACCAGCCCTGGGGACACCCAGGCCACACTACTAGGGACTAACAGGTAACCCAAATAGACCAATCAGAGATATACCAATTCACAGTTATATTTACACAGGGAGCATTCGCGCTGTAGCACTGAATGGCAGTGGCACAGCGCCCAGAGCATCTAATACTAGCAAAAACAGAGAAGACAACGTTGATACATGGAAGGGAGACCCACGCCAATGGTGCCAGGTCTAACTGATACCAAGGAAAAGCTATTTTAATAGTAGTATATAGGTTCTCTTGTCATACTCAAAAACCAGAGGTTATGTGTTACAACGTGGGTAGTGATGTACCCTAGGTAACGGAAAAAGTGGTCAGGTCGACATGTTTCGCGCTTGGGTGGTCATAATGATCCAGTGCGCTTCATCATGACCAGTGAAAACCAGTAAAAATGTGTAGTGAATGGGTGCAAGTGTAGAGGGGATATACTCGCCCCCTATGCTAGAGGAACACACAGTGTTGTGCAAATTTAAAGCCCCGCTGTGACCAGATGGATGACCTGCTCCCCAGTTAGACCTAGAGATAGGGAAAGAAAGAAATGAAAAAAGGCAGGAAACATAAATGAAAACATAGCTTTAAAATCAGAGCCGGCGTCTTAGTTGGTAGTTGCAGGCAGCCCTATGTGCAAAGGTTAATTAGAAGGGTTTGGAACTGGCACTCGCCCCATGTGGACCTCGGTAAATGGAGATGGAGCCAAGAGCCAACATCATACTACCCTCTTTGCAGTCGGAAAACGGATGTTCATGGTACTCTTGCCCAGTCCGTCATACCTGGTAATATGCCTGCCGATGTGCAGGGGTCCCTCTGTACTTCTTTACTAACAATAACCAAGTGTATTAGGGTGGTCACCCAAGGCGGCCCGATGTTGTGACGTACTGTATCAGTGATACACAGAGTTTACATGCCATTCGTGCCGTCTGGGTGTCCCCCACGTGTCATGGTCAGATTTCAACATTTGCCAAGGTCTATTCAGATACCTCACCTATGTTAGGTTGGAGAATTTCTCCATGGGTGGCGGCATAGGTATCAACGTCGATTCACGGTCTAGGAGAAGAGGGTACACATAAATGTGGGCAGCGAACCTACAACCCCCGTAGAATGTTATTTTGCCTCAGCCTACGCCACTGACACAATTATGTCAGTCACTCCCACGTTACTCACGGTTTTGTCGGTCAACAGATGCTTCTTAGCACCTACCCCACCATGCACCGGCCCGGATCTTGTGTCCCTGTCCAGGAGCTGCTTAAGATATACTCCACCGTGTGTTGTTAAAGGCGGTGTCAGCTTCCGGGTGCTGTGTCACCTTCTGCATAGTTTCAGTTACTGTAATGGGTCGCGATGGATGTATGACGTTACAACGCATACTTTTACCACGCATACCATTACAACGCGGTATTTACAACGCATACCTTTACAACGCATAGCGCTTAGAGGTGCTGGATAGTGGTAAGTATAATTTTATATTCCAACTCCAGTCCCCGTGGACACTAGGGAAGGTGTTGGATATAAAAGTATACTTATTCCCTATCCTAGAGCGCCCCCCAGCGCAATGCGTTGTAATGGTATGCGTGGTAATGCCTGCGTTGTAGTGGTAGTGCGTGGTAAAAACTTTGTTGTAAACATTGTATACCGGTCGCGATATAAGTGTTGTTAAGTTAAGTTTGACAGAAGGTGAATTTTGGAGTGCGGAAGGATTCTAAGGTGTTACACACCCAATAAGAATTAGGGCTGATATGTGGATTGCATTCATAAAGTGGCACTCACAGATTACTCCTGTAAAAAAAGGGGAGGCAAATGTCCAACCCTCTGCTAAGGTGTACTTCCTTAGAATTAAGTCAAGTTTGATCAGCCTAAAAGTGGTATATTGCTGATGTGTAAATCCCCTAGTTTGAAGTGTAGGGTGACATTATACCAATAAGTAGGGGTGGGTGGAATTTGTGAAATTGTCTTGCGCAACATTTTTCGAAACTGGAAAAATATCCGCGAACATGCGGAATTTCGCTTGCTCGCGGAGATTTCGGGGCTGGGCTTCTTTGCGAGTTCTCATGCCTCTCTTGTGTTTATAAAAGGTCAGAGACCGATCAGAGCAGCAGATGAGGAGAAAGAAGCTCCTGGTCCCAGGAACTGTACGGGGATTGCGCGTGTGAAAGTCAAGGATGCAAAGGCCTCCATCATGCATCGCAGCTAATTTTTGAGAGTAGATATGGGGAGAAAGCACACCTGCCCAGCCTCGACAAAGCTCACAATTTTATTGGGCGGATTAAAGAGCTACTGAATTTGAGCTTAAACCCGGGCACCTGCTTTATTTATATCTGGGCTGTAAGTGCTTCCTGTTGAGCTTTAATTTTTGTGACAGGAGCATCGTGCCAGAATGAATGTTGCCTGCATATTACCACCGAAGATGCTTCTGTTCCGTCGCGGATCACAGAAGTTTGGACATTTTCGCGTTTTGTGCAGAACGCGAAAATGCCGTAATTTCGCAGGTTCAAAGAGCGGAACGGAATTTGCCGCCCACCCCTACTGATAAGGTATCGGTTAAGGTTTAGGCAGGTTATAGTTGACAGGTAAAGGAGTACTATGATCATTGGACAAATCACATAAGGTGATGGAGGGAGGTGTTGAAACCCTGGCAGGGTCTCATATCTCCATTCCTGGTATCATTGTATTGGTACTGTTTGTTCAGAGGGTTATAGTTGGAGAACTATAGTTTCACCCACGGAATCTGATCGTTCAGGCCATGTACATGGGTATGTAGGCGGTGGACCCAGCGTTGCTCACGTCTTAAGAGTGTTGTGTTATTCCATGTCAGGTTTGATTCCAAAATGGTCCATTCCATTTCATCACTTGAGTGATTATGTATACACAGTTTCTGGTGCTGCAATTCGTATGGGCGTGTTGTGCCCATGAAAAATCCCCGATCTGGATTGTCTTTGTGTGCTTGGTAGTGGGACAGGCACTGCATGATCCACATGCGTAGTGGCCAGGGACCGGTGGTAGATTGCAGAGAGTTTTGTCGTTGTGTTTTGTGATGTCGGAGTATTCTGTGTTGGAATACTGGGGACATCACTGGGAATCTGGAGTGTTGAGGGTGGAATGTACGGGGAGGCTAGGGAGACAGTTGAGGAGTCGGGGATTTGAAGGAGTTGATGTTGATGTCCCCTGACTGCAGAGTTGCCAATAAAGTACTTAAAGATGACAACTGACTGAGACCCATCTTTACAATTTTGGCGACGGAGGATTGGGCAACTCTGTGTGGACCCACTGAGGAAGAAGGAAAGGAATACAGTACGGTGGAAGGAAGAAAAGGAAAACGATCCAGAGGCAAAAGACGATTCGGATGATGACGTTTTCATTATAAAGGATTTTATCTTGGAAGTGAAGAGTAATGGAAGGAGCAAACCAAAGTGTGAAATTGTGGTGGCAGGAGTGACCGTGACATTGGTGGCTGATTCAGGATCGCCTTATACTATTGTCAATTTGGATATGTGGAAGGAAAAGTTTGAGAAAGAAATTGGCTTGGATTTAATGGAAAGTGACATCAATCCGAGAGGATTCACTGGGAAGAAAATTCCTATTCTTGGGTGTAGGGATGTCATTTTTGTGTTTAAGGGGAGAGTGGCTGAAGGAAGGATGTATGTGGCAGAGTATTGGCCAAGCGTCTTAGGATGGAAAGATCAAGCCAGTTTGAACATAATTCTCAATCCTAATGCTAAAGAGCAGGTTATGGTACTGGAAGAAGATGATGAGTTTAGAAAAAAATAAAAGGAGAGTACAGTGATGCGTTTTCAGATAAAATTGGTGTACTTAAGGGGTTCAAGTTTGGGATAAAGTTGAAAGAAGAGTCAGAAGATGACGATGTAAAAAGTAAGGGTGGCAGCAAACCAAGATGGGAAATGGATGTTGCAGGAGTAAGGGTGATGTTGGTGGCAGATTCGGGGTCACCTTACACTATGGTGAATATGGATATGTGGAAAGGGAAATTTGAGAGGAAAATTGGTGGGAAGTTAATGAGGAGCGACATTGATCAAAGGAGTTATACGGGTGAGGGAATTTCTGTTGTGGGGTATAGAGATGTGAGATTTGAGTTTAAGGGAAGTGTGGTGAAAGGGAGGATGTATGTTACAGAGCAAGGTCCTTGTATTTTAGGTTGGAAGGATCTAGCAAGTTTTGATATGATATTAAATCCAAACACAAGAGTACAGGTTTGGGTTTTGGATGTTGATGTAAGTGATGAGATGAGGATTGAGATTCAAGTGAGCTTAGTGATGTAAGTGATGAGATGAGGAATGAGGTTACGTGTGAGTTTAGTGATGTTTTTCCGGGAAAGTTTGGTGCACTGGAAGAATTTAGACACGAAATTGAGTTGGAGGAAAATGCTGTGGCAGTGAATTTTAAAGTGAGAGATGTTCTGTTTGCAGTAAGGAGTGAGTTGGAGGTAGAGTTAAGGAGAACAGAAATGTGTGGTATGATTGAAAGGATAGAGTCTTTAATGTGTATGTCTCGGATTGTTGTGACAAGGACACCCTTCTTGGATTTGAGTGAGTATTACTCCAAGGTTGTCAGGAACTCTTCGGAGGAGTCAGGTGATGTAAGACAACTATTGATACAGAGAAGTAAATTTGAGGAAAGTGACAAGTGTTGGGAGAGTTTTGGTGTTCTTAAAAAGGAGGTGTGCAGTGCTATGTCATTCAAGGGGTTTGATCTGGATTTAAGAAGTATTTTAATGGTGGATGCCAGCGGAAAAGGTGAAGTTTTGACTCAAGAAGAGGGGAATGGAAAGGAGATCGTAATTGGTTTAGCTTATTTTTCTAGGGAGTAGGTGTGTTATCTAGGCCGTGTGAAGTTGTGGAATGTTACTAGAGTTCTGCCAGACTTTGTGATGGTTGTGTTGGCATATAAGTCGGTTGTGTTTGGCATCTAAGTAGTATAGCAAAGTGTAGGAATTTGTAGGAAGTAGAAGAAGGGGAGGATGTTGGTAGAGGTGATTGTGGAGTTTTGTCTGGTCAACAGGATGTTGTTTTCAATATGTTTAATTATCTGGAGGTTTTATGCTGAAATAATTTGGGCGGGAAATGTGGATGAGTTCTGAGAAAAATGGAAATGTATTAATATGTTATGCAAATGGGAATGTTGTTTATATATGTTTATTTTATGAAAAATGGAAATGTTTTATTATGTTATGCAAATGGGAATGTTGTTTTTATATGTTTTTTTTGTTTTGTTGTTTTTCTTTTATTTTCCTTAAGGGGGAAGATGTGTGATGTCGGAGTATTCTGTGTTGGAATACTGGGGACATCACTGGGAATCTGGAGTGTTGAGGGTGGAATGTACGGGGAGGCTAGGGAGACGATTGAGGAGTCGGGGATTTGAAGGAGTTGATGTTGATGTCCCCTGACTGCAGAGTTGCCAATAAAGTACTTAAAGATGACAACTGACTGAGACCCATCTTTACATGTTTCTTCTTGGGTTGGGGTCGGATGTGGACCAACTGATCGCGTAGGTTCACTGTTCATTTAAATGCAAAACGCGGTTGTTGAATCTCCAAAGTGCCTGTGTTAAGAATTCTCCAGTTATATGTGATGGTCCCTTTGATCTGGTTAGATAAAGGTGTGAAAGTAGTGACACAGGTTATGGCTTTGTTCGTTGGATGTGATCTGGTTTTCCAGTGAGCCCTGTCGAAGATTGTTCCTTTTGCTTTTTTTGCCTTGTGGATAACTTCCACGGGATAGTCTCTTTCCTGTAGGTTTTTGCTGAGGCATTCGGCTTGTTCGTCGTAGCCTTTCACTTCGCTGCAGTTTCTCCTTATCCTGAAAAATTGGCCGTAGGGTATATTTTCCTGGAGTGCATTAGGATGGTAGCTTTTGAATCTCAGCAAGCTGTTGCGGTCCGTCGGTTTAAAAAAAGTTTTGGTGTAGAGCTGGCCATCATCAAGGGTGATTAGTAGGTCCAGGAAAGGGATTTATTTTCCTGAGGTTGTCATCATGAAGTGTAAGTGGGGATTGAGACGATTGATCCATTCATGGATTCTGGCGCAGATCTTTTCTGGGCCGTTCCGTAGGATAAGATTCTCATGCAAGGAGCTCTCATCCGTGAAGATGGGGGCAGATTAAAAATGTGACATGTACAGACCTGCTAGATTGGGCGCGAAGGTGCTACCCATTGAGGTATCCTGTACCTGGTGGTAGGTCATGGTCCTGTACTATGTACCATGAACACCCGTTTTACGACCGAAGAGAGGGTAGTATCATGTAATCTCTTGGCTCCATCTCCGTTTACCGAGGTCCACATGGGGCGAGTGCCGGTTCCAAACCCTTCGAATTAACCTTCGCACATAGGGCTGTCTGCAACTACCAACTAAGACGCAGGCTCTGATTTTAAAGCTATGTTTTCATATATGTTTCCTGCCTTTTTTCATTTCTTCCTCTCCCTATCTCTAGGTCTAGCTGGGGAGCAGATCAACTATCTGTTCACAGCAACGCTTTAAATTTGTACAGCACTGTGTGTTCCTCTAGCATAGGGGGCGAGTATAAACCCCCTACACTTGCACTCATTCACTACACTTATTTATTTGTTTTAACTGGTCTTGATGAAGTGCACTGGATCATTATTACCACACAAGCGCGAAACATGTCAACCCGACCACTTTTTCTGTTACCTAGGGTATATTACTACCCTCTGTTGTAACACATAACCTCTGGTTTTTTATTATGACAAGGGAACCGATATACTACTATCAAAATTGCTTTTCCTTGGTATCCCTTAGCCGTTTTTAACTCACTTCCCACCTACACTCTCAGTAAAAAAGAGGACCCTCTCCACATACCCGCACTCATCTAAAAGATGTTCGCTTAAAAGATCTCCGCTAAAGCGACCCTTCTGGGGACCAATAGGACATTTCAGCACCGGTCCAACGGGAAGCAAGCACCCAATGATGACGCATGACATCCTTTGGGGTGTGTGAGGGCAACAAGAGACAATAAGTGTCCTTCCCCTCCACCTATCCCACACATAGAGGGTCCAAGACCTAGTCCAGTCTTTCTTCCCCTATAGGATTTTTTGTCCTACCCTCTCTCTTTTGACTGTGAGCATGACTACACAGCACACACACCGATGGAACAGTGACCCCCCTTTTTTGGGTTATAGCATTAGAAGCTGGAGCACGGGCACTGGACAAAAATTAGCTCCTGGTCTCCCCCTCTCTTTTTGTTTGACTTAGCCTATGTATGCCTCACATAACTTATTTCCCCTCAAAGAATCTTGAACTACTTGACTTGCACTACCACTGAGATGCATGTGCTGGAAGGGGTAGTGCTTGGAACATTTACTCAGGGTCCATAGTTGGTCAGCCCCTGGGACAGCAGGATAAAAAGGTTAAATTCCACACATTTGTGCCCAGGACCCCTGCTTGCACTGTGGTTCCGAAAATGGCTTAATGCTATATGTCAATGTGCCCCAAAAAGCATGAAGTCTAGGAAAGTCAACTAGGATAGCTAAAGGCAAGGGAAAATTCAGGGCTTTAAGAAAACGGATTACATCTCCATGAAGTTGCCTCTGGTTGGTGCATGCAATCGATGACATGGTACCACCCAAAGTTGATCCAAGTAGCAAAACAGATGTGTTGGAACTGTCTATAAATAGCAGCCACAGTCCATGCAGGTAAGAGCGGTGAGGCCGTGTGTGTTGGGGATTCTGACAGGCGACCATGAGGGAAAATGATGTATTTATTTATTTTTCCCTTGTCGTCATCTGTCGAAATCTCCCCCAACCCGGCCCCACCATCCCACCGCTCTTAAATGCACCAGCCGCGACTGAAAAGCAGAAGATGTTGAAATTATTCATGGTACAAAAAAATGACTGTCATGTGGTTGCCAACCATTGAGAACCCAGAGGTTGTTGTCAACACTAACCACTTGGTCAGAAGATTGCTGTATCAGTGATTCTGCATTACATGATTTACATTAGAACTGGATTAGTGACTCATTAGTTGACTCCCAGCCAGCACCCTCCAATTGCCAGGGGTCCTTCATCAGAATTTTGGTTTTGGTCAAAGCTACTTGAGTATCCAAATCTAGAAGCAGTTGACAATCTCTTCCTATTTATGTGAAAGTACAGTAATGTTACCAAATTCAAACAGATGGGTGTTAACAGTATAGTAAGCTGTATACTGTGGTCCCATAGGTAGAGGTTACTTCTCCAGCTTATTTTCCAAATCTCCAGCTGCAAGGCCAGAGTGGAGGATTCCAGGTGAGTTTTATCATCTAGGCTCCTTTATGTCTTCTTGACCTATTTCTGAAGGATCTCTGCAGTTTTACCAGCTCTATATTTTCATACATCTTTAAAGATTTTAGGTTGTAGGAAGAGACTAATTTAATGTCCTAGAAGGGTTTCTTCCAAGCAACCCAAAGATGCATAAACAGTGAACAGTTATGCTTATCACAATAGTGCGTTAGTTAACACAGTATAAGCAATTCTTTATTTTTCTAATTAATTAAAAACATTACACTAAAAATACACGATTCATAAACAAAACAATTTCTTATGCTCTTTAAAGATATTGAGGTAGTGTTAACATACCTTTATAACCATTGAAAGTAAATAAAATATCATAGAAAATATTTAATTCATAACCTGATAAAACATTACATTTTATTATTAATCACCATACATATTAATAAAACCATTCATACAAATATTCATTGAATCCTCTCTCCGTTATTTAAACAGCTCCTTAAAAGAAGCTATGCATAAGGTAACACAAATTCAATCCAATTAAAATCTTAAATGTTAAATATATAAAGTGCATCCGTGCTTCTTAAGATTTCCTTATACCATAGATACTATATCATCAGCGAAAGATAGACATAGTTGTAATTTATCCAGTTACATTACCAATATAGGAAAAAAAATACTGTTAGTATCATAGCCACTTTCTATTCTTATTGCATGACCAAAACATTGTCATGAGCCAGTTTTTTCTCAGCTATGAGGATAATGTTAACAAAGTAAAGTGTTAAATTGATAATATGCCCTTGAAGGCACAGTAGTATTGCTTGGTGACATGTTCTCACCCCTTGTTCCTTGAATATTGGTTTTAAAAGTGTTAATCTTTCTTGACGCAATTTGTGGCAAAAACATACAATGTGCAGTAATGTTTCATAAGTATAACCACATAATCTACATTTTTGTGATTGCCAAACTTGTACCCATCTAGGTGTCCCATCTTTTGTTGTACAGTGGCCAAACCGAAGCTTAAGCAATATATCCCTTACCGCCGGTTTCAAAAAAGAAGTTAGATAGGATTGAGGTTCAATTTTATTATACAAATGGATAACCAACCAGGCATGCTTTGTTTGCAGTGTCCTTATCTAATATGAATGGTACAAATTTAGTTGATCAATTTAAAATCTGTTTTAAAATGGTCATATTTCTAATCATATCGTCAAAAGGTGGGAGCTTAAAAATATTCAAACTTTACATTAAATATAACCTCCATGGGCTGGTATACTCTTTCTTATTCATTTCTTGCCAGCTCATATATGCAAGGGACTCAGGGTCCAATAAATAGAGTGAAAATACACATTTTAAAAGTGAAGCTTGCCTTACCAATGTTTGGTTCAACAAACCAAACTCCAATCTAACTGTAGCATGTCCAAAATGTTTTGAGATCCTAAAAATGGACTTAAAAACATTTATTTGTAATTTATCCAAGAGTTAGCTTTCTTTGCCTCGGAATATTATTGGCCCATATGTAAGCGCAGGGAGGCGTTTCGTCTTCATTACTTCTAATAAGTGCTTGTAACTTGGGCATTAAAGTTTATCTCGCAATGATCTAAAGGCAAAAGACAAGGAAGTTGCTTTGGCCTTTAAGTTATCAAAATGTCGTTTAAAAGTCATCCTATCATCAAGCGTAACTCCTATATATTTATACGGCTTTATTGTTTCAATAGATAAATCCTTCATTTTCCATAATGTCTTATCTGATTTTGTTGATCCTATTAATCATAATTTTTTTATTGTTTGTATTTATTTGTAAACCATTCACTAATATATATTGATCAAATGACTCTATCAATCTTTTCAACCTTATTTGTGTGTGACTTAGTAGAATGGTATCATCTGCATATTGCAAATATTTTATACTTTGGCCTCCAAGGATTGGTGAGTGTACATTGACAATATGTAAATGATGTGATAGGTCGACCATAAAAAGATTAAAAAGACATGGGGCAAGTATGCAGCCCTGTTTTAGTGGTACGGCTTCCATTCCCTACTTTAACCTGCACCCACATATTTGTATACAACAGTACAATCATATCCAAAAGATTTGATCACAATAGTGGTTTTCCAGGGATGCAACTATCTTCCATACGTAACCCATTGCTATGCCAGGGGTCAGGGTGTTGAAGTACATCATGTTTCACTTGCCGAGACATTTGTTCAAAAGGGAGTGACCTTTTGCTTCCCCTTGATGGACTCAGGTAGCTCACTTATTAAGTACCTGGCTTATTAAACTTAATTTGTAATCAACTATATATACCTGTACTCTGCTTTTTTCTTTCTCTGCTCTTTTTCTTTATGTTGGTTACTTAACTGAGCTCTCTACTTCTTCTAATTAAGCACTTAATGCTTGGTCTGTAATGAAAATACGAGCAGAGGGTGACTATAAGACATCATTGTCTCCTATTCTGAGCTGTCTACACAAATACAAAATTGACTAGAACAGTGATTTATCATCCATTTACACCTTCTACTATCTCTCTTTGTAGCCAAAGTGGATAGTATATTAACCCCTTGCATGCTTGTGACAGAACCGTTCCGTCACAAGCCATGGGTGAGCTGTGCTTGTGACGGAACGGTTCCGTCATAGCCCGCTCGCCGCGCCTGCGCGGCGCGAATTCCGCGCCTGCGCTGACGATTTAATGGGCGTGCGGGTTCGTGACGGAACCGTTCCGTCACAAGCACAGCCCACCCATGAGCCGTGACGGAGCGGTTCCGTCACAAACACGGAACCGGCGCGCGGCCGCCCCACCCCCTTGGCGCTGCGGTGGAATAGCCGCCGCAGCGAAGGGGTTAAACTGCGTAATTTGTCCATTTATGTCTGCAAATTTCTATGTTTTTATATTAGTCTTTCAGATGTGCACTTAATTGAAACCTAAGCAGCAGCAGGGCTTCCATTTGTACAGTAAGTGCAGTGGTACCAAGGACACGAGGAGAACACTAAACCTTGATTATTACAATATTTCACAGTTCAAACCGCTGCTAGGGGTTATTCCTACCTTGCACTAGGGCCCATGACATACTGGCTACATCACTGAACATCAGCTTGTGCAATGGTACACAAAAGCAATTTTCTCATTGTAAAAGTGGGTCAGTGTTTGTTTCATCTTAGCAAAAACTGAGACTATAAATAATAACGTTGCTTTGCTTATCTTGCACCAATTGCTTGACAGTGAATGAATGTTTTGAGGCAGGGAGATCACGATGCCAGAACAGAAAGTAAAACTTGGATGGTACCTGTAGAGGAGTTGAATTCTATAGGGGATAGCTCACAAAAGAACTGTCTCTGTCTTTGGGGACCTGGTGCCTTCATTAGAATTAATAACATGGACTACTCCTGGAACATTCAACAAAATGGAGCTTATCTGTGCTGCAGTGATGGAGACGCACTGTGCTGATGTGACTCAGCTGCTATGCTGTCTATGACCTTCAAGGTGTCCCAGAGTCTTGGGAATGCAGTAGAGTGTTCTCATTTCTCAACCGCAGTCCCTAGCCTGCATCAGAGACACAAATATTGCTGGGGGGAAAATCCGGCCTTTCCTCAAAACGTGAATCTGACAAACACTGAAATAGCACTTTTATACTTCTTAATGTGTTGTAGTAATATGTAGTTGCTGATTTACAAATAAAATAAATAAAGCTCTGCAAAAGTTGTTCCCTCGTTGTTAAGAGGAACAATGAAAACTTGTTTAATTAAAATAATGAATATGGGCCTTTCAGTCCAAAATGTGTATTCCTTATTGACTGCACGTTTGTGGTATCTTTAATTTAATCTTGGGGTCGTTAGTAGTTAATAACGCATCTGAATGAGCAGGATTATCTAAATCTTGATCTTCAGGTGCAATCAGTAAAAAGCCTCACCACTTGTGTATGGAACTTTGGGGCGTATTATCAAGGGGGTTTATCTCCGCTTTTTTGGCTTTAAAAGCCAAGAAAGCGGAGATAAAATTATCTCCCTATTACCTAGCTGTCGCTAACACCAGTTAGCGACAGCTAGTAGGAGGTAGCGACCATCTTGGGCCCCACTTTGCATGTCAGTGATATTTATCACTAATGACATGCAAAGTGGGCGTGCCAAGATGTTAGAGACTGAAAACAGTCGCTAACATCGCTATCTCCTATTACCAACTTTTGGAGATATTCGCGCTAAGCGCGAATATCTCCAAAAGCTAACACCTGCCCTGAGCAGTTCTTAGCCATGTTATCCAATGGGAGGTGGATAACATGGCTAAGAGCATTAGCTCAGTAATGCATGAATATCGCGGACTTTTCAGCGATATTCATGCATTGCGACGATTTTTATCGCATTTGCGATAAACCTTGGTAATACCAAGGTTTATTTGCGGTAAAAATCGCCGCATCTCAGCGTTAACTTTTTGTCTCTAACCAAGCAATAACGATAATTATCGCTATTGCTTGGTAATATGCCCCTTTGTTCGTTGACAAGGAGAAGTAGAAAGGAGCTATCGTCTATATTAAACACATAGCTATACATTAAAGACTTTTAGTGCATTCAACACAGAGAAATTTTGTTTGAGGTAAAGGGATTTCTTTTCAATTCCTTTAATATTTCATTATTTATTCAATGAGTATGAATCTTGTAAGTATCAGCATTTAAAGTTAATATAATCCAATAATCAATATTTCAATCTAAGACAAAATGCAATGACGGTTAAAATTACAGTTACTATTGTAATAATATAACAAGTGTGTTATATAAAAGAAGCTGCCTACTCTAAATTTGGAATGAAATAGAATAAGGTGTCAGATCAGATAACCAATAAAGAGTACTGATGAGTGAATCAATTTAGGATCACAAGCCTTTGCATATCAAGTTGGAAAGTATTCACAGCCATAAATCAGCAGACATCAAGGGCCTTATTTATGAAGGACTTGCGCCGCCGGTGCGTCACTTTTTCCCATGTTAAAAGTGACGCACCGGCGGCGCAAGTCCTTCATAAATAAGGCCCCAAAGGTATAGGTTAAGCATACCTCCCAAGTAGAGAAGTATATGGAAACTTAGAGATGAGCCCCCGGCAAGTTCACGTAAGACAAGCTCTGATGAAACAGCCACCTCTGAGTAAACAGCTCAGAAGAAAAAAAATCCCTCTCCTACTCTAGGAACATGCAGTATTACAAACACACAAACTTATAGATGGGAAAATTGTTTCTTTCGTCTTCTGCATCATCCAATAGGACTTTGACGAACTTATGGGAGTAGGTGAACTCCTCAGCTTCTCACTTCTGTAGAATGGTCTATAGACATCAGTCATTGAAAATATACGTCATCCATATTCTGAGGTCGAGACAGTTCTTCTCATGAGTCATCATTCCTGTTGTCTCCTCTCCTCTCGGTGAGAACCTCACAAACAGTTGTCTAATACAAAACAAATGCCTATTGACAAACTGACAGAAGGCTTCTGGAAAATACAACATCTGTAGCAACGGAGAAAACATTGTGTGGAAAACAGCAACTCAATGTAGAAAACAGGCCTTCCAATGGTAATGTGAAACTTCCATTAATATGGTATCAGAAGTTAAGCTAAGTTAAATCAGCACTTATTTACTTTATTTGTAGGCTTGTAACACCTGAGTATGATTACATACTGCAACATTTGCATTTGGTATATTTGCTATTTAAACATAGACTTTTACATATTTGTTATAAAAGAGTTTTTGTTTGCAAATGAAATTGGCTCCTGCACTTCTCAGAGTATGCCATTGGTCCCTGTATGAGATCTGTCATGCAAGGTAAACATCACAAAGGCAAGATGTAGCTCGTGAGTGTACCTCATAGCTTGTTTGAAATGATGAAATGACAGTGGATACTGAATCATTAGTGGACAGACCATGCTAGCCAGAAGATCACAGACACGCAATCTACCTTGCAAAGAGCATGATGGCGTGAATGTCTTTCCCGTGGCATGTACATGGTAGAGTTTAGTGGAAATGGAAAACTGCTGTATCTTTGCAATTCTACACACAACCAAACTCAATGCTTCCCCAACTCATTTAAAATTGGTATAGTCACTGATTGTCTGCCAGTGGAGCTGGAGGTTTGTCAAAATAGTGACCTATCCACCTCAGTATCAATAATTTCCAATTATTGGGAGGTCTACTCTGTTTAGGGTGGTCTTCTGGATGCATATTCTTCTGCCTGGTTACATCATGTGAGCAATGGCAAATCCTGGCAAGAAAAACAAACAATGGCTCCCACATGCAGGGAAAAAACTGCCTGTGTGTCACGGCCATTTTCACTATGTCTTTCAGAAAGAAACCCCACTGTCTTTTCCCACTCTTGTGTGTTGCTATGGAAGTGTGGAGGGCTGCATGTTGCAAGAATCACAGAAGCACATCACCATATCCAGGCCAACTACAATTTCTTTGTGTAGCAGCTAGACTGAGTAAATGATGAGCACCACGGAAAGGGCAGCAAGTGACACATGATATTTTTAGTGCATATTATAATGTTTGCTCTGTTATTAATTTCTACTTCCACATAGAAACCGCAGGCATGTAAAGAAAATACTGCAATGTATATGTTTTCATCATTATTTTGCTAAACATTGCCTACTGGTATTTTGAGGAGTACTGAGATTTTTATTCAATAGCCTATTTTGAAGAAACCATCAGCAGACCCACGAGAACTCTGCAATTATCGTCCGATTTCTCTATTACCTCTACTGTGCAAGGTGCTGGAAAGCATAATTAATAAACAACTAAGTCAATATCTGGAGCTAAATGAAAAACTTGACCCATCACAATACGGTTTCCGACAGGGTTATAGTACTGAGACTGCTATTTTAGCAGTTACGGATTCGCTTAGGCAAGAAATAGATGAAGGGGGATCGTGCAATATTGATATTATTAGATCTCGCTGCGGCATTTGATACCATCTCGCACGAAGTGCTAGCGCAGAGACTAGACACCTGTGGTATCCAGGGAACAGCCTTGAAAAGGTTGCAACATTTTATGTCTGGTAGAACACAAACAATTATGCTAGGACCTTACCGGTCAGATTCAATCAGCTTAGACAGAGGAGTACCTAAGGGTTCCTGCCTAAGCCCGACCCTCTTTAATATTTATATAGCTCCATTAACAAGGATAGTGGAACAGTTAGGTTTCGAGATCATCTCATATGCTGATGATACTCAATTATGTTCTCAGTTGGTCCGGATATAGTAGCAGAGAAAGCATGGTTTGCTAGAGGAATGCTTGAGATCTCCAGCTGGATTACGCAGAATTGTCTCCAGCTGAATCCCGGCAAAACCGAGGTAATGCTAATGGGAAAAGCCACAGCTAGTTGGTCCCAATGGGAAGTAGCTTCTGTCCCAACACAATGTGTTAAAAATGTAGGGCTAAAACTAGACCAGTCTCTATCTATGAAAGATCACATTGCCGCCACGACTAGCTCCTACTATTATAGCCTGCGTCTGCTTTGCAAAATCCTCCCCTCCACAATCCATCGCAGAACCCTGGTCCAGGCTATGGTTATCAGCCGCCTAGACTATGGCAATGCCTTGTTGGCAGGGGTAGGAGAGACCCTGCTAAGCAAACTGCAGGTGATTCAGAATACTGCGGCTAGGATGGTACTAAATCGCCCAGTGGGCTCTCCTTCGGCTCCCTAACTGCAAGAGCTCCAAAGGCTATCAGTGAGAAAGAGATCGTTTTTTAAGATCTGTTGTCTCACATATAATGCGCTTAATGGGAGAGGTCCTCAATACCTTCAAAAGAGACTTGTCAAACATATACCAAACAGAAACCTTAGGCCCGGGGCTCTAGTCTTTTAAAAGTTCCGCGTATAAGGTTGAGTCGCACTGGGGGAAAATCTTTCTCATATCTAGCTCCAAGATATTGGAATGAGCTACCTGATCCCCTTCGTAAAATCTCTATTTATAGCACATTTAGGAAACATCTAAAGGCCTTCCTATTCTAAACTCACTCTTGGCTTCTAGTCTCAGGCAAAAATTTCTAGTCAAGCGCCGAGATGCCCCCGGGTGAGTCTTGCCCTATAGAAATAAGTGTAAAATTACATAACACAATAGTGTTAGTATGTTCTGTTGATTAAACCTGTGATGTAATTGTCTTTGTTATTACTGCTGATATTGTTGCTAGTATTAAAATAATGTACTACTATTACTAATACTAATAATAATAATTATAATGATAATAACAGTACTATTTATATTATCATTATTAATTATATTATGATTAGTAGCAGAGGTAGTAATAGTGAAAGCAGTACTGGTAGTAGTAGTAGTATTATTATTTGTAATATTTTTATTATTCAGATAGTTGTTTTGTTGTTGCTATTTTTGCTGTTATTGATATTCTTTTTCTTGTTATTATATTTATTGTTACTACTGCTAGAACAACTATCATACCATTCCTCAATTGTGAACTCAGTTTTAGTCACAATGAGCTCCAAGCATTTCCATGAAGTAGTAGAAGCAATCTTCATGAAATCACACAGATAGCAAATCAGCTCTGTTCCATGTATACTATTCACTTCCCAGTTACGAACAAAAGCCAATTTATCAGCATGCATATGGCTTGTGAATGGAGTATTTTTTTTATAAAAAACATGTCAGTCATATTTTAACCCCTTCCGTGCTGGGCTGTTTCCCCCGCTGTGCTGGGGGGGCGGGTACAGAGCCCCGGTGCTCATGACGAGGTCAGCTCGTCATGAGCTACGGCGCTCCGGTGCTCATGATGAGCTGAGCTCGTCATGGCCACACCCGTTCCAATGGAACGTTCAGAACACCAGGGGAATCAGCCCAGCATGCGAGCGTTCGAAGGAATGGGCGAGGTCATGACGAGCTCAGCTCGTCATGAGCACCGGAGCGCCGGAGCTCATGACGAGCTGACCTCGTCATGAGCACCCAAGGGGTTAACCATAATAAGCTGATACTATTTACTTGCATTTCCCCTGGCCCTGTATGCGGAGCACTTCACACCACAAGAATACTGTTTTTTTTGCGACATACAACCTGCTTGTGTTATGACTTACCATTATAGGGGATGCTAAATAAAAGATTTTGCCTTGTGTAAATTTGGCAGGATCTGAGGATATTTCCATATGGAGGTGTTAATTGCAACTGTGGAATCCCTGTCAGATGTTTGGTATATTGATGCATCAAGGGAAAATGAAGTGTATGTCCCAGGATGCTAACTCGTCAAAATGTGGTACACCCACAATGTCGTAATTTTGCAGATGTTTAGCAACTTTTGTAACTCTTTTTCCTCATATCCTTTCAGTGCTAAAATTAAAATTGTGTACATTTATAGCACTAAAAGTACCCAGAGACCTCCACTGGCGATGTGCATTCAGAAAACATTACTTAAGTTACAACTGTTGATCACTGTGCAGATGCATCCAAGTACCCTTAAAGTTATGAAATGAATTAAAAAGAGAATTCAGGGGCATATTACCACCAAGTAGCGATATGTATCGCTATATAGGCTTAGAGTAGATTTATTTATCGCTGCCTATCGCTGGATATGTTAGCGGAGAAAACATGCTATTAGCAACGTTTTTCTCCAGTGTGCTAAAATGTCCAGCGATAGCGGCTAAATGCGTGAATATCGCTGATAATACAGCGATATTCACGCATTAGCCACAAAATGCTCTTAGCCATGTAATCCACCACCCATTGGATAACATGGCTAAGAACTGGTCTGGGCAGGTGTTAGTATTTGGAGATATTCGCGCTTAGCGCAAATATTTCCAACGCTACACCTACCTTGCTAATAGGCGATAGCAACGTTACCGACTGCTTTCAGTCGCTACCTGGTTGGGTACGCCCACTTTGCATGTCATTAGTGATGAACATCGCTGACTTGCAAAGCGGGACCCAAACCGCTCGCTATTCCCTAAAAGCTGTTGCTAACATCAGTTAGCGACAGCTTGCTAATCGGGCGATAGAATTATCGCCGCTTAGTGGCCGAAAACGGCCGCTAAATCGGCGATAATTGCCTATTGCTCCCCTTGGTAATGTGCCCCTCAATTTTTATTTCAATTTGCACTTTTAAAAATGTGTTAAAGGCTGTTTACTGGTGAACAGCCATGTGGAGTCACTGACAGGGAGTTATTTCACTGCATTCCTGCCACAGGAGCCAACACGTGTAATACCAATGTCAATTCAAAATTCAAATTATATTTATTTCAGACTAAACACATCCTTAAAATCATCATCAAGAATAGAAAGATGAGAAGTACAGTATAGGAATTAGACAAAATCATAAGTTCATGACAAGTAAAATATCTTAGCTTTTGAAGGCATTCAGTAAATTACAACATAAAATCATTAGTGTATAACAGATATGGAGAACCAACCGTTCTCAGCTGAGAAGAGGCCCATCACCGAAATCATATTAAAACCAAGCCTTTCACAAATCCCATATCAGAGGTAGTCAGTAACACTTATCATGATTTGTATAAAGTACAACGTACAATAGTCTTACTCGTGACCACGACAAACTTGTGAATTTTTTTTTACAACTAAATCTGATCAATCATAGGCCACCGAGTTCATAGTATCCTAACTAATGAAATTCTAATTTTGAGCACAATTTACTCTTCAAAATCACAAATTTATAAACGTATTCAGGATATTGAAACAACTGGCATGGCGTTACAGGCCTGATCCATCAGCCTTCTTGCCAGAAGGAAGAAGTACAAGGTCTGAGGATTTTTAATGAAACTGGATCGTGAAGGGTATAGTCAAGATAGCAATGGAACTTATTACCGTAGGTGGACAGTGCTTATTCCTAATGTTTTCTCATAGACCTCAATACTGATTGTTCTATAGAGGGCTCTTAATAACGTGATGGGACGGTTGTGATTATGTGAGCCATAGTTTAAGATTACTGTATAATTAGTGAAAAGAATAAACACAGAGGCCCAAAGGTTTTCTAAGGACTTTGCCATCAAAGTCAAAGTAAAAGTCAAAGAAAGCTTTATTCGATTGCCATATAAAACAATCATAAAAGCACATTAAAAAAGAGAACAATTATTTCATCAATTAAAATATCACATGAGTAAAAAGTGTCATACATAAATAACAACAAAGTTTATACATAATGAAATGGATCATATTTCAAATTACAAATAAAAAGAGATTAAATAGACATTCATTTCTTTTGACTCAAGACTCGCTTTAAAAAAGTTTAAATCCAGAAAACATTGTGCAAATTGCTCAGAAGTTGTAGTACAAGAAATGCCGGTCGGCATTGCCGAATCCCCAGTGATTTCAAGATCAGTAGTAAACAAACGTTCCAAGCATCAAGATAAAATTTACACAAAAGTGTAACGTGCTGTGCTGATTGGTTGTCACAAGTACACGTATCAAGATCTTGTGCCCAATCATTCATATGAGGCTAGTAACAAGTCTGTGAAAACCCCCCTGCCTAAATCTAGTCAATAAACACCTGGTACAAAAGTTAAATAGGGTTGGATGTTAAAAGTAGTTTAAATCATTTGATTGTACATAACAGTTGCCTTTGTAATCTCTGAAGATATTCTAATCATATCCAAATGCCTCAGAGCCTCCTTTTTTAGTTTCTTCCTCGTATGTCAATACTTTTTAGATTGATAAAATATTCTAAGTGGCCTAAATCTTGTATGAAATTCCTGGCATATCTCAGCCATGGAATCTTTACGGCCCCTTCTAATTTTATAGTGTCTATCAGTATATCTTGATTTAACCTTGTTTCTTCTCTAGTCCAGAGCCTGTGCCGTAGAAAAACTGGTTCTAGTTTTATTAGATCAGATATAAAGAGAAGATCCAACTCTGCGTGGCAAATAGTTGATGAAGAACTATTTGTGACAGATAAAATATATCTTAGAAAGGAATTTTCTGACATTTGGATTGGAAGCATGTCAGCAAATCCCCAAACCCCTACCCCAAACACCGCAGAGGAGACAAACTTTGCTTTATAAGTCTTGATCAACTCGACTGATGGTCTTCCAACTAGTGTTTAGCAAAGTTAGTCAGTGCATTTACTGATCTTATTAACCCTAGTTTTTTTGCTGAGATGGCTTGTGCCCAGGTATCTTTTTGGTCAAAGAGAATTCCGAGATACAGAAATCTCTTAGCGACCCTGATCTTCGGTCCTGCCACAAACATATCCTTAGGCTTTTTGATACTGTGGCCACACCGCATTATGAAAGTCTTTGAAGTATTCACTCTTAGCCCAAGGTCTTCAATAAAACTAGAGAAAGCATCTAAAGTCCTCTGAAGGCCTACTAGTGTACGGGACATCAATACAGCATCATCTGCGTATAAAAGTGCTGGTATTGGACGTCCGCCTACTTGTTACTACCCATCACATCGAGATTAGCCTCACCATTATATAGTTAGGAGAAGTGTTTAATCCATTGTTCTTCAGTAATGGCCATGTCAATGGACGGTCCTCCTTCATTAGTCAAGTAAGGCGCTTTCACCGGCTTCCAAAATGCCCCACCATCTTTCTGTAAGGATGCTTTATGTAAGGTCTCCCAAGCCTCATTCTTCAAAATAGTTTTTCTATTTCTACTACCTCACTTATAGTCTATTCTAGCCAGTCTTACTCTATCGAGATTTCACGAGGTCTTGTGTAGAGCATCTTTTAGCCTAGAGTATGCTGAGGTACACCCTGAGTCAAACCAGCCCCGTAATGGGGCCTTATTGTGTTTCTGCCTTGACAAAGACTCTCTTACCCTATCAGTTATCATTTTAAAAGAGTGTCTGGGGAACCTGGTTCACTCAGACATATATCAAAGTCGGAATTGCATTTGGCGACCACAGCCTTGGTAATTGCGTCTTGATCTACCATCGACCAGCGCAAAGAGTATCCATTTATTCTCCCAATGTCTATAGTCTCTAACAACTGGTTCTCTTTAACTCGGGTAAAATGTTCGCTCGGTATTAATCGAGCGGAGAGACAAAGGGGAAAACGATCACTCAAGGGAATATTATTAACGGCTAAAGAGTGGACAGTATACACGTAGCTATTCGATATTAAAATAAAATCAATTGTAGAGTATAAACCTCTGCCATTAAAGGTCCATGGCATGGGGGCAGGGAGTGGGCATAGATCATTCACAAATCCCACATTGAAACTAAAAATTAGTTCGTTAAATAGATATCCCAGTACAGAGTGCTGGAAATGGGTGTTACTTGTCCCTTCATCGTTTAAAAGACCACATGACTTATCACCTACATTGGGGAACAGTGGGCAATTAAAATCCCCTGCCAACATTAACATAGCGTTTTTGGACTTATTATTACAAACACATTTGAAATCTCTGGTTAGTTTTTTGACTGTGGCGGCTACTTTTTCTGGGGTAATGTTATCGTAAAAATTAGCCATAGCTATACAATGTTTCCCACCTACATGAATAACAATCATTTGATAATAAGCTTCATTTATAGGCATTGTTATCTTTTTTACGTTTAACCTACTTGATACATATGTACATATGTATGATAAGTCCTAAACCCATTCAAGTGGTGCACTTCCTTGGGCCATGTTTCCTGGAAGCATATTATCTCAAATTTTAATAAGAAATCCCACCATGTGGAGTCATTCAGCTTGGAGTGTATACCAGAGATGTTCCATGTTACAGTGTGTTTGATTGGTAATAGGTGCATCATTTATAGTGGCTACATTAATTGAGGCTGCATTCCTGCTTGGCACCCCCTCTATAATGTTGCTTGTGAGTCATATGTCTATATGTACTGAGAGTTCAGTTGGAGTGTCCAGATTCAAGTTACTAATGCTTAACTCTGTTTCCTTCAGCTTCCTTGAAACAGGGGTGGACGGGGATTTATCCCTCTCTATGTGGTCGAAACCAAAATTAACATACTGTAGAGGTACGGCCAGCAAACCCCGTGGACAGTCAGTCTATTGCTTCGAGTGGGTTAAAAATATCAAATCGGTTACTCACTAGGACCAGGTATCTTGGTAGCCTGTTCCCTAAATGATTCACCTCCTCGGGTGAGTACCAGCGAGGTCTAGGGGGTTTGTTAAAAAAACCTAGTGGTAGTATATTTATATCCTGAGCATTGACAAACTGCTTGCCTCCCTTCTCAAGGAGTGTCTGCACTAAAAAAGGTGAACTAAAGGTTAACACTACACAGTTTTTTCTGTATTGCCCACCCACCCTATTCTCCTAGCCATTTAAAATTCTTAGAAAATAATACTATTGATACCAGTCCTTGAACTCAGAAACTGCAAGGACTTGTTCCTTAAGGTGGACCAATGCTCCAAGGCGTTATGTGGGGAGATGGAACGTTTCCCAGGACAACCGTGTTAGGGGTTGTCTCTTGCGACAGGTGTAGGATTCGTGTAGAGTTATAGAAATTACCTTGGGTGGATTTCTGATGCTCTAGAGTATTTGAAACAGTACCACCATCCCTAAATGTAGTGTTCTTTATAGAACCCGATCGGCCATCTGATCCGGTGATAACTGGAACGTTAAGATCAACTCTACTTTGTGAATGGCCATAAAGGTCTGCTGGGGGTTCTACTTTATGGGGGAGTTGCCCAGTGTGTGCAGAAGGATTAACTATATTGGGAATGGAATTGATGGTAGCAGTTAAACCAGTGGTCAGGTTAAAAGCCTGCCCATTGGTAAAGCTACCCCCATCTTGATCCACCCTCTTATCCATCCCGCTATTGCACATGCTAACCAGACCTGTACTTTGGCCAGAGGCCATGTGAATTGTGGTTTTACTGGTAACAAGTTCCTCTAGTTTTGTTAGTCTAGATTCCACCAGAGTTAATTTTTGCAGTATCGGGTCTAATAATAGTGAGACCAAAGTCTCTAATCTGCCCCAGAAAACTTCCTCAAGTCCACATTCAGGTATCCTCTCCATTACAGTATTTGCAGCAGATGTGGAGGGCGCTTTATCAAGAGCCCTATCATGAATGGTGGATCTGGAATTACTCCCTGTTGGTTTCGGGCCAGATTTAGGCTGTTTCGGAGGCCCTCACCCCTTCCTTTTTCTGGGTTGTGGTTCATTAATTTTTTCAGGGCTCAATATAGCTTTCCGTTCTCTAGTGATTACATTGAGCCCTTCAGGTCCACTTTCCACGTCAGGGGATTTAGGGGAGACTATTTCTGTGTGTGGTGTCAGGCTAATTCCAGGAGAGGACATTGCGTGACTATTTAGAGCGGGTAGCTCAACAGGAGCTAGTCTGGACTGTGAGGTCAAGGGTTCTAAGGACAGTCTGGATTCCGTAAGTTGTGTTTCGTGGATAAGTGCAGACTCAGCCCTCATTGGAAAAGCATCAAGTGTCCTGGCGACGCCCTGTCCTACACCTAGTTTGTGCTTACTCATGATAACAGCACAGGAACAATAGCTGGAAGAAAAGCAAATTTGAAATAATACTCCACAACAAGATTGTAGGTTATCCCAAAAACACAGGACTTAGGAATTTGGCCCAGCCCGGTCTAATTCGGGCTAAGACAGGCGCTGCGGGACCACTGGCCCCCTCTTAAGCATCTCCTGGCACTTATGTCCAGGTATGCGGCGTGCACGCCGCTAGAGCTGCTGGGGGATGTAGTCCCAGGCTCCTGGCCTTCATGACTGTGGCAACGATGGCGGAGACAGCATGTCCCCGCATGCTGTGGCAGAGTGGCAGGTAAGTGGTGGGCTAATATCAGACTGTCTTACAAAGTACTGTTTTGAAGAAGCAGCTCGTGGTTTTATTGTTCACTCAGGTGACCTGTATAACGTTGCAAGACCGCATTCCTTCCTTTAATATTCCTGCCCCATCAGACGAATATCAGGGGGGTGGCCCAGCCGCTGACGGGCCCGCCCTTAGCCCTGGCTTCACCGCCAGAGCCCTGAGTCTCTTTAAAGTGTCTCCTCGCGGTGCCCGGCCGCAAAGCAGGCTGGGAGGTGCAGTTTCCTACCTCCCAGCAATGACGGTGATGGTGATGGTGAGGGGCAAGGACTGCGGGCAAGGGCTGCGGCAATTACAGCAATTATGTCAGTTATGGTGGCAGGCGCACTGGCTCTTTCTGCTCTCTCAGCCCCCCAGGCAAGCACTCAGTGAAAGAACCCCCCCGCCCGCTTTCCACTGCTGCTGCTGCTATGAACCCGGGGCTCCACGGATCGCCATCTTCATGGCTCCTGTTAGACCCCCCTCACACTGGCAGACACCACAGGTTGCAGTCTACGGGAGCGTGGCAATGCTCCAACTGCTCTGACCGCTCTGCCGCCCCTCACCACTTCCTCCGGGGGCCAAGGGTGCCACGGATGCTGTGGCGGGCCGCAGTTCTACTTATCGGGAGCCTTGCAGCAGTCTTGGGAGGCGGCAGCGATGTGGCAGGTAGATGCCGCGTCCTCCTCTGCACTACTACTATGGCTGCCTGGCTAGCGGGAAGCGCGGAAAGCCCAGAAAAGGCAGAAAGCGCAGAAAGCATGGAAAGTGAGAAAGCAGGGAAGCGAGAAACCATGGAACGGCCCAACCTGGAATTACTCGACCTTGCCATCTTTGCTGTCTCATGCTGGGATTGCCGAATTCAAAAGCTACCTCATCTTGATTCCATTTTATGCCTCTTTTTTTGATCACCTACATTTCTTGTCTTTTTATCTCATTGTTGCAGGTTCTTTTTCATCCCTCCTTTCTCCCTCTATCACTCTCCTCCTATTGTTCTCTTCCTCTTTATATCCCATTTTCTGCCTTTTTTCTCTTGCTCTAGGGCAAAATCTGATGATGGAAAATGGTCTGCAACATTGAGTGCCAGTTCACACTGCTGGGAGTTTGCAGCCTGAAGGACCGGGAATTGAGCCAGGCCCTCTGCTTTTGAGTCCTGTCTTAATGGTTTAAGAGTGCCAGATTTACAACTGCCAAGAGCTTTAAAACCTACTTATAGTGCATATACACAAATGACGGAGGCTGGTGTAAGTACAGTTTTTGATTATCTTCCGAAAGTACAGACAATAGCAAATCAATAAAGGAAAAACATGTGCCTTAATGTCCTATGAGGAGTCAAGAGGATACAGATTTGTAGCAAGCAGTTTGAAGCTGGAAGGAACTTAGATTGAAAGTTTCTCAAGAATTAAGATTCACAATTGGATCCCTACATTGGTAGCTCTCTTAGCTGGGCAATATCAAGCCTAAATATAATATAGCTCGCAAAGTCCTAAAAGGCTCAGATAGAGCAAATTGCGCCCACAGGTGCTAAGAACACTGAATAGAGGTAAGTATACAACAGACAAAGAACAATTTGAGCAGTAAGTGACCCCGCCCACACCCCTCCTTGGGTTGTAAAGGGGAAATAGAAACTTGGGATATGGTCAAAGTACTTATTAGCATAAAGCCCTGAAGCCAGAAACAACTGTTTAAAACCACAGAGGGTGACAGTCATTTTGTATTTCCTTTCCAGAGTGAATTAAGAGATTCACTTGGTTCTCAGATGGATAATAGGTGTGACTAAATAAGAGACAGGGGAGGAGAATATGGTCTACAGACTTGGCTGACACACTAATCGGGTGATTTAGACTCTAATATGCGGCCAGCCAACTTGCCTGGTCAGCAGTCACCCTTGCCTTTGATTCCCTTGTGGAGGGTGTCCTGTAAAACTTAGCCGCCCTCCACCAGGCAGGTAGGGATATCTGATCCTTCAGTGGAGCCATTTGTGTGGTAACTTCACAGATTTATTTTAACTTTACTGAGCAGGCACTAGGTTTGGTGCACCAGCTCAGCAAAGGTTTGTGAATTCTAGAAAAAGACTTCCAAAGCCGGAGTTTGTTTCTTAGAACAAAAGCAAATAACCATGAGTTTTCTGCCTGTGCATTGGACCACTGTACATTTTCCATACCTTGGATGACCATCCGTTTCAAGGTTGTCCCAGGTAGGGAAAATGTATGACAGAAGTAAAGATAGGAGGGCGACCATCAATGTAACCTGATGGCATTGTATCGTTCAGGCAGTTATGGCAACAGTTTATACTTAAGGAGCCTGTTGAGTCTTTGCTGACGTAAACACAGTACTTCCATTGACCCAAAATAGAATGGGTGCACTGTGTGTTTGGCAGGTCCAGTGTACTGCTGAATTAAGGTGGTCTAATACCTCTGCCAACTCTATGTTACCACCTGGGACAGAAGAAGTGGATTACCAAGCTGTTGTTATATCATCATGTTTGGTATGGTCAGCATTTACTAAGAGTTTCTGAGAAGATGAGTTTCTCGCAGGATGGGAGAGTCTTGCCTGAGGATGTTCAACAATATGTGTGTTCCCTGTCTGAGCACAGGTGTTCCATGTTATCAGTGATATATGGAAACCATGGGATAGGTGGTGGTGTGCCTTAAATGTTGTTTAGGTGCTATCCATTTCAGATTGGATCTTTAATATCAAATCAGATCAGATAAGGCTTTATTTCGGCTGTAAAATACAGCCATAAAAGCACAATACAAATGTTAAAAACTGCATTATCTGATCTTTAACACCATTTTCCTTGATCCCAGGGGTAACAGTGGCCTAATTGTAATATTATAATATTTGTCCAAGTCAAAAGAAGGATATGTAACTAGCAGACACTTGTTACAAGGGTAGTTCTAAGTGACATTCAGCCAGATTCATGAAGGTGAATTGCGCTCGCAAAGGGCCAGATTCTCAGAATCTGGCCCTTTGCGAGCGCAAGTTTTGCATTTGGGATTCATCATCCCAAATGGAAAACTTGGTAATAGCGAATTCACAAATTTGCGAGGAATTGCATTTAAGGAATCTCTATTTGAGATTCCTTAAATGCAATTCATCATCCATTTTCAAATTGCAAAATCGCAATTTCGGGCCGCTTCAATTTGCATTTAAGGGGTGCTACAGGGTGTCGTCTTGACACCCCTGGCACCATTTAAATCGCTATCTTATTTGTGATTAGCTAATTGCTAATCGCAAATAAGGAATACTCCCCATTCATTCCTATGGGCCTTTTGGCCCATAGGAATGAATGGGGAGTTATTCCTTATTAGCGATTAGCAATTTGCTAATCGCAAATAAGGAATGTGTAGGAATCGCATTTTATTTTGCGATTCCTACATGAATCCCGTTTTGCGAGTCTGTAATAGCGATTTCTTATGAATCGCTATTAAAGACTCGCAAAACGGGTCTTTGATGAATCAGGCTGATAATCACGAGCTAACGGAAGGGTCCGAAGAGATACATTACAATGCAAAACGTATACTGAGTCATGTCAGTTTTCTTTAAAAAAAATGCTTTTTTACTGTAAAAAAAACTACCATTTAACCATTTTAGCACTCATAAAAAACACATACACTTTATCATTTTTAAACAGAATTCAAATCTTTTAGAGATCCCTAATAAACGCAGTTATTTGAATGGCTTTTCTATGTGTTATCAGCTCCTCTGTGCTCCTCCCAGTCCCTGTGGATCTGCAATAATCTGTCATCAGAGTTTTGATTAATTCTAAACAGGACTAAAGTCAATGTCCTAAACTATCGTTTAACTGCCTAAAAACGTATCACTCAATAGCTAGTTCACGGTTGTGCAGTCTGATTAATATCAAGTTTGTAGAAAAGTGACCAAGTGCTTGAGCTTCATCACACTTATTTGCGAGTGCAGTACCGGTTGAATTTGAAAGGTCCTCTGATAGAAATTAACGCACTTCCATGGATGAGTGCTCCAATATTACGAGGATAAAATTTGGTGCCACCAGTGGAGCTGGTTGCAAACTCAACTGAGCAGGTTCAATGGATGGTCCCTGCAACTGGATATATGTCCAGAGATAGAGGATGGTGTGTAGTATTGGCAGCTGACCTTTAGAATACTTTTGACTTGACTATTCTTCGTGTGAGTTATTCGATAGCCCTTAAGGAGGGCCTGATAGCCTTATTCTTTGTTGGCTCTTCTCCTTTTGGAGTCAGTCAAATTGCGGTTGTCTCACAACTGCTTTTATCCATTTGTATTATAAATAAATTCATGTGAAATAGAAAACTATTTTTAATTACTGAATATATTTTTAAACTAAAGAAGCATTCCGAACAATAGAAGAAATTGTTAATGAACATGTTAATTAAAGTTAATTAAGTAAAAAAATCCAGTTCGTTTAGGCTGCAGGGTCATTTCAGTTTGAAAAAGGTCTCACCTTTGAAAAGGAGAACACGCCACCTTCATGGATCAATCACATTTGCAGGGGAAATGCTTTTTTTACTTCTATGTGAGCCAAGCCAAACCTGACACATTTTTCTGGGTGCTTTATTTCTCCCATTGTACAAAGACTGACAAAGAGAGAAGTACTTCCCACTCATCCAGCTCTCACAGCATCTGTTGAAAGATTAGCCCCTTTTTGCATTATCCCTTCCCCTATAGTTTCCCTATGCATTCCTCGTCTTATGATTCTTGATCTGTAAAGCTCACTGACATCCTTTAGAGTTGGATAGCGCGATATAAAATACCCAAATAAATAAATACACACCATTGTGCATAATGTGAAGTGCCATCTGCGATGCACAATTTTATGACTCCTTTGAGTCATGCTCCTCAAACACTTTCACGAAATAGTAACACTTTTAGACTGCTAGTAAATTCACATCTCCCTTGTTATATAGAAGGTTTATCAATTGGTAGAAGCATTTTAAATCTGCCATTTAAACTGAGATCCTGGTTAACATTCAAGATAACTCAAAACCCTCCACTTTGTGTGGAAAACTCTAAATACAGATTAGCATCCACTAGCTTAATTTCCTCCAACGTAGGTTTAATATTGTAGAAAACATACACCTTCAGGATTCTACTCCATATTTATAGATTTCTCTAGAAATTAGATGATTTTTATCTGAGGATTTTTTGTTACCACCAAACTATAAATCAGGGCCACTTTGTTGGCTATGGATGAACATGAAGTGATGAGTATTATAGTGAGTTCCCTGCTTAGCAGAATTCAGTTCTATACAATTTTAATTTAGGTATGCAAGAATTTTGAAGACTGCACGTCAATTTGCATATGATTGAAAATATAATTTTGTCAGCATAATAAATGGGCAGCTTGAATTAAGGTCTCATGAAGTGGCAATGTGATGCAAAACAGTGAGTTTGTTTCCTATTTGAACATTCTGATGATTCAGCTTGAGCTACTAAGGACCAGATATTAGACCAGGATTTTTCTTCCTTTAGTTAAGCTGACGGTCATTGATGTGATGAATCCTTCATTTTGTGTTGTTTTCCAAATGCTGGCACACTTGTGGCTGCATAGCTCCAAAACAGGCACAACTGTGCCTGCATTATGGGCAGCACTGTTTTTATACATGAAGGAATGCCTCCACCACAAAAAACTATTCTTAGAAGCATATTCCTAATGTTATATGTGCTTCAAAATGCAGCACACATTGAAAGAGGAAACAACGAGGAGAAATAAAAATATTTCTTCTTGTTAAGCTGCTGCTTTGTGTTAAATATCTTTAAATAAAATTTAAGGCTGCAGAAATCACCCCTTGCTTAGCTTTGTAAATCGGATTTAAGGACTTGTGTTGCCTGCAACGACTTGTGTCATTCAAGGACAATGCAATTTCTTTGTAAATCTGACCTCTAGATACATTTTGTGTCTTCCTTAGTGGGCACATTGTCTATAAAAGACTGTTAGCGGACTAAGTGTCCTATACTGTCTAAAATGTTTAAGATAAAGAGTCTTTTTAAAGTTAAAAATTCTTCATTGAAGAAAGATAAAGTAACATGAAACACCAAATTGATAGGAACATTTGAAAGCACCTAAGTAATACAGAAAGATAATAAAAAATGTGTGAAATATGAACAGAGAAAGATTTTACATGGTACATAGATGGTGCTATAAGAAAATTCCAGTAAAACAATTTTGCTTTTTAAGAACATATTGAATTATTGGAGGAGAAAATAAATAAGAGGATGAGAAAAGAGGGAGAAAGAAAGATGAGAAAAAGGAGGAGGAAAGAGGTGATCATTAAGTTATATTCAGGTAAGTACAAATGGTAGATTCATAATACATAATGCAAAAAAATGAAAGCAGCCTAGTAATGCTATGAGCCATGGTGGTTCAAACATAGTAGCTGTGGTTGGAGAAGTAACGGGCTGTCTAGATAAAAAGGATATGAATGGCTGCCTTAGCAAATACCTTTTAATCAATAGGTGCATTGAAGTAGCATTACCTCTATCAAGTCTTTGATTATGAAATGTTATATTCACCACCCAACAAATGAAATTTTATAGCATCTTTCCAATTAGCCATGATATTCTATAATGCAATAACAATGATTAGGTCAAGAAGTTTACCAACCATAACATAGGACTGCCACATATGTGATGAACCTCCCAGAAACATATGTTGTTTATCAAACAGATTTTTATTGAACAAATATCAGATATCCTGTCCCAAACTTGTAACCAAAAACCACACACATGTGAACAATCAAAAAACATATGACGAGTGTCACTACCTTATGACAAGACCAACTTTTATTATTAGTGGAGAGTTTCAACCTGTTAAGAGACGCAAGGGTTAAGAATAACCCATTGTAGAAAAAGAATAATGATCACTTTCTCAATGTTATTCAACTGTAGACTTTGGCCCATTATCAAGGAATTTGTCTAAGGTTTTATAAATGTAGGAGGCACCTACTTCCGGTGAGAAATTAAAAACAGAAAAGAATGTTTAAGTGTTGGACTGTATAAGTGAGGATGAAGGAGAAAGGTGTAAAATAGTTGCCTTACGGCATATATATTGGGTGGTGTAATGCGAGGAAATTACAAATATGAGTTGCAGGTCTTAAAAGTCAAGAGGGGTCACACCCGAAAGAAGCTGACCTAATGGTTATACTTCCATTTTGTACCCAGTCTTTCCAAATGAGAACTTTGTTGTGTAATTGGATAGATTTATTATACCAAATTGTAGAAGACTCAAAATTAACTGAATTAGAGGAAGAGAGGGTAAGTAAGTATGGGCATAGCTAAATTGACAGATGGGTTGTGATTCTTTGAAAAGGGATAATCAAATTTGTTTAAGTGTGAAAGCAGAATGGTATTTCTTAAAGTCTGGGAAATTAACCCGAGCAGTATTTTTAGATTGTTGTAGCTTGGCCAAAGATAAATGTGTTTTCATCTTGTTCCATAAAAACAGTTGCAGTAAAGTCTTAAGAGATTTTAAACATGCATGCAGGAGGGTAACAGGGAGTATGGATAAATAAAAACGAATAACAAGATAATTTTAACTGTAGCTAGCATGCCCTGCCAGGATAAAAATTGGGGAGATCATCAATCAGACAAAGTTGATATTTTTGTTTTAACTGGAACAAGATTATCAGAAATAGTATCTGTAATGAAATACAAAATGCATAACATCTAGTCAGTAGTTATTTGTTGATCCCACAGACTCTTTGCACTAATTATGTTTTTATTACATAACCCCTGCCTTAAGCCTTTAATGGTCACGGGACCCCATCCCCGAGGGTCTGCTCACGTGCTGTGTCCCGGGGAGCTTCCCTTCGTCATCATCATCATCCAACTACCTCCTCTATCATATCCTATGAGAGCTGGTGCATCTCAGGTGAGACAGCCAAGCTGAGGCACGAGATAACACTGCTCTGGCGCAGGCATCAGAACATAGCCCGGGAGATGACCAACATCTACACAGAACTGGGTACCCTCAAATCCCTTTTTTATTGAACATTTGATTTGGTAGGAGGGCATGTTGTGGGTGGAGAGAGTGGGAAAGAAAGTTGGGGAAGGGTGGAAGGGAATTTTTTTGCTTGAGAGAGTAGGGCTGTTGTGGGTGGTTTTGAAATGCAAATAAATAAATGGGCTTCACTTTTTTCTTTCTCATTATCTATCTTTACATTCATGTTGGAGTAGTATAGAATTGTGTTTTTGACACGAGGGCATGATGAGAAGCTGCCCTCTGAAATCGTCACATATTATACATTTACTTTTCCCCCTAAACTTTCCCTACCTGAAGGCACTTGCCATGATTTTTAGTCTTCAGTATTTGACATACCTCTTCCTGCAGTCCAGTAATTAAATATACCCCGCCACCAGAGTGGGACTGTCTGGGAATGACAAACAGTTGAATTCTGTTTCATTTTAATGCTTGATGAGATTTTGCAGCACCCAGCCACCTTTCAAATATACTGAATACTAGTTAGTGTAGTTATTGCCCTTGTCCAACCCTCTGTAACTATTATTGGCCACCAATGGGTCTTCCAGCAACACACATAAAAATGGACCCACGCACGGCTCCACAACCAGGATTTAAAATCTTTGTTCAGGAGGCCTATCCTGGTCCCTGTAGCTGTCCTGCACTCCATCACTGTCGGCCTGAACTTGTGCCTTTTTCCCAGTCCAGGGTGAACACATATCCCTTGTTGATGCTGTTTGAAGTGTTGCGCAAGCACTTTACACATTGCCTTCTAGTTAAGCCTGACTTCTCTGTGCAAAGCTACCAGAGGGTCAGCACAGGTTAATTTGTGGTTTGCTGGTGCCTTACCCTGACTAGGATTGTGGTTGCTGCTTGACCATGGATCACACTCCAGTCAATCAACAACCCAATTTCTAACATAGATATAGATATACATACACATATGTATTTATGTGCACTAAAAAACAAAGGTTAAAGTGATGTTATAGTTAGGTATGGTAATATCATAATACTTTATATTTATTAAAAACTTAGGGCCTGATTACGATGGTGGATGGACTTCAGTCCGTCTGCCATCGTTTCGGATTTGGGGCCGGCCGCCTATGAGGCGGCCTCACCACATTCTGAATTGCGATACTACCCCCAACACGGCAGTCGCATCATCTATACTTTACATTGTGGCTGTGATGCAGTCAGCAGTCCCGCTGCAATGCCAAATAAAAGGTACTTGCATATCAACGCACTACATGGCAGCGATATGTAGGAGGGCACCATAAGTGCCCCGAGTGCCTTTGCCCAGGGATGAAGGGGGGCCCCAGATCCGTTTCCGTCTGCCTTTTCTTGGCGGGTGGACCACCGTGAAATGACCGTTGGAAAGGGATATCATAATCCCAACACTGCTGCAATGTTGGGCAATGTGAGTGCTCCGACAGGCGGTCGAAAAAAGCACTGCCTGCTGGAACCATGGCGGTCTATCTTTTTGACCCCCACGCTTCCCCAATGCTTCCACCTGCCATCATAATATGGCGGGCGGAAAAGTACAGTATGATGGTGGGGGCCCACCATCGACAGGCTGTCAGTGGTGGGCCTTCCGCCATCGTAATCAGGCCTTTAGAAATTCACCAAAAAAACAAAGCTTAAAGTGGCATTATAGCTACGTGAATATGGCAGTTTCACTTAAAACTAGAAAAAACACTGAAATTCACTAGCTATAGTTATCAGAAGTAACTATAACTGGGGGTCCAAAGTAACTATAACTTGTGCCCACGCCGTGCACACTGTTCTTATAAATTATGCGGTTTCATATGTCATTAGGGAGGTGATCAGTGCAGCCAATGAACATCTTGAGTCATGTAATAGGTGAGACTATAACCTGAAGATATTCCTTCAGGTTCTGGCGAGCTATCGGTACTTCTGCCATGCTGTCTAGCATCGTCAGAGTCCATTCCCCATTCAGAAGCTGAGTCCTCAGTAATCTGAGAATTTCTAATTTTTAAGTCAATTACTTTCTTCTTTTAGAATTGAGTCTTTGTTTTAGATTGCTCCTCTTGTTTGATAATGAAATCTGAAGTGCAATGTGTCTCCCTTTTTCCCCTTGGTCGATCTTCAATTTTTTGTTCTGACCAGCCTTGCCTCTCCAAGCTTTTTGATGAACCCTGAAAGGTATGAAAGGAACGTGTAGCAGTATCCTGATACCTGTCAGGTTTCCTAATGTTATCACGATTCCTAAGGTTCTACCTCTTTTCAGAGGACTCCCATTGGGGAGACCCACCCCTTGATTGTGAAGTGTTTTGGTTATTATTATTTTTAGGTTGACTATTATCCCACTTCTTTTTAGAAGAAGTGGGTACTTGCTTTAAGTTCTCTTTTTCAGAACTACTCACCACTAGTGGTTTCCAGAGTTTGGCTCCCTCTTGTGAAGCATAGGTGTCTTCGATAATTTTTGGTAATACACGGTCCTGATTTGCTGGAGTTGTTTCCCTTAAGAGTTGGCGTATAGCCACTGCTGCTGCTTCCCCCTTTATGTTGCTCAGCATAATTGCTAAGACTTGGTCAAAATTACCCATCAATTTCATCCCCAAGTCCAGGGAGGGTCCTGCCCCATACTCATTCTGTATCTGTTTTAATACTTCAGGAATAACTGATATGGTTGGGGTACTGTGTATTCTAATGTGTATTCTAATGTATACCGCAGCAAAGATTATTCCCCATACAATCCTCAATTAACTATTCCCATTGGCAAGCAAATTGTTAACATTCTGTGTTTTTCCTGTGGGCCCGTACAGGGAAATACTGCTTCCAGCTCTGCTATTTTTTGAGCAATCCAGAAAGGTACTTGATCCCTTCTTGATGGGAACACACCCATTATTGCTTTTAGTGTTTGTGTACTAATTATTGGTGTGGGCTGGGTCTCAACTATCCCAGGTGCAGCAGCTCTCGTAGGTTGTAATGTGAGAGTTCGCATGACGAACTGAACAATATGTCTGAATAGCCTGACTACTTCTCTGTAAAGTATACGCCCTTCCACTATTCAGAGATCGTTTATCTCAGAATGTGGAGTGTAAGCCGCTAAGACCGGCCACGTCGCTTCTCCTATGCTGAGCAGACCGAGTCTTACAACTGAAGTTGTGAGTTTGAGGGTGCCTTTAAACCAGCTTTTATGTTGCTGGTAAGTTAACAGGACTTCAATGTCCTTGTATGGAATGTATTCATGGAATATGTGTGTCTGTGGATCTGCAGGTGGGAATTTTACCCAGGAATAGAATACCTCTGATCCGAACACCTCGTGTGACTTAATCATGAAGGTAACATGCCATATTTTGCAGGTAATCCATGTTCTAATAATTTCAGAGTTATTGCTTGTCGGCAGTTTTCTGTACTGTTTAGAGTATTAGCAAATTCGCCTCTTCCTCGCCTCCACCGCCATTTGCAGTTTCAGTCATTTTGAAAGGAGAAGTATGTAAGTATTTTAAGAGTTAGGGAACTTTTAGTCCTTACAAGCTTGTCTAAAACCTTCAGCCAATAAACAGGGTGTGCCTGCTCAGCTAGGGTGACCTTTCCACTTCAGATGTCTCTGAAAAATGTGAGTTGGATTGTCTGAGAAAGCACGACTGAACTACTCAGAATTTACTGTTAATATAAGAACCAAACCAACATTGGGCACCATGTCTTGTAGTACCTAGGAACCACCAGGACCTGCGCATTTTGGATGACCTAAACTGAGGGCTTGGTGTGCAGACAGACTCTGGACATTCCCACTGGATGAGCCAGCTGTTAGACCTGCTGGCTATTCAGTGCTACTACCACCCCTCTGTACTATACATTGTGGTAGGTAGTGTCTGGCAACCACTGAACATGACAACCGTGATTCCTCAGGTATCGTGGAAACATTACTGTATCTTTCACTCAGTCACTCGTGCTTGCGCTTCTCAGAATACATAAAATGACGATTGAAACAGTTTTAATAATTATTTATTGTTCATGCATCAGTCTAGTATGAAACATGTTAGCCGCGACAATCAAAAGATAGGAGCAGACAAATGTAACCGCTAGTACCAATATCGTAAAAAGTAGATACATTTCTACCATAATGCTAATATGATGAATGAAAGCGTATTACATAAAACAATAGCATTGGCATACTCCTACGATGCGTAGCATACCTAACCATGCCTAGCCTAGAGGTGTAGGTGAAGCATGTATGTGTAAGTGTTATGATATGTCCTAATGGAACCTAATGGAACTTAAAGGAGCCTAATGGAGCCAAGAATTCCCAGGGAAGTGTTAACGCCTCACCTGATGGTTCTGAATGAAAGACCACGTCACTGTGTCAAGGATTGCACCCTGCAAGGGATGTTGGGTCTCTGCTTGCAGAAGGATCAATGACATATCCTCATCTCAGCTCGGAAGGAATGTCTCCTCTGTCCTAGTAAGGGGAAGTGAGCGTCCCTTATACTAAAGAGATCACTCCGGGGCTTTTCTAGAATCGATATGCTTTGAAAACATTTGCTATTCCCCTGCTAATTCTTTTCTAAACAAACGTAGTCATATGCAGCTGGCTGTTGGCAATAAATGAAAAAAAAGTGGTGACCCTTGTACAGAATAAATCTACTGTGCCTAGGGGCATGTTTGTGTACGTCCGATACAGGGATTAAGATATAGTACCAAGAGCCTGATGTCAGTGAGGCAGAAGTAAGATACTGGGTAAAAGGTCACCTGTGTAATACCGTTATGTCATCATGTGGATGGGAGGCAATGTATGTAATCAGTATGTACATGATGGAACTAACCTAAGGGATTTGACAGCAGTGTATGGTGAGGGCAGTATATATATACATTTTGAATCCTAATTTTCTAAAAACTACTAAACGGATTTACACCCACATCACAAAAAACCCGCTTTCTAGATCTTGACAAAGCTTTCTGGCAAAATTTGGTTTATGTCCGGTCAGTCGGTTTTACGGTATCACTGTTCAATTTTCCTATAGAAAATTGGATGGGTATAAGATATTTTGAGACCACCCTTCCCCTTTTTCTCACCCTCTGTTTGACAGATCACCCCAAACCTTTTTAAGAAGTAACTTTGTTGGCTCTGCCTTTTTGTGTTGAAACTTTCCTGAAAGTTTATCAAACGGCGCCAACGTTATGAGCAAACCACAAAATCCATTACCTATGGATATGTGGTCCTAACTATAGCTACACAGCATCAACTGATACTGTGTAATATATATATATATATATATATATAGATTGATTGATATATTTTTATATATATATATATATATATATATATATATATATATATATATATATATATATATATATATATATATATATATATATAAATATATCAATCAATCTATCAAACAGGGGGTTTTAAATCATGGCTACTCACCTGTGAGGGTCTCAAGGTGCTGGGGGGGTTTCAATCATAGAGCCAGGACTTGAGGTACTTCTTGAATTGGGTCAATGAGGTGGAGGGGCAGGGTGTTCCAGGTCTTGGTGGTGAGGTAGAAGAAGGATCTTCCTCCAGTTCTGGTTGTGTTGATCCGTGGGACAGCAGCCAGGGTGGGTTGGGCAGAGCGGAGTTGTCTGGCTGGTGTGTGGAAAGTGAGGCGGTGGGTCAGATATTCTAGTCCTACGTCGCGGAGAGCCTTGCATGCATGTGTGAGGGGCTTGAAGGTGTTTCTCTTTTTGATTGGGAGCCAGTGGAGTTTTCAGAGGTGTTGTGTCATGTGGGTGTGGTGGGGGTGTAGACGCCCAGTCAGGCTGTGGTGCTTTGGACTTTCTGTAGTTTCCTGAGCTATTTCTGGGTGACACCAGCATAGAGGGCATTGCCGTAGTCAAGTCTGCTGTAGATGAATGCGTGGGTGTCTGGATTCTGTGGGAAGCCATGGTCAGCCTTATCGCCGCTCATTTAAGCCGGTATGAGAGGGGTGCCGCTCTAAGTTGGCCCCGTTGTTATTCTGGTGACCTGTGAGGCCACCAGCAGTCCGTTCTCTATAGCCCCTACTCTGACACTACGTTATGTGGTGAGGCGGATGTACATGCCTTTATTAGCGGGCAAGAAAGCACCGCCATTACGATGCCTCCTACCCGGGACGTCGGGCATTTCTGAGATCCCCAACTTGATTTACCTTTGCGAAACTCTTCTCAAACCCATGGTAAGTTGGGGTCTGACCTGCGACATTAGATTGGGCCAGGGTCGGCAGTTAGTGCCCCCGGTCCTGGAGCTCCACTATGATTTTTTTATGAGCTGCCCTGCTGCATGTATTTTTTTGTGGGGGAAGTTTTATCATCACCGCTTTGTCCCTATCCATCAGTCTTTATCGGGTGACGCGCTTGAACGTGAAGTCATGCGAGGATGGGACCGTTTCATTTCCCTGTAAGCCTTCCGTTGACTTTCCACCTAATAGATGATTATGTGTTCTATCCCTCCACAGCTGATATTTACCCAATGTGTATATCAGCCCGTACTCACCCTTCGTAGGCTCCCTATGTTTAGGGTTGTCGAGGTGCAGGCCAGTCTATTTGCAGCTAGGCTGTGTTTATCCTTTTTTATCGCATCTATTGTGGGATCATGTCCCCCATAACTGTAGTAGCCTGTGCTTCCGCTCACTCGTCCCCTCCTTATCTTTACATCGTGGGTTGTATGTCGGGGGTTGGGGATGATTTGGCAACTCAGGCCCTGTTGAGCTTGATACATTCTTGTACATACTTTCTATGCCCTCTGGATCTACAAATACATTATCCAGTTGATGGGTGTCCTGATAATTTGAGATAGAGGTCGGATGACCTGCCCCCGCCAGGGATATCTTTCTGTTCCCTACCTGTGACTGTGAGGAAGAAACCTTACCTATTTGTTGGAAAAAACTCACGAGGATTACATGACTGGTAGGTTTCCTTATTCCCCCTAGTTGTGTATGGTTTGTTCAGCCCCTGTATGTATGATGTTTCTTGGCTTTTTAAGGCATTTCTTGGAGACATGTTTCTATATATACTCTTTTTTATTCCTCTCAGAGCCTTATTGTGAAGCACCATTCGCTGGGGCCTTTATACGCCCTCTGTTTTCAGAAAAACCCTCTGCGCTTAGCGCCCTTTCCATTACAGGTATGGATGTATATGAAATCCCCTCTTATTCACATGTGGGATGGGCACGGATTTTTAATTTAATTTAATTATTTGCCATGTGTCCTCTCTTTTTTATTTTTTATTTTCTTATCTGACACTGGCACTCACGAGGCACTCCCATCTGTAATGTTTTTACCTGTGTGATTGGGTCTTTTTGGAATATGCTTTTTATTTCTCTCCACATGAGTTTTGGATAATGGTTATCTTGTGTAGTCTGTTGTTTTGTATGTGTTGTTATGAAGCACTCTATTCCAGGTCTATCTTATATGTGGATACCCAATATAAATATATGAATTGTGGTTTTCCAGGAGTCTATCCAGGAGTACATTGGATCTGATTCAAGTAAACACTAGTAGCCTGTCAGTATTAGCTACTATTTTGAAATATGTATTTTCTCTTTTTTCATGTCTACAGGTGTATTGTCCCACACCTTATTGTACATCTCCGCCCTGATGAAGGTGTAGCCCTGGCTGGGGCAACACACCGAAATGCGTGTTGGTGTTGTTCATGTGTGGGCAGCGGGATTGTACCTACCTCTACCCCTTGATGATCTGTTTCCATTCTGTCATCTAATCATCCTGTGGCTGCTATGTACACTTTGGATATCATGTGTGATGTGAATAGTTTGATTGATGTATGAGTTGTTATGTTGACATGTGGAATGTATGATGGTATGATTGTGATGTATAAATTTGGTTTGTGAGACTTGATTTATTGATTTATGTCTTTTTTTTAAACTATGGAGTGGTTTGATATTTATCATATTTGTTAATGAATTGATGAAACCTTTTGTATAATAAAATTACTGTATATTTTGTATTACTTGATTTGATCATTTGATTAATCCCTTGGTTGCTCCATTGGTAATGGATCAGTAGACGGACCCTTTATTAGGGCCTTGTTTGAAAGTTTTGGGCAGGTAGCCCTCTGTTTTTGGGGTTCAGTCAAAGAGCCAGGACTTGAGGTACTTCCTGAGTTTGGTCAATGAGGTGGAGGGGCAGGGTGTTCCAGGTCTTGGTGGTGAGGTAGAAGAAGGATCTTCCTCCAGTTCTGGTCATGTTGATCTGTGGGACAGCAGCCAGGGTGAGTTGGACAGAGTGGAGTTGTCTGGCTGGTGTGTGGAAAGCGAGGCAGTGGTTCAGATATTCTAGTCCTACGTCGTGGAGAGACTTGTATGCATGTGTGAGGGGCTTGAAGGTGTTTCTCTTTTTGATTGGGAGCCAGTGGAGTTTTCAGAGGTGTTGTGTCATGTGGGTGTGGTGGGGGTGTAGAGGACCAGTCTAGCTGTGGTGTTTTGGACATTCTGTAGTTTCCGGAGCTATTTCTGGGTGACACCAGCATAGAGGGCATTGCCGTGATCAAGTCCGCAGTTGAGGAATGCGTGGGTGTCTGGATTCTGTGGGGAGCCATCTGAAAGTCTCTTGAAGCAGGCAGACCAATGTTGAGTCTGTGGCTTCTGATGATGGCTGCGAGGCGGACCATGTTGATGCTGTAGAGAGTGAGGCTCAGGCAGGAGCCCTAGGGTTCTCCGCAGCTCATCTCTGTAGGGTCTGAGAGGAATGGGGGTAGTCTGAGTCGCTGTGTTTAGTCAGTCAGAATGGAGTGGATCCATACCAGTGCCATGACGCGGATGCCAGCGTCGTGGGGTCTAGTGATTAGGGTGCGGTGGGAGATGGTGTTGAAGGCGGCTGAGATGTCCAATAGGAGGAAGAATATGGTTTCGCCCCAGTCAAGGAGGCAGCAGATGTCATCAGTGGTGGTGAGGAGTGCCGTCTCAGTGCTCTGTGTGTGTATGTGTATCTATATGTTTATATAGGTATATGTATATATATATGCCTTGCACCTACTGCCCACAGAGCTGGAACAACTATATCTGTGATTGGTCGCACTTGTACCAATGAGAACACCAAGAGCAGTATGTAAAATCCCTGATTGTACCAACAACATTTGAAACACAATGCTTTCAATGATTAAGGCAAGTGCCGAAACGCATCTGCCAGGTGTTTTATCTTTCTGGATGGTGGCAAATAAATCCTTACCTGACCTGTCCAAACGCATGTGTCAGACCCGTTTCTTGTCAAAGAGGCGGGATTGGTGGTGGATATGTAGGCAGCAGTCGATGCTGCATTACTGGCACACCTCTCGGTCTGGTGCTCCGCTCCAAGTCGACAACTTTGTGGTGTTTGGTGCCGATTGCACAGAAGCGGCGCCCCAGACAGCATTCCTGGTATCGAGGAGAGAGCAGCAGCATTCTGCTGATTTGGACGGCAAAAGGCGATGTTTTGCTACCATGGTCCCTGTGGCAGTGAATGAGTGGACTCAGTGGCTGGCAAAAGCTGGGGCATCACTGAATGCTCGGACCCATCACTGTATAGGAGTTCGCAATGTGGGATCGCTGACATCCATTTACCACGTGTGGGACCCCTTCAGACTTTGGGACTTTAGGTACCAGCATGCCTTGCACCTACTGCCCACAGAGATGGAACAACTATGTCTGTGATTGGTTGCACTTTTACCAATGAGAACACCAAGCAAGAGCAGTATGTAAAATCCCTGATTGTACCAACGACATTTGAAACACACTGCTGGCAATGATTAAGTCAAGTGCCGAAACGCGCCTGCCAGGTGTTTTATCTTTCTGGATGGTGGCAAATAAATCCTTACCTGACCTGTCCAAACGCAAGTGTCGGACCCGTTTCTTGGCAAAGATGGTGGATATGTAGGCAGCAGTCGACGCTGCATTACCGGCACGCCTCTTTGTCTGGTGCTCCGCTCCAAGTCAACAACTTTGTGGTGTTTGGTGCTGATTGCACAGAAGCGGCTCCCCCTTGCCCAAAACAACGTTCCTTGTGTCGATGAGAGAGCAGCAGCATTCTGCTGATTTGGACGGCGACAGGCGATGTTTTGCTACCATGGTCCCTGTGGCAGTGAATGAGCGAACTCACTGGCTGGAAAAAGCTGGGGCATCACTGAATGCTCGGACCCATCACTGTATAGGAGTTCGCAATGTGGGATCGCTGACATCCATTTACCACGTGTGGGACCCCTACAGACTTTGGGACTTCAGGTACCAATGAGAACACCAAGAGCAGTATGTAAAATCCCTGATTGTACCAACGACATTTGAAACACAATGCTGGCAATGATTAAGGCAAGCGCTGAAAATATATATATATATGCTGATGACGTCACATATTACATCACTCATGACATGGTCAGTGACATCACTCATGACATCACTGATAACACCATCCTTGTGACAGACTGACAGACCTCCTTTCAGTGTAATGTAACCCTTGAAACACATATTAAAAAATAGAAACTAACATTTTCAAAACCCCCCTTTTTCCTCAGCCCCCGCTTAACGAATCCCCCCCAAACTTTCAGGGAAGGACTGGAGCGCCGCCAGGCAAATTTGAGGAAATTCTCAGGCAGATTCCTCAACCGGCGCCAAAGTTATTCACAATAGAATGTTGCGATTTCCCTATTCAAAATAATCCTAACTATAACTACCTACTGGCGACTGCCAGTAGGTAAAATACATATATATATTTATATCTATATCTATATATATATATATATATATATATATATATATATATATATCTATATATATATATATATATATATATATATATATATATATATATATATATATATATATATATATATATATATATATATATATATATATATAAGATGTGGAGGGGTAGCATTTGTAAACCTATACTTGCCTATATATACTTACCTCGACAATATTTTGGTTTGCTGACGATGCTCTGGTACAATATTTTTGCAGTACAATATTTTTGTGCCTAACATTATGATACACATCTGGTCCCTCAGATAATACAACATTTACAAACTCACAGCACACAGCCTTCAGAAAGTTAGCATTCTCTCTGTTTTACCAAACAACGTTCTCGTTTCAATGACATTTTTTGAATCTCGTTCTAATTTGTTAATCTCTTTCTTCTCACAATCTCTCTGTATTCCCTCTTTCTTTTCTCACTTCCTCTTGGATTTGACCTAACTTTTCCTCGGAAACAGATCGCACTTCTATAAAAAAACAAAATGAGCATCGGTTTGAAAAATGCTTGGCAAAATATTTAGCTTCGGCTGACTGGCACTGAGCTCTATTTATATTATGAAGATGTTTGTTTTGCATTAAAACATCATCAGCACAATGGATGGGATGCAAAGATGCCATCTTAACTGGTATCATGAATAAGAAAGTATGCTTCATTAATTTTAATCAATTCAACCTGAAAACATGATTAAACTCAGGTAGGCTAATGGATGACAGAATAGGAAATGCACATATTATGAAGACACACTGGAATTACTTCACTCATCAGTCAGTCCTCTTAAGTACCGTGCCATTATTTATCCTTTCAAAACTTCAGAAGAAAGATGAGAAATTGTTAGACTACATCACACAGGAGAGGACGAATCCGCCAAATGCGCGTGTGACATTTACAGCAGATGTTTGCCAATCTACCTCTTTTAAAGATGTTGCGATTACAAAAGGGCCGATTCACAACGGCACGACAATAGGTGTGCAAATATACCAAATGGTGCCACGTAAAGCCTAGCAAAATGCTATACATATGTACAGTCCAACACAATACAACGTAAAACTTGCTCATAAGCGTAGTCTGCAAATGGTTTACTGTTTACATACATTCCCTGATAACTCAGAAGTATTACACATCTTCATATTATGCAGATGTGTTCGTAAAATATTTTCAGCTGCATCCCAGGTCTTTTTCTTGAATATGTATGTGCATAATGTAAAGAGACTACCCATTCCTGGGTTTAAAAATGTTGTATAATTCTTAGGTGTTCTTTACTTGGCTTCCTCTTACATGATGAAAGCATCCCTTCAGAACATATTTTGAAAAAACCTGGGCCCTCATTTATGAAAAGTGACGCATCGCTGCGTGAAAACAGCGATGCGTCACTTTTCACTGCGCACTCCTTACGACATTCCTGATGCGTCATATTTAATGTATGACGCATCATGTCGCAAGGAGTTACAGATACGTCAGTATTTCTGACGTATCTGTAAGCGCAAAAGTGACGCATTGCTGGAGTGTGTCACAAAAGTGACGCAACTCCAGCAATGCGTCCTTTCACATGGGGAAAGCCCCATGTGAAAGGGCTTGCGTCAGTCTTACGCCTGCTGTGAGGCAGGTGCAAGATTTTGACGCAACAGCGTCCTAAAAGTGACGCAGTGAAATCTCATAGATTTCACTGCGTCACTATTACGAGGCTTTTTGCGGGGGAACGCCCCCTTTGCATACATTATACCTGACGCAGGTATAATGTGGCGCAGGGGTTTAAAAAGTGACGCATCTTCCTAGATGCGTCACTTTTTAAATATGGCGCAACAAGGCGCATTTTTACACCGCTGGTGCGTCACAAAAAGTGACGCACCGGCGGCGCAAAACTGACGCAAGGCCTTCATAAATAAGGCCCCAGGACTGAATTGTACGATTTCCGACAGTTTCTGGGCTACGTTCACAAGATCCAATTTTGGTGTAAGTTAGTTGCTCACGAAAGTGAATGAAATGCATTCCTAAATTAGTGTGCGTATACAAATATTACTACTTTGTTGGTGATAACCATATTTGTATTGTCTGCCCCTTCAGGCTTTCTCTGAGCCATAATATACGTGCCCTTAATGTATACTTGCTTATGCACATCAAGAATATATATATCTGATTTATGACCATGCCATATATAGCCTTTATGATTCATACTGAATCTACGGACGCTAGCATTACATTTTGCTATAATATATCTGGTTTCTGCCAGGATAACACTTTAGGCATTTGGTCTAAAAACATTTTACTAGCAAAATATGCAACTTGCTTGTTGAGCGTCAAGGGACTAGGCATTCATTTAATGCCGTTAGGATGTGTACAGCCTTTAGAAAGTGTCAATGCCCCTGTATTGTTTTTAAGATTCTGGATTTTCATTGTTATATGGTGTACTTTGTTGAAGCTTCATTACATATCCAATGGCTTGTGCAATGATCACACTGCTTTCATTTTATGTTTGTTCAGGAAATATCTTTTGTGTGTTACTGTTGCCTTCCTGTAGGTGTTTCAGTTTCTCCCAAAGCTCCAGTTTGTCTTTGATCTGTAAGAAGTCCTGTCAATCTGAAAGCGAGACCATTACACTCCTGAAAGAAACTGACAAATGGGCTCGGCAGCCATTTCCTTTCCGAGGGCTCACGCTAGGAATTTAAACTAGTCCTGAACAACCCCCTTCCCCCCCCAAACAAATAAAAAACTAGCCATCGATAATGTGGGGACTGCTTCAGGGTGAGCTAAAACAAACAGGGGTTACTATGTTCCAAATGGAACAAGTGGACCTTTTTACCTCTGTTGCCCTACGGATATCTTACTATTGACCTCAAGCTGAACACTAAGTACATGCTTTAGAATATGACCCTTAGAGAAGAGAGGTTGGGTAGCCCAAGGCTTACTCAGGGAGATAAGAGGTTAGAGACTCAGGGCAATGCAGTAGAAGGTGATAATGTCAATGTGCAGTAAGTGCTTTGTTTTATAGAAAACGAATTGTGCCTCAGTGCTAAGATACAACCCAGTACTGCACATATAGAACACACTCACAGATAGGAGGAAACAATGTGAGCTGGTAGACAAGGATCTCAACAAGTAAATGTCAATCTATTAAGGTCTTATGTTAGACACTGATAGCTCTGCTTAGGTGGCTGCTTGAAAACATCACAGTCTCATTGATAACTACCAGAGTCATTCAAGCTGCTTCCCCATCCTTCGCCTGATGTTGTGAGAATGTGCACTCAGAAGGTGGTGAAGGAGAGCGGATGCATTCTCACAATGGCCTTCACTACAGGTCTTCAAAATGCTTTGTCCCCTGTACCCAATTTGAGTACAATTTGCTGAACTCTGGGCTCTCCTACACAACCCACCCTGGCACACCTGTTACTGGTATGTATGTGCTATTTCTATTGCTGAAACCTAGCTAAAAGATAGAGGTGCACTGTACAAGCCCAAAGACAAGCATAACGTCAACAAGTGATAGGTGAGGTAGGTAGTTTGTGGTCTGTTAATGGACTGTAATGTTGTGTTCTTTAAAACGGTGCATATTCAAGTGTTTTGAAATAGGAGCAGCTTTGAGGTGGCCCTAATGGACGTGGGATGTTGTTCTAAAACCTGTGTGAAAAGATACAAAAATGGCATGTTGTCTTATTTTTTCTATTTATACTTCTTAGTCTGCAGTCTGGTGGTATCCTAGCTGCGGGAATGTCAAGAACCACCAGAGAAGGGGAGCTAATCTGCAAGATAATTTGGGGTGCTGGTCATGATGGCTTTGTAAATGATGCACAGGGTTCTGAACATGGTGTGGGCTGCCAATGGGAGGCAATGGGGTTCCATCCGGATGGAGGGACGTGATCATATTTCCTCAGGCCCTGTATGAGACATGCTGTGAAGTATATGATACCCTTAAGGAGTTCCAGTGTAGAAACAGGGAGCCTATGGAGCAGGCCTTTACCACTTTCTAGTTGCAAAGGTATGAGAACTTGAACAGCAGTTTTAAGTTGCTTTCTGAAAGACATGGTTTCAGTTTCTTTAGAAGAGAGAGCTGGTACCAGGCTAATCATTGATTTGTTTGTCAGTGTGTTCCTTGATGGTGAGGTTCATGTCCACAAAAGGAAGGCACTCTCAAGGTAGGAACCCATGGAATGGGACTTCAGATGCTCAGAGTTGCACACACATAGAGATCCGCAGGACTAGTGGTGAAGAAGGGCTTCCGCAATACTAGTCACAGTGCATTGAAACTGGGAGACATAGAAGAGGGAAGAGGAACGTGTCAAGCCAGGAACGCAATAGAGCTTAGTTCTTCATTCAACACAATCACACAAAAGTTCTTTGAGAGTGCACACTTCCATACCAATAACCTAAACCACAAATGGAGTCAGAGACTCACAGAGGTTCCATCAAGTGGGTAATTAAGTGTGGGTTTTTTCACAATCACAGCTTAGTTATGTATGTGGTTTATCGGGCATGAATGTATATGGTACACAAGCAAACACCCAATCACTCTCAGGCCATTTAGGCAGACTGGGGACTTTTTGTTGTCTGATGCGCCAGCTAAGGCCAAACAGTGATTCACAGTCACTGTCCAGTGGGTCCTCCTCAATGGGCCATGTAGTACTCATGTAGGGACCCCTCTGCAATATGCTAGAATGTGCCCATTACTCTTCTATTTGTCATCGACAACCAATAGATTTAGACTGAATGGAACTCCTGAAGGATGGGGCCTCCCTGCACCGCAACAGCTTCAGGGGCCTGCGTTATATCCCTAGTAGATTGCTTTGTTGAATCCCTCTGCACAGATTCCTCAGTTAGCAGATCTCAGGTCACCTCTTAAGGCCAGCTTTCCTTTCCTTTATAGCACCTCCAGCACTTCTCTTCACAGAAGTTAGACTTTTAATCTCGAGGGCTGTGCCAAACAGTCCTTCTAACAACTTTTCTGGATTTCCAAGGCATTTCGGACTTGATAAGTGCATTGGTAGTCAGAGACCTAAGCTGTGGAGCTCTAGCGGTAACTTAAGTATATTGGTAAGTACCATGAATGAATGAAAGAATGAATGAATGCATTAATGGATGTACTTTTAAAGTGCATTGTTACTCATTGAGTGTCCTGGCACTGGGGCAAATACAGGTTTTTAACACTAAACATATAGAATAAACAGATGGGTTTTTAATAGTTTGTGAAAGACAGTCTCGTTGGTCATATTTCTGAGTTGAAAGGAGAGGTGATTGCAGATCACAATAAGTCAGGCCAAAAAGGAAGTTCCTCCTTGTATTGACGTTTTAGAATGAGAGGCCACTATCAGCAGTGCATCCCCGGGCGCAAAGCCCTGGGAGGATAGTATTGCTGAATCCTAGTGTTGCGGTACGGTGGCCCTTGTACATGAAGGGCAAGGTGAGCCAACGCTAAGGCTTTTAAAACAAATCTCTTCCCAACGGGGAGCCAGCAGAGCTGTTTTAGATATAATGGCATCAAGGTTTACCTAGTGAGCTTGAATAGAAGAAGAGCTGCCATTATCTGCACTACTTGCAAGTGCGGAATTAGAAAATCTGGTAAGGCCAAGTACAGGACGTTTAACTAGTCCAATCTAGATAAAATGTGAGCATGGACAACTACAAACTCGTTACCAAGAAAGAAAGGCCAAAACCTTTTCAGTGCTTTCAATATCTAGAAACACAGTTTTACTACAGAGGAAGCTTGGGCCTTAAATGAGAGACAATCATCAAACAATACCCATACGTTTCTCACCACCTGCTTCGGAAAAGGAGAAGCCAAGCAATCACTCAGCCAACACCCAGTCGATCCATGTTATGGGTGGTGTCCAAAAAGCAGAATTTCCATCTTGTCTGGATTGCATTGCAGATTGTTGGATCTCAGACAGCTCATAACTGCCCTCATACAGGCAGATCATTTATCCTTAGATGATGCTGAATCGCCCTCATACAAGAACAGTAACTGATATCATCTGCATAAGAGATTATTTTAATGCCATACGATTCCAACTGAAAGGAAACCAGGGACACATACATTTTAAATAAAGTGGGACTCAAGGACAACCCCTGCAACACTTCACATTGAAGAGTCTTAACACCTGAAAAGTAGGGCTACATCCACACTGCCTGCTCTCTAAGGCTCAGAAATGAACTGAACTACAGTAGTAACAAACATCCCACCCGGATGTCTGCCAGGCGCTGAAGTAAAATATCATCTGATACAGTGTCAAATACCGTTATAGGATCTCATATTATCAAGGCGGCATTATGGCTAAGGTTGAATGTTATCTTAATGGATTCTGTAATTTCTGGTAAGGCAGTTTCTGTACTATGATGAGCTCAAAAACTGGATTGCGTGGGATATATCAGATTGTATGTTTCAAGAACTCTGAGATTCTTATATTAGCAATTGCTTCAAATATTTTAGAGTCAGTTGGCAGATACCTTCCTTGTGGTAAAGTGTGTTCTGGCACAAAGGCCCTTGGTTTGTACTTAGTATGCATGCCTGGCCGGAAGAAACACATTTGGATTTCAACACCCTGATCTGTTTTGGGTTATGTCTGTTTTTGAGGATGTTGGTGGGGGCTACATATGTTGCCAGATCCATTTTGTTTGATCTGAAGTATCAGCAAAGGAGAGGATATAGAACTGGATGTGCCCCAACAGAGAATAAGAGCAAAAGCACAAAGGACGGAGAGTAAACACAGCCAGAAAATAAACAAATCTTTCTGCTGTGACACTCTCAGGGAAGGGGGAAGATAACAAAGAACTGATTTTTCAATTCAAAGTGCAGGCGCCTAGCTGACAACAAAAGGGGGCTATGAAATTTCCAGACCTAGGGCTTGATTTAGAGTTTGGTGGATGGGATACCCAGTCACAAATGTGACGGATATCCCATCCACTTTATTGCAAGTGCCATTGGATCAACAACCGCACAGTTGTTGGTCAATATACCTGGGAACCAATCCGCCAAGCAAGACCTTAATTCCCTCCATTGTCTCCCTGTGGCTGATAGGATTATGTTTAAATCCCTCTGCATTGCCCACAGGGTGCTTTTGGGCACAGGGCCTCTGATTTCCCGTTCCCTGCTTTCTTTCTACCTCCCAAAAGAACCTTGCACTCCTCTAATGCTCACCTGGCCAACGTACTCCAATTTAGAAGGGAACACCCCACTTCTTTCTCTACATTCTGTAAATCAACTACTCCCCTTCTAGAAAATGTTCAAAACCTGGCTATTCCAGAATATCTCCCTTAAATGGAGGAACTAAAAAAAAAACTTCTGATGCTTCTGTGCCACAATATGAGCTCTGGGATGCTCAAGGGTAGCTATGCACTCTGTAAGTGCTTTAAAGAATAGAATAGAATAATACACTGGTAATACAATGGATGAGATATCCATCATGCTAGTGATGGATTAACCAGTCTGCCAAAATCTAAATCAGGCCCTTACTATCAAACAACGAAAAACGTGAGCAGGCCACCTCAAGTGAACATTTTCTGAGTGATCTATAAACAGGAGTCCCAAAATTCATTTTTGTTGCCATAACATCAGCAAAAAACACAGTTGATGGACAGATTTATTTTTTACCTGACCAAACTTGATAATTATATTTTTTTTTTTTGGAAAAAATGGGGCCCCTGCCTAATAGGATGAACCCTGGCAAGGTAAAGTGGTTTTGTGGAAAATGGAATGTGCACACCGGGTTAAGTGTACTGGTAATTTGAGAGTAACTTAGACATGCATTTTATAAAAACTCATTCTTCACCCGTAGAATTATGATTGATGTCATTTATTTTTTGCGCATATTTGATATTTATTCTTAGATTATTTTTAGTTTCTGTTTTTTAGCTTTTTTTCTTATTTTGCTTTTGTACATATATATACATTTACTTTTTTTGTTACCAAACACATTGTTACATACAATACATTAAGAAATTTTCACATAAATAAATGCTTTTAAAACCACATCATCACTATTTGAAACTTAATGTAAACGCAGAATTAATTCCTTCAACGCGTTTCGGCCGTTCGCCTTCCTCAGGAAATCTGCCTTGTTCTTTACTATAATAACCGTGGCTAAAAATGATGAAAAAATAATACTTTAGTATTTCTTTTATGTACATATGTATTTAATACTCATGTCTATCTACTTACTTCATTCTACTTTATCCTTACAATTTGTTATATCTCTGTCTGTTACAATTACGCAAACTCCTAAGTGATCTGTGGGCCATCAAAGGCTAGGTGCTGTCATATTTACACTTATCTACATACATATATTTACAGGTTATATACATTTATTTCATCCATTTTCTATACACTGTATACATCTGTGTTCAATTCTCACTCTTTAACTCATTAGATCTCATAATATGACTTATTGCTTGCAGATGGGAGCTTCCAAAGGCAAAAAGTAAGATTCATATGACTTCTATGGAATAAAGGAAAGAGGACCTCCAGGGAAGGGTGAATAATTTCCCCATGGAGAGTTATACTGCTATTAGCATGGGCAACATATTAGTACCTTAATTATAGGAGCGGCAAGGCTTCTAATGGATCTATTTTTTTCTTCTGCGCGGAGACCGCGTTGACTCAGTTCTGTGTATCTAAACGAGGGGGGGTATATCTATTAACATATATTTCTTAATACAAGATTGTTATAGTTTTATCGCGTTAAGTAGATTACCTTATCTGATGCTTATTTTACGTTGGATATCACTGTCTATCAGTATCATGTGCAGCGTGGTAAGGGAGGCTTCTTGTATCCCAAACCCGGTTCTAAGGGAGTAATCGATATTCCCTACAATTCAAGACACAGGGACATGACATTTTATTTAAGTCTTGCTAATATTATCACATTATGTGTCCCATATGTAGGATCTCTGTAAATTACCTGCAGAATGTCTATTGACTCCGCCAAAAACACTGCCTCATTAATATTGCCGGTCTTGAATCGGGGTATTCTTATCCTTTTCTATTGTATAGGTCTGTGCTCAGGCTAAACTTAATTTGAGACCTATAACGAGAAACGTGGGGACACTTGTAATATCTGTGCACACTCTTTTTGAGCATATAAGCCACTACATGGTTAGGCGCGACCCTTACCTAATGCAGATCTCAGGATTCTACTGCAATACAACGTGTGTCCGGTTCGAATGTTTGTCTACTTGAAAGCCCCGGTGGTGGCTGCTGTGCACTGGGCCATCTCTTTAAAGGGGAGGAAAGTCTATGTTTAGCGGACTCTATTCGTAACGGAGATGCATTAAAAAATATTACTCGCGCCTCCGTTTTTTTAAATGAGCGTGACCTACCTGATGCGTGTCAAATGCCGTCCTCGATGTGCCACAGGTTTGGATCTAACCGCCGTCATTCTAATAGAGCTTTTAAATAACAAACTTTCTGGCGCCATGATTCCGTCGGTAGCGCGTACTCTCGTGAGATTACGTGTTAGTATGAACCAGCACTTCCTGTTTACCTATTGTGTATCTGCCAGTAGCTCCGCCATCTTGTCCTAGTTCCTGTGGCCCAGGGTTTGTGTATAAACGCAATTTGAGTGTTGAGAATGGTCAGTAAATTAACTGTGACCCCCTAATTTTCTACTATCTTATTCTTTTTAAAAAGTTGTTCTACGAAGTGTGTGATTGATCTGTTGATATTTTGATAGCATAAAGGTAAGTGTTATCGGGATTTGGTTATCGTTGGATAGCGTTCATATTTTGAAATATACGTACGGATTCTAATCTCGTTCACATTGTTATGTTTGAAGGAGGGACAACAATGTGATGCTCTCTTAGGCAGACTGCTGCCATCTGCAGGCAATGTTTAACATGTACAGTGTTGCATATATGAACTAATAGACAATATCTGTTGTTATAGCTCTAGATATAATTCAGGTACAGATTTTTTAAAATTGATATTATCCTCTATCCTCTTGCTACTCCTTTTTGTTGCCTATTGTGGGCTTCACACCTATCATAAGATGGCTTGCTCCCATGGGATTTCAGCATTGAGTCCACTAATGGCTGTCCCCAAGACATAAATCCAGTATACTTCTCTCATTTTACGTATTTTTTCTTGATCATACCCTGCTCTTGGGTGTATTCTCTCTAGGATGTACCATGTTATATCCTCTGGTGCGTGTCCTTCTTCCAAAAAATGGCTGACCATAGGGGCAGTCTGTTTTCTTGTTCTTATAGCTGATCTATGCTCGGTCAATCTGACGTTAAATGCTCTTCCTGTTTGCCCTACGTAGCCTTTACCACAAGGGCAAATAATAAGGTAGACTACATTAGTGCTTCTGCAATTATTGAGATCTTTCGGTTCAATTAGTTGTTTGTTGAAGGTCAAACTTGTGCCTTCTATGGCTGAAGCGCAGGATTTACAGGCTGAGCATTTGTAGTTGCCTACTACAGGTTCCAAATTTGTCAGTGATTGTTGCTTGGGGTCAGTTTTGGTTGCCATTCTGGATCTTACTATATGGTCTTTCAGTGTCTTATTTCTTTTATACGCAAAAATGGGTTTGGGCAGTCTGTCTTGTTTGGGGACATTTACATTTAGTATGTGCCAATTGGCACTTACTGTCTGTCTAATTCTTTCGTTGATGCTTGAGTGTTTGGTAACGAATACTAACTGGGGACTATTTTTCTCTGTTTTGGGTTGTAGCAACACTTGTCGGTCAAAGAACCGAGCTCTTTTAAATGAGTCCCTTATCAGTTTCTTGGGATACCCTCTGGACAGGAATTTTTCTTTCAGTGTCATGGCTCTAGTGTCATAGTCCTGTATGTTGGTACAATTGCGCCTTAACCTTAGAAATTCTCCAAATGGCACGCTATTCTTTTAAATTGTAGGATGAAAACTATCGTAATGAAGCAACGTGTTTTTTGAAGTGGGCTTGACGAACAGGTCTACTATTAGTGCCTGATCTTGATGTTTTATCTCCACATCTAAGTAGGTTACTCTTTCTCTACTGGTGTGGCATGTGAATCTGATATTATCGTCACATAAATTTATCCATTGTAAGTATTCATCTAGCGTGTCTTCATTGTCAAGCCAAATGAAGAACACGTCGTCTATATATCTAGCCCAGTTACATACAGACTCGAAGAAAGGGGTTACTTCATTGAATACAAATTGTGCTTCAAAATGGGCCATGTAAATGTTGGCAATTGTAGGGGCACAAAAAGCCCCCATACTGACTCCTTGTTGCTGTTTGTATAGCTTGCTATTGAATTCAAACACATTATCATTGAGTACAATGTTCAGGCATTCTAATATGAAGACACTTGGACACTGTATTTGGTACTTCTGTATAAACCAATGTGTGGCTGTTAATGCTCCTGCTATGGGAATATTACTGTACAGGGCTACAATGTCCATTGTAACCAGAATGTTAGCCGTGTTGCAAAATGGTACGTTTTCCACAAGGTTTATAATTTGTTTAGTATCTTTCACATGTCTTGGGATGACATCAATCATAATTCTACGGGTGAAGAATGAGTTTTTATAAAATGCATGTCTAAGTTACTCTCAAATTACCAGTACACTTAACCCGGTGTGCACATTCCCTTTTCCAAACTTGCTAATTAAACACACATGTTCACCGAGGATCTCTCTTCTGATGACATGAGAAAATAAAGCTGGACTGTTCCCATGAGGCACAGGGTCAGAGCTGATTTGCATATAGCCAGTGTCTAACCAAGGGTGGTGTGGAGTGCAAAAAAACGATGGATTTAGGCCCAGATCCTTGTACTGGGGTGAATGTATGACATTGTTCTGCATTCTGTCCATCAACTGTGTTTTTTGCATTTGTCACCCCGAGTGGGACGGGTATGCTCAGTCGTGAGTCCCAGGCTCTCCACATCACTGGAGTCAAGCTATCCAGGCTGAAGAAGGCTGATAGCCAGAAACCGGTCCTTGGATGCTTGATTCCGGTCTAGGAAAGACATGGCTTGGTAGTTCGGGCTGGACTGTTCCCATGAGGCACAGGGTCAAGGCTGATTTGCATATAGCCATTGTCTGACCTAGGGTGGTGTGGAGTGCAAAAAAACGATGGATTTAGGCCCAGATCTTTGTACTGGGGGGAATGTAAGACCTTGTTCTGCATTCTGTCCATCAACTGTGTATTTTTGCCATAACATCAGCAACAACTCACACGCTGTATGGACTGTATTTGTTATATTGATACATGAAAAGAAATAATAACTGTGCCTTTTATTCTTGCATAAATAAAAGTTTAAAATAAAAAATAAAAAAAGGACATAGACCTCCACTATAAAAACATGCTACCATTACTGCTAGGCTCTTGCAGCTCTGTTAAAGACAGTCCCTTTTAAAAGGAGGCACACACAGAGCCCTGCTTTATTTTCTCATGTCATCAGAAGAGAGATCCTCGGTGAACATGTGTGTTTAATTATCAAGTTTGGTCAGGTAAAAAATATGAAATATATGGTCTTGCATAGAGTGGAAAACATGGAAATAGTGCATGTGTTCCAGAGATCAGCAGAAGCTTTTTTTACCAACATAAAGTTTGCCACAAAAAAAGAAGAGAGTCTTATTCAAGTTACTCTGCACATTGCTTTGTTTGCCATGGGGATGGAGGTCACAATAATTCAAACAGCCAAAAAATTACACTAATAGGAATTTCTTTTTTCAGTGTTTTAATTCTTGTGAATGTTGATGCTATTTTCCAGTATTTTCCTAGAATGTGGAATTCAGTGTTTATCAATGTTTAAAGATGTTGAGGTAATAAGAAATTGGAGAGGACACAGATTTTTCCAGCGTATAAAGAAAAGGGTTTGTAAAGCACTTGGCAGAGTCCATAGATATGTATGCAGTTGTTAGACCTGTCAGCTTTACGGTGGGCTTCCTCCAATCTTTTTCATTTTAGCCTCAACGTTTTGCTGAATCTTTTGGGGGCCTTAGGACTCTGATCAGTTTGCCACTGCTGATCAGAGCTAAAGTGCATGTGCTTCTTCTCCTATCATGTGTAATTGGTCTATACCAGATTAACATATGTTATTTACCTGTACGTTCTTTCTAATGGGGTATACCATATACCCAGGGCTTCTAAATTAAATGCTACTAGTGGTCTGCAGCACTGATTGTGCCAACCACACAATTAGCCTTTCAAACCTGTGCAGTTGACTGCCACTTTGACTTGGCATTTAAAACTACTTGCCAAGCCTTAAACCCCCCTTCTTTTACATATAGGGCACCCCTAACATAGGCCCTAGGTATCCCTAAAGGCAGGGTGCTATGTAATTAAAAGATAGGACATATACTTTTATGTTTAGCATGTCCTGGTAGTGACAAACAGCCTATTTAGTTTTTCACTACTGCGAGGCCTACTCTTCTCATAGGTTAGCATTGGAAATTCATTTATATGCTTTAAAACTGTAGTTTCTGCTCAGAGGAGAGTAGCTATTTAATATTTTATATGTTTGAAATGGTTTTTATAAATCCTCCTTGCTTGTGAAATTGGATTTAACATTTTGTCAGGAGGGGGATCTCTTGTTGGCAGAGGTTTGCACCCTGTCCAACTAGGGACCACCATTCTAGTCAGAGTAAGTCAGATACACACCCTAAATTAACTAATTGTAGCTTGGCACAGAGCAGTCAGCTTAACTTAAGAAGCAATGTGTAAAGTATTTGTGCAACACTTAAATTACAATAACCCAATGAAAACATCACAAAAGACTCCAAAAAGTTGAAAGAAAATAGGGAATAGTTATCTATGTAAAACAAGACTCAAAACAACAATAATTCAATAAGTAGAAGTTGATATTTTAATGTTTAAATATTAAATGTGAAAACAGTGCTTAGAAGTCATTAGTGGTCAAAAGGTTACTTGAAGTCGCAAGGGAACGGTGCAAATTCAAAGGTCAGGCCAACCACGATGGAGGGCCAGCTACAGGGCCCAGACAAGTCCAACTGAAGAAATACCTTGGGTGACCTTTTGTCAACCTCGAGAGTCAACTACGTCATCGTCGAGCCACGCAAAGGGGGTCCTGCATCGTCGTCGAGCTCTGTTGAAGTGAATGCAATATATTGTCATCGAGCCTTGCAGTGCATCATCATTATCGAGCCGTGCAGGCTGTGGATCTGATGTCATGAGCAGTCTCTGCATTGGCGTCGAAGGGTGATATGCCGGAAATTCTCACACAGTCTAGACAATGCCTCAGTGTTTGCAGAAATCATCTGCAGAAACCACTTCTGAGGCCCGGAACTGGAGGGGGCAACTTAGGCAAGTATAGACAGATGGCAGAGTCCAGCAACACCAGCAGGATTGTAGAAAGTCTTTTCTGTCCCTGCGACTTCAGAAACATAGAGGCAAGTCAGCAAACCCTTGGAGTCAATCTGGGTTTAAGTGAGATGGGTCCAATTGATGTCCTAAGCAGGGCAGAGATCAGCAGGCAGCAGTGCAGCTCAGCAAAGCAGAGAATCAATTCCTCAGAACAGTCAGTCACAGCAAAAAGGCAATCCTTACAGCACAGTAATCTTTACTCCTGTGGAGTTCTTCCCAGATCCATTAGTGTACTGATCTGGTAGGGTCAAAGTCCTAGTACTTCAACCTCAAAGTGCAGTTGATGTAGGGGATGACTTTAAGGAGTTTTCTGAATCGCACAAAGATCCCTTTCAACCCAGTCCTGTCTGCCAGGCTATCTGTGGGGGATAATCAGCCCTTTGTGAGGATAGGACACAATCTATTCAGATGTAAGTGTGAGCTACCTGTCCCCCTTCCTTCCCAGGAAGGATATCAGAATGCAGATTAATGCAAATGAGTCCTCTGTTTAGGGTAGAAGCACATGCACTTTAGAACTGGCCAGCAGTGTTAACGTGCTCAGAGTCCAAAGGCCTACAAAAAAAAACTGCAAAAAAGTGGAGGTAAGTAGGCAAAAAGGTCTAGCACCTTAGTATTTTAGAAAGGCCACTTTTAGAAGCGGACATTTCTCAGCACATACCGCTCTGGGTGCCTGACAGCCTGTCTCCAATAGATGTCTCGGGTGGGTGACAGCTATACCTTGTGCATTCCCTCTAGACAGCCACAGACCAGGAAGGATAGATGTGTTTGAGTACCCATCTACATACATCTACATTCCGATGGCCTTGCCTGGGCAGGATGGAAGGGAGGGGCTAACACTTCACTTGAATAGGTAGTGTCTTGTTTCCAAACAAATGGCTGATTTAGCCCCCCCTCCCCCCCCCCATTGGATAGACTGGCAAACAGGACTGGGCTGAAAAGGAACATGTGCACTTAAGAGAGCGCTTTGAAGTCACACCACCACATCAAAGACACGTTTGGGTGGAAGTACTGGGTCGCTGACCCCCTAAAAACAGACACTTCTGGGTCTTGAACTGAACCTCTGTCAGAAGGACTGCTGTGCTGCTTAAAGGACTCACTTTTGGACTGCAGACTTGGGAGGCCTGCTTTTCTCTTCTGTTTTACTGCTAGCTGTTGCTCTCTGACTCTGCTGAAGGAGAGCTGGACTCTTCCTTCCCTCCCAGTGACTTACAGGGGCTTGTTGGCTTGCCTCCTGTTGCTTGAGACTCAGTGAAATCAATGTCTCTACCCCTTCTCCTGTGCCTGGCTCACTAGAAGTGCCCCAGGTACCTGCAACACGGATTTCGATGCATTGCTGTCTGAGTATAACAGATTCAGCATGTCAATCTAGTTGTGGGAGTAAAATCAGTGCATTGCATTGGAACCAGCACTTTGCCTCCTGAAATCGATGCATCAGACAATATATCGCCACTGCTGCAGCTTGGTGAGATGGATGCATCCCCTTTACTGCGTGACTGTAACTGGTGCAGCTCTCAACACCTTCCGACTCCAGGACCCATCTTCAGAACTGACACATAGCCTTCACTGCGTGAAGAAGATCGTCCCGTCTCATTTTTTGTAACCAGGAAAGGTACTTTGTTCACCGAGCCCTGTGGATACTGTAGCTGTTGTGGTGTACCAATGGCTCCACACCCCTGGTAGATGGGGGGGGGGCTTGAGCTTTAGGGGCCCCCTCAGCATTGTACCCTGTCCTGAGTGAGTCTGAAGGGGGACCCATCTATGTACATTGCAGGGGGGGCCCCCTCTAGTTTTGTTATGCCATTGTGTAGCTGGCCTGCATTTTCACAAGGTTGTGCCAAACTTAGACTTTGTCCAAGTGTAGGGTGTTCTAAGGCAACCTTTTCAGCATTAATTGCTTCTAGCGCTTTATTGCTTTTATTCTCTTACAATTCAATATCTCAACTTATATTCTTTGGATTTTTGTTGTTTTGGTCAGTTTTGTTTATAATATATTAATATATTTTTATAAACCTGTGTGGAGTCTTTTTGTGGCGTATTCATTGTGTTACTGTGTGTGTATGTTGCACAAATACTTTAGACATTGCCTCTATAAAAAAGCCTTACTGCTCTGTGTCAAGCTACCAGAGGGTGAGCACAGATTATCTTTTAGTGTGTATCTAGTTTACACTGACTAGGATTTTGGTGTCTGCTTGGACACACGTCATTCCTTTGTCAACCAGAAACCCAATTTCTAACAACAGTATTCGAATAAGATGGAATGGGTGAGTCAGAAACATGTAACTGTGAATAGTGGCGAAGAGTACTATTTACAGAATGTACAGTTTGTCTAGAAGTCTATTCTCTTTTATGAAGTTGGTTCCCCTTTGCTGAGATAAGAATGTATGCAATTATTTATTGATTCATTGAGTTAATTAATTATTTATATATTCACTTATTCATTTAAATATGTACATGATGTATGGGATGCCAAGCTACCTACAAAGAAGTTGTAAAAAGGGGTTTACAGGATAGGTGGCTATAAAAATTGGATGCCACATTATCGGAATGGCTGCAAAATAGTCAGTGGAGATGTCCACTGCATTTCAACACAATTACAAAAAATATTTATGCATCAATTTAAATTTAATTTAATAGGCAAGAGCACGCATTTATGAGCGAATTGACAATACTTTTCAAAACTTTCACTAGGAAACAAAAGTAACTTAACAAATGATTATAATGTTTGTACAGAAAGCTGTCCCAGCACCACTGTGCGTTATGCAAGAACTGCGTTGCTGTCTTTAAATATACTATTCCCAAATGAATCTCTGTCATTCACCTTCAGGAAAACTGTATGTCAACTGTGAAAGTCAAAGGAAGTCAAAGGGATTCATGGGAACCTGATGATGCCATGTTCATGGTAAATCTTCTGTGGATGCTTACAGTTGTTGTTAACCAAGCTGATCTTACCAACAAACTATCCAGGCACATTGGCTGATGTATCATATACGTTATTGCAGCACTGACCTCCTCAAAAGCTGCACACCCACCTCAGGGTGCAGGTGGGAGATCAGGGGCACGTGGTCAGCCATGATCTGCTGCATATGATTTTAGATCTGGAGGGCGGTGTGAAGGACATATTTGAGAGATTCCAGGATCACTGACAGGATTTTTTAATTACAAAATATTGTGCGGGCAGAATATCATTAAAAAAATATTGAGGATCAAAATATTGAGAAGGTAAGTGTAAATAGTTAAGTATATATTTACTATCCTTAACCCCACATCTACGTACCTTGAAGATATATATATTGTGACAGTAAAAATATGTAGATTTAATTAGAGTAAAACTTTACATACCCATAGAAACATATTCTTTTTTACAATATTTGTTTTACTGAATTTCATGGAATAAAAATCGTAACAACAGATGTGTCGTAATTTAATGATGTACAGAATACATCCTTTTGTCTCCTCTCCCCGTTCCACACACCTTGACATGCTCTGTCAAATCTTACTTTCTCCCCAACCATTTTCACATATACAGCAATCAGCAGGCACAGCGAGAGAAGACAATCACAAGTGGGCAAAGAATCCAGGGTGGCGGCCAGTGCGAAACCAGCAGGCATCATGGAAAGGAGGCATCATTACAGATGTAACTATAGGCCACACCATGATGTGAAGCATCATTGGGTCCTGCACGTTCAGCTGGAGCAAATGCTTGTGTTAGAAGGTAGGTGCGTGGAGGGAGGTATATATCCTAGGCCTTGAAGCAGGAGGCAAGAGTTTGGCATACATGTTTAATTTTTAATTACAGTATATTACGTCCGTAATCCAGTCCTTGAATTTAGGCGACTATCCTCGCTCCTATCAGCAGGTGACACGTCTCTAAGCAAGCAGTAGGGCCAGCGCCACATATCTCCTGTATGCATCAGTCAAATCTTTGCATTGCTCAAGAAGAGCCATGAAAGGAGTCTGCTGTAGTTCTTCCTCTACCATAATGGAGAGAGAGGCTCAAACCTCCAGCCAATAGGATTGTACCGGCCACATAACCAAGCCAGATGGAGGAAATCTGTGCCAACCATCCCACTTAGGGTGAAAAGTGCTAAGCAAACAATCAATGGAAAGAATGCTGAATAAATCAGACATTCACCCCCAGTCAAGAGATCTGGGTTAAATCCATAGTTCTTTTGCTCACCGTGCTCCCCCAGTTTAGACCCAGCAATATGCAAATCAGTCTTGACTCTGTGCCTCATAGGAACAATCCAGACTGGACTGCCAAGCCAGGTCCTCCCTGGACCGGAAACAAGCATCCTGCGACCGGTTTCTGGGACTGGAAACAAGCAACTTGGACATGTTTCGGGCTTTCAGCCCTCATCAGCCAGGATAGCTTGACTCCAGTGGCATGGAGAGCAGGGGACTCATGTCTGGACATACCTGTCCCACTCGGGGTGACAAATGCAAAAAGAACAATTGATGGACAGAATGCAGAACAATGTCATACATTCACCCAGTACACAGATCTGGGCCTAAATCCATCGTGTTTTTGCTCACCATGCCAGAATGGTGCCAAAACAATGGATTTAGGCCCAGGACTCTATACTGGGGTGAATGTTTGACAATGGTCTGCATTCTGTCCCTCAATTGTTCTTTTTGCATTTACCATCCCACATCTGTCACAAAAATCAACTGGCCTGAGTCCAGATTTATGCTGGTTTTACTGGTTAGGCTTCACAAAGGTACTCCAATATAGCTCAGGTAATCACCTAACCTCGAGGGAGACGTGCGTGAAACCTCAATGGATGGCGATATCAATCAACTTAGGGTGTCCTTTCTGTAAAGAGCTATCCCTACAATACTATTTGAATCATTCCTGGGAAACTGACGAGCTTCGCTTTTAATGACAGATTGACCATTACTACCTAGCCCTACAGATACTTTCCAGGAGAGAGTATACTACGAAAGGGAGTAACAATAAAAGAGGGAGAAACTCATACTTTTGGAATCAAGACAAAAAGCGATGTTCCGTGATAAGACATTTGAGTGGAAATGAAGTTGATGCTGCTCCAACTGGAACTATGACGGATCTTTCATTCTTTTCACCTTAGGAATTTCCGAGAATTCTGTGGTACAAATAACGACCATCTTGAAGAAGGTCTGTAATGTGGAACTGTGATAGGCCACAGCAACGTTTCTAGTGGAGAGAAACCAGGGTGTAGAAAACCTTCTTTGATAATCTGGCGGGTCCTGAAGAAGGTTGCTTTTACTGCTATTGCCACGAAACGCGTCAACCAAATCTATATTAAATCCTAAATTTTTATTGACCCTGTCTGTGGGTATTAGACAAGAACCCACATAACGCGATAACTTGCACAGATATTTGTGGTATGAATGTGTGTGTAGTATGTATGCGTGGTTTGACTGTTGCTTGTTCTCCACCTGATTGTATATACATCATTTAATGAATTTGTGAATCATTTTCATGTTGCCAAAATGTGTAGAAAAAGAATGATTTTTTGTACTTTTTTAATGATAACAATGTTTAAAAAGATATAACAAAGAGATAAAAAATAATTTAAACAAATAAATAAAAAAGAGAATGGAAATAAGAAACATGTAATATTGTGTTCTGTTATGCCCATGCAATAATTTAAGAGGCAAAAACCCTTAAAGAAATAGAGAGGTCACGAGGGAGCTTGTGTTTATAGTTGTTATTATCCCAAATTTCTTTCCCCTCTTTTCCCTGACCTGCAAATTAGTACCTTAGAGGAGGTCCTATTACTTACATGGAATCACCTAACCTTTCACCTATATTCTCCACTATCATTACACTGCATCACGGTTCTTAGTTCTGACATTTTACCTTGTTACGGTAATGTCCAAAGAAGACATGGGGTGTGCTCCGAAAAGCTTAAGCCTCACAAAGGGAGAGGTGTGGTGCCACGACCAGGGTGACTTACGCTGGAATCATGGGATCACGTTTCGATCCCCGGCGCCAGCGGAAGATTAGCCCAGCACCATGTGGGCAATAGGTTGCTTAATCTTCCTGACGGCCCCCAGCGCCTGGAAACCCTTACGGGTGATTGTTTGCGCTTTACAAATGTGGATTATTATTACAAATGTCGATTATTACTCATTATGCATGAGAATTCTTGGAATCACAGAACGACAGCATGCCTACCATCTCTTGCATAATAACTATGTATAAGGGTCATTCCTTATGTCATCCCAGTCGGACATGACACAGCGAGGTATATCCCCAGGGGGTAACACGTATGCTATTTATACAACATCTCTTCCTGAGATAGAGGAGAAAAGGATTTCCATGCCGATAAACTGATGCAAGACGCTGAGTCTCCTGCACGCAGACGCTCCAGCTCACAGTGGTTTGACATTGTTTGCGCGGTGTCCATCTCGAGACCAAGATGTAGTCCCACAGTCTCTCATTTCAGGTAATGGGGTTGACTGTATCCTAGAGGGTTTCTTGGTCTTTACACCCACATACATACTAGGTACATTCAGGTATATCTGTTTAGGGACGCATCGTAGGAGTACGCATTTATTACTGTCATGTATTTTACATACTTGCCTGTATTAATTGTTTTAGCACAATAGTAGAATGATACCATCCGTTGACTCTGTTAGTGCTCAAAATCTTTTATATCTGTTACTGTCTAATGGTTGCTTCAGCACACCTATTTCACACCAGAATGACGACGGTTCAATAATTGCTTATTGAAAAGCGTCCCAACCGTTTATTCTGTGTATCTCACTGAGACCAAGTGAGCACGAGTGACTGAGCGAAATGGAGAGAGAGGCTCAAACCTCCAGCCAATAGGATTGTGCCGCCCCACATAACCAAGCCAGATGGATGAAATCTGTGCCTACCACCCCACATCTGGCACAGCAATCAACTGGTCTGAGTCCAAATTTATGCAGTGAGGGATCAGGGTTATCATGTTCGATAGTTGCCAAGAAGTATTCTCTCCTTGGTAAGAGGGGTTTCTAGCGGCACTGTGAGCTAGCTGGTATACAGGAAAACATATTAGGTAGAGGTGTCTACAATCAGTTTGACTGCAATCCTACAGTATATGTTGTCTAAACGTGCAGATCCTATAAAGGTTTATAGGAACTACACAACATGGCGACCAACGTGGGTTTGGTACTTATTTACGAGTCCAATATGAGTAGTTCAGTTGTTCCCCAGAGACATCTGGCGTGGGAAGGGAACTATCCGCCACAGCTGAGTAGGCTAAATTCCTATTTATTGGCTGTAGGTTTATCAAGCATGAAGGACACACAGTTCATATTGTGGATAAAACCTTCTCTCATTTTCCTTGAAACTCTTCCTTGAAACATTTAAAAAAAAAAAAATCAACAATGACAGAAGATGATGCTGTGCCAGCACAACACGTTTTAGTAAGGGAAGAAGAAGGGGAAATAAACATTTCAGAAAATGTTAGTTATGCCCTTACTCAAAAGTCACAGTTAGGGGTGGTACGGTGACCTTTGTGAGTGACGTTCACGAATAATATGGAATAGAGGTATTTTATTCATGAGTTAAATTCCCACAAGCAGATGCACAATCAAATACATTTCATTCTTACACTAAGGATGAAATACCAAATGAATACTGTCCGTATGAGGACATTGAAATTCCGCTCCCCTACCAAGAGCACATAAACTAGTTTAAAGGCGCCCATTCAAACACAGAAGACAAAGCAAAACTAGGTCCACTCGGAAGAGATGGAGCAACTTGGCCAGTCCTTACGGCTTACACACCGCATCCAGAAATTGACACAGTGCCAATAGCATACCTACGTCTACTTCATAAAGAAAAAATAAAACTTTACAGAAACCTGACACAGTTTGTGATGAGATCACTCCCACTTCAGCCAAAAAGAGCTACACAAGCAGTACAAATTCAGAGTTCTACAAACTGAAATTACACACAAATGCTATACACAGTTATGGGTAGAATGCCCACTAAACGTGAGCAAATGCCATTCTGGATAGCTCAAAAAATAACACAGCTAGAGGCAGTATTTCCACACAAAAGTAAGCATGGGCTGAAAATTCGTTCCGCTCGCGAAATTTTCGAATTTTTGGCAATTTCGCGATCCGCGAATCACGCGAAATTGCCAAATAATCCGCAATTTGCAAGTTCGTGAATTTTTTTTGCTTGTTCGCGCTTTAAAAATACAATCTCGCGCGTGCTGCATTGACTTACCTTGATTCTGAGTTTGCCGAGTTGTTTTCCTCCCGTGAACAAGATGGCCACGCCCAAAAACAATGCATAGGTAAGTTCGTGGTAGCCGCACTGAAAAAAAACCCAGCGAACACGGCAAAATAAAAAAATTCGCAAGTTCACACAAATTTGCGAATTTTGCGGACCGCTAATTTACTTTCGCGTGAATTCGCGGACCGCAAATTCGCAAATTTCACCCATACTTACACAAAAGCCCTCAAGAAAAACACAGAATGCGAACAATCTGCTTCCCATTGGGGATAGCTCCCCAGATAGAGGATTGTACCACTTGGGGTACAATTTCTGCTGCCATATATACCAGAACTCATGGTATCCCGTCATTAGCAGTAATACCAGATGTGTTAAGAAAGATACAGACTGAGTATGGAGTAGAACCTGCTCTGAATTTAGGAATGAAATTATTAGGTCATTTTGCCCAGGTATCAGCTATAATATTAGCAAATATAAAAGGGGAGGCAGCAGCAGTGGCAATACGCCAAAGCCTGAGGGATTTCACTCCTGCACAACAGGAACATTAATTACCTAAAATTATTACAGACACCTATGTTGAATTAGGTAGGGATAGTTTGGGGGCTAGAGCAACTAAACCAAAACTCATGGTTGGTCCTGAAATGGATAACTCCAAGCAAGCACCTGATTCTTCCAAGAAGAAATGGGATAATAGCAATAAAAACAAGAAAATTAGAGAAAGTAGATCTCTATATAGGAGTGGGTCTCCTTAACAGGAGCCCTTCGAAAGAAAATACAACCTTAGAAATAGGGATAACATTAAAAAACCTGACAAGTATCAGGATACTGATACATGTTCCTCTCGTTCCTTTCAAGGTTCACCAAGAAACGCTGAGGGAAAAGGACGGTCAGAACACAGACAAGAAGAGCGTACAAAGTCCAGAGACACACCATGCGCCTCAAGGTATCCTTCTAAAAAAGAAGACAAGCCACAATCTAAACCTCAATTTAAAAAGAAGAAAGTAGCAGGTCTCAAAGTTAGACACACCCAGAATTCTGAGGACTCAACTTCTCAACAAAGAATGGGCTCAGACGATGCTAGACAGCGCAGCAGAAGTAGCAATAGCTCACCAGAACCTGATGGAATTTCTGGGGACGGCCGAGTTGAATGAACATACCACGGTGGAAACACCTGATACGAGGGTAAGTGTCCCACATAGGTTACATGAAATAACACTGCAAATGGAGGGGAACAAACCCAGAAAAGTTAAAGGTCTCTTTTGGGAGAACTTGACTTATGGCTTCAACATCTTTTTATCTGAAAAAGATTGGCCGCCTGCAATTGTTATGGATTGCCCAAAGGGAAAAACAGTAATTTTACCAGCTTTTACCGACCACCTCCCAATTTACTTAAAACACACTTAGGTGCGGTAGTGGGTGGTAGCCCTTGCTCCAGCACCATATTGCAACCATGTTGGGTGGGATGCTGAGTCATCACACCATGTAATGCAGTAAAAACTAGTCCAACTCCACAGAAACAATACCGAATAAAACTAGAAGCAAAAAGGCAGGTCAAGGAGATCTTAGATCAACTTGAATACCAAGCTGTAATAGAACCTCCCACCTCTGCAAAGAACAATCCTCTGTTTCCTGTAATGAAACCCGACAATTCATATTGTCTAGCTTTAGACTTTAGACATCTGAACACATGCACAAAGACATTTGTAGTACAGAATGCACAGTGCTGCATTAATGAATAATACTGTGTGGAAAAAAAATCAAAGCAACATAAGATATCTCAAATGGATTCTTCTGCCAAATATAGCACCTGAAAGCAGGGGCCTTATTTATGAAGGACTTGCGCCGCCGATGCGTCACTTTTTCCCATGTTAAAAGTGACGCACCGGCGGCGCAAGTCCTTCATAAATAAGGCCCCAGGTATTTAACAGCATTCACAGCGCTAGGTTTCCTGGCAGCTAACTTTTTGCAAAAGTGCATGCTGCTCCAACCTCCTAAATCTCTGAAGAACGTTCAATTCATATTGGGATTTATAAACTTTGGCAGAACATACATTTTGGATTATGCAGAAAGAGTCAAACCTTTCTACGACTTAATTAGACCTGATTTTTCAGTTAGGCATTGGACACAGGAACACACAGATATCCTTCCTTCCCACAAGCTGACATGATGGCTTCAAAACACTTGCAGACACGCGTAAGCGTGTGCAATCTGGTGATCCGCGTTATAGCTGGTCAATCTGGGTACACTTACCTAACCTTCAATGAAGGCGAAACAGTACCCATAGCTTACAAAAACCATTTGAACACAAACGCTGGAATACCCATTGTTTCTACAGAAAAAATCCTGACAGCAGTACAGACTGCTGTAGTGAGAGAATGCGCACTGGCTCAGGGGAAATAAATAACTGGAATCACTCCAGTACCAGCCCTCAAGGCTGCTACAAAGGCAGGCATTCCTAATGCTAAAGCCTTACATCCAAGGTGGATACAATGGGCTAATTCTCTCACTGCAACTGATGTAGAATACAGATATTACCCAAAGCTAAAAACACAAGCATTCCTGCAATATGAACAAGACTATCCTCTCCCAAATGAAATAATCCTTCTAGATCAGTATGAATATATCATTTACACTGATGGATCTGCTCAGCCGGCCATAGGAAGTAAACAACAATACAGTTCCGCTTGTGAGATTGTAAAAGGATGTATGCGGGATGGCAAGTTCCATCCCAGCAATACGACGACACAGTCTCTAGGAGATTGAATGGTTCATCTGGCAGAACGAAAAGCCCTATTACTGGCACTGATAAATATAGATCGAGAATTCCCAACACTTTTAGTATGCGATTCTTTTTACTGTGTCCAGTTATACAAAGAATATCTTCACTACCGGGGTCAAAAAGGGGTTAGAGACTGAAAAGGTGGCACAATTAGGCACAAAATGCTATGGGAACAGGTAACTAAGTTGAAAAATGAGCTACCAGGAGCTCAGGTGATACACACGCAAAGTCATCAACATGATGGCGTTCACATTGTAAGGGAATTCATTGGCCGATTAGGTTGCAAAGGGGGCAGTATGAACTGCTGCCGTAGCTGCAATCACCCATTCAAAAACAAGAATAGACGGACAGATAATGGTAATTTTATTTGCTTCATGAAAATGCACCACAGCTTTACCGAATGGTTTTCCACGCAAATACTCCTACAAGTTAGATGCAAAGAACATTCTTTATGCTCAAATTCCAGGAGTGGGGCATAGAGTAATACCAAACATGGATCCCAGATTAGGTTTAATACTAGCTGCACTAGAGGGTCTAGGTTCTGCACACGCAGGGATAACCACAACAGTTTCTTTACTGAAACAAAGCTTTTGGTGGCCTGGTTTAACAAAACAGATGAGGAATTTTGTCTTAAAATGCGACATCTGTTAGCAAATTAAGGGTTTCACCGTAGCACGTCCAGCGCAGACACCTTTATTAATATTAGACAGACCACTAGCTAGGGTCTGTCTGGGCCACTGTGCCCCCTACATTCACATGGGGCTTACAAAGTATATCTTGGTGGCAGTGGATTCATGCTCAAGATTCCTATGGGTGTGGCCTCAGCTCTCAGCTGACCCTTGTACTGTTATAAAAGATTTGCGAGTCTTCATAGCGGCATACGCAGTTGGCACATTACATTCTGACCGTGGACCCGTGTTTAGCTCTAGGGCTTACAAGGAAGCCATGGAAGGTTGGGGTGTAGCATTGCGACACTCTTTTCCGTATCATCCCGAGGAAAATTTGGTGTTGGAGAGGAAAAACCGGTACTTAAAGCAGTCTTTAACAATAAGAGTATTAGAGTTGGGTGGTATTTGGGTCAGTTACCTATATGGGGTACAGCGTGCCCTCAACAACATGCCAAGACATTCTCTGGGGGGTGTCACTCCTTATGAAGTCCTATTTGCTATGAGAACGTGGGTACCTGATCTCAATTGTGAAGGCACAGTGGCGGATGAAAAACCATTTGACATCAATAAATGTTTGGCTGTTTTACAGGATCTGAATGAGCACTACTAAGCAATGTGCAAGTAAAACAGACTACCGCTGGGGAAGTCAAATCAGTCACAGCAAGACCTTTCTGGGTCCCAAAAGTTGGGGATCTGGTCAGAGAAAAGATCGCGGACAAGAAAGGATTTGGGCCATCATACAGAAAGCCTGTACCTGTCCTGGTTGTCGAAGGAACAAGAACAGTACTTCTTCGGCCTCTTGCTGGTAAAAAAGAAAAGAGATTTGTCTCATTGATCTGATCAAACCACACTATGTGACCGATACTGAATAGTAGGCCTCGTGGGCTCCTAGGTACTGACACACTCCTCTCGTTGCCATACAGGAAGTTCAGATTGAAAGACTCATCACGTTCAAAGAGTCGCCAATACAAAGTAATGGAATTTCCAACAATGAAATGGAACTCATTCCTGTTGAAACAGAACTTCAAAACCCTAATGAAAGACAAATATCAATTCGACCTACCACTGAAGTCTACTTCAATATGCCTCAACACAAAACACCAACCGGTTCAACACAACCTGCTGAGCTACCAAAGATTGATCAAACTGCATCTGGCTACTTCATTGATTTTGATACCTTCTTTCTTGATCCCAGTGAACCTGAGACACCACCAGTTCCAGTTTCCCGTAATCAACAAATTTGTGAATTCAGCACTTTTCTGAAAAAGACTGACTTAGTTTCACCTTGGCTCCAGCTCTGGATAACATCTGGAATATTGTTTTTCTGTTCTGGATTGGCCTAGTGAGTGTTTTTTGCTTACTTGTAAATGGAAATTATCTCCCAGAATGCTCTGCAGCATCCAAAGTAAATTTGTTCTTAAAACCTCATACAGCATCTCATCATGAACAAAGAGACTTGTTTTCACTGAACATTACAGCTGTTCCAAATCCTGAGGGTATAGTTTGGGACAAGGTTGATTATGATGTATTAGGCCCTACTAAACTTTTAAAAATACCACATTATTTTAAAATATCTCTCAATGATATCATTAACCCGATGATTGGGATTTTGAAACTGTAATTAACACCTTAGCTGCTATGGAACGTCCAGCTCCAGTGCTGAACGTTCCATTGCGCAGGTGCAGCTGGAACGTCCAACGGCCGACGGCAGCACTCCCGAGGTAGCGGTGCCGTCGACCGTTGGACTGGGCGCAGCACTTATAAGGATAATATGTTGTCTGATTTAGAAAAATCTGCTGCATTTTCAAACAATGAAATGTTAGAAGACACATATGACTTGGATAGTATGTATTGTTATCATCACTATGGTCATCACTTTTTACAAAAATCGTGTATCCCTCGTAATGTTTTCACATACCACCAATGGGAACATTGCCCAACAACACCGAAAGTTAGCTCGAAAACTTTTGCACAGAATGTTTCATATTTTTAGGGTTTAACACTTCTGACCCAACCACATTTTACTATAAGGTTACACCTACAGCTGCACAGAAAAATATGCTGACTAACATCAAACACATTTATTCTGTATCCTTTGTTGCCCAACTGTCTGAACAGGGTTTTGACTTATGGAAGGACACTATAGACACAAAATCAGTCAGGAATGGCAAGTTCAGGGAACAGAAGCACTATTTCGAGCGTGCCTCATTCCGCAACAAGTGATATTTCTGAATTAAACTGTGACACAGACTTCTTGTCTTGGACTAGCGAAGATCAAGGATTTGAACACACCACGGTTTTCCACACCTTCACACATCAATTTTACATCACGTGGAGGTGATACACTAGATGACATCATGCAGTATAGTACTTCAGACTCCAAATTGAATAGATGGTTAGTTTGGGCTACTGACACAAACAGATGTCAATCAAGATTCTGGGGTACAACCAAAGAGTTTAGTATTCATAGACCCATGCTATGTCCAAAGAGAACATCTGGGGGTAGTGACATCATACAGTGTTGGGAAGTTGTGCCTCGATTGGCTAAAAAATCTCTACACTGTCCCAGGTGAAACAGCACTTATCCGTACTCTAAGATGAGGTGGATCTAAGGGATTTTTTACTAGGTCCCTGAAAGCCACGTCAGAAACGTTTCTATTACGCTGTCTGTAATGACCTTTGGAAAATCTCTCAACAAGAAGCCGTGGAGAGACTCCATAAGATAGATAGAATTAACCTAGAAAAGGCGTTCGTTTTGTTGACAATGGTATGATTGCATTGACATCCAGGATTTATTCACTGGGCAACATTGTATCTTCTGCTATTGATATACTAGAACAAGACTTGTCCATACTACAACACGGACAATCTCAACTACTTTCTATTATGCTATTAAGCTGAACGCTGCAATCATTGCCTGCGGGTTATGTGCCTTGGCGATTTATCAACAGTATGTCACTCTTTTTTGCATACAAGCAAACTAAAACACAGATTACAATGGCATAAAGAGTAGCATAATATAAAATGCTGTGTATTGAAAAACTTGACAAGTTACCTTTCACTGTGGCAGAGTCACCATCCACAGAATGGTTAATTCATGGCCATATAACACTACCGGTAACAACTTTCCAGTTTCAGTATTGCCTAGAACAACACCAGGCAGGCAGATATCAAGCGATGGGTAGGGAATTAATCAAGGAATCTTGGAAATTACCGTACAGATTTCAATGTAGAAATGGGTACATGGAAGTGTTCCTTAGCGGTACTAACAGGGAGAATTCCTTAAGTGGATATCTCACACGCCAGGATATCATGCTTCAAGGGGTCTGTAATGGTTCAGTTGCTAACTTATCCTGCTACTTGAAAGGTTCCCCAGCTGCAGTGATTAATCCGGTATTCGAGTTACTTTCAAACAGGATTTACTTGATGCTGAATGATCAAGGTTGTTGTAGGATGCTCCCGGGCATCGCATATCTTGTGGCTGTAAACTCCGCGGTTACTTGCTGTATGCATGCATTGTTTCTACCGACCCATACAATCAGGGAGGCACCGTTATGGCCTTCATTGAATATTTCCTTTATGTGGTTTGATACTCTGAGCTGAATGAAAGCCATGCTTTTACAGCAAACCGTGCCCTTATCCTCTGCCCAAGAAACTTATGATCATCAGGTTGCAAAGTCCTCAGCCGTGATACAGGGACTAATACAAACAAATTGCCCTTTCCATTTCACAGAAATGGTACAACGTATCTTTAACATGTCTGATACGATGGGTATTATGCACCTATTTAAGACCATAGGTTCTGGACTGTTAAGCATCTTTCATACAATCCTCGGAGTTGTTCCCAACTTTATACACTCTGCATTCGGAAGCATTTTTGGAGCGTTACCGCTGATACTGTTTCTAATAGCGGGTATCCTGATTGTCCTTTTTCTGCTACGCAATGGACATCCCAGTCACCTAGGAGATGGAACGAACGCTCTTGGAGTGCCGATACCGCGATTGCATGGTAATTCATCTGGGCAAACTCATCTTTGAGAACTGAGCGAGTCTTGGTTTTTGTCATATAGACTAGTCTGGATCAACTGTATTCTGCCTGTCCTCGGATTCCTGTTCTGCGGACAAGAATGCGTGTTGGATCTCTGTCTAATACTTCCAACAATTGCGCCACCGGATGTTGATGCTTTACTGGACCCGATAACGGCCCATGTTCTGCAGTGTCCTCAGTGTATTCCAATGTTGTTGTCTGCATACGTAGAACCACCACGGGATGCTTCAGCTCCTGTTGGGAAGAATACAGGCTCCCCAACAAGTACTCAGGCCTTTGATGACACTAATACATCCCCAGCAGTGGCTGTGGTGAATACGGAAGAACATCTGTGCTCGATTGACCTGATCTGCGAGGTGTTGCAGGGACCGTTGTCTGATTGCAGGCAACAGTGATGTTGCGTCTCCCAGCCAGGACACATAAAGATTTGGCTCATTGTGTGCTGGGAAAATTCAGCCTTTTTCAAAAACAACTAAGTTTGGAATTTTAAACAAAATACTTTTTCTAAACTGCAAGGCTTTCAGTCTTTGATTGTTCGTACTATATATACAAACTTATTTAGTACAGACTTCTATCACATGTACTATTTTTCCCTTTTATTAGCATTTTTTAGAAATTTTACTTTTTTAAGTATTATTTGTAATTGAATTATTAATAGATGCGTACCACGTTTTGCATTACGTAGATGTTTTTTGTATGTTGTCCGATCGGATGAGGAGTGGTTGTTATGTTCCATATAGGTACCCCAATAAAAGCTCAGGCAGTCACATAACCTTTCACCTATATTCTCCCATACCATTACACTCCATAACGGTTCTTAGTACTGAGCTTTTACCTAGTTACGGTAATGTCCAAAGATGACAATGGGTTTTCTCCGAAAAGCTTAAGACTCATTTTTTATGCATGAGAATTTTTGGAATCACAGCAGGACAGCAGGCCTACCATCTCATTCATAATAGCTATGTATAAGGGTCACTCCTTCCATCAACCCAGTCTGACATGACACAGTGAGGTATATCCCCATGGGGTAACAATTTGGGTATATATACACCATCTCTTGCTGAAATAGTAGGAGAAAAGGACTTCCATGCCGACACACTGACGCGAGACGCTGAGGCTTCTGCACGCAGACACTCCAGCTCGCAGTTGTCTGACATCCCTTGCGGGGTGTCCATATCGAGACCAAGAAGGGGTCCCACAGTCTCTCACTTCAGGTATTGGGGTTGACTCTATCCTAGTGATATTCTTGGCCTTTACCCCCACACACATGTTAGGTACACTCAGGTACATCTAGTTAGCGATGCATCGTAGGAGTACGCATTTATTACTGTCATGTATTTTATATACTTGCCTGTATTTATTGTGGTTGCAGGATGGTAGAAATCTACCGTCCTTTTACTCTGTTAGTGCTTATAATCATTTATATCTGTTACTATCTAATGGTTGTTTCAGCATACCTATTTTACAATAGAATGACACTGGTTCAAGAAATTCTTATTGAAAAACATCCCCACCGTTTATTCTATGTTTCTCTCTGAGACCAAGTGAGCCCGAGTGACTGAGCGAAAAATAATACACTGTTTCCACGATTCTCAGGGATCAGTGTTGTCATGTAGATAAGAGTGGTTTCTAGTGGCACTGTGAGCTCGCTGGTATACCATATAATTGGTAGGAGTGTCTAGAATCAGTCTGACTCCAATCCTACAGTATGGATCACTGACAAAATTTCGACCACCAAAATATCGACCTACAGAAATATCGAGTCCAAAATATCGAGGGCAAGCATATCGACATCCCATCTACAACATGGTAAGTACAAAAATATCGAAAAAATAATATAGATGTTAAAAATATCGATGTTAAAAATATCGATTTTTTTCTTTTAAAATATAATTGTAAAATAAATTAAATAACACTAATAAATATAATATACATAGTTATAAGTATCTAATAATGTTTAAACTTAATAAATAATACATATATAATAATAATATATTAATTAAATATATACTGTAAATATATAATATATATGTTCTGAACAATATGTTGTAATAATTATTTTACTAACTTATAAATTATTAAAATATAAAATAATTTACTAATACATTTACAAACATAAAACAATAACATAAATAAAATGTACAAAACATAAAAAATTAAATATACTTTTAATATTTTTACAAATAATTATATAACATGTTGGATAGCGTAGGGGAAAAAAATTACTATTCCCACTCCAGATAGTGCAACAATAGGGAAAGCTTTGGATAGCGTAGAGGTAAAAATTACTATTAACACTCCAGATAATGCAACAGTAGGGAAAGCGTTGGATAGCGTAGGAATATAAATTACTATTCCCACTCCAGAGAGTGCAACAGTAGGGAAAGCGTTGGATAGCGTAGGAGTAAAAATTACTATTCCCACTCCAGAGAGTGCAAAAGTAGGGAAAGCATTGGATAGCGTAGGGGTAAAAATTACTATTCCCACTCCAGAGAGTGCAACAGTAGGGAAAGCGTTGGATAGCGTAGGGGTCAAAATTACTAATCCCACTCCAGAGAGTGCAACAGTAGGGAAAGCATTGGATAGCTTAGGGGTAGAAATTACTATTCCAACTCCAGAGAGTGCAACAGTAGGGAAAGCATTGGATAGCGTAGGAGTAAATATTACTATTCCCACTCCAGAGAGTTCAACAGTAGGGAAAGCGTTGGATAGCATAGGGGTAAAAATTACTATTCCCACTCCAGAGAGTGCAACAGTAGGGAAAGCGTTGGATAGCGTAGGGGTAAAATTTACTATTCCCACTCCAGAGATTGCAACAGTAGGGAAAGCATTGGATAGCATAGGAGTAAAAATTACTTTTCCCACTCCAGAGAGTGCAACAGTAGGGAAAGCGTTGGATAGGGTAGCGGTAAAAATTACTATTCACACTCCAGAGAGTGCAACAGTAGGGAAAGCGTTGGATAGCGTAGGAGTAAAAATTACTATTCCCGCTTCAGAGAGTGCATCAGTAGGGAAAGCGTTGGATAGCTTAGGAGTAAAAATTACTATTCCCACTCCAGAGAATGCAACAGTAGGGAAAGCGTTGGATAGCGTAGGGGTAAAAATTACTATTCCCACTCCAGAGAGTACAACAGTAGGGAAAGCGTTGGATAGCATAGGGGTAACAATTACTATTCCAACTCCAGAGAGTGCAACAGTAGGGAAAGCGTTGGATAGCGTAGGAGTATAAATTACTATTCCCAATCCAGAGAGTGCAACAGTAGGGAAAGCGTTGAATAGCGTAGGGGTAAAAATTACTATTCCCACTCCAGAGAGTGCAACAGTGGGGAAAGCATCGGATAGCGTAGGGGTAAAAATTACCATTCCCACTCCAGAGAGTGCAACAGTAGGGAAAGCATTGGATAGCGTAGGAGTAAAAATTACTATTCCCACTCCAGAGAGTGCAACAGTAGGGAAAGCGATGGATAGGGTAGAGGTTAAAATTACTATTCCCACTCCAGAGAGTGCAACAGTAGGGAAAGCGTTGGATAGCGTAGGAGTACAAATTACTATTCCCACTCCAGAGAGTGCACCAGTAGGGAAAGCGTTGGATAAAGTAGGAGTAAAAATTACTATTCCCACTCCAGAGAGTGCAACAGTAGGGAAAGCGTTGGATAGTGTAGGGGTAAAAATTACTATTCCCACTCCAGAGAGTACAACAGTAGGGAAAGCGTTGGATAGCGTAGGGGTAACAATTACTATTCCAACTCCAGAGAGTGCAACAGTAGGGAAAGCGTTGGATAGCGTAGGAGTATAAATTACTATTCCCACTCCAGAGAGTGCAACAGTAGGGAAAGCGTTGGATAGCGTAGGGGTAAAAATTACTATTCCCACTCCAGAGAGTGCAACAGTAGGGAAAGCATTGGATATCCTAAGGGTAAAAATAACTATTCCCACTCCAGAGAGTGCAACAGTAAAGAAAGCGTTGGATAGGGTAGAGGTAAAAATTACTATTTCCACTCCAGAGAGTGCAACAGTAGGGAAAGCGTTGGCTAGCGTAGGAGTAAAAATGACTATTCCCACTCCAGAGAGTGCATCAGTAGAGAAAGCGTTGGATAGTGTAGGAGTAAAAATTACTATTCCCACACCAGAGAGTGCAACAGTAGGGAAAGCATTGGATAGCGTAGGGGTTAAAAAAACATACTTATAAATACTATCTTTTTATTTAAATAATGATATAAAGTATTTAAAAAATGTAAACGATATACAATACATATACATAATTATAACAAACATGATTACCTAAATATATTTAAGCAAAAATAAATATTAAAAAATTCCATTTTATAACATTTAATTACCAATTACTAATTATTTAACTATTATATTATTTACAAAACAATCATTTTAAAAAAATTATTAGTTCATTATATTTACATTACTTCCACCATATTTCCCTATAAACCCACTACCCACAACAAAACACATTTATCTATTTATGATTTAATTAAAATTATTTACCAATCAATTAAAATTAATTACTAATTAATTAAAAATAATTACCAACTAATGATTTATTAATTATACATAATTAAATAACTTGCCACCCTATTACCCTATTAACCCACAACCCGCTATAAAAAATATTTATCAATTAATCAATTAATTATAAGGATTAACCAATTAATTAAATTTAATTACCAATTATTTATAATTAATTAATATTAACTACTAATTATTAATCAATTTAACATAGTTAAATTACTTCCCACCCTATTCCCCTATAAACCCACAACCCGCTATAAAACATATTTATCAATTAATCAATTACTTAAAATGATTAACCAATTAATTACATTTAATTACCAAATATTTATAATTAATTAATATTAACTAATAATTATTAATCAATTTATCATAATTAAATTACTTCCCACCCTATTCCCCTATAAACCCACAACCCGCTCCGGTACTAAAACATATAAATAACTTATAAATAAATGTATTAATATATATATGTAATACACATATAATAGTACCTATTTTAATTACTTAAGTAAAACATATAACACATACATAATAAAAAACAACAGAAATAATACAAATATCGATATTAGTGTAATCGAAATTAGTAACATCGATATATATACTATCGATATCACTAAAATCCATATTACTTACATCAATATTAAGTATTTCATATTACTTACCTTAGGGTCGATATTCTGTCCAACGATGTTCTTGTCTTCGATATTCTGCACCTTCGATATTATAGACAGAATATTTTGGTACATCGATATTTCTAACTCGATATTTTGACTCTGTACCCTACAGTATATGTTGTCTAAACGCGCAGATCCTATAGAGGTTTGTAGGAACTACACACCACTTCCTCTACTATAATGGAGAGAGAGGCTCAACCCCCCACCAAATAGGATTGTACCGGCCCACATAACCAAGCGAGATGAAGGAAATCTGTGCCAACCATCCCACATCGGGCACAACAATCAACTGTCCAAATTAATGTAGTATGACAGGAGTGTAATATACCATGTGAATGAACTTGTGATGAATAATACTGAGTTTGCTACTGGATGATATCTGCTATGTATGTGCATAGCAATAGTGGCAATATTCATCAGTGAGTGCAATACCGAGCTCAATTTCCCAATGTTGCTGCATCTGTCCCCAATAGCCTGGAGATTTAGTTTGTACTGAACGATACATTGGGAAAACCCAGGGCCTCATTTATGAGAAATGACGCATCCCTGCGTGAAAGCAGCGATGCGTCACTTCTCAGTGCGCACTCCTTGCGACATTCCTGATGCGTCATATTTAATGTATGACGCATCATGCCGCAAGGAGTTCCAGATAGGTCCGTTTTTCTGACGTATCTGTAAGCGCAAAAGTGAAGCATTGCTGGAGTGTGTCACAAAAGTGACGCAACTCCAGCAATGCGTCCTTTGTCCATGTGAAAGGGCCTGCGTCAGTCTTACGCCTGCTGTGAGGCAGGTGCAAGATTTTGACGCAACGGCGTCCTAAAAGTGACGCAGTGAAATCTCATAGATTTCACTGCGTCACTTCTATTACCCTTCCTTGCGTCACTACGCCCCCCCCTTGCATACATTTTACCTGGCACAGGTATAATGTGGCGCAGGGGTTTACAAAGTGATGCGTCACTTTGTAAATATGGCGCAACAAGGCGCATTTTTTACGCCACTGGTCAGTCACAAAAAGTGACGCACCGGCGGCGTAAAAGTGACGTACAGCCTCATAAATGAGGCCCCCAGTGTCTAGTGTAAGTGGCTTGAAGCAAGGTATGGGGTGTGACAAAGGGGGTTCGGCTCGGAAATCTGCAATGCCTGCCTTAAAGTTGCATTTCAAGAGGATATACGTGGAGACATCCAGGGGAGAGACCACACGTCTCCTATATAATCAGCCTGTGTAATAAATAGGCTGTCATGATACAGGTCACCTCAGTGAGTGAAAACTCATATTCTGAGCTGAAACGACACTGGGTTTTATGTGTTGCCGGTAGCAAGGGGTGATAATCCAGTGGGATTAGAGAAGAATATAGTAACCTCTGTAATGTGCATTCCACTGTAGAGAGGACGGCTGAGAGATTCCCTGAAGGGGTGCCCATGAAGGAAGCAGGAGGAATCAGTGTCCTATATCCTCGCTTTACAGCCAAATGGGGGAGAAATAGGATGGGACGGTAGTAATGGACAGCATGGTGGGCTTGGGTGCACATAATATAAAGCTATATGTCTGGAGCTTCAAAAACTCCATCCGGAAATGGTAATGTGAGGGTGTTCCACTGTGCATAGGGCTGCTAACTCTCTCATGCTAAATGATTCAAATGTGTTGTCAGTGTGAGGAAGAAATATTGAGTTACAGGGACAGGGATGTTCAGAAATAGGTACAGTAACTTTTGCAGGAGCACCATCTCCATTAAGTTAATAATACCTGCAAACAAAAATGGGAGAGAGATCCAGTGTGTAATTTGATCAGTGAGTGTAGTAAGTGCAGTAAATAACAGGGACCCCCTGTTAGAGCAAAAGAATATGTTTGACAGGGAAAAAAGGACAATGTGAAAAAAAGCACCAAATATAATATCACCAGGGAGAGAACGATAAGTATAAAGCACACAATAAATTAAAAAGTACAAAATGTTTTGTTTATTAGGTATATATACTCAAGCTAAAAACATTAAAGTTCTAACACATGATAAAATAAAATGCGACACATAACCAATTCTGAACAGTTAATGTAATACAAAAAATGACACCATTAATTCATAAAACAGTGGCGGACAATATTAGTCCTCTTCGACGCGCGTTTCGGCGTTTTCACAAGAACGCCTTCTTCAGGAGCCACACACACAATCTGAAAGACATACACAGCAAATTAAAAATCATCGCAGTTTGTACTGATAATTATCCTAACTGGGCAGGAATTTGTGATACGCATTTCCTGACTATGGACACAGGTCTCTCTGGGCATTATGTGTAAACATGATGAAATAAAGCACACATGTATAATATGTTCCAACAATAACTCAATAATTGAACATAATGATGTAATAATCACTGGACTGGCAGTACAAACTGCGAACAAATTTCCTATTTGCCACTCTTGGTAATATGACTCTAGCTTATTAAGCTTCCGGATCCAGAGTCAGTATTTGATGAAGGGTCTATTTATCTTATGAGGCCCTTATATTCTATAACTACAACACTGCTCAAATATAACATCTTATAGTCTGTACCTTGTGTAGCTTGATAAGTAAGCTACCCGAGTAGGGAGTTTTCGATATGCAAAGCAGTCCTTTTTTGATATTTGTTCTCATGTAACTGTATTGAAGTTTTTATGATAGGTGAGCACATCTCCACTAAATAAGGATGATTTAGTGTTAGAACTTTAATGTTTTTAGCTTGAGTATATATACCTAATAAACAAAACATTTTGTACTTTTTAATTTATTGTGTGCTTTATACTTATCGTTCTCTCCCTGGTGATATTATATTTGGTGCTTTTTTTCACATTGTAGTAAGTGCAGTGCCATAATTAGAGCATAGTATCTCCTACTTATCATTAGATATCACCATACCCAGGTACTTAAGTTCCTCTGTGCACCACTGTAGTTGAAAGTCTGGAGTGAAAGGTGTTACGACCTGGTTGAGGGGAGAGAGCTGCAATTTCTTCCAGCTGATTTGTATGCCTGACAGCCCACCAAACCTGATGAACTGTCTCAATATACCATTGAGACTCAGGTGTGAATCTTTGAGGAATAATGTAATATCATTAGTGTAAAGGGAAATTAAAAGGTGACCACTGGGGGTAGTGCAATGCGTAGTCACAATACTGCTTCTGCAACTTGGCGGCTAAGGGCGCAACCTCCAGAGCAAAACGTAAGGGCAATAATGGGCAACCCTGCCCAGTACCCAGTGTAATCTCAAAGGGGTGGGAGGTCGCACCTTTAATGCTCACTCTGGCTACTGGTTTAGAATAGAGGAGTGCAGTCCAGGGCAAAAATGTATAGGGGAATTCCTTCCTGCAGAGAACAGCTTGCAGAAAATCGCATTCGAGGGAATCAAAGGCCTTAGTGGCGTCTAAAAGGACAGCTTCAGGTGCCAGGTCCAGACAAATATCCTACAACACTGCAAACAACATTTGCCTAGTGAAGGAGATAGATTGCCTGGGTATAAAGTCGTACTGATCAGGGCAATCCAGAAACGTCATAAGGAGGAAATCCTGTTAGAGGAAAGTGCACTGAACATTACTTAACCATCCCAGAGCTACATCCTCCAGGTACGAAACCTCCCAGACAGGTTACTACGCCAAGATGAGTAAAGGGAAACTTGAAAAGCCTGAGAACGTCCACAATATACAGCTGATCCCTCTCCCTCGAAATCCTAGTACATCATTAGCAGCACAGGGGTACTTTATCATAGTAGCCAGCATTTTGCCTAGGACTGTGCAGTAGCATACTTAACTTGTCATGGTAGAGGCTCTTTCTAGTGACCACATCATGATATTCCGAAAGCATAGTTTTGATTTGTTGTGCTAGCAGAAGGTCTGAAGCAGCAATGAAGCAGTAGCTTGCTGTGTTTCTAAATTCTTGAGGTCTTTCTGCAGCCTGGATAGGTGATCCATGATAGAGTGCAGCACCTCCCATCCACTCTTGGCAAGGCACATCCCTCTAACGGTGACTTTAAAGGCCTCCCAAACTGTGCCGACCAGTAGCCCAGTTCTGTCATTACGTTTAAAGTACTTGTAGATGTCCTGCCTGAGCTCCTCTTTAAATTGTTTGTCTAACAGCATGAGTAGAGAGAGGTGCCAATTAGCACTTAGAGGGGCTTGTGTGGGGATGGATAGCACAGGCAAGATGGGAGAATGATCGGAAAAGGTACACATAAGATGTTTAATCTCATGTACCCAATAGCCGACACCCCTGGAAATTATCCAATAGTAAAAATGGCATCAGTTTCCATGCACCCCGAATAAAATATACCTTCTCTAGCAAGAAGGTGGTGAACTCCAGCATATCGTGGTCCCTCATAATGTGGAAGTGATATGAGGCAATGCAACAATAACTAGGTGATGTGTGTGAGTGCTGCAGATTCTCTGTTAGAACACAATTAAAGTCTTCTCTCCAAAGTAATGGAGAGGTTCCTATGGAGACAATACGACCCCCCAAGCAGTCACAAAAGGCTGTATTTTGGCCCATAGCTGTTAACTACAGTGATTGTGTTGAGATCAAATTCCCCCACATAATCGCATACCTACCCTGATTTTTTTGCAAACAGATTTTATTAGGTTTTCAGAGGCAACCAAGACATTTACTACGACCACCACGCAGCATGGCGCCAAGTTACAAGTTGTCATAATGAGCAATACAATCTGTTATTATTAAGCAAGAAAGAATCAACCAATAATCAAATGCATACCTACCCTGATCATTCTTCGGGGTCCCTGTGGTGTATACAGCCCCCCTCTCTGAACAAGAATCGCTGTACCCCTTGCATATGAGCAATAGAAAGAAAACACCCTGTTGAATGCCCCTTTCTCAGCACATTATGGAGAGCTGTGAATGGCAGGTGAGTTTCCTGCAACAGGAAAATGTTTATACTGTGTCTATCTAGATTGGATAGTATATGGCCATAGGTTTCAGCCACATTATAGTTAGGAATTAGCATTTAACAAAACCTTAGAAATTCACTGAAAAAAACATAGGTTTCAGCCACGTTATAGTTAGGAATTAGCATTTAAAAAACCTTTGAAATTCACTGAAAAAAACCATAGGTTTCACACATGTTATAGTTAGCTGGACATTTCACCACTCATACAAAACCATTGAAAATCCCGTTATAGTTAGTTCAGCTAACTATAACTTGCGCGCCCACAATGCACTGCTGATGACGTCACATATTACATCACTCATGACATGGTCATTGACATCACTCATGACATCACTGTTGACATCTCAAATGACAGCAAAGCAGTTTGCTGTGGTAGGGTGGGAGCCGCGAGGCTCCTGCCCTACCATAGCTAACAAAAAGCCACTACTGGGTCTGGGCCCCCAACAGCAAGGCTGAGCCATGAATTACTATTGAACAAAGAAATGCCAATACTGTCTTACTATTTTCTTTAGATCATACAAACCATATTGATTATACACTATGGTACATTGACACAGTTATGTCTGAATTAATCTTTTGTTTTATTTTTAAATTTTCTTTCTCAAAAAAGACATTTATAGTGAGCTGATTCAACATGGGGGAGGAGCCTATTGGTCATCACAGAAAGAAAAGCAGGACTTTGGCATTTAGATGAAGAATATCACGCAGTGCAGGGCGCTGACGAAGGCTAGATGCCGAAATGCATTCGCCACCACTGCATGTATTGCCCAATAAAGCATGCTGTTTTCCATGGACTCCCCTCTGGCCACTGATTCTTCTTTTGTTGCAGGGATGTGATGGTATATATATATATATATATATATATATATATATATATATATATATATATATATATATATATATTCACTGAAAAAACCATAGGTTTCACACCAGTTATAGTTAGGAATTAGCATTTAAAAAACCTATTAAATTCACTGAAAAAACCATAGGTTTCACACCAGTTATAGTTAGCTGGAAATTTTACTGATATAAAACCATTGAAATTCCCACGTTATAGTTAGATGGACTCACTATAACTTGCGCGTGCAATCCACTGCTGATGACATCACATATTACATCACTCATGACATGGTCAGTGACATCACTCATGACATCACTGATGACACCATCCAGTGAATGTGTGTCTTTCTGAAAAATAAATATATTTTATATATGTATATGTAAAAGTTGATGGAAGAATAAATGTTTAAATAAGTGTCTAAATGGATGGTTTTTAAAAATTGATTGGTTAACTGGCTTAATAAGACATCATCAGCAGTGCATTGCACGCGCAAGTTATAGTGAGTCCATCTAACTATAACGTGGGAATTTCAATGGTTTTATATCAGTAAAATTTCCAGCTAACTATAACTGGTGTGAAACCTATGGTTTTTTCAGTGAATTTAATAGGTTTTTTAAATGCTAATTCCTAACTATAACTGGTGTGAAACCTATGTTTTTTTCAGTGAATTTCATAGGTTTTTTAAATGCTAATTCCTTTGTATATCGAGTTTCTAACCTTTTTTTTTTTTACAATTTGCTGTTTTTTTTTAAGTATTCATTTTTTTTATATAATTTTTTTCTTTTGCGCTCTGGGTGCGCGCTCCGGGAAGCTTTCAGCTAAGCTCTCCGGTAAGCTTTTCCGAGAGCTCATCTGAAAGCGCACCCAGAGCGCAACTGTCGTTCGTGAAAAAAAATATGAATGAAAAGTTAATAATAATGCAAAACTTTTTGTACCATACAAATAAAATTCGTTTTTTTTAATAAGGAAAATGATTATGCATTTCTATAAAAGATTGATGACGCCACTTCGGCGCGCAACGTAAGTGCCCTCGGAAGCGCCTACGTTCGCGGCGCATAAACGCACGCAAAAGCGCCTACGATCGCGCCACGTTTGCGCCCCGGAAGCGCCTACGATCGCGCTGCGTAAACGCACCGGAAGTGCTCTGGAGCGCGCAGCGTAAACGCGTCGGGTCATGTGACCCTAAAATAACACTTTTCATTGGTTGCTAACAGTTTTTTTTTACAATGAATGAAATCCCCACCCATTTCCTTCACTTCTTCTTTCACTTTTGTGACTGAAAGACCTGCCTTTTTTGCTGTTCCATATTCCTTGATTAATCATGGCTGCCAGACCATCCAGCAGTGAAGATGACTCCAATGATTTCATTGATGAAGAGCCTCCTCAGCCGAAGGTCAAAGAACATTTCATCTGGAAATTTTTTAAGTTTCCAGCAGACCAGAAGAAGGTGAATGCACCAAAAGTAGAGTGCAGGATCTGCAAACAGGTCCTGTCACGGGGTAACCCCCAAAAAAAATACTCTTTTGGCAACTTCACCATGATTCGCCATGTGGAGAGGAGGCACCCCCAGAATTTTGCCCGGGAAAGTGTCAGGGCTCTGGCACAAGAGGTTCCCAGAGATGGGGCCTCTACATCAACAGGAGGAGCAACTTCTTCTGGGAGAGAACAATCACAGGAGCGGGTAGCAAACATACAACCTGCATTTAACCATGGGGTCGTCAAATGCAGATACTGCAATCAACTCCTCACCTATGGGGAGCAAAGTGTCCTGCTCATGGTTCGAGCATTGGAGAACCATCGCTGCCCTTCCCACCCCTAATTTTTTTCTTTTCTTTTTGCTCCTGTTGAGCAGTTTCCATTCCCTGTTTTTGTTCCTGTTCAGTTAAAAGAAGAAAACCAAAAGTTCTTTTCAGAACTACCTCCAATTCTCATCAAAGAGCTATATTCTTAAAAAATGAAGAGTAAGTGAAATATAGTGCATTGATAATTGAAAGGAGAATGAGTAAGAAAGAACAGAAAGGTATGAGAGGTGGAAGGAAGTGAAGTAGGAGGAATGAAAGAAGGTGAGTGTTAGAAAAGAAAGTTATGACACAGTGAATAAACTGGAGGCCTCATTTCTGAAAAGTGACGCATCGCTACGTGAAAACAGCGATGCGTCACTTTTCTGGACGCACTCCTTATGACATTCCAGATATGTCATATTTAATATATGACTAATCAATTCGCAAGGAGTTACAGATATGTCAGTATTTCTGACGTATCTGTAAACACAAAAGTAACGCATTGCAGGAGTGCGTCACAAAAGTGACGCAACTCCAGTAATGTGTCCTTTCACATGGAAAAAGCACCATGTGAAAGATTTGCTGTGAAGCAGGCGCAAGATTTTGGCGCAACAGCATCCTAAAAGTGACGCACTGCGTCATTATTACCAAGCTTTTTGCAAGGAACAACCCCTCTGCATGCATTATACCTGACACTATTTTTTAAAAAGTGACGCATCTAGGTACATGGGTCACTTTTTAAAACTCTGCGCCACATTGTATCTGCATCAGGTATAATGTATGCAGAGGGGGCAATCCCTCGCAAAAAGCTTGGTAATAACGACGTACTGAAATCTATGAGATTTCTCTGCGTCACTTTTAGGATGCTGTTGCGTCAAAATCTTGCGCCTGCCTCGCGTCACTTTCATGTTTACAGATATGTGAGAAATACTGACGTATCTGTAACTCCTTGCAACATGATTCATCATACATTAAATATGACACATCTGGAATGTCATAAGGACTGTGGACAGAAAAGTGACGCATCACACCAGCAGTGTAATAAAATGTGCCTCGTTGCACTATATTTAAAGGATGCAACAGCATCCTAAAAGTGACGCAGTGAAATCTCAAACATTTCACTGCGTCGCTATTACAAAGCTTTTTGTGGGGGAACACCCCCTCTGCATGCATTATACCTCACGCAGATATAATGTGGCGCTTGATTTTAAAAAGTGACCCATCTACCTAGATACGTCACTTTTTAAATATAACGCAACGAGGCACATTTTTTTACACCACTGGTGCGATGCGTCACTTTTCTGTGCGCACTCCTTATGACATTCCAAGTAACGCATTGCTGGAGTGCGTCACAAAAGTGACGCAACTCCAGTAATGCGTCCTTTCAAATGGGGAAAGCAGCATGTGAAAGGTCTTGCCTCAGTCTAACACCTGCTGTAAAGCAGGCACAAGATTTTAACGCAACAGCATCCTAAAACTGACGCAGTGAAATCTCAAAGATTTCACTGCGTCGCTATTACAAAGCTTTTTGCGGGAGAACACCCCCTCTGCATGCATTATACCTGACGCTATTTTTAAAAAGTGACGCATCTAGGTACATGGGTCACTTTTTAAAACTCTGCGCCACATTATATCTGCGTCAGGTATAATGTATGCAAAGGGGGCATTCCCCCGCAAAAAGCTTGGTAATAACGATGTACTGAAATCTATAAGATTTCTCTGCGTCACTTTTAGGATGCTGTTGCGTCAAAATCTTGCACCTGCCTCGCATCACTTTTATGTTTACAGATATGTCAGAAATACTGACGTATCTGTAACTCCTTGCAACATGATTCGTCATACATTAAATATGACACATCTGGAATGTCATAAGGAGTGCGCACAGAAAAGTGACGCATAACACCAGCAGTGTAATAAAATGTGCCTCGTTGCACTATATTTAAAAAGTGACGCATCTAGATAGATGCGTCACTTTTTAAATATTGCATAACAATGCGCATTTTTTTACACCGCTGGTGCGTCACAAAAATTGACGCACAGGAGGCGCAAAACTAACAGCGCAAGGCCTTCATAAATATGGTCCTGGATTTTCCCCGTGCTTCGCCAGTGCGCGTACCATGCGCTTCCCCCGCGCAAAACGAAAAAAAAAATTTAATGCCCTGCAGGACCCTATTTTAGTCCCTACATCAAACCTAGGGGGTCAGAGGGGGTCTACTCTTCCCCCTTATGGTCATTTGCCCCTTTTTTTTTCAAACCCCTTGTGTCTCGATTTTACCGAGACACAAGATGGCGGCCGCTCCAGACTGTTTAGAATGTTTACAGACACCCAAGAGCCAATCAGCTTTCTGCGCGCAAGTCGCGTGTCGCGCCAGGAGCGCACTCAAGTGCGCGCACCGGAGAGCGCCTATAGATATATATATTTTTTTGAACCTAAATTACTCAAAATCCACTGGAGCACATATCTTGAGACATAGCAAAGGCACATCGGGCTACCAGTCCCTACAATTTTGCCAAGTTTGGTGTAAATCCATTCAGCCGTTCGGGCTAAAAGTGAAATTGACCGCCCTATGGAAATTAACATGGGGAAAATGCGTTTTGGGACCCCCCTTTTATCTCGGCCCCCGCTTGACGTATCCCCCCCAAACTTTCAGGGAAGGACCGGAGCTCGACGAGGCCATTTTCAGGAAATTTTCAGGCAGATTCGTCAACCGGTGCCAAAGTTATTCCAAATAGAATTTTGAGATTTAACATTGAAAAAAATCCTAACTATAACTACCTACTGGCGACCGCCAGTAGGTAATATATATATATGTGTATATATATATATATATATATATATATATTGAATCCACAAATGTCCGCCAGTCTCCCGGCCACACACGGCGGCGGGCTCGAGTGAGGAGGCGACCCTCGTAATATTCAAGGAAGCAACTTATGAATCACAAAGTTGACTCGAGCCCAGGTCCTTTTAGCGTGTTATTTATTCACACACAGAATGCCAAACAACACCCGACGCGTTTCGGTGCAGCCGCACCTTGGTCACGGGTAACGGTGTTTACAAACAATAACATTTTTAAAGTCAAAAAATATAAACATAAACGTAGGACTACTCGTCCTCACACCAGTGTTAGTTCAACCACTGTTGTCGCGGCCATATTTGAATGTGTAATTGGACACAGATATAATATACATTATACAATATGTACAAAAGAGACTGTATAAGGACCACAGAGATTAATGTAACATTAAATCAATTTGTTACAATTGCTCAAAGGTTAAACCCTTATGTCAAATCAAAAAGTTTTTTCAAACGTTTCTCAAGATTTAGCCCAAGTGGGCAAATGTACAGATACATGAAACATGACAATTCCGCCCCATACGTTTATGTTTATATTTTTTTACTTTAAAAATGTTATTGTTTGTAAACACCGTTACCCGTGACCAAGGTGCGGCTGCACCGAAACGCGTCGGGTGTTGTTTGGCATTCTGTGTGTGAATAAATAACACGCTAAAAGGACCTGGGCTCGAGTCAACTTTGTGATTCATAAGTTGCTTCCTTGAATATATATATATATATATATATATATATATATATATATATATATATATATATATATATATATATATATATATATATATATATATATATATATATATATATTTATATATATATTTTACCTACTGGCCGTCGCCAGTAGGTATATATAGTTAGGACCTAGTTACCATAGGAAATTCCGAACATTCTATTGGGAATACCTTTGGCGCCGATTGAGGGATCTGCCTGTACTTTTCCTTACATTTGCCTCACTGCGCTCCGCTCCTTCCCTGAAAGTTTCGGGGGGATTCGTCAAGCGGGGGCCGAGAAAAAAGGGGGTCCCAAAACGTGTTTTCCCCATGTTAATTTCCATGGGGACATTCTGACAAGGCTACAGCTCGAACGGCTAAACGGAATTACACCAGATTTGGCAAAATGGTAGGGACTGGTATGCAGCAGTGCCTTTTGTATGTTTGGTGTAAATCCCTCCAGTAGTTCATGAGAAAATTGAATTTGAAATTTTTCAAATGGCATTTTCTATGGGACCTTTAGACACCGCTACAGCCCGAACGGCTGAACGGAATTACACCAAACTTGGCAAAATAGTAGGGACAGGTATGCAGTAGTGCCTTTTCTATATTTGGGGAAAATCCCTCCAGTAGTTGTTGAGGAAATTGATTTGAGCAAATTATATATCTATATGCGCTCAACATTCTATTGGGAATAACTTTGGCGCTGATTGAGGAATCTGTGTGTAATTTTCCGGATTTTTGGCCAGCTCCGCTCGGCTCCTTCCCTGAAAGTTTCGGGGGATTTGTCAACCGGGGGCCAAAATGGGGTCCAAAAACGTGTATCAAAGGTTATATTAGAGTGTGAGGAGGTGCATCGTATCATCGCATGAATGATATTATCAGTGATGTGATCAGTGATGTCAAATGAGATGTCATCAGTGATGTCATCAGTGATGTCATTTGAGATGTGATCAGTGATGTCATCAGTGATGTCACTGACCATGTCATGAATGATGCAATATGTGACATCATCAGCAGTGGATTGCGGGTGCGCGAAATATAGTTAGTACAACTTACTATATAGGAGCAATTTCAATGTTTTTAAAAAAATGCTAATTCCTAACTATATAAGGCCTGAAACCTATGGTTTTTTCAGTGAATATATATATATATATATATATATATATATATATATATATATATATATATATATATATATATATATATATATATATATATATATATATATATATATATATATATATATATATATATATATATATATTCACTGAAAAAACCATAGGTTATAGACCATATATAGTTAGGAATTCGCATTTACAAGACCTTATTTTACTCACACAAAACCATTGAAATTCCATATATAGTTAGTTGCACTAACTATATATCGCGCACCCGCAATCCACTGCTGATGATGTCACATATTACATCATTCATGACATGGTCAGTGACATCACTGATGACATCACTGATGACATCTCAAATGACATCACTGATGACATCACTGATGACATCTCATTTGACATTACTGATCACATCACTGATGATATCATTCATGTGATAATACGATGAACCTCTTCAGACTCTAATATAACCTTAGATACAATCAGTGTAAACAGACACTCACAGACTGTCACTCATCCATGGAGTTACTCACACACCTAGTCAGTCATGCAAAGAATCAATCACACCTCCATTTCCTCAACTATACAGTTATACAAACTTTACTTATTCAAACATATACTAACACAGATTTACTCTCTTATACAATCCCTGATACAAGTTCACAATGATCCATACAGCCACTCACACATTCACTGGCTCTTATGCACAGTTATTTATATATGTCAACTCTCACATGTACTGTGTTTTACATATGTACTTACTTTGACATGTAGCACTGAGATATCCATTCACTCACCAATACACTCATGCACACAGTCAACCGCCCATACAGCTGTTTCCACATGCACTTTTGAAACCATACATCTAGTGAATCAACTGCTCACACATCTATGCACAGAGTCATACACCTCCCAGCCACCCACACACACACTCAGTCTCCCATACAAATACTTGGGCAAACAATCAATAACCCATATAGTTACTCATATAGCTACTTATCAACACATGCAACAGTTTACAGAACAACAGACATAATGATGCACAAATTAAGACAGTTTAGTCACTATCCCATGCACTCAGTGAGACACATTTAATCACTCACTCATACAGTCAGTCATGCACCTACTAAATCCTTCATCCAGACACTTATACATCTACTCATTCTTCAATATGTAAGACATATTTTAACTTTACAGAAACATTCAGTCACTGGATGTTGTTATCAGTGATGTCATCAGTGATGTCATTTGATATGTCATCAGTGATGTCATTTGAGATGTCATCAGTGATGTCATCAGTGATGTCACTGACCATGTCATGAATGATGTAATATGTGACATCATCAGCAGTGGATTGCGGGTGCGCGATATATAGTTAGTGCAACTAACTATATATGCGAATTTCAATGGTTTTGTGCGAGTAAAATAAGGTTTTGTAAATGCTAATCCCTAACTATATATGGTCTATAACCTATGGTTTTTTCAGTGAATATATATATACATGGTCACTAAAAAAAACACAGGTTTCAGGGATGTTATAGTTAGTTGGATATTTCACTTGTACAAAACCATAGAAATTCGGCCTTCATAGTTAGTTAAGCTAACTATAACTCGCGTCCCTGCAAAGCACTGCTGATGACGTCACATATTACATCATCCTTGACATGGTCAGTGACGTCACTGATGACATCACTGATGACATCTCAAATTACATCACTGATGACATCATCCAGTGACTGTGTGTTTCTATAAAGTTTAAATATGCTTTTTTTATATATATAGGCCAAGGTGTATTAAAGAATGAGTGGGTTTATAAGTGTCTGAATGGATGATTTAGTAGGTACTTGACTGACTGTGTAAGTGAGTGATTAAATGTGTCTTACTGAATGCATGGGTTAGTGACTGATAAAGACATGCACACAGTTTAGTTTGTCAGTTGGTGTGTAAGCAATTGAATGGGTTCCTGAGTAGCTAAATGAGGGTCTACATGGGTTATTGATTGGTTGTCTGAGTATCTGTATGGGTGCCTGAGTGTCGTGTGTGTGGGTGGGGTGGTGTGACTCTGTGCATAGATGTGTGAGTGGGTGATTCACTGGGTGTATGGGTTCAAGAGTGAATCCGCAAAGGGTTTTATGGGTGGGTGAGTGTGTGCATGGGTGTGTTGTTGAGTGAATGGATGTCTCAGTGGAACATATGTGAGTGACTGCATCTGTGAAAGGCAGTATATGTGAGTGTTGGAGTATATAAATAACTATATGTTAGAGTGATTGATTGTGAGAGTGGCATATGGATGAGTGCGTGCTTGTATTAATTATTGTATAAGAGTGTAAGTATGTGTTAGTATATGTGTGAATAAGTGAGGTGGTGTGTATAACAGTATAGGTGAGTAAATGGAAGTGTGATTGATTATTTGCATGACTGACTAGATGTGTGAGTAACTCTATGGAAGAGTGGTGGTGTGTGAGTGTCTGTATAGATATGTGAGTGCGTATGATAGTGCCATATTGATGGTTGAATGCATGTATGAGTGACTGTATGGGTGAATAAGTGGATGTGTGTGTAGACCTAGGAATTAGTGAGTGCATATGTACTAACTGGTATTGGAGTGTCTATGGTTCCGAAACTGGTAGTCTTTATTTTAGAGTGAGTGTATCAAAGGTTATATTAGGGTATGAGGAGGTGCATCAGATTATCACGTGGATGATGTCATCAGTGATGTCATTTGAGATGTCATCAGTGATGTTACTGACCATGTCATGAATGATGTTATACGTGACGTCATCAGCAGTGCATTGCGGGGGGTGAGTTATAGTTAGCTGAATGAACTCTAACAGACACATTTCTCTGGTTTTGTAGGAGTGCAATTCAAAGGTTTTTTTAAATGCTATTTTCTAACTATAATGTCCCTGAAACGTGTGTTTTTTTTTAGTGAATTTCAAAGGTTTTTAAATGCTAGTTTCTAACTAGCTATGCCTACAAAGGAAGGACATGTGCAGAAAGAGGAAGAAAGGTGCAGAAAGAAGCACAAGAAATGTAGAAAGAGGCAACAGAAGTCCAGAAAGATGAACAAAAGTGCATAAAGAAGCAAGAGGTGTGCACAAAGAACCAACAGAGCAGAAAGAGGCCTTGTTGCAAAGTCATTCAGTGCCCCCAACTTTTTGCTGACGGGTACTGTGGTAACAGACTCTGACTAACCAGGCCTGGAGCCAATGCTATGCTGAAAGACACTTAGAATACAGTGAAAACACCTACATACACTAGGGTACACTATGGGTTAGGGTATCTCTGTGATTGACATGACCTTCCCTGTATGGCCCTAGTACATAATAGGGCAGGGGGATTTAAACTACCTCTAAGAGGTACAGAAGGAGCAAAGAGAAATACAGAAAGAAGCAACACAGGTGCTGAAAGAGGCAAGAGAGGTGCAGAAAAATGCAAGTGAAGTGCAGAAAGAGGCAAGTGAAGTACAGGAAAAAAGTGAAGTGCAGAAAGAGGCAAGTGAGGTGCAGAAAGAAGCAAGAGCATTGCAGAAAGAACCAGCCGAGGTATAAAAAGAGGCAAAAGGGGTGCAGAAAGGGATAGGAGAGGTGCAAAAGAGGCAAGAGAATTGCTGAAAGAAGCAACAGTTATAGAAAGAAGCAAGAACATTGCAGAAAGAGGCAAGTGAGATGCAAAAACAAGTAGGAAAGGTAGATAAAGAGGGAAGACAAGTGCAGAAAGAGACAACAGGGATTTTGAAAGAAGCACATGAGGTGCAGAAAGAGGCAACAAATGTGCAGTAAGAGTGAAGAGAGGTGCAGAAAAAGCCAAGAAAAGTGCAGAAAGAGGCAAAAGAGGTACATAAAGAGACAACAGGGGTGCAGAAAGAATCAATACAGGTGCAGAAAGAAGCATGGAAAGTGCAGAATGAAGCAACAAGGGTGCGGAAAGAGGCAAGAGAAGTATAGAAAGGATCAAGTGAGGTGAAGAAAGAGCCAACAGAGGTGCAAAAAGAGGCAAGAGAGGTGCTGAAACAGACAAGAGAAGTGCAGAAAGAGGCAAGAGAATTGCTGAAAGAAGCAACAGAGATGTAGAAAGAAGCAAGAAAAGTGCAGAAAGAGGCAAGTGAGGTACAAAATCACACAGGAAAGGTACAGAAAGAGGGAAGACGAGTGCAGAAAGAGACAACAGGGGTGCAGAAAGAAGCAAATGAGGCGCAGAACAAGGCAACAGACGTGCAGAAAGAGGGAGGAGAGGTGCAGAAAAAGGCAAGAAAAATGCAGAAAGAGTCAATAGAGGTACATAAAGAGACAACAGGGGTGCACAAACAAGCAAGGCGGGTAGAGAAAGAAGCATGGAAAGTGCAGAATGAAGCAACATGGTTGCAGAAAGAGGCAAGAGAAGTGTAGAAAGGAGCAAGTGAAGTGTAGAAAGAGCCAACAGAGGTGCAAAAAGAGGCAAGAGAAGTACAGAAACCGGTAAGAGAAGTACACAAAGAGGAAAGAGAATTGCTGAATGAAGCAACAGGGGTGTCGAAAGAAGCAAGAAATGTGCAGAAACAGGCAAGAGAGATGCAAAAACAGGCCGTAAAGGTACAGAAAGAGGGAAGGCGAGTACAGAAAGAGAAAAAAGGGTGCAGAAAGAAGCAAATGAGGCGCAGAACGAGGCAACATACGTGCAGAAAGAGGGAGGAGAGATGCAGAAAAAGGCAAGAAAAGTGCAGAAAGAGTCAATAGAGGTACATAAAGAGACAACAGGGGTGCAGAAACAAGCAAGGCGGGTAGAGAAAGAAGCATGGAAAGTGCAGAATGAAGCAACATGGTTGCAGAAAGAGGCAAGAGAAGTGTAGAAAGGAGCAAGTGAAGTGTAGAAAGAGCCAACAGAGGTGCAAAAAGAGGCAAGAGAATTGCAGAAACTGGTAAGAGAAGTGCACAAAGAGGAAAGAGAATTGCTTGAATCGAGCAACAGGGGTGTCGAAAGAAGCAAGAAATGTGCAGAAACAGGCAAGTGAGATGCAAAAACAGGCCGTAAAGGTACAGAAAGAGGGAAGGCGAGTACAGAAAGAGACAACATGGGTGCAGAAAAAAGCAGGTGAGGTGCAGAAAGAGCAACGGACGTGGAGAAAGAGGGAAGAAAAAGACCAGAAAAGTGCAGAAAGAGGCAAAAGAGTTACATAAAGAGACAACAGGGGTGCAGAAAGAAGCAAAACAGGTGCAGAAAGAAGCATGGAAAGTGCAGTATGAAGCAACAGGGGTGCAGAAAGAGGCAAGAGAAGTGCAGAAACAGGTAAAGAATTGTAGAAAGAGGCAAAAGACTTGCTGAAAGAAGCAGCAGTGGTGTAGAGAGAAGCAAGAAAAGTGCAGAAAGAGGCAAGTGAGATGCAAAAACAGGCAGGAAAGGAGAAGAAAGAGGGAAGACGGCTGCAGAAAGAGACAACAGGGGTGCAGCAAAAGCAAATGAGGTGCAGAAAGAGGCAAAAGACGTGCACAAGAGGAAAGGGAGGTGCAGAAAAAGGCAGGAAAAAAGCAGATTGAGGCAAAAGAGGAACAGAAAGAGGGGTGCATAAAGAAGCAAGACAGGTGCAGAAAGAAGGATGGAAAGTCCATAATGAAGCAACAGGCGTGCAGAAAGAGGCAAGAGAAGGGTAGAAACAGGCAAGAGAAGTGCACAAAAAAGGCAAGAGAATTGCTGAAAGAAGCAAGAGGTGTAGAAAGAAGCAGGAAAAGTGCAGAAAGAGGCAAATGAGGTACAGAAAGAGGCAACAGACGTGCAGAAAGGGGGAAGAGAGGTACGGAAAAGGGCAATAAAAGTGCAGAAAGAGGCAAAAGATATTATAAAGAGACAACAGGATTGGAGAAAGAAGCACGCCAGGTGCAGAAAGAAGCATGGAAAGTGCAGAATGAAGCAAAAGGGGTGCAGAAAGAAGCAAGATAAGTGTAGAAAGGAGCAAGTGATGTACAGAAAGGGCCAACAGAGTTGCAAACATAGGCAATAGAGGTGCAGAAACAGGCAAGAGAAGTGCACAAAGAGGCAAAAGAATTGCTGAAAGAAGCAACAGAGGAGTAGAAAGAAGAAAGAAACGTGCAGAAAGACACAAGTGAGATGCAAAACCAGGCTGGAAAGGTACAGAAAGAGGGAAGAAAGAAGCAAATCAGGTGTAGAAAGTGGCAACAGACATGCAGAAAGAGGAGAGAGAGGTGCAGAAAAAGGCAAGTAATAAATGCAGAAAAAGGCAAAAGAGGTACATAAAGAAACAGCAGGGGTACAGAAAGAAGCAAGACAGGGGCAGAAAAAACGTATGGAAAGTGCAGAATGAAGCAACAAGGGTGCAGAAAGAAGCAAGAGAAGCGCAGAAACAGGTAAGAGAAGTGCAGAAAGAGACAAGAGAATTGCTGAAATAAGCAACAGAGGCGTAGAAAGAAGCAGGAAAAGTGCAGAAAGAGCAAATGAGGTACATAAAGAGACAACAGGTATACAGGGATACAGAAAGAAGCAAGACAGGTGCAAAAAGAAGGATGGAAAGTCCAGAATGAAGCAACATGGGTGCATAAAGAGGCAACGGAAGTGCAGAAACAGGCAAGGGAAGTGCAGAAAGAGACAAGAGAATTGCTGAAATAAGCAACAGAGGCGTAGAAAGAAGCAGGAAAAGTACAGAAATAGGCAAATGTGGGCCTAACAAGGGTGCAGAAGGAGGCAAGAGAAGTGCAGAAACAGGTAAGAGAAGTGCAGAAAGAGACAAAAGAATTGCTGAAATAAGCAACAGAGGCATAGAAAGAAGCAGGAAAAGTGCAGAAAGAGGCAAATGAGATGCAAAAACAGGCAGGGAAGGTACAGAAAGAGGGAAGGCAAGTGGAGAAAGAAACAACAGGGGTGTAGAAAGAAGCAAATTAGGTGCAGAAAGAGGCAACATACATGCAGTAAGAGTGAAGAGGGGTGCAGAAAAAGCCAAGAAAAGTGCAGAAAGAGGCAAAAGAGGTACATAAAGACACAACAGTAGTGCAGAAAGAAGCAAGCCAGGTGCAGAAAGAAGTATGGAGAGTGCAGAATGAAGCAACAGGGGTTCAGAAAGAGGCAAAAGAAATGTAGAAAGGCGCAAGTGAGGTGCGGAAAGAGCCAACAGAGGTACAAAAAAGAGGCTTGGGAGGTACAGAAATAGGCAAGAGAAGTGCCTAAAGAGGCAAGAGAATTGCTGAAAGAAGCAACAGAGGTGTCGAAAGAAGGTAGAAAAGTGCAGAAAGTGTCAACTGAGATGCAAAAACAGGCAGGAAAGGTACAGAAAGAAGGAAGAGGAGTGTAGAAAGAGAGAACAAGGGTGCAGAAAGAAGCAAAGGAGGTGCATAAAGAGTCTTCAGACAAGCAGAAAGAAGGAAGAGATATGCATAAAATGCAAGAAAAGTACAGAAAGAGGCAAAAGAGGTACATAAAGAGACAACAGGGGTGTAGAAAGAAGCAAAACAGGTACAGAAATAAGTATGAAAAGTGCAGAAAGAAGCAACAGAGGAGCAGAATGAGGCAGGAGATGTGTAGAAAGGAGCAAGTGAGGTGCAGAAAGAACCAAAAGAGGTGCAAAAAGAGGCAAGAGAAGTGAAGAAACGGGTAACAGAAGTACACAAAGAAGCAAGAGAATTGCTGAAAGAAGAAACAGGGGTGTAGAAATAGACAAGGAGAGTGTAGAAAGGTGCAAGTGAGACACAGGAAGATCCAACAGAGGTGCAAAAAGAGGCAAGAGAGGTGCAGAAACTGGCAAGAGAAGTGCACAAAGAGGCAAGAAAATTGCTGAAAGAAGTAACGGAGGTGTAGAAAGAAGCAAGAAAAGTGCAGAAAGAGGCAAGTGAGGTGCAAAAACAGGCAGGAAAGGAACTGAAAGAGGGAAGACGAGTGCAGAAAGAGACAAAAGGGGTCCAGAAAGAAGCAAATGAGGTGCAGAAAGAGGCAACAACGTTTAGAAAGAAGGAAGACGGGTGCACAAAAAGGCAAGAAAAGAACAGAAAGAGGCAAAAGAGGTACCTAAAGAGACACCAGGGGTGCAGAAAGAAGCAAGACAGGTGCAGAAAGAAGCATGGAAAGTGCAGAATAAAGCAACAGGATTGCAGAAAGGGGTAAGAGAAGTGCAGAAACCGGCAGGAGAAGTGCATAAAGAGGCAAGAGAATTGCTGAAAAAAGCAACAGAGATGTAGAAAGAAGCAAGAGAAGTGCAGAAAGAGGTAAGTGAGATGCAAAAACAGATTGGAAAGGTGCAGAAAGAGGAAAGACGAGTGCAGAATGAGTCAACAGGGGTGCAGAAAGAAGCATGGAAAGTGCAGAATAAAGCAACATGGGTGCAGTAAGAGGCAAGAGAGGTGCACAAACAGGCAATAGAAGTAGTGCACAAAGAGGCTAGAGAATTGTTTAAAGAAGCAAAAGAGGTGGAGAGAGAAGCAAGACAAGTGGAGAAAGAGGCAAGTAAGATGCAGAAAGAGGCAACAGATGTGCAGAAAGAGGGAAGAGAGGTGCAGAAAAAGGCAAGAAAAGTGCAGAATGAAGCAACAGGGCTGCAGAATGATGCAAGGGAAGTGTGGAGCAAGTGAGGTGGTGGGCTAGTTGGCCCCCAGTGATCCCCAGTATTTAAGGGGAATTAGTTTCCCCTCTGCAAATGTGTCAGGGGGCTGCGTTGCAGAGAGGTGTAATGAGGCCACCCCCCTTTTTACACCTCTCTGCAACGCTGCCCCCTGGCGCATACTGGAGGTTCCTGGTGGGCTAGTTGGCCCCCAGGGACCCCCAGTATGCAAGGGGACATAATCCCCCAACTTAGAACGTGCTACAGGGCCCGTTTGCACAGTGGTGAAGGTAAGGGGCGGGGCTTGAGGTGATATGTGTGCAAACATGCCCTGTGGTGCGTTTTAAGTTGGGGAATTAATTCCTCTTCAATCCAGAGGTCCCCTAGGGGCCAACTAGTCCAACTGGCAAACTACGAATTCGGATTACTCACCTGTTATCAGGGGAGACTTCAGTGCTGCATCTTTCAGCCCACTACTGATCCTGAAAAGTAATTCTAACCATACTTGCAGTAACTTGAATTTCCTTCCATAGGCTAACATTGACTGGTTTCACTTGGATTTTCTACGAAGTGTGGAGTTTTGCAACTTTAAAAAATTCCTCTAAAATCAGTCGAACCACAAATTCTTATTTACTCACCTGTTATCAGGAGAGACCTCAGAGCTGCATCTTTCAGCTCACTACTGGTCCTGAAAAGTAATTCTAACCATACTTACAGTAACTTGAATTCCCTTCTATAGGCTAACATTGACTAGTTTCACTTGGAAATTCTTCCATAGGATGTCATTTTTACACGCCTTACACTTAGTGCAAGGGAAAAATCCCACAATCTGTGGAGACTTGGAAGGTTCCTGTATTAAGGCATTCCTGAGTGAGTCCTTAAGGGATTTCGCTTTTAAGGGGTTATTTACTTTCACTGTACAAATATCGTGACTTTGCCCACTAGGGCGTTACAATAACTTTTTGCGTTAAGCCTTGAAAAAATGCTTTGTACAATTTGCAATCATTATGTACTAGGTTGGCAGAGTGTTTGATCCTTACATCTGCAGTAATGTTTTGTTTTCTACGGCAACTTTGTGATTTAACTAATGGACTGCCTTTGCAACATAGTAACTTTTCTATGTCACTGTGATCACGTGCACGGAAGTAATTGTGAATTTATCACTTTAAAAAGAATGGCCGCTAAGACAAATGTACCCATGGGCAAGAAGTTTAGGCTTCGAAACGCGTAGGGTTTGTTTTTCTGTGTGCCAATAAATACAGCACTTGAACATCATTGGGGCCCCGGTTCTGGTATTATTTTTGAATTACGAACTCTCTGTACCAGGAGTGTGGTATATATATAAATATATATATATATATATATATATATATGCATATATATGTATATATTCACTGAAAAAAACATAAGTTTCAGGGACGCTATAGTTAGAAATTAGCATTTTAAAAAACCTTGAAAATTCACAGAAAAACACACAGGTTTCAGGGACGTTATAGTTAGTTGGACATTTGACTCGTACAAAACCAGAAAAATTTGGCCATTATAGTTAGTTGAGCTAACTGTAACTTGCGCCCCTGCAATGCACTTCTGATGATGTCACATATTACATCATTCATGACATGGTCAGTGACATCACTGATGACATCACTGGTGACCTCTCAAATGACATCACTGATGACACCATCCAGTGACTGCGTGTTTCTGTAAAGTTTAGATATGTTTCATATATATATATGCCAAGGTGTATTGAGGAATGAGTGGTTGCATAATTGTCTGAATCGATTATTTAATAGGTGTGTGACTGAATGTATAAGTGAGTGTCTTACTAAATGCATGGGTTAGTGACTAAACGGTGTGAATGACTGTATCTGTTTGTCAGTTGTTGTTTAAGCGGCTGCATGGGTTGGTGAGTAGCTACATGAGTGTCTATATTGGTTATTGATTAGTTGTCTGAGTACCTGTAAAGGTGCCTGATTGTCTGTGTGGATGGGTGGGGGGGGTGTAACTCTATGAACAGATGTGTGAGTTGGTGATTCATTGGATGTATGGGTTCAAGAGTGTATCTGTGAAGGGCTGTATGGGTGTGTGAGTTTGTATATGGGTGCGTTGATGGGTGAATTGATGTCTCAGTGGAACATGTGTGAGTACCTACATAGGTGAAAGCCAGTATATGTGATTGTTGGAGTATATAAATGACTATTTGTGAGAGTGAGTGATTGTGAGAGTGACTGTATTGATGAGTGTGTGCTTGTATCAGTGATTGTATAAGAGAGTAAGTATGAATAAGTGAGGTGGTGTGTGTATAACTGTATAGGTGAGTAAATGGGAGTGTGATTGATTTGTTGCATGGCTGACTAGGTCTGTGAGTAATTCTATGGATGAGTGGCAGTGTGTGAGTGTCTGTATAGGTGTACGAGTGCCTATGATAGTGATGTATTGATGAGTGACTGCATGTTTGAGTGACCGTATGGGTAAATGAGTGAATGTGTGTGTAGACCCTTGAATCAGTAAGAGGGTATGTAGTAACTGGTATTGGTGTGTCTATGTTTTCGAAAATGGTACTCTGTATTTTAGAGTGGGTGTATCAAATGTTATATTAGGGTGTGAGGAGGTGCATCAGATAATCACATGGATGATGTCATCATCCTGCTTTGTGCCCCCCCCTCCTCAGGCCAATATTGGCCCCGGGGACACCATCATCAGGGGCCAGGCCATTCTTTTTTTTAAATAAAGGGAGGGGGACACTTCTTTCCCACTGGTCCCCATCTCCCAGGGCCAGCCCTTACCGATGAAGAACGTGGGAGAGCCCCAATGCCCCCATGGTCCCAGCTGGTTTCCCGCCTTCTGCGGGAGCTGGCATTGCTTTTGGGCAAGGGGAGCTGCTAACATGCAGCTCCCCTTGCCCAAAAGCAATGTGACTTTGCTGCTTTCGCTTCAGTGAAGCAAAGCAGGGTTTGAAATGGCAGTGCGGGAGAAGTGATCCCGCCCTGCCATAGCAAACAGCAATATCCCAGGGGGTGAGCACCCCGGGACATTGCAGGAGCCGGCCGTGGGGGGTGGCGGTCCCCAGGGCCATCAAGGGCTCCAGGACAGGGGGCCGCGTGGCTCTCTCCCTATATCTCAACAGCCCCGGGGAGGTGGTAGTCCCCATGGCCATGGGTTCACAACGGACCCCCAAATTTGCATATTCAATGTCCCAGGAAGGTTGTGGTCCCCTGGGCATGTTGGGGGGCTTCAACCCCCTCCACACATTTTTTTTTTAAACGGAGCCCCGGGGAAATGGCTGTCCCCGGAACTGTGGGGGGGCTACGTGCCCCCCACGTTTAACTGTCAAAGCCCCAGGGAGGTGGCCGTCTCCGGGACTGTGGCCCCCCCTGGCCCGCTACACAATTCAGCATTGCCCCGGGACCTGGCCCACTCAGGACTTAAGTACAACGAAGTGCAGGAGCCTGCACTTCATTATTTTTTCTTTTCTCAGGCGGATAAGCACACCCAGCGTGAAATCTTCTGATTTAAAAAAAATAATGCATTTTTTGACCCCCTCTTTCTCATTCCCCGCTTGACGAATCTCCCCGAAACTTTCAAGACAGAAGCTGACAGTTATGCCCTATTAGTTTTGAAAATTTCGCAAAGATTCGTCAAATAGCACCTAAGATATTAGCAAAAGAAAAAACGCTTTTTAGATAGAAACAAGGTCCTAAGTATAACTACCTACTGGCGACCACCAGTAGGTGAGATATATATATATATATATAAATTCACTGAAAAAACCATAGGTTATAGACCATATATAGTTAGGAATTCGCATTTACAAAACCTTATTTTACTCACACAAAACCATTGAAATTCCATATATAGTTAGTTGCACTAACTATATATCGCGCACCCGCAATCCACTGCTGATGATGTCACATATTACATCATTCATGACATGGTCAGTGACATCACTGATGACATCACTGATGACATCTCAAATGACATCACTGATGACATCTCAAATGACATCACTGATGACATCACTGATGACATCTCATTTGACATTACTGATCACATCACTGATGATATCATTCATGTGATAATACGATGAACCTCTTCAGACTCTAATATAACCTTAGATACAATCAGTGTAAACAGACACTCACAGACTGTCACTCATCCATGGAGTTACTCACACACCTAGTCAGTCATGCAAAGAATCAATCAAACCTCCATTTCCTCAACTATACAATTATACAAACTTTACTTATTCAAACATATACTAACACATATTTACTCTCTTATACAATCCCTGATACAAGTTCACAATGATCCATACAGCCACTCACACATTCACTGGCTCTTATGCACATTTATTTATATATGTCAACTCTCACATGTACTGTGTTTTACATATGTACTTACTTTGACATGTAGCACTGAGATATCCATTCACTCACCAATACACTCATGCACACAGTCAACCGCCCATACAGCTGTTTCCACATGCACTTTTGAAACCATACATCTAGTAAATCAACTGCTCACACATCTATGCACAGAGTCATACACCTCCCAGCCACCCACACACACACTCAGTCTCCCATACAAATACTTGGGCAACCAATCAATAACCCATATAGTTACTCATATAGCTACTTATCAACACATGCAACAGTTTACAGAACAACAGACATAATGATGCACAAATTAAGACAGTTTAGTCACTAACCCATGCACTCAGTGAGACACATTTAATCACTCACTCATACAGTCAGTCATGCACCTACTAAATCCTTCATCCAGACACTTATACATCCACTCATTCTTCAATATGTAAGACATATTTTAACTTTACAGAAACATACAGTCACTGGATGTTGTCATCAGTGATGTCATCAGTGATGTCATTTGAGATGTCATCAGTGATGTCATCAGTGATGTCACTGACCATGTCATGAATGATGTAATATGTGACATCATCAGCAGTGGATTGCGGGTGCGCGATATATAGTTAGTGCAACTAACTATATATGGAATTTCAATGGTTTTGTGTGAGTAAAATAAGGTTTTGTAAATGCGAATTCCTAACTATATATGGTCTATAACCTATGGTTTTTTCAGTGAATTTTCAAGGTTTTGTAAATGCTAATTCCTAACTATATATGGTCTATAACCTATGGTTTTTTCAGTGAATTTTCAAGGTTTTGTAAATGCTAATTCCTAACTATATATGGTCTATAGCCTATGGTTTTTTCAGTGAATATATATATATACATACATATATAAACATATATCATCTGTATATCTATATAAATACAAACATAAATGCATGCATACATATACTTATATGCATACAGATGCATGTTATTTACATGAAAGTTGAAAAAACACTAATAAAAGCAAAGCTAAAAAGCCACCTCATTACAAACAGAATGGCTTTAACTTAAACGAGGGCGAGATCTATTGCATTTTCAATGCTTGTTTACTTTGGTTCCATCAAGAAGGCATTCAGATGTGTCACACATTTGCCATAAATTCTGAATGTTAGCACTCTAGTTGCACATTAGATCACTGTAGTAAAGCTACTGCTCACCAGGGACGTCTGCTGCTGGTATTCAAAGTGCATGTTTCAGTCTGCATGTCAGAATTATTTTAATGAAATAGAAGAGGATTTGAGAAGTCACTCAAAATGATCCCTAATTTTTCTTTCTGAAGCACTAATCATACTTTCTATGGCAAAATTAACCCCCTCATGTTGTTCCTTTTTAAATTGAGTGTTTTCAGACTTACCACTTCATTCCAATCAAGATGGCTTCTGGTGTGCCATACTTTTGTCATGAGTAAGACTGTTAGCGGTCTAGTTGTTCTTTAGAACACTCTGGGACATTCTGTCATTGGGCTATACTTGGGGTACATCTGGGTGATATTTGGGCTACCTTTAGGCTCTTTTGTCTATGGTGGCCATCTTGGGAGACTGTATGTCAGAATTTTTTAATGAAATTGAAGAGGGTTTGAGAAGTCACTCAAAATGTGCCCTAATTTTTCTTTCTGCAGCACTAATCATAATTCATATGGCAAAATATACCCCCTCATTTTGTTCCTTTTTAAATTAAATGTTTTAAGAGTTACCACTTTATTCCAATCAAGATGGCTTCAGGTGTGCCATACCTTTGTAATAAGTAGGACTGTTAGCGCTCTAGTTGTTCTTTAGAACACTCTGGGACATTCTGTCATTGGGCTATACTTGGGCTACATCTGGGTGATATTTGGGCTACATTTGGGCTCTTTTGTCTCTGGTGGCCATTTTGGGAGACTGCATGTCAGAATTTTTTAATGAAATAGAAGAGGATTTGAAAAGTCACTCAAAATGTGCCCTAATTTTTCTTTCTGCAGCACTAATAATACCTTCTATTGCATAATATACCCCCTCATTTTGTTCCTTTTTAAATTAAATGTTTTAAGAGTTACCACTTTATTCCCATCACGATGGCTCCAGGTGTGCTATACCTTTGTAATAAGTAGGACTGTTAGCGCTCTAGTTGTTCTTTAGAACACTCTGGGACATTCTGTCATTGGGCTATACTTTGGCTACATCTGGGTGATATTTGGGCTACATTTGGGCTCTTTTGTCTCTGGTGGCCATTTTGGGAGACTGCATGTCAGAATGTTTTAATGAAATAGAAAAGAATTTGAGAAGTCACTCAAAATGTGCCCTAATTTTTCATTCTGCAGCACTAATCATACTTTCTATGGCAAAATATACCCCCTCATGTTGTTTTTTTTTAAATTAAATGTTTTAAGAGTTACCACTTTATTCCAATCAAGATGGCTTCAGGTGTGCCATACCTTTGTAATAAGTAGGACTGTTAGCGCTCTATTTGTTCTTTAGAACACTCTGGGACATTCTGTCATTGGGCTATACTTGGGCTACATCTGGGTGATATTTGGGCTACATTTGGGCTCTTTTGTCTCTGGTGGCCATTTTGGGAGACTGCATGTCAGAATGTTTTAATGAAATAGAAAAGGATTTGAGAAGTCACTCAAAATGTGCCCTAATTTTTCATTCTGCAGCACTAATCATACTTTCTATGGCAAAATATACCCCCTCATGTTGTTTCTTTTTAAATTAAATGTTTTAAGAGTTACCACTTTATTCCAATCAAGATGGCTTCAGGTGTGCCATACCTTTGTAATAAGTAGGACTGTTAGCGCTCTAGTTGTTCTTTAGAACACTCTAGGAGGCTGCAGTAGAACACAAAGGAATCAACTGACAGTCTCTGTCCTTGTTGGATGTACATGTTTTACTGAGAATGTCAGACTTCATTTTCACATGACTGAGAAAGATAATGTGAATTTACAGAAAATATGCTTTCAGTTTTGCTTATAGATCCCCTTCCAAACCACTGTGGGAAAATCATGAGATATTAGTTTTCTTTCAAACAATATTCATGATATCACAGCAGAAGGTTTTTTCACATGGTAAAATCACCTTAGAACCCACCACAATTCCTAAAACGAGTATGGTACCATCAACAAATGATTTATAATGTAACTAAAGTCCTAAAACCCTCTATTAACTACAATGCTTTTTAATGAGATGCTATCATGTATATTGGTCCCAAGATGGCTGCCAACACTTCTTGGATGAAGTGCTGACAGCCAATCAGATCAGATGTGTGGTTAGGCTCCGCCCAGATATATATCTTTTTTTGAACCTAAATTACTCAAAATCCACTGGAGCACATATATTGAGACCTAGCAAAGGCACATCGGGCTAACAGTCCCTACAATTTTGCAAAGTTTCGTGCAAATCCATTCAGCCGTTCGAGCTAAAAGTGAGGCCAACCGCCCTATGGAAATTAACATGGGAAAAACGCGTTTTGGAACCCCCCTTTTTTCTCGGCCCCCCCTTGATGAAACCCCCCCAAATTGAAATTGTCAGGGGCTGCTCAAAAACAAAATGTTCCATTTTCCTTAAAATTTCAGCCAATTCCGTCCACAAACGCCAAAGTTATTAGACATAGAATTTTCAAAAATCCCATAGAGAAAAAATCCTAACTATATATACCTACTGGCGACCGCCAGTAGGTAATATATATATATACATATATATATATATATATATATATATATATATATATATATATATATATATATTCACTGAAAAAACCATAGCTTTCACACCAGTTATAGTTAGCTGGAAATTTTACTGATATAAAACCATTGAAATTCCCACGTTATAGTTAGATGGACTCACTATAACTTGCGCGTGCAATGCACTGCTGATGACATCACATATTACATCACTCATGACATGGTCAGTGACATCACTCATGACATCACTGATGACACCATCCAGTGAATGTGTGTCTTTCTGAAAAATAAATATATTTTATATATGTATATGTAAAAGTTGATGGAAGAATAAATGTTTAAATAAGTGTCTAAATGGATGGTTTTTAAAAATTGATTGGTTAACTGGCTTATTAAGACATCATCAGCAGTGCATTGCACGCGCAAGTTATAGTGAGTCCATCTAACTATAACGTGGGAATTTCAATGGTTTTATATCAGTAAAATTTCCAGCTAACTATAACTGGTGTGAAACCTATGGTTTTTTCAGTGAATTTAATAGGTTTTTTAAATGCTAATTCCTAACTATAACTGGTGTGAAACCTATGGTTTTTTCAGTGAATTTCATAGGTTTTTTAAATGCTAATTCCTTTGTATATCGAGTTTCTAACCTTTTTTTTTTTTTTACAATTTGCTGTTTTTTTTAAAGTATTCATTTTTTTTATATAATTTTTTTCTTTTGCGCTCTGGGTGCGCGCTCCGGGAAGCTTTCAGCTAAGCTCTCCGGTAAGCTTTTCCGTGAGCTCATCTGAAAGCGCACCCAGAGCGCAACTGTCGTTCGTGAAAAAAAATATGAATGAAAAGTTAATAATAATGCAAAACATTTCGTACCATACAAATAAAATTAGTTTTTTTTAATAAGGAAAATGATTATGCATTTCTGTAAAAGTTTGATGACGTCACTTCGGCGCGCAACGTAAGTGCCCTCGGAAGCGCCTACGTTCGCGGCGCGTAAACGCACGCAAAAGCGCCTACGATCGCGCCACGTTTGCGCCCCGGAAGCGCCTACGATCGCGCTGCGTAAACGCACCGGAAGTGCTCCGGAGCGCGCAGCGTAAACGCGTCGGGTCATGTGACCCTAAAATAACACCTTTCATTGGTTGCTAACAGTTTTTTTTACAATGAATGAAATCCCCACCCATTTCCTTCACTTCTTCTTTCACTTTTGTGACTGAAAGACCTGCCTTTTTGCTCTTGCATATTTCTTGGATAATCATGGCTGCCAGACCATCCAGCAGTGAAGATGACCCTGAATTCATTGATGAAGAGCCTCCTCAGCCGAAGGTCAAAGAGCATTTCATCTGGAAATTTTTTAAGTTTCCAGCAGACCAGAAAAAGGTGAATGCACCAAAAGTGGAGTGCAGGATCTGCAAACAGGTCCTGTCACGGGGTAACCCCCAAAAAAAGTACTCTTTTGGCAACTTTACCATGATTCGCCATGTGGAGAGGAGGCACCCCCAGAATTTTGCCCGGGAAAGTGTCAGGGCTCTGGCACAAGAGGTTCCCAGAGATGGGGCCTCTACATCAACCGGAGGAGCAACTTCTTCTGGGAGAGAGCAATCGCAGGAGCAGGTGGCAAACATACAAACTGCATTTAACCATGGGGTCGTCAAATGCAGATACTGCAATCAACTCCTCACCTATGGGGAGCAAAGTGTCCTGCTCATGGTTCGAGCATTGGAGAACCATCGCTGCCCTTCCCACCCCTAATTTTTTTGTTTTCTTTTTGCTCCTGTTGAGCAGTTTCCATTCCCTGTTTTTGTTCCTGTTCAGTTAAAAGAAGAAAACCAAAAGTTCTTTTCAGAACTACCTCCAATTCTCATCAAAGAGCTATATTCTTAAAAAAATGAAGAGTAAGTGAAATATAGTGCATTGATAATTGAAAGGAGAATGAGTAAGAAAGAACAGAAAGGTATGAGAGGTGAAAGGAAGTGAAGTAGGAGGAATGAAAGAAGGTGAGTGTTAGAAAAGAAAGTTATGACACAGTGAATAAACTGGAGGCCTCATTTCTGAAAAGTGATGCATCGCTACGTGAAAACAGCAATGCGTCACTTTTGTGGACGCACTCCTTATGACATTCCAGATATGTCATATTTAATATATGACTAATCAATTCGCAAGGAGTTACAGATATGTCAGTATTTCTGACGTATCTGTAAACACAAAAGTAACGCATTGCTGGAGTGCGTCACAAAAGTGACGCAACTCCAGTAATGTGTCCTTTCACATGGAAAAAGCACCATGTGAAAGGTTTGCTATGAAGCAGGCGCAAGATTTTGGCGCAACAGCATCCTAAAAGTGACGCACTGCGTCATTATTACCAAGCTTTTTGCGGGGGAACACCCCCTCTGCATGCATTATACCTGACGCTATTTTTAAAAAGTGACGCAGCTAGGTACATGGGTCACTTTTTAAAACTCTGCGCCACATTATATCTGCGTCAGGTATAATGTATGCAGAGGGGGCAATCCCCCGCAAAAAGCTTGGTAATAACGACGTACTGAAATCTATGAGATTTCTCTGCGTCACTTTTAGGATGCTGTTGCGTCAAAATCTTGCGCCTGCCTCGCGTCACTTTCATGTTTACAGATATGTCAGAAATACTGACGTATCTGTAACTCCTTGCAACATGATTCGTCATACATTAAATATGACACATCTGGAATGTCATAAGGAGTGCGCACAGAAAAGTGACGCATCGCACCAGCAGTGTAAAAAAATGTGCCTCGTTGCACTATATTTAAAGGACGCAACAGCATCCTAAAAGTGACGCAGTGAAATCTCAAAGATTTCACTGCGTCGCTATTACAAAGCTTTTTGCGGGGGAACACCCCCTCTGCATGCATTATACCTCACGCAGATATAATGTGGCGCTTGATTTTAAAAAGTGACCCATCTACCTAGATACGTCACTTTTTAAATATAACGCAACGAGGCGCATTTTTTTACACCACTGGTGCGATGCGTCACTTTTCTGTGCGCACTCCTTATGACATTCCAAGTAACGCATTGCTGGAGTGCGTCACAAAAGTGACGCAACTCCAGTAATGTGTCCTTTCACATGGAAAAAGCACCATGTGAAAGGTCTTGCGTCAGTCTAACACCTGCTGTAAAGCAGGCGCAAGATTTTGACGCAACAGCATCCTAAAAGTGACGCAGTGAAATCTCAAAGATTTCACTGCGTCGCTATTACAAAGCTTTTTGCGGGAGAACACCCCCTCTGCATGCATTATACCTGACGCTATTTTTAAAAAGTGACGCATCTAGGTACATGGGTCACTTTTTAAAACTCTGCGCCACATTATATCTGCGTCAGGTATAATGTATGCAGAGGGGGCATTCCCCCACAAAAAGCTTGGTAATAACGACGTACTGAAATCTATAAGATTTCTCTGCGTCACTTTTAGGATGCTGTTGCGTCAAAATCTTGCGCCTGCCTCGCGTCACTTTTATGTTTACAGATATGTCAGAAATACTGATGTATCTGTAACTCCTTGCAACATGATTCGTCATACATTAAATATGACACATCTGGAATGTCATAAGGAGTGCGCACAGAAAAGTGACGCATCACACCAGCAGTGTAAAAAAATGTGCCTCGTTGCACTGTATTTAAAAAGTGACGCATCTAGATAGATGCGTCACTTTTTAAATATTGCATAACAATGCGCATTTTTTTACACCGCTGGTGCGTCACAAAAATTGACGCACAGGAGGCGCAAAACTGGCAGCGCAAGGCCTTCATAAATATGGTCCTGGATTTTTCCCGTGCTTCGCCGGTGCGCGTACCATGCGCTTCCCCCGCGCAAAACGAAAAAAAAAATAAAAAATGTAATGCCCCGCAGGACCCTATTTTAGCCCCTACATCAAACCTAGGGGGTCAGAGGGGGTCTACTCTTCCCCCTTATGGTCATTTGCCCCTTTTTTTTTCAAACCCCTTGTGTCTCGATTTTACCGAGACACAAGATGGCGGCCGCTCCAGACTGTTTAGAATGTTTACAGACACCCAAGAGCCAATCAGCTTCCTGCGCGCAAGTCGCGTGTCGCGCCAGGAGCGCACTCCGGTGCGCGCACCGGAGAGCGCCTATAGATATATATATTTTTTTGAACCTAAATTACTCAAAATCCACTGCAGCACACATCTTGAGACATAGCAAAGGCACATCGGGCTACCAGTCCCTTCAATTTTGCCAAGTTTGGTGGAAATCCATTCAGCCGTTCGGGCTAAAAGTGAAATCGACCGCCCTATGGAAATTAACATGGGGAAAACGCGTTTTGTGACCCCCCTTTTATCTCGGCCCCCGCTTGACGTATCCCCCCCAAACTTTCAAGGAAGGACCGGAGCTCGACGAGGCCATTTTCAGGAAATTTTCAGGCAGATTCGTCAACCGGTGCCAAAGTTATTCCAAATAGAATTTTGAGATTTAACATTGAAAAAAATCCTAACTATAACTACCTACTGGCGACCGCCAGTAGGTAATATATATATATATATATATGTACATATATATATATATATATGTATATTACCTACTGGCGGTCGCCAGTAGGTATATATAGTTAGGATTTTTTCTCTATGGGATTTTTGAAAATTCTATGTCTAATAACTTTGGCGTTTGTGGACGGAATCGGCTGAAATTTTCAGGAAAATGGAACATTTTGTTTCTGAGCAGCCCCTGACAATTTGGGGGGGTTTCATCAAGGGGGGGCTGATAAAAAAGGGGGGTCCCAAAACGTGTTTTTCCCATGTTAATTTCCATAGGGCGGTTGGCCTCACTTTTAGCTCGAACGGCTGAATGGATTTGCACGAAACTTGGCAAAATTGTAGGGACTGTTAGCCCGATGTGCCTTTGCTAGGTCTCAATATATGTGCTCCAGTGGATTTTGAGTAATTTAGGTTCAAAAAAAGATATATATCTGGGCGGAGCCTAACCACACAACTGATCTGATTGGCTGTCAGCACTTCATCCAAGAAGTGTTGGCAGCCATCTTGGGACCAATATACATGATAGCACCTCATTAAAAAGCATTGTAGTTAATAGAGGGTTTTAGGACTTTAGTTACATTATAAATCATTTGTTGATGGTACCATACTCGTTTTAGGAATTGTGGTGGGTTCTAAGGTGATTTTACCATGTGAAAAAACCTTCTGCTGTGATATCATGAATATTGTTTGAAAGAAAACTAATATCTCATGATTTTCCCACAGTGGTTTGGAAGGGGATCTATAAGCTAAACTGAAAGCATATTTTCTGTAAATTCACATTATCTTTCTCAGTCATGTGAAAATGAAGTCTGACATTCTCAGTAAAACATGTACATCCAACAAGGACAGAGACTGTCAGTTGATTCCTTTGTGTTCTACTGCAGCCTCCTAGAGTGTTCTAAAGAACAACTAGAGCGCTAACAGTCCTACTTATTACAAAGGTATGGCACACCTGAAGCCATCTTGATTGGAATAAAGTGGTAACTCTTAAAACATTTAATTTAAAAAGAAACAACATGAGGGGGTATATTTTGCCATAGAAAGTATGATTAGTGCTGCAGAATGAAAAATTAGGGCACATTTTGAGTGACTTCTCAAATCCTTTTCTATTTCATTAAAACATTCTGACATGCAGTTTCCCAAAATGGCCACCAGAGACAAAAGAGCCCAAATGTAGCCCAAATATCACCCAGATGTAGCCCAAGTATAGCCCAATGACAGAATGTCCCAGAGTGTTCCAAAGAACAACTAGAGCGCTAACAGTCCTACTTATTACAAAGGTATGGCACACCTGAAGCCATCTTGATTGGAATAAAGTGGTAACTCTTAAAACATTTAATTTAAAAAGAAACATGAGGGGGTATATTTTGCCATAGAAAGTATGATTAGTGCTGCAGAATGAAAAATTAGGGCACATTTTGAGTGACTTTTCAAATCCTCTTCTATTTCATTAAAACATTCTGACATGCAGTCTCCCAAAATGGCCAACAGAGACAAAAGAGCCCAAATGTAGCCCAAATATCACCCAGATGTAGCCCAAGTATAGCCCAATGACAGAATGTCCCAGAGTGTTCTAAAGAACAACTAGAGCACTAACAGTCCTACTTATTACAAAAGGTATGGCACACCTGAAGCCATCTTGATTGAAATAAAGTGGTAACTCTTAAAACATTTAATTTAAAAAGGAACAAAATGAGGGGGTATATTTTGCCATATGAATTATGATTAGTGCTGCAGAAAGAAAAATTAGGGCACATTTTGAGTGACTTCTCAAACCCTCTTCAATTTCATTAAAAAATTCTGACATACAGTCTCCCAAGATGGCCACCAGAGACAAAAGAGCCTAAATGTAGCCCAAATATCACCCAGATGTACCCCAAGTATAGCCCAATGACAGAATGTCCCAGAGTGTTCTAAAGAACAACTAGAGCGCTAACAGTCTTACTTATGACAAAAGTATGGCACACCAGAAGCCATCTTGATTGGAATGAAGTGTTAAGTCTGAAAACACTCAATTTAAAAAGGAACAACATGAGGGGGTTAATTTTGCCATAGAAAGTATGATTAGTGCTTCAGAAAGAAAAATTAGGGATCATTTTGAGTGACTTCTCAAATCCTCTTCTATTTCATTAAAAAAATTCTGACATGCAGACTGAAACATGCACTTTGAATACCAGCAGCAGACGTCCCTGGTGAGCAGTAGCTTTACTACAGTGATCTAATGTGCAACTAGAGTGCTAACATTCAGAATTTATGGCAAATGTGTGACACATCTGAATGCCTTCTTGATGGAACCAAAGTAAACAAGCATTGAAAATGCAATAGATCTCGCCCTCGTTTAAGTTACAGCCATTCTGTTTGTAATGAGGTGGCTTTTTAGCTTTGCTTTTATTAGTGTTTTTTCAACTTTCATGTAAATAACATGCATCTGTATGCATATAAGTATATGTATGCATGCATTTATGTTTGTATTTATATAGATATACAGATGATATATGTTTATATGTAAATGTAAATGTATAGGCATTTATATAGCGCACTACTTACCCGGAGGGTCCCAAGGCGCTTCGACCGCTGCGAAACCGTTCCTGGCTTCCCTGAGAGATGGTCCCTTAATGGGTATCTCCAGGGTGAGACCAGGCATCCCCGGCGGTCTGGTGGGGCCGTTAGTGAAGATGAGGCAAGCTAATGCCCAGAGTTGCCGAGTGTGATCGCTGATCAGAGTGGGCACCGAGGCGAGAGAATTATCGAGTCCGCTGACCCTGGTCCAGAAACCTGCCGCGCCGGGAATCGAACCCTGGTCCCGGGCCGTCCTCTGCTCTCGGGTCTGCCGCCTCTAACCAGTGAGCCACACTACTTCACTTATATATATATATATGTATGTATATATATATATATTCACTGAAAAAACCATAGATTATAGACCATATATAGTTAGGAATTAGCATTTACAAAACCTTGAAAATTCACTGAAAAAACCATAGGTTATAGACCATATATAGTTAGGAATTAGCATTTACAAAACCTTGAAAATTCACTGAAAAAACCATAGGTTATAGACCATATATAGTTAGGAATTCGCATTTACAAAACCTTATTTTACTCACACAAAACCATTGAAATTCCATATATAGTTAGTTGCACTAACTATATATCGCGCACCCGCAATCCACTGCTGATGATGTCACATATTACATCATTCATGACATGGTCAGTGACATCACTGATGACATCTCAAATGACATCACTGATGACATCACTGATGACAACATCCAGTGACTGTATGTTTCTGTAAAGTTAAAATATGTCTTACATATTGAAGAATGAGAGGATGTATAAGTGTCTGGATGAAGGATTTAGTAGGTGCATGACTGACTGTATGAGTGAGTGATTAAATGTGTCTCACTGAGTGCATGGGTTAGTGACTAAACTGTCTTAATTTGTGCATCATTATGTCTGTTGTTCTGTAAACTGTTGCATGTGTTGATAAGTAGCTATATGAGTAACTATATGGGTTATTGATTGGTTGCCCAAGTATTTGTATGGGAGACTGAGTGTGTGTGTGGGTGGCTGGGAGGTGTATGACTCTGTGCATAGATGTGTGAGCAGTTGATTCACTAGATGTATGGTTTCAAAAGTGCATGTGGAAACAGCTGTATGGGCGGTTGACTGTGTGCATGAGTGTATTGGTGAGTGAATGGATATCTCAGTGTTACATGTCAAAGTAAGTACATATGTAAAACACAGTACATGTGAGAGTTGACATATATAAATAACTGTGCATAAGAGCCAGTGAATGTGTGAGTGGCTGTATGGATCATTTTGAACTTGTATCAGGGATTGTATAAGAGAGTAAATATGTGTTAGTATATGTTTGAATAAGTAAAGTTTGTATAATTGTATAGTTGATGAAATGGAGGTGTGATTGATTCTTTGCATGACTGACTAGATGTGTGAGTAACTCCATGGATGAGTGACAGTCTGTGAGTGTCTGTTTACACTGATTGTATCTAAGGTTATATTAGAGTCTGAAGAGGTTCATCGTATTATCACATGAATGATATCATCAGTGATGTGATCAGTAATGTCAAATGAGATGTCATCAGTGATGTCATCAGTGATGTCATTTGAGATGTCATCAGTGATGTCATTTGAGATGTCATCAGTGATGTCATCAGTGATGTCACTGATCATGTCATGAATGATGTAATATGTGACATCATCAGCAGTGGATTGCGGGTGCGCGATATATAGTTAGTGCAACTAACTATATATGGAATTTCAATGGTTTTGTGTGAGTAAAATAAGGTTTTGTAAATGCGAATTCCTAACTATATATGGTCTATAACCTATGGTTTTTTCAGTGAATATATATATATATATATATATATATATATATATATATATATATATATATATATATATATATATATATATATATATATATATATATATATATATATATACATATATATATATATATATATATATATCATCTTTAGAAGGACTGTATAGTTAGGCTCAGCCTTCACTCATACAAAACCAGTGAAATTCAGCAGTTATAGTTAGTTGAACTAACTATAACTCATGCCCCCGCAATGCACTGCTTATGACCTCACATATTACATCACTCATTACATGGTCAGTGACATACACAAGAGGTTTGCTAGGCATCGGGGGCCCAAGGAATTATTTGGCCAGCAATTGTATGCTCAAGGCTTCTGTAGAATAAAGATGGTTGATGAACAGATTGTTTTTGGTAAAGTGCGCCGTGCACTAAGAAATGACAGGCGTCTCTGCAGCGCTCACGGTGAATAAAGGGCAATTATAACCTTTGATTGACTAAAGTTCCACTGAAACTGGCTTGGTAAAATTCATTGAGTTTATACTCTACTGGTCAGATTCTTTTGATGTAAAGCCCTAGCAATCTGAAACTGCCCCGAGCAGATTGAACATGTGAAAATGACATGTGCAATCTGGGGGGCCATCACTGCCACCGTGCCAGAAACTGGAGTGAAAGTTTATGATTTAAATAAAAAGAAAGTGTTGCTGCAGCATTATGCAGAAACTCTATTTTGGTTATTCTCTAAGTGTAAACTTTTTAGAGATGAAGACCTGGAGTTCAAAGAAAGGTCCAACTAGAATGAGTCTGCATGGACCACAGGCAGAACCATTGTAGCCTCCCTGCTTGCCAGAGGTGTGGAGATTTCAAGCAAAAATAGGAGGGTCAATTAATTCTCCGGTTTAATAGCTCGCTGGCAGTAGATTAAGTTACTAAAATGCTTTGTAAGGAATTTCACACATCTTACTGATAGCTGGACATACACACCTCATGCTCGAAGGCCTTGTTGCACTCTTATGCAGAGTTTGCGGACAACGGTTTCAGCTAATAGCATCTTAAATTCTTTAGGTCTGGACACAAGCATATAAAGTGGGTCAGACTTTCCTTCTTGTAATCGCATAAATGGCAGTTCTGATCCGTTGATCCAGTTAAACGACCAAATTTGTGCCCTTTCAGGAGAATTAAACCACATCTCAGCCTCAAGAGATCTTTTTTAACAGACATATTTGATGGGGCTGGCTAGCTATAAGCGTTCCAATGATCTTGATACAGAGTCTCACATAAACTGATTTGGTCTTGCAGGTCCTGGCTGTACTCAGGCTGACTTACTGACGGCAAAGAGTCACAAAACCAAAATATGCAAATGGGCCTATTGGCTTTATCCAGGGGTGAGCATATCAATATATGTAAAACAGATCTATCATCTTTTGCCAAAAATCATACTTTTTTTTATTGCATGTACAAAGCAGTAACCCACACAATCCAATATTTAACAAAAGTAATTATTAAAAAAATGTTAAATAAAGATCTAATTTAAAAAAAATAACATATCTATGAGTATTTTGTAATAGGGTTTATATAATTGCAGTTTGTGGTCTGAAAACTATTAAGACAAAGACTCAAAGACAATTTAGTTTTTTAAATAAAGAAAACCAATATGTCTCTAAGCGTTGCTTTTAACATTTTTAGCAACAACACAAGAGAGCCTTGCACTCCAGCTGATAATAAAAAGCTCTAGCTAGGAGTGCTTTGAAAAAACATGGTAAGTTTTCTTGGGATCATGATGGAATCAATGACTCAAGAGACGTGTTTTCTTTTAATGTTAATGGTTTGACTGATGGAATCCCACGCGCCTCTCCCCATAGATATGCTAGGCCCAAGGACATGGGGTCCCTAAGGACATAACTGGCTCGGGGGAGGGGGCGGTATGTTCTGTCACATTAGATGTAACAGAGTGAGATCACTGCCTTCTGTGGTGCTATTGAATACTGTGTCCACTTGGGCTGTACTATTTTTCTGATGTATAATGTAATGCAGGAGAAAGGCTCTTGTACTGACTAATAAGCACACATTATAGACTTTTTTCAACTCAATAGGTGCTTAGGAGAGTATTATTTAAAAATGTGTTCCGCATTTCATTAAAAAGATTTATGAAAGATTTTTGATGTACACATTTTCAGTAATGAAAAACTAAGGATTTGGTTGATATGTGACATAACAAATCTGTTAGCATTACAAAATGTAGGTCAATAGATTATTTGTTAAAATACAGAAGATGACTGGCTTCGGTATTGGACCCGGATGAGTCTAAAAAGTGGACTCCAACACGGGGTAACTTGGTGCCATAAAAACAATATTTAACGAAAGTATTATACTCGGAATATCATGAATTAGAACCGCCCACTGGAGGGATGAAACTTGGCATGACCGTTTGAACCACAGGCCCCATAATGCATTTCAAAAGCATTCCACTAGAGGAAAGACAATCATGCAACTAAGGGCATAAGAGTGTGAATGCAAGCGGCGTGCTTTGGTGCAGGCTTACCTCTGAAGAAGTTCTAGGGAAAACGAAATGCATTAGGAATTCACTTCATGCTGTTCCAAAAAGAAATGAAACCGGCAAATAGAGAGTTTCGTGTGCGGCTCATTTTCTGTCCTGAGGGGGAGAAGTGTGGGGATGTTTATCGGCTTGGTTCTGCCGAGGAGCGACGTACCACCACAAGAGCGCCATCATCGCCCGACTTTGAACCGTCTGCGAAGATCATTAAAATATCAAGGGCGATGCGGTGCCACCGAAGACTGGCTTAGGTATTGGACCCGGATGAGTCTTGAAAGTGGACTCCAACATGGGGTACCTATGTGCCATAAAAACAATATTTAACAAAACTATTATACTCGGAATAGCATGTTTTAGCATCACCCACTGGAGGGATGAAACTTGGCATGATCCTTTGAACCACAGGCCCTATAATGCATTTCAAAAGCATTCAACTAGAGGAAAGACAATTATTCAACTAAGGGCAAAAGACTGTGAATGCAAGCGGTGTGCTTTGGTGCAGGCTTACCTCTGAAGAAGTTCTAAGGAGAACGAAATGCATTAGGAATTCGCCTCATGATGTTCCAAAAAGAAATAGAGAGTTACGTGTGCTGCTCATTTTCTGTCTTGAGGGGGAGAAGTGTGGAGATATATATAAATATTTATATATATATATATATATATATATATATATATATATATATATATATATATATATATATATATATATATATATACATATGGGGGAGAAGTGTGGATATATATATATATATATATATATATATACATATATATATCCTCAACCGCTTTTGAGTAGCAGAATGCAGCTCCCGCCTGCCGCCAAAAACTCTCGGACACGGACCATTCAAGTTAGTGCTTATTTATTTCTTTCCTGTAGCAGAATCTTGCTGCATGACGTTTCGGCTCTGTGGAGCCTTGCTCACATGACCAAATATATATATTTTTTGTCTTATATATATATATATATATATATGAAAGCAAAGTCCTGCAAGAGTGGCTCCCCACACGTTCCTCAGGTACAGATCTCTCGACACCAGATGTATATTTCAAAGTGGTTTTAGTTTTCCCTCGCCATCGGCATGACGCGTTTCGGCCGTCAAAAACGGCCTTGATCACATATATATTCAGGAAAACTCTTCTCAAATAGCCCGGTTACCTCAGCAGGAAAAGAGCACAGACCACCGTGACTTCATGAGTTGAACTTTATTTAGGTTCCATAGTTAAGCCAACAACAGCCATCTAAACAAACTAGACCATTCTTCTCTTGCACTGATTGTGGATCTTCTTAACACCTCCCTTAACACAGCTTCAGTACCCGCTGCATGGAAACATGCAATGATAGTACCCCTGCTAAAAAAGCCTAATGCAGACCCAAGTATCCCATCTAATTTTCGCCCAATCTCACTTCTTCCAGTTTTTTCCAAAATTATGGAAAAAACACATCAACTCTCAATTGTCAACACATGTTGAGGCTAGTGGACTACTTCATCCATCTCAATCCGGGTTCAGACGTGGCTTCTCGACTGAATCCACCCTGTTAGGGGTCTCGGAAAACATCAGGGGCCGAGTTGATAAGGGTGAAACCGTGGCACTCATTTTACTTGATCTGAGTGCCGCATTTGATACGGTTTCCCATGCCATCCTTATCAATGCCCTCAGATCATCTGGTATCATCGGCACAGCTCTCAACTGGTTTATTAGCTTTCTTTCAGACCGCACCTTTCAAGTTTTCTCCTCGTCCTCTGTTTCTCAAACCTTTACATCGGCGTACGGTGTACCGCAGGGTTCCATCTTGAGCCCCTTGCTGTTCAATTTGTATGTCAGACCTTTGGCTGCTATTGCAGAGCAAGCTGGGCTCACTATTTACTCGTACACCGATGATACTCAGATCATCTACTCCCTTTCCTCTGACTCTCATTCCTCATCCTCCTCCCTCCGTACAGGTCTGAGTAACATCGCAGCCTGGATGTTGGACAACAAACTACAACTAAATGGGGGTAAAACTGAGGTCCTTCTGTTCGGTCCCAACACCACCTTATGGGGACCCCAGCATTGGCCTTCACAAATGGGCCCTTTACCCATCCCATCTATAACTGCTCGCAACCTTGGCGTCACCTTCGATAATCAACTGTCTATGAAGAACCATGTGGTTAAAACATCATCCACTTGCATCACTATCATTAAGTGGTTGCGAAAAATCATTTGGATGCTTCCCTTGGACACTCAGAAGACAGTGATCCAGGCTCTTATTACTTCAAGACTGGACTACGGGAACATCCTTCTTCTGGGAGCCAGTAAAGAGGTGACGCGTAAGCTGCAGACAGTTCAAAACATGGCTGCGCGACTTCTCTGCAAATTACCTAACACTTCTCCTACCTCCAATGCCCTTCGTTCCTTGCACTGGCTCCGAATTGAAAATCGGACAAAATTCAAGGCCCTCTGCATCATCCACAGAATAAACTCCGGCTTAGCCCCCTCTTATCTCAACCCCTTGGCACAATCATACCATCCCTCTCGTAATCTTCGATCTTCTAATCAAAACCTACTGTCGGTTCCTAGAATCAAGAAAGCCAGAATGGGTGGCCGCTCATTTGCTTGGCTGGCTCCCTCACTCTGGAATTCTCTCCCTCTTCAGATACGAACTGAACCTAACTATCTCAGGTTCCGTGGACAGATAAAAACCTGGCTATTTGACATCTAACAGTTCTCTTCTGACTCTTCCCTCTCACTTTTTGGTTTTAGCGCCGGGAAACCTACGGGTAGCTGAGCGCTTTAGAAATTTAATTATAATAATAATAATAATAATAATATGCGTTTCATCCCTCACAGGGGACTTGATCACATGACGCGCTACTGGTAAGTTGGTTGGTTTAAATATTTTTGCTGTTTTATTGCTTTTTTTGATGCTGCAACCACGTGATTCAACATTTAAAGGGACAGTGCTAATTATACTCCAATAAAGTGACAGTGCATATCATACACCCTGTTTGTCTCATATTGCTCGTCGGAGAAACAAACAACAATGTTGCATAAATGCGTAATAATATCTGAACAACAATGTACTCACATATGAATATTTCACTATAAATATATAAATAAATATAAATATAGATATAAATATACATATAAATAATTTGATTTGGTAAAACATAACTCTCTTGGCTCGTCACAATAAAATGTGCCAATAGATAAAACTTGTTCAGTATATATCCGCAAAAGCCAGAATATACATACAGAAATAAAGTCTTAATGTATAATTTGTATTATTGAGCCTTGATATCAATTTTAATAAAAGTACACAATCCATATACGAGATTGTTGTTACAACTTGTTGTCATTAAAATCACAGCCTCCTATTGACATCTCCTTTTGAACGAGATAACAGTTTAAATACTGTCATTGATTATTTCTAATTTATAGTTCACTGGGCGGGGTGTTCAGATAGCCATGTGCAAAAAAGTGCAAAAAACAATGGTTACTCAACTGTGCAAACCAATAAATAACTACATAATTGATTAGAGCGAGACCTGTGCTGACCTGTGCTGGAGAGGGAAACGCCATCGGGCAGTGCCGTGAGGGAAACGGCTGTGTGCTTGGAGAGGAGCGCCGGGAGACTCCCTCCCGGTCAAAACTACATTGCCCAGCAGCCTTAGGGGCGCCCGTGATGCGAGGCTAGCGCACAGAGGCGCTAGAAAAACCGACGCGCCCAGGAGCCCCTGGGGGAGCGAGACCTGTGCTGACCTGTGCTGGAGAGGGAAACGCCATCGGGCGGTGCCATGAGGGAAACGGCTGTGTGCTTGGAGCGGAGCACCGGGAGACTCCCTCCCGGTCAAAACTACATTGCCCAGCAGCCTTAGGGGCGCCCGTGACGCGAGGCTAGCGCACGGAGGCGCTAGAAAAACAGACGCGCCCAGGAGCCCCTGGGGGAGCGAGACCTGTGCTGACCTGTGCTGGAGAGGGAAACGCCATCGGGCGGTGCCGTGAGGGAAACGGCTGTGTGCTTGGAGCGGAGCGCCGGGAGACTCCCTCCCAGTCAAAACTACATTGCCCAGCAGCCTTAGGGGCGCCCGTGATGCGAGGATAGCGCACGGAGGCGCTAGAAAGATCGAAGCGCCCTCTCGCCCTGCGAGTCGCGCGCGGGAGGCGCCAGGGAGAAGCCCGGGACAAGGGCGGGCCGTCTGTGGCCGTCGGGGGCAGGAGGAGGCAGGGCAAGGCCACGACCCCTGACAGATCGGACATCGGACACAGAACTGCACTTGCTTGAAGATCCAGCAGACGCCCCCACATTGGGCGGCGTAAAGATTCCAACCCTGTTGTTTGCCGACGACACCCTTCTCATTTCGAAAACCCCCCAAGGTTTACAAAAGCTTTTAGACCGATTCCAGGATTTTTGTGTAAAAAGAGGACTTGTTATTAATGTGGACAAAACAAAGTATCTAATCATGCACCCACCATGTAAACTTGGCCGCCCGCCTATCCTGAACTCGATTGCTCTTGAAAGAGTGTCAGAATGTGATTACCTGGGAATTCGTTTGAGCGATGCACTGAGTTGGACCCCCCACATCAACAAATTGACCCTGGGCCTCAAAAGGGTGGGGGGAGCACTGCTAAAGGAGCATAACAACTCATCGAAACATTGTGTAGCTCCGATTATAGATATTTACAAAGCCCGAGCAGTATCTGCATCACTCTATGGAGCAGAGTTATTGGGCCTGGGCAACATGGACTCCTTGTCGAAGGCAGAAAATAAATTTATTAAGGATTTGTTGGCTATCCCGATAAGTACACCGACAGTTCCGGTACTCATGGACGTAGGTTTAAAGGCAATTAAGGATCAGGCACGCCTTCGACCACTCCTGCTTTGGGCCCGCCTGTGGAGAGTCCCTGAACTCAAATCTTATGCAGACGGTCTGGCAGAGGTCATGCATTCAGATGGTTGGCAAAAGATCAAATGGCTTAAAGACATCAAACATTTGCTTGGGGACCTGGGCTTGGGCTCTTGTTGGTTTACACATTCATCACCCCCCAAGGAGACCTTGAAAAAACTCTACTGGGAATGGGTCTCAGCCAGGCTCATCAGCAACCAGCGACACTGCAAATCCACCGCAGCCTTCCTGGTAATCAAAGACGTTGTTGCCCTTGAGCCTTACCTTGACATCATTACCATCTCCATGGATCGGGCCCTCTACATTAAATTTAGATTAGGGACCCTACCCCTTGCGGATCTTGTTTCTAGATGGAATGCATCCAAGCAGACTTCATGCCACTGTGCCTTATGTATTGACAGACGCAAAACCGTGGCACACTTCCTTTTTGAATGCCCGGACTATGCGCGACCAAGATCCCGTTGGCTCAAACCAATTGTAGAGAATTGGGCACCCGAGACTGCTTGGTGGCCCTACGGATTTTACAAACGGACACTGCCCCCCATATTGTTTGTGCTGTTTCCAAATTTTTTAAATGGGCTTGGTTGGTTCGCTTAAAAAGGCTGTCTTTTTCAATTTAATTCTGTTTTAATTAACTTATTATGATCAATTTACTATTCCTTCCTGTTGGATGTTTTTAATGTCAGTCTTTTTTCTTATTGATGAACTGTTTTTAAATTTTGTTATGTAAATGCTTTTAAGATATACCAATATCGAAATAAAGCTATCAACCAACCAACCAACAGAACTGATTCATCCCGTAGTGAGTGCTTAACCTCTTCATATACCAGTGTTCATATTGATATTGTCTATTGCTGAAATGGCTAAACTGCGCTCATGTAAAACTCCTGCACTAGCTGGGACTATGGACAATTTTATGATTAAGATGGTCACAAAAATTAATTCTGACCGTCGACAGTCGCTGAGTCGGACTACTCCCCCCCCTCGCCTGCTGCAGACTCTGTTGTTGCAGTTCTAGATAATCCTGAGGACAAGGATATGAACGAGGAAGCCCTACTCACCCCCCCCCCCGTAACGCCAGACTTGGACCTTGTTTCTACATCAGCGGATATTCTTGTTAGCGATGACGTTCTGCCATCTTCTCCCACTGCTGTTCCATCTTTGGTCCGCCGCCCAGTTAGGGCATGTAGAAGACTGATCAACAAGCGTGGGGGGCATCGTAAGACCAAGAACTTTGTAAGCTCTCAGCCTGTTCGGGTGGAGGCAACAAATGACAATAGTACTGGGGGGGGAAATGAAGCTGTAAATGGTGACCATCTTCAGCTACTTGCAGACATGATGACCTCTAAATTGGAGCTAATGATTAAACCTCTAATGACTAAAGTAGATATGGTGACAAAGGAAGTAGCTAGATTAAGTTCACTCTTATCCCCTTCAGCGCAAATATCTGCTGAAAATACTACAAATGTACATCAAAATGCCACCTCTGAGGGTGTTGTAGCAAATGGGGTTGATTATAAATTAGATCAAGTGTCAAAGGAGGTTTCCAGACTTGGGTGCCTCTTGTCTACTCATTTGTCACGGACCAAGACGCCCCAGATTGCAGGCCCGGGTGTATCTGCTACGGCAGCTACGACAGTGGCCTCTGGATCTAATAGCAGTAAGGGGGTTAAAGCTACAGCCACGGGGCCATCTATAACTCCTGCAAGTTCTGGCCACCTTCTGTTAACACCTGATATTATAGCTCCTACCTCACTGAAGCCAATAGTTGCTAATAAAACAGGCGTCAATAACATGGGGGGGCCACTGGGGAAGAAAAAACCTGTAGTGAATCTACCTCCTGAATGTGCACCATATACAGTGGTCCTAACAAATGCCCCGACAGTAGATCCAAACTCATTTGAAGCCCGGGAAGAGGTAACTAGCTCCCTAGGAAATAAAGTCATTGCTTGGCTAAACAAGTATTGTGGGTTTCCCATCGCCTTTTGCAATGACATAGTGTCAGTGCGCAGGGTTGAATGGATCGGTACCTCAAGAAAATCCTGCAGAGGCGACTGTGTTATTGTAAATTTAAGACACCCACAGCACGTCGCAACTGTACTATTAAGGGCGGCCTCCTTACCCGTCACTGAGGATAATATAAGTGTACGCCCATTGGGGTTTTTCTACAACCACCTGAGCATGACCCCTACCCCTAACTCCTATGTAGGTCACCATACTCCTACCTACCCTTCAAACAGACATGCCTTTTTTCCGGGATTACCACAAGTCCAACAACCATCTATAAACATGGATTCATCCTGTTATAACCTGTGTAGGCCTAATCCTCAAGTATTCCCAGCCTTGCCCTTGTTTAATCGGTTTGCACCTCTATCATCTTTAAGTGAAAATGATTGACTGCCTACTAATGAGGGTACCCTAAATGCACATTGCCGAATAATGACTTGGAACATTGCCGGTATCAGGGACAAGGCAGGGATTAATGATTGGATTAATTTACTGAAGACCTTTGACATCATTGCTCTTCAGGAAACTTAGGACCCTTTGAATATTTTTTCTTTGGATGGCTATACACATTTTTCTGTGCCTGCTTTTAGCGGAGGGGCTGGCAGACCAAAGGGGGGCTTGTTAACTCTGTTTAAAACGTCTCTAAAACTGTTTGATTGTTGAATTCAATCCCCCTACTTTTTCAAATATTTTGTTTATTAATTTTTATAATTCTAGCCCTAATGTTGATACTAGGCAGAATTTAGATATCATTGATTCTTTTTTGTCAGTCTATAGAACCAAGGCAAAGGAGTTTGCAGTCATTCTTCTAGGCGATTTCAACATTCACCCCTGCACCCAGACATGCACCAGTTCTTCAGAAGAGGGGCCTCCGTTCTCTTCATTAACACACTTTGAGCATTCTATTAGGGGGAAACCTTTGAGTCTTATCTGAATGCTTGGAATCTGTACGAGTCTGTTTGTGGGGATTTAGATAGTAGAACTCCTACATTTAAAGGTAACGGCGACGGTACTGTAATTGATTATATATTTATGTCTTGTCAGATTTTAGAGAGGGTGGTTCACTATGGCGCTATTGTCTCAGCATTTAGCGACCATAACCCTGTAGTAGTGGAGGTATTGTCAACTGCCTTTTTAACTCAGTGTGGGCCAGATGGGAATATAGGCCAAGATGTGGTGTTAAGGGACCAGGGTCGCAGACTGAAGTGGTCTTCTGTTGTTCCCGAGGACGTCCTTCAAGCGGTCCTTGTTAGTACCGAAAACGATGGGTTTTTTTTTCAAAACCATTTTTATTAGAGGTTCAATCAAGTGTAAGCACAGTCCTCCACAATCAGGAGGAGACTGTCAACAGTGAGTATGAAAAGGCACATTAATGGCATAGCATCGAACCCCACGTATGTAGCGAACTTTCAAAAAGAAGAAACAAAGGAAACATTCCCACCCAACTACCCCAAAAACTCCCCCCAATCCCATCCACTGCCCACCCCTTATCCCACCCTAACCCTGTGCACGTGATCGTAAGTCAACCATAAGAGAAGATGTACATAGGTGGAGCCGGCCAACGGCCTAGGGTGCAGGGTCCACATCTTGAGGCAATGCATCGTCCATGTCCATAGGAGGGTCGAGGGGCAAGCCCCTATAGTCCGCCCACCGTTTCCATATTTTGAAATGTTTGCGGGGACATCCCCGAGCCTCGAAAACTGGCTGTTCCAGTCCCATGGTGAAGTCCAGGCCCGCCTTCCAGGCACTGAGAGGAGGGGCTCGCTCGCTCTTCCAGGCCTGCGCCAGGTCCCTCTTTGCCACCACCAGCCCCAACAGTAACAGGTGGCGCTTGTAGATGTTGCCCCCAATATTTTCTGAAACGTGCAGAAGGCCCAACCTAGGCATACGGGGCAGATCCCACCCCAGCACCTCAGACAGGCAATCCCAAACCCCGGCCCAAAACCGAGTCAACCGCTCACAAGACCACACAGTATGAAGGAGAGTGCCCCTCTCCGAACCACACCTCAGGCATTCCGGGGTTGCAATCAGGCCCGCCCGCCACAGACGCTCCCTCGTGAAATAGGCACGATGCAGATATTTGAATTGAATAAAGCGGTGGCGGACTGCAATGGCAGTCCCCCGGGGGGATTCAAGGGCCTCGCGCCAGTCGTCTTCGTCCAAGGGGCCGACATCGGCCTCCCATAAGGCCTTCAGTGTTGAGAGCGAGGGGGAGCAGTGTGTAACCAAGGAGCGGTAGATCTGGGAGACTTTTTTGTCACCCAAGTCACCCATAAACAGCTTTGCCTCTATGGGACTGAAGTCCGGGAGCTGCTCCAGCCCTACCAGGCTAGGAGTAAGGGCGTGGCGAAATTGGAGGTAGCGAAAGAACTGGGACCTGGGCATGTCAAACTCAGTGCTGAGTACCTGAAAGGATTTAAGAGTGGTGCCAGAGAGGACATGCCCCAAGGACGAAACCCCTATTGCGTCCCAGCCGTCAAAGCCCTGCAGCGACGCCAGCGCCGGCAGCAGGCCATTACGCCACAGCGGAGTCTCCGCCGTAAGTTTACCCCACCATCCCATGCGGTGCAGGGCCCTCCGCCAAACAGCAAACACTACCTGGGTAACACGCGGGAGCAACCGTCTCCTCCTGGCCGAATACAGCAGTGTGTGAAGGGAGGCGTCGCCCATCAGATAGTGCTCTAGGGCATAGGCCGGGTCACAGCGGTCCCCATACCACCACTCATTGAGCACCAGGAGATGGGAGGCCTGATAGTAGGACAGCATATCCGCGGTAGCCAAGCCGCCGCAGTAAGTAGAGAGGAAGCAAGTACGGAGCGCCACTCTGGAGGCACCTCCAGCCCACAAGAACCTGCCCAACACTGAATCAACACTGCGAAAGCACTGCGGGTCAATCGGGTAGGGATGATTCTGCAGCTGGTAAAGGAGACGGGGTAAGGCCACCATTTTGAAAATGGCCGACCGACCGTAAATGTTAAGAGGCATACGCGTCCACGTTTTGATGTCCAGCTAGACCCGGTCCCAGACCGGCTGAATGTTCCGGCCCCACGCCTCCGTGGGCGAGGCAGAGAGGAAAACTCCCAGGTATTTCACTCCCTCCACTGCTATCCGAAGGGACGCAGCCCATGGAAAGTCCACCGCACCACCGCCCAGCACCCAAAGAGTCGACTTGCGCGGGTTAAGAAAGAGTCCCGACGCTTGGCCAAAGCCCTGCATCAACTCCAGAACTCGAGGGCCCGTATTTCGAAGGTCTGTCATAAAGAACAGCACATCGTCCGCATATAAGGCGATGCGGTCCGTGTGGCCCACGCTCCAGATGAAGCCCCGATACAGCGCATCGGTGCGGACCCTGGCGGCCAGCGGCTCCATGGCCAGCGCAAAAAGATAGGGGGAAAGCGGACACCCCTGACGTGTGCCCCGGGTCACCGGGAATCGTGCCGAGGCCGCCCCCGAGATCCGCACCGAGGCAGTAACCTCCGTGTAGAGCAAGCGAACGTATGAGATGAAGACCGGGCCGAGGTTCAGCAGCGGCAGAAGGGTGAAGAGGAAGGTCCAGCTGACTGAATCGAAGGCGCTGTCAATGTCGGCCAGCAACAACGCCGCCTGATCCTCTGAAGCACCGATAGCATCAATCGCTGCCTGCGCCCGCCGTATGTTGTGCCGCGTCGCCCGGCGTGGCATAAAGCCAGCCTGATCAGGATGAACAAGGGCAGTGACGTGGGGAAGCAGGCGATTCGCGAGCGCTTTGGCCAAAAGCTTGGCCTCGAAGTTAATAACGGAGATAGGCCGGTAGGAGTCATGACGGTCTGGGGGCCTTCCCGGCTTCTGGAACACAACGATCTCGGCATGTCGCCAGTCCGGTGGGAGGCGGCCCTGCTCACGCGCCATTTCCAATGCGCGCAGGTAATGCGGCCCGAGCTGCAGATGGAATTTTCTATAGAATTCACTGGGGAAGCCGCTTGGTCCAGGTGCTTTGCCCACATTCAACTGACCCAGTGCGTCTCCAAGTTCCTCAGCTGTCAGGGGGAGATCGAGAGCGTCACGCACCTCATCAGACACAGCAGCTGGGGGGACCGATGTAAGATATTCTGCGATGGCAGCGGGGGCAAGAGTTTCCCGGAAGGCATATTGACACCTATAATAGTGCGCAAAGCTCGCGGCAAGGGTGGCCGGGTCTGTAATAGCCACACCCGCAGCATCCACGAGGCCTGGGAGCGTAAGGGGCTGCAGGGTTTGTTGACAGAGCCGATGGAGCATCTTACATGATTTGTCGCCCCACTGATATACCCGGCTACGGGTGGCCAGCCACGCCTGACGAGCTTCATTCAACAAGACCAACGAGTGTGTTTGCTGCGCCTGCAGGAGCTGTCGTAGGGTGGTGTCATCCGCCGCATCTCTGTGGCGAGCCTCTAGTTCTTCCACCCGCTCCGCCGCCGCGGCTATGCCCTCCAGCCGAGCCCGGCGAGCCGACGCGCACCAAGCCAGATCAATACCTCGCAGTGTCGGTTTCATGGCTTCCCAGACAGTCACCGCGTCCACCCCCACATCGAGATTATCCTGCCAGTACTGGGCAATAGCGCCACGAAGATGCTGGGAATAGTCAGGTCGCTGCAGATGCCACGTGGACATCCGCCACCGGAAAGGCTGGCGCGGTCTATGTAGGTCTATCTGGACCACCACCGGGGAATGGTCGGAGAGCCCGCGAGGCCGTATTGCCGCCCCCTTCACTCTGGCAAGGTAAGCCCTCGGGACGAAGACATAGTCCAGGCACGAAAGGGAGCCATGAACCGCAGAGACGTATGTGTACTCGCGGCGCTCTGCATGTAGATGCCTCCATACATCTGCCCACCCCAGCACATCCAACATAGCGCCCAACCGCGTAGGAGTGGGGACAGGTGCCACCCCAAGCCGCCGCTGCCGGTCCACCGCCACATTCACAACATCGTTCCAATCGCCGCCAATCACCGCCAAGGAATCAGGGAGTTCAGCCCATAAAGCAAATAACCGCTCAGCCAAGGCCCATTGCAGGGGGGGGGAGCATACACACACCCAAACACCACAGGCTCCGCACCAACTCTCCCTTGGATAAACACAAAGCGCCCCTGAGGGTCAAGCCATTGACGTTCGTGAGTGTACGCCAGGCGCCTATGGATAAGAATGGCCACCCCCCTGGAACCCCTGGCAAACCCGGCATGGAACACCTGGTGGAAGCCAAAGTGCTGGAGACTGAGGGCCTTCGTACCTAGCATGTGTGTTTCCTGGAGCATGAGCACATCAGCAAGATCCCTTTTGGCCCAGCGAAGTACCGCCCCCGTTTTATCTTATCCAAGAGACCCCGGACATTCCAGCTAAGAATATGCATAGCGGCGCCAGTAGGCGCCAAGCGAGGGACGTCAGCCATCATCACGACTCATCCAACCCCACACTCCCCGGCCCCTGGCCCAGGCCCCAAACCCCACAGTAGCATAGGTCAGAAAGATCACATGCACCCCAACGAACAGTACCCCAATACCCATACCCCCCACAATGCCAACCCCCCCAACACACCACCAAACCATCCCAGACCCCCCACCCCAACCCCAATACCTCAAGAAACAATGAAGTACCTGTCGCGGCATACGGTAGTTCAGGCACAAAACAGAGCACCAAAAGTTAGGTATGCCAATGGATCCCACTTAACCCCTTAGTACCAACCGAGCACACACCCAAAAAAAACCTCCCCAACCCCAACAGGAGGAGGCAGCCCACAAAACATGCCCCACCCTCCCCCCCATCAATAAGCATCAGCAATAACATCGCAAGATACAGTGCATTTGTCCACAGGAGTCCCAGCTAGGCCTGTAAAGGCCAGGTAATACTGCACCAGACCCGGTCCGGACTGTCGTGCAGCAATCCGCCGTCGCAGCAGGTGGCCCCAACAGAGATGTAGATGTCAAGGGACAGTGGACAGGAGTCACAACCCCCCGCCAGAATGATCCGTCTCTGGCTGTGTGTCCCCCAAAAGAGGGTCCCGAGACAGGGATCTCCGCCTCGATCGGGACTTGCGGTGCCGCTTCCCCTTGGCCCGTTGATCACCCCTCTCCTGAGATGAACTGCGGGAAGAGCCGGAGTGGAGCCCCGGCTGAACATGTGGGCGAAGCCGAACCGCCTCGTCAGTCCAGGCAAAGACAGCCTCCGGGGTGTCGAAGAAGTGGGTCCTCGAGTTATAGATGACACGGAGGCGGGCCGGGTACAGCAACGAGTATTGGAGTTTTAGGCCCCGGAGCCTAGCCTTGGCCGCCAGAAAGGAGTGCCGCTGCTGTTGAACCAACTTTGTATAGTCCGGGAAGATCATAATTTTGCAATTATCGAACAGTAGGGTGTCCTTGAGCCTCGCCTACCGGAGGATGACATCTCTATCGTGGTAATTCAGGATCCGGGCTATGATCGGGCGAGGCCGCTCCCCAGCCGGAGGCTTCTGTGTCAGGGCCCGGTGGGCTCGTTCCACCACAAAACAGCTTGACAGGACGTCTGGGGGCAGCCAGCTCTCCAGCCACCGGGAAAGGAACACGTCCATAGGCCCCTTCTCGCATCCCTCCGGAAAGCCCACAAAGCGTAGATTATTTGGCCGTGCCCGCCCATCGGCGTCCTCCACCCGGTGCTCTAGGCCCCGCTGCGTCTGTTCCAGGTCGGCGACCCTCTTCTTCAGGGCATCTACATCGCCCTCCACCGTCGTGACCCTGGTTTCTGTCTCTGTGATGCGAGCTACCGCATTGCGGAGGTCTTGGCGCAGCAACATCACGTCGGCGCCCACCGCGCCGATCTTCGCGTCCAACATGTCACGGGATTGCGTGATGGCCGTGAGCAGCGCTGCATTGTCCGGGCCTGTCGTCTGACTCCCTCCGGCCGCCCCAGCACCATTCCCTGGGCCGGTGAACTTGTCGATGGGTCCCGTTGTGGCCGCGGTTAGGCCGCCTCTGCCTCTCGTCATGGCCGCCGGTGGGGCAGTCCGGTGGAAAGTATCCGCTATGGGTCACCTCACAGAAGCAAGCAGCAGGCGGGATGAACGCGGGTGTAGCTCACCCCACTTCGTCGGGAGATAGTGCAGACCCTGGAGTGGGGGGCCCCTTTTCCACTAAGGCGCCTGGACCACCAGGCGAGGGCCCAACGCTGGATCGCTGGACCGGCGCCACCCGGTCCTCCGTCTCCGGACACGCCGCAGCCCCACGAGAGAGTCAGGGCGGGTTGATCAGGGTACACTTCTGGCCCACACCATCGACGTGCCAGGACCCCACTCCACAGGGCACGGTCACGAGCCCCTGTCCTCAGCTCCAGTGACTCCGCCCCGACGGCGCGGGCTAAGATGGATGACGCCCGGCCGGCCTCAGGGCGCCCCAGCGGGCAGGCAAGAAATCGAGGCCCCGGCTCACCACGCGGCAAGTAGGCCCAGGATGGACGGCCCTCGATGGTCACGCCAGCGGGCGTCTGGAGCTCAAAGAAGCATACCACTGGGATCCGCCGGACTCCAGCAAACTCCTGCTCTAGCAGAGATGGGGGAAGAGGAGGTAGGGCCAGGATAAGTTAGCGGATAAAGATCGGGCCGGCAGGAGCTCTACAGAGCCGCGTCCGCCATCTTCGCCCTCGAAGCCACGCCCCCTCGAAAACGATGTTTTAACATGTATTGATGCAAGGGCGTCAAATAGTCAAGTAATGTCTGCCTTTGGTAACATTTGTAACTCCATTGACACTAGTCTGACAAACAATAAAAAATTGTCTAAGCCCAGAGAGAAAAAGTGGTTTGACCACGCATGTTCAAGAGCTCACGCCGATTTGCTCAAGGCCCTTAAAGCTGTCCCTAAAGACCGTCCATTAATAATCATATTAGGATCTACGTACAAAAAAGCTATAGAGAATAGAAAGAAGGAGATCAGGGAATTAGCTTGGTCAGAATTGTCTGACCCCGAGATTGTTAAAAATAGTGCTGACTTTTGGAGGATAGTTAATCAGCCTTTTTTCTCAGATAAGAACCAGGCTTCCCTTGAATTAAATATCACGGACGGTGATTGGATTAACCATTTTGAGTCGATATACTCGAGCAATTTAGTGGATGATTCGGTAGATAGTCTTTCTTTTTCTCAGGAGACACAGGGTGTTGTTTTTGAGGCCTCGGAAGTAGAAATCGCCATTGATCAGACCTTAAAAAATAAGGCCCCCGGGCCGGATGGAGTCCCAGCTGACTTTTTTAAATCGGATACAAAGCTGTGGTCGAGGGTGTTGTGCGGTGTTTTTAACGCTATAACCAGAAATAGTATTCCAGCATCCTGGAAGGAGTCTGTAATTATTCCCATCTTTAAGAAGGGAAGTAGGGTAGACCCAGCATGTTATCGCCCGATATCTCTAATTGATTTATCAGTAAAAATTATGGGCAGGGTCATCCTACTTAGACTTCAGGCTTGGCTGGATGATAGAGGGGTCTTGTCCAACCTGCAGTACGGTTTTAGATCTAAACGGGGTACTATGGACCAGTGCCTCAATCTGCAGATGTTAGTGGACAAATACACTAGGGCTAAAGAAGGGACATTATATTTAGGGTTCATGGACCTATCTTCGGCCTTTGACCTTGTGAATCGCACTAAACTGTGGCACATTCTTGCCGATTTGGGTCTTGATCGTGCGCTTGTTAACCTTTTAGCCGACCTCCACTTAGACCTCCAGGCCTCAGTCAGGGTTGACTCAGGGGGGCGTCGTACCAGTCGCTTCAAGTCCAAAAGAGGGGTAAGACAGGGGTGCATTTTGGCACCCCTGCTCTTCACAGTTTATATTAACGCCCTCGAATCTGAATTAAAGACTGCTACGCCGGACATACCGCGTATAGGGGAGACAAGTGTTCCTGTCCTCCTGTACGCGGATGACGCAGTGCTTCTGTCCTGCACAGGCTTGGGTCTTCAGCGGTTATTGGATGCTTTTGGCCTTTTCATGACGTCTTTAGACCTTAAGATAAACGCCAAAAAATCACAAGTTATGATGGTGGGTAAAGGCTCACGCTGCAAGAAAGTTAAAACTTTCTATTACAGCAAGGCAGAAATGCAAAGAGTTTCGACATTCGCCTATCTAGGAGTTACTTTTGAAGATAAAGGGAGCTGGGGCCCTCAAATAAGAAATAGAAATAGTGCCCTAGTAAGAACATCTTCTGCCATCCTGAGTTTCAGCAGAAGGTTGGAGGCTAGGCCAGTCCCAGCCCTCATGACCATCTACAACGCCAAGTGCGTGTCTGTTGCAACTTATGGTTGTTCTTTATGGGGATATGGCTCGATAGACTGTCTTCAGGCTTCTGAAATTAAATTTCTTAGATCAGTCTTGTCTGTACCCCAGTCAACACCATCTTATTCTGTCCATTCTGAATTGGGGGCCAATTTTATAACAGACAAAATTCGAGTGGCTCCTCTAATCATGTGGCTTAAAATTTGGCTTAATAACGAACTATCTTTAAATCAGGCCATTCTGAGGGACTGTCTCCTACTCGACAACGCGCACAAAATTAAGTGGTTAACTTATGTTAACAATGGTTTTAGTGCTCTGGGATGACCTAACCTCTTTTCCTCACCGGAGTTGATATCCCGGGCCGACATTGTTAGAACCAAAAGCGATATGCTCTTGAGGCTGTCGCTAATAAGAGAGGAAAAGGAACTAACAAAACCCTTGGTTTGAGCACACCTTTTGGTTGCAAACCCACCCGGCCCTGAATTCTATCTCACTCTGGTTAACCGCCCTTTTCATAGGTTTTTATTAACTCGTTTCCGCATGAACATGATTCACCTGATATTAGGACAGTACACAACCTGGTGTAAACCTGATTAATTTCTTCCTTGTTCTTGTGATAGCTTCTCTATCCAAGATACTATGCATTTACCATGTTTTGTGGGCATTTTTTAGCAGAAAGGAGGAAGTATCTCGTGCCAATGTTAAAAAAGGTAAGGTTTCTGCAAGTCAGACCAGCACTTCTTTATTTGCAGTTGTTAAAAGACCCTAGCACTGTCTTTCACGTAGCCAATTACTTGGTGTGTGCGGTGCGCACCAAGAAAGGACTCATGCTGAAAGAGAGATTGGACACATTGTCATGAAGTATTGCACCTTGCACTTTAGTGGTCAAACACTATGATTAATGTATATCAGGATTAAGGGGATGGCGGAACGATATATTTTTAACTTTTTATGACATCGTTTTTATACAGTGATGATTTTTAAAATTTCTTGTATCTTTGTTTTTAGTTAAATCATGAGATGTGGTTTTTACTTCTAAAGTTGTATATTTTTAACCATTGTATAATGTGTGTTTTTTAATCATGATTGTATTTTTCTTTTTGTACCGTGCCTTTTTTTGATATTCATTTATCGAAATAAAGATTTTGACTGACTGACTGTCAGGGGGTATGATGCACAGAGTGCCAAATCTGTTCAGGGGAAGGAGAATGTGTTTTTAAAAAGACTAATCAATGCCCCAGCTTCGGCCTAAACTGAGTTAATACATAAAGAATTAGATCTGTATCATGTTAATGATCTAATTACCCTCCGTCCTCTGTCCTTATGGCGTTCAATTTGGGCAAAGGAGGAGACAAAATTTACGCAGGACCTAATAATTGACTGTATTAAACTTGATCGCCGATCGAATATCCCTTGGCTGAATCACATACATCATTGGTATAAAACATTGTATGGTTTGGATATTTATAACGATTTAATAATGGATCCTATATTATCAAAATGGGAGTTGAAGGTCTCGTTTTTAAAATATATAGCAGAGGCTAGAATGGAAAAATATGAAAAACAGAGTACATTCAATTTCTACCAGCAATATAACATCAAGGCAGGTTTTCAATCTTATTTTGTAACAGTTAGCATCCCTTCCCACCGATTTGTGTTAACCCGTCTCCGCCTAGGAATTGTGCATCACCTGGTGGCCTTTCCTGTGCCAAAAAAACCTGGAACTTGTTTGTGCCCATGTGATGGTAAATCAAAACAGAGCACGTGTCACTTTATGCTATCTTGTACTTTTTATATCTCTTTTAGGAAATATTATTTGAAACCCATCTTTTTAAAATATAATACGCACCATTTACAAACAGCAATGAAACTAGTGTTTAATTTAGCGACCCCAGATGTATGCTTTTATGTGGCCACTTATATTTTAAAATGTATTTTTGCAAGAAAATCAATAATTAGATGAATTTCCTAGCTGCTAAATGTACTGTGCACTTTAAAATAAGCTGTTGTTGACATCATGCACTTTATTATGCTAATTTGCACATACATGTATGTTGGATTAATTGCTGCTATTGTATAATATGCACTGTTGGAATGGCATAGCACTTGCACTTTGTTTTATCTATTTTTATCTATTTTTATTTTTTTCTGTGTATAGTTAGATTAAGTGCTGCTAATTGCATATTGCACTTTAGGAAGGATGTTGCTGAACCTTTCTCTTGATTTGCTAAATTGCACATAGCGACGAAACTTAGCACTTTAACTGCATATTTGCACATAACTAAAGGTCGTATAATTGTCAATATTACAGTTAAACGCATTTGTCAAATGGCTTAAGGTTTATGTTCTATAAATGCTGCCAAATGTATATTAGATACAGAATTAACTGTATAGGGTTTTTACTATGAGATCTATCTTGATGCATTATGTTTTTATAATCATGGTAACTTGCTTTAGTATTGTGTACATTTTTATGTTTGTTGCTATATGGTTGTATTTTCTTTACAAACCGAATAAAGCACTTTGAAATTGTAATTGACTGACTGACTGACTGATTAGAATTTAAAAGCAGCTGCAATGTTGTCCTAATGAGACCAGTATCTGTCATGGGGATCCGGGGAGACAAGAATACAAACATCCAATCTTAATATTTTAAACTGATGATATTTATAAAGTGACTACTCAATATTATTCAGTATTCTTTGGGTGATCTACCATATGTACATTTATAAAAAAGTGATGCACGAATAAATAAGTATATACATATAAAAAACCCTAAAGGTTGCATATATAAAAAATTAATATTTAACATTCAACACCGCCATAAGAGGTAGAATCACCCAAACTAACAACAATCAAATATTATGATCATTTAAAGTTAACCAAATATGGTTGACAATTTCTGTTTTAAGGCTAGAATGAAGTTCCTCCATGGTATTCAAACCCCCAGGATGTTTAGTATCTAGGTTTAAGATGTATGTCATTTCCAATCTACGAAGGGCTTTGGCTCTATCCCCTCATCTCTTGTTTATCGGGACCGAGTCTAGTAGATAGTATTTTAGCTCCTTTGGATTGCCACCATGTTTTTTATTGAAATGACGGGCCACCGGGTAGGCAGGGTCATTTTTTAATTGCCCTGATATGTTGAAGCACTCTTTTATGACCTTGTAAGATGGTACTGCCCACATATTTTAAACCAGACATACATTCCACTACATAAATCACATGATCAGACTTGCAGTTTAATGCCTTGTCAATGGCCATTTTATTTTCACTGAAGGGGGTCTTATATTTTGTCATAGACACCCCATGTTGGCATGCCTTGCATGTTTTGCATTTGAAAAAAAACATTACGCTGGGATAGTCATGTGTTTTTGAGAGGTGGCCCACAAGGCTAATTTTTTACCAGTGTGTCACGCATTGATTTACTGCGGCGGTATGTGACCGCTGGTTGTTGCGGAAATATTCTGCCAATGAAAGGGTCTTGTTTAATAAGGTAACAATTTTTCTTAATTATTTTTCTGTCTGCACCCTCCTGTTGGTTAAACTTAAGAATGAACCTGAATTTGTCTTTAGACTTGTTCTTATCTGTCTTTTCATGTTCGATTTTCACTCAGTACGCTATTTCTGTTCGCCAAATTGCTCTTGTTAAGGGCTTTATCTAGACATTTTTTGCCATACCCCCTGTCTTGAAATCTTTTTATACATTGACCCTGAGCTTGAATTAAATCCTGGTCATTACTACAAATGCGTTTTAAACGTAGTAATTCCCCATAGGGGATGCTTTAAATTAAGTAACCAGGATGGGCACTACTCGCGTGTAAAGTTGCATTCCCTGCAGTTGGTTTGCGGTGCAGGCGAGTTTCGAGTTTGCCTGATTTAATATATACCTCCATGTCCAAGAAATTCATGGATTCACTACTGGTGCAAGCACTGAAGATGAGATTTAATTGATTGGTATTGATTTCATCAATACGTTTTCGTGCTTCATCCTCAGTGCCCTGCCATACCAGGAAGAGGTCATCTATGAACCTCCACCAGTCTTTAATGTGCTTGGCCATAGTTTCGCGATGTTGAACCATGAGAACCAGCTCCTCCCACCAGCCCATATGCAAACAAGCATAGCTGGGGGAGAAGCTGGCTCCCATGGCCACACCTCTTGCTTGTTGGTAATAGGAATTTTGGAATATGAAGATATCATTTAACAGGCAGTTCTCTGTCATATTTAATAGCATATCAGTGTGTTCACTGTGTTTAGGTCCTCTGCGTGACAGATAATATTTAACGGCTCTGAGCCCATCATTATGTTTGATTGATGAATATAAAGATGTCACATCAAGTGTAATTAACAAGAAACCATCATTCCATTTGAAATCAAACATCTTCGGTAAAAAATCACCAGTATCACGAATGTATGTTTTTAAAGATTGAACATGTGTCTGGAGGAAAAAATCAATATAGATAGAAGTTTTTTCAAAGATGCAATTCTTGGCTGAGATTATCGGCCTACCTGGAGGGTTAGTAATGTCAGTATGAATCTTCAGAATGAAGTAAAGGATAGGCGTAACTGGATTGTTATTTTTTAAATATTTATATTCATTCATAGTCAGCAGCTCCAGTACTTCTCCAAGCAGAAAGCTTCAGATTATACGCTCCGTGTGTGGCCAAAAGTGTTTGTTTGCTACACCTTTTGTAACAGTCAACGTCATTCAGTTGTTTCATTGCCTCGCCGATATAGTCCTCACGTTTCCATAAAACAACCTTTCCACCTTTGTCCGCACTTCTAATGATAATGTCATGCTCCTTATTGAGTTTGGTCATTAGTTGATGTTACTGAAGCTCCTTTGTATTTTTGCTACGCTTTTTGTTCGCTTGGCTGGTATTAAAGACTTTCCTGTTCAAGATTTTAAGGTCTTGCACTACTTGATCCTGGAAACTATCTATAGTGTCCTTCAACATCATAGGGTAGAAAGTTGATGGAGGCTTGAATGATGTATGGGCTATAGGCTGTGCCATCACCGGCGACAAGGGAGTTTGTTGTGTGCTGGAGGAAATATCCCCCTCCTTAAAGAATGCTTCTAGAACAATTTCAAGTTGTCCATCTGGTTCATTATTGCCTGTAACGGTGTCATCTCCAGTTTGAGAGGCCAATTTGTGGCTGGCAAGTTGGTCAGTTGTTTCAGACCAATTGTTCTGCTTGAAATATTTTAGTAACTTCAATTTCCTCACACTCTTATATATGTCAACTGCATAATTGAAGGAGCTCTCAGGGCAATAGGAAAGTCCCAAGGATAAAAATTTCTCCTCAGCCTTGTTTAAGACCACATCCGTTAAATTAATCACTGTTTTCGGGGTTGATTCAGAGCATTCCATATTCATTTGCGCCAAAATTGCTTCTGTATATATATATAGCTTATCTTCATATATGGTTTATGCAATGTACTTTTGTTCCCGTGTGTACTTGTTTCAACAAAAGATATTTAACTAAAATCAGAATGTAGGGGTTTACATTTGTGCAGTAGGATAAAATCACATTATTTGATTATTAGGATAGTTGTTTCCCCGTGTAAAGTAATTGTTACATGCAATTTGTGAAGCAGTAAAAAGTGTTTTTTTTAGGTTAATTTTCCTGTACTCTAGTAATAAACTCAAATTTAGTCTTTGCACTGTATAAATGAACATGTGAATATGTGTTTATTAGTATAATTGCTCTAAATAACTTGTGATTGGGTCATTTATAAACACACACGCACACACACACACACACACACACACAGGCACAACCATGCACACACACACACACGCTTGTTTGCAGTAAACATACAGTATATATGCATGCAATCTCTCTTCATGTGTTAATGCATATTTAATAATGGCTTGAGGCTTCTCTTTGATAATCATGGTCGCCTTGCTTCAGCTGGGAACACATCTCTATTAGATGACTCCTGTTCCTATTAAACTTGTTCATGCCTTGAGGTGAATTAGAAAATCAGCCAGTAACACATCAGAAAACGACATTTGATGAATAGGGAGGCAGTGGGAACCATGTGTGCTGAAAGCATTTGCCTTTTACTTCGAGGAAATAAAAAGTGGGTTAACTGCAGTCTTATGTTTTCTGGAGATTTTTTGCTCGGAGCAATAAATGATGTCAGCCACTGCATAATGTACGTGGTCACAGATTTCAGTCAATTACTACATTCTGAATGATGTTACGTGATCTCCATATTGCAATAGGACAACAGGACGTTCTTCACTCGTGTTTCTTTGTTTTGTTATCATGATACCTAATGCATATCTTCAGTTCCTTGTTTACATTTCTATAGGCGTTCCGGGAACCTCATTAGATGAAAAATACCGTCAAAACCAAAGTAATCCCAAACAGTTCTTTATGTGAGTCGAGTTCATACGTTTATTAATCCTCATTGCTACAGGTGGTAATTGTCCCATGTTTTCAGTACTTTCATGGTGCATATATTGGCCTTCCCCTTGAGTGCTTAATTTGTGGCGGTGGTTGCATGTAATGGGTACAGGCCCACATTTTTAAGAACCGAGAATTACATTTCAACTTTCAACCTCACAAGGGAGAAAAAGGCAGAAAAGGGAGAAAGAAAGAGCAAATGAAAGATAAGAAAACATTAGTAAAGAGAGAAAATAAGGATGAAAGAGAACGTGAATCAATGAGATAAAGAGACTGGGGCCTAAATCACAAAACATTTTTGAACGGCACTATTTCCTTTTTTAAAGTATGATATGGCAGGGATTGCTCCAAAAGCCTTTTACCACTGTATTATAAAAAATTACCCTGGAGGTGGTAATGTATGAAATTGCCTGCTGGGCACATTTGTTATGTGGCATTTTGTTGTGTTGGTGATGTGTTATGTTATTTTGTACTTTGTTTTTTTGCAGCTTATTTTTCGTGCCCTGTAATTTGTAATGTGATTTTGTTGGGCTCTAGTGCAGTTGTTGTGATACCTTCTGTTTTGATGTTTTTCAGTTATACAGTCAGTCAGTAAGTCAATCCACTTGATTCGATTAATTAAAATCACAAAAGTACAATACAAAACACAAAACACAGGACAACGATAATATCATTCTTGTTTTCTGTTTTTCAGTTTTACAACCTGTTACGTTTTAACAGTGTTATTATGTTCTTTTGTATATTTTGTGTAATGATAAGTACTTTACTTTAGATGTGTCAACATATGCTGCAATATTTCCAGTCAAAGGCAGCCCACACCACAAAAGATATTGTGTCAAGAAGCCATACACCTCTCTCTAAGGTGGTAAAAGACCACTGTTTCTACTCTTCATCTACTTCAGACAGCAGTCAGCCCAAAACAGTGGCAGAGACTGCGTCTTCACTTAGCACTCCCAGTGCTCACTTTATGTGATATAGCATCAGAAACTGAGAGTGGTGGAAGACAGAGGCATGAGGTAGAATCAACTACAAGTAGGCGTTTCGGTGAGCAGGCATGCTGGAGACCAGTTTCACTGTCAGTAGGGACTAGTTTTGTTGCTGGGGTCCTGCCACTTTTTAAAACCATTTGTTTTTGCATTGTTTATTTAGAAGTGCCACCGGTAGGAAGGTGGCCTATATGTCCCCAGCAACAAATCCAGCCTCCATGGCAGTGAAACTGGCCCACACCTTGCCAGCCCACTAAAACGCCCAGTAGCCAGTACCGTCCTGGAAGACTAGGCAGCCTTGGCATTCAGCTTTCACAAAGAGATAAGAGCGACCCATATGTCCTTGCGAACTGGGTGTTGCTAATAGGCAAAAACAATGTTCACAAGGAACTCTTTCATTGAATTATTACAATTTCTGCAAGGAATAGTATACCTTGCGTGAATGAAACAGAGACAGAAAAACATGTAGAACGGAACCTTAATTCAATTAGGTCTATTATTTTCTAGCGATTTTTATAACCCACAGAACAAGTATTGCAACTGTACTCACTTCAGCCGAAGTGTAATTTATTTTTCATTACGATATTCAAAGGTACAGAAAAAGCGTAAATGGAATATTCAGTTGCGTATTTACACTATATACATTTTCACATTTCAAAGTGTTTTTGTGACCACCAGTGGTGTGACCATAACTAAAAAAGTGATATATATGTTGTGCAATTTAAAAAGGAGAAGCAGCAGTGGTTATTGGTATTTTAAAAGAGGAGCTCTTGAGAAATGTAATACAATCAATTTTTGTAAGACATTTTTTGTTTTCTTAGGCTCTCTCTTTCTACAAGTCAACGACGTTTCGACCCTCTCATGATACGGGGACTCTTCAGGACAGAAATTCTGGGGACTAAATGGAATACATAGTTTTAGCTGGAGCAGGGAGGAGTACAGTATGTGGGCTTGATAGAGAGGACAACTAGCTTACCGATTAGCACATAATAGTGTCCGAAATGCAGCAATCTTGCTAAGTAAAACAGGGTGCTTTAGGTGGGATCTAGGTAGGATAGGTCCATTTGATGACATAGTAAGTGGGAATTATCACCTATACAGAATGTGTGAGGCACAGTTAATTTGGTGCTGATTGAATTGGCTTACCCTGTCATGCTTAGCCAAGTGGGTTGCTGGTATTGTTTTCAGCAATCATTGGTTACCATAGGTCCTATTGGTGCAAACAGAATTTAATTCCTAAGCCCAGACAATTTAGGGCAGATACTATAATCATATCAACAGCATATTAATAAGGAGGTCTACTCACCAAGTCGTTGTGGTGAGTAAATCAATAGAAAATCAGTGATTCATTAATTATTCCAAGGGGAAAGAGGGGGAATGTTTATTAATTTAATAACAGGCTTACAGTCAAAAAGCGAGGGTCAAAAACCCTACTCACCAGATAGAAGAGTGGTGAGTGAGTAATTTAATTACATCACTGGTTGCCATCAGGGGTTCTAAAAGTGCCAAAAATAGGCCACATTAAGGCTCATTGGGTCATCAATTGTGGTAACAAAGTCATTTTAATAATGCAGCTACTGCGGCTTACCTAATCGTTCTGACCGCGGGCGCTCTCAGTCAAGTCCTTTATGGGGACGAGATCACGAGCAGCATTACATCTGCTTCCTGATGCGGGTGTGCAAAAAACAACAGCCAAGTGGCGCATGCGCTTGCTGCAGTGTAAGCACTATTTGGAAACTCTAGCAGCAGCCATTATTCAGTGGAGTGACTAGGGTAATTTTAAAGGAAGATGAGCTGTCCAGTGTGGTAACACTAGGTAGATACTTAGGTACGGCTATAATTGACTTGCTATTTTTGCACAATTCCTATGGATCGCGTTCTGGGGTACGGGTGGCTGATTACTAGGGGTGGGCATAAGTTGCGTAAGGGACTTAGGTGGAGAGGGTCAGAGATAGAAGCAATCTCCGCAATCTCCACATAGTTCCGTTACGCGACGCCATCCTCCCGCCCGCAGTAATAAATAACATTAAAAAGCCTAAAATTACATTTAAAATAAACTTACCTGCGAAAGGCGGAAGGGGAACATTTCTGCACATTCCGTGGGCGGAACGGAGATGTCCGCCCACCTCTACTGATTACTATGAAGCCATTCCATTAATTACTGATGGTTGCTGCACATCCTATTGCTTGGACCATGCATGCATTTACGCATATGGAACACTACATGGTTCCAATGGCAAAGTCATTAGGAATCAACCAGATAATGAGGTTAAAGCCATGAATTGCCTGATCATAGCGTGGAGTGTGCAAGATATAACCAGGGCCGGACTGGGAAATGAAAGCAGCCCTGGCAAATTTTGCCAGACCAGCCCCCATCCGGCATGTAGCGAGCCAGCCCCCGTCCGGCGCGTTGCGAGCGAGCGCAGCGAGCTAGCCCGACGGGCTCCTTCCAAGAAATTTTTGGAAAACTACAGACCAAAATGGTGAATTTTACAGCACATTTTCATTACATATTCAAATTGTATCAACCTTCAAAGCACAGTAAACAGTAGATGATGACCTTAAAGAACATCAGGTTACCCACCCAGTCATATGTACCCATAGGCATTCTTTCAGAGAGCACCAAAAATAGACACAAGTAGTGAATCAGAGAGAACAAAGTAAAAGTGAGACCAGCCCCCACATGGTGTGAAGCGAAGAAGCGCCATGAGCAACCACTAGGGGGAGTTTGGGGGGTTGAACTTCTTCCCCCAAGAAAATTTGGGAGACAGAAAGACCAAATCAAAGCATTTTTCAACACATTTTTCATTACATATTAGATTGTATTAACTTTTAAAAGTATAGTAAATGATTACCTTATAGAGCACCAGGATACCCAGTCATAAATCACAGACATTCCTACAGAGAACACTAAAAAATGAAGAGGGCCACGATGTAAATTTATGTGCAGCATTTGCATTGCGCACTAAACATGCTCCTTTATGTTTTTAGTTTGTTTATTTGTGATTTAGAGGAGATATAAATACCAGTCTGAAACATAGGACCACAGAGGCCAGCATAACTGTGATTTTGCTTCCGGTTGCCCACTTTTGTGGAATCTACAGACCTCCTCAATACTAAACGCAAATATGTGTTTTGGTTTAAATTAACACACATCGTCAGTCCCTGGCACTGACTATGTGTGGATGTGCTCCTCGACAAAGGGCAGAATGCCTTCAATCCAGTGCTTAATTTGTGAAATAATAAGTGCTGTGGCTGCTCGTCAGAAAGCCACTGCACCTTTCACCACCCAATGCTCCTACCAGTGCTGCCAATACCAGTACCAACACATCTACTACCCACCACACACTTAGCAGTGTGACAATTCAGACTATTTGAGTCCCTCATAGCTATAAGAATGGATTGTGGAACATGTTTAGACCCTTTTAATGTAAATTGAATTAATAAACAAATGTTGGTGTGCTTATTTCTAAATTAGGGCAGTCTGCACATGGTAGCGCAGTTTATCTATGTGCCGCTGTTGACAATTGAGTGCCGCCTGTGCTGAGCACCAGAAACTACCAGCTCAAATTAAGCACTGATTCAATCTCAGTTAAGTTTGCCAGTGGTTGATGCGGACTGCCACGTGCTATGTGCTGTTGTGGGTGGAAGACAAATATGGATGACTTAATTACAGATTTATAAATGAATTAGGCTGGCGAAAACCCCGATAAATGTATTATATTTATGTCAGTAAAATCAAAATGCATTGACTAAAGCCAGACATAAGAAAGTGTTTGCATAGACTGAATGTGCGCTCCTTCCTACCTATGAATGGTGGAGTGGTGGAAGAAAACAATCAAATAAACATTGCACCCTTCTTTTGACTGTATTCCTTTCCCACGTATCTCAGTGTGATGTAGTTCACAATCATAATTTGACTACAAAACAAAAGATAATTCATGTTTAAGCTTAATTTTTGTGCTTTAAAGTAGAATCCATAAGGAACAGTGATGTAGATCAAAAGAAGTAAATATCTGTCCAAACTTTCCAAATTCTCTGTGTCTCAAATTGGATTTGCATTGGACTGCTTACACCACACATGAAGATGCTGACTGGTTCAAGGCATTATGTGGACCCAGTGAAAGGTCAAGGTACTTGCGAGTGACAGGCACAGGTTGCGGACAGAGAAAGAACAAAGGGACATTTTAGCTACCTTGTCATTTATGTAGGTTAAGCCCAGTCTTTCCTTTGCCACATAGATAGCATGGGAAAATGTGTATGCAGATAAGGCCCATGATGAAATGAGGTCTCTTGTTGTTTTTCTCTGCGTCTCGCACACAAAGAAGAAATATAAAAGCCGCGCTCCGGGGACTGGCACACACTCCCTCAAGCATACATCAAATTCGCCGAGGCTTTCACAGTCACAACCACTCTCCAGGCCTTTCAGAGACAACCCCTAGATGGTGTCACCTTCCATCACTCTCTCTCTTTCACACTCACTGACAGACAGGTTGCATAGGCTCACAGAAGCCACCACGGGGTGCTCCAGCGCTTTATACAAAACACCAGGGGCCTCATTTATGAAAGCCTTGGCCCGCCGGTGCGTCACTTTTTCCCATGTTAAAAGTGACGCACCGGAGGCGCAAGTCCTTCATAAATAAGCCCCCTGCATTTTACAGGGCAATGCCCTTTGGAAAGAAGACCACATCCATTCCTGAAAGGAAAAACATTTTGGAAAACATATTACAATACAGGTGAGTGATACGATACTTCTATGCCACAAAACAACAAAAATAGAAAAAATGCATCCCCAAATTCTTGTAATTATGACTTGGCCACACTTCCTCCTAGTATGGTCCTCCTTTTATCCAATCCTTTTCATCTCCCCTTTTCTCCCTCTCTGCGTGCCTTTCTCTCGGCTATCTTCCTTTCCCTCCTGCCACCACTCACATTTCTCTAACCCACAATAATTATTATTCACACTTAAATCATGTCTCTGTCTCCTGCACCCCATCAGTCCGCAAATCATTCTCCTCACAGGAAATGAGCGAGCGAGCGGCGGGTGCTTTCTGTAATAGCGCCAACCAGCCAGGGCCAAAGACAACAACGCGAAACCAGTGCCCGCCTTATCTGCTGCAGGTCATCAGATTGTATATTCAGCCTGGTTCGGTTCATCATAATTAATATATTCATCAAATGAGTTACTGGAAAGATCTGGGGCCGCGGCGTCCTAAACAGTGAGTGTGAGCGACCCTTGTTGTGAGAGAGAATATGTACGACCGGTCTGGAGATGAAAGCCCTTAAGCCCGCAGGGCAGCCAGGGAGCCCCGACTCCCCAGCAGCTACACGGTAACCCTAGAATAACTGGGATGAAGAGTCGGACTGTCGAACGGTTCCAGGACGGCCCCCCCTGGCATGAGGAACTGGAAGAGGCATTCAGGGAGGAGGCCTTATGCAGACCAGAGTCAGACCAGCTCCACTACGTGAGGCCTCAGGCCCGCCAACTCTGTGTGTGCCACCACATCATGAACACAATTATTTGGTGCCGGGCGTAAAAACATACTAACTCACCTCCTGTACTGCAGTCCTGCTGTTGAAGGCAGACACAGGGGGGCTACAGCTAGTCAGCCAGCTAGTAGAATGATTAAATTATGGCTGCTCCGGACGGTCAAGAAGTGCGCACCTCTGCTTGTCTCGTGACTCTCGTCACTGCAGTCATGCGCAGTTTTAATTGCGCTGAGCGGGAATCAGGGAATTACATTATCAGCTCACCCTAGAGAGGCGCGCAGACGCGGCGGAGGAGGAGACTGTGCACAATTCTGCGCGCTGCGCACAAGCACCTCCTCCTCCTCCGTGTTTGGTTGCACAGACACCGGGCGGTTATTGGTCAATCAATCAAGCTTGCTGTTGCTGGCCTGGCGCTGCTGTTTTCCCTGCGGGCTGAGCCAGCAGCTAGAGCGGAGTGGACATGGCTCGGTATTCAGGCCTGGTACAGTATTTGGCTGGGGGTCGATTTTTATTCCGACAGTCACTGCTTCAGAGAGAAGTCACAGCCAGGTGTAGTGTCTGTCTGAGACTCTCAGACACGACACCTGGTGACTTCTCTCTGAAGTAGTGACGGCCGGACTGAAAATCGGCCCCCCAGCAGCGAAACCGGCCCCCTGTTCCAAACCCGGCCCACACCACCATCCAGCCTACCGGGGAATTGCCCGGTGCCCGAAAGCACCAGTCCGGGCCTGGATATAACAGTCATCTCCATTGTCCATAATGGATATGTAATATCATTTTGTAAAAAAGAGGGATTTATATTGTAGTTTCTAACAGTTCGAGACATAACATAATTGTAACATTGGGCACATAATTAATTGTTATACTATCATTACATGATAGATTACGGTGGAGTGCCATTATTCATAGGCAAAAGCCTTAGTACTATATGGTTCCTACCAATCATAGCAGGTATCAGTAATTCGGACATGAAGTCGTCAGTACAAGGACAGCATTATTCTTATAGACATGTACAGTGTGCCGCAACCTCTGTTAGATTGTGGTATATCCAAGTAATGTATTGATGGTGGCGGACATAAAGAAAAGTTAGAAGACTATCTGGTTGCATTTTAATTTAACAGATAATCTTTTCTAAAGCATGACATGAAAATAAAAAGGCAGCATTGCCCCTGTACGGTCTCCTAGATATCAACCTGTATGTCTTCGATATATACAGGCATGTAACGTCATGCAGATGGTGATAACAAAAAATGAATGGTAATGATGAATAACACATTATGACATTGAATTCAGGAGCTATGAATTATAGTGAGAGCAATTTAATTTACGGCCTACTATGTGTATCAGATTGAGTGGTCTAGTGTGACTGTACAACATCAGAGGTCTGTGCATCCCTTGGTATCTACTCTACAGTGTACGGTGTAGCAAGATACTGCCTCTCTTCTCACAGTCAACCTATGAAGAGCCAATTGAAGGGAAGCTGATATGGAAACCCCTGCACTGAGTGGGTGGGTCTGCAGCTCGTCTTTGGGGGTTGTGAGCAGCTAATGCACAGTAAGAGTTTTGGAAACACCCTGGACATTGGCAGCAGCTCTAGCCAGGTTTTTCTTTGTGTTGCTTGGACAGGGAGGGAACTTGAAAAGGGAGAGAAGAAGTGCCTTTTAGGCATGAAGTCCCATCCCTCTTCACAAAGTGACATTTTTTAACCTTTTCCATGCAGCCGCGATTCCCCTGAAGTGCTGTAAACAGCACGAACAGGGGCGGGCCGTGACGAACCCCAGCCGTCATCAGCACACGAGCACCGTAGTGCATGACGGCTGGGGTTCGTCATCAGCATGGAAGGGGTTAAGTTGCCTTGTCTGATGATCCCATCTTAATAGCGGCCTCCTGCAGGTGAAGCATTTGGGGATATTTTCACCAGGGCTAGTCTTGGTTTTGAAAGGGCAGGGCCCATTAGTTCTAGATCTTTTCTAGAAACACTCCAATGGTTCCTTTTTGTAGCATGAAAGTGTGAAGGGGAGAAAAGTTGTGAACTGACAGTTAGATTGCCAACAATTCTTTTTGATATATAATAACCACCGTACAACGTACTTAAGATTAGTAAGTTTATTACAAAGCCAAAAAAAACTAGACAGAAAGACACCTCAACATAAGGGTGTAGAAGTACAAAGGATGGAGCATGAAGCCGAATATGAGCATCCAATTTAGGCCGTGCAGGGTGAACACAACTATTATTTCAAGAAGTAGGATACAGAAAATCAGGAAGCATGAGTCCAAATTTCCCTGCTGCGGGGGTTGGTGATTGAAAAGCATTAAATCTATCCCCACTCTTGCACTCAGATGACAGTCCAGCATAAGCATTTTCCATAGAAAGAAAAGGTGTCAGTACTTGGAGTCATCCTAAGAAGCCCCTCCACCATCAATGGATCAAGCAGCCTGAAGCCACTATTGCAAAGAAAGAGCTCTTTTTAGGGTGCTGTCTCTCACTGAAGGCAAGAAAGAAGTGGGCACTTTCCCTACTTCCAACAACCAGTTATCCACAGGTAGAATTCCCATAGTGCACCTACTCAACTCAGGGTACAGTGCTGAGCTTACTTTTCCACGGTGTCGTCCATGTACCTTCCTTGCAACAATTTGTCCTTGATTCCCAGGCCTTTCTCTGTGTGAATCCCAATGTCCTTTAATCATTAAAACAATTTCAACTAATGCATTTATCTAAGAATTAAACGTCACAATAAACACTTTTAGTACATGAGTATTTGTCAGTTTCACAACACAAGTTCTACATGTTAACATTTTCAGCTAGTTACTTTCATTTCCTATGTTAATTTTTCACATGGTTACGTTAATATATTTCACAATTCTAACACTTCACGTTAATATAGTGGCAAAATATATGCAGGTGCGCTCTACACATGATTATGATGCCTCCCTACAAATGAAAAGAGATTCCCGCTTCATCAATTTCTACTACAGTTTGGTTTTCTCAGATGCATAAATGTGACCTTAGCTTTGGAATAATTTTTACTTGTGACCGTTCTCAGTAGATAATTACACAAGAAATGTGTTGTGTGATTAGACTAGTGTGAATAGCAGAAACCGAGCAGCGCTGTGATCCCTCCCTGCCCCCACCCCCTGCCAGCTTAGGTGGGGATGCCCCAAGGTCTGCTTGGTTCACCCCAGTAAACATTAATTATGTATTTACAGGACTCTTCTGTCTGCGGGTGTGCTTACAAATGACATTGTCAGAGAATATTAGGGCAGAGGGCTGTGGTGTTAGTGTTCACATGAATATTGAAAATAAAAAGAGAAATTATGAAAACGGGAAAACAGAGAATGGAAAATTGAGTAATCGCACATGAAAAAAGAGAAAGTAAATGTAAGGGTTGAGCAAGAAAAAAGATGAGTAGATGCAAAAGGGGAAGAAAGGATGGAGCAGGAAAGGGTAAAAGAAAGGAAGAAAACGCGAAAGGAAATAAATAGGAAAAGGTGAAAAGTAGGGTGGTAGTGTAAAATGAAGGAAGGAGACTTAATGGATGGAAATGGTGAAAGGATACATGGATGGAAGGGCAAAATGGTGAATGGGAAGATAAAAGGAAAAATAAAGTGAATGAGGAAACAATGGACTGATGAGTGAAATGATCAATAAGTGAAAGTATGAATGAACGGAAGAATTTACAGATGAGTAAAGAAACAAATGAAGAATGAAAGGATGGCTGGGTTGAAAGATGGAGATGTGTCTATTGAGGGAAAGGATGAACGAATATATATGAAAAGGTAAAAGGATGGGTGGAAGGATGAAAGGTAAAATAAACGGAAAGGTGAAAGGATGGATTGAAGAGTGAAAGGATCGACATGCGAATGATTTATAGATGGATGGAAAGATGGAGGATGAAGAGTAAAATGATGGATGGTTGGGAATATGGATAGATACATGGATATACGATGAGTGAAAGGATGGACGAAATTAGAAATGGTGAAAGGATAGGTGGAAGAAAGTATAGTTGCGTGAGTGAAGGAATGGAAAGGTGAAAGGGAGAACAGATGAGTGAATGAAAAGATGGAAGGGTAAGAATATGGATCCACAGATGTTTGGAAGAAGGAAGAAGCTGTGGCTGGAACTGCTCTGAGAAGGGCTGACTTTACAAGCTCACTGTGACTAGACCGGTGGTTTAAAGTGGTGGGGTATCCTAATTTTCTGGCTACTCCCTTAAAGAAACCAAATGCAATCAATGGCAAACAGAGAGGAATGTCCTTAACTATTATCTACACAGCCATAAAACATGCATTTATAGTACTGAAAGCTGAGATTAATCTGTCTATCAGAAGAATCAAGAAAGACAACCAATCTGGGGGTGCGAGTAGGGCAGAATGAGCAAAGAGATAACTGCACATCTGCTACGTTTAGCTCTTAAAAGCCCCACGTGCACAACTATTGTCTGACACACTATTTACGCTGTAATCATCATTACACTTTTCTGAAGGGTTGCTCACAAATCACCTCGTCTAGATAGAATTAAAGGTGTATTAAAAATAAGGACGGGCTCCTCAAATTACACATTCTCTAATTCAGCTTTTTAAAAAAAATACTTGGCAGACGGCTTCCTTGGGTAGAGAGTCTGAAACTGTCACGTCTGATTCTTTTTACGGCGACGCCAATGGGACCAGAGGCCATATAAAACCAACCTCAGAGCAGGATGTTCTCATAAAAACAAGAACAGAGGGGGGTGGGGGCTTCCTGGTACGTAATGCTCCGTCTAGGAGCCGAGAGCCTCAGGTGGAGCCCAGGGCACTGACATGAACCAAACGCCTGGCCTGCGGGCTATTTATTGTTAAGTGGCAGTGATCAAAACAAATATTAAGGCATGTCTTTGGAGGGGGAGGGGGGGGGGGGCATAACATAACGTGCATTGGTACAGCAAACGTTCACACCATTAAGACCATTAACCCCTTAGAGGTTAGGATTGTGATTGTATAAGTGCCTGTTGTTACCCAGCTCAGGGGTGCTCATTGTGTCAACTGTGAAAGGATAAAAGGCAGAGTCTACCTATCAGGATTGAAAGCTATATCCATGAAGGAAAACACTCAACACACTGCATAGCAAAGTGAATTTCTGGGGGCTGAATAACAGGTGCTTAGAGCTAACCAAGTGAATGGTACTCATTTTATTGACCTCAAAAGGATGAATGGATGAGTGGGTCCAGGCCTTGCTCCAGGAATTTTTATCTGGATCGGTCAACGGTGCATTAAGGGGGACCACGGTGGGCCCAATTGTTGTCACCTCTGGAGGTAACCTTCAAGCCCTAGATTACATCATATCTGTTTACAAATAGATACCATGATGCAAACATCAGACTCTGTGGGGGATATTCTCAAAAACGTGTGATTATTACCGCAAATTTAGCTTAACGCAACTCTGCATATCGCATTCTATCGCGGGAAAACAACACTGTGTTAACTAAGTATTCACAACACGGAGGTGCCATGCGATAGGCTCACGACAACGTGTCAAATGTCTGCAATAAATGCAAAACACAAACACAAAAAAGATGCGATGAGGCCAATTACAATACAAAAAGCAGCGCAAATCGGCGACAGGGCTGCAAATCCCACACATCATGCGGGAAAATGAACTATAAAAGCAACAAAAAGAACACACCAATAACAATTCCAAGTGTGCAGCACCAAGTATGCACCCGGACTGAGTGCAGAGGCCAACGCGAACCAAACAAGCCCCATAGACCACCAATAAGGAACCTCGGGGTCGGGGAAGGACAAGGAGTGTAGGAAGAGGAAGACCGGGTGCAGTCCGCAGCAAAATAAGATCAGCGTCACGGAGCTGACAGAACACTACCATCAACTGACTTCACAATTAGACTAACGTGAATGCAGTCAGAGTGTTGAGGAGATCAATGGAGGAGGACAAGAGGCCCTGGCATGATGTGAAAATTGAAATCAAGCACAAACCCGCTGCCAACAGGAAGGCAGCAATGGAGACAGGAGGTGCGAGTCAAGCGCCACAGGAGGAGCTGGAGGAAACAGAGGCTACAGTCATCAGTGTGGAGACTGTGCAAGGTGTTGGGAGTCCGGACACAGCTCGAGAGGACATGACACAACATCAACATGGTGAGTAACAACCAGGGACTGGGGGGCCGGTGGGAGATGGGCACAATGGCACACATGCAAAACAATGGGTAGCACACTGCACACCCATAATGACCCTGGATCATGTACCTGATCCCCGTGGCACACTGCAGCACACACACATTGCAATAACAGCACATCCACATTGATGATAATGTGGTACAATGTGCAACCCCTACACTGCAAAACAGAGGACATAACTGGCTCTGCACATGCGCAGAAACAGGTCAACTACATCTAACAGGCAGGAAACTGTGAGACGGAAATGTACCCATACAAACTCACATCCGTCATGTTGTCCAAATGTACAATGTCCGCATTAAAACCCAGCACCTCCCAAACAGTCACAATGTACATTGTCATACAGTCTACATGTAAACAAGAACAATGCACCAACATACATGTCAACACAATGTCAGCATGCATGTCCCCTTCATATTACAGAGGGACAAACAACACCTCCAGCAGAGTAGACCACACAACTCATCAGTGATGCTAGAGAGGACCATCACACCTTCGACACCGATGCCCTACAACAGCTCATGGACATCCCAGCCAACCCACCACCAGGACCAGGCCAGCCAAGCTACATAGAGAAGAACCCAGCCCCTGCACAGACCACACAGCAGGAAGCACCTGCCAGCATGGCAGGCCCCCAACACTTCACAGAGCCACACATAGTATTCCAATGCCAGCTGTCAGAATGCCAAAAGGGGGTGCCCGAACAGGTGCGGGTGGGGTCCGAACCCGTGGACGATGAACTAGATCACATACGTGGGTGTCTAATTCATTTCAAGGACCACCTACACCCCACAAAGGAGACCCAAACTGTGACAGAGACGCATGCATTTGCACATTTCCAGTAAAGAACGACGCCCAGAGGCATGCAATTGTCATTCACACGCCCACGCTGGACCTGCGTCCAATGGCCCAGTCCACTCCTCTTAAGTATTGAGTGGTTGACCACAAAGCTACATGTCCAAGCACTAACCCACTGCCTGTGGTGACATGTTTGCGTCCGCTGTACACAGCACAATGTTATGCTGTAAGGCCAGGGGCCCTCATGCATACATTATGACCACACGGACACATGCAGATAGTTTGTGGAACTGGCTACGGGCAATTGCGCAGGCTGATGATGGCATCCACAACAGGTGTGAGCAACTCCGTGGGTCTGCCAGTACGACTGTTTTGACTCTGGCAGTTGGTGGTTGGAGGTGGTCTTTGCGGTGGTGGCGTGTGCCTCCTGCGGTGATGCAATGTTCGGGCCAGTCAGGACTCGATTTGATGTGTGAGCCCTGGTGGACTGCAGTGTAGGCCGGAGGCAGCGGACAGCGCAGTGCCACAGACACATGGCATTGATGACCCCAAGGCCATCGTCTCAGAGACCATCCAATATCTCAGAAGACAGGGTCCCTGACTTGAGCTGCCAAGAGTTAGTGGCCTGAATGCACTGAGGCCGGAACAGGCACACCGCCATGGGACAGTGACTTGTGGTGCACTGAGGCAGGGCCACGCTGACTGAGCGGGTCCTCATTGATGTCCGAGTTGACTGGAGCAGAGGGTTGGGGGTACAGTGGAAGGTGTCCTCCAGGGCATGATGCAGAGGGCAGAAGCCCCCCGGAAGCAACAAATGGAGGAGTGGAATGCTACAGCCTCGTTCTCACCACCAATTCAGTATCAGCTACATGAGGATGAAAACAACCCCTCGTACATAGACTCAGATGCCACCAAAGTTCAACCAGAGAGTGTCCATGAATGTCGGGGAACAGACTTAGTGGCACCGGGCCTGAGAGAGGATGCAGTCTGCGATGATGCCGGTACAATGATATGAACACTGCCATTGTTAAATAAAGACTCAGTCCCAAATGTGTGGCCTACTCAACCGCAGTGTTCGCCCGAGGCAGCAGTCAGCAGTGACCCACAGCCACGTATCGTTGGCTTGTGGTGCACAGAGTTAGTGAGACCAGGGCAGTTGTCTGTAGTGTCCGATCACCTCCGTAACAATGATCCTTGTTTCCTCCTGACTGAAACACGTCATCCTCCTACACATCTCCTTGCGTGCAATGATATGTACTCTGCCATCGAAAAATCAAGACTCAGTCCCAAATGTGTGACCTACTCGAGCTCAGTGTGGCGCAATGGCAGTAGTTCGCGTGTGCCCACAGACATGTGTGGTTGGAATGCTATACACAGACTTGGTGGCACCACATTGAAGGGTGTTATAAACTCTGTCATAAATAATGTTCTCTGCCATAGTGTAATCACGACTCAGTTCCAAATGTGTGACCTACTTGTCCGCTGTGTATGCCGGTGGAGTAAGCCAACGAGAAATGAGTACTGCGGGCCGGAGTTGCGGAGGCCGTGATGGTCTGAGGAGGCTGCCAGGGTCACGGGCCTCGGTCTTGGAGTGCGCACCGGCACGTGGTGGGCCCTCTTCGACATACACCGGTGTCTGCAGGTGAGTAGTGAGGCCTGGGTGCGCAGGGATGGGCAAGACGGGTACGAGGACCAGCGGCCCAACGTGCAGCAGGCGCACAGGATCGCATGCAACACCGCTCACAGTGTCAGCCTCGTGGCGGGGTAAGAGGTGCCACCCTGGCAGACATGTTGGGCATTCCGGAAGAGAATCACGCCCAGAGTTATGTGCCTTTTATTCACATCCCTACGCTGGCATGGCGCACAACGGGCCAGCCCACTCCTCTCACGCTTACAAGGGGGGATGTAACAAGCTACATCTCTGCTAACTTCCCTACTGGCTTGGGTGATATGGTTGCCTCCACTGTCCACTATACTCCAAACACCAGCGGTGTATGTCGACATGGATATGTGTGTGGTCTGCATACTGCAGTCTGAACATCACATCCACGCCACACGGTGAATTGTGTACATCCATGGGTCACTTTCCCACTTCACACATGCCTGATTCCCACCTCTCCCCACAACCTGCTAATGTGTGGCTGAGGTGCCATGCCGCTGATGGCTTAAGTGCATGGCTGGCCCAGGTTCCCACAGTAAGTTGTGCTGTCGTGTCTGGTTGGTGGGCATGTTGTATGTGAGTTTATAACGTGTGCATTCCCAATGTTGTGAGTTGCTTGATTATGGAGTTGAGGTGTGTGCTGTGTTCATTTGGTACTTGACAACAAGCAGTGAATTTCCATAGGTGCCATTCTGGTAGCGCTGGTTGATGGTGGGCTGTAGAAAGATGTAGGAATCATACACACTGCTGGGGTGGTTGGCGTCGACGTTGGTGGAGATTCCCTGGTGTCCACTATTGCCTGCACATTGATGGAATATGTGTGCTTTCTGTTGCAGTTATTGTGTGCAGTGTTGCCAGGGGGCCCTAGTAGGACATTTGTGCAGTCAATTGCCCCCTCACACATGTGGGAAGCCAGCTGTGGTGTAGATGCCTTGCCTGGTCTCCAGCTGTTCCTGCACTGTGTGGGGGAAGTATAGGTAGTGGGGTACCAAGCTGATGATGTCATCCATGAGCGTTGTGAGGAACTTGAATTGGGCTGGCTGTGATTCTCCTCTGACTCAGGTGGCTGTTGGTTGGAGGGTACCAGAGGCCAACACTTGCAGCACTGCCAGCAGCTTTGTCTGAGGTGGGATGTTGGTTGTCCGCTGTGTTGGTACTGTCAGCCTGGGCAATGGTGGTTAGGATTTGGAGGATGGTTGTCCCTTTGAGCCTGTAGTGGGCAATGAAATTCTCTGGTGTTGGGTCTGTGAGGTTGGTGCATTTTCTGAAGGTCCCTGTATTTGTCTGCACTGCCTCAGTGTTGGTCCGGGGAAGGGGGGGGGGCGTGGAGGTACGGGAGGTGGGGGGGCCTGGGATTGATTGCGGTGGGTGTTGTGGCCCTCTTGGGTGTACGGCTTACATGATCAGTGGCTCTGTGGCATCTGTTGCCCTTCAGGTGTGGCTCTGGACTGGGCTCCCTTCTATGGTGCAGGCTGTCATCCGACTTTACACCAGGTCAGAGCAGGTGATACATTTCTGCTGCTAACGTGCCTTATCGCATGTTTTCTGGTGTTATCGCGATCTGGCTGGCCATTGTGAATGTTGCAGAGTGGTGTTTTTCCTGCATTTTGCACAGGAACGCCTACTCTGCATCTCATTAGCGATAGTTGTGGGGGGTCGTCTGTGGCGATGTTTTTTGCGGCTGCTATCGTAGGTAAACTGGTGATATGGGCTGTTAGCACCAGCTTGTGAAAGGGGAGATACAGTTATTGCCACTTTGGCTGCAATAAAGTGCCATTAACTCTGCGATAAATCCTTGAGAATATGCCCCTGTGTGTATACAGACCATGTAGAGGGTTGGGTAGTGGTAAATTGAGCAAAGGTTAATTTTAAGGTTTAGGGGTGAGAAGTGTAAAGAGGTGTAAAGGTGAATATAGGGTTTAGGGGTGGGTATTGGTAATGGGATGTAAGCATGTTGTGCATTGTAGCCTTAGTTTGCTTCTATCAAATTAATTAGGCAAACAACTGGAATACCAATGATTTGTGAGTTTAATGTGTAGGACTGGAAACCATGTCCATGGTTACATGAAGGGAAGTTGCCAACCTACATACAGGCGAATGCTTCTGGTACCTGCAATTTAGCGTTTTCCAAATTGAATGGGGTCTAAACAGAACTGCTGGAATAGGGATTGAAATCACCAACTCTCCAGACTGCATTCATCTTGTCCTTTGCACAAGAGTACAGCAGAGGACTCTTTTATTGTTAAAACTGCACTTCTATCACCTCAGACAAGTGAGTAAAAGGAGTAAGAAAAGTAAGCAAGAATAGGTTAATATAACAGAAATCTGCAAAAACTGGTAGCAAAGCAGAGACTCAAAAAGTGAAAATGGACAAAAGAAAATCCTCGAGATCAAATTATAAGGGTCCAAAAGAATTAGGTGAACTCAGAATAACTACGGTCTACCTCCAAAGAACTCCCCTCCCAAGAGATTCAGGAGGTCATTTAATCATAATTACCAGATGAGGCCCCTCAATAGGATGCCACCTTTCGTCCCATCTTGTACAAAAGACAGGAGTGAAAACCCTTCAACCTGGTTGGGATTGGGGTAGGAAATCATATACAGAAAACAATATACCAACTGGTATTATTTTTGGACAAGTAAAAAGGATATCTATACAGTATTATCCATGAAAGATCAAGGAAACTCTTTTAGATTTTCATACGTGCTCAAGGCATCATTTTATCAACATTTATTTGCAAAGAGTAGGGCAATTGTGGTTACAGTTAATATCAGCACTGTAATTAATAAATAACAAGTGACAGCCCAAATGATGTACAAGGTGCACAAGTGCAAAAAGTGAGTGACACCTTTCATCCCAGACAGTCTGGAATCTGGGTCCGGGTAGCGTAGTGCACAGCCATCCGATTCATGGTAATTCACTCTGGGTTAATCTCTCCTTTACTCTATTAGTAAAACTACACAAAACTTTGCAGTTATGCTGGCTATGGAGTAGAGCAAAAGGCAACTCATCAGCACAAGTGTCAGGGTTGCAACTGGCTCACATTCTGCCTATATCAACTTTAGGGTGTTTGCCTCTTTCACAAGAGTAGGTTGCCACTTACCACAGGAGATCAAACCTTCAGCCCCTAAGCAGAAGCTATGCTCCTTCTTCCAGAGTCGAGCAACCTCCCCAAGTATATAATTACGTACAAATGGTGACCATTGATACTATGTTAAATGATCTATGAATTCCCACCAATCAGAGTCGAAAAAAGCTGATTAATACTTGCCTGTTCACTTATGAGAGTGTGCCAAACTTTTCATATATAAACTCCAATTTTCCTTTTGCAATTTAAATTTGAGAGCTGCTCCACAGAGCAGTTTAATTCTGCATATTTCTATGCTGGTCATAGCTTGGAATAGAATGCTTAGGGGTGTAACCAGCAATCTACAGCACCTGTGGGGTAGGGGTTTCTTAACCCTCTAAGGAGACCCTCAACCCTTCTGAGGTCCCCATTCATTCCAAGGCAAAATAATGTCTGTGAGCTATGGGAGGCTCAGGGGCCCTTCATTGCATTTTAAAGATTGACCACATCATTTTATGTTACACCACTGTGAGTGATCTGGCTCCAACAGAGTCCAGTCGATCCCACCAAACCGGTCTGCCGACACCACTGCAGTCCTGAGAAAGGTGTTACCACAACATGAGGCCTCCAATAGTTGAAGAAGAAATTACAATATTTGGCTATAATTACAAACTTGAAAAAAAAGCGCCTCACTTCCAAGAGACTTTACCCCGGTATATGTCAGTGCAATAGCCAGTGTGTCATAGGCCCTATTGCAAGAAAGAAAGTGAGCACCCTGTTTGAACTGTAAAATACTGCAGTAATCATTGATCTGTGGCCCCCTCTTGCCTCTGGCCCCAGTGTCACTGCACCTGCTGCACCCTGGTATCTATTGCCATCTGCTTATCAGGGTACCTGTCCGACAGGGTTGGACTGGGACAAAAATCGGCTTGGGCACTAAAATTATAGTGGCCTCCTTAGCAAACCAGATAGTTAAAATATGTGGCCCACATTTGCAAATCAGGCCAGTTTTGAACTTGTAAAGACACTGTGTATTGGTAGTTTGCAAGCTATGGAAGACTGCGTTGATTTTTTTTAATTGTAGGAACATTTGTGTTAATATCGGGCAAAACAAGTGTAAACATCAGCCCACCAGACCATAAAATAGGTCCACAACTGCTAAAAAACTGTCCCACATATTGATCTGTCAGACTAGCCCATTGGGCACTACTTGTTTGCCATAAAGGCCAGTCCGCACCTGCTGCCCTAAAGTCACCCCAACATCTATACATTCCACCCAAAGTATCCAATCTCTCTAAAATAGATCACTCTCTAACCGTCTACATCCTGTAGCCTAATATTCAAACATTTGGGAGTGTTACATCACACACATAGGGTTGCCACATAGCCTGATTTATGCAAGCCTCAGTGGAATTGTAATGCCCCAGGTAGTACAAACATTTGTAAATCACCTAAAGTTGGTATTTTTACCTTAATACTTAAAATAGTAAATATAAGAAGAAAGCAATTTAAAATGCGTTCACAGTTCCACATATGACCCGATTGCTAATTAAAGTAAACATAATCAGAAAGGGAATGCTTAAAATGAAAAGAAATGATTTTACATTACGTCCTATATATGGATCATGTTCAAGCCTTTGCAGAATCTCAAACAGGTGAACAAATAGTCAGTATTTTTCTGTGGGAAAGGCATCAGCCCGACCAACGAATCAGGCATGATCTTATAAAACAGCTGCAGGGCTCAGGAAAGGTGCAAGGCTATAAACCATGCTCGATTGCTGTCCCCAGGGGCTGGAGAGAAAAGGTGAGGCCCACAGAGTAGCATATGCAGCATGATAGAGCCCCCAAATAGAAGTAAAAGTTGCTCTACGGCCGAAAATAAATAAATCCAAATCATCCGTTTCAAAGAGAGGAAAGGATTTACAGCCTGATTCATCATTGTGAAGTTTTGCGAGTCTGAAATAGCGATTTTTAAGGAATCGCTATTCCAGACTCGCAAAACGGGATTCATGTAGGAATCGCAATATTTTTTGCGATTCCTACAGGTTTCTTATTTGCAATTAGCTAATTGCTAATCGCAAATAAGGAATGACTCCCCATTCATTCCTATGGGCCTAAAGGCCCTTAGGAATGAATGGGGAGTCATTCCTTATTTGCGATTAGCAATTAGCTAATCGCAAATGAGATTGCGATTTCAAGGGTGCAGGGGTGTCCAAAGGACACCCTGTAACACCCCTGAAATGTAAATTCACACAGATGTTACACACACACATGTCCAAAGGACATGTGTGTGTGTAACATGCAACTTAGAAAAATGCATTTAAATGTATTTTTCTAAGTTTTCGCTATTTAACACGAGGTTTGACCTCGCGGTAAATAGCGGCCCAAAATTGCGAATTCGCAATTTTTAAATGTTTCATGAATAGCATTTAAGGAATCTCTAATAGAGATTCCTTAAATGCTAATCCTCGCAAATTTGCGAATTCTTTATTAGCGATTTTTGCATTTGGGATGATGAATCCCAAATGCAAAAATTGCACTCGCAAAGGGCCAGATGCTCAGAATCTGGCTTTTTGCGAGCGCAATTTCGCTTGATGAATCAGGCTGATATTCCCCTCTCCGTGCCCCTAATGTGCCTTCACTAGTGGGTGGAGATGCATCCCACCTCTCCAAAATGATATGCTTGATTGGGTTTCCTTCGAGGCAGAGAGACTCTGGCCCAATCACACATGTCCAGTACCAAGAAACAGGATCTGGTAAAACACCACAACGTTCAGCCGACTACACAGAACAAGTTAGAGGAATTCTGCATGTGCATTTTTCACTGTGACTGGAAAGGCCAAGGGTTATGTTTGGATGGGCCTGGCCCACCCACTGGAACCGGGCCTGAGTGGGCCCATCAGGATTTGAACCAGTGACGATGAGGCCTAACACACCTTTAATAGAATGGATTCATCAGTCCACTCAGCCACCAGATCTAGCTTGAGAGAGTAAATTAGTCCACCGACCGAACCAACTTCAGGGAATTCCTTGCAGTGGAGAATGAAAGGGTTTGTTCCATCTGTACCCTTTCTTACAAAGCTTCGTCTTGTACTAACCCGATCTAAGCAGAGATAAATCATGGGATATTTGGTTCATAGTTACTTACTGCAGAGGTTGATTTACAACCAGTACAGTCTGTAATTGCCCTTAAAGTTAATTTGAGAGTAATGGTGATCGTGCATAGTTCGTGCTCTAGGGAGCCTAAGGGGACAATCAAAAAGAGGCAATCCATCTCAAACTCACAGCAGCCCACTGGACCCGCTAGAAGTCTCTCTAAATCCACCACTTGTCTTAAAGACGCCTGAAATCAGACACGTTCTAAAGCGCCCCCGAGTTAAACGCAGAGGTTTAGAAAGAAACGTGATTTCCCATTGTATTTTTCAACAGCAGAGAGACACCTTGGGCTTATCTGAAATGAATAAATGAAGTTTAAAGCCTTGTCTTATCCCCAAACCATCTCTTTGCAATTATGCAGCCTGCCCACGCGCTTCTTCTTTTATCCATTCACAATGCAAAGCAAATATCTCGCTCTTCTATTGTGTAAAGATGCTCTTCTGCGCGAGAGTACCTGAGCGGTACTTGCTACCTTCACTTCATGAATCTGTATCTTTGTTATGTCAGCCTTTATCAAGGCGCGATTGTTCTTCAATAGTTATTTATGCGTTTTTATATAGCGAGTACTATACCCGAAGGTGTCAGAGTGCTTAATAATAGAACAAGTTACATTACATAAGGACTTCAGAGTACATGAATTACATAAAAGATACAAAGGAGATACATGAGTCTAAACACAAATGGAAAACATTACAATGGTGTTTACGAAAGATGTGCAGTTTAAACTTAGAGCAGAACTTTAAGTGGGCCGGGTCTCACAGTGCTGGGGCACAGGCAGTTTTTAAAGGGGGCCTCGAAACGGGTCCAAATCTGGCTCTGTTTTGTGCCCTGCCACAGGCGGTCCATTTTTTTCCGGACTGCAGTGACAGCAGGCACATCGATTCCTGGAAAGCTGGAAGCACGCCGAGATCAATGCCCTACTGAAGAAACCCAAGGCGGACCCCAAGGACCACAAGAACTTCCGGCCCATCTCCCTGCTTCCGTTCCCAGCAAAAGTGACAGAGAAGATTGTCAACAAACAGCTAACCCGCTACCTCGAAGACAACAACATCCTGGACTCTTCCAAATCCGGTTTTTGCAGCAACCACAGCACCAAGACCGCCCTCATCGCCGCCACCAACGACATCAGAATCCTGATGGACAAGGGAGAAACAACCGCCCTCATCCTTCTGGACCTATCAGCAGCCTTTAACATGGTCTGCCACCGCACCTTATCAGCACACCTCCACGATGCCGGAATCCAAGAGAAGGCCCTGGACTGGACCACATCCTTCCTCTTTGGCAGAACCCAGAGCGTCCGCCTCCCACCCTTCCGGTCGAAAACCACAGAGATCATCTGCGGCATCCCTCAGGGATCCTCCCTCAGCCTGACGTTGTTCAATATCTACATGGCACCGCTCGCCCACGTCGCACGAAAGCATAGCCTCAACATCATCTCCTACGCCGACGACACCCAGCTGATCAGCTCCCTCACCGAAGACCCCCACACTGCCAAAGCCAATCTCCACAGAGGAATGAAGCCCGTCGCCGACTGGATGAAGGACAGCAGACTGAAGCTGAATTCAGACTCATCCTCGGACCCACCCCATCAGCCTGGGACGACTCCTGGTGGCCCACATCGCTAGACACTGCCCCGGAACCAACCGACCACGCACTCAACCTGGGGGTCATCCTCGACACCGCCCTCTCCATGACCAAGCAAGTCAACGCCGTCTTCGCGTCCTGCTTCAACACCTTCCGAATGCTCCGCAGGATCTTCAAATGGATCCCCCCCCCCCGACACGAGAAAAAACGTCACCCAGGCCCTCATAACCAGCAGACTCGACTACGGGAACGCCCTCTATTCAGGAACAACAAACAAGCTCCTGAGATGACTACAACGAATCCAGAACGCCTCTGCAAGACTGATCCTCGACATCCCCCGACGCAGCCACATCGCACCCAATCTGAGAAACCTACACTGGCTCCCTGTCAACAAGAGGATCACCTTCAAACTCCTCATCCACGCACACAAAGCACTACACAACACCGGACCAACATACCTCAACGGCCGACTCATCTTCCACACCCCCACCCGCAGCCTCCGCTCTGCCAGCCTCGCCCTCGCCTCAGTTCCCCGTATCCGGGTCCTACCTCGCCGCCAAAACCTGGAACGCTCTCCCTACCAGCCTACGACAGACCCAGGACCCGCTGGCCTTAAGAAGACTTCTCAAGACCTGGCTCTTCGATCAGTAGCAGCCCCCCCTAGCGCCTTGAGACCCTCACGGGTATGTAGCGCTCTTTAGAAATGCAGTGATTGATTGATCGATTGATGTGCGCCCTGTGCACTTGCTCACACTGCTCACTTCTCACTAGTGGAAAAGTTACATGTGACGTCATGCCAGGTGTGCCTTGTAGGGGAAGAGAAATCCTTTAAATAGACTCATTTTCTCTCTGGTTTTCCCTTCTCTTTTTGAAACTCGGGAGCAGCAACATTGCCCTGGTGTCATCAGGGTTTTAACTGGAAGCTTTTTGAATATTATATACAAGTCATTGTTATTTCTTACTTATCTTATACAACTAACAACCATTGACAAAGCCAATAGTCCTGACTTGTTGTAGGTATGATGTTACCTGTCTTTTACTTTGCATGTAAATCGCGTTTTCTAATGACAAGACTAAGACTTGGTACAATGCACTTTTTAGCGGTCTATCCGAAACAGGTTGGTTGGTGTAAGAAACCAACCCCCTGTCCATGCAATATGGCTGAGATACCCGCCACCCCCTCTCAACACACTCCCCAAGAATGGGAAACCGGAAACGGTTCTGAATTTTTGGAAGACGGGAGGGAGTGACCCTCCCGGCCGTATTTATTAAAATATGAAACAAAATTAAAACATTAAAATAACAGTTTCATATTAATGTACAATTTCATTTCCACATTGCGATGTTTGGCTAACCTTAACATATTCTCTAATACAAAGGTTCTCCTAGCCGAACTAACATCCTACAAAACGTTTAACTTGAAATTGTACATCCTAACGTTTAAGGGCCAACGGCAAGGTCGTAACCGGTGTCAAGATCCCTAAACCAGACATATCACCCTCACTTGTGAGGGGCGACCGCACAGAGGTGTACCTCAAGTGCATTTACCAATTTCCCTTGACTTGACGGGGGCCCCAATAAACTCGACGCCATTTAAAGGTCGTCCGAGGACTCGTGTGAGGTATCTAGAAGGTAGCGTAGACCCCCTCCCAAACCCCACACAACTTACCACATCTGCCGTCGCAGATGTCCCGGCCCCGGGAAATTCCCCAGGAGGGGGCTGTAGCCCCTCCTACCCAGGAAGGGGCCTTGACCGCCTTTCCTTTCCTTTCGGCGGCCCATCCTTAGAAGGGACCGCCTCCCCGTTGAGGGGCCAATGGCCACCTCCCTCGAGCGCTCCCATCCGTAATGGGTGACGCCCACCCCTAGGGATCTTCCAATTACTGCTCACCGATCATGACCTTACCGCCACAGGCCGGATAGTTGACCGGCTATCCGGACCCCCCACAACACTCCTGCCTAAAGGTCATGTCACAAAGTCTTTAGCCAAGCTATCAGGTCTCCTATGAGTAACTCGTTCCCCATCCGGGACAAATGAACACCATCCCCCAAATACATACTATCCCCTTTAATACAACCATGCGAAATAGAATGCAGTGTACTTGAACGGAACAATCTACTTATTTTATTATTAATTTTTCTTACTGAATGATTCAGAGCAGAAACCGAAATAGCCCCCCGCCACACTTTCCGTGGAATCATATGGGACCATGCAATTGTGCACCCTGGAACTCTTCTCGCTAACCAACTTACAGTGGAAAGCATCCCCTCAAGAAGAAGTCGTCTACCAGTGGTCACCAAATCGTTGCCCCCAAGATGTACTATGACTACAGACGGCGGTGACCTCGTCCGCCCTAACAAACCCTCGAAAAATGATTGAAACTGGTCAATACAGAGCCCGCCCTTTCCGTAGAAGGACACACTGTACCCGTATTCCCCAGCCACGTGAATCATGTCACCTGCTTTGAATACGTCCGCGGCGCGCCTCACGTATGAGTGGCCCACGAGCCACACCTCCTTTTTCACAGCCGGTGATGTCTGACCGCTGGCCCCCCGGTGTCGGGTCGACTGCACAGTCCGCCCCGCCTCGTAGGCTTGCGCAACTGAAAACCAAACAAAAACAAGAAGCGTGAGTACATCATTACAGCTTCACAACATGTGCAACCGCACATATCTCTTATAACAGTTTGAGGACCAACGCCCCACACGTTTTACTTGTTCAACATTCAGACCCCTGGCTGTAGCCTCTGTAGCAGCCCCTATCCGAAAGGAATGGGTCCCAAACTCGCCGGGGTTCAGGCCCGCGGCCGAAATTGACATCGCAAGCACCCGCTGAAACTGAAACCTCGTCAGTGGGGTGGCGTCAGCGTGTCTCAACAAGGTCCCCCCCCATGATGCCACCCTATGCGTTAAATATTCCTCCACGCATACCACAGGGCACATGGAAGACCCGGGAACTCTTTGTATGATTATGCTGTCCCCGATCGCACCTTGATCGGTCTTGGACCTGACAAACGAGACAGTCATTGTCTCCCCCCTGATCTGAACGTGCTCTCGGCACAGTCCCCCCATGGCATCCTGCTTGTTCTTTGCCACTAGTTCGCTTACCCGCATAGCCCCATGGAATGCTAGCACAAAAGCGGCTCGGAATAACACTGATTCATACTGGGATGAACACGTTGCAGGAAGTACCGATAACAACAGAGCCAACCTATCCAAACCTATCGGGCGCCTTTCATCTACTCTGCGACCCTCAAGGCGTTGCCACCCACGTAGCGCTTTTTGCACCACGAAAGACGCAGTCGGGTCTTGGATCCCATGAGCCCTTGCCATAAAGGAGATGGCGGCCCGATGCCTCTGGGCCGTAGCCACTGATTTGCCTGCCTGATGTAAGGACAGCAGAAATTTTACCACTAGCTCTTCCTGACCCCAAAGCTCTCCCCTAGCAGTCCCCAAAAAGGCCCAATAGGATCGGAACGCCCCTTCATATGCCTTCCTCGTCCTGGGTGCTAAACTCTCTCCCACGAGGTTCTGTAGTTCGGGGCACCGAGAGACCAGAGAGCTTCGGGAAAGGGTGCCGCCACCGGGTCCGCTGTGGGCAGAAAACCCCAGAAGGCCTGCATACGAAAACGAGAAAGCGCATCAGCCGCTTGATTCATTACCCCCGGCACATGTCTTGCCCTAAATAGCACGTTCAATTGCATACACAATAACACAATTTCTTTGAGCAATCTCAGAATCCATTTGCATCGTGCTGCCTGGCTATTGATACACTCAACCACGGTCATGTTATCAGACCAAAACACCACAGAGTGATCTCTGAATCCCTCAGGCCAAGTTTTCAGGGCCACCAGAATGGGAAAAAGTTCAAGAAAGGCAATGTTACTTGTCAGCCCACACTCATGCCACCATAACGGCCATTTTTGAGCCGACCATTGTGTGCCGAATATGGCACCAAAACCAATGCTCCCAGCCGAATCTGTCCACAGCCCCAGCTCTTCGGAGGACACCGCCGGTTTATTCCAGACAATTCGACCATTGAACTCCGCCAGAAATGCCAACCAAATGTGCATGTCCTGGCGAACCTCTGCCGATAGTCTCGTGCGATGATGACCCTCCTTCAGGCCGACCATGGCCTGAGCGATCGAGCGGGAAAAGGGGCGGGCCATCGGCATTACTCTCAGGGCAAAATTCAGCTGGCCCACCAATTGTTGTAATTGATGCAGTCTGACTTTAGACTCACTAATACACTTTTCCAGGGAAGCCCTGAATCTCAACACCTTTTCTCTTGGTAATCGAAAACAACCTTCCTCTGAATCGAGCTCGATCCCCAGGAACTCGAGGCAAGTCGAGGGACCCACAGTCTTACCTGGTGCCAGTGGCACACCAAAATGCTTCATTAAGACACAAAATTCATTCAAAGCCTGTCCACATTCCGGATCCCCGGCCGCCCCCAGAAACAAAAAGTCATCGAGATAATGCATGACATGTTGAAAACCCGTCCTCTTTGTGAAGACCCATTGCAGAAAACAACGGAACTTTTCAAAATAGGCACAAGATATAGAGCATCCCATCGGCATACATCTATCCATGTAATAGTGACCCTGAAACATGAAACCAAGGAGACGCTGATCGTCTGGGTGTACCGGGAGCAACCGGAACGCTGACTCAATATCTGATTTTGCCATCAGCGCACCGGGCCCTAGGCGATTCAACATGGCGACGGCCCCATCGAAAGATGCGTACCGCACCGAACACACTTCCGGGTCTATCGCATCATTCACGGAAAGACCACGTGGGGCTGATAAATTATGTATCAGTCGGAACTCACCCGGGTCCTTCTTAGGGACCACCCCCAAAGGGGAACAAACAAAGTTAGCACATGGTGGCTCATCAAATGGACCGGCGACTCGACCTCGAGTAACCTCCTTCCCAATCTTCTCCTGTACCACGGTCGTATGTTGCAAGACCGACAGTTGGTTTTTACATTTTGCTACACCCTGAAAATCCCCCACTGGGATGCGGAAACCATATGAAAACCCGTTCCGCAACACCCCAGCGGAAACATGATCCGGGTACTCGCTGAGCCAAGGAATCATTGCCATGGTATCAATCGGAGTAGGTAAAGGCGCCCCTCGGACTATTTCAGACCTGTTTGGCGCCTCCCCTACCACCGTTATCACCCGTTTTGGCTCTGCACATGGACTCAGGATGGGATGGCTGCCCACACCCTCCAATTCATGTCTAAACTTGCATGACCCCTGGGGCCTCGTACATTTACCCCTGTTAAAGTTCCAACAAATCCCCCTTTTACCTGCGTTGCCGTTCGGCTTCGAGTGGTAGTCATTACCTGTACTCGATCGAAAGGGTGTCCCAGCATATTGGCGGGAGGATTCACCCCCGCTACTCCCTACCAATGTTAACTTCAACATACCAGTACTCTCCATTTTTGACCACGAAACAGAATCGTAACAATCCCAAGTCAAGTTCTTGTCGTGTTCTTTCGCTTTTCTAAAAATATTATCGTAACAGAACCACTGATTGCCCCCATACGATACAGAATATTCCATGATCCGTGACTGATAAATAGGCAATTCGGACAGCAACTCGGGCCTACGTTCACCCATGATGGCGGTAAAAATTCCCCATGCCCTGCCCCAATTGCCAATGTTTTCGTCAACCTTAAAGGCCGCCATCTTTGCGCGCCAAACACTCGGATGCATGAGCTCCTTTTGGCTCTTAACATGCTCCATCTCATAATGATCTGTAAGCAACGAGAAAATGTTTACATACTCATCTGCCCACATCTTTTCCTTAATAGCCAGAGGTACATGCTGACCCAATTTTTCCCTTCGTGAGGGTGCAGACTCATCCCTTGCAATCGGCAATGGCCGCTTACCTGAACCGGAAGCTGCGTCTGCCGCTGGACCTGCTCCTGTCGATTTTTCACCCGCCGGAGACGGCGTGATAACTGGCGATGGTGCCTTCACCGCCTCCCTATTTTCACGCAGTTGCTTCATCAACACCCGTGCGTCGTCAGCCGTGGCGCCCTCGCCATTTTTCCCCAACCACGCTGCCAATTGTGCTGCCAACTCGGGCGGCATATCCTCCCCGGACACGGGGGTAACCACCACGGGAATCGGATTCCCCTCTGTCGGCACCGGAGTTGGCCCTTCGAGTGGGGTATCGGGAACCGGGATGTCTCCCCCCGCTGCCCCCCGTCTGGGCCTCTTGCCCTTCCCTCCTGGAGCGGCTCCTGCCAATGGTCGTTTCGGTCCCCCTTCCCCGTCTCTAGCCGCCATCTGCTTCTTTAGATCGGTTACCTCCTTCATGAGCATACGGAGCATCTGGTCGGTAGTAACTCGCTTTCCAACTTTCTTAGGCATTCTCAGACAGAGTATCTGTAAGACAAAAAGAAAGATTACCACGTTCAAAATTGGCTCTTCGTTCCGTCTCGAGCTCACGTGCAGCGAGGAGGTGCAGCTTCAGAGCACAGGAACAAGAGGATGCTTTCTTGGCTTGTTGCTCCTTTTATCCGTCTTCAGGGCGGGCGTAAACCCGCCCCTGCCTGCCCCAAAGGGCGTGGCCGGCCGCGTCAGTGTCTAGGCCAGCCCACTCCAGGGCGGGAAAAAGCGCGCCCCGGCTACGCCGCTTCGGGCATACCAGCCGAGACTCGCCTCCCGCCCAAGATGGCTTCCCGGGGGGATCGTGGTACTCCGCCATACGTTCGGGGGGACCGAATGGTCGCCCCTTTCCATAAGTTGCCCAAACAGATCACATGCACTTTATGTTGTTTTGTTCATTGTATGCAGTCCTTAGAGCATGCTTTATAAAGCCCTTATTGAAAGTGATTCGGCCTTGTTCCTATATGGAGGCCTTTGATCATCTGAGATCATTATCTATGGATGCAATTTGTAGAGCAGTGCTTAGTTTTATTAGAATAGCACTTTCAATCCGAAAATGCTATGAACTGTGAAAGGAGTCGAAATGGTATATTTATTGTAGGTCCTTTTAAGAATCAATTAAATGTATAAATCGTGTTGTCGAAGGTTGGAATATTTTAAAACAGATTGAGTTTTGCTGGTATATTGATAATTATTGAAGAAAATATGTTCATTCCTTATAAATGATTATAATTGTATTTTTTATATATATCATTTTTATATGCAAACTTTTATGATTCACAAGAATCGAAGAAAGTTATTTTGGTTGATGACGATGATGTTCCTTGTTGTATCCTACAGCTGGATGTAATGACAGAAACAGCAAAATACAAGTCAGGGAGCACACTATGCTAAGCACAAATTTTTAGTTTACCTGTTTTTGAGCCACATACGTCCCTTTGAGAGACCCCCCAGTTTTTCCATCCCACTTAAAGCCCTGACTAAAAGTGTAGCTATATTTTGCCAGTATTGGCAGGAAGTGAGCGCAAAGAATTTGGACATAACATAATGATATTGTATAGCATAACATTATGGTCTCGGTTGGTTGGATAGTTCAAAGATAAGTCCCAAAAACCTCTAAGGGCCGCAGCCACCAGTCCTCTCTCAAACGGTCAATCTACATAGGGGGAACAAGCCAGACTGTAGTGAGAGGTTGTCCCCTGGCACTGCACCAGGCATCAGGGAGGCCCGGCAGTGCAACCTCTTTACCGAGGTCTGGTTGAGCACCACAAGCTGGGGAAGGCTGACCCGCAGAGGCACGCATATACAGTCTCCTCACCGCCAATATGGCCACCATAGTTTCAGCATTCCCCGCACCGGCAGCTCATGCATCCAGGAAACTGGAGAGTCAGCAGCAGCCCACCACTGCTGTTAGACCTGCCTCAAGTTCACCCCGTTCCTGTGGTACGATGACTCGCCTCTACCCGGGGGGATGGGGAGAGAAGGGGATGCAGTGCTGGTGGCCATCAGCAGGCAGCAGAGAAGGGCGCTGGTGGGCTCTCCCACTCTGTCTAGATCCAGGGGTGCAAGAGAATGGGAGCAGCAGCAGGCCCACACAGCTAGAGCTTGCCTAGATTCCCATTCCCCTGGGAGCCAGCAGAGTAGAACAGGAAGGCAGCACTGGAGGTCGATTTGAGTTGCCCAGCGGCCTGGGTTACTTGCCTCCTCACAACAGAGGCATGGTCCTCACTGTGAACCCCGCGTCACTCATTGTGGACGTGCAGGATATCAGGACAGCTTCCCATGGATCCTGAGGGACGGTGGCTCCAAGGGGGAGCCCATTCCCAGGGACCACTCATATTTATTTATTTATTTTATTGGATTTGTATTGCGCTCAGCTACCCTCAATGGGTTTCCCGGCGCCAGGGACAGACTGAAGAAAGAGAACAAGGAAGTGCAAAAAAGAGATCACGAAATGAGGAGATCAAAACAGAAAAGTCTTCAATTTTTTGCGAAACGCCAGAAGATTAGTTTCTGTTTTTAACGCCAGCGGAAGAGCGTTCCACATCTTAGGTCCAAGATATGCGAACGAACGACCTCCCATTTTAGCCAGTTGGATTCTTGGAATCAAAAGATTGCCATTATTAGATGACCTTAGAGAACGGCCATGTAGATAAGGCTGGACAAGGTTCAGGAGGTAAGTAGGAGCAGAACCCTGACGGATCTTAAACAAAAAACACAGTGTTTTAAAGGTCACGCGATCTGAGATTCTCAACCAGTGTAGGTCACGCAAGGCTTGCATTGCGGACGTTCTCCGTGGAACATTACGCAAGAGCCGAGCGGCTGAATTTTGTACCACTTGGAGTTTGTTAATTGTTGCTTTATCCGCTCCAAGATAAAGCACATTGCCATAGTCAATGCGGGACATCACAAGGGCCTGAACGACAATTCTGCGGGTGGACTCAGGCAGCATCCATAAGATCTTCTGCAGCCAGCGTAAGATGGAAAAACAGACTGCAGCGACCTTAGTCACCTGCTGCCTCATCGAGAGTTTGTCGTCAATCAGGAACCCGAGGTTACGAGCAACAGGCACAGGGGTAGGCAGAGGACCCATATCACAGGGCCAGTGTCTAGAGCCCCACAGATCTTTATGCTTGCCTAATATGATAACCTCGGTCTTATCTCCGTTGAGCTTCAGCAGATGGTCTTGCATCCAAGCTGCAATGCGAGATAGGCCAATTTTGAAGGCAGAGACTTCCTGGGCCCTGCTGCTAGAAAGAGAAAACACAATCTGCGTATCGTCTGCATATGAATATATGGACAGACCGGTGTCCTCTACGATGGAGGCAAGAGGTCTGATGTAAATATTAAACAACAATGGGCTTAATATAGACCCTTGAGGGACGCCGTAAGCTGAAGAATGAATCGCAGATTCAGCCGTGTTTGAGAAAACCTGGAAGGTGCGCTCATTGAGAAATGAGGCCACCCAGGCAAGCGCTGATCCATCAACACCAAGGGAGCGGAGGGACTCCAAAAGAGTGGAATGAGACATGGTATCGAATGCAGCGCTTAAGTCAAGAAGAATAAGCGCAAAGGTCTCACCGCTATCGATACCGTGTCGGAGTCGCTCGGTCACCCCAAGGAGAGCGGATTCGGTGGAGTAATTAGCGCGAAAGCCTGATTGGGATGGATGGATATATCCCACGTTTTCAACAATCTCGTTGAGCTGGGTGTTGACGTGACGTTCCAATATTTTGGAGCAGGCTGGCAGCAGGGATATAGGCCTAAAGTTGGCTAAATTTGTGGTGTCAGCACCAGATTTTTTGAGCAAGGGGACAACCATGGCATGTTTCCATTCCTGTGCCACCAGAGATTCGGTGAGAGAGATGTTTAATAACCTCATTAAGAATCTCCGTGGTTCAGGGTCTAGTTGTTTTAGTATCTTCATAGGAACTGGGTCCCGAGGAGATCCCGAACGGATACTATTTAGACAAGACAGGAAGGAGGAGTCATCAAATGGTAACCAATTATAAATAAATACAGTGGGAGAGAAAGAAACACTGCAAGAAGGGCCAGGTTGGAGGGAATCAGTTGGCAATGAGAGGGGGGCCAAAGATTGATAGATGCCCTCAACCTTAGATATAAAGAAATCCGCAATGGCATTACATTGTGTGCCATCCAGGGCCGGCATGGAGGGAGTGGTGTCTGCTCCTGTAAGTTTCTTTACGGTGGCGAAAAGAGTCCGAGGACAGTTTTGCGCAAGGGTAATAGTAGAAGCAATATAAGTGGCCTTGGCACGTTTACAATTTGCAGGGTAGACTTTCAATTCGTCTTTGGCCACCTTGCAAGGAGTGGAGTATGAAATCCTCCACTTCCTCTCCAGGGCCTTACATTTGGCACGCTGGATTTTTAATTCGTCGGAGAACCAAGGTGCAGGGGGGCGCAGGGATCTATATTTACTGCTAGAACGCGGGGTAAGGGCAGTCACTGCGTCTGTCAGCCAGCAAGAAATAGGAATGTTCAAGTCCTGCTCAGTATTAATAGAAACCGGAATTGTCTCAGTCAGACGCTGATTAAAGGTAGCGATATCGAGCCTATCTCATCGGTAAGAAGATTTAATTTCCTCCACATAAGATCTGGTAGAAAATAAACCAAGTGGTAACATAAAGTGTATCGCGTAGTGATCAGACCAATTTAATGGACGCGCCGATTGAGTACAATCGAACAAAAGAGTAGAAATTATTGGGTCCAAGAGATGGCCTGCGAGATGAGTAGCCCCAGAATTACAAAGTTTGAGATTAAAAACCTCAAGATCAGATAAAAAAGATTTATTCAGGGGGTTATTAACATCTTCTAAGTGAATATTTAAATCACCAAGAATAGGTAAATTATTCGATTTCAGTAATGTTGCAGAAAGGCAATCAACAAGTGAGGGAATCCAAGAAGCTGCATTCCCGGGCGGCCGATAAATTAGCAGACCGGAAAGCGTCAATCGGGGGTTAATCATTAATTTAAATAATGCTGCCTCACTACCTCGAAGATGTAGTTGTTCCAGTTTACATTGATAGATGGATTTGAAAATGATTGCGATTCCACCACCTTTACCGGAGGGTCTGTCCTGATGCAACACAACATAGTTGGGGGGAATAGCTGCAGCAATGTCCGGACCCGAGCTAGCATGTAGCCAGGTCTCGGTCAAAACCACTGCGTCAGGAGATTCATCATTTATGAAATCGAAAATATTTAGTTTATTCTTAGGGAGCGATCTACAGTTTAAGCTCCAAAAATGGAGAGGAGAAAAAGATGGGGTACGACCCTTGGTCGGCTTTCTTTTCCCCCGGTAGTGTTTTTTATTTAATTGCGTCTTAGAAAGCTGCATTTTGCCGGTGGAAAAGCCACAACCAGCACATGTGAAATAGTGAGAGGGCAGAGTGCATAAAGTGCAGGTAGTGGGGATGGGAGGTCGCAATGAATGTAGTGCCATGGTGGTGTAATGTACGCGGTCACACAAGGCATTCCGAGTTAACATACCTAAGGACATGTTGGCAGAGAGCAGCCCGTCCTGCAGCCCGTCCTCAGCGCGGATGGGCGCAGACGGGCTGAACTCCGGCGGAACTCCGGCGATCCCGCTGCGCGATGACACTGCGCGTCAGCGTGGCTCGCTTAAATGCGCGTCCAGCCTCATATGCTGATCGCCAGTCAGGACGCCTCGGACAGGAGCTCCCTAGGAGTCAGCCTGTATAGAGTCAAAATATTGAGTTTTAATTATCGACTAGACATAATATCGAGTAAAAAATATAGAATAGACATAATATCGACTAGACATAATATAGACTCCCAAAATATCGACTAGAAAATTTTAATATCGAATAGAATGGACATAATATTGAATCAAAAATATAGAATGGACATAATATCGACTAGACATAATATAGAGAACAAAATATCGAATTTAAGGTAAGTTAATATTAATTAAAAAATTTTGTGTAATATAATTCTGTTGCGGGTTGTGGGTTTAGAGGGGAATAGGGTGGGAAGTAATTTAATTATAATTAATTAAATATTTTATTTTATTTATTGGTATTTATTTAGAATTAATTGTTAATTAATTATTAATTGGTAATTAATTAAAATATAATTGGTGATTAATTTTAATTGATTAATCGATCAATATGTTAATTTTAGTAATTTATTTTCTGTAGCGAGTTGTGGGTTTATAGGGGAATAGGGTGGGAAGTAATTTAATTATAATTAATTAATTATGTTATTTTATTTATTGGTATTTATTTAGAAATAATTGGTAACTAATTATTAATTGGTAATTAATTAAAATATAATTGGTAAATAATTTTAATTGATTAATTGATAAATATGTTAATTTTAGTAATTTATTTTCTGTAGCGGGTTATGGGTTTATAGGAGAATAGGGTGGGAAGTAATTTATTATAATTAATTAAATATGTTATTTAATTTATTAGTATGTATTTAAAATTAATTGTCAATGAATTATTACTTTGTGAATAATTAAAATGTAATTGGTAATTAATTTTAATTGATTCATTTATAAATATGTTAATTTTAGTAATTTATTTTCTGTAGCGGGTTGTGGGTTTATAGGGGAATAGGGTGGGAAGTAATTTAATTATAATTAATTAAATATGTTATTTTATTTATTGGCATTTATTTAGAATTAATTGTTAATTAATTATTAATTGGTAAATAATTAAAATATAATTGGTAATTTATTGTAATTGATTAATTGATAAATATGTTACTTTTATTGCAATATTTTCTGTAGTGGGTTGTGTGTTTATAGGAGAATAGCCTGGGAAGTAATTTAATTGTAAGTAATTACACTTTTTACATATTTTTTGTGTCTAATTTTTATTTATTTTTATATTGTAAAATAATTTATTGGTAATTGGTAAATAATTATTAGTAGGTCATTTTTGTTAGTAGTTAATTTTTATTTGTAATTTTAATTGATCAATTAATATATTTTATAAAATTGTAAAATATTTTATTTATTTTGTAATTGGTATTAATATTTATGTTATTTATATTTATATGTGAAGCATTTACTTTCCCTACTATTGCACTCACTGGAGTGGGAATAGTAATTTTTACCCCTACGCTATCCAACGCTTTCCCTACTGTTGCACTCACTGGAGTGGGAATAGTAATTTTTACCCCTACGCTATCCAACGCTTTCTCTACTGTTGCATTCTTTGGAGTTGGAATAGTAATTTTTACCCCTACGCTATCCAACGCTTTACCTACTGTTGCACTCTCTGGAGTTGGAATAGTAATTTTTACCCTTACGCTATGCAACGCTTTCCCTACTGTTGCGCTCTCTGGAGTAGGAATAGTAATTTTTACCCCTACGCTATCCAACGCTTTCCCTACTGTTGCACTCTCTGGAGTTGGAATAGTAATTTTTACCCCTACGCTATCCAACGCTTTCCCTACTGTTGCACTCACTGGAGTGGGAATAGTAATTTTTACTCCTCTGCTATCCAACACTTTCCCTACTGTTGCACTCACTGGAGTGGGAATATTAATTTTTATCTCTACGCTATCTAGGCTTTCCCTACTGTTGTAATCTCTGGAGTAGGAATAGTAATTTTTATCCCTACGCTACCCAACGCTTTCCCTACTGTTGCACTCACTGGAGTGGGAATAGTAATTTTTACCCTTACGCTATCCAACGCTTTCCCTACTGTTGCACTCTCTGGAGTTGGAATAGTAATTTTTACCCTTACGCTATCCAACGCTTTCCCTACTGTTGCGCTCTCTGGAGTAGGAATAGTAATTTTTACCCCTACGCTATCCAACGCTTTCCCTACTGTTGCACTCTCTGGAGTTGGAATGGTAATTTTTACCCCTACGCTATCCAACGCTTTCCCTACTGTTGCACTCACTGGAGTGGGAATAGTAATTTTTACTCCTATGCTATCCAACACTTTCCCTACTGTTGCACTCACTGGAGTGGGAACATTAATTTTTATCCCTACGCTATCCAACGCTTTCCCTACTGTTGCACTCACTGGAGTGGGAATAGTAATTTGTACCCCTACGCTATCCAATGGTTTCCCTACTGTTGCACTCTCCGGAGTGGGAATAATAATTTTTACCCCTACGCTATCCAACGCTTTCCCTACTGTTGCTCTCTCTGGAGTGGTAATAGTAATTTTTACCCTCTCACTATCCAACGCTTGCCCTACTATTGCACTCTCTGGTGTTGAAATAGTAATTTTTACCCCTACGCTATCCAACACTTTCCCTACTGTTGCACTCACTGGTGTGGGAATAGTAATTTTTACCCCTGCGCTATCCAATGCTTTTCCTACTGCTGCACTCACTGGAGTGGGAATAGTAGTTTTTACCCCTACGCTATCCAACGCTTTCCCTACTGTTGCGCTCACTGGAGTGGGAATAGTAATTTTTAATCTTACGCTATCCAACGCTTTCCCTACTGTTGTGCTCTCTGGAGTGGGAATAGTAATTTTTACCCCTACGCTATCCATCGCTTTCCATACTGTTGCACTCTCTGGAGTGTGAATAGTAAATTTAACCCTCTCGCTATCCTACGGAAAAAATATTGTATGTTTTGTTAATAATATGTATATATATATATATATATATATATATATATATATATATATATATATATATGTTTTAAAATTACATTTCTTTTTTTTTAAAGTTACATTACTTATTTATTAATTTTAAGTTTATTTAAGTATTTTAGGTATGTTTAAATTAATTATATTTATTCTTATATTACTTTTAAATTTCTTTTAAGATATTTAAAACATTCGATATTTTGACTGTCTATATTTTTTCCTATCGATATTTTGAAGTCGATATTTTTGTACTTACCTGTTTGAGGATAGGAAGTCGATATTCTGGCATTCTATATTTTTACCTCGATATTTTGGTAAGGCGATATTTTGACAGTCGATATTCTGTCAGTGATCCCAGTCAGCCATTTCCCTCATTTAAATATTTGTGTGAAAGTGTTTTCCTTATTAAATGTTTGTGGGGAAGTATAATCTCTTTCATTGCAATCTGAAGGAAAAGCCTGAGCCAGTTAGTAATGCTGTTAGCTTTGCCTGCCAAGTTTACAAATCGGCAAGTTAATCACTGTCAGATTCACGATTTCCTCTACCCCTCCTCCACAGGCAAAAACAAGTCCAGATTACACACAGATGTGGGAATTACTGGAAATGTGTAGAACTGTAATGCTCCAACACCTTTGTAATATTCCCCAAACAAGGAGGCTTCCATTGCTATATCTGAGCTAGCAGAAACCATACAAAACCATAGGCAGAGATACAACTTCCTTCCAGACCAGCCAAGACCATCAAAGACAACTTCCCTGTCGTCCTCGACATCTGTGTCGAACAGATCAATGCCCTAATAAATCAAAGAATATTACCAAGCTCATTTAAAACCAGTCAGATAATGCTCACTCTCATACTCAAGAAAGCAATCCTTAAATGCTGCCAACTAGCCAGCTACCACCATGTGTCCAATGTCCTGTGACTAGGAAAATCCCTTGAAGAAATTATGGGAGAACAAGTACTCTCTGCCATCGACAGAGAAGGACCACCACAGGTCCACTACCAATCTGGATTCAGAGCCAAATTCAGCACTGAAAGCCTACCTTAAAAGCACTATATGAAATGAACCACCTCCTCAACAAAGGCAATGTCTGCTTAATCATGTTACTGTATCTTTCTTTCACATTCAAACATGACAGGACTTGGCAGGCTATCCACAACATTCACACACTGCATGGGTTTCAGGATCAAGGTCTTGAGTTGGTTAATATCCGTCCTTATCAACAGATGCCAACTAGTGAATATCAGTGATGAATCCTCAGCCACAAAGCAGAGTGTTGTGCGGCTGAGCAAGACAGTAGGAGCACAAATAAAAAGTAAACATGATGTGGACTTCAGAGCATTACTTTATAAACTACCTAGCCACTCGCACAGGCCCACCGCCTCACATAGGTCCAATGACCCTAGAGGTAAGCCAAACCAAAACAACCTCAAAACAGGTGGGGGGTTGCAGATGCAGTCGCGCACTCCCCCCAGCTGAAACATACCATAATCTATGGGCTACTAGCTATCATTGCTCCCAAAACACAACAAACAACAACTACCAAAACCACACTCCTCGGCGTTATGTGATCTGGGGCCATATGTAGGTAGCTAAATACCGATCGGTAATGGCCGAAAATCGGTAAATTTGCCGTTACCGACCGGTATTTAGACATTTGAGATGTAGGAGGCCAAAAATAAGGATTCAGTAATTATGAATCTGTAAATACTGATTCATCATTACCAAATTCTAAATTACTGAATCAGTATTTACCGATTTCTCATTTACTAAATCGATAAATAAGAAACGGTAAAAACGATAAAAGAGATGTAGGTAAAATCGGAAATACTGAATTTCAGAAATTCGGTATTTAAGAGTCGGTAATTAACACTGACTGAAAGCAGGTGGTAATCAGCTACAGTGTATATAAGCAATCCCAAAATGCAACAGTGTGATCACCATGGCGGCTTTCTATGTGATAGCAAGGCATCTACGTCTACAGGCAGCAGGAGTGAGGATCTGGAGACGGGAGAAGCGCATTTACAGACAGCGCATCACACTCTTCCAACAGACTGAGGCTGAGATCCATGAAAAGTACAGGCTACACCCCCACACCATCCTGGACTTGATAAGGGACCTGCACCCACTCCTGGAGCACCAAGGGCGCACGCCATACCACCACATGTGCAGGTGCTCTGTAGCCTACACCTACTTGCATCTGGCAGTTACCAGGGGGTGATAGCTGCAGTGGGCGGGGTGTCTCAAAGTTGTCTGTCCCGTTTCTTCAGAAAGTTCCTGGATGCCATGATGCAGAGAATGCACCACTACATTAGCTTCCCAAACACACAGGCGGAACTGCTGAAAACCAAGAGAGTCTTTTACCTCATGGCACAGTTCCCGCACGTCATAGGTTTTATTTGATGTTAAACACATTCCAATCTGCCCACCTGTAGCCACTGAGTATATCTACAGGAACAGAAAGTCCACCCACTCCATAAATGTGTAGGTGATCTGCAATGCTGGCAACATAATCACCAACACTGTGGCCAAATTTCCTGGGAGCACCCACGACTCATACATCTTCCAGAACAGTGGGATCTACACACGCCTGGCTGCAGGAGAATTTGAGGAAGGATACCTGCTAGGTAAATCACTGTGACACACCCTGATAGATACTGCAGCTGAATGTGTTTCGGTGTATGTAACTAATGTCACTTTCTTTCCCACCTAGGCGATAGCGCATATGCTGTGTGGTCATTTGTCCTCACTCCCTACCTAAACCCATCTACCCCGAGTGAGAGACCTTACAATGTGGCACACAGATCAACACGCAACGTTGTGGAGCGCACCTTTGGACTATTGAAAAGCAAGTTTCGATGCCTCCACAAAAGTGGAGGTGCACGTCAGTACACACCCATCATCTGCTGCAAAATCATTGCAACCTGTGCTATGTTGCACAACCTTGCCACAAAGAAAGGTACAGAAGTTGAATTAACTTATTTTGAGGACAATGATGATGAACTTGCACAGCCAGAGCCCAACGCAGCAGGAGTTGCGCCAGCAACAGATGGGAGACTAAGACGGTCAGAGATCACACACAACTATTTTTTGGTGAGTAAGGAGATACAGCCTGTTGTTGTATGTAGATGACGTAGTTTTAAAATCTGGGCACTATGCCACAACATAAAAGGCCAAACTTGCAAGTCCAATTTGTGACATCCTTTGATGTAAGTCATGGGTTACTTCACCCAATTAATTTCTGAACGTGCGGGATGCATCAGCGTCTGCGGCCAAGCACAACAGTGCTGGATGCCATCAGCTGGCTGTCCTCACTGGCTGTGGATCCAGTGCCAGCCCAATGCCGTCTGCTGCTCCTTCGGGTGTCTGTTGCAGGGGGGGTAAGGCTGCTCCGACTGGCTGTCTCCTCACCAGTAGTGACAGACTGTGTTGTCAGCAGCACTTCAAGTGCACTGGTAACCCTTACCAGCCCCCTCGAGACATCAGTGCTGCAGTGGGCCAGCCCCATCTGCATGGCCATGTAGCGCCTGCAGAGTAGAGATGTGGCAGTTGCTAGGTGGTTCACTGCCCTTTCATGGCGCTCCAACTTCGGCCTCTCCCTGCACAGTGTTAGCCTGTCCTCATCCATCTTGCTGCACATCAGCATCACTGACTTGGACATGTCCCACCATCTCCTTCATTCCCTCAGCCATTGAGCTAATGCCCTTATCAATGTTGCTCATGTTGTCATTTAGGCGCTTCATCTGGCGCTGGACTGACTGGATTGCCTTGCTTTGTAGGCGCTGCACCATCACCATGTTCGCCTCCAGCTCTCCGAAGACACCATGGCTCTCACCCTGTGGAGGTGGACTCCTCTCACGAGCCCTGCAGCGGCGTCTGGCACCTGTGTGTGCTCCCTCAGCAGTAGACAGCCAACCAGCATTGCTGCCATCCAATGGCACAGTAGATGTTTCCCCCCTCGAGTCTTCTGAGGAGGACTCAAACTCCTGCAGTCTGGCAACTGTACACCTTGAGCACTTCAATGTCCCGGGGGGTCACTCCGATGGCATTCACCTGAGACTGGATTCCAAGACAGATTTTTCTTTTTTCTGACTCTGCAACTTGCAGGGACTGCTTTCCAAACAGCTTTGTATGCTGCTTCATTACCTCCTCCACAAGGACCTGCAGTTCCTTTGGACTGAATTTAAGTTTCCTTTTCCTTTCCCCTCCTTCTCTTCCTGTGTCCTGGCTGGCCATTGTGAAAGATTTGCAGGTAAAGTTCAGGCAGTGGCCCTGTTTCTCTCCTCTGCACTCACAGCCTCTCCAGAAGGTTCTGATTGTGTGCACCTGCCTGTGTGTGGCCACTTCCTGGTTGGGAGGGGTGGTGGTTGCACAGGATTGGCGGATTCATCAATTGCTGTTCTTTTGAATTTCCGATTTGGTATTTACCGATTTGGTATTTACCGATTCGGTAATATTTACCGATTCGGTATTTACCGATTCGGGAATACCGATCGGTATTGTTGAATCAGTAAATATTTACCGAATTTTTCTGATTCGGTAATGTTTACCAATTTATTACGTACATAGGAAATAACGATTCCAAAATACCGATTCAGTAAAATTCGGTATTTAGGAATCAGTATTTCAAAATGATCTACATATGGCCCTAAGTCGCGGTATCAAGAGGATGCCTGCGGAAATGTTTCAGATTATACCAGGATGCAACCTGCTCTCGGCATTCTCAGAATGAGTTTCCACACCCTTCTCATTGTCAGGTTCTCACATTTGGCCCGGGTCTATCTGAATCACTCTACCAAACAGACGAGGGACAGAGACCACCTGAGAAGCTGGGGTCTCACCCAGTCCATCACCTTCCGGCCCATCCTTCTCCAGGGTTTGTCTCTCAGGAGATACCATGCTTGGTGGCGGCGGCACAAATTTCTTGAACCCACGGACATTTGAGTCACAGTGAAAGTTCTACGAACAGCAGTAGCCATTGTGCCACTTGACCTATATCACCTTCCAGGGCTCAGGCTGAAAAGCATGATGAAAAGTGCTTCCTGGGTTGTGGTTTCTTATGATGATGAAGTCACCTACTTGGATGTCAGACAGACACTCAGGCTCTTCATTTCTGACCATGATGTCATTTTGATGCACCGCTTGACCATGACAACCTCACCGCCTAGTGCCTCCAGAGCTCAAGTTGGATGATGTAGTATTCTATGTCGAGTGGACCATCTAAAGCGTTGCTGACTCTGGGACCTTCCAGTGGGAGCATGTGCGCATGCCTATACTGTCGCACAAATGAGTATAGAGCCCATTCTAGGTAAATGTGCTGAGCATAGGCAATATGAATGGCTTTGGTAATGGTGTGCATGAACCTCTCCACCCCTCTATTTGTCTGTGGCCAGTGAGGCATCACCTTGAGGTGGTGGATTCCTAAGGATCACAGCTGCTCGGTGATCTTACACCCACTGAAACGGGGGCCCATTGCCTGTGCTCAGCTCCGCAACTAAACCATGCCTGGCCCAAATCTTCTCTAACTTCGGATTTATGTCATAAGCAGCAATGCTATTACCAACTCCAATCTCAGGGTACGTAGAAAAATCATCAGTTACCACTAGAAAGTGCTGTACCTCAGGAGACTGTTGCTTGTTCTTACCCAGGGCTGATGGGGATGTCTAGTGTGACTACTGGTTGGGGTGGGTCTGTAAGCCCGACTGCTTTCTACATCAGAAACCCCCACACCATGTTCTCCTTCTACTCATCAAGTAAGTGGAAGCACACTTTTTTCAGAGGCAACTTGTTGTGTGTCCCCACCTTTGGTGACCTCCATGGGCTAGTTGAATGACTTTGGGAAACAAGCATTGCGTAATCACTAACCAGTGTCCACTCAGCAAACAACCATCTCCTGATATCGCCATTTCTTGTCGGACATTGTATAGAAATACCAAGATCTGCTGAGCATCTAGCTTCTTTAGGGAGAGATTATGTTTCAAACATCTCTAGTAACCAGACTTGATGGCTGTAAGAGCAAGTTGGAGGCAGTCTCCTTCAGCAGTAGCCTCCATTTTGTCTTCAAGTGACACTGGATTAGGCAATGACCTTTCATCGATCAAAAGGGCATACCCTTCTCTGTCTTTCACTTCCTGTTTGTTGTCTGACATGGCACCCTAGGGATGGGGAGACAAATAGTCCATGGGATATTGAGCCCCCAGCCAGTTGACGTGATCAAACAAACATTCTTATGGTTGCAGCACCCACTCCTTAATGTTCGGGGGGGGGGCTTGGATGTTGATTCATTGAACAGCAGAATGAGGGGCTTTTGTTCGGTATAGACACGAAAAAGTTGGCCATATACATATATGTGGAAATTACAACAGCCCTAGTGTACTGTGAGGGCCTCTCGCTCTATTTGAGAGTATCGTTGTTTGAAGGTCATGAGCGATCAGCTGGCATATGCTTGCTCCAATGGCCCACTCACCCCCTTTCTGTTGTTATTACAGGACTGCTTTGAACCCAGTTGGGCTAACACACACGGATGTCTTCATCAGCTTGGTTGGATCAAAAATAGGCTATTGTGGTGCTTGCAAACAGTGCCCCCTTCTTCTGGCAGTAGGCTTCTTCTTAGCTCTCACTCCAGACACATGGGTTGGTAGACTTGAGCAGGTTGCTCAAGAGGGTGGTGATTCCTGTTATGGTCTGATGAATTGCTCCCAATAGTTTACAATGTTGAGAAAGCTGCGCACCTCGATGACAGGTGATGGTGCCCACAATGTTTTAAAGTCTTGCACCTTTGGAGGGTCAGAGTCTACCCCCTGAGCAGAAGAGTGTTACCCAAAGAAGCTGGTTGTATTTTTGAGATACTCACATTTTGTCCCATGCAGCATCAGTCCACTACTTTAAAGCTTCATCAATTGCTGGTAGTGTTCTTCCAGAGTTGTGGCATGGATCAGAAAGTTGTCTCTCACAGTGAGTACTTCCGGCAACCCGGCTAGCAAACCTTGCACAACATTTTGGAAAACGTTGGTAGCACTGGCGATATTAAAACTGAGCTGCTTGTACTGACATAGCCCTACATGTGTCGAGAAGGTGGTGATCTACATCATCCCAAGAGCTAGAAGGATTTGGTGGTATCCTTACCATAAGCCAATCTTTTAGAATCACCATGCTCTGCTGAGTTAACCCATGATGTCATCCACCATGTGGGTGAAGTGATGTTTTCTTTTGATACCAACATTGGACAGCCACATGTCCACACTGATGTGTGCCTCCCACGGTTGTTTCAGTATTCCCATCACTACGATAGGTGAAACCCTGGGGTTGGGGCCACTGCTACTTCGATAATGTCCGCTTCCTCTAGCTATTTTAGCTCCTTGTCCACCTTGGGACGAAGGTGGAACACCACTCGCTGATAGCGCAGCATTGTTGGCTGGACCATTGGATCAATGGGAAGTTGCACCTGTTTGCCCTTTAGGCATCCAATCCCTTTAAACAGCTCCAGGAATCTTTCTAGCTGTCTTTCTGTTTTGGCACGGTTCACCTGAAATGCAAACTGTACTAGGCAACTGTTTGGCCATTTGGCAGCTCCGCAACATGTCTGTTTTCACTTTGTTGCTTTGGTGCTAAAGGGCCGTTACGAACACTGAAGCAAGTTGCAATGGTTTGGCATGTTCATATGAACACAGTCGTACCTGGGTGAGTTTCACCAGCAGCAGATCCCTCAGCTCATCGAAAAGTTGCTAGACCATTACATTGACTGATGTCCCTGTATTGATGACTTCAGTGACTGGGTTGTCCCCTACTGGAATGTAGCAACGGGGGCTGACTTCGGTGCTGAGCTATAAGACTGCATCATATGAATTAGATGCAGGCTTTCTTCCCCATAACTGTCGCCTATGTCTTGGGCGTTTTGGTCTGGATGTGTAGATGCTGGCACTCTCAGGGCAACCTTGGTATTCACTGTGTGGCTGTGGATGACCCACACACCTTTGCAAAACAGTTTGCTTTTCCTCAGGCCACGCACTTCTTTTCCATTTATTTATTTGTATTTATTTAATTTAATGTATAATGCGCACAGCTACCCAAACAGGGTTTCCCGGCGCCAAGGGACAGCCTAAAAGAGGGAACAGAGAGACAAACTTAGTTTACAGCAAGAAAAGCCATGTCTTAAGGTTCTTCCGAAAGCTGATGTATGTAGTAGCGTTTTTTAAAGAAATAGATAGTGAATTCCACATCTTAGGACCTAAATGGGAAAAGGAGTGACCACCCATTCTCACCAGTTTGAATCGTGGGATCACAAAGTCACCGTGAGTGGAAGAACGGAGACTGTGAGCTGGAGCGTAAGGATGAACAAGTTCTTGGAGATATAGTGGCGCAGTACCTTGTTTTATTTTGAAAATGTAGCAAAGAGCTTTAAACTTAATTCTACTGGTGAACCTGAGCCAGTGAAGGTCGAGTAGAGACTGGAAGATGGAAGCAGTTCTCGATATGTGGCAAAGGATGAGGGCCGCAGAATTCTGTACAACCTGAAGCTTTCTTAAAACCTCCTGACTTGCCCCAGATAGAGAACATTGCCATAGTCCAGGCAGGAGGTGATCAAAGCCTGGACCACATTTCTTTGGGAGGTGACCAGGAGCATCCACATGATCTTACGAAGTCATTTCAAGATGGCAAAACATGTCGCGGCCACTCTCACCACTTGCGGCCGCATGGAGAGGTTTTCATCAATTATGAAGCCCAGGTTGCGAACCTGCGTGACAGACAAAGGAAAGGGGCCCATTTCCTGAGGCCAGTGTTTGGGGCCCCATAGGTCCCTATTTTTCCCAATATTAAAACCTCTGTCTTGTCCCCATTTAACTTCAAGAAATTAGCCTGCATCCATTGTGAAACCTTACTAAGTCCATGCTGGAGAGCTGACATTTTTGCATCTTTGGCGGAAGAAAGAGAGAAGATGATTTGGATGTCATCTGCATATGAGAATAGTGAAAGTCCAGAGTCTTCCACGATGGTAGTTAAGGGTCTAACATAGATGTTAAAGAGTAAAGTACTCAATATGGACCCTTGAGACACTCCATATGCAGATGAACAGATTTTGGAGACAGCCTTGGAAGAAAAAACCTGGAAGGTGCTATCACTAAGAAAGGATGTAAGCCAAGATAAAGCAGGGCCTTCAATACCTAGGGACCGGAGGGAGGCAAGCAAGATTGAGTGAGAGACAGTATCAAAAGCGGCACTCAAACCAAGCAAAATGAGTGCCGTTGTCTCCCAGCGGTCCATACCGTGATGCAACCTTTCCGTAATTTCAAGGAGAGTAGTCTCAGTGGAGAAGTTGGCCCTGAACCCTGACTGGGAGGGGTGCAAGATACCAAAACTCTCCACAAAGTGTGTCAGTTGGTTGTTTACATGCTTCTCTAGGATCTTCGAGAAGACTGGGAGCAGAGAAATAGGCCTGAAGTTTGACAAATTAGAGGGGTCAGCTCCAGCCTTCTTGAGTAGAGGAATAATCATGGCACGTTTCCACTCTGGAGGGACCCAGGCCTCTCTTAATGATAAATTAAGAAGTTCCCTAATGATTTCTAATGATTTAGACAGAAGTTGGCGTAAAATATTTGTGGGTAACGGGTCACGGGGGGAGCCAGACTTGATACTGGCTAAGCATTCCAGAAAGGTGTCCGCATCAAAAGGAAGCCAGAGACAAAGCTTTGCCGAAGAATTGGACTCTCCTCTACAAGTGAAGTCCGAACTTAGATGGAGTCGACCAGCGGAGGGAGTAGTTTCTAATGCACTGTAGATACGTTCAACTTTCTCAATAATGAAGGCAGAGATGCTGTTACATTGATTCACATCAAGTATAGGAGGGAAGGGGACAGTGTCAGAGCCTGCCAGTTTCTTAACTACAGAAAATAAGTAGCGAGGACAGTTTTGGGCATGCGCAATGGTATTCGTACATAGATGGCTCTTGCTGTCTTACATAGAGAATGATAGTTATTGAAGGCTTTCTTGTAGTCAGATTTACAGGTTGGCGAATAGGATTTTTGCCATCTCCTCTCAAGGGATTTGCATTTGGATTTTACGGTTTTAAGATCCTCCGTGAACCACGGAGCCGGAGGGCGATGAGGTAGCCTGTATTTAGTGTTAAGAGGCAGACTAAGATTAACAGTATTAGTAAGCCAATCTGACACAGCAGAGTCAAACTGCGGAAGAGGCAGAGTAGAGTGTGGCAGATTTGTTAACAGTAAGGTATTAAAGGATGCAATGTTCAGCTTGTCCCAACGTCTAAAACTTCCAAGGTCCTCAGGGGGAACCGTAGCCTTCTTATCGGAGATCTCTAGATTGAATTGAACTGCAAAATGGTCAGACCATTCTAAAGGAAGAGCGGAAACACGACAGTCAAAGGGGAGGTCAGATAAAACAGGATCGAGTAAGTCGCCCGCCACATGGGTAGGACCAGCATTACATAGGGACAGATTCAGAGCCTCAAGGTCAGATAGAAAAGCACTACTAGCCTTATAATGAGGGTCTTCTAAATGTAAGTTAAGGTCGCCAAGAAGAGTAAAATTGACGGCTTTTAGTAAAAGAGGGGCAATTGTATCACGAAAAGAAGACACCCATGGGCCCTGGTTCTCAGGAGGACGGTATATCAAGAGGCCTCACAAAGCCAACTGCAACGTAACCGCCAGTTTAAATAATGCGGCTTCATAGCCCAACAAAGGCATGGCTTCAAATTTACAGGAGTAGGAGGCTTTAAATATCACCATAATGCCACCGCCATGCCCTGCGTCTCTATCCCTCCTGACAATAACATAGCCAGGTGGAAGAGTAGCTGCAACATCGGGACCAGAACTGGTATGCAACCAGGTCTCTGTGAGAAATAGGGCATCGGGTTGCTCAGAGCTTGGAAAATCAAAGATGTTGTCCTTATGTCTAGGGAGGGAGCAACAATGAATGTTCCAAAAGCAAAGGCAGTTTGCAGCAATGTGGAAGGTTGGCGTCGATGTAGTTATGGGGCTAGGCCTATCGAAAAGACCATCTTTACAAACAGTCTTACTTTAGCTCATAGTACCCAGTGAAAAGCACAGTGGGGGCATTCAAAGCCATTCATTGGAAGAATACAAGAAGCACATTTAAAGGAGTGAATATGTCTAAGTTGCTTTAAGTGGGCTGCAGTATAGCTCAAAGTATAGTCATTACTCACAAAATTTTGTGTAGGGTGTCTGGCCGCTGGGCGTGTCAGGACGCGGACGGGCGCAGACGGGCTTGCCTCAGATGCGCCTCTGAGGCGCCAGCGGCGCGCTTGCATTTGCCTAGTTAAATAGGGAATGCTAGAGCACAACTAGAGCGCTGACCTCAGGAAGGTACAGCCCCGGTGTCACCCAAGAAAGTGAGGAGGGACAACCGAGCTCGGAGCGCACAGTACAAAAAATGCAGGTAATGGCATAAAACCAATAAAAGCAAAAACACAGTTTAAAAACAATTTAGAAGCGAGTCCATTGTCTGGCAGTCTCCTTGGTGTTGTGCCATGCTGCCACATCGCTCTAATAGTCGTTGGGGTATGATGTTAATGTCCCCTTTCTTTCTCTATGTGCTACGTAATTTATGAACTTGGTTTAAATCAGTTTGCTGAGGACTGCTTCCACATGTGATGCCTAACTACAGGACTATCCTTTAAAGAGGGGTATTTTAAGGATGTTAACTGGTGATTTGCCCTGAGGCATTTGCCTATGCAGCTTGGCCTATACACAACACTGTTTTTACTGTGCTTGGATTTCTTCTGGCTCGTCTCAAAAGCTGCAAATACTTGAAAGCTCTTTAAAGTAGCTGAAAAACGTGTTTATGGATTCATCTGCCTCCAGTCTAGCCTGGCGGCAAACAAAGCATTCATAATCTGGATTTGCTAAAGGTTCAAATTAGGCACTGAAAGCTGCTGCTATCATGTCATAAGTGTGAGGTAAGCCAGCTTCACCGTATTTGATAGTTTATATATTTCTGCTCCACCCATGTGCAACATGAGCTGGTACTTTTAATCATCGTCACCTGTCGCAGCAAAGTACATGTTTAGGCACACAACCCACAGTCTTCATTTTGGAGCCTGCCATGAGGGTTGGCCTGCAAGGACAAATGGCTCGATGGCTGGGATGCTAGCATAGGAAGTGTGGTGCTTAAAGTCCTTGCCCATTTCTCTGGGTTTGGGAAACGGTCAGAAGAACGTGGACTCAGCCACGCATGTCCAATCAACACAAGTGTAACCACGCCTGCCTTAACAATGCATATGCCTTAACAAAGCATATGCGTGGTTATGGCAATGCGCGGTCTAGTTGCCAAGCGGATGGGCAGAAGAGGAAGAAAAGAAGAGGAAAGACGATTGGGACTCGGTTAGGGCATGGTGAGGTAAGTGGGGCTGAGTCTTGGGGGGGTAGTTTTTCGTGGTGGGGTAGGTTTCTGGATTCAGGAGGGGGTCAGGGTTGTTTGTAGGGTAAGGAGCAGTTTTAGGGCTCAGGGCAGGTGGGCTGGGATATTTAGCAGCTGTAGGGGACACTTTTTAGGGCTCATGTTGGGTAGCTGGGGTAGGGGTAGTTTTTAGGGTGGGGCAGTTTTTAGGGCTAAGGGCGGGGTGGGGGAAAAGGAACAGTTTACCGGGCAAGGTGCAGTTTTAGGCCTCAGGGCTGGAGGGGCCTGGTTGGGGTAGTTCAGGGATGTAGGCACCAGTTATTAGGGCTCAGGGCAGGGGGGCTAGTGTTGGGGTTGTTTTTGAGCCATGGAGTACATTTTTAGGGCTCAGGGCAGGGCAGGGCTTAAAGGGACAGTTTAGAGGGCAGGGATCAGTTTTAGACCTCAGGGCGGGGGAAGCAGGGTCAGGATAGTTTTAGGATGTAGGAGACAGTTTTTAGGGCTCAGTGCAGGGGGGTCTGGGGTCTGGGTGATTTTTGGGTAATGGGTTTAATTTGTAGGGCTCATAGCAGAGGGAAAAGAGACAGTTTACAGGGCAGGAGTACGATCTTTAGCATGCATGGTAAAGGCATGCATGGTAAAGGCGTGAGTGGTAAAGACATTGTCTTGGTAGAGACCGCGTGGGACAGGCATGCATTGTTCAGAAATGTGTCGTACCGTCGTACAACCTCTGGGATCTAATGTTGCTTGGGGTACTGATTTTTGAGACCGCTCTTGCGGTGCTTCAAACCTTTGCTGCCTCCACACACCGTCACTGACAGCTTTTCTGATCTTCCATACCATTCTGGGGACTTTCTGGTGGTTAGAGGCTCTCCCAGGTGATCTTTCCCAGGTTTGAGCCATGTTTTCTATTCCTCTCATGTCCCCTTGTGTCTGTTCTCTGGTACCACATTCCATGGTGCTTGGCTCGTGCCTGCTGTGTTGGCCTAGGTGAAGCACTCTATTGCTGCGTTGGCCACCGGTTGGCATAGACGTTCTACTTTCAGTTGAAAACATGAGCGGGAAGCCTACTGATGGGTCAGGCCTTGCATCCTATTACTTGTCACCAATTGTTGTCTCTCCAATTGAGACACATAAATAAAGAGCAAAAATGATGTGAACTTCAGAGAATTACTTTATTAACTATCTCGCCCTACCAACAGATCCACCACCTCATATAGGTCTGATGACCCTACAGGTGGGCCAAACCATTATGGCCTCTTAACAGGGGAGTGGAGAAGGTGCATTCACACTCTCACCTGCCTGAAAATATCACAACCTATGGGCTTGTGGCCAACATTGTGCAATATTCCTTAGGGCTCACAACTTTCCACAACTCTATTTAATCTTTACATTGAGCTCCTATGCTAGATCGTAAAAGATTTTGGTACTGTTGTGCCCCAATATACGGACAGCACACAAGACACCACAATCCTAAAAATCAATTTCTCACAACTGTAATCCTGGATATTACAAATCATCCTTCTCCTAAATCTGCAGAAACTGAAATTCCTTATCCCATCCAATTCTGTCGAAAGAAAGCTTGACCTTCCATTCTGAACTCATTGAATCTGAAAGGCTTCTCTTTGTTAGCTTACCCAACAACCAAATTCTTAGGGGGGGGGACACTAGATTTGGCCCTCACACTCATCCTGTACATCAACAATGGGGCTGAGCCATCCTATTTTCATGTACATGCACTCAAGAAAATCGACAACCTCTTCTCCACTGAACACCATAGAACAGCAGTGCACTCATCACTCTTATCCAAACTGGATTTTAACAAAGCCTATCTAGCTGGGGTCCATGCTTGGTTAATATTAACTGCAAAAACCACAGTTGATGGACAGAATGCAGAACAATGTCATACATTCACCCCAGTACAGAGATCTGGGCCTAAATCCATCGTTTTTTGCACTCCACACCACCCCAGTTCAGACATGGCCATATGCAAATCAGTCTGACCCTGTGCCTCATGGGAACAGTCCAGCCGAACTGCCAAGCCATGCCTTCCCTGGACCGGAAACAAGCTTCCGAGGACTGGTTTCTGGCATTCCAGCCGTCTTCAGCCTGGCTTGCTTGAATCCAGTGGTGTGGAGAGCATGGGACTCACGTCTGAGCATACCCATCCCACTCGGGGTGACAAATGCAAAAACCACAGTTGATGGACAGAATACAGAACAATGTCATATATTCACCCCAGTACAGAGATCTGGGCCTAAATCCATCGTTTATTTGCACTCCACACCACCCCAGTTTAGACATGGTCATATGCAAATCAGTCTGACCCTGTGCCTCATGGGAACAGTCCAGCCCGAACTGCCAAGCCATGCCTTCCCTGGACCGGAAACAATCTTCAGAAGACCAGTTTCTGGCTTTCCAGCCGTCTTCAGCCCGGCTTGCTTGAATCCAGTGGTGTGGAGAGCATGGGATACACGTCTGAGCATACAATGGATTTAGGCCCAGATCTCTGAACTGGGGTGAATGTATGACATTGTTCTGCATTCTGTCCATCAACTGTGGTTTTTGCATTGGTTAATATTAACAACACACTTCGGATGTTAGCTTCTAAAATGCAGCTAGACATTTACTCTCCACCAATAACTTGCTAACTATGATCCCAAAGTACCAGCGCCAAAGGTCTGAAGGCATATCATTATTTTTTCTGTGTGCCTGTGCACCAGCACCCAATGGAGCTACACTTGGTTGATAACTCATTGATAACCTCCACCCACCCAACAGAGGACACTTCTGGGAGAAGCTGTGCACATTATAAATTACCTATCATATCATGTTGGGGGATCAACACCAACAGTCTGTCGGTATGCTCAACATCGAAAGCTGTGGTCTGACCTCCACAATACGAAGCAGTCAGTCAGACCACTGCAGGCTGGGGGAAAGACTAATGCCTCTGACAGGATCCCATTGGGGCATTGGTCAGACAGATAATCCACAAATGGCTGCTCTGCCTACTCAGGCACCGCCGTCAAGATTATGATGTCCATTTCCGACAGCCTTTTTATGTCGGACTTTCCAGAACGGAAAAGTTGTTGGAAAGTGACTTTGTGGTCCCCTAGCAGGGTCCTGTCCCCCGTGGTCTCCGCTATGAGGCCTGGAGGGCACCAGTGGTGCCCCCATAAACATCAAGGTCCATGGGGCAGGCACCGCATGGTGCCTGCCCCACTGGTCATGGATGTTTTAAAAGTGTATTTTTCTATTGAGCTTGTCTGCAGCACAAGCCTCAATAGAAAAGATACACGTTCTGACCGCTGTGAAGACTGTTGCATTACAATAATGAAAGTTGGACCACTGACTCCTTGTCTTCCGGTCCCTTTCCGCTACTGTGTAAGTCGGACGCTCTCCTGACCAACATTGTAATGCGTCCCTTCTTTTTTATTAAAGGTGAACTAAAGTGTAATCAAATATTCACCCCCTTTGAATGGAATAACTGCTTTGCCTTTGTCAAAGCAAAAAGATGACTAATAGCTGCAGCAGCTTATGAACAAGCAAGGGATACAGGTCTGCAAGACTTCAATCTGTGACCAGGGCTTGGGGCTAAGGCCTGCCAATAATGCAAAGAGGCTGCCTACTGGCTTCCACTGTTAAAAACTGGATAGGGTGTTAAGAGAGGATCCCTGCCTTAATTGTGAGTGTAAGATACATGTGCACGTTTTTTCCTTCCACAAGTCCCTCAAGCTGTGCTACTGCTGCTTTTGCAAGGAATTTGACTGTCAGAAGAAAAGGTGAAACCCACCAAAATCTGACTGGATCATCTTGGCAAGGAGAGATTGAGGATGGCCATCTTAAATTCACTAGGTATCCAAGCATACTCAAAGGAGCTGTTGAGAATGCATATCATTACAACTCATGTTTTTACAACGCAGACGTACTATTATTACAGCATATTTTTTTACAAAGCATACCATTACAACGCATCCTCATAGAGGTACAGTAAAAGTGCCCTTAGAATGCATACCAATTAGCGTGCATACTATTACAATGCATGCTATTACAACACATGTTACTAGACCTATAAAATATGTTTTTTTAATACCCCCTTAAACATTCTGGATACAATTTAAAAAACATTGACATAAAGCAAACGTCAAAACTGCAAAACATTTCCTGAAGTAAAGTACTCCTAAAAAGCAGTAACATTTTCAATGCAAAAACACTGTACTGACAATTGGAAAAGACGTGTGTTCATTCCAAATACAACAACACACCTGTCCTTCCTCTATTTTCACTCTACAAGAACAGCCACGTTCTACACAAATGGCTGTTGTTCTGAAAACCAATGAAAAGAAACCTTTTTCATAAAACATAATCAACATACATTATGCCAGATTCTGAATCACGCAAAAAATACATTCCAAAACATATTTTCTTTTACATTTTTGAAGAGCCGTCAAAATGTATAAATTCAGCCGACCTCCCTTTTGTGCTCAGTGGTACACTGACTTCCCTGTTGACCGCACACTGCTGAGGTGTGACGAGACAAAAGACAGTTTCCTATAAAGACATTGCCACCTATTGACTCAAGTAAGTTAAACATTAACATAAAACACTTCGAATTAAATTGGTTTTATTTACCTAAAAAAAAAGGTTAGCTTTACTTCAGGTAAAGTGCTAGTCAGTGTCAGTGGTGGGGGTCAAAATTACTATTCCAGAACTGCTGGGTGCTGCTCTCAGGGAAGGTGCTGGTCAGTGAGGTTGGCAAAGTAACTATTCCAACTCCACCGGGTGCTGGGGTCAGGGTAGGATGCTGGTAAGAGGTGGAGGCAAAATTACTATTCCAACTTCACCGGGTGCTGGCGTCAGGGAAGCTGCTGGTTAGTGGTGGGGGGCAAAATTGCTATTCCAACTCCACTGGGTGCAGGCCTCAGGGAAGGTGCTGGCCAATGGTGGGGGTCAAAATTACTATTCCAACTCCGCTGGGTGCTTGCCTGAGAGAAGGTGCTGGTCAGTGGTGGGGGTCAAAATTACTATTCCAACTCCGCCGGGTGCTGGCCTCAGGAAAGGTGCTGGTCAGTGGTGGGAAACAAAATTACTATTCCTAGTCCAGCGGGTGCTGGACTCAGGGAAGGTGCTGGTCAGTGGTGGGAGGCAAAATTACTACTCCAATTCCGCCGGGTGCCTTTCTTTTTTTTTGTTCTTCTTTTTTTCAAAATAATTTTTAAGTGGGTTTTCCAAAACAGGTACAAAAAAAAATAGGGAGCATGAAAATAAAGAAAATGATAATATGACAGTAAATTATATAAGGTAACAGGAGAATTGCAGATGAGATTACCAATGAAAATACAAGTGAAATACAGCTGAAGCTACAAATGACAATGCAAATGATATTGCAAATAAAATTACGTAAGCTGCATGGTAGACATGAATTTTGTCAATATTGAGGGTTTATTAGAGATATCATCTTGAGTAGAGTGACATGGCAACCTGAGCTGTATTGTGTTATACATAAGAACAAACCCTGAATACGGTCTTTATGTCAATCTAGTATGCCATGTTATCATATTTCATCATAGCCCATCATTGTTACTTCTTTGATGTCCTATTAGAGACTATGTGGGGATAACATGAAGTCTATTCTGTTTGTTGCGGTCTCTATGTGATGGACAAATTGTGTTGAAAATAATTTTTTGAGACGTCTTCTGGCCCTCCCGCGTGCTACACCTTTGCTTCCCTTACGTTTAGACTTGGGTCTACCTTCCATAAGGGAGGATCTTGAACTAAAACCGTTAAGATACTGGCACAGGCTCTGGACTACAAATGAGCTTAAACATTATAGGCAAGTTCTCATTCATGTTATAAACTTAAACCATAGCAATAAAATTCCTTGGTTATCATTTGTAAAGCAAGAACTGTATCAGTTGAGTCTCCATGAGTTGTGGGAGGCCCCCGAGATAGGCTGTCAAAGGGTCTCCCGAAAAAGACTCGTAGAAGCTCATAAGGAAAAAAGTCTTGCTTCTCATGTGCTTGCACCCCGCACTGGGATTTTAACTCAACGTTTCCTGGATTCCAAAAATTCCTACTACTTTGAAAGTTTTATGGACATCATTTCCCCGATTTTGGCAAGAAAGCTATTTATCCAATGGAGGCTTGGCACTTTACCTATTAAATCCTTCACGTGCAAATGGGCCAATGGGGGGGACAAAACATGCCCCGGCTGTAGCCACTGTGATGAGGAGGAAATCCATGTTCTGTTTTTCTGCCCTGCCTACGAGAGACCTAGGAAACACTGGCTTGTGCCTCTGTGTAGGAACCTGGGCATAAGGGACTTTGTGATTTCGTACAGAATACTGAAAACTGATTCCTCCCCATACATTGTATTCGCAGTTGCAAAATTTTTATTGGCCATGTGGCACATTAGGAGTAAACTACTCAAAGTCTGACCATCATAGGATTGTACTGTCAACTTTCTTCATTGCCACTGTATCTTTTTACTATCATAGTGGATTGGTTGTCTTTTTAATATATTCCTTCAAATTATGTCTTAATTTATTGTTTTATAACAAATGTTTTTATGTATGTCTTTTATGTATCTTTTATGGCCTAAATGGCCGAAATAAAGAATTTTTGGATTGGATTGGATGGACAAATTAAGTTTGTATGTGTTCGTGAAATACACCTCAAGTGTGGAATGCTATGTTAAAGGGGGATTTTATATTGATTATCCAGGAGAAGTTCAGTGAAGTGAAAGTGAGTGAGTGAGTGTTCTGACCGACTTTTTCGGCCCTCTTTTGAGGGAGAATGATTGAAGGTGACTCCAGCCTATTACTCCTCTAGTGCAGGGATTAGAACTATAAACAGGGCTTATCCATAAGGCACAGTAATGCACTTTCCGTACCCTTTTCCTTAGATCAGGGCTTATAAACTTAAGTTAGGGGATAGATTCATTAGTATTAGTGATAATCCGTCCTTTTGCAAGAGTGTTAGAATACCTTCTATGGAGTTATGCTTATTTCGGGCCTTGTAGGCCTCAAACGGGAGAGACTCCATCTTGCTTTCTGCCCCGGTAGCTTGAGATGCTTCTAGGCCAAGTGTAATGTTTTAGTTTCGAAGTGTTGTTCGCTTGGAGAGAACCGGCTCAGGCTGGCCCTTATCGAAAGACTGTATTTTTCTCCACTCCGAAGACACAACATCAGGCCGGCCGGCTGGGAACGTGTCCTTGGTACGGGGAGGTACAAGAATTTGGTGGGCGGCAGGTTACTGGCCGTAACTTTCCATGAAAGGACAAGCTTCCATATTAGCGAAAGTGTTAGGCAGTGAGTCAGTCAGTCTGTAGGCGGCCGCTAGCCGTTAGCATCAATGCCATTAATTATTTCCAGGCAGACAGTCGCCATTTTGAAGTCCGAGAAAGATCATGAAGCTGATACTCTCTGAGAAAGATTGAAGGAGAAGGAGAAGTAGCGCAGAGCGAGTGGAGACAGAGAGAGACAGCAGCTAATAAAGAGGAAGGTTCCAGTGACTTGGAGGAAAGTAGAGACGATCGAGCATAGCGGTGCAGACGTGTACTCGTGACTGCTGAGGTGTGATTCCGAGACGAGCCAAGGCACAGACGAGAAGGGAACCTAGATGACTGTCGAACCCCGACTTCGTGTCCATAAGGTGACGTCAGCCCATATTTCATAGTGTGCACATTCTAACCCTTTACTTTTCTTTGCAGGATATATGTTATAGTATAGTGCTGTGTTTATAATCATTGTAATAAAATACCGCAGTTCTTAGTGGACCAACATGTGCCTTGTATTCTTGTTCAATCAGGGTAACCTGGTCTTCTAGTCAGACATCGTTTTCATGAACGGATGTAAATCCCGGTCAGGTAAGAGGTGACTGAATAATGAGGGAGAGAGGGACCATTTGATGCTGAGAGCAGAAGGTACATGATTCAATTTGGCAAGTTGTGCTAATTCATGTTATTGTAGTATCATCCCGAGTAGCCAATGAGAGATTCCTTTAAAAGGTATTCTTAGGAAAGTGATCGTCGTTGGTAAGCGGCGTTAATGAGAACACCAGGTGGGATACTGGTGCGTAGATCCGCCGGATTGCGGATCGGGTGGTAAGTAAGCGAGCACTGGGAGGGAAACCAGTGTCTAGGTCCGCCGGATTGTGGACCGGATAAAAAGAGAGCACTGGGGCTGCAGCTCAGTGTGTATGGCACGCCGGATTGCGTGTCGAGTGAGCACTGAGGGTGATCAGTGTGTAATGGTACATAATCAGAACTGCCCCAGGGTAGATTGGTCTGGGCCTAAGTGGCCGTGAGACTAGCTGGTAGGAATGGGATATTGTAGAAAACCTATGCATGTGTATTGCTATTTTCCCCATCCTTAGGTACGAGATGTACATACATATACATATACCTATTGTAAATACGTTCTAAAGAAGGGAGGTGATTACGTTCCGACTGGGTTGGAGGGGCTCTCAGGAGCTGATCCCATCTAGTTCGAGAATCCGGTCGTTACAGTGAGATAAATAGACTCATGGTGGTTCATATTTGAAGGAAAAGGCATCAAGAGATTTCCTATGTGAAGGACGCCAAGGCGAGAAATGAAGAGAGACATTGTCTGCCCCTCTGAGAAAGGTCAACCTTTCTTGCCACTTCCTGAATGAGACTTTTTTTGTATTCTCCCAGTTGTTGAGAATTAGTTTGCAGGTGAGTGTGAGGAATAGATCTAACAGAAATCGATCATTTTCATCCCTTAGTTTTGGATCTAAAAATCCCAGTAAGATATAGAAAATTCTCTAGGGGGGTCGATAATAAATGTGACCTTTATACAATATAATATGTTGTCCCAATAGGTTTTCAAGGTCGGACAATGTAGGAGCATGTGAGCAAAATCTCCTTCCTGTGCTTTGCAATTCCAGCAAGTTGGGCTTTGACTTAGGCGGAGTTTAAAGAGTTTGGTTGGTGTCCACTATGTTCTATTTATTAGCATGAATTTTGTTTGTGAGAGTATTGGAGATATTTTATTTGAGAAAGGGGTTCTGTGAATCTTTTTACAGAAGAAGGGAATATTTCTAGTTTTGGATTTGAATTCCCATTTGTATGGTTTCGGGAGCAGTAGTTTGTAAATTTTAAACACAATATGTCCTGAATTTATGAGTTGGATTGCCAGGGTAAGGATTGATGGGTTAATAGGTAGGATTGATTTTGCCATGAGTTGTGCTTTTAATTGAATATTTTTTTATAAAAGTCCTAGGTTTCTAGGTCAAAACAGGTTTTAAGATCGGAGATGGGATGGGTAGTTTTCCTACATGAAGGTCCTTGGCTAGGTTTATGCCCTTGTTTGACCACTTTTCCCAATATATTGTTTCCCGGTCTAGCTTTAGGCATGGATTGTGCCAAAGGGAAGCTAAATTGGATTTGTTGATTTTCATTGTCGAGAGTTGATTTAGGCGCAGGAGGGCTCTTCTCGTATTCTGAATAATATATTTAGAATGGGGGAGGTTAGAGATGTTCATAGTGAGTAGAGCAGGCAGAGGAATGTCATTGATGAGTGATTTCTCTATGTCTATCCAGGCTGGTAGATACTCTGGAGCATTTATCAACCAGTCGAATGCATGTTTGCAAAGGTAGGCAGTTTGATCATTCCTAAAGTTTCCAGATCCCCTTTCTCTTTGGATAGTTTTAGTATTTTAAGAGAAATTCTGGGTTTCTTCCCTTGCCATAGGAAATAATTGAAAGTGCTATATATCTTGGTTAAGAATTCATTAGAAAGGGTCATAGGTAGCATACTGGACAGATAGTTCACTAGTAGAGTAATCATCATTTTTAATGTTTCAGCCGTACCCCACCATGATAAGAATTTTGGTGACTAACCGTCCAGTAGCGCAGTGTTTCTTTAAAAGTGGCATTTTCGTTTGTCTGGAGGGTGGAGATTGCATCCCTAGCGAAGTCCAAGCCTAAGTATTTTATGCAGTTAGGCTACCAGGTGAGACCCGGGCTGCCTAAAATTTCTTTATAGCAGATATTGTTGAGCAACTTAACTTCATTCTTATCTTTCTGGGTGCTTTTCTGGGAAAGGTGCTGGTCAGTGGTGGAGGGCACGATTACTATTCCAACTCCGCCAGGTGTTGGCCTCAGGCAAGTTGCTAGTCAGTGGTGGGGGAGAAAATTACTGTTCCAACTCTGCCAGGAGCTGGCCTCAGGGAAAGTGCTGTTCAGTAGTGGGGGCAAAAATACTATTCCAACTCCGCCGGGTGCTTGCCTGAGAGAAGGTGCTGGTCAGTGGTGGAGGGCAAATTTACTATTCCAACTGCTCCGGGTGCTGGCCTCAGGAAATGTGCTGGTCAATGGCGGGGGACAAAATTACTTTTTCAACTCCGCCAGGTGCTGGCCTCAGGAAGTTGATGGTCAGTAGTGGGGGGCAAAAGTGCTATTACAACACTACTGGGTGCTTTGCTTCAGGGGTGGTGTGGTTAATGCTGGAGACCAAAAACACTATTCCTACTCCATTGGATGTTTTCCTAAAGAGAAGGTGCTTGTCAGTTGTTTGCCATGAAATATAAAGCATTTACACTAAAACATACAGACATTATACTTTTTTACACAGGTCTTGCAATTTTCCCATCAAAAAGTAGAAAATGAAAACATCATCAGGACTCAAATCCGTCTACACCAGCACTTGTAAAAAATTGAAAGATCTTGAGAGGTAAAATATTTGCAAAAACTAATTTTTCAATCCAAACTAATAAAAACATTCCTTAAGTACCCAAAAAAGAACATAAACAACCATCAGTTTAAAAAAGGAAGCAAAACATGTAAACAAGGGCTTTACTTTAGATAAAAATATATTTGAATATCTCTGTTTATGTCAACATTTGCTTACAGGCAAACCCAACCACGCCTAGAAGGGAGTAATCCAATTTAAGAATATCAACTGAAAAAAGACCTGAACCAACATAAGACCATAGAAACTAACAAAGGTAAAAACACAGACATTAACAATTTAAAAAACTGTCTTTCTTTTCACAGGCGTCAACTACAAATCACAGTACAAAATCATAGTTGGCAAGGTCAGAGTCCAACAGTAGAATAAAGAACATGTTCTTACAAAAGTCAATAGGCAGTCAAGAAATAATAACCACATTTTCTTTACAGGTTATAAGTCATAAACATTTCTATTTGTAAACACTCTAACACAACATTACTCTAGGAACATAGGCTCTGCTTTCATGGTTACCCCCACTTTTTGCCTGGTGTTAGGCTGTTTCTGACTAGTCTGACTGGAATCCTGCTAATCAGGACCCATGTCTCTGTGCTTTCTCCCCTAAATTGGTTATGGTGAGTAATTAGGTACATCCCAGATTTGATACTAGTGCCCCCCTATAAGTCCCTAGTATATAGTACTGAGGTACCCAGCACAAATGTATTATGTCACCCATGGGAGACTACTCAAATGGTGACTACAGGCCTGCAGCCTGTGTAACCTGGTGCTAGAACCACTTATGACAAATATAGGTTTCCATATATCTAAGGACACTGCACTTAAAACCTATAAGTTACCCCTAAGGGAGGTCTTTGAATCCTGATGGCAGGGTGCTCAATTCTAAGTGTGAGGGTGCCCCTGCATAAGCAGGACACTCCTACAACCTTTGGAGTCCATTCTCCCAGGTTGTAAGTGTATCAGTCATTACGATATATATAGAGGGGCCATGCGTCATTACACAAAGACCATCTCTATACTGGCTGTAACAAACCCTGTCATGTTGGTATCAACCATTTTGGAATCATACCCCTACACCATAAACCAATCAATCAATCAGGAGTTTGTTAAAGTGTGACTACTCACCCGTAAGGGTCTCAAGGCGCTAGGGGTGGGGGGTTGGGGTGGGGTGCAGGTTCCATTCCATCAAGGAGGGGGTATGTCGAAGAGCCAGGTTTTGAGGTTTCTTGCGAAGATGGGGAGCGATGTTGTCTGTCTGAGGTGGAGCGGAAGGGCGTTCCATGCTTTGGCCGCGAGGAAGGAGAAGGAGCGGCCTCCCGATCTGGTCTTTCTGGTGCGGGGGACCACGGCGTAGGAAAGCTGGGCTGATCGTAGGGTCCTTTGGGGTGCGTGGAATTTGAGTCGGCTGTTCAGGTATGCTGGTCCGGTGCCGTGGAAGGCCTTGTGTGCGTGGGTGAGCATCTTAAAGGTGATTCTCGCCTCGACGGGGAGCCAGTGGAGTGTGCGCCGGTGCTGGGAGATGTGGCAGTGTTTTGGCAGGTTGAGGACCAGTCTTGCAGCGGCGTTCTGGATGTTCTGTAGCTTGGGGATGAGGTTTTTGTTTATTCCGGTGTAGAGTGCGTTGCCGTAGTCGAGTCTGCTGGTGACCAGGGCGTGAGTGACTGTCTTTCGGTGTTCGAGGGGGATCCATTTGAAGGTCTTACGAAGGAGGCAGAGGGTGTGGAAGCAGAAAGATGAGACTGAGTTTATCGGCGGTCCATTTTGAGCTCGGAGTCCAGGATGATTCCCAGGTTGCGTGCGTGGTCTGTGGGGGTTGGCAGGTTTCCGAGGGTGGTGGGCCACCAGGTGTCGCTCCAGGCGTCGGGGTTTGGGCCCATGATGAGTACTTCTGTTTTGTTGGTGTTTAGTTGTAGGCAGCTGTTTTTCATCCATTTGGCAACGGCTTCCATGCCTTCTCAAAAGTTGCGTCTGGCGGTGTTGGGCTCGTTGGATAGGGAGAGGATGAGCTGGGTGTCGTCTGGGTATGACACGATGTTGAGTCTGTAGGTTTTGACGATGGGGGCAAGTGGAGCCATGTAGACGTTGAAGAGCGTCGGGCTGAGGGAGGAGCCCTGGGGGACTCCGCAGGTGGTAGGTGTGGGGTCCGAGAGGAAAGGGGGGAGTCTGACCCGCTGCGTCCTGCCGGAGAGGAAGGAGCAGATCCAGTCGAGGGCCTTGTCCTGGATTCCTGCATCATAGAGTCTGCGTATTAGGGTGTGGTGGGAGACTGTGTTGAACGCCGCTGATAGGTCGAGGAGGATGAGGGCTACTGTTTCTCCTTTGGCAAGTAAGGTGCGGATGTCGTCCGTTGCGGCGAGGAGGGCAGTTTCCGTACTGTGGTTTTTTCTGAAGCCGGATTGGGAGGAGTCGAGGATGTTGTGTTCTTCAATGAATGTGGCGAGTTGGCTGTTGATGGCTTTCTCGATGACTATCGCTGGGAACGGGAGCAGGGAGATGGGTCTGCAGTTTTTGAGGTCGGTGGGGTCCGCTGAGGGTTTCTTTAGGAGGGGGTTGACCTCGGCGTGTTTCCAGTCGTCGGGGAACGAGGCGGTCGCCAGGGAGCGGTTGATGGTTTGGCGGAGCATGGGTGCGATGGTGTTGGTGGCTCTGTTGAAGATGTGGTGGGGGCAGGGGTCTGTGGGGGCCCCTGAGTGGATTAACTTCATTGTCTTCAGTGTGTCTTCGGTGGTGAGGGCTGTCCAGTCATCAATCGCTGGTTTCCGGATGTCGGGGTGGTTGGTGAGGGTTCAGTGTGTTGGTTGTCTTTGTCGAAGTTGTCGTAGATGCTCTTGATTTTGTGGTGGAAAAAGATGCTGAGTATGTCGCAGAGGTCTTGTGAGGGAGGGATGTCGGTAGACTCGCTGGTGGGTTGGGCGAGCTCCTTGATGATGCTGAAGAGTTCCTTGCTGTTGTGTGCATGGGTGGAGATTCTGTCTTCAATCGCTTTTTTCCTCGTTTCTCTGATGAGTTGATGGTGGGCGTTGGTGGCGGCTCTGAAGTTGTTGTGGGCTTCTGTGGATTTGGTGTTTCTCCAGGCCATAAACAGTGTGGGAAGTATGATTCCATGCACTTTAAAGCTCCTCTGGGAGGCCATCAGTGCTCCTGGTATCAGTCATCCAGAACCAGCCAGCAAGCTATGGCTGCTGCCAACCAGTGACATGTTTCTGCCATCCATCTGCCTAGCCAAGCTCGAGCAAGGGAAGGAAGAACAATAGATATCCTGTCACTGGGAGCTGTGACCACCTCCCAGACAGGCTTTAGTGTATTTGGGTAGGGTGGAGACCCTTGCCAGTGCCACTGAGACTGCTTGAAGGGCCCACTTGGTGCCCTTCCTGCACACTCCAGTTTAGGGAGCCATTGGCTCCTGCTCTGGCGTGAAAATGGACACAGGACATGAGAGTATCCTCCCCACTGTCCAGCTCCTCTTCTGGGATGGACCTCTGAATTGTCCCAACTCTCTCCTTAGGGTACGTAAGGGCTTACCTGTATGTGAGTCCCTAGATTGGTCGTGGGACAAGATTCAGCTCAAGACATCACTTCATCCTTGACTGTCTGGGCACTCTGGACTTTGGTCTTGGCACCGAGACTGCAACTGGGAAGACTCCTTAACATAACATAACATAACAGGTGTATTTGTAAAGCGCACGTTCACCCCAGCAACAGGGTATCTTGGAGCTGAAATAACAGATGTATATTATTACCCAACCCAATGGTACTCATTTTATCAACCTCAAATGGATGAAAGGCTGAGTGGACCCGCCGGGATTTGAACCTGTGACCATGAGGTCGAACACAGGCCCCTAAAGTGGATGCATTAGTCCACTGAGCCAACAGACACTTCTGCTCTTGGTCTCATTGTTCTGCTCGTTCACTGCCACTTCTGTGTCTGTGCTCCATGCAGGATCTTTCCAAGGCCTGTTAGCATACAAGACACCTGAAGGAGTCTCCCTTGAATTGAATGAGTCACTTTCCTGCATCTGTCGGCACCACAACCAAGCAGATCAGTCTGCTGCTCCTGGGCTCCCGCGAACTCTGAAAGGTTCAGCAACACAGATAGTGGTCCTACAACTCCCTTGAGGCCTGCACTCTCTTCTCACCAAGTTTGAGGCCAGTATCCCTTTTCTGAACTGCAGGAGCCAAACCCCTGTGCACCGCATCATCTTGCCATTGCCAAGGCTTGTTAGCCTTCTTCCTCAGAGATCTTCAGGCTCCAAATATCCCCCACCTCAAGCATGTTCTGTGACCAAGATAGTCATCATCACCGCATCCCTTGCACCGTGGACCTGCATCTTTGGTGATCTGCTCGAGGGCCTCTTGCGACTCCAGTGCCTCCAAGGATCTTCTTTTGCTTCAGTGGGCTCCCCTGCTTGCTTGGGACCTACTCCAATTCCCCTGCTTGTGGTGAGTACCTTGGACCTTGCTGGTCCCAATACTGCACCTTTTTCACTTTCCACGTTGTTTACTGTTGCCAACGCTTACTGGTGTTCCCAGCGGACATCCCACCCCTCAACTCTCAACATTTGGAGTGGGACAGCTCGTGAACAGCTCCTGGTCTTCCACAGCATCTCCTGGCCACACAGCTGCAGCTCCAAGGTCACTGTCAACTCTCCTGCAACAGCAGACATCAGTGGGCATTCATCTTCCGTGACTCCTAGGCACATCTGAGTGGCATAGACTCTGTTCCCTCTGCTTGCAGGTACTTCTCAACTTGAATCCACCTTTGGGTTCCACCAGACACTTTCACGTTCTTCACCAGTGGCATAATTCTGAAGTTCTCCGTTGGGTTCGGCAGCAGTTTTCAACGCCATTTCGCACCTATATACCAGGCTTCCCTGATGTAGGTATCCTAGTTCCTAAGGTATCCTTGGGTGAGGTGGCTCTCCAACCTTCTTTCTTCCACGGGGTCTCTTCAGTGTTCACTGGGAAGTGTCCTTCTTCTTGAAAATTGCAACCGCAACTTACCCATTGACTTGAATTGAGCAAGCGGCCTCCGTGGGGTTCCTAGCTAATTACTTAGGGTGGTTCCTTGAGACCCCAGTACTTGTACCTCTTCTGGGTATAGTCTTGACTTGAGTCGTGGTTCGCATCCCACTATTTTAGTATATGGTTTGGTCTCCCCTGGCCAACACTGTATATATCGTGCTACTTACCTGTTTTATTTGCAGAGTTTTGTCTGTATTTTGTATATCTCCGGGTAGGAGATATCTGTAGGTGTTAGTGAGTGTCTTATAATAAATAACTATTTTTATAAATACATTGTGTGGTCCTTTTTCCATTAATCTATACCAATAAGATTACGTTATGGTAAAACAAACTGCTTTACACTCCTTCTGGACTAAGCCTGAAGGCTGCTGTCCATAGTTGCCACTTAGAGAGCTTTCTAAGGTTGTCTAAGACCACTAAAACCACCATAAAGGTTGTCTGGATTAGTGAAGGGTGCTATACTAAAATAAGTGAGCAGCACATACTAAGCCAGCCTCCTACAATTACCTCTGCTACTCTATTTTACAGACAAATACAATTTGTTAAAAGGAAGAGAGGCAACCTACATCAAATCTAACAGAGGCAATTGACTGCTAAAGTACGGTAGCTACCTTTATTGTAAGGAGAGATTACCTGAGACCAGGAATCATTGTAGGTGTGTTCAGTATTATGCATACCAATGCACAGGTGGGGCTGTTACTCTTCGTGACATTGTTGCAAAAAAACTGAGCATTAGCACTCTGTCTCTGCAATGGCGTTTGAGGTTAGAGAGAACATCCAGTAAATCAAACTGTTGGCATCCACCTCCAATGAACCCTGTGGCTCAGTTTTAAGGGAGGTATCACAAAACATTCTGATACATAAAGCAAGTTCTATGCCCAAAATTACTAACCTCCGCAGTCTTGTTCAAAGAGAAAAACAGGCAAGGAACCCACAACGTTCAACACCCCAGACCTACTAAGACATTAACATTCCTCCTGAACTTACTGTAACCTTTACTAATATAACTTTTTTTTTGCATTACAACACAAACCCTCAGAAAAAAAGATACTAATCTTTAGCAGACCCCATTACCTTGTAAATTTGGAGAATAGTAAGATTTGGATGATGGATGGGGCCTTTAAATTCATTCACCCAAATAAACACTATTCACCCAATATCAATAACACTACAGTTCTTTTACTGTACAGTTTACTCTCTGATAAGCAAACCTCAACACACACTGACTTTCTGACAGTGGTAACATCGAAAACATTCAATAAAAGTCCTAGAAAAGTGATAATTGATTTTGAATTACCCATAATTAACACCATTACTAAATTATACTCTGGACCCAAATTCAAGGATTTTTTTTCACTTTTCACAGGCAATATCGGAGCAAAATCCCCAAAACATCCTTAATTGAGGATTACATTTCAGACAGTAAACTGCAGAATGAATTAAAGAAATAAAGGGCTGAATGTACGACTGTCGAAAATTGCGAGATTTGGAACGAATTGCGATTCGCAAATAGCGAGTCGCAAATTGGTACCTATGAATGGGAGACAACACATGACTGCGAGTCGGTAATGACTCGCAATGCAATTTCGGAATCCCCTCTATTAGTGAGTCGCAAAAGGCACACAATTAGCGACCTCCGCTAAAATACAATTTTTGCATACGCAAATTGCAAGTGCAGCAGAAACAACCCAAAACTGAACTCACAATTTGCGAGTTTGAAAAAAACATGGTTGAGCTGAAGGACCCCAAAATAGGAAGTGGGGTCCAAGGATACTCCTTATTAAAATCCAAAGCACATGTCTAGGTGAAGCAGCACAGTTCTACACTGCTATGTCAAAATGACTGACAGCATGAGCAGCAAGGCCAGCAAGAAGGGTGCCAAAGAGAGCTCATAAATACCCTTGGAGTTGCACACAGGTCCATCGATGACATAAAGAAGCGCTGGTACGATCTGCACTCCAGGGCAAAGGAGAGGATGGCAGCACATCTGCAGGGGATCAACAGACCACAGGGGGGCCATCCACTTCATCTGAACCTTCAGCAGCTGAAGCCATGGTGGAAGGTACCCAGGAGAGGTTGGCTGTTGTAGATTTCGGGAGCATTGACACATCCCAGCCAGCAACACATCCTGAGAAGTTAGAAATGTGTTTGTGATGTGTGAATAACCACTAAGGCCTGTTCTGTGTATGAATACTAATCATCCACAACCAAACATCCAGTTCCACCAAACAAGCAACATCAATGTTGCGTCATGGGAGATGTAGTCTGTGATATATACAGTGTAGTTAAGGAATGACTTGAGCTGATAAACATTGCAACACCAATGAAACAGTGACTCACATATTTTATTTTCTTGTTTCATCTTTTGGCACATTGACACAACACAAGGTGGAGAGCACAGTGCTGGTGATACTGCGGGTAGCCTGCAGCTGAACCAGATGAAGGAAGGGCAGTATGTCGGAGAAACAAGCGGGCCCAGTTCTACAGAAGTCCCAGCAACTGAGGCATCAACATCTTCACAGGCATGTCACACCAGCCTCACAGCAGACAGCGACATCCCAACGCTCTCTGGGCACCAGAGTGCGGATGTCACGACCAACCCAGCAGTCCCTATGGCAGGTCCGAAGTCTGTCCGCTGCTGGAGCAGCCGGTCAACTCATGTCTGGAGCACTGGATCAGGCAATGTTGCAAATACAGTGCCTGCAACATAAGACACAGAGGCAAAGGAATGTGAGGATGAAACAGGACTACTGCATGATTACTGACAAACTTACTTAAAATCAGACCCGGCTGGAAGCCAAGCTGGATACCCTCACAAACACAGTTGCAGACCTAGCCAAAGAATGGGTAGAGGAAAGGGTACAGCTCAGGCGCATGGACCGCAGAAGGAGCCACAAACTGGACATTCTGAGCAGGGCCATTAGTAGGCTTGCTCATGCAACAAGCCAACACAGCCAGAGCACTCTGGGGCTCCAGGTGGAGATGGGCCACTACAGTGGAAATGTTGCTCATGGCCTGGAGAAGATCACTGCAACAGTGGAAACACTGCAGACAAATTTGATTATTGGTGGAGGTGCCATGGGTGGCACAGATAGTGAGGTGTCAAGCCGCAGATGCGCGGTAGCAGCAGCTAGCACCTTGGTTTGGGAAGTGCCAGCTCTAGCCAGGCTGGGCTTAGAGTAAAAAAATGATATGTGTAGGGTTACTACACAGTGGGGCATATTAGCAAGGCAGGCGATTTGAAATTATGGCTGCTTTTGCGGCCGTTTTTGGCCGAAAAGCGGCGACAATTTCATCGCCCTATCAGCAAAGACACGCTAACGCGTGTTCTGCTGATTTTTCGCCCTTGTCAACAACGCCCAGCTTTGCATCTCTAATGAGATGCAAAGTGGGAGTTCCAGGGCAAAATAATAGGAAAAATGACGCTAAGCGACATTTCTCCTATTATCAAGATGCTCGCTAATTTGCAGAGCGTTAGGAAAAGTAGCGCTAACCACAGTTAACGCTACTTTCCTAACGCCTGCTTGTGACCTGTATTTAGCCATGTAATCCAATGGGAGGTGGATTACATGGCTAAGATTGTCCTGCCCTATCAGCAAGGTTATCGACATTTTCAATGGAATATCGATGGAAAACCAACGATATTCCATTGAAAACAGCGATAATCCCCGCTATCGCTGGGATTGTTATCTCCATGGCATTCAGTGTTGTTAATACAACTCTAACATGGAGATTATCACCAGCGATAGAATTCCTCACGCTAGCAGCGGTCAGCGATAATTATCGCTGTCGCTTGCTAATATGCCCCTCTGTTTTTGACGCATATCATTTCTATGTTGTGGTGATGTAACCACAACAGAGTTACTTTGTAGATTATGCCTACATTTTCTGATGAGCAGGTTGTCCTTAGTCTGTTTGTGGATACTTGCACAATATATCACCAATCAATAGTCACAATTTGTTCTGTCTCATGTACAGGTGAGTGGCTAACTAATGTGTACGTACCTTTAAGAATAGTTGTTGGCAATCTGATCCCAGTGCCTTTTCCCCTCTGCTGAAGCACTACCATACCTTTGATGTAGGGAAGGTGGTCCAGGGTCCTCATCCTCCGGATCTGTGTCAGACACCTCTATGGGCAATCCAACCCTGCAGGCCATGTTGTGCAGCATGGCACATGTTGCGACAATTTTACAGATTGTCTCTGGTGCATACTGCAGAGCTCCCCCACTCTTGTGTAGGCACCTGAAGCGCAATTTCATGATCCCAAAAGTGCGCTCAATCACTGTCCTGATGCACCTGTGTGCTGTGTTGTACCGTCTTTCATGTATATTGTTGGGAAACAGGTACAGCGTGAGAATCCAGGGCATACACACTGTCACCTGTTGTGAGATATATGATGGTGAGATTATATGCTTACAGACATACAAGTGGTAGAACATTTATCTGGGGACTGGTAATATCTTTACCTAGGAGGGATCCATCATCAAAGTCACCTCTTTCTAACCTTTGGTATATGCCACTGTGTCTGAAAATGTATGCATCATGGGTGCTTCCAGGGAATTTTGCTACCAGGTCTATGATGATGTTTTTTGCATCAGACACAACTTGAATGTTGAGGGAGTGTGTGCTTTTCCTATTACAGATGATGTATTCTATACGGGATGGGGGCATATTGGCACATGGGTCCCATCAATGCACCTTATGACCTGTGGGTACCTTACTAATCTGTAAAAATCGAGTTTTGTTTAATCCAGTTCCTCATCATCCCTGGGCATGTATATGTGTTGATGGATGTGGTATAGCATGGCGTCTAGGAAATTATGGAAAAAACAGACTCAGAGATACACACCAGCCACTGCAATTACATCCACATAACTACCAGTGGCCAAGAGCTGGAGGGAGCACAACACCTGCACATGGGTGGGAATTGCATTACTGCACAGGGCTCTGCTCTCTAGTTGTGGCTTCAAGGTGTCTATGAGTTCTAGAATGACAGTGTTACTCTGCCTGTACTGGTCATAAATCTCCTCCTCTGTCTTATCCAACAATGTTAGCCTGTCTCTAAATATCTTCTCCTGTCTCCTCCTCCTCTGTTGGGCAGACAGTATCCACCTCCTTCTCGCTATCACGTACAGGGCAGCCATTGTGGAAAGGTTTCTGATGTATTCTGGGGCTGTATTTATAGGTTGGGACTGGTTACCACCTGTTTCTGGTTTGCGGTAATTTGCATGTGCATATGGGCCTATGTGCGCATAGTCGCAATTTGCGACTGCTCTGTACATGCTATTTTGCAAGTCACAATTTGCGATTTGTTATTTTGGGGACACAAAAAGCGGTTGCTTTTTTTTGGAGTCAGTATTCTCTCTCAGTGCTATTTTGTCATTTATGAGTGCCTTTCATACATTTTGTACAGCCATTTTTGCATGCGAAATACATTTACGACTGATTTTGCGCAGGCAAAATGGTTGTTCATCTGGCCCTAACTGCTTTATGCTTTGTTCACCTGATAGTGTGGATGAATTCTACACAATATTTACTGAATCTGAGTATTTTACAACTAATAATGACAAATTGGCACCCATACTAAATTACTTTGAGGACACATGGATTGGCCATGCAAGCAGATTGGGTTGCAGGAGGAAGTCAAGGTTCTCTGTTGAATGGTTAAACTGTTACACAACCTGCTCAGAGGGAAGTTCAAAGACTAATAATGGGATGGCAGAACTCCATCATCAAATCAATCGGAAAACCTCACTAAAACTTCTATCATTTCTTGGAAATTTTAAGGAAGGAGCAAAGTTTCCAAAAATTGGGAATAGCACAATCATTGACAGGAAGTCTAAACCCATATGTTTTAAAAAGAACAAGAGATTTGTCAGAGCAACTACTAGGCCAAGTTAAACAGTTTTCGTTGATGGTGGCTTCAGACTACCTAAACAATATTGCACGCATACTACATTTCTAACAAACAGTAACAGCTATTCTATCCTACTTGCCTGTTTTAATAAAAAAATGTATTGGTTTGCCCTTTTTTCAATTAAAGGAATGTCATTGTTCTTACCTGAAGTTGTCTTCTTTCTTCAACTGTTGGTGATTTTTAAACAACCACCCTTCACCAAGAGTCTAGAGCACTCCAATAATCCAATGCAACAAATCCATATTCCATGAAGGTATCCAAATCCCTCTGTAAACTATAAAAAACACAGATTGGAATAGCTATGTTTTACAACAAAACCACTGTTGGAAAAATTACTTTGTAGCCATAAAAAAAAACACAAACCCAAAAAAATAAATCCAGAAAAAGATGTGTGTTTTTTCCAAAAAAACACTACAACAAATCCATTTATCCAATCCATTGTTCAGACGATATTATTCCATCCATATCCTTCGAAGCAATGTCTCAAAATCCTGAGGTACATGTAGTCAAATTGTTTTGTTTAAACAAAACATCCAGTAAAAATTTCAAATTGTCGTCAAAATCCAATAGCTGATCCAGGGCATCCATTTTGTACTACTCTCCCGTGTTTTAAGTTCTGTGAAGACTTTATACTCAGTTTTAAAAAACAAGTTTTTTTCATTTTGTTTAAAAGAAATCCTATTCTTTCTTAAAATGAGTTTTTTTAAGCCAAAAATTAAAAAAAATAATCAACCCGACGTGGGCCTACACTGCTAGCTGCTTAGGAATGATACAGTAGTTTAAAACATTAAAAGCATACATCTTACTACTAACATGCATCTAACTACCTACCTCTTCTCTCCTTACAATAAAGTAGGCCATCCATAATCTCTGTTTAATAAATGTAATCTGTTTTACTTGTCCACATCTCTTCCTTGATTCGGATCTTGACCATGACTCTCCACTGACTGTAGAAACAGACGCACAAACGCATATGTGAACCCTGAAAGTAAAGAGGAAAAAAGGATAATTTATTTTATTGATCTCAATGGAAAAGCGTGGCAAAGTACTTAACATTGTTTTCAATATGGTAATAACATTATTTTGTAACAAATTTATTTTGAAAAAATACTCTAAACTCTGAAATATTTTGAGAAATGTCTTCAGAATTATATAGCTCCATAAAATATTTTTTTAATAGATGAAGTTACAAACATATGTTTTGTCTGTTCTTAAAAATTATTTCAATAGATGTCTTTATTCCCCTACATCTAAGTGTGTTATTTATTACAGTTTAAATATTAAATAGGGAGTACATTGACCCAATCTAAACATCTTTTTTACCTTTTATAAGTATTTATTAATTGTTGTAAAATTAATATTCAGGTATTAAAATTCATGCCTGAGTAATAATGCACCCCCCCCCCCCCAAAACCCCTTTTTCTCACACATCTCAAGCCAGAGGGTTGGTGTTACCCACTCAAGATTATTTTTTTCCTTTTCTTGTTAAATGTAATAATATTAATATGTAAAATAAATTAATGTTCAGGTATTAAAATGGATTCCAGGGTATTAATACACCCCCTCACCCAAAACCCCATATTTCTCTCACATCCCATGCCAGATGGTGGGTAGGACACACCCAAGACTATTTGTGTATTTTAATTAGTAATATTAATATTAAAAATTCAAAGAAATGAAAAATGAATACAGAGGTATTTACATTAATACCTGATTATTAATACACCCCACCAAAACCCCTATTTCCCTCACTGGCCATGCCAGAGGGTGGTTGTTACTCACCCAAGAGTTGTTTTTGTATTTTTTTCAAAGTAATAATATTATTTTTCTTTTTTTATACTCAGGTATTTAAATTAATACCTTAGTATGAATAAACTCCTCCACCTAAAACTCCTATGTACTTCACATCCCATGCCAGAGGGTGGGTGTTACACCCCCAGGATTGACTTTTTGATTTTTTAAATTATTAATATTGATATTATAAATTCAAATACATGAATACCCAGGCATTAAAATGAATACGTGAATATTAATTCACTACCCTATCCAATACCCCTATTTCCCTCACATCCATTCAATATTATATTCTGCAAATTAGTTTTTAAAAACACACAAAATGTATCCCCCAAAAATCAAATATCAATTTTGAATGGTAGTTTCCCACACTGGTCAAGTGTCAATAGGAGATTAAGAAGGTTTACAGAACTGCAAAAAAATTAGAGTATTCTATTGAGCATGGCAGAAGGTAGGTAGTGGGTATAGTCCCTCGGTCAAAGACTGAGGAAGTTCAGAAATTACTTTGTCAGTGTATTGCTTCTAATGTTTTTCAACTTTCCCTTAAAAGCAAGTAGTTGCAGAGTCAAGAAAGAATATTTTTTTCGTGTAGTGCTTCATCAGAGAGGGTATCTAGTGACTCTAAAATTCATAAAGAGCTTATGGCTAATTTAGCAAAAATTGCTTCATAAAATTTCTTAGGTGCTCAATTATCACCCGTGGTATGGAAGTCACTGGCAGAGCTGGTAGTACACTTGGGAGGGCCTTTTCTTCATTGAATGGAAGTGGACCTGAAACAGTCCCACCAATGTGAGGTTGACCTTTAGGAAATGGACCGGGCTTTAAAACCATCAAAGGTCCAGTTGCGAGATTTTCTGGCCCCTCATCAGATGCTGTAATTACCAGTGATTCTGTTCTTGATTGAGCAGAAGATTGCTAAAAGGCATCCATGCAACCAAACCATTCCTCTGATTTGCATGTGTGGCAAATCAATTTTCTCAGGCAGCTATTAGGCCACCATTGTTGCCTTGCTGCTCCTCTTCATTCCAGTGAAGAAGAAAATGTTACCAATTTTAAAGGGAGGTAAGCTCTTATCAGGATACATGTTAGTGGGAGATCTCGGGCCTTAGCCGCAAAAATTCAATTTGTGAAAGCTGTCACAAATTGTGCACTGACTTTTTGTGAATGGAATGATATTTTTCCAAACTGACCTATGTTCTGATAGACCTGTCAGCCTTAGGCAGGTCTTCCCTCAAACATTTTGCCTTCCTCCTCCATTTTGTGCTGATCTTGGGTTTGCTGGCCTAATGACTCTGCACACTTTACCAGTGCTAACCAGTGCTAAGGTGCACCTGTTCCCTCTTTACACAATTGGCATATTTAATTTACTTCTACGTCCCTAGTAAAGTGGTACTACTTGTATCCATGGCCTGGAAATTAAATGCTACTAGTGGGTCTGCAGCACTGATTGTACAACCCACTTAAGTAGCCCTTTCACACATATCTAAACCCTGTCATAGTAGCCTGTGTGTGTAGTTTTAACTGCCATGTTGAACAAGCAAAGTAAACCTTTTGCCAGGCCCACACCTTATACTGTAATACATATAAGTAACACCTAAGGTAGGTCCTGGACAGCACAGAGGGCACAGTGCAGTGTATTTAAAAAGTTGGATATGTACTTTTCACTTCTGCACGGCCTACTCCTCCCTTAGGAAAACATTGGATTTACCTTTATTATATTTAATGACCTGTAATTTTGGAGCATGGGAGCAGGTAACCAGTTTATATCTGATGTCTTTGGAATTGTAATGAAACATGTTCTCTTGTGGTAAAGTTGGATTTTTAATTACAATTTTGAAACTGCCACTTTTAGAAAGTTTAAGGATAAGAAGGACCCGGTCACTGTTTGATTCTGCCTGTATTTTATTTTACGCAGAATCACACCCTAAGGTAATTAATCCTTGGATGTTTTAACTTTCAAGTAGTTACAAATTTCAGCACATTTTTTCAGAAAATTTGAAACAAAGTCTGAGATTACGTTGTCGTGCCCAGAACATATATTTAAATATACTATAACCTTATTCACAATAAACACAATAGAAAATTATAAATAAGTACATTTTTCACAATTTCTACAAAACATTTATCACAAACAATTGTTTCTAACTTCAAGGTTGTACCCTACTCAATGGTTCCACCAGGTTTTGAAAAGAAGAACTTTTTGAATTTAGTATAAACCTGGTAACACAAAGGTTTAAGCTAAATGTACGTTTTTTATGCCATTGAACTCATGGAGGTGTTTGACAAAGCCTTTTGCGAAAAACGCATTCGTTTTTTGCGAATGTCTCAAAGCCGACGCGTTTCCAAGTCCGTCATTCATTTATCGGACTTTTCTTCATGGCTTAATAGCTGGGTACCTGTATTGAAGTAAGGGGAGGACATACTTTAATGTCGGACCTTCACATATATTGTCACCTACAAGATAGTTGTTTAGCGTGTGCTTATTACCTTCTTGTACTGTATGGTCGAGTCTGTTGTATTGGTCTACCATGTTGCACCATCCCTTACATTCCACAGCGCCCGCGGGAAGCAAGACTCGGATAAACGAAAGAGGCAGCGACCCCCTCGATAATAGGATGAAGTCCAGATAAAAGCGCAAAGTAAGTAATAACAAACCTCGCATAATGTTTAGGTGAAAACTTGTAGAGCGCTTGTCTGAAACTGCCCTGTTTAAACGTTGCAGTAACCGGCGGCCGTGGGAAAACAAGAACCAAACTATAGAGGCAGCGCCCCTGACAAACTGATGGCGTCCCGTTAAGTAAAGCAAAGCCAGCAGTAAGTAAAGCTGTTGAATCCTTAAAATGCTGTAGGCGCTAAACATTGCGAGCCCTCTAACTAAAACCGCGCTGTTGTAACATTACAGCACTCGACGAGCTTCTCAACATTTTAAACCCGCACCGGATCAGCGTAAAGGACATGCGGTGGCAAAAACACGAGTCATTGAAAAATGTAAGTTATCCTGATCACTTCGGGCAATCCAACAGAAGCAGTAACTAACAGCCTGATTCATCAAAGGTAATTGCGCTCGCAAAGGGCCAGATTCTGAGAATCTGGCCCTTTGCGAGTGGAATTTTTGCATTTGGGATTCATCATCCCAAATGCAAAAATCGCTATTACAGAAATCGCATATTTGCGAGGAATTGGATTTAAGGAATCTCTAATAGAGATTCCTTAAATGCAATTCATCAAACAATTAGAAATTGCGAAATCGCAATATTTGGTCGCAATTTCCCACCAAGTCTGCCTTGGTGGTAAATTGCGACAAAAGAGTAAAAGGCACTTAAGTGCATTTTTTTCTTTTGCATGTTACACACACACATGTCCTTTGGACATGCGTGTGCGCATCACCTGTTCAAATGTGCATTTAAGGGGTGCTACTGATGGAGCAAGGATTTGCCCGTAAACGCCTTGCTCGTATGCAAAACCCTTGTCTAAACTGCATAATAATATTAACCTCGTTATTCGTCATTTATAAAACGGTTTTCCCAACACGCGGGTGTCCCTAGGATGCTTGCTTGTTTGTCTTTTCGTACTAAAACGAAGCTTGCACTGAAAATGGCTGCTTTACCGAAGTTCAGTCTGCGCATGCGTCGGTCATACCCATGTGATGTGACGCACTCGCATTCTGGAGGGATTCTGTGCTCATGCGCATTGATGCTAAAAATGGCTGCTTGTCTCTCACCATGCTCTCTGCTTGCTGCAGCTGCTTTAGCCTATCTGTCTTTTCGCACTAATCCTTAATGCTATAGTCATTATAAAGTAAGGGTTGGTTAAGTTTTATCTTGGTATACAGTGCTATCGTTTTTATGTATGATTTTAATTTGTTTTCGCTTACTTTTCATGTACCGCGTCTTTGTGGGCTGGGACAATCATGAGCGGAGCCATACTTGAAGCTCTGCTGGGCACCGTCACATGACCGGAGAAAGTTCCAACCGCGCAGAAGCTAAATCTAGCCAGCTGGCTCCTGAAGCACAATGCGCCTGGGAACATCGCTGGGAATACGGAGTCTTACCTTGGAAAAAGCAATACTGTTGCTACCTATTGTGAACTGTCCTGTACTACTGTATTCCATGCATGGGAACGTGAACTCGGGGGGCGGGTGTATAAAATTGAATATTAAACATGTGAAAGCCGAATTCTAGGAGGTGGTAATGACCGCACCACCTCTCCTGACCAATCACAATGTGGGAAACTGTCACTTGCAACATTAGTGGGTGGTCTAAGGGTCCCCAAAATAATATAATTACCCTAGTTTAGCTTAGGAAAATTGTCCGACTTGTCCGAGTAGCAGACCTGTCACTGACCCTACGATCTCAATAGGTGCTCATTCTGAAAGGTGCTGCGGAGCACTTTGTCCATACTTTCCACAAACTCCTAAGGGGTGGAAAATCCTAAGTGCTGGCGAAGCACTTTGTTGGGGAATTTGAAAATCCAATCGGGGTTTCTGGCGGATTACTTGCAGAAGGGGGTAACGCAGGCGTTGCTGTCCGAAGCTGTGGGTGTTGGTCGTACCCTGGGAGGCCCAGTCCGTTGACCTGAACCTGAGGGGTATCCTGTCCTTACTGTCCGTGAGCTGTACCTGCTCGCATTCTGGCATTCCTTTTCTGAGGGTCCTTGTCCCCGTCTTCCCAACTGACCCGTGGCCAGGGTTGGTCTTCAATCTGAATTAGGTAATTATTGATTGTGGGTTTGCGTATCTCTCTCTCTCTCTCTCTCTCTCTCTCTCTCTCTCTCTCTCTCTTGCCTGATCTGTTAAAGCATTTTTTCCTGTGTTATTGCTCTATTGCCATTGCAATTATATGTGTCTGAATTTTAGTTGGTTCCTTCTCTCCCCCTCTCCTTTAGGAGTTCATTGATTTTATAAAACCATAGCATGTTCCCGTTTTCCCTTTTCCTTTAGTGGTTTGCAGTGAACTTAGCAAGAATAGCTCGAATACTTAGGTTAAGTACATGTTCTAGGTCTCATCCCCAATCCTACGTTCTAGTATAAAATTGCAGTGACTAGTTTGTTCTAAAACGTCTACCTTTAGTTTCCCATATATCCTAATGGTCTTAATTTTGATACAAAGTTACCTATTGGTGTTGATCTTAATGTTTGATATATTACTCTGTGTATCGCTTATTATTTTGGCATCTTCTCTTTGAAATTCTTATATAAAAATTTTATCTTCATCAGGTGTCTGTGGTCATTTTACAGAATTATGGAAAGTATATTACTGATTTTAAAGTATATTGGATGTTAGGCCTGTCTACCGTTTTCCCTAATAGCTCCAGGTCCGTCGTAAGAATTGTGCCTGTGGTAAGTCGGGTACATGGTAAGCAGAGGTAAATCCAAACTTTATTACTCTTAGCAGCGTGCAGGAGGAGAAATCCTCACCCAGTTCACCCAAACAAATTAGTGTGGTAATAAAAGGTTTTTTCACGCCAAGGGCCCAGTGCGTGTAAAAGAATTGGTAACTCGGGTGACCTGGGGGAAACTGCGCGCTCTAGCAGTAATTTCTGGTAGCCAGAGGATGGTTTGGACTAGTTAGATTAGGTAGACAGGATAGGTCATAAACAAACCGTGAAAATAAAAACGTGCTGCTGATTTCTACTGTATTTTTTCCAAAAATTATGAAATATGTTTTATATATAAATGTGCATGATTTTGCATTGCTGCTATAAATATTGCATGTTGAATTAACCCAGAATTGTTTGTAAATGTTCAGTGTAGTCCGAATCCCCGGGGAAGTATTTTAGCTAAACGGTGAGTAGAATCCGGTTAGCTGTTGAAGTCACTAAGTTTGAATCATTAGTGCAGGGTTAAAGGAATAACTGGAAGCACTAATTAGGACCTTTTTGTTTCTGGAGTGAATGATAGCTACGAGTCCATTATAAAACTTTCATTGCGATATCACCTAGTAAGGGTCGCATACGGAAGGAGTAGTAGGGTCTCCGAGGCTTGTCTGGTAAGTAAAATAGTTCACTGGTGAAATCCTGGCTCAGTACATATCCCCGACTAAGGTGGATGAGTCAGAAGAATAACGGGTTCTATGTTACTAGTGTGAAGGGACAGGCAAAGAAGTCTATCCAGAGTGAATGAAAAGTAGACAGAAGTGGTTTACTAGTAGCGAAAGAAAAGTCTTTTCTCTCTTTAGAACACTCAGACATAGTGGCAAACGTTGTGTGTTATTGACTAAAACTTGCACTCGCACTTTAGAGAAAGTAAAAAGTTTCCGTTACCTTGTGAAGGAGGGAGTCAGTCGGAGAGCTGCTCTGACGTCACTCCGTGCCGCGCTGGTATTGGTCAAAACAGCGGGTGGGTAGTGGAGCTGAATTTGTAAAGGAGGGTTGAGTGCTGAAGCGTGAGACTCTGTCTGGCGAAAAGGCCGCGAACCCATTGGTTAACAGTATTTGTATTCCCTGACCTGATTGGGTGGTGCGAAATAAAAGTCGCGCTAGCATTGGAAGCACAAAAGTAAACAAAATTAATCAAGCCGAGTTAGAAGCGAGTCTGGAGAGTTGCATGTGGTATCCAGATTTCATACCGAATCCAAAGTACCTAGGATTTCATAAGGATCAGCTTATACGAGGTAGACCGCACATGATGTATGGAATAAAGAGAAAATTGTCGTTTTCCGATAAAGTAAAGAATTTTTTCAAAACGGACAAGCCCATTAGAACGAGGGAAGGCGTACTCATTCCCCCGCCAAATACCCCTGCCTCTTTCATGTTGTTTGATAAAGGGTATCACACTTGTGTCTGGCTAGAAAATTGGGCAAAGTATACTGTAGATGACGGAGTCCTAGCATTCCCTGTTGAAGGTACATTTAATGGTCGGATCCTGTTTAACTTAAGGACCCGCATGAACGAATTACACCCTAGACCTAGGTTGACCCAGTACGAAGCTTTGGAAGAATGGGAGATTGAGGCTGCAGAGCGAGATAAACCACGAATGGATAAGGGAGTGAGTAAGTGGTATCCCAGACTTCCAACGCCAACCAAAGAGCAGAAAATGAAACAGTGGAGGCAGTCTATGTTAACTGAAGGGCTGTTCCCCATGATGGGGGTATTAGAGGAGAAAAGAGGAAAAAGAAAAGAAAAGACCCATCACCTAGCACCTATGGGGGATATGGAAGATGAACACCTGGAAGACTTGTTAATGAAGGATCCACCTCCCTATGTAGCAGAATCAGATTCGGTGCATTCTCAAAATTCTGATACCCATTGCCCCCGAAGTAGGAGGGAAAGTGATTCAGACGGGACAGCTACAAGCAGTAAATATAGTGGAAGGGATGAGTTTTGCAGACCTAAGTCCACAGTCCCGAATTATCAGCCATTCGGGGAAAGTCCCCCTCGATTGGTCGCCCCGACTGCCCCGAGTATCTATCCGTCCTTAGTACCTCAGGTATTGCATGGCAACTCTGCTGAAAGGGGGTTGCAGGAAAAAGAGAGAGAAGCCCTGACTAAACAGCGAGAGGAATTAGTCAGAACCATTGCCCAGATGCATCCCCATCCTGATTCTTTGACCATTCCGGTAACTATTGGTCCTGCTATCCCAATGTATAAAAATGACCTGATTAGTCCCCTTCCTCCTGTTATCACCCCAATACTGCCTACTCCCAGCTTCCAGACCCCGAGGAAGGAAGTATTCATAGATGAGGATCAGGAAAGTGAGTGTGAATCTGGAAGTTTGATGGATCTGCCCATAAGGGAGTCAAGGGCCAGTGTAGTAGGGACAAGAAGTCAGCCCAGACAAAAGGAAGTGGTGATTGAAAGTGCAACTGGAGTTAGGAGTGCCACTTTAGTTTCCCCTGAAGAATTGGACAGATGGACAAAGGAGCTAGAGAAGGAGGCCACTCCCCAACCTAAAGCATTGGAAATATATAAATTAAGAATAGAAATAGAAGAAATGATGGCTGGGAACGTGGGAGTTGAGCGCCTAAGCTCGTATAATGAAGAAGAGTTACTATTCATCAGTAAAAATCTTACCCGGAGTGCTAGGGTGCTCCATGAAAAGATAATGGATGCCGCCACAGAAATGGGAGTTGATGTTAGTCGCTCCAAAATTCTTCAGAAACCCTACAGAGTGGACTTCTCAGACAAGGATTTAGAAAGCCTGAATGTGATGGGAAAACAGATCCAAGTAAGGGAATTGTTGAAGATCTTGCAGAAATGGGGCGAAGTGGGAAAATGGAGAACAAGGTGGGCAAAGAAAAAGGAAGGCAGCAGGGCTGGGTCAGTAACTTCAGAATTCGTATTAAAGGAAGTAACCCCAACTGAAAAATTGTGCCCCATGAGAGAGGTCCCGGGAGGAAAATATGTCCATGTCCCTTGGTCCAGACAAGACATTGTGTCATTTACAAACGACTTCCCAAAATTACGTGAGAAACCAGTTGACTGGTACAGACAGGTAGAACGTTTCATAAAAGTTCAGAAATGCCTGCTGAAAGACCTGGATGGGTTTTTCGACATTGTGGTCCCTGTAGATCTGTGGACGGAATGTAAAATAGAAATTGATTGGCCTAATGATGAATATCCCAGGGATGAGAAAACGGGGGCCCCTTCACCGGATGTAATGAGGAAATATGACCAGGTCATCCAGTACCTTAAGAAAAAGGTGCCAGCAAAGGAGACAGATTGGACCCGTATAGATAGAACCACCCAAGAACGTGATGAAACGGTGCATTCATTTTATGAAAGGTTACTGCAGGTATTCAAAACTTACAGTGGTATCGATAATGTAGACATGAAAGACATGACGCATTTCAGTTATAGGTTTGTGCTAGGATTAAGGCCTGAAATCTCACAATGGATTCGAGATAACAAAATAAGTTGGCAGGGAAAACCCATAGATGATGTCCTGAAATATGCAAAATACTGCGAAGATGAAATCGAAAATAAAAAGAAAGCCCTCAAGGAGAAAGTGATGTGGGCACAGGTGAAATTAGCTGAACAGCAAGAAAAACAGTTAAGTAAATTAACTTCTGATAATAATGTTCCGAATACCAATTCTGGGGGGGGAGGAAAGCCCAGACCTAAAATGAGTCGTGAAGAGGCCATGAAAAAGTTTCCGTGCCATGGGTGCGGCCAGATGGGGCATTGGAGAGACGAGTGTCCACACCTACAGGCCGGTAATGCCCCTGTAAATGGTTTAAATCCACAGGTGCCGAAAGAGGGGACAAGAAAAACCCAGCAACAGGTAAAATTACCTCCAGTACCCCGCGCTCCTAGACAGAATTTTAAGAGTCAGGGTCAGCAGAATGAGAGGGCGGAAGAATGGGAGGTTGAGAGTGGAAGAAATGCAGTCATTCCACAGTACTTGCTAAATGATACCTTCCTTTGTGAAGATCAAGATTGACGGGGCCTGAGAGGGGAGGATGAGGAGTGCGTACTTGGCGCCTCCTTACCGGTAGACCAGACTGGACCATACATTGAAGGAAAGGTTGAAGGCAAAGACGTCACCTTTCTGTTGGACACTGGTGCTACCCGATCTACTGTAAGAACAGTGGATGTTCCTAACCTACCCCTCTCGGGAGAAGCAATCCAAGTAGTGGGCGTCTCAAATCAGATAATAAGTACCCCTGTAACTGAGCCAATGGAGATTTCCATAGGAAATTTCAAGGAAATGCACAGATTTGTGGTCTGTGATTCCAGTCCTGTAAATCTACTGGGACGTGATTTGTTGTGCAAGATGCGTTGTACCATTTACTGCACACCAAATGGCGTTGAAATTCAGACCCCCGATGAAGATGGCCTGTACAAACTGATGTTAGTCAGACAAGATGCTGATATCAAGCCTTTGACAATTGAGGATTTACCTGAGGAGCTCCAGTTAAGGGTAGTACCAGAAGTGTGGGATTTCACAGGAAAAGATGTAGGCCTGATGGCAAATGTGGACCCAGTGAAAATAGCAATAAAAACAAATGCTGTATACCCCAAAACCAGACAGTACAAAATGAGTGCAGAAGTAAAAGCAGGAGTAGCGACTGAAATTACGAGGCTGCTCGAAGCAGAAATAATAGAAGAAGTGTTGAGCAGCCCCTGTAATTCGCCTATCATTGGGATCAAAAAGCCTAGTGGGAAGTACCGGGTGGTGCAAGATTTGCGCAAGGTAAACCAAATTGTTGTGCCTTGCTGTCCTATTGTACCCAACCCTGCAGTGATACTCTACCAGATTCCCTGGAACGCAGAATGGTTCACTGTCATCGATCTGTGCCACGCATTCTTTTCCATCCCATTGCATCCCGAAAGCAAGTTCCTTTTCAGTTTTGAATTTGACAGCCATATCTATGTCTGGAATCGTGTCCCCCAGGGGTACACCGAAAGTCCATCGATTTTCAACCAGATACTAAAAAGGTGCCTTGAATCCCTAGTGCTGCCAAGAGAGTCTGTTTTGGTGCAGTACATAGATGACCTATTAGTGGCATCTAAAACCCAGTCTGACTGTGTCACCGACACAATTGCCTTGCTGAATCACCTAGGAGAAGGAGGACATAAAGTGTCGCCTGACAAATTACAATTCTGTAAAAACTCAGTAAAATATCTGGGGCACCAGATAGAAAAAGGAATCAGGAAGGTCACTACCGAAAGGATCAAAATAATTAAAGCAATGGAACTGCCCAGAACGCAGAAAGAGGTGAGAATGTTCTTGGGAGTTGTGGGTTACTGCAGACAATGGATTGTAGGATTTGCAGCTCTAGCCCGACCCCTGATAAATATGACAAAGAAAGGAGTGGAAGACCCCGTCCACTGGGACAGTGAAAGCATGAATGCTTGGGTAACTCTGAGAAACTGTCTATGTACCGCACCTGCATTGGGTATGCCTGAGTACACTAAACCCTTTGAACTGTTCTGTGACACCAGAGAAAATTGTGCTCTTTCAGTCCTGACCCAGGAGCACGGATCAGTCAGACGACCAGTAGCCTACTTTTCGGCCACCCTAGATCCAGTGGCCGCTGGACTGCCTGGCTGCTTAAAAGCCGTTGCTGCTACTTGCGTCAGTCTGGAACAGAGTGAGAACATTGTCATGGGACATCCCGTCACTGTCTATGTTCCTCATTCTGTTGTCATCCTACTGACTAGAACTAAGACCCAGTACCTCACACCTAGTCGGCTGACTAAGTATGAGAGAATTTTGATTGGTGCTGAAAATGTAACTATTTCCCGGTGCAATGTCCTAAATCCTGCGACACTGTTACCTATCCCTCTAGATGGAGAATGTGATGAGGGCGGGGAACATAATTGCATCGATCTGACTGAATACAGCACCAAGCCCCGTCCTGACATTCGTGAAATAGCACTACGTGACGGGGATAAAACAATGTTTGTGGATGGCTCGTGTTTGAGACATGAAAGTGGGAGTCTGAGTGCTGCCTATGCTGTGGTTACACTGACAGGAGTCGTCGAGGCATCTTACATGCGCGAGGTGAAATCTGCACAAGTGGCAGAGCTCATCGCGTTAACTCGAGCATGTAAGAGGGGAAAAAACAAAAGAATTACTGTTTACACAGACAGTCAGTACTGTTTCGGGGTTGTTCATGACTTCGGCCAATTGTGGTTACAAAGAGAATTCATGACTTCCTCTGGCACACCCATCCGAAATGGGAAAATAGTGCATGACTTACTGGAAGCTATCCAATTGCCCAAAGAATTGGCTGTGGTCAAGTGTGCGGCTCACAGATCAGGAAATGATGACGTGACTGCCGGTAATAGGTACGCTGACCAAATTGCACAGTTTTGTGCCCGTCACCAGATGTCCCTGCAAATTGCCCTGTGGGATGGAACCAGCTGCCAACTTATGTTGTTTGATAGTGTGTCAACGTGGGAAGAATTAAAGGAGATACAACAAGCCACAGACAGGCAAGAAAAGGGCAGGTGGGCCGCAAAGGAATGCGGATTGCGAGAAGATGGTGTGGTGGTAAATCCGGCTGGGGTGCCTGTACTGCCTGATAGCTTGATCGACCCCATGGTCAGAATGATACATGAGCCAACACATATGGGAAGAGACGCGATGTGTCGGGTGTTTGAACAAGTGTTCTGTAATTCAAAGTTCAGGGACCAGGCGGAAAGGCTTTGCCAGAGGTGCCTAGTGTGTCAGCAATTCAATGCAGGAAAGAAGACTGTAGTGAAACAGAGTACTATTGGAAAGGCAGTGGGTCCCTTCGTTAGAATGCAGGCAGACTTCATAACAATGCCCAGATGCAAAGGATATAGATATGTCTTAGTCGTAGTATGTCTATTCTCCAGGTGGGTGGAAGCGTATCCAGCTAAGAAAAATGACGCTATCACCACAGCCAAATTGTTGCTCAGGGAGTTGATACCTAGGTATGGGATCCCAGAGACGATCGAAACAGACCAAGGTGGGCATTTTGCCAACGATGTCCTATTGGAACTCTGTAGAGCCTTCAAAATGAAACAAAGATTGCACTGTGCCTACCACCCAGAGGCTTCTGGGGTAGTGGAACAAATAAATGGCACTCTGAAGTCCAGACTGGGAAAAATGTGTGATTCCACAAAAATGAACTGGATAGAAGCTTTACCCCTGGTGCTGATGAGTTTGAGAAGTATCCCGAATCGAAAGACTGGCCTAAGTCCCCATGAAGTGTTGATGGGAAGAGTGATGCGCCAGGCATGGGTACCCGGAAACAAACTGCTAAGCATTTCTGATGATATGGTGCTAGAATACTGCAAGCAGCTGGGTGACCAAGTGCGTTCTCTCTCTCAGCAGATTGGAGAGACAGAAGACGAGTGGCCAAAGACTCCAGCACACAATCTGCAGCCAGGAGACTGGGTGGTGTTAAAGAAACACACCCGGAGCAGTTGCCTGAAGCCAAGGTGGGGAAAGCGACGACAAGTGATCCTCGTCACTACCACTGCTGTGAAGTGCGCTGGTGTACCGAAGTGGATCCACGCCAGCCACACAAAGCGGGTATCTGGAGAAAACGCGACTGGAGCTGAAGGCAGCACAGCTGAAGAGACTTCCGAGGAGGAAGGTCCGGAACTAGCTGACATCGAACTGCCGAGCACAAGTCGAGACGTTGAATGGTATCCCGCCGACGAACCAGTTCATGACCCAATACGAACCAGGAAATATTCCTACTTAGACAGTGAGTGGGATAGCCCAGGTGAGTCAGAAATAGAAGAAGCTGGTCAGGTCAACGAAAGCCACAACACACCTGATCAGGACATAGGCCAAGTAGGGTCAGACCAAGATCTCGAGACTCCTCCTGAAACTCCGGAGCCGAGAAAGGGACAGTTAGAAGTTAGAGCTGACGTTCATGCAGAAGAAAACGAAGAGATCGAAGAGCATGAACAGGAACAGATAGAACTAGATCAAAGTGCTCAGACAACAGAAACAACAGTAACCAGAAATAAAAAGAAAGTGCGATTTGAATCTGAGCAGGGACAGAATAGGGACCAGGCAGAAGAAATAGACGAAAGACCTGGAACCAGTCAGACAGGCAGGGAAACAGAAGTGCCACATCAAAAAGTGAAAAGAGTACACGAGGAAGGCGAAGTCTCCTCAACCACTGGGAGGCACGGAGGAAGAAGTGAACCCAGATACGTCAAGAGACTAAGGCTCAGATTAAAGACAGTCGGAGAAAACGATAAAGACCGGAAAAAGGCTCAAAGTGAAAGAAATGCAGCCCAAGGCAAATCGCTGAGAAAGAGCGACAGAATAAAGAAACAGAACCGACTGTATCGGAGCCCTGAGTGGACGTACTTTGTGTTGGAGGAAATTGACGAGCCACACCACAGTGGCAATAGTGACAACGAGTCCATTGCTGATCGGAGTTCGGACGAAGACCCTCCTTGAGAGAGCCCCGAAGTGAGCCGTTGGTGCAAAGAAACGAAGAGGGGTAGCAAAAGCCACCTGTAAGCTAAATATGTCTGATCCGAATGTCTCTGGGAGATCCCGGTGTGGGTGTCTCAAAACCTGTTGTAAGATATGCTTGTGTAGTGTAGCCATGCTAATAGTAATGTGGATAGGACTAACTGTTTTTCTACCTTTTATGATAAGTAAAGATCCAAACTTGTCCCCTACTGAACCCGAAGCAGTAGATGTAGGGGTTGTACAGACTGCAGAAACACCACGAAGACTAGAAAGACGCGACAAAAGAGTAGGACTGACACACACACGACCTAATTTAGAAGCACCAGATGAGGATGGACTACATTTTCACAAAATGAGAAACAGGACGCATCTAAATGTTTTTGCTAACTTGTTAGTGCATTATGTAGAAGCTATGGAAATAGAGGACTGTTATGTCTGCATGAAGCTACCAACATCAGTGGCTGAAGGCGTGACATACCACCATCTACCTTTGACCTATGGAATCTCCTGTAGTATATTAGCTAGCTTGTTCTATAGAAGCACCTTGCAGTACTATTATTCAAATGATGACGTAGTATTTTCTGAACTTCCTGTTAGAGGACATTTGAACCGTGTACATACTACAAGTGACGTGACCCGCTATATGGGAGAATATTTCCTGACAGTAGGTAACATAGACTTAGATCAAGCAAGAGAAGACAATCTGACCTGTTCACTGCAAGAGCAGGAAAAGATGTTTATAAAGATGGCAGACAGAAGGAGGGAAAAGTTTCAAAAGAAGGCAAATGACGAGAAGGATAGAATTCCTAGGTGGGCTGAGCACATGGATAACACCTCAGAAGGCGAAGCCAGTCCTGCCTTGTTGCTGGATTTTGAAAGAAAGGGGAAACTTTGTATCCATAGGGAAAAGACAGAGTACTATAACAATGTATTCATCGGTTCCAGCGAGTGTGACCATAATTATAAGGTAATTGGAGGCTGGGGATTCAAAAATGGGTCAGAACCTGTGTTTCCCGGAATATATTATATATGTGGGAACAAGGCTTATTTCAAATTGCCAGATCACTGGTATGGAAGCTGCTACTTTGGCATTGTTTTCCCGAAAGTATACCATATGAATAACGCAGCTGGAAGCGATGATGAAACTAATGGCTTAGTGCGTAGTAGACGCGAAAGTGTAGGCGAAATTGTAGGTGATATCTTTAGTGCACTGATACCTGGAATGGGGGTAGTTCTGAACACCCATAGAATCTGCAAACTGTCTACAGTAGTGGACCGGTTATCAACGGACACTGCTGCTGGTTTCCTGCTGGTCAATACTGAAATGGTTGCGATCAGATCAATGGTTTTACAAAACCGTCTTGCCCTTGACACCCTATTAGCAAAAGAGGGCGGAGTCTGTAGAATGCTGAAAGCGCAACATTGTTGCACCTACATTCCTGATAAAAGTATCGAATTAAAACAATATGTGAAGAACATAACTAATTTGGAAAGGGAACTCAAACCATTGGAGGTTGACAGTGCCTGGACGAGACTGACTGGAGGTCTCTCCTCTATAGGTAGTTGGTTTACTAACTTAGGTAGAAATATTTTGTGGAAAATACTGATGCCAATAGTTATAATAGGTGTGGTTGTATTGATCATTTTTATCTGCTGCAAATGTCAAAAGTACAAAAAGAAATATACAGTAAATCCGAGGGGGGTGAAAAGAAATATTGATGATTTAGAATTAGAAGAGTTGAAGAGTGCAATTTACAAAAAAGCGAAAAATGACCACTCTCATAGAGAAGCTGCAAGAAAACTAAACGACCATTTTGTTGAAATTGGGATGAGTGATGTGGATGAATGAGAAAAGTTGGCATCTGTTTCCTTCATGTAGTGATGATAGTAAATATCATCAAAGAGGGGATTGATGGAGCAAGGATTTGCCCGTAAACGCCTTGCTCGTATGCAAAACCCTTGTCTAAACTGCATAATAATATTAACCTCGTTATTCGTCATTTATAAAACGGTTTTCCCAACACGCGGGTGTCCCTAGGATGCTTGCTTGTTTGTCTTTTCGTACTAAAACGAAGCTTGCACTGAAAATGGCTGCTTTACCGAAGTTCAGTCTGCGCATGCGTCGGTCATACCCATGTGATGTGACGCACTCGCATTCTGGAGGGATTCTGTGCTCATGCGCATTGATGCTAAAAATGGCTGCTTGTCTCTCACCATGCTCTCTGCTTGCTGCAGCTGCTTTAGCCTATCTGTCTTTTCGCACTAATCCTTAATGCTATAGTCATTATAAAGTAAGGGTTGGTTAAGTTTTATCTTGGTATACAGTGCTATCGTTTTTATGTATGATTTTAATTTGTTTTCGCTTACTTTTCATGTACCGCGTCTTTGTGGGCTGGGACAATCATGAGCGGAGCCATACTTGAAGCTCTGCTGGGCACCGTCACATGACCGGAGAAAGTTCCAACCGCGCAGAAGCTAAATCTAGCCAGCTGGCTCCTGAAGCACAATGCGCCTGGGAACATCGCTGGGAATACGGAGTCTTACCTTGGAAAAAGCAATACTGTTGCTACCTATTGTGAACTGTCCTGTACTACTGTATTCCATGCATGGGAACGTGAACTCGGGGGGCGGGTGTATAAAATTGAATATTAAACATGTGAAAGCCGAATTCTAGGAGGTGGTAATGACCGCACCACCTCTCCTGACCAATCACAATGTGGGAAACTGTCACTTGCAACATTAGTGGGTGGTCTAAGGGTCCCCAAAATAATATAATTACCCTAGTTTAGCTTAGGAAAATTGTCCGACTTGTCCGAGTAGCAGACCTGTCACTGACCCTACGATCTCAATAGGTGCTCATTCTGAAAGGTGCTGCGGAGCACTTTGTCCATACTTTCCACAAACTCCTAAGGGGTGGAAAATCCTAAGTGCTGGCGAAGCACTTTGTTGGGGAATTTGAAAATCCAATCGGGGTTTCTGGCGGATTACTTGCAGAAGGGGGTAACGCAGGCGTTGCTGTCCGAAGCTGTGGGTGTTGGTCGTACCCTGGGAGGCCCAGTCCGTTGACCTGAACCTGAGGGGTATCCTGTCCTTACTGTCCGTGAGCTGTACCTGCTCGCATTCTGGCATTCCTTTTCTGAGGGTCCTTGTCCCCGTCTTCCCAACTGACCCGTGGCCAGGGTTGGTCTTCAATCTGAATTAGGTAATTATTGATTGTGGGTTTGCGTATCTCTCTCTCTCTCTCTCTCTCTCTCTCTCTCTCTCTCTCTCTCTTGCCTGATCTGTTAAAGCATTTTTTCCTGTGTTATTGCTCTATTGCCATTGCAATTATATGTGTCTGAATTTTAGTTGGTTCCTTCTCTCCCCCTCTCCTTTAGGAGTTCATTGATTTTATAAAACCATAGCATGTTCCCGTTTTCCCTTTTCCTTTAGTGGTTTGCAGTGAACTTAGCAAGAATAGCTCGAATACTTAGGTTAAGTACATGTTCTAGGTCTCATCCCCAATCCTACGTTCTAGTATAAAATTGCAGTGACTAGTTTGTTCTAAAACGTCTACCTTTAGTTTCCCATATATCCTAATGGTCTTAATTTTGATACAAAGTTACCTATTGGTGTTGATCTTAATGTTTGATATATTACTCTGTGTATCGCTTATTATTTTGGCATCTTCTCTTTGAAATTCTTATATAAAAATTTTATCTTCATCAGGTGTCTGTGGTCATTTTACAGAATTATGGAAAGTATATTACTGATTTTAAAGTATATTGGATGTTAGGCCTGTCTACCGTTTTCCCTAATAGCTCCAGGTCCGTCGTAAGAATTGTGCCTGTGGTAAGTCGGGTACATGGTAAGCAGAGGTAAATCCAAACTTTATTACTCTTAGCAGCGTGCAGGAGGAGAAATCCTCACCCAGTTCACCCAAACAAATTAGTGTGGTAATAAAAGGTTTTTTCACGCCAAGGGCCCAGTGCGTGTAAAAGAATTGGTAACTCGGGTGACCTGGGGGAAACTGCGCGCTCTAGCACTACAGGGTGTCCTTTGGACACCCCTGGCACCCTTCAAATCGCTATCCTATTTGCGATTAGCAAATTGCTAATCGCAAATAAGGAATACTCCCCATTCACTCCTATGGGCCTTGGCCCATAGGAATGAATGGGGAGTTTTTCCTTATTTGCGATTAGCAATTTGCTAATCGCAAATAAGGAATGTGTAGGAATCACATTTTTGTTTTGCGATTCCTACATGAATACCGTTTTGCGAGTCTGGAATAGCGATTCCTTTTGAATCGCTATTTCAGACTCGCAAAATGGCCCAATGATGAATCAGGCTGATAGTGTCCCCCACACTAAAGAGATACATCCCTTGTTTTTCATTTTGCAGAGTAAAATTTAAACGCCAGTCAAGAGTCTTAGACAAATACAACAGACTCGACCATGCAGTACAAGAAGGTAATAAGCACACGCTAAACAACTATCTTGTAGGGGACAATATATGTGAAGGTCCGACATTAAAGTATGTCCTCCCCTTACTTCAATACAGGTACCCAGCTATTAAGCCCTGAAGAAAAGTCCGATAAATGAATGACGGACTTGGAAACGCGTCGGCTTTGAGACATTCGCAAAAAACGAATGCGTTTTTCGCAAAAGGCTTTGTCAAACACCTCCATGAGTTCAATTGCATAAAAAAACGTACATTTAGCTTAAAGCCTTTGTGTTACCAGGTTTATACTAAATTCAAAAAGTTCTTCTTTTCAAAACCTGGTGGAACCATTGAGTAGGGTACAACCTTGAAGTTAGAAACAATTGTTTGTGATAAATGTTTTGTAGAAATTGTGAAAAATGTACTTATTTATAATGTTCTATTGTGTTTATTGTGAATAAGGTTATAGTATATGTAAATATATATTCTGTGCACGGCAACGTAACCTCAGACTTTGTTTCAAATTTTCTGAAAAAATGTGCTGAAATTTGTAACTACTTGAAAGTTAAAACATCCAAGGATTAATTACCTTAGGGTGTGATTCTGCGTAAAATAAAATACAGGCAGAACAAAACAGTGACCGGGTCCTTCTTATCCTTAAGCATTTCATGGTGTCCTACCCGGCCACATTACAGGCCACAACCCCTATCTTTGATACACTTTTAGAAAGTTGGCGTGCTCCTGCTTTAGCTATTTGGTACCTTCATCCTGTTTCTGGGTCACATACCTGGGTACAGTTGACAGTTGGGCTATCTATATTCCTCTTAGACAGACAGTTATAATGGAGAGCTTAGGTGTGCCTGGATGGGCCATCACTGACATGATTGGAGGGTGGAGCTGTGCACAGCCCTACTAACACTTGAATAACCTGTGCCCTTCCACAACACAAAGAGCTGCATACCCCCTGTAGTTTGTCTGACGCCAGAGCCAGGACAACTGTACATTTCAAAAGGAAACCTCCAGAATCTTCTCCCACTTCAAAGGCAAAACTGGGTAGAAATATTGGATCTCAGACACCAACCTTTTAATACACTTTTGGACTTGTGAATGCTCTACTAGGAAGAAGGACTGCTGTGCTGGTGAAAGCAATGCCACTTTGCTGGACTGCAGCTTTGGAGAACTGCTGTCTTGATGTGCTCACCTGCCTCCTGCTGCCCTTTTGCCTGGATGAGAAGAATTGGACCTGAATCTGTTGAAACCAGGACTCCCAGAGTGACTCCAAGGGCTAGTTTGCTGGCCTCCAATTCTGAGCCACAGGGACATAATAGGCTTGCAACCATCTGCACCAGCATCCAGATCCAACTGGAGCAAACCTCCTGACCCCTAAGTGGTCCCTCTCATGTTCTGGGCCCTTGGTGTGGCGTCAGAATAACTGAATTCAAGTTTTTGGGCTACTTGTGACTGTAAACGGACCCCTTAGTGTTGAATCCTTGTTACTCGCACAACCCGGCAACACGAATTTCCGTCAGCCAGACCATTCACGCTACAGCATTGACCGCTCGCTGGGAGTGCCACCAAGAAGCTCTGGTCTGTCCGCTTGCAAAAGCAACAGGATCTCTGTGCTACCGTGCCACCTGCCAGCCCACGCAGCCCAGCCTGAACTTTGTTCTACAATAAGGACCTTTTGCAACCATTTACTACTTCTTGTGGCCCTCTTCCACTGCGAACAGGAATCTTGATATTGGACTGAGAAGGTACCATTTAGCCGGACTAACCTGGTCCCTGTATCTGACCCACACTCCATCGTGGTTGGGCTGAACATATGACTTTTTCCCGATCTCGCATGATCAGATTGCTGGGGTTGGCACTTTGCGCTGTTTGGAGCTGTTTTGCACTTACATCTTTAAAAATTCATTACTCCGGTTCTACTGATTGGAGTTTATTCATTGTGATCTTAGTATATTTATCAAATCAATACTCCTCTATTTTTCCAAATTGGTGTGGAATTTTTCTTGTGTGGTGTTTTCACTGGGTTTTTGCACAAATACTCTGCATATTGCCTCTAGGTTAAGGCTGGCTGCTTTGTGCCAAGTTACCAAAGCATTGAGCAAAGGTTAATTTAGGGATTACTTGTGACTTCACCCTGAGAAGAATTGTGGTTTCTGCTTGAGAAGGATTTCACCTACCAAACAAGAAACTCAATTTCTTACATGTATTAATAGGTTGGTTCACAAAATCTGAATCACAGTGGGTTACAATCCAACCTACACCATTAATATTCATGAGGTAGGTCGCAAATTGGGACTCTCTACATTTGGATACTATTCCTTTCAAATAGCGATTTGTGAAGCCTTTCTAAATCTATTTTGTGATTCAGTAGCCTGTCATTGAATTGCAAAATAGATGTAGTACATCAAAAAAGCCATGTTGAGGTTGCGAACTCTGTATTAATTGCAGGCTTTGAGACTGCAAAATGGCTTTGTTCATGATGCCCTAGGTGAGTTAAGCAATGCACTATGGACTTTCCAAACTGTAAATGCTGTTACTCAGCGACTTAACTCCCAAAAGGTTGTTAATTTGTAATGTTCATGAATATGTAATTTAGGAAATTTTAAATTGTCTGGGATTCATTACTAGCATGCTTATTCTCTCACAGTCTCTCACATCATTGCAGATATGTATCTTTTTTTTGTACAGACTGCAGTCCTGAGCCAAGACCTTTCCAATGGCAGACGTGTCCTGTGAAATTCATGCACACTAAAATTATCTACCACCACCTGACATGCCTCATCTTGGCCTACAGGAGATGCAACGAGGAGTTCAGCCCACCTATAAATGACCTGATTCCATCCTTGCATGCCTAATTCCAATCATTTTTAAATCTTTGCACTGATGAGGGCTAGGTGGCTCTTCGTTCATGCAGGGAATACTCTCTGCCATGCACTACGTCTCTCTAGAATGTTGGGAAAATATTTGCTCACAAACAAGACATGGTACATCCTCCTTTGAAAACCTGACACTCCTTATGACCACTTTACATTACATTTCAGAATTTCTGCTCAATTCGTTACTGCAAGACCCAACATTGTACTCCATGGTAGAATAGGTGGAAATTCTGTAGGTGACCCTGGGAACAAATCCACTAGGTTTGACTTGTCGCCATCTGGCCCCACATGCCCCCCTTCAATGTATCAGACAACTTTAATATAAGGGTGGACTTTGGAATGGAAACAAAAATGCACAAATAATCAAGGGCCCACAAAGATTTCAGTGAAGTAAAGTATCACGCTAGACATTCTTCTCCACATACATCTTCTGGCATAACAAACAGGCTTGTGTTGGGCCAGATATGGATGTAAAGGAGCAACAATGATTGCAAATAAAGGCACTTAAGTGCCTTTTGTAATCAAGAGAAATTGAATGAGTGTGTTTTTAGGTGTGGCGTTAGCCAAGACCTTTTTTATCACTACAACTCTTGATATAATTTCCTTACTTATAGGAGCTTTCAGTAATCCTTCTTCTTCCATTGGTCTGTTGCTAAATTATTTACATTTTCTTTCAACACACTATAGGACACTGCATGGAGTAATGGGTCTGCCCACTAAATCTATTGACTAACCTCAGTATGAGTGACAACATACTGACCTTCCACAAAGAGAACATATACACACAGAGCCTAGTTGCATTCTGGCAGTCCACGGATCGCCAGACTCGTGGGGCCATGGAGGTGGTGGTCTCCCGACCGCCCTATTACAATTAGAGTTGTCCGACTGTCATTGCCCCCCACAGCCGCCAGGGCACCGCCATTCCCTGGCAGTGTTGTGGTGGTCAGGAAACTTGCAATATGCTTGGTGGGCCGCCATGGTCCAGTCAAGCATATTACGTGTTTCCTCTCCGTCACGGTTTTCATGGTGGTTTCACTGCCATGAAACCGTGGGGGTGAGGAGACAAACGGGCCCTACATGGCCCCCTGGTACCTCATGCCATGTGGAGGCACAACAGGTGCCCCCCTGTGTGCATGTACCCCAGTATCTGCATGCATGGACTTAACAGTCCAAGCTGTGCAGGCACTGTATCTGGTGTTCCGATTACGGTACCCGTTTTCAGGGCCCCGCCATGGGAACATAGCCAATCAGAAAGGGGAAATACTCGCAATCTGGCAGACAGCCTAACCATGTGTTTGGCGGTGCGGTAGCAGGAAAGACCCATTGCTGCACCACCAAACTCTTAATCAGGGCCCAAGGTAGTCCCATTCAGAACCAGGGACTGCTATGACAAAGTGTGCTTTGTGAAGCCCCAAAAATATTTTTTGCTTTTGGCCAAAGTTTATTTTTAGCAAGAACTTTAAAAAATATATTTATATACCACACCTCCTTACTTACAGGGGCATTTAATCATTCCTCTTCATCCATTCGTCTGCTGTAAAGCCATTTACAATTTTGCTTAAAAGAGCGCTAATTCAATGTTCAGTCCTTTTTAAATAGCTTTTCGATATATAGAATGTATCAATGTTTTGTGACCGATATATATAATGTCTCTGAATTGTCTATGGCTGAATCTGTGGGCAATTGTACTTAATTGGACCTTCTAAGGTTCATAAATCAGTGCTGACATGGGCATTCTTCTATTTTAGGAGTAACTCAAATGCGTAGTACAAATACCACTCCTGCTTTATTGCACAGCTATCCACCACCCTTCTGTACCATGGCTGTACCATGACGAGCTGAGCTGACTCAGCACAGAGTCAAGTGCCTGTTTTTATGTGCCTGCATTGTATTGTACTGTATTGCTGCATTTCTATAGCGCTTGCTACCCGAATGTTGAGTGCTGAGGCGCTTACCTACATGTGCTTCAAGATATGTCATGTAGGGTGTGTGATTGTCATTTATGTGGGAAGTGTTTCCATGTCATGAGTGAGGTCCACTGAGGTGCGGTTATCATGTTATAGGACACAGCTCTTAGCACTGTGATTAGTGATAAGGTCTGAGAGACAGACAAGCAGTTTTATGGTTTTCAGTGTGCTTGCAACTTTGAACAGCTCTGTTAGTCCCTTTAAAGTTTTTCTTATGATTATATTCTGCTTTCCTGGTTACTGCTCTGGGTTGTCCAAGCTTAGATTTTTTGTATACCTGTGGTCCTGAGCTGGCATGGTTGGAGTGAGACAGAAGTTGAGATGCCTGCAGGGGTAGGCATTTTTGCTATCATCCCATATCTGAGTCTCATTGTGAGATGTAAAGAAGCACTCAACGTATAAATGTATGGGACCTGCAGTGGTGATCTAGATTAAAGTCCTCCAAATTGCCCAGTAGTGTGTGCCAGATCTCAAATGTTATTCCATGCCTGTTCATTTGCTGATGTTTGATTTTTGGCTTTACAGTACTGGTAATAGACAACCCTCATAGCAGATATGTCTTGTGAATGTAAGAGATATAAGTTAGATTATATCTGTGTGTTGGAAGCTGAAGATTGCGCTTGAGGGTGCTACTATCTTTCTGGGTTGTGTTGCAGGATGTGAGGTGGAACAATTATCTTGTAAATAGGCATGTTTACAACTGCCTTCTGAAGTTTATAAGCTGCTGGATACTTCTAATGCTGGCTGGTAGTGAGTTCCCAAACTTGGTGGCATGTAATGTAAAAGCACTGCCTCCTACAGATTTCCTTTGGTAAGTTGATGATAAGTGGTGCAAGCCAGGAATGCAATGTTCTCTTTTCTTTCAATTGCTTGAATATGACTTGTAGGTATAGCTGTCCTTTTCCTTGGGAGGCTCTGTGGACAATGCAAAGTGCCTTCATTGTTGCTCTTCTAGGTACAGGTAGTCAGTGGAGCAATTGCAGAACTGGAGTCATGTGTTCTCATGGGTGAAGAAGGAGAAGATGCCTTATGTATCAGTTATATTTTGTGAATGATGAATGCAGGTGCTCCAAGGTATAGGATGCTGTTGTTGTCAAGCTTAGAGACGTTTTTGGTTCCTCTTTATCCACTGCATGGTGGAAGAAGGCACAAAAAGAGAGAGACCCTTGGTGAAGCTTGCTGTTAATGACAGTAATTCAAACACACTCCATACATACTGGTGTCAATTAGATCAAAATACCACTGGTACATATACAAAAAAATATATAAAAAGTATTTACAGGAGAAACTAAAGTTCTGGTACAAATTTATTGATACAAATAATTAAAAACACTGTTAAAAACCTATGCATACATAAACTAATTAATCAATAAAACAAATTGTTGTTCATCAGAGACAAAAAAGTGCATCATATGTGAAAACATCAAGAATTATTAATCTGATTAGAATCTGAAAACAGTGTTCCATTAGTGTCAAATGATGGCACTATAATAGTTCCTCGGATTTAAATCAAATAATGGGCGTCGACATGTTTCGGTGTTATCACTTGATGGAGACCACCTTTTTCAAGACGAAAGTAATGTTGTCTCTTATACAAATCAAGAACTAAAAAGAATAAAAACATATATCAATATTTCATCCTACAGAACAATTAAGAAGGCCCCCTGCAATACCTGCTCCTGATCACTAATATCCTGAGCCGAATCTAAGTGCACTCACTGCCTGCGGGGCCTGCTCCTCCTTCTCATTTACTCTCCTTAATTAGTCATCAGTTCCTACAGGACTTCCCCCTTCTCAATATCCCTTCTCCTTCTGGCTCTATCTGAGTGCTCTGACTGCCTCCTTCATCCTCCAACTCTTGTTCCTGTGGTTCTTGCATTGCTACCAATCATCTTCTGGCTGCACCATCCTCATCCACACAATGAGAAGGCCCTCCTTGCTTCATTAAATCTTCATTAGTGCTGGTGGCTTGCTCAAAGGTTACCTCTCATCTATGGGGTACGTGCCCTGTCTTGTCACCACTGCTGATCACAGGGCAGTACTTAACAATAGCATAGGAGGTGCAGTGGCCCAGATGTCTGACAGGCCCTTTGCATCTCAGTTATGGATTATTTTACTCTCTAAGTGAGGGTGCCTCCATTAGGGCCCATCTATCATATCACATTTGCCCCGCACTCCCAGGGCATTAAACCCCAGTCTCTTGTAACCCTGTCCCATTTTCCTCCTCAGCCCCATTGCCTTTATTCTCTTCACCCTCAGCAATCCAATACCCTTTCTCGGCTCCTCTGTGTTCAGTAAATCCCCTCTGTTATCCTTAGGCCCTTCATAACCTTTCTGTTTGTGCCCCATTGAACAGGCAGGCTCCACCCTGCCTTTTTACCCCTTGCAAGGACAGCCTTCTTCCCTGGGACTTAAACTATCCTGTGCACTTCTTCTTCTGTTCTTCTCTGCATGTCAGACATGTTTCGGGTCATTGCTCTTTGACCCACTGACCTAACACAGCCCATTGTTTGATGCTCTGCACAGCAGCCTCCCTGAGGCAAGGGTTGATGCCAACCTCATCCTCTCTAATTCTGCTAGGACAGATGTCCTTTTGTATTGTATCGCAGCATTTATATAGCGCTTACTATCTCTATGTAAGGCATTGAAGTGCTTACCTACATGTGTTGCAAGCTATGCCTTGCAGTGTTGTTGGAAGGATGGTGTCTTTATTTTTTGATCCTATGTGGGTAGTGTTTCCATGCCGTGAGTGAGGACAACAGAAGTACGTTCTTAATTTTATGTAGCAGCACTTGGAAGTCTGGTTGATGATCAGTTCTGAAAGACAGATGTACATATTTATGGTTATCAGTGTGTGTGCAGCTTTGAACAGCTGTGCTGGTCCCTTATGGGATGTTTTATGATTATAGTCTGTGTAGCAGGTTGCATCACTGGTTATTCCAATCTGAGATTATGTGTATAGTTGTGGTCGTGAGCTGGCATGGGTATACTGAGACATAAGTGGAGAAATCTGCTGTAATGGTAATTTTTACTATTATCCTATATCTGAGTGTCATTGTGAGATATAAGGAAGTGGCCAGTGTGTAAAGTGAATACATTTAACCCGATATTTTTCTGAGTTAAGGATTACTTTTCAGGCTGTTTAGCTTGAAAACAGTAAGCAGAGTTTGACTCTTTCTGTTTCTGAGGTTTGCTGTCCAAAATATGGTTGTATGACAGAACAACGCAGGGAAATACATTAGATACCTTAACCACGCTTTTTTATCCCGCATTTGTTTTACAAATCTGATACTTTTGCAATGTGTGTCCTTCCCATTAATTGTTTATATCTATAAAAACACTATATTTGTGGGGGTAGACCCCCCACACCCCCCAATAACCTTCAATGCATGGCAAAGGCATGCATTGTAAAAATATACATGTGGTAAAAACTTTTGTGCTAAAAAATGTGTGGTAAAGTCACAAAGTGGTAAAAATCTCATTGTAAAGGCTGTTTCTCCTAAAATATGCCCCAGGGTCTTCATCACTGCACAATAATTCTGATATGCCCAGCAACTTTTTTTACTGCACATATCAGAATTATTAGTTGTGGGTATGTTATTTCACATGGTAAATGTCCAGTGCTCAGTGATTTTCCTGCCAACTTTTGCCAGTAGAAACATGACTTGAAAATATTGAGACTTGGATTTTGCTGCAGAGCGTACTTGGTGTGTGAAACTTGTAATGGGCGATAATTATTGTGGTCAGTAAAATATGCACATCTTGGTGTTTTTATCATGTACGGTCATCATTGCACAGGACACCATTCCCCACTATACACTGCAGGAGCATAAAAACAAGCTCTCAGCTCTGTGCTGAGCCAGCACAGCCCATGATGATATGGCCTCTGGGTGTTATTGCTTGTGTAAACCTGTGCACAAAGTATCATATTGTGTGCAAAACAGGTAAATTACCGATAATAGACATGTGGCATATTTATTAACAAATCACAAAGCAAGTCACCATGCTGCGATGCGTGATAGGGAAAGGGTAAGAATGGTCCATATTTCATATTATACAGTGAAGTCCTGTTGTTTCCCTGCACTGGCACAGAACGTGCTGCCTAGTGTCAATGCAGGCACCATTACACCATAGTGCATGGGTGCCTGCGTTGATAGCAGGATTGGTTTTGTGCAAGAAAGATAACCTCCTGACACAAAAAACAATCCTGAGAGGCAAGATATTTTCCTCATTACACCTCCCTTGGGAGGCATAGCATTTGTGAGGTATTCCCAGGTATAGCTGTGTTGGTAAATCTGGGAATGTGCCAAAATCCATGGGTGGATGCCTGGGAACACCCAGGCACCACCCATGGAAGGCCTCCCTTGGGGCAGAGTAATGCAATGCCGTGATTTGCGCTTTATTGCTTTACTCTGGATGTATCAACTCCCTGGGTAACGAGTTGTATTCCGCCGCTATCATCCTCTCACAGCCAGGTGTGACAATTGCAAATGGCATTACACACTCCCCACAGACGATACCCAAAAACCAAGCGCACTGGATCACCTTTAACTTATATGAAGTGCAGCATATCAAAAATTCTATCATCCATTAACCCGAACAACCACTTCAATGACCCGCTTTCATCCAACTGCTTATCTGCAGCCAACTATTTCATCATACCCATTTGGACTGCAATAATCAATGATTCCCTAATGCAAGGGTCTATACCAGACTCATTAAAAACTGGTCAAGTCATCCCTATTCTAAAAAAAACCCTCACTAAACCCTGCTGAACCAGACAATTTCAGACCAATATCTACCATTCCTCTACTTGCAAAACTACTTGAGGAATGCGTGCAACAACTTAGCCTACACATCTCCACTTTCAACTTGCTAGATGAGTGCTAATCTGGTTCAGACCAGATCACAGTACTGAAACTAATATTTTCCACATAGTAGATGATGCCCTCCAAGGCCTATACCAAGACAAACCATGTCTCTTAATTCTGTTGGATCTTTCATCAGCGGTTCGACACAGTCAACCATGAAAAGCTACTAGAACGTCTGGAATTCAGGGTGGGTCTAGGGGGAACCATTCTCGAGTGGTTTGAAACCTTCTTACAGAAGCGCTCCCAGAGATTCTTAGTTATTCACAATCTACCCTCCCCTTCCCCTATTATGATTGGTGTCCCCCAAGGGTCAACTCTCTTTACACTCTATCACAAGCCATTAGCTGAAATTCTTCATATCGCCAACATCTCTTATCACATGTATGCAGTAGGGACTCAGATGTACATCAAAATCTCTTCTATAGAGGAGGTCAAAATAATGAATGATGCTTTGAAACAGACTGTTCAATGGCTTGCTAGCAACCAGCTCAAACTTAATGCACAAAAAAACAAAATTCTGACTAATTTCCCCTCCAAAAATCTTCCCTGACATACTTGAATGGACCAACTCGATCACCGCGCTGAACTGCACCCGACCATAGAGGACTCAGCTAAATCACTTGGAATCAAACTGGACAAAAACCTAAGCATGCCAGCCCACATAAACACACTGGCCAAAAATGCCAGGTTTCACCTAAGCTACCTGAGAAATCTCAAACCTTTCCTAGACACTTCGGACCTAGAAATGGCAGTTCAGGCTTTAGTTATCTTTCGGATCGAATACGGATGCTCAACCTTATCTGGCCTACCAAAGATCTCAACAGCTCCCCTGAAAGCCTGTCTTAATGCAGCTGCAAGACTCCTAATTGGTTCAAATAAATTTGATCACATTTCACTGCACCTAAAGGTGCTAAATTGGCTGCCGTACAAAGTCAGAATCTAACTCAAACTGGCCTGTGGCACTCATAAAGCTGTACACTCTAAGTCTCCTGCGTACCTTGCTCAGAAAATCAAGGTTTCCGTAGGAGGCAGGCACTCGCGGTGTGCCAGGGATTTTGTGTTGAAACCACCCCACTTCTGGAAGAAGAAAACATACAACAGAGCTTTCTCTGGGGCTGCCTCCAAAATCTGGAACTCTCTGTCGCCTTACATCAGAAGAATACCTGCCCCTTCAAGTTTCAAAAAGGAAGTGAAGACTTCCTAATGGGCAAATTTCTACCCTAATCTCTCTCAGTGCTTCTGCAGTTTCAGCAGTCCAGCGATTTGCTTTATCTCGTACTTGCATTCTTCCGGGATTGTCGACTCTGCTCTCATATATTCAAACCACGTGACTCCTTTTTCAGTGACGTTGCCTACCACTCTGCATTCTTTTTCACCTCACTGTCACTTTAAGGGCAGAGGCTGTTGCCTTTAGTCTCCCTCTGCTCCTGCATTCGTCCTCCTGCTATCTCCCCAAATGTTCTCCTGTTCGCCTCCCCAATTCCCTATGTATAGCCTGTTTCTCCCTGCACTGTTTTCTCTTGTTTGCATACTCCATTTTGTATCTAACTTGTTTTTGCTAATTCTTTTAATTACTTACCACTGATGTAAAGCACTCTGATACCCTAACGCTAAATAAATAATTAAATAAAATAAATCCGCACAAGGCCACGAAAGGTGTCCTTGTGTGGCTTGATTAATCTAACTTAAGAATTTCATGACTCTTGCACCCCATTGTGTAGTGCAAAGGCAATGCAACTGTTTCATAAATATGCCCCATGATTCCCTGTTTGTTAGTGTATTGGTGTACCAACAACACAGAGTGGAATTTGCACCTGGTAACAAAGCACAGGTCTAAATTACACAATTTGTATATCCCATTAACCAGTGTCTACCTTTTTCGTTGTGTGGATACCACTATAACATCATCCCTTTATTACTTCTACTTTCATGACCTGATATAGGGCTCTCAGTTTTATGATGATCTTTACTAGCACAGGGAGAACACAATGCATAGATCAATCATTCTAATATATTTTGTTTTAACAACAGTCCATCTGGCGAGAGTCCATGATCTGTGAGAGATGCCTGTCATATTATGACGACAAGCAATGGGTTTTTTAAAGGCTGTTGTAGAAGATATTTCAAACATGCATTCCACTTTAAAAAAATCTATCAGATTGTGTACGGTATATTGGGATGCAGTGGTAATTTAATGGATCCAAAAGTCGCCACAAAGTTTCCAAATTCACTAATAATGGATTGAGTTTAAAAGAAAGACTGTCAAACTTCTGCTGGGGTTGCCAAGAATTGAAATGTATTGCCTTTGTTTGTATTGAGAAATATTTAGCAATAGAATTGTTCCAGTAAGAGAAGCTAGACTGGTAATCAATAAGAATAAAAGCCTTGTTCATTGCTATTAAAAATTAGTGAATCAATCCTTACTTTGCTTTACGTCAATAATGGTTAAGTGAACATAATCTTAGAACGCTCTGACACCTCAAGCTACATTTCTAACTAGTGTTGCTCCATATATTTGCTTTAGAAATGGCACTGTTCATGTACCAGGCTTACTACCTTGGTGCCCCTCTGCAAGATGTGCTTTGTGGGTCAATATTACCAGAAGAATTACCCGAATGGCTACTGAATTGATGGCATGAACCCCAGTGGCAGCTGGTCCTGAGAATCAGCAGTGGAGTGGAGAGGCTGGGAAGGGGCAATTAAAACAAAATGATAACTTACCTGCAGACCGGCCGGCTGCCTCTCCTCCTTGCTATCTGTCCTCTTTCTGGCTTCTTTGCAAGCAGGAAGCACCCAGGTTCACCTAAGCCAATCACAACTCTGCGATGCAGTGTTGTGATTGATCTGAGAGCTGTGGGTTGGTGTTTAGACAGGGAATGGGAGCCCGGGCATGCTCTCTGCATGGAGAATATGCAAAGTGCGCACAAATGTTTGGGCGGCCTAAGACAGTTGGCCAAACATTAATGCGCACTTAATCAATCAATCAGTCAATTACAGAGTGACACAACTCATTGCCCCTGCACTGCCCAGCCCCACCCCGCAAAACTGCCTCAGCCCTCATGCTAAAGTCTTAAAATCTTTCACACAGATCACTTTAGAGGTATAAAGGGCCCTATTCATGGAGAACAACAAATCTCATGATAAGAAGCAGGGGTGGGTTGACACCAGATGCACCAAAGCTCATTCTGATCTGAAAAACACGTTACACAAACCTATTAGAAACCTAGCGGAAATTAAAATGGCCAGAGGGACATATAACGTGCCCTCAAAGAATGCAAGGGTGCGATAAGAGATAAATTATGTTTGGCATTGCATGAAGCTACTGCATCTAGAGATAATATGCGATTCTGGAAGGCAGTAAATGCCCTTTTTTAGCTTCCTGAGATGTACCATCTATAGAGATAACCATTGCTGAGTGCCAGTGGGTGGACCATTACTCTTCAATGTATAATGATAATGCACATGAGATATCAAGGGCTGTGCCCAAACAACCATTGGAGTCAATACCCTCTAGTAACCACCCAATGGATGTACATTTTACTTTGGAAGAAGTCAACTATGTCATTAAGGCAAGTATGGGTGATAAAGTACTCGGACCTGACGGAGTGCCTGTAGATCTTTATAAGTCAAACTTGCTTTTTGGGGCCCTCTACTGACTCAAGTACTAGCAGCGTGTTGCTCTTCTGGATTTATTCCATCATGGACAGAATCAATCTTGGTCCCAATCTTTAAGAAGGGAGACTGGCATAATCCTACATTTTATTGACCAATATCGCTGCTAGATTCTTTAGCTAAGGTGGTGGGTCGTCTTGTACTGAACAGACTACAGGCCTGTGCTGAAGATGCTGGTATTATATCAGAGCTACAATACGGTTTCCGAAAGGGCTTAGGTACGATCGAGCAGGGTCTAAACATAAACATTATGCTGGGCAAATTTACGTGGGCCAAGCAGGACAAGCTATACCTGGCCTTTGTAGACCTTAGTGCTGCTTTTGATTATGTTATACACTTCGTTTGCCAAGAATAAAGAGAGCCCGATGGGGCGGCAGATCTTTTTCCTTCCAGGTATCAAAACTGTGGAACACCATTCCCATCGCGCTGCGCTCCGACACAAACAGAACTAGTTTCAGGAAGGCACTAAAAACCTGGTTCTTCTCTATGCCCTAATTGCTATCTGTTTTTTCTTCTTTTCTATTGCGCCAAGACACCTCAGCATAAGCGCGCTTTAAAAATAATTCAGTCAGTCTATAAATTATGAACAATCCTAGAAGACCTGGTCGTGGAAATTCCTCTTATTAACTTCATGAGGCAGCTGTATTGTGATGCTGAAGCTAGGGTGCGCCATGGTATTAAGTGAGAGTGCATGGCCACAGTTGCAATACGGAAAGGGGTAAGACAATGATGTGTTCTGGCCCCTTTTCTATTTACATTGTATATTAACCCCTTCGAGGCTGATGACGAGCTGGGCTCGTCATGGTGTAGCCTCCTCAAACACTGATGACGAGCCCAGCTCGTCATGAACAATGGGAAATGGGAAGATCCAGCACAGGAGAAAAATAACCACAGCAGCAATGTGGTTAATGGCCTAGGCCAAGCCCTAGTGAACCAGTGCCAGGATCTGCCACAGATTGACAAGCGCCACAAATACAACTTGGGCTTCAAAGAGCTGTATCCAGCTTTTCAACATAACTTGGTCATTCAAGTGACAACTTCCAAAACTTTTATTATGAAATGAGGAAAATGAAGAGATATCTTTATGTACAATAACTAGGCTGATTTTACTAAAAGATTTTCTTACTTAGGCATTCTTTTCGATTATAGGGGGACTTGGTCTCAGGCTGTTCAAGCAAGAAAATTATCATTTTTGAATGCCACTGCCACCCTAGCCAATTTTGCTAGAAAGCTGGGTAGACAACCAGTTGTCAAATTACTATAGATTTATAAAGCAAAATGCATCCCAACCACTATGTACAGCACCGGCATCTGGGGCCATGCTGATACCCAGCCCTTGTAGCCAGTTGAGAATGCATTTTTTAGATATCAGCTGGCAGTCCTGAAAAGTTCAGCCACTTATGTATGTCACTCTGAGTTAGGGATGCCACACATGTCAGATCTTATAAAAATTCATCCTATTTTACTGTGGCACAAGATTTGGTCTACAACAAATACCAGATTTAAACAGGACATTTTAAATGTAGCTTAATGTAGCTTAAAACTACAGCGGGGCGATTAGAATCCCATGGTTCAAATATGTTAAAAACTTCATGAAAAACCTTGGGCATCCTCAATATTTCAATGACCCAAGCAGTATAACCACCATTCCGAGAAAAACGTTGAAAAGCAATTGTTTGACGCTCCTGGAGACAATTAGATTTTCAACCTAAATTTTAAACCCAACGGTCCAGGAGAATCAGAAGTTGTTTATTACTTATAGCAGACAACTGTATCTTAAAACTGTTACTGGGGCTTATGATACAATGTTTTTGACCTGTTTCCGATTGGGGAACTTTCACAAGTTAATCCGTTTCCCAGTCATGAACGATTGGTCTAGAATCATGAGTATGTGCCAATGTGATGACGAGTCTTTGCAATTAACAATGCATGTTCTGCAAATTTTATTGTGTACCAAGAAAGAGGTGGATTTTACCCATTTTAAGGCATACAGGTCGTAGGTAATATCGTCCTGCGTTTTTAATACTACCATTTTTAGTGTATGAAGTGTTTACAAGACCAATAGCCCTGTATTTAAAAAGCATAATCAGAAGTAGGAAAACTATGGGTATACGAATTTGCCACTTTTAATTTAGCTTAACCATTAGTATTTTCGACATCTTTTTATAATGTTTTATAAATAACACTATGTGATATACTGTGCTTTCATGATTTATTTTCTCTTAAATCGAATAAAGCTTATTTGAATTGAATTGCGTCAGCATGGAAAAATAAAATGATAATGACCTCATGTTATTATCATTTTATTTTTCCTTTATTGCAGTGCTGAAAGTCAGTGGGGCGATGCTCCTCTGCCTTAGCGGAGGAGCCACCCCTGATGAACCCAAACACAGCAGTCCTGGCTAGTAGCCAAAGTGCATTCAGAGGCATTTACATTGGTGTGTTGATTTGCATTAATATATATGGGAGCCTGGGCGCTAGAGGGCGCACATACGGAATGGCCGCCTAGCTACGTGGCTCCCGTTCCCTGAAGCATTAATCCTCCACTAATCCTTACCAACTGGAATGTTGACTCTCTCAAAAATAGCTGAATCGGTGCCGTGAAGGTTCATCTGCACTCGGTCCAACTCCCGGACCGCTGGCGGGCACCTGAAGTGAGAAAACGACTCCGCATGATTTGCCGGTACTGCCTCTGGAGCCGCTGTGACGGAAGACTCGAACGTGGGCAGACATGCAAGACCGGTGCTTGACACGAGGCGGAGGGCCCCGAGTGCGGACCTGGCTGCGGGAATCGCTGAGCCCCTTGCGGCGGCCCTGACCATCGGCCCCTGCCCCAGCGCACAGGAAACCTCACCGAAGCATTGCCAGGGTTTGAAACCCTGCACCCGGCAGGGGAAGCTGAGACTGCACGGTGCCACTCTGTGGGAAACGCAACGTATGATGGCCATCGCTGGGACGTCGCTCCTGGGATCCTAGCCTTCTGTCGGTGGCTTGCAGGTACTGGGCACGGCGGGAGACAGAAACATACCCCCGTCGCCTGCGGCGGGACAGCCATTCGATTGGAATGCGGCCGCGAGCCGTGTGGGGCGGACCCACTGTGAGGAGTCTCCTGCCATTATAGTGGCCTGAGAGCGGAGCGCTGAGGTGACGGGGGCCATACTGGTGAGATCGCAGAGGTTGTGGGCGTCCTTTCCCCCCAGGAGGCACGCCGAGCTTGCTCCACCCGGGGCCGGGGAGGGCTGAGTGGACGGCCGCCACTGACCACGGAGCTGTCTGCCTGGCACTACTGAGTCAGCCACTGGTGGCACTGAGGCTTATAAAGCTGGAGAGACTGGGGGCCCCTGAGGTACTGGACGCACAGAGGGGTCGGCTGTAGGGGTGCTATCGGTGCACAGGGCTTACTGCGTCTCCACCCCCCATGTCGCGCCTGCCTATCCAGTGCTGCGTGTGAACCTGAGGCCTGGGATGTCGCTCTGTGAGCTGCTCGGACCACACAGAACCTGAAATACAATGGCATCACGTTTTCCCTTTATCCTGATTTCACTCCCCTCGTGCAGGAGGAACGACGCAAATTCCTGGCAGTTAAAAAGAAATTAAGAGAGGCCCAGTTGGACTATGCCCTGCTATACCCGGCGAAGTTGAGGGTGACACACCAGGGTAAGCAGCAATTTTTCACTAACCCGCAAAAAGCGGAAGACTACTTGAAAGCGCTCCACAAAGCACGGAGGGGAGGGCGGGATGGTAATGCGGACCTCGAAGATGATCCACCTCTGATTGAAGATGGCGAATGATACACATTACTCCTCGTGGGCCAGACTTGTCCGATGCTGTCCTATTGGGCTTGCCCTAACGACACTAACTCAGATGGCCTGAATGTTTTTTTTGTTGTTTTTTTTGCAGTATAAGACGAGTTGACTCTTATAGTGGTACGATATTGCAGGGACCACTCTCCCTGCCCTAGCCTCCACCAAGGGTGGTACAGTGCGAGAGGCTGCCGGAGGGAGAAGTGGCTGTGCGCTCTCGATGTTGTTTCCCCTACGGGTATACCCCGCTCATGGGTACAAGTTATGGAAGTTCTGGGGATGATTGGGATGCAGTAGTGGGAGGGGGGTTGAGGTTTTTCGAGGGGGGGTTTGGTTTGGCGAGGACGAAGAATGGCTGATTGGTCGATGTACTGTTTGGTATCATCTATGAATTAATGACTCTTTGGCATTGACTGTGGCATGTCGCATGTCTATGACTTATTCTACGTTATGGCGGGTTCGGGGTCTGATGCACAATTAAGGGGCTTATCATAGAATATACGGGGCCTCAACAATGCTAAAAAGTGTCGAAATGTTATTGCATACTTAGATCGCCACCATGTTCAGGTTGCCATGTTGCAGGAAACGCACATATCACCGCAAGCACCGCAAGCACGCCCTTCTTTTGGTTGTAAATGGGCTACTGCCCATGCCTTCTCCTCCTACTCTACTTATGCAAGGGGGGTTGTTATCCTAATTAAATGCACAGAACCCTTTCAGGTATGTGGGGAGCTGGCGGACACAGAAGGCCGCTTCGTCTTACTGTGGGGGCGACTGGGCCGCGACACCATCACCTTAGTGAATTGTTACGCACCTAACTTGGATATGCCCTTCTTTTTCACCACACTTTGGGGTACAATTTTAGACATAGGCTCCAGGCATGTCATCTGGGAGGGGACTTTAACAGAGCATTGGTGCCCCAATTAGATAGGGCGGACGGGGCGACACATTACAAACCCAGATCCAGGGAAGCTCTAGGAGGTGTGATTTCGGAGGGCGACCTGGTGGACGCCTGGCGTTGCCTACACCCACACCGCATGGAAGGCACACACTTCACCTCACTGACAGACACGTGGGCACGACTGGACTACTTTTTCATGACTAGAGAGATATTTGCATAAGTGACTGATGCGTTGCATCTCCCGAGGACACACTCTGATCACAGCCCGGCCCTCAGGACCCTGCAGGCGCCTGGATGGGACAATCCTAGACCACACTGGCGGTTACAACCAGCGGCCCTGCTGGACTCCGCATCCCGCACTGAAATTGGCGAAGAGATCGCCGCCTTTTTCCCCAGAAATAAGGGCTCAGTTGACTCCGTTGAGCATATTTGGGAGGCGTTCAAGGTGATGATCAGGGGATACTGCATGTCGAAGTGCTTCGGGGTCTTGCGCGACATCCAACGTACAGTCCGCATGCTCGAAGGTGAATTGAGGGCTTTGGAGATACAGATGGTGGAGGGTGATAGTACTGACGCTCATGCAGCGTTTAGGGACAACTGACGCAATATGAGGAGGAAGCAAATAGGGAAGCCAAGTTTAAAGGCAAGCACTTGCAGGCAAGAAAATATTACCAGGGGGACAGACCAGGCAAGATGCTAGCACTGCTGAGGCGTACACCGCACACCAATAACACGATCCTTGAGGTGGTAACTGACCAGGGACACACTGTCAGAGACTCCGATGACTTACTTGCCGCTTTCGTTTCCCATTATCGTATGCTCACAGCCACAACCGTTGATGTATCGTATGATGACTTTCTGGGTGATATAGCTCTCTGCTGGCTGAGTGATGGTGTTAGGGCCTTCCTCGCTGCCCCCTTCAAGTTAGATGAAATACGGGACGCTATTATGTCACTCCAAAATGGGAAGGCATCCGGCCTGGACGGGCTACCAGCCGAGTTTTACAAGGCCTACATGGACATTATGGCCCCGGTCCTCCGCGAGGTTTTCGAAGAATCCCTGACTGATGGCATCCTCCCCGGTTCCATGTGCAAAGTCGTCATCACTTTATTATTGAAGTCTGGTATCAACCCCAAGGTTTGCGACTCTTATCGTCCCCTCTCGCTCCTGAATTGCGATGTAAAAATATTGGCAAAGGTACTAGCTACCAGACTTTCCCTTTTGATGACTCGGATAGTATTACCTGATCAGTCTGGATTTGTCCCAGGCCGGTCCACCTCCCATAACCTGAGTGCTTTGTTTTCCTTACTCTGCACGGTGCACCCTGACCTCCCTGTTGCAGTTACCTTCCTAGACGCCACTAAGGCCTTCGACTCAGTCGAGTGGCCATACTTGTTCACTGTCCTAGCCCGTATGGGTTTCCCAAAATGATTCATTTCCTGGGTCCAGTTGCTATATTCACAACCCACTGCGAAGGCCCTGATCAATGGTCGCCTTTCCGTCTCACTTGCCATTTCCAGGGGCACCCGACAGGGGTGCCCGTTATCCCCTTTCCTGTTCGCAATTGCAGTTGAACCCCTTGCCTGTAGACTTCGTCAGCTTCATCGAGACGGCGCGATTCGCTGTTTTCAGCGCCAGATTGATGTATCGCTATATGCTGACGATATGACACTGTTCGTCAAAGACCCGGCGCGTAACCTGAATCCCCTACTCAGGGAGTTTGTTGTCCTTGGCAGAATGTCTGGTGTGCAAATCAATTGGGCGAAGTCCCTATTTTTCCCGCTCACGGACGCGGTCTCTGACTTCCCCCTGGACTACCCTTTAGAGAGGTGCCGTACGGATCTCCTATACCTGGGTATCCAAGTCTCGCGTGACAAAGACGAAACAATACTATCCAACTACAGAGTTGCTGTCACTAAACTCACCGCACTGGTGGATCGATGGATCTCTCTCCCTATTTCCATGGCAGGCAGGGTGTCGCTTATCAAAATGGTGGTGCTCCCCCGCTTCCTTTACCTCTTTCTTAATATCCCCTACTATCCAGGCGCCTATTTCTTTAAAACATTGAAGTCAGAACTCTGTCGCTTAATTTGTGGGGCAAGAGTCCGCGGCTGAAATGTTCCATGCTGATTCAGCCATACGACAAGGTTTTTTTTGACCACCCCGACTTTGAGGTCTACTATCTGTGTGCTCAGGCACACTATGCCTATCACTGGATGGTCCCCACTCCCTTTATGCCTCAGTTGGCAGTGGAGGACTGGATTGCAAACCCTCTGCCTCTCAACGGCCTCCTCCAATGTCCAGCATCGACCATTACGACACTGTATACTTCTGTCACATGCACTATCGATGCCTGGTACTGTATGGCTAAAAGGCTGGACTGCGGCCTACTGTACTCCCCTCGAATGCCGCTGGCATATCAGCCTAAGCTTGAACTCCTGCAGGAACGTGGCTTCTGAGTGCTCTGCGGGAATCTACGAATAACCTGCTGGGGCGATCTCTTCTCCGCAGGCCGTTTTAAAACCGCTGACGTCTTCTTTGCAACAGACAACCGCACCCCGCTTGATGTATTTTATTACCTACGATTGCGCCAAGGGATGCGGGATATCCTCCCTGACTTTCCCAGTGAGCCTGAGATCACGACCCCGCTTCACTTCATGCTTTGCTCACAGAATGGCTCGCATCTTGTGTCAGGCATGTATCGCCAAGTCAGGACGAACAATGGTTATACTGCTGTACCCTCATGGCCCGTATATTGGCCAGTTGCAGGCTCAATATAATTCACTACAAATTCTTGCAGCGCTTATACTACACCCCTATGAAAAAATACAGGTTTCAATTGTCTGATAATGATCGGTGTGAGCGATGCCGCGCAGAACACGCGGGTTTCTTACATCTTGTATGGGAATGTCCCTCTGTGCGGGCCTACTGGCAACAGGTGCATAGCGCCCTAGAATCCATGACTGGGGAATCCATAACTCCAGACCCATTACTGATGCTTCTGGGACACAAAATGCATATCCCCAAGACATGCAGGAAATTCTTAGATATTGCATGGCTCCTAGCGAAGCGGCGAGTAGCATGTAGATGGGGTCGTGGCAGGGCCCCGAAGTTTAAGGAGTGGCTCACCGATATGACACATAGCCAGGAGCAACACACAGTCTTCACTGACTTACTCCCGCTCTGTAGTAGGCCGAAAGACATCTGGGGACCCTCGATCGGGTATCTTCTGGCTCAGGCAGCTCGAGATGGCAGCTCGGAGGGAGGCGACCTCCGGGATGATGGCGAAGTCGAGATGTAACGTGTCCACACACTCAGATAAACTTGTCTTTGGGAGGCTTTAGATTCTGATCAATTGCACTGTATGTGAATGTTTCCCTCTCTATCAACTGTAACCAATCATTATCCACTGTTACTCTGCTTATCTACTACTGATGGTGCCCCTTGCACCTCCTAGAGCTATGCTGTGCCATGGTTTCCTCTTGATGTATACTAATGCTAATGCAATGCCCCTGGTTACTGCACAGATTTGCCCCCTATGCTGCTTTATCATCATTCTATGCATACTGTTGTATTGTGATATGCTGTCAATGCTGCCTATTTCGCATGCTACCTCACTGACTGTATGACCTAGCCACTGTATTGTCTTTTTTCTCTTCCTACGTTTGAAAAAAACACCAATAAACAGAGTTAAAAAAAAAAAAAATATATATATATATATATATATATATATATATATATATATATATATATATATATATATATATATATATATATATATATATATATATATATATATATATATATATATATATATATATATATATATATATATATATATATATATATATATATGGGAGCCTACAATTGCTGTATAAAAGCCTGTCTCTAATGTCCTTGTTACAGGAAACTTGCGACGTTTCTAGTCTCCTATGATAAAGAAATGACATAGTTGCTAAACCATAATGCATAATGCCTGCTGCAAAAGGCAACAGCCAAGGGGAAAGGCAGGACACAAAGCTTAATTAAAGCTGCAGTTTAAAAAGTGAACATAAAACATGGCCTTCTTTTTCTTCTCTGTTTTTCTAGATGAACGGAGATTAGCAGAAATGAAATATTTATGGCAACATATTATTTTTTTCATGCTTTAGGTAATTATAGGCAATATTGAAGCTTTGTGCATGTGTCTACATGTGAGCTACAGTGTTTTGTTTCTTACTTTGACTTGTTGTAATCTGATTCTAATATCCTTCTGCAACAAATATCTTACAACTCTGTGGTGTGCTTAATTTTGCAGTGTAGATTCTACTTTTATTCCTCAGTATTTAAGTGGTTTGTAGAAGGGTGGTGGTGGGACAATGTATATAAGGAATAAAGTGCTCCCTGTTCCGGAGCCAGTTCATGTTTGTGCTGTGACCAGCAGCAACAGCCGAAGACGAAGAAGAAGCCTCGCCGCGGCCCCCACTCCTGCTAGTGGCATTGCTCCTGCTTCAGCCTCAGCCCAAGCCCCAGATCAGCCCCCGCTTTCATTAGCGGTCAGCGGGGTAGGCTGTGGCTGCGGCTGTGGATTGCAGACCGGACTGTAGGTTGCGGTGATTTGCGGTGGTAGCGGTGTGCAGCAGTACCCCCTCGTGACTCCTGTGACTCCCCTGTGGCCCTGTGACCTTGCTGCCTGGGGCGCGCGGTGGCAGTCGGACCATCCTCTCTCTTCGTCTTTCGCTCCTTGCCCTCAGTTGCAGCTGCTACAATGCTGTGAGCAAGGTTGAGGTGAAGGTAAGGTGAGACGAGGTGAGGGGAGCTGTAGAGCAGCTGCCGTGGTGACCCGGCAGAAGATTTGGGAGGCGAGAGACTGCGAGAGACCGAGAGAGACTGCAGACATGCAGATTCACAGAGGAGCGGCAGATGCGAGACGTTCACAGGGGCAATGGTGAAACAGTAAGTGTGAGCCAGCAAGTTTGGGTGAGGGTGAGTCCTGCTCTGTAGAGCCCCTCCCGGCTCCACTCTATTCTCCCTGCGCCCAAATTTCAAACAGACTTTAAAACTCTCAAGCCTCACACCTAAAGCCTCAAACCTCAAACATACCTCTAACAAACCTCTAACTTCAAACTTCAAAACTTCAAACCTTAACCGCCAGAACCGCTGCTGTTCTCCCTCCTCTACTCATCTACCTATTATCCTCCTATTCACCTACTCACCTATCCACCTCAGTTGTCTCCCTGCCTGAAAAAATCACAACTGGACACAAACGCCCACAGGAAAGATGGGAGTCAAAGGGGTCCGGGGGGACCGAGGCCGTGCTGATGGTCCGTGGCAGGTGCAGCTGCCCTCCAGTGTGTGTCCACGGCGTACTGCAGAGGCGGTCTGTCTAGTTCAAGTGCAGCCTGAAATTTAGGCCTGAGTGCCCCAGCCCACCCCAGCCCCTCCACTAACCTTCATCAGCCACCTGCAAAGACCACTCGCAAAGACCACCTGCAAAGAACAACGGTCATCAGTACCAGTAGTAGTATTGCGGCAAACACACAGGAAGAAAGGACAAGGAAAATGGCAAGGAAAAACTAAACACTGGGCAGCAGGAGTCTCCCATGCCAGGTTGTCTTTTAAGGAGTTTATAGTTACCCCGATTGCTTATGGTTCCGGCAACCAGGCCATCCAAGAGTCATCAGGCATTGGCAGGCCTATAAGAAACAAAACAAAAAAAACCCTCAAAAATCAAATCAACAACCAACAACCAACCGGAGGAAAGAAAAAACAGTAAAGGAAGCAAAACAAGTAAACAAGTAAACAATCAATACCAACAAAACTACAGCAAAAATCTAAAAAACCAAGGGAACACATCAATCTAATCAACTAACCTACCAATAAACCTCACTTACTTCACTTACTTCACTATCTCATCAATCAACAAACCAACCAACTTGGCCATTTGTTTAAACAATCACCAGGAACTACTAGGAAGCCCCTACCTATTAAAGAAAAAAAACACATCAGGATGAGATCAGGGCAAGTAAGGAAAGCTCCATCAACTTTTTTTAGGACATCACACTCTATTTTAATTCACTACTATATTCTTCTGTTGCACTGCATGTTCACTATCCTCATAACCATCAATGATCGGCTGTCATAAGTGCCTGTGGACTTGATCCTGCTCTAATATCGAGTTTGTGGTTAAATGATTTTGATGATCAAAGGACCAACCACGTGATACAGGTGAACCAAATGATAAGGCTGATCACTAAGTTCATTTGATGGTAATCCACACTTGAGCTACTGGGATTTAGTAAACTGGCACTGTATGTACATAGTTCTATGCACGCATACCCATCAGTACAATGCATTTTGCTAAACAGGCTATCCAGGGTGACTAGGCACCTACTCATAACCTTCATTGGAGTTTAGGGTAGCCAGCTAACGAGGTGGCGTGCAGACCCCCTTTGTTCCTTTGTGTTTATCAAACTGCTGCTCATACCAGAATATACCTCCAGAGGCTCTCATGATATCCTCAATCGAGGGAACATACTAAAACTCTTTCAATCATTTTCAGACCTAAGTCACCTACAATCGAGAGACATAATCGCCATTGAATTTATCCCAACTACTGGATCTATAACGAGTGAAACAACTCAAGTAACTCTGGCATCCTTGGCAACCCGGGCCCTGGTTATGACGAAAACTGACCAATTTAAATCCTGGGGTATAAGAACCACAACACCAAGCGCTCCTAGCTACCCCTCCATACTGGAAAACAATCAGGCCTTTCTGTCTAGCTTTTCTTTGGCCCCCTTTTCAGTACTGAGGTCCGCAAAAAGCAGCTCACCAACAGTAATCCCAGAGTCTACAACTGATCAGCGAAAGTTTGACGGAGTCGATTGGTTATGGTTGCCAGGGGCCTGATCCAGAAACCGGACCGATTGACCCAACACTAACCACAGCCTAACAATATGCCCCTGAAACATTAACGGATTTGGGCAGGAAAACCAATCTGCTGCCACTCTGTACTTTTTGAAAGAACATGATATCCTCCTGGACTTCTTGATTAACACCATCTGTAACCTATTTGTCAAGTACAGCAGTACACCCAGCATCATTTCAGGAGATTTTAACACCAACCTCTACTGTAATCTTGCTAATGATATAGGACTGGACTCACCAAGAGCTCCCCCACACTTCACATCCCAGTGAACTCCTGCTGGAAACAAACCCTCAAAATTGGGCGAATACGTAATAATGCAGTTCAGCAGCCTAGGATTTACCTTATTGAATGGTGCCTCCCCACTGACATCCCACTTGCATGGACCCAGTCAGATGGTAGAACCTACTTGTTTCTGGACTTCACTCTAGGGAGTAGAGAAATACTGCCTCTGATCAGGAGCTATCAAATGGCACCACAAGGAGAGAGTGATCACCAGGCACAAATAATAACATTATCCACCTCCACCCCATCAAGAATTTGCCCATACTCACTCAGGCAGCTACACAGAGGATCTCAAGCGGATAAAGTGGCCAGACACATCTGCTCCTTCTCTTACTGAAAAAAGCAAAGCCTTATTACATCAATCCCTAGAGTCAAATACCCACGTTGTCAGTGGCTGGACTTCCCTTATAAACCATCTACTCAATAAACTGCCACTTACGAGGAGCCAGAGAAAACAAATCCCTCAATTTTGCATCTCAAAAGGCACAAGGAAATTAAAAACTGACAGAAACCGAGCACTTCGATTGTCAAGGAAGAATCCCAGAAATAAAATCAATTTTAACAACTACAAGCAAGCACAAGCAGCTTTTAGAATTTCAGCACGAAGGGAAAAACAAGCAGCCTCTGACCAATTCTGGCTAAAGCTCATCTATGAAAGTAAAAATCCGAATTCTAAGCAATTTTGGTCTCTCGTAAATAGGAGCACACAAAGTACAAGTGGTTACGGCAGTGCAAATATCAGTAAAGCCGTATGGAGTAAGTTTTTATCACTCCACTTTTAGGACATGAAAATAAAAGACGCTTACACCAAATCCTCCAGTCTGGTTAACTATATGATCTTACCCCCTGGACTGGAGAGCCCGAGAAGAGCACACCCTGCAAAAATACCACCTGAAGAACCAAAACATAAGGAATCAGCGAAACAGAACGATATAATGTTAGAGACCACGGTGACACCAGACGACTTAAAAAACAAGATCTCGCGCTTTAAAACGAAAGCCAGAGCTGAAGGAGCCCCAGGATCGAAAGCTCTCCCACAGGCAATGTTCAAATCAAATGTCAACCTATGGTCAGAATACCTGACCCTCTTGTTTCTCTACTGTAGACTAAATAAATAACACCGTTCCAGAGTCCTGACGAGGTGCAATCATTCAGCCAATCAACAAAAGTGGGAAGCGAAACAAGCCCAAAAATTATTGAATGCCCCACTTCTCGACGTGGAGTCTAAGTATTAGGCAAGAATTCTATTGAAAGAGCTACAGGCCTGGGCCAAAATGACCTCGCGCCTCCCCTTTAATGAGACAGGCTTCATGGCCAACTCCGGTACTACAACCAATTTGCTAACATTAACAGTTTTGATGGAGAAAGCGACAACTGTTGCTTTGTAGGCTTTAAAGCAACCTTAGACCATGTGCCTAGGGGTCTGTTATGGAAGAAATTAAAATCGTGGGGTATACACCTTCCTCTTCTACACGCAATAGTACAACTACATACGGAAACATGGATAAGAATCAAGCTGGGTGAAGGCTCTTATGTCTCCAGGAAGAAATTAACAGAAACTGGCGTCAAACAAGGTTTTGTGTTGGCCCCACTTCTTTTTAATTTGTTCATATCTGACTTATCTCCAGTACTTGACAGTGTAAATTGCCATCCTCCTCAATTAGACGGAACCCGCATCAGCAACCTGCTGTACGCCGATGACCTGGTGCTGTTAAGCCACACAAAAGTGGGTCTCCAGAGGTTACTGACATACACAACAAGAAACTGCCTAGAACTGAACTTGTCAAAAACCCAAACAATATCCTTTGGGAAACAAAAGAGGTCACCAGCTGTTCTGCGCTACCGACGGGGCGCCTTGCGTGGGGGTAGGTTTTCACACCCAGGCTGCTGGCGCTACAGGTACCTTACCTTAACGAGCAGCCCCACGGGAACAGACTGTGGGGCCCACTAGTGATACTCCTAGGGTCTCCCCGCTAGAGCAGGACCACTTGGTCTGGTCCCTGATTGACCCAATGAGGTTGTATCTTTCTCCTTTATTTTATTGTGTTTTTTCCACTGTGTAGTACCTAGCACCGAGGTCCTGAAGAATTGCCAGTTAGACAAGAAACATGTCGACCTATTTAGAGGGTTGAGTTAGCCCATTGTGCCCCTCACAGTCCCTATCTCCCCTCCCACCCTTTTAACTAAGGGAGTCAGCCACGTGAATAAAGACCCTTGTGGACTGACCCACCTTCTTTTAATCTCACTATTCCCTCACGACTACATCTTCACCAGACCCCTTACACGCACTCAACCATTGGCTGGAACAAAAGATCTCCAACAAAGAGCGCCTACGGTGCCCGTCGGACATTGCAGCGCCAGTCTAACGAAGAGCAGGAGACCAATGATGAAGCATGACACCTAGGTTTCTGGGTGTGTGAGGTCTTCTAGTTCCAACAAGGGAACACCTCGTTCCCTGCTTCTGCTCTACTCCCATACACACACATACCTCTTTATTGTTCGTTTCCCCGGGGGAACTTTGTATTCTTTTGCTTATTAGTTTACTGGACAAGTACACTGGACCCCGTAAAACATTGTCCACAGGTGGTTCCCACTTTTGTATTGAAACAAAAGAGGTCAACAGAAAGGTGGTATTTCAATGACACAAAGCTCGAACAAACTTCCATTTATAAATATTTAGGCATCTTTTTTTACACCAGATGCACATTTATCAAGCATAAAGAAGCATTAAAAACCAAAGCCCTGTCATTAGAAGCTGCTGCTGCAAAACTGTCAAAACAGCTACTTGGCCCGAGTCTAACTCCCATGCTGAAAGTGATGAAGGCTAAGGTGATCAATTCCTTGACGTATGGGCACGAGATCACTAAGGGCACAACTAGTACATTAATAAACAAACTAACTACCAAAATCTTTAAACAAGCTTTTCGGTTGCCAAGATCTACCTCGCCAGCCCAAGTGAGACTTGAACTGGGACTACAGTATCACCATGGAGCAGAGGCAGGCTCATTTATAAAATTGTGTCAGAGACTGAGCTGTGATCGGGAGGGCTCCTTGGAGGCCCGACTATGGCAGGAAATACAAAAAAATCAGACCAGCCAAAAGCACCGGCAACTCCTGGATCGCAGTTCACAGTTATTAGGAGTAAAATACCTTTGGGAAACAAATCCCGCCCACCCGGGTTTAAAGATCGCTTGGGCCGTAATCTCCAATTTTAAACTGGGTGTTCAGCCGCCCTATCTATCAAGCAAATACGCACTTTACTGGAAACAAAAGTTTTTTGACCTAAGGATGGGTGACTGCCCCTTTCTGAAGAACCTTCCCGAATGGCGCCTTCCAGGTCGCAGTACTGAATGCAGCTTGTGTGGCTATCATTCTGAAGCAATGGAACACATTGTTTGTGTATGCCCAGCATTGCTCATGGCCAGACGATTATTATTGCGGGGCCAATGGATCAGATTGGGAGTTCGATCTTGCCGCCAAGCAATAATGGTCGCTCTAAATCCTCCAACACCAAGTTGAACATTGGGCTTACAAAATGAGTCCACAAAGCGTCAAAACTACTGGAAGCCACAACTGCAACCAAACCCTCCTCATCTTAGCATGGCGGCCGGGTCAAAAGGCTCAACAACTGAATTAGAGACTACAACATCAGAAAATCAGAGCAAGGTCTTTCAGCAGAACATTATTAGCCTATAATGAACTCCCTTATCTGTAGTAATTTGAAACCCATTGTTTTTAACATTTATTATTGTCATTTTTTATTGTCCGAACCTGTTGTGTTTTAAATTGATAATGTTTTTTTAACCAATCAATAAAGCATAATATTATGTTACTCCCTGTGAGAACACAAATTTGTCCAATAGTGGCTGTCAAGTAACCACCTTAAACTAAATCATGACAAAACCGAACTACTCCTCATCTCGAACAAAGAGGAGAACCCCCAAATTGCTGAATGGCTACAAGCTATTGATGCTCTCAACGGCAACCTCACCCTGGCCGGCTCAGTCAAATCTCTAGACCCGAAACTCGACTTGTCCATACACATCAAGAACTCAGCTAAAAGCGCCTTCCTTAACCTAAAACTACGGAACAAAATAAAACCTTTCATCCAGCCCAATGATCTCAAACAGGCCACCCAAGCATTGGTATTATCAAGACTAGACTATGGAAATGCAGTCCTCTCAGGAATAGCAAAATCACATCTTGCTCCACTCAAAACAACGCTCAACGCGGCAGCCAGAATGGTCACCGGAATCAAGAAATTCGACCACATCTCTCCTGCACTCAGAGAACTCAAGTGGCTCCGAGTGGAAATGAGGGCTAGTTTCAGAACAGCCTGTCTCAATCACAAAGCATTGCACACGGGCAAACCCTAATATTTGGTGGCTCAACTTAAAAAAGCCGGTCAGGCCAGGAACCTCAGAAGCTCGAACTCTCTTCTACTCATCCCACTGAAGATTCGAGAAAAAAAAACTGCGGCTCGATCCTTCGCCGGGAGTGCGCCCAAAATCTGGCACGCCATTCCCCCCACATCAGAACTATCCCCTCCTTTGTAAAACTCAAGAGTCAACTCAAAGCCTTGTTCCTCAACCGCTCCCTAGAGAACAGTTAGGAGCAGTCGGAGCACGGAAACAGGCCCTATCTCAGCAAGACATTGAAGCAGAACTCTCCGCCGCCGACCTCCCTATAACGGATCTATGTGATTATCTGCATTGTATCTTATGTAAAGAGCTCCGATACCCCCGGGTCAGGCCAGCGCTATACAAAACTTTTTAAATAAAAAAAAATACTAATAATTAGTAAAATTGGGTGTTTAAGTTAGCATTAGTAGGCCGCAAAACAAATATATTTGGACCTAGCCTGATGATTATCTGGCTTATAAAAGTTGCACTGTGCTCACGTTTTTATTCATACAGTGGTTTTTCCCTTTTTCTTAAATACATTAAATGTGCCCTGTTCTGTGATGATGTTTATTTTTCATTATAACAATTTACTAATTTCAGAGGAAGCCTGCTTTCTGCTGTAGGAACACACATATAATGTTTCAATGTTCAAAGGTGATGTCTTTTGCTATCATACTGTATTTCATTCATATTTATAAGCACCTATTGTTTAAGACAGCAATGCCACTTCCACTTGTATGTAGTTTAAATGACCTAGATTACTATCAATTTTGGGAGTGTTTCCAGAGTGAGCTTGATTTACGTAATCAAAATTCTGAAAGATGATTGGCTTTTATTAATGCAACATCAAGTGTAGGGGTAGGCATAATTCGCATAATTTGCTGTAGCGTAATTACGCAGAATTATAACAAAAGTACACAAGAGTATGCAGAATTATGCAAGGGGTTTAACCCTGCAATTAAAACTATTTTCTGAGCGCAAAATGCACCCTAGTGTCAAAAATGGACCCTGGAATTTATTTTGCATGAAGGAAATAGTGCTAAATGCAACAGACCAGGAAAACCAGAGGGCAACAGCCTCTCATGTTCTGTTCCTATGCTATTGGAAAGGCATTTTGCTTGAAATTGCACTACATTATAAAAACATATGTAACTGTGTAATTTATAGAAATTTTGCATCACAAGGGTGAAGCGAAATTACTGAAATGACTTTGATTACTCTGTGGTAATAACATTTCGCCAAGGCCTAAGTAAGACTGGAACAAATGGTGCTGGTTCTCTACCACTGAAATGGTATTCGAACTGTTGTTTTGGGATGTGTGGTAATGGTCTTTTCCTTGCTCTCCTTGAAGGTACACTCGATGTCAGTTCTCCTTATTAAATCAATACTTCAAGATTTTTCATGATTGTTTCTTACCTTTCAAACTGAGCAGTCCCTTTCACAATTTACTCCTTGTATCATTACATGTCTAATACTAGACCGTATTTGGTACTGGCTACTAACTAGAATTGAGCTCAGCTTCCATTGCATATGCTAATTCAGATTTATTTGAATTTGTTATTTTTGGTTGGAGATGACTAACTAACTATTTTTGCCTTTTGTAATGATTCTAAAACTTAAATAAACCATCATGGTTTTTACTTGAATCTTGTCTTCTGTGGATTTTCCAGCATGGATCTGCCATGTGTTTTTTTTATGTAATTCAATGCATATGGACCTTTGGGACTCACATGGCTGGATCCATACTATGTGCACTTTAATGGTAAAAACACTGGCACTTGGTGTACAATATAAGGAAGTTGCAAGTCACCTTGAAATGTCATAACATTATAAAATAGCTCGGTCTTTAGCCTTGTTTCTCTATATGGTAACAGAACTCCTTGGCGACTTGCAATATCCTTATAATGTATGGCAGGAGGTCCTTAAATCCATACATACTGTAAAACATTTGCTGGACATCTATATTTTTGACTGGAAATTGCTGATTGTCAAGGAACTTTGCTTTGTTCTCTTCCACTTGGCTTGTTTCTGAGCTGCATTTTGTAATGAAGTTAATCTTGCATTATTGCCTTTGGAGATAGTCACTAATGCTTGCTGTTGATCTGCAATTTACTTAATGGCTTGTGCTGCAAGCAACAAAGTGTACAGAGTGTAGGGGACCATAACTATCCTTGTTTACCAGGTCTAAGGTTAATAATGCATTAATCACACAAATATGCCAATGTTAAGCCACCATCTCCTTCAGCCAGTTGCTTCTTGTAAGAGATCTTTAGTGGAAGGTCTTAAGCAGTGGTCACTGCCTGGTTTACAAGCAACCTGATTGGCTAACCCCTCTTTATTTTCCAATGCTTGTGTTTCAAGTAGGAACACGTTGCTTACAGTTTTATAGTGATATAACGTGAAATAAATGATATTTGTTAATGACACCAAGGGGCAGATGTATCATTCGTTTTTTTGTCGCAAATGCTGCGATTTACAAAAAAGCAGCGTTTGCGACAAAAAAATCGGCAAATGCGATGTATGAAAAAATTGCATTGCAAAATTAAGGAATCACAAAATTTGAGATTCCTTAATTTTGCGCAAGCACTTAAGGAATTGCAAAAAGCGATTCCTTAAATGCTATGTAAGAAACAATAATGTTTTGCGATTTCACACTAAGAAATCGCAAATTACCACCAACTTGTAGTTGGTGGGAATTTGCGAATTCTTTTACACATGCACTTTTTGGCATTTGTAAAGGTGCCATGTGGCGCTCATACATGCCCTTAGGGCATGTATGTGTGCCATATGCACACACATGTAATTTTCAGGGGTGCATCAGGGTGTCCTTAAGACACCCTTGCACCCTTGAAATTATTCTCAATTTGCGATTAGCAAATTGCGAATCGCAAATTGAGAATAACTTCCCATTCCTTCCTATGGGCCTCCTGGCCCATCGAAATGAATGGGAAATTATTCCTTAATTACGATTAGCAATTTGCTAATCGCAATTAAGGAATTTTAAGAAATCGCTAAAAAATAGTGATTTTCAACATACTTCCCAAATTGCAATTCTCAAATAGCGATTTCTAGAAAATCGCTATTTGAGAATCGCAAATGATGGTGATGATACATCTGCCCCCAAATCACTAAAAAGTTATGTGTGGAAAGCGGAGCCTAGCTGTGCCCAAGTTGGCTGTTTCATGAGAGGCTCTGTGTGCCAATGCCCTAATTATTCCCCGTTCTGCATACCCTGAGCTCATCTTGGTGCAGAACTTCCCTTCCCTACCTACCTGTGCTGAAACTTGGAGTGAGGTTGATGGGCAGATGTGCTACTTGGCTGATACATCTAATGGCACATTGGAAACACCACTGTAGAGATCCAGAGTTTAGAAGCCATCTTTGGTGAAGAAAGGAAGTTCTCAACTTGACCGGTGAAACATGATGGCCAATGTCATATTGAATCACTCAACATTCCTCTTTGCCCTGCAGCCAGAGGGCAGCCAAGGTGCTGATGCGCAGTCCAAGTGAAGGCTTGCAGCACAACAGTGCCACACTGTTGCATGTAGTTGGACTGAGGCAGAATCAAGAGTATTGATCCAGCAGCTCTTCTAATTATCAGGGAAGTGCTGATCTGGGTACATCATTGTCCTCCCAGGAGAGATTCTACCATTCAGTCAGTCAGTCAGTCAAACAAGCTTTATTCGACATAGTCATAAAAGCATTACATATAAAAAATTTAAAAATGGAATTAAAATTTATACAAGGTTTAAAACAAATAATTCATTATAATAAAATGACCAAATTAAGATACATCAAGTATTCATATATAAAGTGCATTTTCAAAAACCAACCCCTTAACATTTTTTGCTTCTGATAATCCAGGCCCATCCTAGATATTTCGCCACAGCTATATATATTACAGGGCTTGGGTTTGTACAGAAAATTCTAGTAGCCAGAGTTCCACTCTGTGTGCCTAATAGTTTAGCCATAGGTCGCAGCCATACTCTGTGCGGGGCAGAGTATGCCGGGCACACAATTTGTAACTGGCTAACTGTTTCTTTGAGATCTGGGCAAAATGGACAAGAGCTACTTCCACCATTTGACCATCTGGATGTGAAGGATCTGATAGGTATACTACCAATTCTCAGTTGAAAATAGAGTTTCCTATCCAATGGCTTTGTTATGTCGTCCCAGAATGTCTCGAAACGAGTTTCATCCGTGAACTCCATAAATACCCCTGATAGGGAAAGTGGTGGAATAGACCTAAAAAGTTTCGAAAATGTAATTTCCCAGTACAAGCTCTTGATGACCTTTTTTGATGGAAATACAGCGTTGATTGGGTCTTCCCATGTTTCCACCAGACCCAGCTCTCTGAGAACAGCTCTAATTCCAGAGAGCCATTTTATCTGGTGGAAGACATCACATTTAATAATGTCCAGGAGTCCCATGGCAAATATTTTCAACTCCGGCGTTACCCATATTCGTCGCCAGTACAATACAGGGCAGAGATTTGCAAGTTCTGCTTGTTCCTACCTGTGACGTGACAGTGAGAAGAGTTTTTTTAGAACAATAAAAGAAGAATCCCTATCCCTCCTCCATCTATGCTGTAAAAACCCTTGAAATTAGCAGCACCCAAATATGGTAATTGAATCTTCCTGGAATGATAATGTGAAGGGTCCACTGTAGTACAAGGACAATTTCGAGTATGTAAGCTATGTAGACTGTCTGCTGATGTAGCTGAATCCCAGCCCACAGACTACAGCTTTGGGTGAGTGGACCTGGTACACACAGTTTTGCACCCTTTTCCACCTCTATCTTGTGGAATCTCAAACCCCCTTTCCTGATCTTTAGTCCCATCATTTACTGTAATACTGTAAGGTGCCTTTCCCTTCTGTCCCCTTCTATCTTCCACCCTGTGTTCCCTCATTTCTTGTACAGCTTTGAGTTGCTAATTTCTTTACCTGTAAAGTACTTCTTGCGATTGTCTACCCTCACCAATAGCTAATATGCTTTAATTACAAACAACTAACTCCTGAAGCAAATCTCACCAGATTTTTTTGTACCTGAGGATGATGAAACCATGCAGGTGCTTCTTTTGTATTTCAAATGCATTACATTATATGTAAAATACAGATTTTACTGCACTCACCGATTCCTCTACTCAGATAAAACACTATGGGTCATTCACAAGAAAAGTCCATGACAATTATTTCCAGGAATGTAAGTGTTTATCCCACTGTATTAAAAAGATCCTGCACTACCTTGGTAATAAACACCCAATATTGTACTTGTGTATGGAACACAACTCTTTGAGAAGAAATCTGCAAGCTCAAATTGGGCTGGGTGGGGTGGATGATGAGTAGCAGCAGCCTCTGCTCCTCTGAGACTCTGTACAGCACATCCTCCCATACTCTTACTAAAAAGTCTCTAAACGTGGACAGACTCAAATGGCAAGTACCTCTTTTCGAAACTTCAGACGTCAGAAGTTAGACAGTAAGACAGGTTCAATCGACAAATAATAATAATAATTAAAGTGCACTGATTCCTGATTTTATGTGAGAAAACTGCTAAAATGATGTTTGATGTCTAACTCACCTCAGGACAAGGGATTTGCTTTTGTCTACCATGTACATGAAACCTCCTCACACCTTGAATATTTCCTCATGCATGGCTCTCTTCTATGCATAACCTTATCTTTTGACACTTTACAAAGGGGTGTCTCAGATTACTTACCTGTGAACTGTTTTTTGTATTGGGCTGCATCCTAACACCCACCACCTCAGTCTACTAGGAAATGCAAGCAGGCAGATAAAGACTTTTGTAGATGCTCAGGACCCATGTATGTACCCACAAGGACAAGAATAGATCCTTGGTGTCAGCAAGACCATCTGGCCTGCTGTTAAGGCCATTTGGCGAGTGCTCTTGATGCTGGACTCCACCATAGCAAGAAGTAAAACAAAGGGCGAACAATTGAGGTTAGAACATTGACCTCCAGTCATAATGCAAATTCTTCATCCTTGCTTCATCAAAAACTAAAGCCCACAATTCTTTTTCGCGTAACAACCTTTAAGCAGCAAAAGCTGAGTGAGCTGGGAGACTCCTGGACACCCAGTTCTGAGAAAGGGAAGCACAGATGGTCATCCTTGCCATACCAAACGATGGACTGTAATTACTGTTGTATCCTCTAGTAATAACTGGAGAGGTTGCTTTTACTACAGTTGGTAGGATCCCCTTAGATGAAATATCATCAGCCATCTCTGACCTTCCTACACTGTCACCAGTACATGAATCATAGCTGGGTTTCATCCTAAACTGATCATCCCAAAACCATCTGGGAGCCCAGGCTAAGTTTGTGTGGTAATCTATGACACTTCCATTGGATATGCTAGACAGGACATTTGATAGTGCTGAGTGTCAATATCTATTTTGTAAGTTAGACAGGCTAGGACTGGGCAAGAAATTCATCTCGAAAGTGTGATGTTGAATATTGCTCCCATGTCCTAGATTAATTTTAGAGACTCCCTTCAAAGGTCAATCAATTTGCTTTGGATTTTCGGGTAGCATATCTGCTGAAAGTAGTGGTGTGAGGGTGCTGCTGCACCACCAAAATAACCAGGCTGTAGTTCAGGAGGTGAATAAGCAATAAAGATGCCTTTAATGTTTGCTTATATCTTGTCGCATTTGCAATGGGTTCAGAGTTTAATGTCAGATTATGTCATCTGATAAATTGTTGTTCTTTCTTTTACAAGGGATATTGGTGTTTACTTTTCTATCTCTTATTACAGAGTGAAAGGATTTTTTAAAGTGAACTATGAAACAATCTTTCTGGGGTACAGGAAGTGTGAAGGGAAAGGCTGGAGGATGGTATTTTTTCCTAACTCACAACAGAATTTAAATACCAGTAAGTGAGCAATGCAAATATTTCAAAAGGAGTGATCAGCAAAGAAAGCACAAATGAGGCACATACATTTTTAATTCTGAAGTTCAATGGAAACAAAGATTGCAATAGGATCCAAACAAATCAAGACATTTTTCTTAGTGATGCACAAATGATACATATTCACTGAAATGCATTCTCCACACATTATCCCTTGTGCAGTTTATAGTTTTATGAGTAAAACCGTATGTTTGAGCAAATTTAGTGGCCACTTCAATGGAAAATGTTCTGTCTGTAAATGACAGTGTGCAACCACACTATACTTTAGTAATATATTTGCAAGTGTACTCCAAAATGTATCACTGGCCGCATATCACACCATTACCACTCTTCTGCTGAATGGGTGTGGCTCATTTACTATATTTGGTCTTGTTTGTGTGTTGCGTAGATTTCTAGCAACCCCTGTGACTCCTGGGATGTAAAATTGATTACAACACCTCCACTCTGAAAAGTGTCACAGCACCACAGCCTGGCAGCTGAGAACAAGGCATCAGGTGACATTTGGTAAGTCTCCACCTTATGTAGCTTTCTTAAATGCAGACAGCATCTTACTGGCAATCACACCCTCTTCTACCTTTCTGCCTATGCTGATGTCCTTGAGTCAAAGTTTCTGTATTCTTTGACTATGAGATTAACTGGGCTAAATGGAGGCACTATCCATGTCCTATTCCACGATCACACCCATTATTGGGAATTATATCTAAGATGAGTACCAAAGGACCTAATATGTCTTAGTACATCTGTCAGCAGAGTGATCGAGAGCATAGTGAAAGACAATTTTAACCCTTTGCAGATGTAAATGCATAATGGCTTTGCTAGGGGAGGTCACACCACAAACGTTCCTGGTGGCATTAAATACTGTTACCAAAATTAATAGTTATCCATGGATTCAGTTGTTATTTGGTGGCTCTCTTTGCTGATATACAGATCCATTGTGTCCAAGATCAAAACTGACATTGAACATTACTCTAGGGAGGGAAGAGACCAAGGCTAAAATTGTTCAACCTGCTTGCACACACAACTGCCGGTGGTCTGTTACTGCCTCACATAAATTTCGACTTTCTATCTCATCATATATCTCTGTTGACCTGCTTCTTGACACAGGCTACTTTACCTCCATTATGAAGGGCATTGCATAGGCAAATGCTTTCCTGTGGAGGATTATTCACTGCAAACCAACATAAATTACTGATGCCATCTATGGATAGCTCCTAGAGCACCATTCTCTTGTAACTTCCTGGAAGTACACACACAGGTTGTTCATGGTAGACCCTTTCAATCACAACACATCCCCCATATGGCATAGTGCGAGTACTTTATATTTTATTGTTCAGTTAATTAAAACCTTAACAAAATTTTCTTATCGGTCTTACGCATAACTAAAATGTGATCAATGAATAAGAACAAATACTACACATTTCCATTATCATTTCACTTAAATTAAAATTTTGATCATTGAGTTTGGTCTTCTATTTAAAACCTAATAATTATATTTGAACGAATAATTGAAAATATTAAAGAAATAAAACAAAAACTTAGTATTTACATTACATTCACAAGTTTTTCGAAAGTCCTCATGAACTTTACAGTCTTGCAATTTGATTGTGGCGACGTTGCGTCCAAACAACCAATTACAGCAGTCCTACAAGTACGTAGTTTCCTTGCTAGGAATATGTTCCTTAAAAAGCGCCTTCGCTCCATTGTCAACGGTTTACAGATACATATTATATGAATAAGATCTTCTTTTTCATACCCACAGAGGCGGCAGGAGACGGATTCTGTATGTTTCCAGGCAGGCTCGTCGGCCAATGTTGGAAATTTACCGAACCTCAATGCCATCAGCTTTTTTTTAATAAAGATTGAGTATGTTGCATCCAAATAAGCCGCTGGGGTTAATAATCTGTAGCTATTGATCAGGATCCAAGAATGTGAACGGTGCGAAAAAATGGCTTTGTCGATAATCAAAGAGTGAAATTTTGCGGCCTTATTTAGTGCTATTTTGAATGCTGAAAATGGCAGGTTTTTGTCCCAAATTTTAGCGGTGCAAGTTATCTCCAATGCTCTAGTCAGATATTTGTTTGCTTCTGATTTTTTTTGAGTTTCTAATTCCTGCCATAGATATTTGTTCAAATTATTAGCTGCTGCTCTCTTTTTAATCCGATACCACTCCTTTATGCATGAATAAAGCCGTCCCAAGCTTTCATTCTTTAGTCCAAACTCTAGACGAATTTGCGCTGGTGAAGCAGAGTTCGGCAATTGTAATACCCGTTTGTAAATTTTGGTAATTAAACTGTTTAGGAGAACAGAATCCTTGCCATTCATTGTTACACTACTGTAGGCTAGCGTTGGAAGAGCTTTATTGGCTATCACCGTAAGTAAGGGTTTTAAAGAGGGACCTTCTAGCTTTTTCGATAAAGTGCTAAGTGCAGATGTTAGTGCTGTTGATCTATTAGTTAAATAGGTTTTCTGGGCCTTTAAGGTGAGCTTATCATCGATGTAATATCCCAAGTATTTGTAACTTGTCACCCTTTCCAACTGTTGTCCTTCTAGCCAAACATTGTGTGAAGTTATATGCCGATTAGTAATTAGCATAGTTTTAGATTTTGAAAAATTAAGAGCCAAGTTGTTTGCAGACAGAAAAGCAGATAGCACCGATAGCTGTCTTGATAAGCCAACCTTTGTCTGACTCATGAGGACGATATCGTCGGCGTAAGCCAGATGTGTCAATTGTAAGTTGCCTAATTTTGGCGGGTGGGCGTTACATCCATTTAACTTTGCTGAGAGGTCCGAAATGAATAAATTAAACAGATGTGGGGCCAGGACACATCCCTGTTTTAAGCCAGATGTTGTGCGCACTTTTTTTGATAGTCGTGACCCGTCTCCTAGCCTTACTTGCGTCCAGGTGTCAGAGTAGAATAGCAGCAGACCCCTTAATAAGTTTTCTGGAATCATCCAGGCTCTTAATTTCGCCCATAATAGGTTCCTATCCACGCTGTCGAAGGCTGCTTGGAGGTCAATGAAGCACAAGTTCAGATCTTGTTTAATGCGCTTACATTTATCCGCGATCATGGAGATGGATAAAATATTTGTTATAGTCCCGATCCCTTCTCTAAATCCTGTTTGATTTAGTGGGATCAGGTCCCTCTCTCCTGACCACTTTACCAGATCAGCTAATAATAGCGATGCAAAGTATTTGGCTTCGACGTCCTGCAGGGCAATTAATCTGTAATTTGCAGGGTTGGATCTCTCACCGCCCTTGTATATTGGCATTGTGATAGAACCGCGCCAGCTTTCAGGCACAAGATTGTATGTTTGGATGTCTGAAAAGAGTTTCTCAAGTAATGTGCTCCAGTATTCCGGTGCATCTTTGAAAACAGCTGGCGGTATGCCGTTTGGCCCGGGGGCCCCATTACTTTTGCCCTTTTTAATTATTTTCATTATCTCCTCAACGGATTTTTTTCCATGTAATGCGACAGAAGTAGGATATTTAGGCTGGCTAGTGATTAGTGTTTGACTGGTGCTGGCTTCTTCCAATGTCTTTATCTGTTGTTGCGATGATAGCTGTATATTCCCAATGGCTATTGCTGGGCGAACTTTAAATTTGGAGGAGAGAAAGGTAACCCATTCGGATTCCTGGACATTTGAGGTCAATGCATTGCGCGGTCTTGTTAATTCATTTACTATTTTCCAGAATTTGTTTGAATTCGGAAGCTTTGAACTAAACAACAAAGTAGTCCAAAAATTTTCGTTAGACCTCCTTTTATGTTCCCAGATCTTCTTTTTATATAGACGTCTTTGCGCATAAAAAGTGTCCCACTGCGACGCGTCTTTATCCTGCGTCTGTAGCCTCTTTTGAGTTCTTCGCAAATTCCTCTTTAGTTCTAGAAGTGATTTCGGTAGTTTATTGTTGGGCCTTACTGTTTTAGCCTGTTTGCCCGGTAATTTCATTTTTGTCACCAATTTATGCAGAAAAAGATTCCATATCTGGATATTATTCTTTGACTCATCGCACACCTCTTTCAATGTGGCCTCTAATATTGAAAACCAGTCTGTTTTATTTGCTTCCGACCAGTTAATGCGCTTTTGGTTAATTGAGCTTAGATGACCCTCCAGTATGCATGATGGTTGGAATCTTTCCGTACTGAGGTTACATTTAATATGCTGCATCGCATGGTCACTCAAGGGCGTGTATTCAATGTAGAAGGATTCTACGAAATGAATTAGTGGTAGGCTTACTACTGTGTAATCCAACGTTGAATGAGAATGTGGACCGTAAAAAGTTTTTTTCGGAGGACGATCTTCGTTGGTCCTGCCATTCAAGACGCGCATACCTATATACTCTAGTTCTGTCACAAGGTGTATGCCAAGCTGGTCCTTACGAGCTCTCGACATGCTACATATTTGCTGTGGGACGCTCCAGTACATATTATCTGCGGATAATATTTCGTCTTCCTCAGGGGAGTGTATCAAATTAGAATTAAAATCGCCAGTTAATATAATATTCCATGACGACTCAGTGGAGCGAAGCCCCATTATGGCGTTGCACAGCACTACATTTTTTTTCTTTTTGACTTTTAAATTTGGTTGTGTGTAGTAATTAATCAGGATTGTTGTCTTGGTGTCGGTTACCTTCTGTCCTGTTAATTTGATTATTTGAATGCCTGGGTCGGTGGAATTAAGCTGCTCAGAATTAATGTTTAGGGCGGTTGACACGTAAACTGCTAGGCCTCCAGTCGCTCGACCGTGGGTTTTGGATTTTTCAGCAGCTACAGTGTAATGGGTGAAACCTACCAATGCGATATCTTCTTGCGACCAGGTTTCTTGCAAAGCGATGATATCGCAGTTTGCCCATTCATCTAATGCTTGTCCTTCCTCCAACAGTCTTTTTGCTCCAGCGATATTCCACGATATTACGTGTATTCCCCTGTATGCCTCTTGGTTCGGCGTTTCTTTATAGTGCGCATAGTGCGAGTAATTTATTAGGGAACTCTACAGTATACAATGATCAGTGGGCCTCTGCAGAGAGCCTGAGGCTGAAACTGAATAATCATGGTACCTTCTGACCCATTCATGCCTTATGAACACAGTAAAGCCTATATAATACCCTGCTGCCACACTGCTTTAACCAATATCTCCTGCTGTCCCATTGTTTCAACATGGCTTCTCTTATGTTCGGCTACTGGAATCCTCTACTATAAACTACATTAAAATGTGGAGCACTTATAAAGGAGTTACCTCTGGTCTACAAGGGATAATTATTATTAACCTCTTTTGCAAACTAGCCGTAGGATCTTCGAGAAAGTTATGTCAATTTGTGTCACAAATTGTTTATTCTGAGGAGAACTGGACCTAATTGCTGCTTTCTCCTGCAAGGGCTCTCACAGAGGCTAGACTCATATTAAAAAATGCTCAATAATTGGTTTTGGACACCCCACAAAATACATAAGGGGTGCCTTTTACAACACTTTAACTAGTGTGAATCTACCTCACTTTTTATGATCATTCCAACTGAGGCAAATCTTTAGACTACATTGTAGGGCAAATTGTCTGCTACAAGCAGGCTGATCATTTGCCCTCAGCACAATTGGCTTTATTAATGAATATGTTAGAAAAGGTGAGTCCAGACCTATATGGTTGGTCACTGAGGTGTCGGTTCCCAGGCTAAGCAACTTAAGGCATTGTAGGAAAGCCTTGATACTAGACCTGGATGACAGTCTAGTGGAACTGCTAAAGGCAGCCACCTGAATAAGTAAAATCCATATAATCCATGAGCAAATGGAAATATACTGCTAGATATGAGAACTTTTCTTTCAACAATGAGCCATTGCAAAAGCTAATGATATTGGCTGACAGAACGATGTCTGTCTATTGTGCTCATTATTGTACTCATGTATTCTCCATTCTATACTGCTGCATAGACTCACTTTCACTTTCTGCTGCTCCTATTACTGGGATTGACATTTCCCCCAGCCTGTTATAGAATTTTAGGATTTTCCATACAGTGGGTCATACATATTTCACCTTGGTTTTTAATGTTACTAATGATATTGAACTGACACTCTAGTTACCTTAAGCAATCAAAGGGACTTGACAGAAACATTTCATGTATGATAAGTGACAATGTAAATAAGTCAATGTTATATTTTCGTACTTTCGTCACACAATGATGGTAACACTGAAATTGACCACACAATATTGAGGTATAAAAATATTGATTCAAGCACATTGATAACCATATTATGTGCCCAGAAGTGCTTCTTAATCAGTTTGGGAGCCCCGCAGTGAGGGGACCTCTACCGAGGAGGCAGATTCCAAGCCCCAGCAAAACGTGTGGCAGGGAGCCACCAATGCCATCAGCCTGTGCCCAGGGATGCTTTTTTCTTAATCGGTTTGGGAGTCCCTCAGTGCGGGGAACTCCCTTTGAGGGGGCAGACACCAAGCCCCAGCACAACTTGCGACAGGGAGTCGCCGACGCCCGCAGCCTGTGCCCAGAGACACATCTTAATCAGTTTGGGAGTCCCGCAGCATGGGATGCACACAGGTCATGCCCTGCATGGCTCGGACAAAGACCGGGCCAAGAGCAAGCCCTTCTGCACCCATCCGTGGCAGGATAAGGCTGGGCTGGGCCACCTCTCTTGGTTTTTGCAACAGAGAAAATGGTAAGAGACTTTATTTACCTCTATTAATTCATCTTCAGTAGCGATATCCCCTGAAACATCAATCCTGAATTATGGGGAAATGGAAATTAGCAACAAACTCCGTGGGAAAGTGGAGCAAAACTGCAGGAGTAAACACACCAATAATAAACTAACCAACGCTATGGGATTAATTACTAATGAAATAGTGAACGCGAAGAAACGTTTAGTTGTCACTAACTCAGTTTTGAATGCAGCTACAGAAGTCAGGGCTGAAATAGTTACTGTGGAACACGGAACAAATATCACTAGCTGCCCAGGGGAAAAGTTATGCAACTTGCCTAATTGAAATAAGGCACCTTGCGCATCGACGTCCCCACTAGAGATATCTGTTTTGTCATGTAGTACCGAACTGATTTCCCTCCCTGCCAATAAAAACAAACAGCAGCCAATAGAAAAGGTATCAACTAGGCATAATACCAAGACCAAAATGATTAAGGAAAAAAAAAGTGCATGGGATGGATGAAGAAGTGGCGTAAAATAATTTTTAAAACGTAGAGGGTCTATTTAAAAAGTTACACGCCAAAATAGATACCATTAAAAAGAGACTAATGACTGAAATAAAAATGCTCAAGAATGACGTTGAACTGATCAAAAAATGGTCTTGGCTGACCAGTGAACTTGGAGCCCACGACTGCGGACGGCTGATTTACATGCAAGGGCCCTATTATAGCCCTGATTAGCTTTGAATCACTGGTGTAATTTCGCGACCACATCTTGAAGGACATACAGTTTTCCTTGCATTCGAATATGGGCAGTATGACTACTTCTCTGCGACTACGACGCCCTTGAAACCGTATCGGGTTGTCGAATCATATTATTGGAAACATGACAATCTTGAATACTATATACCTTGACTTGACATACTATGGGCTTGCAGCAAACTTACCAGTAGCTGCATTTCAGCCTGATCATTTGGACTCTCCTTGCCCAACTAGAGAAAATCTTATGGGCAAAATCTAAATTTTAGAACACTGTCGGATTCCGATGCAATAACCGCTTCCTGTACAGTCTATGATGAAAAATGGTCGGTCATTAATATGACTATTGAAGTTATTTTCGAGAGCCTTGAGGAAGTCACTGGATGTGACGAAACACATGTCGGCTGTTCTTGTGCATGCTGATAAGGACTGTGTTGTGTTACGACTCTTGTTAATGTCTTCCTATTTGTACCTGTTCTGAAATAGGGGTACTCACAGTCCTGACAGAAATTGTTATGAAAAACACCTGTACAAATAAAATGTAGGAATTTTTGTATGAACTCATCTCTGTTGTTTGCCTGTGATATACAGAATTTATGGTTTCACGATACCAATTTATCAAGTTCATACATTTTGATTTCTAAATGCTTAGAGTGCTGGGGTATAATCATGTTGTAACTTATCTCACAGCGACTGTGCACCCAAGGTAGTAGGGTACACTCTTATCCTTAGTGGCACCATTAGAATTTTCCTGCTGCTGGATATATTTGGAGAGTTTCCCACACACTTGGTTGCCCAGTGTGAATGTGTATTTTTTGAGGTGCAACCCCTTTAGACACTACTACCTATTCTTAGATACTCTGGATGCAACACTATTCTGGAAATAAATAATTTACCCATTCTTTAAAGATTACATTTCTGTTAAAATAGAGATTTTAGTGCACTCCCCAGATGGAATGAGTCATTTTGGTGAGATATTTAATCCAAAAAATGACAGCCTATTAGTTCATGGAAAAAACTTTAAACAATAGATTATCCAAAGCTGATGCCCATTACTTTTGATTGTAGTGTAGTTCCTATATTCCCAATAGGCCCTGAGCATTGGCATAATATATCCTATAGATTTGACGTAGGACTTATGTCGACTGGGTCTCTATCGAATATACTAAACTTAATTGTGTGTGTGCCAGCTAACTCAGAGGTCACTAGAAACTTTCTCGAATTAACAAGGAGGTATTAATTTCTGACAACCGCATAAACATGACAACTTTGTTTCCCAAGAATAAGAAATATATCTCTCAGAATCGCAGAAACAATAGATAAGTATTTCACTTAATCAGCATGCTTCGTGTCAACAGAGTTGTAGAGGAAATAGAGAGACTGGCATTTTCAATAAAAGGGTGTATTGAACACTCTTCTTTCTCATGCAAGAGAGGTGAACTGCTACAATCTTTATGCAGACTGTAAAGTATAATGCGTACAGCGTAAACAGTAATATGAAATAATACTGTAAAAGCATTGTATGGTTTCTAAGCCACATAAAAATACATACGTAAATAACATTGACTAAAATACTCAACTGGTGCTTCTAAAATACGCCTACCACAATGTACCTAACCTAAGTCTAGTACAAGGGAAGAATTAAGTAGTGTGTAGCATAGGTTTAGTTGTTTTTGCCAAGAATCTACCAAAGGTTTCTCTAGGTTCTAATCAGCTTCAGACCTTTGTTTAAAATGAAGGAGGTCTGGTATCTCTGTCTCAGGACTCGATTTCCCAACACCCTGCAAGGGGAGCTTAGAAACACTGGAGCAGGATTCTCGGCAGGAGAAGGGCAGCCTCTTAATCAGTGGGTCAGCTGTAGAGTCGGCTTCCTTCGGCTCTTGCTGTAGCGAGCTGCGTCGGGTAAGTTCATAGTCGAACTGCTCCAAACCATAGCAGTTTGCCATAGCAAGCGAAGGCATATTTATACCTTGAAGATGTTTAGGGATGCCATTGCTTGACATGAAGTCGGGCATATGAATGTAAGAAAAGAACCCCTAGGGAGTAGTTGTTCTTTGTAAAGTAACTGAGTTTGTGGACAAATCAATATTCAGGCAAGGGGAAGTCCCTGACTGCTTCTGCTGGTTTTCCAAGAAGTTGTTGTGATGTTTGGTACGGGTGGAAGTAGCCATGCCTTTATTTGGGTAGCATGGGCTATGCCTAAATAAGGGCTTGACTTCTATGCCTATATAAGGGCAATGTGAATTGTACCTATATAAGGGCATGAATCGGGACAATTCACTCGGAACTTGAAACGCCACACAACACCCACTCCACTTTCTTATGTACGACATTACTAAGTTCTAAACACATTAAAACATATCTAAACAGGATGTGTTAAAACCCACCCAAAATTCATAAAAATGCATTGGTACTGGTTGTACACGAAAAGTAATTGTGCTGTACGCATTTAAAGCACTGTTTCATTCAAAGCATATAGATGACATTTGAAAATGCTATCTGAATGAATCACAAAAATACATTCATGAAATGGCTCTTAGCTACAGAAAAAAAAGTTGAGACGATTCCATGGCAGATTATATAAACTGGTTGATTGTGGACAAGGTCAAATATTGTCTTTTGAAAATTTTCAAAGAATTTTAGTTCTCTATGAATAGTTCTACTTTAAGCAGATTATTTTGTGCCAAAAAATGAAATATACAAATTTGGAAAAACAAACGTTTGATCATTGAAAAAATAGAGTTCCAAAGTTAGAAACTTTGTTTTGAACAATGAAGGTTGAATTCAGATTCTCTCAGAACACTGCGTGCCAAATTAAAAGTTAGTGTTATTGTTAGGTGAAAACATCAAACCTTCTAATTCTGAAAAAAAAAATTCTACCATTGTAGGTGAGAGTTGGATTACCTCGTTAGGAGGACTAATCGCACATAGATGTGAAGCATCGTCGTCAGTGTTGGTCGCAATATCAACGTTCGAATTGGATGGTACCTGTGTGCCGCTTTCCTCATGTACCTCACAGTCAGTATTTTGTTTCTGTGAGATCTCAATGAATGCCGTCATCAGAATTGGTAGCCGCTGGGGACAACACAGTGCATGAGCCGCCATTGGTCCAAGCAAAGTATCAACATCCGTTGGCATGACTGATTAGAGTGTGAGATAGATGTCTAACACGCATTCCTCTCCACACAGCAGGCATTGTAGAACAGGTAAGATGCAATCTTGCCAGATTGGCCTGAATGACATAAACCATGTGGTATTCAGTTCTCTTAAACGAGTTAATCCCAAAATTTGGACTAGGCACTCACGACGCTTCATCGCCAGTAGAGTATTTTCCACGGTGATCTGGGTGTCTGCTGTGGATTGGCTTGCCATATCGAAGGAGTAGGAGCAAAAATAGTATCCCTGCAGGTGGTCCCAAAATGAGAGGCAATCCGCCAAACACAAACTGTACGAAGTTTGGAAATATTCCTAGGACTGCTTCAAAGGGTGCTAAAAGTCCCGAAAAAATCATCCTAAATACATGTACAATACCACTCGTATCAGACATGTTTAAGATACGACCTAAAATTCCTGAGAAATGTACAGGGCAATTTGTAGTTAATAGGGTGTGTATCTCAGCAGAAATCCTTGCGACTTGCAGATCATAGGTCTCTTTGGCCGAGGTCAATGGTGCAGTTTTTTGTAAAAGAATGGCTTTCATACTGTTTAAAGTATCAATTTGTATAGAAGAGATGTTCAGTGAAGGCCTTAATGGCGACTCCTGGTCTGTCTTGGTTTTTGGAAACAATACTTGCATACAGTAAGTGGCCCTGGCTGACACAGTTACGAGATAGGCTAGACCTGGCAACATGCCACAGCAGCTGTGATCATTCAACATAATGTTACTTCCATTAGAAAGTTGCCTAAAAATCTGATCAATCACTGTAGCTGGTGAACGTGGAAGGTGCAGGATAAATTGTTAGAGGAACCATCGCATGCCCTGTGTAAGTTTATAACCTGACATAGGAGAGGATCGCTCAGTGCGTTTTCACAATTATTACCACTAAGAAACACTTCTTTCCCCCACTCCAACATCTGTGTGTGTATGGTAAATCCCAGGATGTATTGATGTATTCTTTACCTAACTTTTCATATAGGCCTGCTGGTATACATTTTAAGCAATACTGAAAATGGAAAATAGTAACAGGCAGAGTGATTGTACCGTGTATTATCCATTCAATGGCTGATTTTTCAGCAACTATAACTGGAAATCTTTCCAGTTTTTCAATGCTCAGCACCGTATAGTCTGCACCCCTCTGTCCCATTTTCATCTGTTTATGAGTGAGATTGAATTCTGGAAACAGTGACGTAGTGTTGATTAAACGCCAAGGCACATAGCCTGAACAAAGGTTTTGTAACATCCAGCCTAATAGCATTATAGAACATAATTGTGACTGACCATGTTGCAACTTGACCAATTCCTGTTCCATTATGTCTATGGCAGAGGATACTAGGCTGTCCAAAGAATATGTCCTGGAGACAGAGTCGTTAACCCATTGTCAACTACAGAGAGAGATTTCTCTAAATTAATATGATAAATTTCTCGTATTCGTTCTGCAGTCTCTGCTTGCGTAATCTTCCATGCTTCATTATACATGGCATAGATACCGGCGTATATAAAACGTTTATGATGCGGTTAAGTAGGTCCTTGTAAGAAGTCCCCCAGGTCAGCGCGATCTTTATGTAAAGATAAGTGTTGTTTTACATCCTTTGGTGTAGACTTGTGTAGCCATTCAAGGCATAGTTTCCCTACACTGTATGTTGTTACTATTCCTGGATGCTGTCTCTGAACATATCTTGGATCTGGCCTAGTGAATGTGAACCCTTGTGTCTTATTCAGGAATCTATCTTGACAGTTGTTTGTATTTGTGGGCCAGATAACCAATTTTTTCCAATCTGAATCTGTTCATTTATGATGCCAAATAGTATGTACGTCGACCACCCCCTCTGAAGTGTTACTGCATTCAGGTGTAGGTGTAGGTATTGACGGTTTGTTTAAATCTTTTATCTTGGCTAACTCAAGACAAGATGTCTGTTGGACAGTGTCCTTGAAAAACATTATTTGCTCCGGGATGATGCAGGCTCTAAATAAAGCTTCTAAGCCCTGCACCTGTCAGTCTTTTGTGCCACAGTTTTTGTCTCAATGTTGTCTTTCCAAAAGTCGAAACCTAACGAAGACAGCTGAGCATAAAAGGCAGCAGAATAAATTTGCTTGGTATTAGTCAACATACCTTTCATTCCTGTCCTATTATCATTTTTAAAGTAAATTGATTCTGGATTTGAAACATTAAAACCTGAAAAGTATGGAAATTTTCCATAAAATGTGTTTGAGCTACCCTTCGGTGGCATTGGACATTGTTCCCATTGGTTATAAGTAAATACATTTCTAAGATTTGCAGATTTATGCAAGAAATGATGACCATAGTGATTATAACAATACATGTGTTCACAATCTGATGAACCTTCTAAATATTCATGATTAGTACATTTTGCAGACATTTCTAGGTCCGACATCATATTATTAATAGTCTTGAAGTCCCAATCATTAGAAAAGTTACTAGATGAAACAAAGTCGTTCAAGGAAATCTTGAACTGGTGTGAAATCTTCTACAGCTCCACCGGACCAAGAATGTCATAATCAGTTCTGTCCCAAGCTATACCACCATGTATAGGAACGCCTGTGATGTTCACTGATGACAAGTCTCTTTGTTCATGATGAGTTGATTTGTTTGTCTTGAGGAGTAAGTTGATGTTCTTACTTGCTGTGTCCTTTTTAACCTATCTTCCATTTATTAGCATTCCCAAAGTAAATACAACAGTCAACAAAAGTAGAAGAAAAAGTACACCAAACACAATCCAAAGATCAATCCATGGTGAAGGCGTGGCTTGGACGCCGATGGCGATGGTCGCCTGAGAGCTCGGCTCCGGGACTGAGCCCGCATTGATCCTGCAGATCGGAGTCCATGGGGCACCCTAGTCCCGGCAAACCGATGATCGGACTGATTGGGACCCACTGGGACACCCGGTGAAATTTGAAAACCGGTTGATCCGACGGAAAATCGAAGTTTGGGGACCCGCGGAGTGCGACTCAAGATGGCGCCCGGACCTTCTCGACTCCTTGGCCGGGGCCCTTAATCCGGAGGTGCATCGTTGGGCACGGCGCACCCTCCGCCTCCTATCTCCCTATGATGTGATAGTCTGGGTGTTGCTTTACTCGGCTTCTGGGCACGGTGACCGATCCCGGACGATCTGAGGTCCGGACTATCGTTGACTTTGGAACACGGACGTCTGGTGACCCTGTGTGTGGAACCGACCCCCTGTGCCGCACCCGGCTGCACCCCGCCGAATGACTGAACTCCATGGGCAGCACGGCGCCTTGGCGCCACAAAGTCTCCGGCGGTGTTGGTGACTCTCGTTCTAGATCCTCATCGGCTAAGCGGGCCTACCCGACCTGGTGCCGATTGTCCCCGCCTCCTTCTCGGTGCCCTCCGACGACACGGTGGTGGCGCGGCCCGGGGTTGCGGAAGACCGACAGGCCCTGGAGACGGAGATCGACGACCCTCGGCTCCACGACGATCTGCCGGGAGGGACATAGTTGACGCCCGCACTCGGTGGTGCCTCTGACTGACTTTTCACCGTGGGACTCCAGCGCCATGGGAAAACCGAGAGGACCCAAAGGGACCACTCCAGCTGCCTCGGATTCGGAGGCGCCGGACAAGGATGATCGTGGAGACCCGGAGAGCTCTGGTGGCCCTCCCTTGCAACAACAATTTGACCGGGTCCTGGAGGCGATAGCGACCACGCGCTCGGCCCTCCAGCAGGACATCGCCCAGGTTGCGACGAGCCTGGGCCTCCTTAGAGCGGACCATGATAAGCTCTCGGATAGAGTCAAGGAGGTGGAGGGCTCGGTGAAGACCTTAGAGCCCGCGCAGAAGACCCTGGCCGCTACGATGAAGGATGCCCTATCCCGGATTGAGGCCCTGGAGCGGCGAGCGGAGGATGCGGAGGGACGTAATAGGCGAAATAACATTCGAGTGGTGGGCCTGCCGGAAAAGATTGAAGATGGCGATATGGTGGCCTACTTGGAAGCCTGGCTCCGAGACACGGTGGCTCCGGAGGGCCTGTCCTCCTTCTACACCCTGGAGCGAGCACACAGGGTGCCAGCGAGACCGCCGCAGCAGGGCCGCGCCCCACGGCCGGTGGTGGCACGTTTGCTGCATTTTAGGGACAGAGACCTCATCCTTAATGCCGCCAGACATAATGGCCCTTACAAGGTGGAGAATAGCCAGGTGAACATCTTTCCGGACTACACGTATGAGACCCAGCGCAGACGGTCCTCTTTCCTGGCGATCAAGCGCGAGCTCCGGAGCGAGGGCATCCAGTACTCGCTCCTGTTTCCCGCAAAGCTCCGCATAATCGTTGATGACAAGACTCAGTTCTTCGATTCCCCGGAGGAAGTCTGCAACTGGCTCGAACTCTATAGGGCTGGTAAAGATGGTTTCAGCTCGTCATCTCAGCTGGCAACAGAACCTGGACAGCGACGGCGGTCCAAAAGGCTTCGGAGTCGCCGTGGCCAGACGGGCAGACCTTCGACTGTGGAGACGTTGGCGGAACGGAAGGGAGTGCTGGAGATGTTGTCTACGCTATCTGGTTCGCGTGAAGGCCCCATTATTGAGGAAACGGACCCTGGGGACGAGGGGGCGCCAACGGACTCGGAGGAATCGGTGACCGACAGTGTCCACATGCCGGTGGTCACTCCTAACTCGGTTGAGGACCTTTTGGATGGACAGGGATGATGGGGTGAGCTACTTCCATTTGGGTGGGGGTCCGCATCGGGGGTGGCAGAGATAGGCGATTGCCCATGAACTCCGGTGTAAATAGGGGAGGGGTGCCCTGTTAGTGACATAGCTTTTGTTTTGGGCTCACTATAGTCTCGGTAGCCCGAGAGTCGGGGGCCCATTACCGGCGCCCAGCCCGCACCTAGCCCTTAAGGCCTTCCTGCGGTGGCGACCGCAGGATTAGTCGGGGATTGTGGGATTGTTAGGGGTATGGTTTGGATGGGAACTAGATGGTTCTATTTGGGTCCTGTTCTGGGGAGGGTGGGCAGGAGTTTGTTCCGAACGGGGGTTGTTGCTTTTTGGTTGGGGAAAAGGGCCGCCATCAGTGTTGGGTTGATTGTTGCTCTTTCTTTGTTGGGACCGAGGTGGAGAGACCCGGAACGAATGATACGGGACAATGGCTGATGTTGCTAATGTGAAATGCATTACTTGGAACGTACGAGGGCTTCACACTATGTCTAGACGCCACAAAGTCCACGCTTATTTAGTGCGTAGAGGGGTGCAAATGGCGCTGCTGCAGGAGACCCATCTCAACAAGGCGGAAGGGGCGGCGCTACAGCGTAGGTGGAGGGGGCAGGTCTTCCATACTTCGTACTCAGCGTATGCCAGGGGGGCGCTGATTTGGATCAGGGCTGGGGTTCCATTCCAGGTTACGAAATCCGTGGTGGACCCGGAGGGTCGCTACGTAGCCATCTCAGGCACACTGGGGGGAAGGGACCTGAACATTTGCTGTGTTTATGCGCCTAATGTGGACCAGCTTGCCTTCCTTTCCAGGTTATCGGGCTCGTTGGCCCACTTCTTCTCTGGGCCCCTCCTGCTCGGAGGGGATTTCAATTCAATAGTGGACGTGGAGGCCGACCGCTCGCACCCCCCCCTACCTGACTCTCCGGTTCACCGTGTGGCCAAAGGTAGACAGGAATGGCAGACGCACTGGGGGCTCACGGACATCTGGAGGGCACAACACCCCGATACTAGGGACTACTCCAACTTTTCGGGCCTGCACGAGTTGCATGTCCGGCTGGACGGGTTTCTGGGCTCGGTGGAGTTGACTTCAGCAGCGGTCCGATCTGAATATTTGACCAGGACCATCTCAGACCATAACCCTATTCTGCTGGACCTTCGCTGGTTTCCCGGGGTTCCCGCTGTGCCCACCTGGAAAATGCGCCCGGAGATCTTGGAGGACATAGTTTTTAAGGCGGACCTAGAGGATAAAATCTCTGAATATTTTGCGTCCAATGGGGGTACTGCGGGATCAAGGGCGCTGAAATGGGACGCCTTTAAGGTGGTGGTCAGGGGCTACTGCATTTCTAAAAAGGTGGGCATGCGGCGCGTCATCCTTGATGACTTGGCTGCGGCGGATCGGAAGCTCCGTGAGTTGGAACTCCGCCGCCCCGGGCGTCCTGAACTCCAGGAGCGCACGGCGGCGGCGAAAGAGGCGGTGGCGGCGGAGGTCGAGCGGTTGCGCTGCTTTGACTATAAGGCCTATACTGCTAGGTCGCTCACGGAGGGGGACAGATCGGGTGCATTGCTGGCGTGGTTAGCTAATCCCACACGCCAAACTTCCCTAACGACGTCCATGCGCACGGCGGAGGGGGCCGAAGTGCACACTCAGCCTGAGATCCTGAGTTGCTACCTGCGCTACTACGAACACTTGCACCGCAGTTGCTCGGCCATAGACCCCTCCCTGATTGAGGACTACCTGCGACACCTAGAGCTCCCAGTGGTGGAACCGGACGTAGCGAAAGTTCTGGGCTCCGACATCGAACTGGGTGAAATCCGCAGCGCCATTAAAAAGATGGCGAGGAATAAGACCCCGGGCCTAGACGGCCTTCCGATTGAATTTTATTCTGCCTATGTTGACCTCCTGGCGCCGAGGCTGCTGATAGTTTACAGAGAGGCGAAGCGGCTGGGTTGACTCCCCGGCTCGATGTGTGAGGCCTTGGTGGTTCCCCTTCTCAAACCGGGCAGGGATTCATCCGACGCGGCGTCCTACCGTCCTCTATCCATGTTGACGGTCGATTATAAGATACTGAGCAGCATATTGGCATCGCGGCTGCTCGGTCACATGCGCTCTCTGGTACACGAGGACCAGGCCGGATTCATTCCCAAGCGGAACACGACCATGAACATCCGCAGGCTGGTCCGTTTGCTGGGAGAACCGCTCGTGGACGCCCCGTGCCCGGTGGTCCTGTCGGTGGATCTGGAGAAGGCCTTTGACAGCTTGGAATGGGACTACCTGCGCAGTGTATTACTGCGGTTTGGCCTAGGCGAGGACTTCGTCAGGTGGACTACGGTACTGTATGCCTCGGCATCGGCCAGGGTACGGGCAGGCCCACTGATTTCCTCGCAATACCCGGTGGAGAGAGGCACGAGGCAGGGTTGTTCACTGTCCCCGCTTCTCTTCGCACTAGCGGTGGAGCCACTTGCGCTGCTGCTCCGATCGGGGACCCACTTTAACGGTTTGCGGACACCATCGGGCCCACATTATGTCTCGCTGTACGCCGATGACCTGTTGCTCTTTCTTGAGGACCCGATTGATGCCTTGAATGGGGCTGCATCGGCGCTCACGGCGTTTGGGGAGATCTCGGGCCTTCGGGTGAATTGGGCCAAGACCTGTCTGTTCCCGGTTCGCAGGGGCACGCCCAGCCCCGATATCAGTAGGGAGATTAGATGGGAACCTGACTGCTTCAAGTACCTGGGGGTGTACATCTACCACGACCCGGCTGACCTCCTGGATGGGAACATAGCTCGCAGCACTCGCGCACTGCGAGGTAGCATGGATTTCTGGGCTACCCTGCCGCTCTCAGTGGCGGGGCGGATCGCTCTGCTAAAAATGGTGGCGCTCCCTCGGTTGCTGTACTATTTCCGTGCGCTGCCGGTTTGGATCCCGCCGGCCACCTTTCGCCTGCTACGGTCAATGGTGGTGGGATTCCTCTGGGGCTCGGGCCGCCGGAGAGTGGCCCTCAAGACCCTGACAAGGCCGAAAGCTGAGGGCGGGCTTGCGGTGCCGGACTTTGAGAAATATTACTTGGCAGCGCAGCTACAGACCTTCACTCAGGAGGTCGCCAGGGAGTTCCGAGGCCCAGAGACCGGGAGGGGCACAGGGATGGCTAGGCATGTTATCTCCTTCATCGCGCTGCGTCAACGTCTGGCCTTACAAGACCTGACGCTCGAGGAAAAGACCATTCGACTATGCTGGAACCGCGCCCACGCCCGGGGACGGTTGCGGCTGCCGTACGCACCCGAAATTCCTCTGGGTATGTTGACGGCCCTGCCTCACGGCGGTGATTGGTCACGACTAGCGGACTGGGAAGACGCGGGTTTGCAGCTGGTGGGTGACCTTTACGAAGATGGGGCGCTACTGCCCTTTCAGGAGCTCATTGACCGCTTCGATGTTCCTCGTGGCGACTTTCTTTTGCACACTGCCCTGGTCCGAGCGATTCAAGCGCACTGGAAGAACGGATTGGAGGAACCTCCTATATCCCCAGTGTGCCAGTATGTCATGATGTCCGCGGGTACGGTCAAAGCGGTCACATGCCTGTATAACCGACTGGTCAACGAGGGATTAACCCCCCTCACCACCTTGAGATCCCGCTGGGAGGCGGACGTAGGGAAGGAGATACCGGAGACGACCTGGTCACAACTCATGAGGCGGGCCTGGAAGGGCACGCGCCACGCCCGCTTTCAATTGGTCCACTTCTATGTGCTCCACAGAGCATATTTGACCCCGGCGAAGATCCAACAATACTTTGCCACGGACTCCGCGGACTGCCCCAGGTGCCGAGCGCCTGGATCAGACCTCCTCCACATGTTGTGGTCCTGCCCGGGATTGTCCTCCTATTGGCTTGAGGTGGGGGACACCCTGAAGAGGGTGACGGGGAGGTCCTTCTCAGTTGATGCGGTGGTGGAACTCCTACACTGGTTTCCACATACCCCCAAAAATAAAATTTCTAGTAAATTCATAGATCTAGGGCTTCTCCTTGCTAAGCGGGAGGTGACCAGGAACTGGAAGGCACGGGTTGGTCCAACGTGGGTCCGGTGGCACAGCGAACTTTTGAAATGGGCGGCAGGGGAAAGCACGCTGCGATACCAGTTAGCTAGGAGGCATCACAACGAGAAGGCGCAGGAGGCAGCGCTAGAATGGGATACATTAGTGCAGGCCCTCAGGGATTATTGCGCTTCCAGCGACTCTGAAAGTGAAGATGCAGCTCGCCCTGAGTCCCGATAAACGGTTGTACTTTATATGTCTGTAGCACTCCCGGGAGATTCTCCCGTGATCCCTTCTACATTGCTTACCATACACTGATGGCGGGATTGGGGAGGGTTCTGTTTAGTTCCTAGAATTTTGGGGGGAGGTTTTCTTTTGCTTCTTTACTGTAGGATGGTTTAGAAAAGCAGATGACGGACTGTGGATCATCCGGACCGGCCTTGCCCTCCCATCGGGCCTTCACTGGTAATCGCCGCCCGACCCTCGGGTTGTGGGCTGAATGGCTGTGTAACGGAATGCCTTACTGAGAGGGGATGGGATGTGTTCTATTGTTTTCGATTGAACTTATAATGCTGGTCCACTTTGTAACTTTTTACTGATTCCTGCAATAAAAATATATTTAAAAAAAAAAAAAAATCAATCCATGGTGAAACCACATAAGTCTTTTCCAGTTGATAAAAAAGTTCTGTTGCTTGTTCTTTAAAAGTTCTTTTTACTGGCGTTGTTTCAGGTTCGCTGGGATCCTCAGAAATCATATCAAAGTTAATGAAATAGCCAGAGGCAGTTCTGTCAATTGTGGGGATTGCTTCAGGATTCGTTTGAATTGCTGGAACCACTTGATCACTTGTTACATTTGTATAGTCTGATGCTATTTCATTGTAGACAGGCGTTTCTTGACAAACTGTTATTTTGGTCTCAAGAGGTACAAGTTCCAGGGCTTTGTTGCATAGTCCTTCTTTTCGCACTGCAAATTCTTCAAAGGTGATGAGTCTCTCGGTTTGAACCTCTTGGATAGTAGCCAGATTTGGGCGTCTGCTACACCTTTGGACTACTACTTATGATCGGCAACATGATGTGGTTTTACCAGGTCGATGGACACAAACCTATTCTCCTTTCTTCCAGCAAGGGGCGGAACTAACATCATTCTTGATCTGTGGATGGCTAGGACAGGTACTAGATGTCTGTAAGAAAGCCCAAATTCCTTCTTGTCTGCAATCTTTCCTCTGACTAGATCCCCAATCTTTGGAATCCAGACAGGCCTTGCTGGGTCTTGCTGGGATGGTCGGTTACTCTTTAGTGGTTGTTGGCTTCAGGAACACGTTACTTTGGCTTTTCCTTATTTCATTTAAGTCCTGCACAACAGTGCAACAATCTTTGATATCAAAGGGTTTTTGTTCTACCACTGAAATGTGACAATCTAGATCTGAGATAATCATTCTTGTTCCAGAGAGAGGAATTCATATGGAGGGATTCCCCCTAGAGAACTTCTTGGCAGATTATTAAGACTGCGTTGGACACTTATTAGTTGTTTGACCACCCATTACCTGAGCCTAATACCCTAGCTGTTATAGGTTTTTTCTCTCCGCTACCGAATTTCCCTCAGGATGGAATTGGCTAGAGTACCGCAATGCAACGCCCAATTTGGCCATGGCCTCCTTGTGAACTCGAGAGCTAAACGCAGGACCCTGGTCAGAATGTAGCGTGCCAACTGGTATGTGCGGATAAAGACTCGCAAATCTTTTATAACATTTCGAGCGTCAGCCGAGCGCTGAGGACACATCCAAATAAATCTTGTCTTAATATTTGTGGGACCGCATTTGTCCATAGGGACGTCTGCGTGTAGAAAGTCTAATGCTGTCTAACAATGGTGTCTGTACTGGGCTGGCTACACTGTATTCAGGTATCTGGTGGCGTTCTCTGCTGTGATCTCTGTTGCAGTCATGGCAATTAATTGCAAAATTGTGAATGTGGCCATTCATCCCTGGCCACCAGTACGTCTCTTTTGATTCTAGTATAGATTTAGAGATCCCCTGATGTATCACATCCTCTCCCAAATGTGCTTTGTGTATCAAAGGTACTCTACGTTTCCTGTTTGGAATTACTCTATACCCCACTCCAGGGATTTGCGTCAATTATGTTTCAATATTTGAGTGGAAAGTTTTGAGGTAACGCTGCACCGCTGCCTCCGCTTGTAGCATTGACAGTTATCAATATTTTGCTGTCTATTTTTGTTTTTGAACGAGTGATTGCAGCTACGACAGCCGTTTGCACAACTGCCTTCGCGGCTTTATCAGCCAATGAATTCCCTGCAACGTGAACGCCATCACGTTGATGACTCAGTGTATGTATCATGTGAGCCTTTTGTAGTTCTTGTTGTAACTGAACTACTTGTTCCCAAAGCAATTTATGCTTGATTGTTCCACTTTTTGCATCTGTGAAACCGTTTTTAATCCAGTTCTGCAAGTATTCATTGTAAGATTGAACGCAATAATATAAATCGCACACTATGAGTGTGGGGAATTCGCGATCAGTATTTTTAAGCGCCATCTTGAATGCTTGTAGTTCAGCTGGCTGAGCTGTACAATCTCCTAGAGATTGAGTTTTAGTGACCATTGGTCGGAATTTGCAATCTCGCTAGCGACCTTTAACGATCCCGCATGCAGCACTATAAGCTTGTTTACCCCCAATAGCGGGCTGTACTGATCCATCAGTATAAATTATACATTCATACTGTTCTAGAGGCCGAATCTCAGTAGGCAGAGGACATTCTTGTTCATATTGTAGAAATTCATGTGTTTTCAAATATGGATCAAAAATGATTCAACGTCTGTTGCAGCAAGAGAATTAACCCATTGCATCCATCTTGGATGTAAAGCTTTAGCATTCGGAATGCTCGCTTTTGTCACTGCCTCTAAGGCAGGTACAGGTGTAACGACCCTAATGCGCTTACCCTGTGCGAGGGCTCTCTCTTTTGCTACTGCAGTTTGAACCGCTGTCAGAATTTTCTCTGTTGAAGTGAATTTAATTTCTGCTTGTGTGTACAAATGTGATTTGTTAGCTATTGGTACTTTTTCCCCTTCATTAAAGGTTAAGTATGTGAATCCGCATCTTACTGGAATGTTTCTGATCACTTAGTTGCGTACCTTTACGCGTGTTTGTAAATGGTTTATTGCTAACATGTCTGTTTGGACCGAACACAACATTTCTGTATGTTTTTGTGTCCAATTAACTGTTTTAAAATCAGGTTTGATTATTTCATAGAGAGGTTTAACCCTTTCTGCGTAGTTTAGAATGTAAGTTCTTCCGAAATTTCAGGAAACCTAGAATCAACTGTAGGTTTTTCAGCATTTTTAGAGGTTGGAGCAGCGCACATTTCTCTAGAAAGTTTGCTGCTAGGCTTTTGCCTTCACTTGATAATTCATATCCTAGGAAAAGGACGTTGAGGTGGGCAATTCGTGTTTTCCTAAAATTCAATTTGTACCCCTCAGAGGCGAAGCTCAATATTATGGTGTTCACCCTGTTCAAGTGCCTATCCAAGTCATTGTCTGTTAGATAGATGTCATCGACATATGATAATGCCTCATTATCATAGGTTTGTGGTACCTCTGTTACTCTGGCTGAAAATAACCCTATACTATTCTTGAATCCCTGGGGGAGAAGACAGAATTGACGTTGTATCCCCATTATTGAGAAAGCGGTCAAGTACCTACTTTCTGGTGCAATGTTTTGACAGAAGAAACGGTTCAAAATATCTAATGTGGTTTTGCATTTTTACGCACAATGTTAATCATTAGTGCTGCACTGCAAAAGTTTTGCAACAACAGTGTAAATGTCTGTAATCCAAAACTAGATGATATGTATTGTCTGGTTTGGAGACAGGAAACAAAGGATTGTTCATGGACGAGGTGCATTTTTCAATCCCCCCTTGGTATTCAAGTTGATCTAATGTCTCCCTGACTTGTTTTTTAGCTTCTTGCTTAACTGGATACTGCCTTTATCCAGTCGGTTGATTTTTTAAATGGATTTTATGGTGAGGAGAATCCTCATCCCATCCTACATGATTTTTATATAATGCAGGAGCCTGGGCTACTGCACATTTCCTGGCATAGGTATATTTTAAATGAATTGGAATATGGTTGGAGAAGGCTGGCATAATGATGTTTTCGCCATGTGGGCACTCCTTGACAAATTCAGGTGGTCAGTCTTGTTCAGCTAAAAGAATGTCATAACCCTGAGAGAGCTTCCCCCAAAAGAGTGCTCTTATTTTTCTAGTTATGTCCCCCTCCATCCGGAGTGGTGCTTCATATAACTTATGTGGGACACTAACCCTGGTATCTGCAGTTTCACCCAGCACCTAGGGAGACAAGGGCCGTCTCGCCGTCGCAGATAGCAAAGGCAGTGCGCTGGTTGGACGGATGTTCCCGCCCATCCCCCTGTCTCTACACTGACACACTCCTGCTGTCACTTTGACTATACCCTCCACGGGTCAGAATTATCACCGGGTACACCGACCTTTACCCATTGAATTTTTCAGCCCTGAAGAGTCACGGGTGCCTCGCCCTCATGACGAAACACATGTCAGCTGGTTGTTTTCTCTGATGTTACCCTTCCAGAAAGAAAGGTCCAATACAATTTTGAGAAAGAACCATTCATTTGTGTCTACCTTGTTTCATTTTTAAAAATTGTTCTTCACTTATTTAGGTCATTGATATATACCTTATATAACGTGTGCACAGGACTTTTGTTGTATTACTGAGTGGGCCTTTGCCCCTCTCTGCAGAGGTTTTGGGGTCTCCTCTGACCTTGTTGCACCGCTCAATTACTGTTGCTTTTCACTTGAGACTTACCGTTACCAGTTGAGGCGATGTACTTCCTGCATACGTGAAAACCCTCAACAGAACCCACAATAACTCTTAGAGAGCTTCTTCCAAAAGAGTGCACTTATTTTTTTAGTTAGGTCCCCCTCAATCCGGAGTGTTGCTTCATATAACTGATGTGGGACACTAACCCTGTTGTCTGCAGTTTCAACTTGGATGTGCTCATTCAAGTCCACTGTCTCCAGATGATCCTTCAAGTTCTTCCGAGCTATGGTGACTTCTGCTGAGCTGTCCAACATCGTTAGAGCCCATTCCCCGTTCTTGTTGTGTCCTCAAGATCCTCGGCATGTCTGATCTTTAGACCTGCTACCTTTTTTTTGGTGAATTGAGTTTTCTTATTTTTTGGACCGTGTTTATCGTCTTTGGTCTTCAAGCATTCTTCCTTGTGTTCTGACCGTCCTCTTCTTTCGGATTTCTCTGATAAAGTCTGAAAGGTACGAGAGGAACGTGTATCAGTGTCTTGATATCTATCAGGTTTTCTCAAATTATCCCTATTCCTGAGGTTATACCTCCTTTCAGAGGGCTCCTTTTGAGGAGACCTACCTCGGGATTGAGAACGCTTCTCTTTAGAAGTTTGCTTAGTGTTCTCCCACTTCTTTTTAGGAGGAGTAGGAGTGTTTTTAATAAAGTCCTTTTCAGGACTTCCACCCAAACTGTCTCTACCTAGTTCTTCATAGGATTTTTCAATTATTCTGGCTAGTTCTTGAGGTTGCTCAGTTACATCAAATTCTCTTAGTTTTGGTGGATCGCCACGGATGCTGCTTCACCTTAAATGTTAGCTAATATTATTGTTGAGACCCTTTTTAAAATCTTTCAGTAATTTCATACCAAATTTTAAGGCTCTGCCCCGTATTCATTTTGAATCTGTTTCAGGACCTCTGGTATTACCATCTTAGACGGAACACCATTTGTTTTGGTGTATATTGCAGCAAAGACTGTACCCCAAGTATTGCAATCCTCGAGATGTGGTGTGTTCCCCATAGGTAAACAGATTGTTCAAATTCTGTGTTTCTCCTGAGGGGTAGTATCAGGAAATACTGCCTCGATTTGAGTAATTTTTTGTGCTATCCAGAATGGAATTTGTTCCCGTTTTGCGGGTAATTTACCAATGACTGAATGTAGAGTCTGTGGTGTAATTTTATTTGTGTTACCCTGGTAAGGGGTGTGTTGCGGAATCCTTATTGCCGTTTGGACAGTAAAAGTCTGCATGAGATATTGAACCAATTGTCTGTACATTTTGATTAGCTCTTTGAGTTGAATTAATAGTTCGTCATCCGACATTTTATCAATGGCTGGATGTGGTGTATAGCTGGCTAATACCAGCCATGTTGCTCCTGGTATACCTACTGGACTGAGCCTGGTAATGTGATTTATATGTGTTATGGCGCCTTTAAACCAGAGCGCATGCTCTTGGTATGTTAATGGAATTTACTATTCCGGCAAACAGGTAGCTGTTATGAAGGCAGCCGTACATGAAGGCCCACCTGAGAACAAGATTGCCATGCAAGACCATAGCCCCACTCAAGAGTGGAAGATACCTTCCTTGGAAGTTTCCACTGGAAAGAGCTCGGAAACCCGTATTGTATTGTCTATGTTTCTAAGTACAGAATATCAGAGACACCCTGTATCATCTATGATCGATTCTGGAGCAACCGGAAACTTTACATATGTCAGATTAGTTGAAAGGTTGGGGTTAGTGAGAGTGCCTACCCTCCAGCCTGAAACCGTCCTGGCTGTAGATGGCACTCCATTAAAATCAGGTCCCATTGTGGAACATACTGAAGTGCTGGAACTCACCATGCCTAGTGAACCTATGAATCATAGCGAAGGGATAGAACTGAACATCATTGAGGCCCCTCAATCTGAGGTAATCCTATGCATGCCATGGCAGTGACAACACAATCCTTCCATTGAATGGAAGCAGAAGTCTGTTTGTTTTAATTCAGAATATTGTGTATCTCATTGTCTGGAAACGAACGTTTCGCATGTTCTTTCTTTGGCCCAGGCATTCACATTCACCACAGCAGTCAAAAAAGATATGGTTCTGCCTAAGGAGTATGCAGGATTTCAAGAGGTGTTTAGTGAGGCAAAGGCAGAGACACTCCCTCCTCACCGGGTATATGATTTCCGGATTGATCCGGTGAAGGGGGCGGTAGTACAGTCTTGTAGAGTGTATGCATTGTCCGCATCAGAAACCACTCATCTGAAGGCGTATCTGGAACATTTTTGTTCCATTGGATTTATTCGCCCTTCGAGTTCACCAGCAGCCTCTCCTCTTTTTTTATCTCGAAAGCTAACGGGGAGCTGTGCACAAGTATCGATTTTAGACAACTCAATAAGGTCACGATCCGGAATCGATACCCGCTTCCGCTCATCCCCGTCTTGCTGGATCAGGTGAGAGAGGCTCAAATATATACACGTTTGGATTTGCCTGGGGCCTATCATCTGGTACGAATCAAGGCGGGTGATGAGTGGGAAACAGCGTTTAAAACCCGTTTTGGTTTGTTTGAATACCTGGTAATGCCGTTCGGGTTGTGCAACGCCCTGGTGGCATTCCAGTATTTTTTGAATGACATAATGAAGGAATACCTAGATCGTTTTGTTGTAATCTACATAGACGACATTTTGATTTATTCAGATACCCCACCTCAGCAGGTTAGTCATGTTCTCTTGATCCTACAGAGGCTGCAGGAGAATAGCTTATATTGTAAACTCAGCAAGTGTGAGTTCAATGTATGTGAAGTGGAGTTTTTGGGAGTGATCTTGAATCCAAGAGGGTTCAGAATGGCGGAGACAAAAGTAAAAGCAGTCCAGGAGTGGCCAGTACCTATGAATGTGAGAGATGTGCACTGTTTCCTTGGGTTCTCTAATTACTATAGGCGGTTTAATTCTCAGTTCTCTCAGTTGGCCTCTCCAATAACGCGTCTGTTGATGAAGGGTACTCCTTTCTGTTGGACACCTGAAGCCATGGAGGCTTTTGAACAGTTAAAAAAGGCATTCAGCACCGCCCCTATCCTGAATCATCATAAAATGGATGTTCCCTTCATCGTTGAAGCAGATGCCTCTGATGTGGCGATTGGGGCAGTGTTGTCGCAGCGAGACAAACAAACGGGACAGCTGCATCCGGTAGCTTTTTTGTCTAACAAACTCAATAATGCGGAATCTACCTACACTGTAGCAGAGAAGGAACTGTTGGCAGTAAAAAAGGCATTCCAGGAGTGGAGACACTATCTGTGGGGGGGCAACATCCTATAACTGTGTACTCTGACCATCGGATTCTACAGTTCATGAAGACTGCCAGACATCTGTCGCAACGTCAAATGCGATGGATGCTGTTCTTTGCGGAATATGAGTTCACAATAACCTATCCCCCAGGAGCCGAGAACAAAAAAGCAGACTCTTTGTCCAGACAAACGGATTCGGAAGAACAGATGAAGAATGCTCCTAAATCCATTCTATCCCCGGAGGTGGTGCTGTGTACACTAACAATGGATCATTTCTTGGAAGTGGTTGCTCGTCATCGTTCCCCTCAACAATGGAAAGAGTGGGCTGACAAACATGTTCAATGTACTCTTAAACATGGTCTACCAATGTTTATGAATCGGCTGTACCTCCCGGTACATGCCCTTAGGTTAATGGCATTCAACTGGTGTCATAATGCGATGGTGGCAGGTCATCAAGGAAATCAAAAAACTGTTCATGCAATACAAAGACATTTCTGGTGGGAAGGCATGACAAAAGATGTGAAACTATAGATAGATCAGTGTGAGACATGTGCAAGGGCTAAGAGCAACCAATCTAAAACCAAGGATATGCTCATGCCGCTCCCTGCTCCTTCTAGACCATGGCAGGTAATCAGCATGGACTTTGTGTTGGGTCTACCATTGGATTAGGGGAGTAATGCCATTCTCGTGGTGGTTGATAGTTTCACAAAGATGGGACATTTTATACCTTGCAAAAATCTTCCTACTGCTTCGCAGACAGCCCAATTGTTGTTGACTCAGGTGGTTCGTCTTCATGGAATCCCCCAGGTCATAATATCAGATAGAGGTCCGCAGTTTATTGCCAGGTTCTGGCACATGTGATGCAAAGCATCCTCAGTCTGATGTACAAATCAAGAGGCTGAACCAGACCCTCAAGAAGTATTTGCGCTGTTATGATGATGAAGCAGCAGACTCGTGGGTATCTTTGTTGCGGTTAGCGGAACTATCCTACAATAACGCCTGGCACAGTTCTACTGGTGAGACGTCTTTTCGGGCTAACTCTGGTTTTCAAGCAAATACACTGCCTATAACGATTCCAAGTGAGGTGTTGAATCATCCCACAGTGGCCAGTCAGGTGAAGGCCCTTTTGAGAATACATCGGAAAGTGCAGTCACACTTGGATAAGGCTAAGGTATCATGAAAACAATGGGAGGACAGACACCGCATTGAAGGACCATCGTATCAAGTGGGGGACAGGGTGTGGTTATCCACTAGAAACATACGCTTCTGTTTCCACAGCATTTTCCATCCTCATTTCATCGGGCCTTATGCTATTGTTCATCGTGTGAATCCGGTGGCGTACAAATTGAAGCTTCCCGCATCTTTGAGAATCCATCCAGTGTTTCACTGTAGTTTGCTGAAGCCTGCCCGGTATGCTCATCGCAAGGAGGTGCCTCCGGTACTGAAAGATGTGCAACTAGAGTATGAGGTGCGCCGCATATTGGATTCCCAGTACCGTCAAGGCAGGCACTGGTTCCTGGTATCCTGGAAGGGTTACACTGCCAAAGATGATTCGTGGGAACCTTACTCGGGGGTTCATGCCCCCAGTGCGGTGCGGAGGTTCTATGCACGTTATCCGGAGAAGCCTGGTGCTAGGAGGCGCTTGGGAGGAGGGCATACTGTCATGATCTGCCAGTCGCGCCTGCCAAACTACGAGTCTCAGAAGCTCAGCGCCTGGGAGGGACTAACAAGAACATATAGGTGGGACTTAGTTCAATGCAAGCTGTAAATGATTCTTGGTCGTATCCTGACTGAATCTGTTGGTGTTTGAATCCTGGTACTGTGTTTCCACAGCGTTCTCGGCTGAGACGCTGTGTGGCGTCTGTTCGTCTTCATTTCCTGTGTTCCCCCATTAGCGGCTGCAGTGGGGAAATTCCTGTTCTTGATCTCGGCTGAGACACAAGGGTCAGCTGTCTGGACCTATGTTGGCGTTCTTGGCTGAGACGCTAATTGCCAAGCTCCGGAGGATTTCGGTGCAGAACGCTCGGCGGCCGCGGGTGATATCATTACTGGCAATTCCGGATCCTATAATCCGCAGCTGCAATTGAAAAAGCCTTTTGTGGTTTGAAGTGTAAAAGAGTAGCTTCATCAGTGAGTGAGTACAAGCGTTCTCAACTGAAACGCCATACTGGGCATTATTTGGATTGTACTCATTTCCATGGAACTTTGTGGTGCATTTCTTTCTTGGATGAGACACGAGTGATACTCCTTTTGGCCAGGCACATGAATTATCATAAATCTGACTTTTGGATATAGCCTGGAGTAACTATTTGAATCTTATTTCTTGCTTTCCTGGATTACTGGGAACATTTTGTTTTCTTTTTGCAAGACTATCGTATTTTTGGGATTAATTAACAATCCTTAATATATTTTGCCCTTTTGGATATCCTTCACAGAGGTTATTGGAGAAGGGTTGTTTATCTTTATGATTTGTTTGGAAGACTGGAAGGTATGTTTGGGAACAAGGGTGCTTGACAATATAATCATCGTAAGAAAGAGGTATGAGTGTTCATGAATTCTGTGGTTTTGTCTTGTAGAAAACAAGGGATAGGTATAGTGAGACCAATCTGCTATCTACATTAAAGGGAAGGACGGCTGTCATGCATTCACTTTTGGTACGTGAATTACTAGCGAGACTTTAATGAGAGTAGTTAGAGTGTATTTATTAACCTTGGTGTTTTCTTCTCGTTTCAGCTATCCTTTCCCGTGCCAAACCCTTCCTTACCTTTCCCTCGCCTGATTCCCTATATGCTCTGTGTCTTGTTTATCAGTCAGAGTGTAGGGTAATCTGGAGGTGGACCCCTCTTGAGCATCAACTTCATCCTGAGGAGGCGTCGGTCGTGACAGTTACATCTATGTTGTTGGATTATGGGTGGAGTTTAACGTGGCTGGTCTCATTCCAAGCACGAAGGAGAGCGGACCGAGCAGCCCATGCTTCGCAGATCAGGAATCCCCTTTCTTGAAAAGTGGCGCTGCCCTCTCTAATGGGTGAGGTGGCCCATCGCTGCTCCTGAAGGGGAGAGCGCCTTCACTGCTGCTGGTTCCTGAAACTCACACCCCGGCCGGCGGTCATAGGCCTTCCCTAAGGGGAAAGTGATGCAGAGGAGGTACAACTCTTCCCAACAAATCATCTGAAGATAAAAACGCCAGAAAAAAACCCACCACAGACAAAAAAAGCTTTGCAAATCCAAGGAAAGTTTATCCAAACCCAGGAGCAGAACAGACGCTTCTTTTATGATGAACCTTGAAAAAAAAGTAGCGAGACAAGTCTGGAATTTGGAAACCCCTTTCAGAGCTCTAAAAGTGGAAACAATTCACGAGTCGGTAGTTGCCAGTTTTGTTTTCAAAGTTGTAGCTGTGATCCGGAGGGAGGCGTAGCTGGGTAGAGCAGGGAACTCGCTCTACCCATGGTTCGATGTCAATGAAGATACCATCAGAGTTCTTCACTCCATTGCGGGCATAGATTTCATAGCATTGATGTTTAATTCTGTCTTTTACATTGACTGTTCTATATAGCTGTTTATTTACTTGTATTCCTTTTACAGCACCTCTCTTATTGAAAACTCAACCAATAGCTATCCATAAAAAACACAGACCCATAGTAGATGCAGCAGTGTCAACTATAGTTTATTCATTTTTTCAATGTAAAGTGTAAAGCAGATATATATTGCTTTTGCTATGGGTATTGCTGCTACAGTATAAAGCTAACCAATTGCTGGATTACAGAGCACATTAGAATTGGGAATATTAACTCGTAACTCTCCGTTATTCTGTTTTTACAAGCTGGTAGATATTTCCATGATCTTATATTCAAAGATGTGTTCTCCTCTAAGGCTAAGAAAGAGGAACAAAGCAGGAATGTCTGGAAGCACTTGGTAAGGTCTCACTGACAGAAGCTGGTTAATAGTTGGGAATCTCCTTAGAGTGGTCACTGATGGCCTTCAATGTGGATAGGAAGAAGGATGACTCAAGGTCAGGCCCCAACGGCTGATTATAAATATTTTGATAAAAAACTTCCTGCTGCATGTCAGACAGGAGGGTAAACATTTCTATTGGATTCTGGTACAGATTTATAATTGAACTGTGTTTAGTGGTGAAAGCAAGGTATACAACTGAATGAGTCATACATTCAAAGTCAGCTAGTGTTTAAGCATGTAGCAGCGTGTTACACTCCCTTGGTATCACATGTCAACATTGGGACATGATATATAATTTGTATTTATATCTATTGGCAGAATACACATAGACTAAAACATCGTAATTCAGGTGATGTTATTTCAAATAGAGGTATGACACTTTAATTAAGGTTACTCCATACCTTATCCCAAGCCAGTATCATTGGGTGGTTGCCACGGCTTCAATCGCTCCATGCACGAAGGAGAGTATTCCCTCTGAGGCGCCCAGGCACTATACATGGCTGAATATAAAGGCAAGCGGTACATGAACAACTTGGCGGCATAAACAGTACTACGCACATTGCTTCCTTGTATTCTGTGTCCCGGGGAGGCTGACAAGAGTTCATTTGCTTCATTATTACATTGTTCCTCTTCACAAGATAAGACTCTGTATTTCAGGGACTTTTAAAGCTTTAGGTGTGTTTCTACGGACTATTACTAAGCTAGGGTGTGATTGCGGCAGAGCTTTGACTAATGGTTTCAAAGCTTCTCGGCAGGTGAGCACTGTAAATCATAACTGTAGACTTGGATCGCTGCTAGGTGAAATAATTCACTGTAATCCTGAGAAGCACATCCTGCCATGCTGTACTGTATTGCAGCTTCACCAGGTATGGAGCCTGATCCAGAGAAGCTGACGCAGGTGGTAGGCTCCTCTGTGCCCTGAACTTCTCCAGGTGATGTGCAGGCGTCCAAGGACTGGTCAGTGAAGCAATCTTTACATTTATATCCATTGGGGGTCTCGTCTACAGCAGGCACTTCTACATCTTCTGTGTTGCAGAAGTCAGAGTCACAGCATATTCTACTGACCCAGTACAACATCAATGAGTTTCGAAGGGAGAATTCTCTTCCACAGACGGCTTGTTCAACAACATCCAGACAGTCCTTGAATGCAGTTAGAACAACATTACTCTCAACTGTGATGTTCTCCGGCCCTTTGATGCAGTGAGTGACATCAGGAGAGCATTGTTTGAAGATACCTGAGCATTGGTTGATGCTGGTAGCAAAATACAGCTCGCACAGTAGGCAATCGGGCACCGAGCAGCAGCACACAGACTCGTTCGACTCTCCCAGGAGGGGGTTAATTCACAGAGCTGACAGCTTCATCTGCAGTGGGAGGCAAGGAGTCTCCTCTGCTAAAACCGAACCTATGCCTGTTTGTTTGCTTTCAGTTTTAGCAGAGGAGACTCCTTGCCTCCCACTACAACTGAAACTGTCAGCTCTGTGAATTAACCCCCTCCCGGGAGAGTTGACAAGACGAAAGAACCGGCACGTTGTCCCCAATCGATCTCCCCTCCCTCCCCCTTCCACATACCGGAGTCCTCCAAGAAGACTTGCACGGATGCAGGCATCAAAGGTCAGATTGGAGTGGAGTGTGTGCCCCCCCCTGGGATTGTGTCGCGCCACCCCCAGAGGGGGCGAGCCCCACAGATTGAAGAACACTGCCCTAAAGCTTGGAGCGCACTCACCTTTTGTCCTGTATCGTACTCTGGCAGATAAATGATTATATATTTGTGATAGATATATAATAATTTCACTAGTATTGCCCATCTTATTCGATGTCTGCCATAATTCTGCATGGTGGACCAGGTTGAGAGCGCTTGTTAAATCTATCAAGCATAAGTGTAAATGGCCTTTCTGGGAGAGGGTATATTTACTAATAAATAAATGAAGATTTATACACTGCTCTATGGGCCCTACCTCTCTTCTACATCCATACTGGGATTCTGTAAGCACTGAATTGTCTTTCACCCAATTTCGAATCTTTCCATGAGGACTCTGCCCATCAGTTTGGAGGTTGAATCAAGAAGGGATATCAGGCGATAACATTTTGTGTCCCCCCTATCTTCCTTCTTGAAAATCAGTACTATAATACTTTCTGTCCAGGGGATAGGCAAGAAACCACCTGCTGATGCATTACAGACTCTCAAAAGGACTGGGGCCCAAAAATAAATATCTGATTTAAACATATCTATAGGTACCCTATCGGGACCAGGTGCCTTACCGTAAAAGCAGCTATTATCTCATCCTGTTGTGTGGCGTTTTAAGTTCCAAGTGAATTTTCCAGATTCATGCCCTTATATAGGCGTAGAAATCAAGCCCTTATTTAGGCATAGCCGATGCTACCCAAATACAGGCATGGCTACTTCCAACCGTACCAAAATCACAATGACTACTTGGAAAACCAGCTTAAGCAGTCAGGGACTTCCCCTTGCCTGAATATTGATTTATCCAAGAACTCAGTTACTTTGCAAAGAACAACTATTCCCTAGGGGTTCCTTCCTGAAGTTCATATGCCTGACTTTACGTCAATCTATGGCATTCCTAAATACCTTCAAGGTATAAATATGCCTTCACTTGCTATGGCAAACTACGGTGGTTCGGAGCAGTTTGACTATCTACTTGCCCGACGCAGCTCGCTACAGCAAGTGCCGAAGGAAGCCGACTCTCCAGCTGATGCACTGATTAAGAGGCTGCCCTTCTCCTGCTGAGAATCCAGCTCCAGTGTTTCCAAGCTCTCCTTGCGGGGTGTTGGGAAATCGAGTCCTGAGACAGAGATACCAGACCTCCTTCATTCTAAACAAAGGTATTGAGCTGATTCGAACCTAGAGAAACCTTTGGTAGATTCTTGGCAAAAACAACTAAACCTATGCTACACAATACTTACTTCTTCCCTCATACTAGACTTAGGTTAGGTACATTGGGGTAGGCGTATTTTAGAAGCACCAATTGAGTATTTAAGTCAATGTTATTTATGTATGTATTTTTATATGGCTTAGAAACCATACAATTCTCTTACAGTATTATTTCATGTTACTGTTTATGCTGTACGCATAATACTTTGCAGTCTGCATAACGATTGTAGCAGTTGACCTCTCCTGCATGAGAAAGAAAACTGTTCAATAAACCCTTTTATTGAAAACTCCTGTCTCTCTATTTCTCTGCAACTCTGTTGAAACGAAGCATGCACGATTGACTGAGTGAAATACTTATATATTGTTTTCGCGACTCTGAGAGATATATTTCTTATTCTTGGGAAACAAAGTTGTCATGTTTATGCGGTTAGCAAGAAACTGTGAGAGGTACCCCTTAACAGAAATCAAGGGAAATAGGGTTAACAAATCAAAAAGGAGAGATTCCCTTGAGCAGAGAGTTAAATTTATAAGGCTTTGTTAACAAAAACAATAAAAAAATTCACAATGAGAAAAGGACCACAATTTATTAATTATACAATCATTAAAAAAGTGGACAATAAGAACCACTTAACACAAATTAAAACAATTTGAATCATAAAAAAACCTTAAAACACATGACATTCAATATTGACCAGCAAAATTGATACATAAAGACAGAGAACAGTAAGACATAAACTCGTACAGTACTAGGCGTATATTCAAACTCTATATCTGACACCAATGTTTTTGTGCACAACAATACAGTGTATCAACAGGGATGTCCGAGTCAAGAATTATACTCGAGAATGCGTTGACGCGTTTCGGTGGTTTTTCCTAATTCTATCCACCTTTGTCAAGACTCTAATTGATATCTGTCGTAAAATCAGGGGTCAATGTAATCTCCCTAAGGGGTGAATATACAATGAATTAGAGTAGATACATCATAATTCCAGAATGTTACAGTTAGTTAGAACTTCCTACGGTTGAAAAGATAACAGTACAAGAATGCTTACAGAGTTAATTGCATAGATAAAAGCCTTCCCAATACATAGCAATTGGTCTTACATTGCTGTTTGTAGAACGTATTACAATCTAAAGACAATCCAGTATAACCTGTATGCCAGGTACCTTTATAAACGATCTCAGTACATGTTCTAATATGCTACAATAATCAGTTAAAATGTATATACTGCTATGCATCTGGGTGCTGGCTGGTCCACTAATTAATCTTTATCTATCATTTTTAACCGGCCTGAAATGGCTTATGAGGAAATACAGATATTTTTAACATTTTTATAAGAAACTAGAAAGACAGGAACTATTACATATCCTTCCTCTTAATTCTTCCTTTTACTGCCGAATACGGCTGACAGCCCCCAGTCTGTATTAGTTTTATGTTAAGTGGCGTAAAAAGATTCTGTATATATTTAACAGAGAGAGACCAAAGGGTATGTCCTACATCCTATGTTTTTTTGGTCCCCAAGATAAAAATTTTTTATATGGCAGTCGTTTATTTTAAAATTATTGTATAATTACCTTTAAATCCACTTTTGGATATTTATCAGATTTTCCATTTATATAAAATATAATCTGGGTCGTGAATTGTTGGTTTCAAATATCCATATTAAAATTGCGTCTCTTAGTTGCATTACGGGAAAAGTATCCTATAAGTCAAGAATAAGGGCAGTTAGGAGGGAGCCACGTATCGTACTACCTGAACTAGCTTTATAAGGAAACTGGCGTACCTGTTGTAAGAGCGCTAAACGTTGACAGTGTTCGTGTCCAATAATCAAGTCCCGTGGAGTACTTTCCTTTTCATTTCAAAAGGGAACCAAGGGCGCTTAAGTCATGTCCTCGCGGTAGAAACAATAATTTCACTAGAGTTTAAGACAGAGATTCAAGCGGGGCCGTTAGGGATAAAGCATTTTAGTTTTAAGGCATTCTACATTCCCCTTATTTCCATGTCCGCTTACCTTTGTAACCGCAAAGGACTGCCTGCTTCTCTGGTTCCGTGGCGTTCACCAGAGAGTGCAAGGCGCCTTGTTTAAATACCATTTCTGGCGCTTCATTTGTCCCGTAAAGAGCCAATCAAAAGATTGTATTACAATCTAGAAAATTTGCATACAGGGGCTTGAGATACCTGAATCCCATTGACCCGAGTGCAAGGCTGGTGATAGGTCTATTTACTAGGAGTGTGTATGTTAGTCCACCACGCTTCCGCTTTTAATGTTGTATAGTTGGAATGGTTCAGGATTTAAAGGGATACGCAGACCACGGAGAAAGTATATTTTAACAGAGATGTTTTTACTAACAATGTTCTAACTGTCCTGATGGATAAATGGGTGGGTACATTCCCGAGTTTATGGAAAAAGGAAAACGGCCATGTAATGGGGAGAGTTTGTCACGAAAGAAATATATAAGCTAACTGAATCCTAGTAGATAAAATACATTTAAATAGACAGGACCGTAAAAGATTATCTGTCTCCACTGTAGCAGTTACTTAAGCCTAGAAAGTGCAGAACTGAACAGATTGTACTTGTCTCCTAATTAAGACAAAAAATGGCTTCAGCTAAATACATTTTGTCTGTCTTTATGTATCAATTTTGCTGGTCAATATTGAATGTCATGTGTTTTAAGGTTTTTTTTATGATTCAAATTGTTTTAATTTGTGTTAAGTGGTTCTTATTGTCCACTTTTTTAATGATTGTATAATTAATAAATTGTGGTCCTTTTCTCATATGTGAATTTTGTTATTTTTTTTGTTAACAAAGCCTTATAAATTTAACTCTCTGCTCAAGGGAATCTCTCCTTTTTGGTTTGTTAACCCTATTTCCCTTGATTTCTGTTAAGGGGTACCTCTCACAGTTTCTTGCTACTATTGTACAACCCTTTGGTTGGAGAGGAGTTCGGTCTCCTGCGACCCTTACTTAAGGGCATCCTAAATTTGGTGAACCATACGTGTGACCAATTATGGAAAAATTGAAAACATTTGGGTTCTCAGAAGACAAGTATACAAGGCTGATGAACCTGGACCCCAAAATTGGGGGCTCTAAAGGACTCCATAATACGAGTCACGAACAATTGATTAACATCTTAAATAGAAACTCATCAGAACAGAGCTTCACGCCGAATTCCTGATAAATTATCTAAAAGAAGGGGTTATTCCCATAGGGTTACAGGTTCGTAAGGAACCTGGACTTTTTGTCGAACACCCCAAGTTTGTGGAAACCTGGACACTGATAGCCAACCGGTGCAGCCGAGATTGGCTTATTTTAATCATTGAAACAGCCCAGTAGATAATTGAGCTAGAAAAACAAGAGATAGACAAACTTGAGGTGGAACTCAAACAGTCCCCTGCCCTGGAGGATTCAAAAAAGAAACTTGAGGAAATCAATTTTGATGCAGATGGATATAGGGACTACCTATTTAATAAAAAACTCAGGAAATTTAAAAAGGATGTAGAAAAATATTCTACAGAAGGCGTGTACCCATATACCCACAAAGACTACTACTCTAATAAAAATCAGCCCCGTGGAAAAAATCAAATCCGCAGAGAACAGTCTATTCCAGAAATAACAACAAACGGATAACTTTCTCTGAATCCTCAGGGTCAAGTGGCGAAGACGAACTTGATAGACCACAGGAAAACAGGGCTGGCTCCAATTACGAATGGGAGCCTTTTTTAGACAGGCGCCCGAACCAAGGATTCAGGAATCCCAGGGGATACAATCGCCCGGATTATTTGAGGAAGCAACAACCTCAAAACAGCTCCAGGGAGTATACAGCCACGAGGAGCACTCATTATTGGAGGTAGGGGAATTCCCCATAGTCAACCTGTCAACTAGGACCCTAATTAATATAGAACAAACAGTATTACAAAAAGGCTTTCGTTTTGCCCCTACTAATGCACCTTCTATGTTTCATATTGAAAGTGACCTCAAATCTTTTTTCAGGAAGATCCGACTTAATCGCTTCTTTGAAAATCACGACTAAAATCTTCCCCCCAGTGTTACAGGGCTTAAACCCAAATCTACCTTTTGTCCTAGCATCCAGCAAGTAGATAAAAATGTAGAGGTATTCGAAAGAGTAGTGGAAGTAGAAGTAAAAAATCTACTCTCTAAAAAAGTCACACGCAACAACAATTTTTCGAAAGCACAGAGAGATGCCCTGAATAATATGCAAAATAGTGCGGAATTAACGATCAAACCCGCCGATAAGGGCGGGGGCGTAGTGTCGTTCGATACCGAAAAATATGATAATAAAATGAGAGAACTCCTTAGTGTCAAGGAACATTATGAAAAATCCAGATTTCAGGAACTCAGTAAACTGAAAAGTGAAGTAGCCCATCTTTTGAGCGAAGGGAGAGGCAGGGGTGCCATTAGTGAAAATGAATATCAGTTTTTACTTAATCAACATCCAGTCACCCCTGACATGTATGGACTCCCAAAAATTCATAGAAACCTGACTGATCCACCCATGAGACCTATAATTAGTGGAATAGGGTCTATATTGGAGCCCCTCAGTCGGTATGTAGACTTTTTCTTACAGCCGATTGTAAAAAAACAAAGGTCTTACCTCAAAGACACCTCCCATGCAATCTCGGTATTTGAGGGCAGAGGGTTCAATAGGGTGACCCAGTTCCTGGTCACCCATGATATCGAAGCCCTCTATACCAACATCCCCCAAAATAATACCATGGAGGTGATATCCTCTATACTTGAAAAAGAAGATCTGCACGGAGGTGAAGACACTTTCATTATGTCTTGTATTTATCTAATTCTGAAAAGGAATTTTTTCCTCTTTAAGGATGACCTATATCTCCAGATCAAGGGGACCAGCATGGGGGCCACATGTGCCCCCAGTCTGTCCTGTCTATATGCAGGAAATTTTGAATTAAAACATATATTTAATGAGGCCGCACCTTTTTTTGAAAATGTTTCCTGCTGGCACCGCTACATTGATGATATCATATTCATCTGGAGCGGTGCCAGCGAGGATTTACTCTGATTTTTAGAATGGCTTAACCTTGGTGACCCCACTCTTAAGTTTACAGGACATCATAGTAATACTAGTGTAGAATTCCTGGACATTGTGATTAAAGATGAGGAAGGCAGTTTAAAAGTTGAGCTTTTTAATAAACCAACTGTTAAAAACTCACTTTTACATTATTCCAGCAATCACCCAAAGGCACAAAGGGACACTGTGCCCTTTGGTGAATTCCTAAGATTGAGGCGAAATTGTTCCAATTTGGAAGATTTCTATAGACACTCAGATAACATGAAGAAAAAACTTAAGGAGAGAGGATATCCTCATAAACTAATTAAACATTCCTTTAAATGGGCAAGGTTTTACGACCGAGACAGCTTATTAGATCAGAATAAAACTCAAAACAAAAACAATTTAGATAGAATAGTATTTGTGACCCAATTTTCGCACTTGAGTAACCAGATCAAAGATATAGTTTATAGAAACTGTTGTATACTCAATTTTAATACTGAAAACAAACTTAACAAACCTTTGTTCTCTTTTCAGAGAAAAAAACACTCCGAAACTGTCTGGTACACACCTATAGGCCTCTCGCGGAAACCCAATGTACCTTAACTGGAATCAGGGCATCAGGCAACCACAAATGTGGAACCTGTTCAGTGTGTCCTCATTGTATCGTAGGCGCGAGCCTTCAATTCAATGGAAAAACTCTGATTTCCAAAACATTCAACAATTGTAGGAGTCAGAACGTTGTTTACCTGCTGGTCTGCCCCTGTAACCTAGGTTATGTGGGGGAAACCAGCAGGGAACTTAGACTCAGAGTGTTGGAGCATAAATCGGCCATTCGCACAAATAAACGCAATGCGCCATTGACAGAGCATTTTAGTCAACAAAATCATTCTTGCGATGATATACGGTGGTACATCCTTGAAAAGATTAGAACCACCAGACGTGGTGGAGACATCGACAAACTAAGAAAAACCCGAGAACAGTGGTTCTTTTGCTTTTTAGATACTATTCTTAAAGGCTTGAATACTAGAGAAGACTGGACAAAATGTATTTAGCTGAAGCCATTTTTTGTCTTAATTAGGAGACAAGTACACTCTGTTCAGTTCTGCACTTTCTAGGCTTAAGTAACTGCCACAGTGGAGACAGATAATCTTTTACGGTCCTGTCTATTTAAATGTGTTTTATCAATTAGGATTCTGTTAGCTTATATATTTCTTTCGTGACAAACTCTCCCCATTACATGGCCGTTTTCCTTTTTCCATAAACTCGGGAATGTGCCCACCCATTTATCCATCAGGACAGTTAGAACATTGTTAGTAAGCACATCTCTGTTAAAATATACTTTCTCCGTGGTTCGCGTATTCCTTTAAATCCTGAACCATTCCAACTATACAACATTAAAAGCGGAAGCGTGGTGGACTAACATACACACTACTAGTAAATAGACCTATCACCAGCCTTGCACTCGGGCCAATGGGATTCAGGTATCTCATGCCCCTGTATGCAAATTTTCTAGATTGTAATACAATCTTTTGATTGGCTCTTTACGGGTCAAATGAAGCGCCAGAAATGGTATTTAAACAAGGCGCCTTGCACTCTCTGGTGAACGCCACGGAACCAGAGAAGCAGGCAGTCCTTTGCGGTTACAAAGGTAAGCGGACACGGAAATAAGGGGAATGTAGAATGCCTTAAAACTAAAACGCTTTATCCCTAACAGCCCCGCTTGCATCTCTGTCTTAAACTCTAGTGAAATTATCGTTTCTACCGCGAGGATACGACTTAAGCGCCCCTGGTTCCCTTTTGAAATGAAAAGGAAAGTACTCCACGGGACTTGATTATTGGACACGAACACTGTCAACGTTTAGCGCTCTTACAACAGGTACGCCAGTTTCCTTATAAAGCTAGTTCAGGTAGTACGATATGTGGCTCCCTCCTAACTGCCCTTATTCTTGACTTATAGGATACTTTTCCCGTAATGCAACTAAGAGACGCAATTTTAATATGGATATTTGAAACCAACAATTCACGACCCAGATTATATTTTATATAAATGGAAAATCTGATAAATATCCAAAAGTGGATTTAAAGGTAATTATACAATAATTTTAAAATAAACGACTGCCATATAAAAAAATTTTATCTTGGGGACCAAAAAAACATAGGATGTAGGACATACCCTTTGGTCTCTCTCTGTCAAATATATACAGTATCTTTTTACGCCACCTAACATCAAACTAATACAGACTAGAGGCTGTCAGCCGTATTCGGCAGTAAAAGGAAGAATTAAGAGGAAGGATATGTAATAGTTCCTGTCTTTCTAGTTTCTTATAAAAATGTTAAAAATATCTGTATCTCCTCATAAGCCATTTCAGGCCGGTTAAAAATGATAGATAAAGATTAATTAGTGGACCAGCCAGAACCCAGATGCATAGCAGTATATACATTTGAACTGATTATTGTAGCATATTGGAACATGTACTGAGATCGTTTATGAAGGTACCTGGGATACAGGTTATACTGGATTGTCTTTAGATTGCAATATGTTCTACAAACAGCAATTTAAGACCAATTGCTATGTATTGGGAAGGCTTTTATCTATGCAATTAACTCTGTAAGCATTATTGTACTGTTATCTTTTCAACCGTAGGAAGTTCTTACTAACTGTAACATTCTGGAATTATGATGTATCTACTCTAATTCATTGTATATTCATCCCTTAGGGAGATTACATTGACCCTGATTTTATGACAGATATCAATTAGAGTCTTGACAAAGGTGGATAGAATTGGGAAAAACCACTGAAACGCGTTGACGCATTCTCCAGTATAATTCTTGACTCGGACATCCCTGTTGATACACTGTATTGTTGTGCACAAAAACATTGGTGTCAGATATAGAGTTTGAATATACGCCTAGTACTGTACGAGTTTATGTCTTACTGTTCTCTGTCTTTATGTATCAATTTTGCTGGTCAATATTGAATGTCAAGATGTTTATGCGGTTGTCAGAAACAAGTCCCTTCTTGTGAATTCGAGAAAGTTTCTAGTGACCTTTGAGTTAGCTGGCACACACACAATTAAGTTTAGTATATTTGATAGAGACCTATTCGACATAAGTCCTATGTCAAATCTATAGGATATATTATTGCAATGCACAGAGCCTATTGGGAATATAGGAACTACACTGCATGGCGCCCACCATTTGGTGAGGCACTAATTTAACGCTAGATACTAAAGTGCTCCAATAGACGTCTGGTGTGGGTAAAAGGATAAAATATCCGCCATAGCTGAGTAAGACAAAAATCCTATGTATTACTTTTTGGTATTTCAACGTTGAAGGATACAGTGTTCCAGAATATTGTGCACCTTATCTTTGTTTCCTTGAAACTTGCTCTGCAACTTTCATTAAACCATGTCACCGCAACCGGTGGAGCGGCAGCAGATGCAGTTGTACAAGTTTTAAACTTTACAGGTTTCCAAGAGAGCTAGGAGGATGCTATAAGCATTCCAGAAAATCTATGGAAAGCCATCACTATAAAACGATTAAGAAACGGCCTATCAGCAAGAGGTGGTAGGGTAGTTTTTGTGATAGAGGCACACAAATATCACCAGACAGAGGTATTCTATTCATGGATAGTCTTCCCTGAAGCAAATCCAGGAACAAAGTGTTTCACTTCTACAAAGAAGATGAACTACCAGAGGAATACATTCCTTTCGAGGATATTGAAATTCCATTAACATACCAAGAGCATGCGCTCTGGTTTAAAGGCGCCATTAAACATATAAATCACATTACCAGGCTCAGTCCAGTAGGTAGACCAGGAGCAACATGGCTGGTATTAGCCAGCTATACACCACATCCAGCCATTGATAAAATAATGCCCTTTCTACCACAGTACATACAAAGACCTTGTGCCCTCCTGCTCTCTCTCTCAGCTTTAGTTAAAGGGGGTCGGATAGCCCCTATATCCATAGGCTCTGGACCAATTTCCTTATTACCAGTAGGTCCGATAAGCTCCACTTCACTCCCTGATCGATCACCTCTTTTACGATCTTCACCCCTCTCAGACATACGGTGATCCAACCTTAGTGTGAGATTAATCAAATCAGTGCAATTGGTGGGCTGAGGGTCTATCTGTGCCAACACATCCTTAATGTCCTCATTCAATCCTTGATAATACAGGGCCATTCTCTTTTCCTCCGGACATGAGGTTTCGCCCACTAACCTGTTAAAAGTAGTCATATATGATACAAGCTCTTTTCTCCCCTGACGCAACCCCAAAAGTTCACGGTCAGCACTAAGAGTAGTAGCTCGCCAGTCAAGCACCCTTTCAAATTCCTTTCGGAAATCATCATAGTCGGTTAAAAGAAGATCATCGTTGCGCAAAAATGATACCGCCCAGTTGGCTGCATCCCCTGTGAGGTACGAAATAGCAAACGCCACCCGGGATATATTAGTAGGGAAAGAAGCAGGCTTACAAGAAAAGTGTAGTGTGATCTGAGTCAAGAAGGTCTGTATTTTGAGAGGTTCACCAGCGTACCTTTCGGGACTAGCCAGAGGAATAGGGGAAGGCACCGTCACCTGTATTTGTAATGCTCCAGTCGATAGGTCAAAGGGATTTCTGGTATATCTGTCTAACCTTTCTTTCAAGGCGGCTGTTTCTGCATGAGATGTTACCAATTCCTGTTGCACCAAAACTAAAGCCTGCAACACATCATCCAATGTGGCCATCTCTTAATCACCCCTGACCGGGAGAAGGATATTACATGGGTACGTGATTCTGTCACGACTGATGCCTCCTCAGGATCAGGTTGATGCTCAAGAGGGGTCCACCTCCAGATTACCCTACACTCTGACTGATAAACAACACACAGAGCATAAAGGGAATCAGGCGAGCGGAAAGGTAAGGAAGGGTCTGGAACGGGCAAGGAAAGCTGAAACGAGACGAAAACACCAAGGTAAATAAATACACTCTAGCTACTCTCATTAAAGTCTCGCTAGTAATTCACGTACCAAAAGTGAATGTATGAAGGCCGTCCTTCCCTTTAATGTAGATAGCATATTGGTCTCTCTATACCTATCCCTTGTATTCTACAAAACAAAACCACAGAATTAATGAACACTCATACCTCTTTCTTACGATGATTATATTGTCAAGCACCCTTGTTCCCAAACATGCCTTCCAGTCTTCCAAACAAATCATAAAGATAAACAACCCTTCTCCAATAACCGCTGTGAAGGATATCCAAAAGGGCAAAATATATTAAGGATTGTTAATTAATCCCATAAATACGATAGTCTTGCAAAAAGTAAACGAAATGTTCCCAATAATCCAGGAAAGCAAGAAATAAGATTCATATAATTACTCCAGGCTATATCCAAAAGTCAGATTCATGATAATTCATGTGCCTGGCCAAAAGGAGTATCACTTGTGTCTCATCCAAGAAAGAAATGCACCACAAAGTTCCATGGAAATGAGTACAATTCAAATAATGCCCAGTATGGCGTTTCAGTCGAGAAAGTTTGTACTCACTCACTGATGAAGCTGCTCTTTTACACTTCAAACCACGAAAGGCTTTTTCAATTGCAGCCGCGGACTATAGGACCCGGAATTGCAAGTAATGATAACACACGGCGGCCGCCGAGCGTTCTGCACCGAAATCCTCCGGAGCTTGGCAATTAGCGCCTCAGCTGAGAACGCCAAAATAGGTCCAGATAGCTGACCCTTGTGTCTCAGCCGAGAACACGAACAGGAATTTCCCCACTGCAGCCACTAATGGGGGAACACAGGAAACGAAGATGAACAGACGACACACAGCGTCTCAGCCGAGAACGCTGTGGAAACACAGTACCAGGATTCAAACACCAACAGATTTAGTCAGGATACGACCAAGAATCACGTACGGCTTGCATTGAACTAAGTCCCTCCTATATGTTCTTGTTAGTCCCTCCCAGGCGCTGAGCCTTCTGGAACTCGTAGTTTGGCAGGCGTGACTGGCAGATCATGACAGTAACCATCTTGGAGCTCATGGGCTCCTTTCTGGAGTGCCCCCTGGTCACGTGTGTGAAAACATTTGGCCCTTGCGGTACCGAAAATGAAGATAAACTGGGGCTGTACATGAATCTGGTGGATGGCATCTTTTTACATAAAATCATGCTTCGGATAGACCCAAGGCCGTCAAATCAGTGGGCCAACAAGCACATCAACAATGATGTCAGCTTCCGGATCCAGAACCTCGCAATTCTGGTTCGACACATCAAGACCTACTACCAGCGGAGTCAGAGTACTATGTACGATGCCCGATGGAGCTGCTCAGTTCAGCTATTGAGGAGATCGGCCTTGGTTCATCCCCTGATCTTCAACTACCCAGTCAGATTTTGGGCACAGTTTTTCTCCCCGTCTCCCTGTCTCGCCCACCACTCCCCCTGGGATCACAGCTTACTGGACTTCGGGCGCAGCTTTGACTCGTCTACCGGTTTGTGTCCCCGTCACCCTCCCCCTCCTCTTGCCATGTTGTGTCTCTCATCCCCCCTCCTCATTCCCTCCTCCATTCTCTGTCTACTTCCCCTGCTCTTACTCCCCCTCTCCGGAATCTCTACCCTTGCCTGCTCTTTCCCCTACCTATATGTTCCTATTTGTTTGTCTCAACCTTACTTGTCACTATGTTGCCATGCTCTAATAACTGTGTAACCTTTGTAAAAATGTAACCTGCAATTATTGTCTGATATTCATGTAAAGCGCTCTGATACCTCCAGGTCTAGCCAGAGCTATATAAAACCTTTAAATAAATAATAAATAAATGTCAGCTCTATGAATTAACCCCGCCTGGGAAAGTTAGCTCTTCCCAGAACGGGGACAAAGTTTCCAGAGAAGTTTAAGGTATGGGGAAAGTGGGCTCTGGCCCAGGGCCCTAGCCTTTCAAACGTGGTGGGAGGGGGGAGGGGGTTGAAAGAGCCAGCTCTATTCTACAGTCTTGCCCTCATGACCTTGAATCATTTTTAAAAACAATGTTGTAAATAGCGTTTTTCAATCATTCATTTGTAATGTTTAAAAGTCTATTACAGACATTTTGCAGACAAAATGTGTTTATGCGTCATACGACATCCATATAAAAAGTTTATTTTAGATCAATACATGACCTCACATATGACAAATAGAAGGGTGTGACAGATTATTTGCAGTAATATTAGTAAACTGCTGTTGTGTTACATACTGAAAACACACATCACTATCCCTGAATATCCGATTTACACATATTTAGTATTTGACCAAAGAAGGCATGAAAGAGCGGAGACTGGATCATAAAATCAAAGCTGGTCCGAGCAGGGGCCCCAAAAATACCTTTGGCCCACAGGCCCCAAAATCCCTAAAATGTCCCTGAAAGTTTCTTTTAAAATTACACAGGCAGGCGCGTAAAATGCCAGCCATGTATTGTTTAAACAGTTTGCAAATTGCTAAATATGGTTATAAATAAGAAGTATGTATTCATTTGTAATGTTAACGAGCTCCCAGCCCCCCCTTCTTTTTGTTGATTCATTTGTAATGTGACTTTTCTATCTTTGCTCCCTTTTATTATCAGTCATGGATCATTCATGCAGCTCTAGAAAACAATTAAAAGTTCTTTCGATTAATATTTGCTGTTCAAAGTATGCACAGACAAGTGCTGAAAATACAGCTTTAGGTGAATGCTTATTTTTATACCATCTGTGACATCAAAATTATGAGCTGGCAACCCTAATCATAAGACTGGAAGTTTGTGAGGGATCAGCACATTATTTATTTCCTCTACCCTGATCCCTGGTTACTGCCATAATAGCAATAGTTTAACACATTTGAAACCCTATTCTGCCGTCAATAACATGCTGAGTTACTTCAAGTGTCCGGCATGCACCCTGCATTCAGACCACTCACTACTCATTCTCGCCCTTCACTTTCACTCTCACCCAGAACTCACACTGATCCCGATGCATTCACACCATTCATCCACTTACCCTCCACTCACAGTGATCACTCTGCACTCACAGCGATCACAATGCACTCACACTGATCACCATGCACTCACACCATTCACCCGCTCACCCTGCACTCACACTGATCACCATTTTCTCACACCATTCACCCACTTACCCTCCACTCACAGTGATCATTCTGCACTCACAATGCACCTGCGCTGTTCACCCTGTACCTCACCCTGAAGTCACACGAGTACACTACTCAACCTGCACTTGTGACACTTCACTCACCTGTCCCCCTCACTGTTCAATCTGCAATCTCACTCCAATAACCCCACCACTAACCATACATTCATTCGTCCCACTCTGATAATCATATAACTCCCGTATTATTGTATCCAGATGATGCGGTTCTGTTATCCAGAACCGCAAACGATCTCCAGTGCTTAATTGAGAATTTTGCTTAATACATGAAAGAAAGTTCAAAACCGAAGATTAAGGGCTATAGTGGAGGGCCATCCAAGGTATGCACACAACAAAACCTGCTCTGGGTATCAAACCTGCCACACAAATTTGAAATCACCCGGTTAAGATTGGGTACTCTCCATTTTATGATATCTTTTCCCGACATAGGCAAATGGTATCAAAAAACTACCAATCTTCCTTGCAACAGAAAGTCGCATCAGCCAACCTTACATTTTATTCATTTTTGTAATTTTTATAAGGACATTAGGAATAGTATCCTACACCCTCTTTTTTACAGTGGAAAATGATATCCTTACAAAGCTGCATTTAATTTTATCTGTAGTTTGGAAAACTAGAGAGAATGTTGCGCCGTGGTCTCCTATGTACAAATGGCTATTAAAAGAAAGAAGGCTAACACACATCCCGAGGCCTTAGTCTCTGAAACTACATAGAATATATCCTCCTATGGTGATTTTTAGGGTTTTATGTTTCACCCTACTTTTGGATAAGATTAAATACATTATACTTTATTAATTATATGTACTGTATCACTTTTTACTGTTTTTTTTTAAATTAAAAACCCTTTTACGGAATTTTGTACAAATTTAATAATCCGCTTCTTAATTTTAAACTGTGGTATTGATAAATTGATGTATAATACATATTCATGGTTGATATATTGAATAAGCTTGATTATACCTAACTGAACTTTGAAAGTGTTCTATGTAATTTACAAAAAGCAACAACAATGCTAATATTGTGATGCTAAGAAGCAGTTTCAGCTATTTTTCTTCTAAGCCTTTTCACTCCCTGTGCTAAGCCTGGGGTTATTTGCTCTTATGCGGCCATAACATTTTCTTCAAGTAAGCTGTCCATGGTGAGGAGTTGGCCTAATGGCTAGGGCGGTTGACCTCAAATCTGGGGAACTGGGTTTGGGTCTCAGCAATGAAGGCGAACATCCTGTGATTATGGGCAAATCACTTAATCTCCCCATGCCTAACAATGATGAATGTGTCCTCATGTACTGCAACTGGTGCTATGTAAAGTGCTCTGATACCCGCATCGCATCAAGTGTGCGCTATATAAAACTCTGGAAAAAAAACAAATTTTCATCCTTTCTTTTCCTACATCTCGGGGATTCTAAACCATTGGGGATATCAACCATGAATATACATAATACATCGATTTATCAATACCACAGTTTAAGATTATAAAGCAGAATACAAAAAATTGTAAGCAGTTGATTTTTTATTAATGATTTGCTGTGTTTTTACAATTTAGAATATGTGTTTTTTAGAATAAGTACATATTACCCCTTTCTTGGGATCGTGAGCAAGTACATACGATTAAATTTGTAGGTTTACAATCACAATAAATCAGAGCGACATACTCTGTCCTGATATTCTAAATAATGTTATAACACTGTTACACTTGCGTATTTTAGGGGTCATGCACTTACACGCATATACAACCGGATGTAAAGAATATGTCCACATAGTATATATTATATTAGCCGAACCACTAGGATATAAGGTTGAATATTCATAATCAATTTCATTAATAACTGTTTGAAACCTGGTAGTAAATAATAAGCATATTAGAATGTCATTTAAACAAACTAAGATGTTCTATGTCTAATATTGTGGCATATGTTTTATAATGTTTAGTCAAACATTTGTGGCATTTAATAGCAAATTATTTTATAATCAAATAATGTAACTGTATACACAAAATTGAGGCCTAAATTATTGAGGAAATATGAGAGGATGTGAAATAAACTCTCATGACCTAGAAGTCTTTTTAGTATGTTCATATGTTAAGTGACTATGATTTTGTCTGTTTTGATCCCACTCACAAACTAGACTGTTGGTCGGAAGAAGGTTCAATAGACCAAAATGGTTTACCACAGTTGGGGGTAACCTTATTTGGTACTACTTGCAGAAATTAACTTTCTTAGAAAGATCTTGCTGTTTCCAGTGTCCTGGGCTTCTAATACTCAGGGACTACTGTACCCGTAGCTAAATAAAAAGATATGTATATAAATAAATGTGTGTGTATGTGTTAATCTGGATACTTAGGACTGCACCTCTTTTTGCACCTTCTCAGAGATCCCTTGATCAGGGATCAGGGCTGACTTTTAAAGCTGAAAAAGTCAACTCAAACATACAGCTAACCAAATTCCAGACCAGTATTGCTGACATTGTAGTGGGGTGCTTTCAATCATTCAATCAAGTAGATTTATATACTGCAGCTTATCACCAGAGAGGGAATCTAGGTCTGTGCTGCGTGTATCAGTCGGCGAGCCAGGTCTTGAGTCCCTTCCTGAAGTAAGTCAACGAGGGTGAAGTACGGTGGTGTAGGGGCAAGGTGTTCCAGGCCTTGACAGCGAGGTGGGAGAAGGAGCGTCCTCCGGTGCAGCAGCGGTGAATGCATGGTAAATGTGCGAGGGTGAGTGGAGTGGAGGTTCCTGGGAGGTCAGTGAAAATCCAGGTGGCAGTTCATGTAGGCAGTCCTTGGTGATGGAGGGCTTTGTAGGCATGGGTAATAAGCCTGAATTTGAATCTCTTCTGGATGGGGAGCCAGTAGAGGTCTTTCAAGTGCTAGGTGATGTGGGTCATCTTGGCCTAGTTAAGGATCGGTCTGACTGCTGTATTCTGGATCATCTGTTCGGTGGTGGTGCCTGAATAAAGTGCTTTGCTGTAGTCCAGCCAGCTGGTGGTGAGGTCCTGCGTCACTATTTTCCTGGTGCTGATGGGGAGCCACTTGAAAACTTTGCAGAGCATGCAGAGAGTGTGGAAGTAGGCTAAGGAGACAGGATTGGCCTAAGGTTTTATGGAGCTTTCTTTGTCCAAGATGATGCTGAGGTTGCAGGCATGGTCTTTAGGGATGGGGGTGGGTATGAGTTTTGATGGCCACCAGGAGTCATTCCAAAGGGAGGTGTGTCTGCTGCAGATCAAAACTTCTGTTTTGTCTCTGTTGAGATTCAGGCAGTTGTTCTTCATTCAGGCTGAGAAGTTCCTCATACAGTGGTGGAAGTTGGTCTTTGTCGAGATGGGGTCCACTGAGAGCGAGAGGATAAGTGGGTGACGTTGGCACGGGAGATGATGCTAATGTTGTGGGGTCTGACGATGTCTGTGAGTGGCATTATATTGATATTGAAGAGCACTGGACTGAGGAATGAGCCTTGAAGGATACCGTAGATGGTGAGCTTGGGTTGTGAAGTGAAGGAAGCCAGATGGATCCTCTGAGTGCGCCCCATGAAAAAAAGAAGCACCCATCTAAGCGCGTCGTCAGTGGTTCCGATCTGAGATGAGTATGCGGTGGGAGACAGTGTTGAGTGCTGCAGAGAGATCTAGCAGGATCAGGATGGCTGATCCTCCTCTGTTGAGTAGGCTGCAGCTGGTGTCTATTGCGATGAATAGGGCTGTCTCAGTGCTGTGATTAGATCTGAAACCTGATTGTGAGGGGTCCAGCAGGTTGTTTCTCTCCAGGTGTTCGGTGAGCTGGAGGTTGATGGCTTTCTCCTTGACTTTGGTGGTGAACTGGAGCAGTGAGATGGGACAGTAGTTTTGGAGCTTGCTGGAGTCTGCAGAGGGTTTCTTGAGTAGTGGTCTCACCTCTGCTTGTTTCCAGACTTTTGGGAAAGGTGGATGTGGTGATGGAGGTGTTGAGGATGCAGGTGCGCTGGTGACTGTATTCATCTCCACTGAGGTTGAGGAGTCAGTGTGGACACCGGCTGTTGGGCACTCCTGAGTGGATGGAGTTCATTAGCTTAATTGTGTTCGGTGTGCTGAGTTGTCCCCATGCAGTGAGCCGGTGGACGGATGTTGGTTGGTGAGGAGGTTGGTGGGTTAGGGATCGAAATTGGGTGGATGGCTGTTGGATGCTGAGGAGGTGGGTGGGTTGGGGATCAAAATTTTGATATTGGGTTGCTATCTTGTTGTGGAAGTGGTTGGCGAGGGAGTTGCAGAGTTTCTGAGAGGATAGAATTAAGTTTTTAGTTGCCATCAGGCAGGTGAACTCTCTTATGATAGTGAAGGGCTGCCTTGAAGGTGGCTCAGTCAGTTTCCTTCTCACTGGTTCACCAGGTTCTTTCCAGTTGTTTGCATCTGCGTGTCGACGTGCTGAGTTCTGGGATGTACCACCTGGCTTGTTTGGTGGATTTGTGCATTTTGGCTAGTTTTGTGGGAGTGATTCAGTTGGCAGCACTGGTGATTGAGGCGTTGAAGTACTGCCTGGTTCAGGTTGGTGGTGACAGTGGGCTGTGTGATGCCGAGTCCATTGGTGCTGGGTGTCCTTGGTCACGGGGGCGGATAGGGGTGCTGTGGTGGTTGGGGGTGGTGCAGGGAGGCCCAGCGAGGGTGAAGTGTATGATGGAGTGGTCCAACCAGGTAAGTTCTGTGGTGTGGCTGTATCTGATTCTGTTGCTGGACATGGAGATTGGGTCCAGCGTGTGTCCGGCTTTGTGGGTGGGGTTCGTGAACAGCTGCTTGAGGCTGATGTCTTCCAGGCTTTCCAGGAGGTCGTGGATTTGATGTCCATGGGGTCGTCCATGTGGTAGTTGAAATCTCAGAGGAAGACCTAGTGTTTGGATTCAATAGTAGGCATTGTGATGAATTCCATGAAGGTGTCACTCAAGTCAGTTTGTGGTCCTGGCAGTCTGTAAGTGAGGGTGCCTTTGTTGCTGGTTTTGCCGTTGGTGCGGTGATTAAAGTTCATATGTTCCATGATCAGCATGGTTTTATCATCGGTGGTGGTGCAGGTGATTGATTCTTTGTGTACGATGGTGATCCCACCTCTGTGTCTGTTGGTGCAGTCACAGTGTTTCATCTTGAAGCCGATGGCTATTGAAGTGTTGATCTCAGGTGGCAAAGCTGGGCTGAGCCACGTCTCTGTAATAAAGGTTACGTCAGGGGGGGATGGTGTCCCAGACTTCAGTGGCATGTTTGAGTTGTTCCTGGGAAGTCCTGGCCGTAGGGCAGAGCCGTCTCCTCCGCTAAGGAGGAGTGTCTACCCACTGCTTTAGGCAGTGTAAAAACAGGAAAAATAAAATAATAATAACTCGAGGTTATTATCATTTTTTTCTCCTTGCGGCGTCTTTATGGGGCGGGCTGCTCTCAGAGCAGGTGTGAGGAGTGGTTTACACTCCCCTTGTGAGCATGAGTGATTGGCCAGCCCTCTATGGCCGCCCAAAGCAATTATGCTCACATAGCATGTTCTCCATCCAAGCTGCGTTCCAGCCTGCATGAAGAACAAGCCCACCCCTCCAGCCCCTGGCTGAGAGCGGTGCTATGACGCTCAGACCAATCACAATGTTTTATTGCAGCGTTGTGATTTGCTGCAGTAGCGCTGAAGCCCTGGTGCTTCGTGTTTCCTAGAAGAAGCCAGGAAAAGAATGCAGGAGAGGCGGCGGCCGGCCAGCAGTCTGGCCGAGAGGTAATTGATTTTTTTTAAATCCAATTCGCCCCTTTCCCCCCACCTCGCCCCACAGCTGCTTCAAGGTAGCAGCTGACATATGGGCTGGCGTGGGGCTGATTGATGTGATGGCTGTCGGTCCAGGGGTGGAGGTGTACTGGCAGTAGATGCAGGTGAAAGGTCCCACTCTTAAGTGGGGTGATGCGAGGCAGCAGTTGTTGTCCATGGCACAGAGGTCTGCGGGGAGAGCAGAGTGCCAGGGTTCCTGGGTTTGGGCACAGGTACAGGTGCAGACGGGCGCAGATGGGCTTGCCTTTGGGTTGCCTTCGGTGTGTCTGTGGTGCAGCCATGCTGCAGCCTTCACAAGTAGTCCTGGGAGGTGGGAGGGACTGGCATGGAGGTGGGAGAGCGGCGATTGGGAAAAAAACAGCAGGAGCAGGGAAAAAACAGAAAGAGTCGGCAATGGGCAGGACCATGCCCATTCACTCTCACTTTGAGCTAATCTGCACCAAAAGCATGTTCCTCATGCACCATTGACAGCACCACCCACAGAGACTAGGGGTCAGATGTGTATACCTTTGTGTTTGTGATTACCAAATAGCAAATTTTTGTGATTTGCTATTAAGTATTCGAAAACAGCCATGCACTACAATGTATTTTACACTGTTTGCGATTCCTACTGTGTCTCAAATATACCTACCTCATTAATATTAATGAAGTATGTCGCAATTTGCGACCCATTGGGAAATGCTTACATCTGAGGGATGATGGTCTGCTGGGGTCAGCAGACCACCATGTCTGTGATTGCTTTAAAAAAAGCAATGTTTTTTTTACTGCAGTCCATTTTTCTTAAAGAAAAACAGGAAGCATTTAAAAAACCCAAAAAGAAAAGTTTTCTTTCAATTTTTTTTAAAGTAGGCTCCCTGCTCTCAAAAAACGTTTTTACAACCATTCACAAAGGGGAAGGGGTCCCTTGGGGACCTCTTCAAGATTTCAAATGAGTTAACACATACTTGAAGTAGGCAATCAAATGCGAATGGTTTGCGACTGCATTTCAGTCGCAAAACATTCACATTTCCACTGTGAGTCTCTATTAGGAAGGGACGCCTCTAACATGCCTCCTTCTAATACCGAATCACTAACACATTTTGCAATTCGGAAATAGGCTACCGAATTGCAAAATACATCCTAAAAGACTTTTTGTGGTCGCAAAGGCCCGATTATGCGAATCAGGCAGTTTGCGAGCTCAAAAAACCTGCATTCAGCTGGCCCTAGATCTTCTCATTGTTTCTGCCTACCCTACTTTTTGTTTAGGTGGTGTTGATATGACTAGCTAAGCTGCAGCACAAGTTCTGTCCCTAGCAACTACAAGATGTTTTGGCATTACTCCCACCAGCTACTGCTTGGCCATCAGTATCCTGCGTGATAGGTCCAACCTTCAACTACCTGACCACTAAAGTTGGATGCAATTGCATAATTTTTCAGTGCATCATTTGCATGATCAAAAATGCCCTTGTTATACACATTATATTTGAAGATTGTGGTTTTACAATTGTTCGCAAGCTATGCCCTAAGGTATAAAACCCTTGATGAGATCATGCTAAATTCATTGGGCAGAATAGCTAGAACCACGACTAGTGGTAATCAATCAATCAATCAAGACATTTGTAGAGCGCACTACTACCCGGAGGGTCTCAAGGCGCTTGGGGGGGGGTGCTGCTACTGCTCGAACAGCCAGGTCTTGAGCTTCTTCCTGAAGGAGAGGTGGTCTTGGGTCAGGCGCAGGTCGGTCGGGAGGGAGTTCCAGGTCTTGCCGGCCAGGTAGGAGAAGGACCTTCCTCCTGTTGTCGTTCTTCGGATGCGGGGGACGGCGGCGAGGGCGTGACTGGCTGATCGGAGATGGCGTTTGGGAGCGTAGAAGTTGATGCGGTTGTTGAGGTAGCTCGGGCCTTGATCGTGTAGGGCTTTGTGTGCGTGGGTGAGGAGACGGAAGGTGATTCTTTTGTTGACAGGGAGCCAATGCAGGTTTCTCAGATGTCCGGAGATGTGGCTGTGTCGTGGGATGTCGAGGATGAGTCTGGCTGAGGTGTTCTGGATCCGCTGGAGTCTCTTCTGGAGCTTGGCGGTGGTTCCGGCGTAGAGGGCATTGCCGTAGTCCAGTCGGCTGGTGACGAGGGCCTGGGTGACCGTCTTCCTGGTCTCGGTGGGGATCCACCGGAAGATCTTCCGTAGCATGCGCAGGATGTTGAAGCACGACGAGGAGACGGCGTTGACTTGTCTGGTCATGGAGAGGGAGGAGTCCAGGATGAAGCCCAGGTTGCGTGCGTGGTCTGTCGGTTTGGGTGTGGTGCCCAGGGCGGGGGGCCACCAGGAGTCATCCCAGGCGGAGGGCGAGGAGCCCAGGATGAGGACTTCCGTCTTGTCTGAGTTCAGTTTCAGGCGGCTGGTCGTCATCCACTCGGCTACGTTTTTCATCCCTTCGTGAAGGTCGGCTCTGGCGGCGGCGGGGTCGTTGGTCAGGGAGAGGATCAGCTGGGTGTCGTCAGCGTAGGAGATGATGTTGATGTTTGTTTGGCGTGCGATGGCCGCGAGGGGGCTCATGTAGACGTTGAAGAGGGTGGGGCTCAGCGAGGATCCTTGAGGGACGCCGCAGATGACTTTGGTGGCCTCTGACTTGTACGGTGGTAGACGGACTCTCTGTGTTCTTCCGTCGAGGAAGGAGATGATCCATTCCAGTGCCTTCTCCTGGATTCCGACGTTGCTGAGGCGCTGCACTAGGGTGCGGTGGCAGACAGTGTTGAATGCCGCAGAGAGGTCTAGGAGGATGTGGGCCGCTGTTTCTCCGTTGTCCATCAGGGCTCGGATGTCATCGGTGGCAGCGATGAGGGCGGTCTCGGTGCTGTGGTTGGCTCGGAAGCCAGACTGTGAGCGGTCGAGGGATCCATTCGTCTCGAGGAAGGCGGCCAGCTGTTTGTTGATGGTCTTCTCGATGACTTTGGCTGGAAACGGAAGGAGCGAGATGGGGCGGTAATTCTTGAGTTCGGTGGGGTCCGCTGTAGGTTTCTTGAGTAGGGCGCTGAGTTCGGCGTGCTTCCAGCTCTCCGGGAAGGTGGCGGTGTCGAAGGAGGTGTTGATGATGTCCCGCAGGTGGGGTGCGATGACAGCGTCGGCCTTGTTGAAGACGTGGTGAGGGCAGGGGTCAGTTGGAGATCCGGAGTGGATGGAGTTCATCATGCGGACGGGGTCTTCGGTGCTGATCGGAGTCCAGGCGCGGAGGGTGGTGGTGGGGGGCGGTGGTTCGGTCATGGCGTGCGTCGGTTGAGTGCTGAAGCTGTTGTGTATGTCCGCGATCTTGTTGTGGAAGTAGGAGGCGAGGGAGTTGCAGAGGTCTTGCGATGGGGTGATGTCGTTGTTTCCGGCGTTGGGCTTGGAGAGCTCTTTCACGATGTTGAAGAGTTCCTTGCAGTTGTGTGCGTTGTTGTCCAGCTGGTCCTTGAATGCAGTTTTCTTGGTGGCACGGATCAGTTGGTGGTGCTTCCGGGTGGTCATGTTGTCCGGTGTTGGTTCCCTTCTCCAGGCTTTCTTGAGGGCTCGGCAGTTCTTCTTGGAGCTCTTGAGTTCGTCGGTGAACCATGGGGCCTTCTTGCTGCCGGGTCTGCTGGGCGGGGTCTTCAGTGGGGCGAGTTCGTCTGCGCAGTTGCTGATCCACTTCGTGAGGTTGTCGGCGGCCTGGCTGGGGTTCGCTGAGCTGGCGGGAGGGTGCTGGCTCAGGGAAGCGGCGAGCTGGTCGGCTGTGATCTTGTTCCAGCTTCTTCGAGCAACCTGTTGCTGGTGGTGGTGGATCGTCGTTCTTTTGAAGGTGAAGTGGACGCAGCTGTGGTCCGTCCAGTGGAGTCCGGTGGCGTGGCTGAAGGCGATGTCTTTGCTGGATGAGAAGACGGCGTCGAGTGTGTGTTCGGCGAGGTGGGTGGGGGTGGACACCAGCTGCTTGAGACCGAGGTTGGCGAGGTTGTCGAGCAGGGTGATGGTGTTGCGGTCGTTGTTGTTCTTCAGGTGGAAGTTGATGTCCCCCAGGAGGATGTAGTCAGCGGAGGGGAGGGCATGGTAGTGGTAGTGTTTCAGGGTGTGCAGACTGAGGACGCTGTAGAGCAACTTTGAGAGAGGAACGAGACGAGGCGAGGAAGACGCCGACTGCAGCACCCGGCCGCGTACTGAGGCCGTCCCCCTGCCGAAAACATCCTGGACACGGTAGGAACCCGTGCTGTGTCCCGGGTGCAGTTGGAACTGCGAGCGCTCCCCCCGAATGCGGCAATAGCAGCGATTGGTGTCCCGGCTGCGGTCGGAGCCGCGAGAGCCCTCCGGATGCGGCAGTAGCCGAGAGTGGTGTGCCTGTGGCTGTGGCTTACAACAGCAGTCAAGACTTTGGCTTCTGGAAAATCTGTTAGCTCCTGCAAAGTCCATTGTGTATACCTGAGTGTGGAGCACCCAACACTGAGGAAGATAAGGGACGTATGGTAGCGCCTGTGGCTGTGGTTTACAACAGCAGTCAAGACTTTGGCTTCTGGAAAAGATGCCGTAGCTGTGAGTGGTGTCCTGGGTGCGGCCGGAGCCGCGAGAGCCCTCGGACACGGCAGTAGCCGCGAGTGGTGTCCCGGGTGTGGTTTAACCGCGAGGGCTCCCCGGACGCACCAGGAGCTGTGAGGAGCTGCGAACTGTGTCCCGAGTGCGGCTAAACCGCGAGTGCTCCCCGGGCGCAGCAGGAGCTGCAAGGAGCTGTGAGCAGGATTTCGGCTGCAAAAGTCCCTAGAACGCGGAAGGTCCCGCGAGAGGTGCCAGGTACATGGCGGATCCCGCGAGGACGTTTCTCGTGGAGCTGCAATCCCTTCCTTTTGAGTGCGGCAGAATAAGAACCTTGGGAAATTACCGTAAGGGGCTCCTCTATAACCACCTTTAAGTGACTACTCGCATTGGTTTTACAATTTATTTATTTATTTATTATAAAGTTTGGTATAGCGCGAACAAGACCCGTGGGTATCAGAGCGCTTCACAGTATGAGGACGGTTATGATTCACATATGTAGTAACATTTTTAAAGTCAACAGGATCTTATCTAAGTGGCCATTCGTATTCAAAATACGGTTTAATAAGATTTGGGATCTGAACTAAAACCCTCACTGGGAAGCAGGCCTTAAACTAAACTAATAGGATTTCCTCGCACCACGGGTAACCAGAGGTACTAATATCAAAAGAACCAACTAACGAATGACTGGTAACTAATGTTTGATGTGCATGAAAATTTCACAACCTCATAAGAAACGGAGCCAGGGAGCGGGAACTGGGTGCTAGTTTTGGTGTTGCATGAACGGGGCACCTGTGTACTGGCACTTTGGAGCTTTACCTCTCTGGCTGTGTCGACTGGAATTTGGCAAGAGCATCTTCTTTAATACAAAAGTAGTGGGCAGCAGGGGACAGCATATTAACCATACGGGCGGTCAAGATCTACCAGGTAACATATTGTCGGTACAAACAGTACGGCTAAAATTAGAATTAAAACAATACTAAGTGATTTACTACACTGTAATGGCCTATAAAAAACTAAGAACGAGAACCATCTTTATGAAGAGGATGGGAACGGAAGAGGCAATTAGAAAGAGTACGGGCAAGACGGTAAGAGCTGGAAAGGCTGTAGTAATTCCCGGGATTAAAAAGTATTTTGCAAAATTAACCCCAGATGAACAGGGGCAAGTACAAAAAGATCAGACAGTTAAGGAAAAAAAAGGGAATAAAGAGGTTGGAAAGGATGGAACACATCAAACTCAAATTCAAAATCAAAGGATACCTGAAGTTCCTCAAAAAAGTATCTTGACCGACCTGGAGGAGTTAATTCCGACCTCTACTGTATCAGGATCAATAATACCGGAATCATCTAAAATACAACAATCTCAAGAATATAACATTACCTGTCCAGATATTAATATAAAAGACTTAATATATCACATGGGACCGCAAAAGGAAACCCAGAATATCCAGAACAGTACTCCACAAAAATCATCAGACCTAGAGGGATTCCTTGAAAAATCACTAGATCACTCTCTCTTTAAAAGTACAGGTCTTTCTAACGATTACACCCCAATATCAAAATCCTTGTTTACACTGCAAATATCCTGGAAGCAGTTCTCATTCATCTAGGGAACATATTGGAAAATCCTGACCAAACACTTGGTACTCAACTAGGAATACTAACCTCTTAAGTGCTTCGAACGTTCGGCGGCCGACGGCACCACTACCTCAGGAGTGCTGCCGTCGGCCATTGAACGTTCGAACCTCATAGCTGCAATGGAACGTCCAGCACTGGAGCTGGACGTTCCATAGCCGTTATGAGGCTAAAATTTCTAGTTGAGAAAAAAAGGAAGAAAGAGCAAATAAAGTCAACAACAATAACAGGAGTTTGTGGTCAATGTAAAGGGGAATACTCTTATAACTCAAAAGTTGAAATAATAAAAACGCCTATTCCTCAAAAACAAAAACTGCAACCCAAACCGGATGGAAACTAATTATGGAATCTAAGGGTAAACAGGATCCTAACCTGATATACTCTCTCAGAAACCTTTACAAGGAGGAAACCAAATCAGTGTCTCCCCAACAGCTTGTAGCTTACTATCCAATCTTCACCAAAAGAAAATCCAACTCCACTTTGACCAGTCCTGTCGTATCTAATCTTAAACCAACTGTCGAGATTGAGCTATCTAATGACGACACACAGGGCCTTGAAAGCGCTAATGATAAAAGAAATCAAAAGACGATTAAACTGAAAAGGAGAAAGGCGCTAAGAAGAATTAAGAAAAAGAGAGTTCGTAAAATAAGATTTCAGAATATATCCCCTCTTTTATTAGATAAAGAGGAAAGTGCAGAAATGCCCCAGACCACGAAGATAAAGGAGCAGAAGTCGCCGGCGAAACCCAGAGACAACTTTAACCAACTGAGTAAATTAAACCCAAAGGCAACACATTTCTTACCAGCAGGACACGGTTCGACAAGTGCGGCATTAAGAGAGATCCCATAAGGAACTTTCTCTACTCAGAAAAAGGATCCACAAGCAGAGGAGACTAGGTCTAATTATCTAGAAATCACAGACTTATTCCCTTCTGATGAAGCTCCACTTAACCGCGACCGAATTATTAGTCTGCTACAAAAGATTCAGCCGTTACAATCCTTAGCGCGAAACGAAATACAACTAGTTATGTTTCCGGAAAAAACAAAAACAACAACAGCAATTGTTGAATTTTGGTCTCCAGTAATACCAGGAATTATACTGCAGGAGAGTGAGACTCTACACAAATATGGTTATGATCTGACCCCAGTATTAAAGCACCAACCTCAAAGGAGACATACAGCAGAAGTATCTCTCAAAACACAGCGATTGAAGCAATCTTTTAACACCATGATCAATCCCCTAGATCATGTTGCAGAAAATATATTTGTATCCATAAAGAATGGTGAAAGAGAAATTTGGAGTAAAAATACCCCCAGCATGGAAATAACAAAGAGAGATCATTCCTGGTCCTGGATTTCGGAAACCCTGAACAGTAATAAACAAATTAAGGATAACAAATTCTCTGTTTAGCACAGGCTTGACGATTTCCTCTTGGAACATAGCGGGGAAAACAAAAGAAAAAATGGCTGAAATAACAAAAAACTCTCCAGCAATAGTGGCCCTCTGAGAAACTTGGTCTACACAAAACTAAACAAAATACTCCAAGACTAAGTTTTGATCTTAACTCTCAGCATTGTTTTAAATTGTCTTTATATAAAAATATCAATCAATCAATCAATCATAACATTTGTATAGCGCACTACCCACCCGGAAGGGTCTCAAGGCGCTTGGGGGAAGGGGTCTGCTATTGCTCGAACAGCCAGGTCTTGAGTTGTCTCCTGAAGGAGAGATGGTCCTGGGTCAGCCGAAGGTGGGTGGGGAGGGAGTTCCATGTCTTGGCCGCCAGGTAGGAGAAGGATCTTCCTCCGGCGGTGGCTCTTCGGATGCGTGGAACGGCGGCGAGGGCGAGGCTTGTGGAACGTAGCTGGCGGGTGGTCGTGTAGAAGGTCAGGCGGTCATTGAGGTGCTTGGGGCCCAGGTCGTGGAGAGATTTGTGTGCGTGGGTGAGGAGTCTGAACGTGATTCTCTTGCTGACGAGGAGCCAGTGCAGGTCCCTCAGGTGGCCGGAGATGTGGCTGCGTCGGGGGATGTCCAGGATGAGTCGGGCGGAGGCGTTCTGGATGCGTTGGAGTCTTTTCTGTAGCTTGGCTGTGGTTCCGGCGTAGAGGGTGTTCCAGTAGTCCAGCCGGCTTGTGACGAGTGCCTGGGTGACCGTCTTCCTGGTTTCGGTCGGGATCCATCGGAAGATCTTGCGGAGCATGCGTAGGGTGTTGAAGCATGATGAGGAGACGGCGTTGACTTGTCTGGTCATTGAGAGGGAGGAGTCCAGGATAAAGCCCAGGTTGCTTGCGTGGTCTGTTGGTTTGGGAGTGGTGCCCAGGGCGGGGGCCACCAGGAGTCGTCCAAGGTGGAGGGCGATGGTCCCAGGATGAGGACATCCGTCTTGTCTGAGTTCAGTTTCAGGCGGCTGTTCTTCATCCACCCGGCGACGTCTTTCATCCCTTCGTGTAGGCTAGTACTGGCGGTGGCGGGGTCTCTGGTGAGGGAGAGGATCAGATGGGTGTCGTCGGCGTAGGAGATGATGTTGAGGTTGTGTTGGCGTGCGATGGTTGCAAGAGGTCTGATGTAGACGTTGAAGAGGGTGGGGCTGAGTGATGATCCTTGCGGTGCGCCGCAGGTGACTTCGGTGTCCTCGGAGCGGAACGGGGGAGGCGGACTCTCTGTGTTCTTCCGGCGAGGAACGAGATGATCCACCCCAGTGCCTTCTCTTGGATACCTGTGTTGCTGAGGCGTTGAACTAGGGTGCGGTGGCAGACGTTGTCGAATGCTGCAGAGAGGTCCAGGAGGATGAGGGACGCCGTTTCCACACTGTCGAGCAGGGTTCTGATGTCATCGGTGGCTGCGATGAGGGCGGTCTCAGTGCTGTAGTTGGCTCGGAAATCGGACTGCGAAGGGTCGAGGGATCCGTTCGTCTCGAGGAAGGCGGCAGGCTGTCTGTTGACAGTCTTCTCGATGACATTAGAGTATTAAAAGATGTTGAAGAGTTCCTTGCTGTCGTGGGCGTTGTTGTCCAGTCGTTCCTTCAGTGGTCTCTTCTTGGTGGTGCGGATAAGCTGGTGGTGCTTGCGGGTGGCTTGTTTGAGGGCGGTCATGTTGTCTGTGGTCTGGTCGAGGAGCCAGGCTTTCTCAAGGGTGCGGCAGTTCTTCTTGGAGTCCTTGAGTTCGTCGGTGAACCAGGAGGCTTTCTTGCTTCTGGGTCTGCTGGGAGGGTTCTTCAGTGGCGCGAGGTCGTCTGCGCAGGCGGTCAGCCACTGTGTGAAGTTGCAGGCTGCTTCGGTGGGGTCCGTTGTGCTGGCGGGTGGGTTCTGGCTGAGGGAAGTGGTGAGCTGCTCGGCAGTGATCTTGCTCCAGCTCCTGTGAGGCACCTGTTGCGGGTGGTGGTGGGTCGTGGTTCTTTTGAAGCTGAAGTGTACGCAGCTGTGGTTGGTCCAGTGAAGTCGGTGGAGTGGCTGAAGGTGATGTGCTTGCTGGATGAGAAGACGAGATCAAGCGTGTGTCCGGCATAGTGGGTGGGGGTGTTGACCAGTTGCTTGAGTCCGAGGTTAGCGAGGTTGTCCAGCAAGGCGGCGGTGTTGCGGTCCTTGTTGTTCTCCAGGTGGAAGTTGAGGTCCCCTAGGAGGATGTAGTCAGCGGAGGGGAGGGCGTGCGGGCTGATGAAGTCCGTGATGTCTTCGCTGAATTGTGTGCATGGTCCCGGGGGTCTGTAGACGAGGGTGCCTCTGAGGGTCGTCTTTGGGTCGGTGTGTATCTGGAAGTGAAGGTGCTCGGCGGCGGGGAAGGTGTCGCTGGAGTCGGTCGTGATGCGGATGGTGTTTTTGTGTACGATGGCGATGCCTCCTCACGTCTGGTTGACGGGGTCCCTCCGGGTGATCTTGTATTCGTCTGGGATGGCAATGGCGATGTCGGGTGCAGAGGAGGCATTTATCCAGGTTTCTGTGAGGAAGGCGACGTCTGGTGAAGTTGTGTCGAGCAGGTTCCAGAGTTCGATGGCATGCCTGTGGACGGAGCGGGTGTTGAGCAGGATGCACTTGAGGTGGCTGTTGTTGGTGCTTGGCTTTGTGGGTGCGGTGCAGGTCTGGAGGCCGGTGAATTTGCAGGCTTGGCAGGTGAAGGTCCGTGGGTGCGTTTCGGGGTGGCTCGGTAGCAGGCGGGGGTTTGGCCGGCATTGAGTGCGAGGAGGGAGGCGGCATCGTAGGTCCGTTATGTGGGCAGGCGTCGTCGGGGGCCAGGGGTCCTGGCGCTGGGCGCGGTCCAGGCACGGACAGGCACAGACGGGCTTGCCTTTGGCGCACAATTGGTGCGACCGCTGCGCGTGAACGCTGCGCGTCCGCGTGGACTCCATTTAAGGCAAAGTGGGAGGGAGGAGCAGCTGGGAGGCGAGAGCGGGGAGGACACGGAAAAGAAGGGGGCGGGGCCGAGAGATCACGGCGGCGGAAAGCGGGGAGCGGGGCTAACCAGGAGAGACAGGCGAAACAGGAAACAATGCACAAAATTACAGTGATACAGCGGGGGAAAAACAGTGAGGCAGTCCCAGCGATGAGCTGGGGAAAAACAAGCAAAACAGGCAAAACGTCAGATCGTCTGAATCTATAGAGTATAAGAAACCTCAACAGTATATTAATTTTAACCTAAACCATGGGGTCAGGAGATCGATTGGTCTGCTCCGATTCGGATTACTTCCTGTAAAAACCATTACATTTAGGTGGTACCTAAAAGAAAATCTTATTTCTAATTTGTGTAATGGTGGAGAGCAGGACCTGGAGCATTTATTGTTTACCTGCCAAAATGCGATAGTGGTAAAGGCAAGGAAAAGGTTTTTACAACCAGTTTATTCCAAATGTAGAATCAACTCAGTACAGGAACTGATTATTTTATGTAAAGCTCAGCCAAACGAATTTGTAATGTTACAATTTTTACAAATTTTTAAAACCATTTTTAACTTTGTATTAGAATGAAACTTTTAAACAAAACTGTTTAAAATTGAATATTGCATATTTAATATTTGTGGTTCTCAGTGGAGAATCAAATCAAATACAATAAAAATAAAAATAAAAATAAAAAAAATAAACCATTGGGGAGTCATCTGCATGAAATTTGTTCTCAGGGAAATCCTTTGGTTACAAACATTATGCGAGATAGCTGCTCAGTTTAATCTGTGGTCGTGTGTTACATTTCTACTCTAACCAGTCTTACACACCCATCAACGAAAACAAAATGTCTCCAAAGTACAGAAAACCCCATATCGAGATACACGCAAGATAAAACACAACATTAAAAACAAAGCTGGCCCTGTTAACCACTCAGTCATCTCCCATTTCGGGTGCCCTGCCAGAAATATTCGCGTGCAGCCGGCATACTGTGCCCCAGGAGCCACGCTGTTCTTTCTTCCTGCCATTTTTTGTGTGCCAACACCCCTTCAGACGTTTTGAGCTGCATCTTTCACACACTGTGAAATAGCACCACTATGGGAAATGAATAATACAGTGTGTGCGATAGCATTTAATAAAACTTGAATCAAGATTTGAATACTCCTGTTTATTTCATAGAATTAAAAAAACCTTCGTGTTGGAAATTGTCACACAATTAAATACCTTAACTACAAGGAACAGATTATTTTTGTGAGGATTAACAAATTGTCCACACTTTTTAGTCATGGTGCCGTATTTCCAAGGATGGTAAAAGCCACGCAAGGTTGCTTTTCCTGTCCATGTAAATATGGTGTCGAAAAATGCGCTGCCAGTGTGCCACATAAAGTGACACACTAGCAGTGTAAGGGGCTTGTAAATCTACCCCCAAGATTTTTTGCATCAAACCCATTTTGCTCGAAAACTCGCAAACCTGCGTCAGGCTAGTTTTGGTCCTGAAATTGTAGGGCTTACTTACAAGCCCATGCGCCACCCGTATGTCACTTTTCCCATGTTAAAAGTGATGCCCCGCTGATGCAAGGGCTTGTAAACAAGCCCCTTGGTCTTTTAACCCCTTGCGTGCTCTCGTCGGCCAGCACTACCTCCCTAGTGCTGCAGTCGGCCAACGACCGACGGAGCCCCGCCCAACCTTTAGAATGCCACAGGACATTAGAAAATATAGGTCAGATTTACAACAAACTGATGCATCTCTGCGTTAGAGCTGAGATGCGTCAGTTTCCATGTGCCTGCATGCGATACCCTTGCAACACCATGGATGCATTGTATTTACAATACAGCATACCATGGTGCAAGTATTGACAGATGCGCCAGAAATTCTAACGCATCTGTTGGAGCAAAAGCCACGCATTGCTGGAGTTGTGTTGCAAGCACGGCGCAAACTCCAGCAATGCATGGGGATGCCTATTCTCAATACACTGTGTCACTCCTTACACATGCTCCAAGCAGGTGTAGGGTTTTGATGCAGTGGTGTCCTAGAAGTGGTGTAGTGAAATCTTGTTGATTTCACTGCGTCACTTATACAAGGCTTTTTTGCGTGCCTACGCCTACCCTGCATACATTATACCTGATGCAGGTATGCTGTGACGCAGGGCTTTACAACGTGACACATCTCCATAGATGCGTCACAAACAGGTGACACAAAAGTGAGGCAAAGGGCTTGTAAATCTGCCCCATAGTATTCTTCTCCTCTATAATGCTGTTAACCTGCTGTAAAATGGGGTCAAGATTCAGGAGATAATCTCAAAATATACAATTAAAAGTCTGTCTTATATTTGGTGACAATGCCCTTTTCAACGGAAGATAGAGAGTCAGACATGCAGAAATAAGCATCTTCGATATTCAATGGCCAACACAGAATAAAACAACAAGAGAAAACGATTCACTATACAATTGGCCTGGCACTCGGGAAATGCGAAGCAGTACTACATGGTGCAAAGTGGTGCTCCATGAGGCAAAGCCGCATAAATTAAAGTTTCAATTAACTTTCTGATGCAAAACACATGTTCGGCTGAAATGTTGATGAGAGCCATTGCCAAAAGTCCTTGTCACGCATAGCAACAAACTCCTGATAATGGGTGGATAGGGAGCATAACAGTACACAAAGGAGCATAATGTTGCTTTGCATGAAAACCTCTTGCTAAATTAAATGATATACAAACAATGGTCAAATAGAATATTTCGTGATATTTCCACTCTTACAGAATCATACCAAATGTGAATTCACACATGTAGACTAACTAATTTGTAAATCTACTATTACACCTAGTTGTGAATGTACACTTTTTTGGCTATTCGCCATTTCCGACTGTAGATTTATACCTTAGTGTTGGCTTACATTATACTACTTCCTGGTGGATCCTCCTAAACAGAATTTACGGGTATAAAGTTACTACAAGTAACTCTTCATACTAGGTGAAGATCCCCACCACCATGGCAGAGACATCTGTATGGGAAAGTATGGTGAAAATGAGTAAAGTGTATTTATTCTTTACAAAAAAATATTAAAATTAAATGTAAACCTAAAATGGTTTAACATATTTGTTATAAACCCAGAACTATTACAATAAAGTATTACAACACATAAACTTATTGGATTAAATATGTATTAAATATTTACTTTTAAAAAATATATTTCTTTGATTTATAAATAATATTTCTTAAAGGATAAAAAAAAGTTCCTACCCACAATATTCTTTTTATACAATTTGTATTAATTTGTGGTAAAGGTTCTGCTTAGGATTAATTTATATTGTGCTACTTTTTTAACAACATTTTAAAAACGGTATTTAATTTTAAATTAAGTTTTATATTACACTCTAAAAGAATTAAATGAGAATGTAATAATTATATATATAAAGTGTTAATAATAAACTGAAAATATATTTAATGATTTCAGTTTTACATATATATATATGCATATATGCACACAGACGTACATATTAACATATTAAAATTTGTAATTTTTTTAATGTATTTATGTATTGAAAATTGTTTCCAATGGGCCTTTATTGTTCGTCCAGAATAGTGCCACGATGTTTCCGTGTCACTGTGAGTTGCACAGCCTTTTGCACATTTGCAAAATATTTACACGTACTCAACAATTTTGTTAAAGTTCATCCAAATTTTACTTCCATAGTTCATCCAGTTTTATCCGTTACGTCAAGGAAATGGAAAGCAATTTTTTAAAAGCATTGTAAATGACACTGGAATTGCCCGTCCGGGCCTATCCCCAGGCACGTAATCTGTCTCCATTCCTCCTGCATATTTTCACCCAATGCATTGCGGTCTCACTTGTGACCTTCTTCAGGGGTATCTATAAATATTAGAAGTACACGTCAGCCCCGTACAAATCATAATCAAAATATTTACAAATGCAAACTTTATGTTGCTCTATGTGACATCGAAATATAAAACCAGCATTTGTGAAAAAACATACCCATCCACAAACGTACATCTCCTTGCAATCCCTCCTTTTCAAGGTTACCAGTGTGAGATTAACCCAAAAATCCTCTCTGTCCCAAGCAAAATGCCTATTATTTCAATCCCCACACGCTACAGTTTTCAACCTCCAAATTATACCGACCATCTCACTCATGCCCCAACTCCCCGTTTTAACTTTTCTTAATAAAGTTGTTAATACGGTCAGTCTAATCATGAAGTTCAAATCCTGTCAGAAACCCCGTACGCCCACAAGCGCATATTTCAACCTGCCACCCCCTCTCCACTCGCAGTTCTATCCCACTCTTTCTGATCTTACATACACTCTTTAGTGTATTTTCGAAAACTTCCCAACCACTCAAACACCCTCCCTCGAGATCTAATCTCTCCACTTTGCCAACTCCGACTTGCCATTTATAATATCCCTGTCTTAACCGCCCAATATGTACCTGCAGTATCTTTGTCGTCTCGACCACACAAGCTCCAGCTGAACCACCATTTTTAACATCCCGTCATCTCAGGAAATCCTCGCTTTTAATTGTAACTTCTCCAGCCCCACCTGTAATCACTCGTGTCACGTGGTTCCCCAGCTCCACCCTACATGCAACCACCATAAACGTTCAACGCCCCTATTCTATCTACCAATGAACTTAAACCGTGGTGCAAAAAACCGTAATGAAAAAAATAGCATACTCCTTAAATAAACCTCATTCAATTCCATCTAATCAAAAATGAAAATAAAAATAATAATCCCTCCATGATTTGTATAGTCTGAAATGTCTTCCTTTCAAAGACATATTCTGTCCAGATGACATCTGTTTGGAAGATTCCTTGACGTAACTTTGTGTTTCTGTCAGTCTAATCAATATTCATCCTTTTGGGTGCATTCAGAAGTGGAACTGCATTTATTATAATCACACTGCAAGGGGTCTGAAGCACACCTCTTTTTTCTCATTTCTTTCTTTTTCCGTTTCTGATTCAAGTTTGGCGCGCATGCACTCATTCGCGCTCCGTTCCAAAAGCGTGTATTGAAATAATCAGCTCAGAATAGTGACACGCAAGTTTCTGTGTCACTGTGAGTTGCACAGCCTTTTGAACATTTGCGAAATATTTACACGTACTCCACAATTTTGTTAAAGTTCATCCAAATTTTATTTCCATAGTTCATCCAGTTTTTTCACTATTTTGGGCTGATTATTTCAATACATGCTTTTGGAACCAAGTGCGAATGAGTGCATGCACGCCAAACTTGAATCAAAAACAGTAAAGGAACGAAATGAGAAAAAAGAGGTGTGCTTCAGACCCCTTGCAGTGCCTTTATTTTACGTACCTCCCTCCATTATTTGTGGGCAGGTTGAAGTACATTTACGCAAACAAAAAGAAGGAGTATCCCCAGCGTCAGGTTTTTGAAGGAAAAAAAAAAAAACTTTCGGAGGGTGAATTGTTTGGCAAAAGAAAAAAGGAAAAAAGTCAACCTTTTTGATAGGAAACCCCTCACTCACCACCTAGTGGTGACTTGCTTCATCATCGGGGTCCACCCTGGTGACCTAGCGTCACCAGGATGTGCTTCGACACCTGGGTTACAGTGGAGCAGGTGTGACTGTTTGTGCAAAAAAAGGTGTTAAAAATTGTCCTGGTAGTCTTAAAAACAATCTTTTATTACAAAGTAATCAGAACAATGTTTAAAAAATTATTGGCGAGATATACCTTGGTGAGTTACGGCCAAGGTATCTCTATATGTGTGTGGGTGGCTTGGTCTACCTTATTTGCTAATCGCAAATAAGGAAAAACTCCCCATTCATTCCTATGGGCCAAAAGGACCATAGGAATGAATGGGGAGTATTCCTTATTTGCGATTAGCAATTTGCTAATCGCAAATAAGATAGCGATTTGAAGGGTGCCAGGGGTGTCCAAAGGACACCCTGTAGCACCCCTTAAATGCACATTTGAACAGGTGTTGCGCAGACACATGTCCAAAGGACATGTGTGTGTGTAACATGCAAAAGAAAAAAATGCACTAAAGTGCTTTTTACTCTTTTTTCGCAATTTACCACCAAGTCAGACTTGGTGGTAAATTGCGACAAAATATAGCGATTTCGCAATTTCTAATTGGTTGATGAATTGCATTTAAGGAATCTCTATTAGAGATTCCTTAAATCCAATTCCTCGCAAATATGCGATTTCGCTAATAGCGATTTTTGCATTTGGGATGATGAATCCCAAATGCAAAAATTGCACTCGTAAAGGGGCAGATTCTCAGAATCTGGCCCTTTGCGAGCCGATTTCGGCTTGATGAATCAGGCTGTTAGTCCGGTCCTGCACCTCGAGTCTAAACATCCCGAAAACGCTGCTCTCTCGCCTTTCGCACAATGCTTAATGTTGAGCTAACTCGATTTGTTTTTTAGCTGGAGCATGGATTATCAATTTGACAAATCATGGTCTCACAGCTCTGCATACGTGTTTTATTGTATATACGACGCTGTACTGCAGTTTTTCATACAGAGCTGTGCTGACTTTTAGTAAATCTAAGCTAGAGTGTAGCCTTTGAAACAATCTTATTTTTAACAAATCCGTGCACTCCGATTGGCTAACCACAGTTTAGACCTTCTTGTGCTACTGAAATATTAGCTCTTCAACACTTGGCCACAGTGAAAAATGTATCGGGGGTAGGAGATAATGGTGCACGGCGAGTGTAACACTGACAAGAAACTGCTGTGCCCCTCGCAGACCGCAGCCACCTGCTCCTCCCGCCCCAGCTGCCCTGATTGCATGTCATTACCGCATCATCTTTAAAATACCACCTAGGACGATGCCACGGACCTCTCTATTAACTGATACCGCCCGCGCCGCTCCCTGCCGCCTCCGCCTGGTTTTGAGTTACAGTGAGGGATTGGGTCCTTTGTGTAAAGGGGCCTGGCGGCGCTTGAGTGAAACTCATTCCAGAAAAGTAATCCCGCGTTTGGAAGACGCGAATGAACATATGGACGGAGAAGCTGCGGGAGCCCCGGCGCACACGATAAACAACAGCTTCAAATCCCTGCTCTCTGGCTCGGCGCGGAGACAAGACACCCAAACCAAAACCAGCGAGCAGAGCAGCGACTGTCTTCAACATTTAACAAGAGACAGTAAAACCGCGACTGAGTAAAGTCTACAGCATAGTATATAGTATTAGCAGTGATTCATATCCGCAGTGAAAATGATTATCTGCCAAGTTTATAGAGACAATGCCTGAGTTGTTTTTATAGGGCTACAGCAGATTCCTTTCTGACAGCTTTAAAAATAAAAGTCTGCAATCTATTGTTCTTCAATTCTGACATCACCTGGAACAAACATTGGCAAAGCCAATATGTTTGGCGTTGACCATCCAACTTTTGACTTTGTCAGTGCTTGTTTTATTTTCTACGGTTTTTCAAAAATGTTAGTTTGGTTACTCTCAGGGCTTTAAGTGGGCTGAATGAACGGGGGAGGGGGTCTCTCATAGAGGCGTGGCCAATGTTAGTAAGGGCGTGGCTAAAACACTTAAGCTAAAAATCTGCACTTAGCATAGTGTGCAAGAAATATTACACCTATTACAAGCCAGCACTATTCCCTTTGTCAAGGGTTGAAAATTGCATAACTATGACTTCGTTGTATATTATATTGAAAATGCTACTGTCTGTCCTTGTGAGACAGGATGTGGCCTAACTGCTTGACCTGCTGACTTCGAGCAGAGAAAGCAGATTCGAGACACACGTCAGCTCAACATCCTGTGACTCAAAACATGAATGTGTGCTACTGTGATATAACTGGTGATCATGAGAAGCGCTCCACATTTGCACTATATTAAACTGAAAAATGAGTCTTTTTTAAGTTACCTTAAAAGCAGTGACGGATGGTACAATAACATCGTTAAGATTTCAACGTTTTTTCACTCTGAGGGTAAAAATGTAGAGCCAAAATGGGCCCTTCTCGGCACATGCTTTTAAGAACTGGCGGTGCTGAGCACCTTCAGGACCCAGCCCACTTAATACCCTGGCAAAGCTTCTGAGCCCTCATCAATCTTTTTAAAAATAATAAAATATTCTTTTAAAAACAACAAAAATGTTTTGGTCTCAAAAAGCACACATTGACATAGTAGTCCCTTGCACTTAAGGGAACCTAATGTTAAAGGGCAGAATGTGGTTTCACCAGCCGCGGCCGGTAGTGGGAGTACCGGCCGGGCGGTGACGTGGGGAGGGGGAGGGGCAGGGTGGGGGGTAGTAATGTATGGATAACGGACTTTAACAGGGAAGTAAACATATAAATAAATAAAAAAATGTTTGTTGCGTGCACTGCATCACCAAATTCGATGCAGTGTGCGCAACGAAATTCGTCCATAATCCATACATTACTACCCCCCACCCTGCCCTTCCCCTCCCCATGTCACCGCCCGGCCATTACTCCCACTACCGGCCGCGCCTGGGTCTCACACAGTGAAGTTTGTCAATTATTGAAGTGGGCTGGCCCATTGCCCAATGCTGTGTGCTGTAATGGGCAGAAGAAACATTCATAGACCAATGGATGAAGAAGGCTCACTGAAAGCCCACACAAAAAAAGCTAATAATATAATGGGGCATATTACCAAGCCCCTATCGCCACCACAACGTCACTTTTTGTGATGTGGTGGTGGCGATAGAGTCAGCGCCCAATTACCAAGGCAGCATTAATCCACATAACGTGGCTAAAAGCCACATTAAGTGGCTTAACGTTGCCTTGCTAATAGGGCTCCTTTCACACTAAAATTAGCGTGAAAGGGACGTGCAGTAGGTGTTGCGGTGGGTGTTCCACCGCAAAACCCATTCACTTCGACGCTGCCATCTATTATCAAGATAGGCGATAATAGGTGGCAGCGCCGAACTTAAGACAAGGAAAATCCCGGTCTTAAGGTGGCAAAACGAGGAGAAATGCTCCATTTTTCCTCATTTTTTCTTTTTCCATGTGTGCTGCCTTGTGCAGCAAACATGGAAAAAGCAAAATGCTGAGGTTTGTTTATGTACAGGAAGGTATCCCTTCATGTACATAGTCAAACCTTTTTTTAAAATAGCATTTTGTAACTTACATGTGTGCTGCATGAAGCAGCACACATGTAAGTTACAAAATGCCATTTTAGGTTTGTTTATGTAGAGGAAGGGACACCTTCCTGTACATAAACAAACCTCCCTGCTCGCAGAAACCCTTGCACTCTCGTGCAAGGGTACCTGCGTTGGCGTTAAGTCGTGAGACCTAGTGCCATCGCAGGGGGAAACACCAGGCTGCACCCTATCATTGGTAATATGGTGCAGCCTGGCACTTCCGAAGTGAAGTTGAGAGGCGTTAAGCCAAGGAGGCTAACACCTCTCACCGCCACTTCCTAGACAATACGCCCCATAGAATTTTAGTAAATTCAAAAGTTCTTGGTTAACACCAGACCTAAAAACGGTGTTAATAGCTTGAGCCATCTTGTAGAACATTGTTACAGAAAATGAGAGGCCAAAGAAGTGGGATATTGCAAAATGATAGCAACCTCCTTACAAAATATCATGAGGGGTCCCAGACACTCCCATATCCCACAGATATTCATACTCCTTTCGCTGCATGCAGGGGCAGACACGGTGGGGCCCCTTTGCACCGCAGGACTGCAGGGGACTTCATCATGCCTCTGGGCTGATCATATTTCTACCATTTTGTTTTGCTCAGTGAGGGAATTCAGAAAACCCGGTTTGCTCCAGTTCACATAGGATATTCCCTGATTTCACACTATTTTTGCTGTGTGTACTTTAAAATAATGGAGAAAAATACTTTTAAGTGTGAAAAATGGCACTATGTTTCGGAGGAAATCATTTTTGTCCTCAATTTTTATTGCACACATAGCAAAAACAATGCAAATTAGATTTTCTCTCTTTTTCTAAAAAGTGTACACGAACTAGAGTTTTTTTGTGATTATTTCATGACATGCATGGAATAATGTATATGCAAAAACATATAGATAATGAATGTTCAGCAATGTTTTCACATTTTGTCATGTTTAACCTGGTTGCAAAACGGTTTTAAATGCAGAGGTGGGTAACATTTGGTTGCTCAATTCCATATTAAACACACACACACAGCAAAATAGTTTTTGCCCTATTTTATGGACTAGTGCAGAGTTTCGGTAATACGCCCCTGGCATTTTAATACAACATAATAATACATACCCAACATATGGTTTAATTATCCCACCTCTGAAGGATGGAAGGCTCTGTCTGGGTTAACGATTTCTGAACTCATGTATGTCAGAACACCCCATTTGTCGGCATGGAACGTTCTTTCTCACCGAGCCACCTTCCTTTTGGTAAAACAGTTTTTTTTACATTGTTCTATTTATTCAACCACTTGTGGTTTTAAACATTAAATCATATGTTAAACAAAAAATGTAATGTAGCATTGTCTAGCCTTTACGGGCTGTTGCTTGAGGTCAAGCATGTTTGAATTATGTGGCGTCAATGAATATTTATTAATGTTTGCATTTGTACATTTCATTACATGTAATTGTGAGTCTTATGAACAGAACTAACATGCATATAAATGCCCACAAAAAGTACTGAAGCATATTATTGCAAATAAACTGAGTGGGCAAATTAGTCTTCTACGTTTGGTCAAACTGCAACAAAACACAGATGTTCTTGCTGTGACAGAGTTCCTTCAAAGAATCGATTGGAGTTTATACCAAACTTTAAAACCCTTGGCTCAACACCTCTTACTGTTAAACTTCACCCTTAACTTGACTGATTCCCCTGCTCTGCTCCTGGATGAAGCCTGCCCTCTAGAGCCTGCTAGACTTCCAAATACTCTTCTCCTCATAGCTCTCCGCTACAGACAGCGTTTAGCTGCCTATTGTGGAAAACGTCAATTGTGGACACTCCATTGCTTACCAATTTTTTTTTTTTTCGTATTCAATACTTTCCCTTCCTCCTCGCGTGTCTGTCCCTTCTCTGAAGCGTAGGTGGTTTAACATCCCTTTGACTGGATAATGTTCATTCTTCCAATGCTCGCATTTTGAAACAACGTTTTCCTTTTTCTTTCGGCACTCCATGGAAGTGCATGCACTGTCTTGCGTTCTCCCAAATGTGTTGTTTCTGCCCAACTTCCTGCTCCCTGTGCACACTGTGATAATCCCTGCATCCCCCTCCCTATTTTGTGTATTACTTTTCAAACCCCCTATCAGCTTTTCCCCCCTTGTTTTTACTTTAATTCTCTATCACTCCTCAAGCTCATCTTTTGCTTACTCACCTTACTCCCTGTTGCCTCCCTTTTGGTTTCTCCCACCTGTTCCCCTGTTGCTCCACAGTCTTCAGTTTGCTGCAGGGACTACCCTTTATACATAAGCACTTCTGTGTACATTTAGCTTTAACCCTGAAATATTCTGCGCCTGTAAATTTATTTCCATACCTAGGCAATAATGCCAACATTCCTTTGTTATTTTATTAGACATTTTGACTGCAGATACTCCAACCATTTGACATACCTCACTGCTGAGATATTGTCAATTTTAAACATAATTCCGCAACTCACCTTGACTCCCAGCTAGATGTTCCAACCAATCTATATATGACTTTTCTCCTTCAACCAACTCTCACCATTATACCCATTTCTGCACCGTGCTCCCCAACCTTCCTGATTTACAGCTGGCTCTATTACTTACTCAGGGGTCGCCAAAAACCACCTGTGAGAAATTGGTTTGCTGATTGAGCGGGGTGTGAGAGCCCTTCCCAAGCAGCAGTCACAATTCTTGTCATGGTCAACCACAATAATTTACTAAATTAACCTGTTCTTAACCCTCTGGTAGCGTGGCACAAAGGTAGTCTGGCTTAACTTAGAGGCAATTTGTGAGGTATTTATGCAGAATACAAACAGTAATAAAGTGACAACACAACTCAAGAAAAATTCCACACCAATTTAGAGAAGTAGGGTAAAATGTAATACATTTTTTAACAACAAAACAACAAAATTCCAATCAGTAGAACAGGAGATATGCAATTTCAAAGTTTTGCAGTAAGTATAGTGCCTAAAAGTAAAAAGCACCCACTGTGGTTATATGATCGCGTTGAGTTGCATCGCGCTGCATCAGTTCTGAGAAAACCCAGAGTTGAGCCAGGAAGAATGCACTCTGATGCCAGCCAAGGTTCTAGGATGTAGGGCACAACTTGAGAATCAGGAATCATTCCAGCAGAGGCCAGCAGCAGGTCTAAGGCAGGTCCAGTTGGGCATGGGCAGTTGGGCAGATGAAGGGCATGTCTCTGGAGCTTGTTCTGTCTCTGTTCCTCAGAAAAGGAGGCCAATCAGCCAGCTCTTGAAGTCACTCTTGTGGTTCTAGGTTCAAGGAGCAGGGCAAGTCTTCCTAGTCTTGTGACCCAGGATATAGGCTGGAGGAACCAAAAGGTTGGGACAGATAAATGACTATTTTCTAAAAGTGGTCCTTTCAGAATTGTGAATTAAAATCCGACTTTAGCATTAAAGAGAGTTTTAAATTACAGTTCCGGTGACATCAAATTCGATGTTCCTATATGCTCCCAATTGAAAGTTACAACTTATTAAATGTTCTAAATGAACCCAATGTTATCCTATGGCCGAGGTAGGCAGCTCAGTGACACTAAACATGACATTCTTACCTGCTCCCACCCAAAATGTATAATTTATAAAATGCAAAAGGTATCCAAATGTTATACTATGGGAGAGGTAGGCCTTGAAATAGAAAAAAACTAATTTCAGTTTTTCACTAACAGGACATGTAAAACTTTAAAGTACTGTATTTAAAAGGAAGGTTTGGGTCTGGCAAGACATTTACTTTGCCAGGTGGAAATGGCAATGTAAAACTGCAAACACAGTCTGCAATGGCAGGCCAGAGACAATTTTAAAGGACTATTTGAGTGGGTGGCATAATAAGTACTGCAGTTCCACTAGTAGCATTTCATTTGCAAACCCTGGGTACCTGCATCATCCATTTACTAAGGACATATAAGTAAATTTAATGTGCCAATTGAATGTAAGCCAATTTCACCATGTTTAAAGGAGAGAGCACAAACACTTTATCACTCATTAGGATTACTAAAAGTTGATGGCCCTTTAGAGTGCATGGTGCCGTTTCACGAGCTTGCAAAGAAACAGAAAGTAATGTGTTAAAAAGGGCCGTAAGTACGAAATTCACTCATGGTTAAAAGACGGATGCCCAAAGACATAACTACAGGTAGCCACTTACTTGCATTCTATCGATGTGAAGTGGAACCCCTGCCTGCTTGATCGTACTCTGAAAAATGGCTCTGGAATATGTGTGAGTGAATTTGGTTTAAGGGTCCAGAGTGTTAATCCAGGCAAATAATGTTTCAGTTTTAGGAATATTGTCATGCCAGATTATTGTGATGCCATCTATGAAGCACTTCCAAAGAACAATCTCCTGTTTCTATGGCTATCATTGTTTATCTCATACGTTATTTGATTTTCATGTTTCGTATGAGAGCACCAGTATTTGGAGTGTGCAGATATCACACAATTTGCATGCTAGATCATGTCTGCACAATTTCAGCCCCTTTGGGGTCATTTTATGAGCGTAATTTCATGCATGTTTGTCCATATCAATTTTGTTTGTTTGTCTACCTTTATTCCTACAAGTTAGTCAGATTCCTAAATTCTGTGTAAGACCTGCAGTACAAACACTTGTGTGGTGTTGACTCAAATGTACCAAAAGCAGACCACAGACTGTATGGAATGTTACTGCCCATTGAACACGCCTATGGGAGATCTCTCTGCTAAACCAGAAGCAGCAATCCAAGCCGCCCTATAGGCGTCTACCTAACCTGTGTGTTATTTAAAATAATCCCTCTGAACTGCCTCTTGAATAATGTCTCAAGAGAGACAGCACCATACCGGGACTAGATTTTGGAAACTGCATTCCTTTTCATAACCTCAGACATGTGCATTTGTTTTTTTATGGGCTGCTCTTGAAAGTGCGAGATTGTAGATCTCTGTCTTATCGCTCCAGATCTAAACCCCGTTCTGGTCGTCTGAACCTTTATTGCCTGTCATTGAGGAAAGAAAGTGCATCCAATGCCAGGTTAACTTAATCAATAATGGCCTCGACTCTGAAAAACCACAGACTACTTCTAAGTTTTAAAGGTTTATTACAGAGTCATCGATAACTGCAAGTACAGACATCTCAAAATGAGATTCAAAAGATACAAAGGCACTATTACAAACATGTGTTCTCTGAAAGCTCTTAGGCGGGCAAAGAACACTACTAGGACTAGCTCCAGAATCAACAGGGCTGCAAGCATAGACACGAACTGCGATCTATCCGTCATTTACAGGAGGAAGGAAAGATTCAGGTTAGGCTGTCCCTACCCTGTACTAGATGGTATCCCTACTTAACAAAGTCCCTACCTATCAAAGGTGTCAGCTGTGAGTGTCTTCCTGAGAAGATCACCCACTCTTAGTCTCTAAATGAAAAACCTATGATCTCCAGTCATGACCCCTCTCTGCCTACCCATCCGCTCTCTGAAGGGTCCTCAGGCATCTGCTCTAACTCCACCCAGGGGTGCTGACCCTAATACAAAACACCGTTTACAGTTGAAACGCCCCTCACGAGACACCCCTCGCGTGATGTCGATTCTGGCTTTTTCCATGATGATCTTCCTCTGGGCCTTGTGTTCAGCGTTGACCTTGCTTCTCAGGCTCTTCTCCGGCCCGCTGATACCCCCTAAACATTCCTGAATCCTCCTCCATGTCTGTACCAGTCTACTCGAACAGAGCTCTATTCATTAAACTCTAATCGGAACCCCCCTCGCACCTGCAGACAGACATTCGCATCTTGAATCCCATTCTCATAGACTTTTAACAGAAGGTGCAACTTATTTCTCAATACGATTCGGCGTGTGTCAGCACGTGCAAATGAGAAACCCTATTTCTCTTTTCAGGCCTACAACCCTTTTCTCAGAGGTTAGCTGAAATAACATGTTAGCATCTTATGCTTTAATAATAAGAAAACAATTCTATGGAATATAAGTCTAACAAGTAAACAAAATCATTATAACATTAGTGCAATCCATGTTCATGTATGGGTATTCATTTCTAAAACCCTTCTGCCCTGGCCATGAGGCCTGCTCCCTTCGATGCCTTGCAGCATAACATTCTTCCTTAGCAGCTATATAACATGGATCATGATTAATCACGTCTAATAAGAATACATTTTCCACACATTTCTGCATCAGTCCCACTTCTATATGTATTTTCTACGTTAACTACACACGTCTAAGTATATGTGAATATATATCTTCAATTCTTAATGACACTTCTAATATAATTGTGCGACTAACATGTGCTTATGGTGCACTCGTACATTTTTGTTCAGTTTGCGCTCTATCAGTTCCCCCCTTTGATGACCTCTCGTGGTCATCACCAAAATTCAAACTGAACTAGTTGCCATCCTCTCTCGTTTCAGTATTTCTAGAGCCCTCAGACTCTTGTACTGATTGTCTTGCATGGCAGCTAATCTTCGTTCCTGTTCTCTCCTGGATCTCTCCAACCTATTTGATCTGTACCATTGGTACGACCTCACCAATCCCCACAACACGATCACGCAGATCAGTATTATGATGATAGGTTTCAGTATGTACCATACAAAGCTCTTCCCTATGTTGGCGAACCAACCTCCAACTTTACCCATTCCATGACCCACTTTTTCCCAAACATTTACTTTAGTCAGGTCTTCGATCTCTTTGTGAATGTTAGTTATGTTCATGATAACTTTCTCCAGAGGTTTTGAATTGTCTGGAATGTAAGTGCAACATTCCTGGACCTTCAAAGCCTTACAGACTCCGCCCTCTTTTGCTAGCAGAACGTCTAGCGCAAGACGGTTCTGAAGCACCATGGCCCTTATCGATTGCATTCTCCTTCTTGTGTGTGGTATATTTTGGGGAAGACAATGGCCAAATAACATGATCCGTACCAGTTGTCAGGTAGTCTCACGTAGGCATTTCTTCCACAGACAAAATATACATTTGGAATCACTTGCATTCCCTTCAGAAAGTCTTTAGTGTAGTACTCCGGTCTAAAGGCATGCTCACAACTGACCTCCCCTACGAATACATTTTCGTAGTACGTTTTGCTTCTGTGAAGGCATAACTTTCCTTTCTGAGTTCTATCCAAAGCTATAGGACCACTACTACCCTTCCTCTTGTGATCTTTTTCCTCCTCGGTCCAATCTGTCTTCCACTGTCCTGATTTTTTCAAAATCTTTTGCCTTCTATAACGATCATCCACTTGCCCTATGAACTTCTTCTCGACTTCTGACACTTTGCAAGTCAGATTATTTCTGCGGGCATGTGAAGTATCTAAAGTATCCCAAGGAATGAAGAACTTGGCCAATCTGTCTTCACTCTTGTAGTAGTCCCACTTGTTCATTTGCTTATAATTTGGGACCTCAGGTAACACTGAATCAAAATTAGAAAAATAATACTCAAAACTATCTCTACCATAAAATATGCTAAGCAATAAGCTACAGGTGATGCCATAAGTCAGGGGTAGGTGATGATACCTAATGCCTTCATCTACAGACGCAGGCAACTGCATGCATACATAACAGTCCTTAACGTCCATGGCATCGACATACTCATATAATAATTTGGCATAAGCATTTGACCTATAGTCGCCTTGGGACTCATCCATGTGTAACTTACGGGCTTCTGCCGCTAATAACGCTTTCTCCTGTGTGGTTTCACCTTTCTTACCAGCAGCAGTGGGGTTTGGTGTCACTACAGATTTTGCATCTGGTACCTCTGCCTCACTCTCGTGTCCCATCACATATGATACAGTAACTACTAATGCTATAAGAAGTATCACTCCCACTATAAGTGTGCCTATTATACATTTGGCTCTACGGTTTGGGCTACCGGCCTCCATGTTCCTCAGACGGTATGGTTCCTTTCTCTGTTTCAACACAAAGTTCCTTCTCATGAGTTCCTTTACAGTCTTTTTCTTTTTCAGTCTTTAGAACCCCACAATCAGAAGCTGGCAATCTCCTTTTGCAAAAGTTTTTTCGAACTTTCTCTCAGACAACCCTAGCCCTTCTCCGTCCACTTAAAGGAAACCCCTAAGTTTTCTCTGCATTCCTAGGCGCTAGGTTATCTTCTTACTCTTGTTTATTTACAAAGTCTTTAAGCATCTACAATGAGGCTGGGACCAGCGGCTTGTATAGCATAGTTCAATAGCTCCAAACGAAGAACGTTTTCCTCATGACTTGTTATCGTTGTTCCAAAGTCGGGGAATTGCAATTCGGTGAAGAACATGTGCTTTAACTTGCTCAGGTAGGGAGGGTTGGGGACTTTGAACGTTAGTGACCCTTCTGTTTCGACTCCAGGCACCAACAGCTGTACTTCTACTGTGATGATGGGTTCAACATTGGCCACCAGCACCGCCCTTATTCTCCCTGTCGTCTGTTCCCAAGACATCTGTCGCCAGATATGTCCACTCAGGAGTGGCGTATCTTCTATTTGGCACACGTACTCGCCTTGACCTTCTTGGACCTGCTGCTTCTGCGCCCAGAGCAACTTCGTCCGGATCTGAGTCTTCGGATATAGGAGCAAGAGTCCTCTCTGGAGTTGACCTCAGGCTTGACCTTCTCCTCTGCGGCCAGCTAGCCTCTCCGCTCCTGGTCCTTCTGCTCCGCTCGGGCTCACTTTCAGCTTGTTCAGCGTCTGATTCGTACTCCCAGCTACTTCCTCCTTCTGTGGCTTCGTCGGTTCCACTGTTGTACTGACCGTCCTCCTCTTGGTCAGACACACTCCCAGCTTCTTCTTGCACCTCTACAGCTTGGCTGGCCCCCTCTGTGGCTTCTCTGTCCGCAGCTGGACGTACATCCGAGAGAGGAGCTGTTTCTTCCAGAGGTGCTGGAACCCTCCGCGTGTGAGACGCGTGGATCCAATTGGGCAGCCCTCCCACCTTCACAGCAGTGTTCGTTATCAGGATGATCTGGTAGGGCCCCCTCCACCGGGCATCTAGGCAGCTTCTTCTGACGTGCTTTTTTATCAGCACCCAATCTCCAGGGCACAGGTCATGACACAGGTCCTGGCTCGACGGGACCTCGGCAGCCTGCACCTGAAGGGACACAGAATGAATGGCGTCAGACAGACCCTTACAATAGTCCAGGATCATATCATCTGTGATATTTAACAAGGCTGCAGTCGGTAGTGATGGCAATCTCATTGCCCTCCCCATTAACACCTCGTGTGGCGATAATCCTGTTCTTCTGTCTGGGGTACTACGGATGCTCATTAGAACTAGTGGCAAGGCATCAGGCCAACTTAGAGACGTTGATGAGCACATCTTTGCAATTCGGGATTTGATGGTGCCGTTTATCTGCTCCACAATCCCCAAAGCTTCTGGTCGATAGCTACAATGCAATTTCTGGTCTATGTTCAGGGCTGCACAGATCATTTTCACAAGCTCGCTGTTGAAATGCGTTCCCCTATCTGATTCCAAAGAGGCCGGTACCCCAAAACGTGGAATGAGTTCCCTAAGCAATAACTTGGCTACTGTGAGAGTGTCACACCTGCGTGTAGGGTATGCCTCGACCCATCTGGAAAATATGCAAACAACCACCAGTACGTATCGGAGGCGGTTGCACCTTGGCCTTTCAATGAAATCAATTTGCACTCTATTGAATGGACCTCCAGACCTCCCTATGTGACTCAATGCAACTGGTGTTCTTTTCCCTATGTTCAGCTGCTGACAGGTCACACAACGCTGGCACACTGCTTCGGCTGCTACTCTGAACTTAGGGTTTTACCATGTTTGTCTAAACACTCTCAGCATCGCGTCTCTCCCTAGGTGTACTGGACCATGTATCTGTCGCGCCATTGGGCTTACCAACTCGTTTGGCAGCACTGCCCTTCCATCTGATGAAACCCAAAAGCCTGTGTCTCCCACCACACATCCTGCAGTTTCCCATGTGCTTTTCTCAAATTCGGGTGCATTCTCCTGAGCACATTTTAACTCGTCCCAAGTATCTACAGTTTCCAATATCATAGCTAATTCAGTCCTCACATTGATTCCACCCACTTCCACCTCCGTGAAAGAGTACCCCTGTTCAGCGCAGTACCGCGCGACTTCGTCGGCATATCTATTGCCTTGTGACACGAAGTCCATGTTTCTCGTGTGGGCAGTACATTTTACGACGGCAATAGCTGCCGGACATTGCAGGGCATCCAACAATAAACGTACAAACTCACCATTTCGAATGGGTGAGCCTGAAGAGGTCATGTAACCCCTTTGAGACCACAGTTGCCCGTAATCATGAACTACCCCGAAACCATATTGGCTATAGGTGTATATGGTGACTCGAATTTGGTTGCTTGCCAGACAGGCACGCGTCAATGCAATGATCTCAGCTACCTGAGCGGAGTGTACTCCTTCCAGGCATGCGGCTTCCACTACTCCAGTAATTGTGCAAACAGCATAGGCTGCTCTCAATTGCCCAACATCGTCTCTTACACAGGAGCCATCAACAAAGAAAACTTCATCAGGGTCAGTCAGTGGCTCATCCACGATGTCGGGTCTCGGTTTGGTGCATAGTTCAGTCACATCGAGGCAATCGTGGTCTGTACATTCATCATCATCAATGTCACTTGGGAGTGGCATCAATGTAGCAGGGTTCAAAACAGAGCATCTCTTGAGGGTCACGTTCTCTGCAGCAAGAATGACTTGCTCATAGCGCGTGAGCCTGCTATTCGTCAGATGCTGAGTTTTGGTCCTAGTCATCAACAGTTCAACAGAATGTGGCACATACACTTCTAACTGGTGTCCATTAACTATATTCTCACAGCGCTCAATGCTGACACCCGTTGCAGCAACGGATTTGAGACATCCGGGCAACGCTGCGGCTACTGGGTCTAAGGTAGCCGAAAAGTAGCAACTGGTCTACGAGCATTCCCATGGATTTGGACCAGGACTGACAAGGCACACCCCTCTCTTTCACAACAGTAAAGCAAGAATGGTTTGTCGTAATCAGGCATTCCCAGAGCAGGAGCACGACACAGGTCCTCCCTCAGCTGCAGGAACGCCATGAAGCAATCTTTGTCCCATGGTACCGGATCACTCACCTCCTTGTGCGTCAGTTTTTGCAAGGGTTTTGCTTTCAGTGAAAAGCTCGCTATCCACTGTCGGCAATAACCCACCATCCCTAGGAACATCCTGACCTCTCTCTGAGTTTTAGGTGCGTTCATTTTCATGATCGCCTCTATTCTGTCTGGGGACACCTTCCGCTTTCCCTCTTCAATCCTGTGCCTCAAATACTGCACTTCTGTCAGGCAGTACTGCAATTTGCTTGGAGATACCTTGTGTCCGTTTACTGTTAGGTGATTTAGCAATGCAATGGAATCCTCCTTGCAAGCTTCTTCAGTTTCTGACGCGACAAGTAGGTCGTCTATGTACTGGACCAGAACCGAATTCTGGGGCAGTACTAGACTTTCAAGATTCTTCTTCAAGAGCTGGTTAAAGATCGATGGGCTCTCTGTATACCCCTGTGGGATACGACACCATGTTAATACGCGACCTTCCAGCTTAAAAGCGAAAAGGAAATGGCTGTCCTCGTCCAAAGGGATCGAAAAGAAAGCCTGGCAAAGGTCTATCACGGTGGACCATTCGGCTTGGAACGGTATCTGAAACAATATCACTGATGGATTCGGTACCACTGGACAACATGAAACAACTATGTTGTTGATTTTTCGAAGATCCTGCACTATTCTGAATTTCCCACTTGGTTTCTGCAAACCCATAATCGGGGAGTTACATGGACTACCCACGATTTCCTTCAGTATTCCCTTGTTAATCATCGACTCGATCACAGGTTTTATACCTGCAATCGTTGCTGGTGTCAATTTGTATTGGGGTGTTCTCGGAAACTCAGCATTCGGTTTCACTATTATTTTCACTGGGTCCACTCCTTTGACTAGTCCTATCTCTTCCCCAGTGAAATCCCATACTTCTGGTATCACGGTCTCCCTTAGGTCCCAGGGGAGCTCATCCACTGTCAGAGTGGGATACAGCTCCACGCACGTTCTTGAATTTGCGACCTTAAAGTCAGCATCATCATCATTAGTCAGTACCTCCACTCCCTGCGGCGTGCAGTATATTGTACAATTTAACTTGCACAATAAATCTCTTCCCAATAGACATACAGGACTAGAATCACAAACCACAAACTGATGCTCATCACTGTATTTCCTTATTTTCACTAGCACTGGTTTTGTCAGTGGGTTTGTTATTCTCCTGTTTGCGACCCCCACCACTTGAATGGTTTCTCCGGACATTGGCAGGCCTGGAACTACCGCTGATCTTATCGTGGATCGAGTGGCCCCTGTGTCGACTAAGAAAGTCGTGGGGCACCCTGCCACTTCGGCCTCCACGTAGGGTCCCCTTTCATCTACTTCTAAGACGGCCCGAGGGTACAGTCCTCTCTCTCCACTCTCTGGCCTGTGAGGGGATCCACGTAGTAACACTCTTCTCCACCCACGAAAAGAGGCATCTGTCTATAGGTCTTTCCCCCTGTCGCTATTCGGGGTGGCTGAGGGAACTGGGCTCGTGGTGCTGGGGTCCCCCCTTTGACCACCTTCCCTTGGTATGCTGTTGCCCCTCTTCGTGGAGTGTTTTGAACCTCTTCCTCCTCTACTTCTACTTCTCCAATTTCTACATTGTAGGGACACTCGCGTTTCCAATGTCCCACCTCGTTACATTGGTGGCACCGGGTCGTCTTTTTCAATGCCTCGATATCTACCCTAGGTCTGAAGTTAGAGTTCTCCTCATTTCCCTTGTTCTGGTTATTCGGTCTCCTGCCCCCAGTCCCTGTTCCCTGTTGCTGTTGTCCACCTTTGCCAGCTGTCTGCATCTGGACCACCATCAGCTTTTCTTTTAGTTTCTTGCCTTTTGAATCTATCTCATCGCTGCAGTACCTAGCATATCTCAGAATTTCGTCTAAAGGTTTGTTTTGCCAACAAATCAAGTGTTGCTGAATCATTAAACAAATATCCGGCCTTAAGCCCAAAACGAATTTAGACACAAATTGCCCTATGTCTTTAGGATCCATTACGTCCAACCCGCTATATTGTTTAAACGCCTTCAGCAACCTTTCATAATATTCATGGACTGTCTCCTTGGGTTCCTGTCTAGTTCGATCTATTTTGACCCAATCTATGTCCTGCATTGGCACCTTATCCTTCAGCCAAGTCATCACCCTCTCATATTTTGCCATTACTGTTTCGGACGGCCCATTAGTCTGTGCATCTCTCTCTGGTTCTGATGTGGGCCATTCAGCACTGACTTTACATGCTGACCACAAATCCCCTGGTACTACGATGTCAAACAGGGTGTTCAGGTCAATCCAGAGCACTTTGGAGATTTTTACGAACCTCTCTACCTGTTTATACCACTCCACTGGGTTCTCCCTCAATTTAGGAAAGGAATTGGTAAAGGTAGCTAAGTCCCCCCTACTCCAGGGTACATGCACGTAGCTTCCGTTTGCAACCTCACGCAAAGGGTATGCCTCTATCTTCTGCAGTCCTCCCTCTGGGGACACCCCAAGCATGCTCCTCCTGACGGTCCCTTTCTTGGACCATCTTTCCTCCCATTTATCCAGTGCTCTCCACGTCCTTATTCCAGTGATCAGTTCCCCTATGTGTGTTTTTAATCCGATTGTCCTTCTCTCATCTAGGTCCTGATCTGAATAATGTAGCCTGTGGTTACCCTGTAATGCTTTGGTCCTTGACAAGTCTACCATGTATTTTCCGGCCAGTTCGACTAATTTCTCATGTGCTGCTCTCGCCTTCCTAGTGACGTCCTTTGCCACGAACAATATTTCATCTTGTTCATACATTTCCATTCTCTTCAAAGGCAAAGTACCATCTATCATGTCGTCCAGATCTGCTCTTAAACTGGCGACATCAAGTCTTTTTGCTTTTATTTCGGCTCGCAGTATGTCTTTCCTAGGGTGTTCATTGCTCTCTCTCCCATCCCAGCTCCGAGTCCTACGCCTATGCTCAGGGGCGTTAGGGAGGGTCCTCCCTTGTTCCCATCTTTCTAAGTCCCATGCTCGGCCATCTTCCCTTGGAGGGTGGTGGAACTCCGCCCTGTTTCCCCCACTTTCTTTTTGTCCCTCCTGTCTGTTCTCCTTGGCCCCATGATAGGATTCTCTGCTGTTCTCTACTCTGTCGCGATTCCCTCTTTGTCTAGTGTCGCTCAATATCTGGTAGGTTCCTTCTCGGCTCCCCATGTCCCCCGGATTCCGTTCATGTCTGTGATCACAGGGGTCATGGCGAGACCTTTCGCAACTCTCATTCTGTCCGCTATTGCCAGACGTATGGGGTGTACACTTAAAGCTGTCTCTGTACTCTCGCGTTCTCCTATCCCCCTCACTGTGAATGGGGCGGGGCACCCCCCCACACTCCGGGCTCCTATTCTCCAATACTAGTCTACCTCCGTTTCTGGTGCGACCCGTATCTTCTCTATTTTCCTGACTCCTCCCGTCCCACTCCGGACTGCTTTCGCCAGCCCCGTAGTGAGTCCAAATCCTGCTACCTTGGCTTTCCCCTTCAGCTTCCGCTGCTATCAGGCTCTTGTGAGCTTCTACAGTTACATCCCATTCCTTCAGGTACTCTCTTAATTCCTAGAAGGATTTCGGTCCTGATCCCCTCAGATACTTCGGCCACCTCGGGCCCCCTTGATCTCTTGTGGGATCATCTGCTGTGTGTACTGGGGTACTCCAATCTCTTGGGCCTGGCAGCTGTCTTGGGGAATTTCTGCTCTCTCCCTGTCCACCCGTACCTGTTCCTCTCTTCTGGCTCTCTCTGGGTCATATATCGATACTATAGGACCTATTGTAACAGGTACTTGCAAGGCGTCTGGCAGTGCATAGGATGTGGCACACTCCGTTTCGGGCGCCTTTTGTACCACAAACCTTCCGACTACCCTCTGCACCGGACCAGGTTGAGGCAGTACTTTACTTGCAGTGGGATCCCAATCCGTGCTAGGAAGCGGTCTATACTCCCCGATCTCAGCCCCTCCTTCCTTGCTGGGCTCGGCATTTTCTGTCTCTCTGTTGTACGGGGGTGGCCTATCTGTTAGCAACCTATTTATCACGCTGTCCTCTGTCTCGCTCTCATCATCTTCCTCGCATGGGCTCTTGTTTCCCGTCACTTCTATCACTGGGTACAGTTTGTTTACTACAAGGTTATGCACTCTCCATCTTTTAGCATCCGCATCCCATTTGGCATCCTGCACTGCTCTTACCGATCTTTTCACCCTTTCTTGGCGCCTGTTCTGGTTTCTTTCGTGCGACGCCCTAATCCATGCATTAAGGGCTTCAAACTAGGCATGGGCGGAAAATCCGTTCCGCTCGCGGATTTTGCGGATTTTCGGGAAATCCGCAATCCGCGAGATTTGCGAATTTCCTGAAAAATCCGCAAATCCGCGAGCAGCGGATTTTGCTCGCACTGCTCGCACTGTTCGCGTGAGTTCGCGCCCCGCGAATAAGTGCGAAATTGCAGAAATATGATCTAAGCAAAACTGAAAGTAACTACTTACCAGGTTCAAAAGTTCAGGCACATCATTAGTAGCCATTTCCTGTAGTGCTTCCTGAGGGGCCCCTCCAGAGTTCAGTTGCCAGTTGCAACTATTATGTGACCCTGCTCTGAACCTCAGAATAGTTACACATATGCCACAAAGGTCCTGAATTACAGCTAAGGGAGACAAGCAGGAGCCAGGCTGGAAGTTAAAATCCATTAATCAGCCCCTAATTCATTATTGTCAGTTGGGGCAGGGCAGGTGTTGTAACTAATTTTGCAACAATGAAAGCACTTAGCAAGTGCAAAAGATCACTAATCAGGGCGCACTAAGGAAGCAGGTGCCAGCTAAAAAAATATTCTGTGACACATTAATCAGCCCCAAATTAATTCAGGTCACTTGAGGCAGGGAAGGTGTGCTTTGCTTTGCCGAAAATAATGTACACTGGACAACCAGAGGGTGTGGTGATGAAACAGAGGGTGGCATGGGTGGGCCAGAGGGTGGCATGAGTAGTCAGAGAGTGGCAGTGGTGACAGAGAGTGGCAGTGATGAAGAAGAGTGTCCCAAACAGGTTGGACACGTAGAAACAACAAGTTCGCAAAACTTGCGACCCGACAGGTAAGTTCGCAAATTGCGAAATTGTAAAAACCCTCGCGAACTGGCAGAAACACGGGCGAACACAAAAAAAAAAAAAAATCCGCAAATTCGCGGGAATTCGCGGATTTTGCGGATTGCGAGTTTGCAAATCCGCAAATTCGCGGATTGCCAATCCGCAAAATCCGCTCATGCCTACTTCAAACTGGGTCGGTCTAGGCAGAGGTCTCATTGCGGTCATAACTGTTTTTAGTCTATGCAATACCTCTAATCTAAACGTCCCGTACTTTGGAAACGTCAGTTCCTCATTCCCTTCTGTAATCTTACTCCAATTTGAAATCCATAATATAGTGTGCAACCCAACATTTGTTGCCATATAATCTGCCAGCGTACCCTCCGGCGGGGCTTCTTCCCCATCAAAAGATCTCCGCCTCTCTCTCTTAAATGCCGCTCTTATCCATTTAAAACATTTCATGATTAAACGCACAATTTCCTACTTCGCTATTCTGTTTACTTTCTGGTGACAATCCACCAATCCTAGCGCGGCTTTGCTAGCTGGGCCTATCACAGCGCGGTCCCACCTGTACCGGCCAATCCCAGCGCGGCACCTGCTGACGTCACTTGTCTTACGGCGCAGTCTCACCCTTGCCGGCCAATCCCAGCGCGGCACTTCCTGACGTCACTCGTCTCCCTCTTGCAGCAGTCCCCCTCCTTTCGCAGCTCGTCTCCCGGTCACGCATGCGTCCCATTCATACACCGAAAAATGACTACTTCCGACCAAGCGATCACTTTTCTTGACTGTACGTCCACAGTCTATCTGTAATTGTCACCACAACTGGCGAAATGCCTTTCCAGGCAATCGTCTCTCTGATAGGTTACTTACACACAGTAACTTCCGACCAGCGTCCGTTACTCACACACTCACTCTTACGTTCCCCCTATCACGGTCCTGCGGGCGATCAATGGTACCTCATGACCCCCTTCACACTTGGTTGACAATTACTTTGGATGTCCGATACACCCGAACCACTTAAGCTCTCATCTGACCTTAAGATTTGCACCGGTTGCTCGCGCGCACAACCTGTTCCACAGTCACTCTACAGGCATTCAACTCCGCCAAACATTACAACATGGAAGCAACACAAAAACACCGCAATCTAACACGCATGACCCTTTATACTTACTTTCGACCGTTACTGCTGCTTTTCTTTCTCGCGCCATCAGCACCCTCTTCGGCGGGCGGTTCTTCCGATCATCGATCACTAGGGGCCTTGGGGTAATCTAACCTGGCCTAGATCACCTTCCTCAAGAAGGCAACCATCCTCTATAGCTACCAACTGAAAGTGCGAGATTGTAGATCTCTGTCTTATCGCTCCAGATCTAAACCCCGTTCTGGTCCTCTGAACCTTTATTGCCTGTCATTGAGGAAAGAAAGTGCATCCAATACCAGGTTAACTTAATCAATAATGGCCTCGACTCTGAAAAACCACAGACTACTTCTAAGTTTTAAAGGTTTATTACAGAGTCATCGATAACTGCAAGTACAGACATCTCAAAATGAGATTCAAAAGATACAAAGGCACTATTACAAACATGTGTTCTCTGAAAGCTCTTAGGCGGGCAAAGAACACTACTAGGACTAGCTCCAGAATCAACAGGGCTGCAAGCATAGACACGAACTGCGATCTATCCGTCATTTACAGGAGGAAGGAACGATTCAGGTTAGGCTGTCCCTACCCTGTACTAGATGGTATCCCTACTTAACAAAGTCCCTACCTATCAAAGGTGTCAGCTGTGAGTGTCTTCCTGAGAAGATCACCCACTCTTAGTCTCTAAATGAAAAACCTATGATCTCCAGTCATGACCCCTCTCTGCCTACCCATCCGCTCTCTGAAGGGTCCTCAGGCATCTGCTCTAACTCCACCCAGGGGTGCTGACCCTAATACAAAACACAGTTTACAGTTGAAACGTCCCTCACGAGACGCCCCTCGCGTGATGTCAATTCTGGCTTTTTCCATGATGATCTTCCTCTGGGCCTTGTGTTCAGCGTTGACCTTGCTTCTCAGGCTCTTCTCCGGCCCGCTGATACCCCCTAAACATTCCTGAATCCTCCTCCATGTCTGTACCAGTCTACTCGAACAGAGCTCTATTCATTAAACTCTAATCGGAACCCCCCTCGCACCTGCAGACAGACATTCGCCTACAACCCTTTTCTCAGAGGTTAGCTGTAATAACATGTTACCATCTTATGCTTTAATAATAAGAAAACAATTCTATGGAATATAAGTCTAACAAGTAAACAAAATCATTATAACATTAGTGCAATCCATGTTCATGTATGGGTATTCATTTCTAAAACCCTTCTGCCCTGGCCATGAGGCCTGCTCCCTTCGATGCCTTGCAGCATAACATTCTTCCTTAGCAGCTATATAACATGGATCATGATTAATCACGTCTAATAAGAATACATTTTCCACACATTTCTGCATCAGTCCCACTTCTATATGTATTTTCTACGTTAACTACACACGTCTAAGTATATGTGAATATATATCTTCAATTCTTAATGACACTTCTATTATAATTGTGCAACTAACATGTGCTTATGGTGCACTCGTACATTTTTGTTCAGTTTGCGCTCTATCACTCTCTTAACAGTATATCATTAATCTTTTCGAGCACCCATCCTCATTCGTAAAATAAAACATCATTGCAGGTAACTGATAAAGGCGTCCTGGGAATATCTCGTACTTTAGGATGATTACTTACCCTCGAAGGAGAGTTGTAGTTAGCCCTCCTAGCTTCGACCACACTTGATATGACATTTCATGGCGAGATATTTTTAGAGGTTTAGACTATAGCAGGTCGTGCATGTTATACAGGGGACAGGATATCAATGCCGTTTATTGTTTAATCTTGTTTTGAACCGATTCTGAATTGATTTGACCTTTTCGACTGGCAATTCAAAAATTCTACTTTTGGCTCATTTACCTGGATCTCTCATAATTCACCCCCTTTAAGACGCACTCAAATAATGAACCCTTTCTCTAGACGACCACAATACAAAGAAATCAAAATTATTGCTTTTTTGCATGACTACCTGTACCACCCTAATTGACCCACTGCTCTTACCCCGAATTCCATCTTTTATCCTGAGTTAATTCCACTTTGAGAACGTGTGGGATTCATGTGCCCTTGCGAATTGGGCCACTCAAGTGTGTTAACAAATAATTCCAGGACATGTATATCAGTAATAATGTAACGCTTATTATAGTTTTTTTCTGTTTTGTTTTTCTATTTTCCATTTTGTGTTGTTCTTTTGTGTACCTTCTATATCTTTCAGCATTGATAGGTTGCCCACCAAGATGGGGCTAAACACGCGTTGGCTGAGAGCTTGTTACAATAAACAAGCAGCTCTTCCTTTACACATCTTAATGAAAAAGAATTGTATGTATAACAAGTGTTAAAAATTGAACATTTGGCTGAAGTGTTGCTACCATATAACCGTAACTCTTACTGTGTGTTAAAATATGTTATGAAATAATTTTTACACGTCATATGTAATCAAGCATGACCATTTAGGCGATCGGCTCACATCTACACTGTTGCTACCTTGTATATCAAGATTTTACTTATCTTTTAAAAAAAATCTCTTTGTTAATGTGGCTAGTGCATCTCTCTCTACTTATTCAGTTTATCTTTAGGTATAAGGGCTCTAACGTATTCAGGTGCAATTCTCTAGGTCTGGAAGAACTTACTAAATATAGGGTATTATTGGACACAGGATATGTCAAATAGACTTTTTTTTCTCACTATAGTAGGTTTTATATCCACTTATGAATGGTGCACGGATAATACCCTGCCCATGGCCGAGGAAACGACCCTGCTATCACAAGACCTTTCAAAAATATTATAAATTACAGGCTTTCTCATATAATTTTGTGCTTGTAATGTTAAGTTAAAAGTCCCAATATACCTTGACGTCTTCTTATGGAAAATTATTGTCAACGTGCATGTCTTGTGCCAATGGACCTTCTTTGCCATTGTTCCCAAGGAACCACTACCACAATTATATGACATAAACTGTACCCTGAGTTAGATATGTCTCCATTGCAATATCATGTTTCATTGTTAGTGAACACAGAATGACCAATAAATGATCCTAATAGTTTAAAAAAAATCTTTAGCTAGACCTTTCCTCTGATTCGTTCTATTCTTATTCGGAAATGGCAATATGTTAGCATCCAATTCTACTACAGCAACTTTATTCTTCAGTATGTGGGGCATTTGTTGTAAATCTGTTCCATAGTTTGAAAAATTTAGGTCTGAAAAAAACTTATTGCAATAAAGAAAAGATTGCCCTTGACATAGATTTCCTATTCATGTGCAGAACAAATCACTTCATAGAAGTGAAACCTCCTAGAAGAAGGCTATGCTATGAGGCCACTTTTATAAGAATAATGTTGTTGTTGTTAATATTATCAGCATTAGCTTTATTATGATTACCATTAACATCAATTAATCATAAGAGTAAAATGTTTAAATATATTGAGACTTAGCTGAAAGTAAAACTACTATTAATTTATTTTCTTATCTTTGGCAAGTTCTAAAGTCAGCATATCCTTACAATATGAAAATACTGAAACTACCTTGCTTTAATACTATTTTAAAACACTAGGGGGCATATTATCAAGGGGGTTTATCTCCGCTTTTTTGGCTTTAAAAGTCAAGAAAGCGGAGATAAAATTATCTCCCTATTACCTAGCTAGTAGGAGATAGCGACCATCTTGGGCCCCACTTTGCATGTCAGTGATATTTATCACTAATGACATGCAAAGTGGGCGTGCCACCAAGATGTTAGCGACTGAAAACAGTCGCTAACACCGCTATCTCCTATTACCAACTTTTGGAGATATTCGCGCTAAGTGCGAATATCTCCAAAAGCTAACACCTGCCCTGAGCAGTTCTTAGCCATGTTATCCAATGGGAGGTGGATAACATGGCTAAGAACATTAGCTCGGTAATGCATGAATATCGCGGACTTTTCAGCGATATTCATGCTTTGCGGCGATTTTTATCGCATTTGCGATAAACCTTGGTAATACCAAGGTTTATTTGCGGTAAACATCGCCGCAGCTCAGCGGTAAATTTTTGTCTCTAACCAAGCAATAGCGATAATTATTGCTATTGCTTGGTAATATGCCCTAGAATATTAGGGGCATATCCAACAAGGCACGGCGGTAGAATTATCGCCTCTTCAGCGTCCGTTTTCGGACAAAAAGTGGCGATAATTCTATCACCCTATCAGCATGGACACTCTAACGCGTGAATCCATGTCTTTGTGCCCCTTTTCCTTGCGCCTCGCGTCGCTAATGAGATGTGAGGTAGGCGTTCCCGACTGAAATTCATCAGGAATAATCGCGAACTCAGCTTCTCCCTATTACCTATGAAATCGCTAACCTGTCTAGCGACATTAAAAGTAGCACTAACCAGCTATATCCCCGGTTCCATACGCCTGCTTATTTCCCACTTGGCTATATGTTGCATGGGAGGTGGATCTTAATGCTAAGTCCACTTCTCCATATTTATAGTGTTTTCCCTAGCACTTTGTAATATCGCTGGTCATCCTGCGATATTTCCTGCTTATCGGCGCTATTGCCGGGATTTCTATCAGCTCGGCGATGCGCGTTGTAAATATTGCGCTTACCGGGCGATAGAATCCGCGATAGGCGACATTAGGATTTTGCACGATAAACGCCGCCAGCGATAATTATCGCTGCTGCTATCTGATATGCCCCTTAGTAGCTCCTCTGTAGACAATGAAATAGCTCAAGGCTAATGATAGCTGGCATAGGCCTTCTGCTCCTACATTTCAATATCTGTCTTTCTGTTTCTCCATTTTCACCTTTAATATAGATTTATAACCCTTCTAGATTAATCTATTATGGTTGGTTGCTAAATACCCTCTTCCTCATTATAGGCACTCTCCTGTAGCTCGGACTTACAACAGTCGGTATAGCCCTTGGTGGCAGGCCATAATGCTGGATTAAATGTGACTATTGACATCAGCACCACCCCTGGGTATCTGCGAGCCACGCAGTTAATAGAAAAAGAAATAAGGTTGAAAGTTCACCTCTGTGCACTTCTGGCGAACCGTGCTAAGAGTCACCAGAGCCCTGACAGTCTTCTCAGTTTCACCCACCGAAAGAGGCAGGTGACAGCTCTTCTCAGCACCTAACACACGCCTAATAGTTAAACCAAACCAACGTATGGTGACAGCGAGAACAGGGAAGGAGGCAGTATTGGTTGTAGAAATGTAATAGAGGTTTCAGCAGAGTGGGGCTGTTATAGGGTCAATGGTGAGAAAGTGCGACTTGTTTCTTTTTTCGTACCAACTGGACTTCTATTGTTATGATGGCCAGCTGTCACCTACATTTTGATTTGAAAGTAAGCCAAAGGGCATTTATAAATGACTGATTTCGAAATAGGCATTTTGCAATGAAGGGACCTTCAGCAGAAAATGTTTTTAATGAGAGAATTCTTTTGCTAGAATATTTTAATGCAAAACTTGTACAACAAGAAAATTGGACAAAGTTGGGTAATTGTCACACTTGATTACATGCAAAGTTCGCCAATTTCACTTCCCCCAAATATCAATAAAATCCTTAACATTTTAGATATCATGGTAAAAAACATTTGAGGCTTACAGCAAAGCACCAGAGCTTTTATATATACTGACAGTCATGCAACCATATCACATGCAATTATCTCACATGTTGAGGGCCTGCATATTATAAGAAATATATTACCCTCAACTCTTTCAGGAGCCTACTAAAAGTCTTTTAGGAGTTTTGAGGCCTTATACATGCACTTAACTTGTGGCCTTGTGCCTGCTTGTGGTATGTAGTCACTGGACTTCAAGGTAACTTGCTATATTCAAACAAATTAATTTTACCCTGTTGCATGTAGGCAAATGTATGATATCAATATCAACAATTTCACGGATGAGTAGGAGGTATTACATGATAGGCATTCCATTCCTCCCTCCTTTTTCTTCTTGTTAACTGTTAGAACTGGAGGTCCCTGGTTGGCAGAGGAAGGTACCACTGGCCAAAAAGGGACTCTTGCTTCTAGTCAGGGTAAGAAGGATACACTCTTTAGATAACCCCTGCTCACCCCCTTGGTAGCTTGGCACGAGCAGTCAGGCTTATCAAAGGCAATGCTTAAAGTATTTTTACCTACGCTCACAGTAACATAATGAAGACACCACAAACTGACTCCACAACAGTTTAGAAAAATAAAGGTATTTTAATCTAAACTACACAAGGCCAAAACGACAAAAATCCAACATACACAGTTCAAGAATATGGTTTCAAAAGAGTTCTTACGGTTGCGTTAAATAATCCACAGTTGCATCACGTTTTAGCCAACAGTAACTTTAGATGCAACAAAAGTTCCAAGTGAAAGCTACAGCGTTGAAAAGCAAGCGATGCGTCTCTCCTGAGACCCTGGGGAGGCGATGCGACAACTCCGCTGGACGCAGCGGGTGTGTTGCGGTGACTCCGGTCTGTATGGGGAGGGGTGCAATACCTTGCGTGGCTTCCGGTGCACAGGTTTTGGTGGAACTGGCTCACAAAAGGTACGAAGCGACGATCTTCTGGGCGGCAATGATCTCCGGTGCGGCGACGATGCGCGGGTTAGCATCGATCTTCTCCTCTCGCAGCCCCTCAATGCGATGGCTCTGCGACGACTCTCGCAGCGATGTGATGCGGTCCGCAAGCAAGCGGTGCGTTAATCTCACCCTGTGACAACAGGCTCTGCGACAATACTCGAAGCGATGGTAATCTTCTCGCACCGGACTGGTGCATCCCACCAACGAAGGATGCAACAACTCTGGCAGCGGCAACAGGCGCTGCGACGATCTTGGCCTTCGTAGCGGTGGGAATTTCCTCGCACAGACCGGGATGCGCTCCGCAAGTGAGCGATGCGATTAAACTTGCAGAAAGTCTTTAAAATCTTGGTTTCCAGCTTCCCAACACAGGTACAACTTCCAGAGGCACCCCACCTGGCCCAAGCACTCTTGGAAGGACAGAACTCTCTCTCAGTAGAGTTCAGGGAAGCTGGGGATGAAGTCCTTTTGTTCCTGGGACTGCTTAACAGGTAGCCAGCTCTTCTCAGGCCCTTGGAGATTCCTTCAAGCAAGGGGACACAGCACAACGCAATGTCCTTCCCCTCTCCTTGGCAGCAAAGCAACTGCACATCAGTCCAGCAAAGCAACAGCAGGATAGTCTTCCTTCTTCAGTCTTCCAGCTTTCTCCTTGGTAGAGGTTCCTTCTTGATTCCAGGATGATCTAATTTTCTGTAGTTAGGGGTCCTGTACTTATACCCCTAAAAGTCTTTGTTCCCTTTGTGCAGGAGGGCTCTGAGCCCGGTCTGAACCAGTTCTGGGTGTTCCTTGAGCACTTTGTTTTCCTGGCTTCTCCTTTCCTTTCAGAGTGAGGGGCAGGGTCGTCAGCCACCCAGCAGGAGGTGGAGCCAGCATTGTGGAAGGCAGGCACCGCCATATTTAGGTCCACGTGCTATCTCCTCCCGCCACTCATGTGGAGCTATTCAGCCCAGGGATGGCCCACTCAGCCTCTGGGAGCCACCCAGCCCCTGTCACTTACAAACCAGACAGTCAATTCACAAACAGGCCAAGGCACACAGAAATGTCAGACAAGAGACCAGCCACTTTCTAATAGTGCTGTTCTCAAACACAGGATTTAAAAACAACCTTTCCTAAAAGATGTGTTATTAAATTCTGAGTTCAGGGATACCAGACTTTTATGTCCCATCTTGCTCCCATGGGAAGATATGCTGGTAGCCACTGTAGCCAGCATTCCCCATGATAGCCTATGGGCAAGATAGCCTTACAATAGTGAAAAACGAAAATGGCTGTGATTCAATACCAGATCATGATACCTGCACTAGTACATGCTCTACCTTTAACACACACTGCACCCTGCCCAAGGGGGTACCTTGGGCCTTCCATAGGGGTGACCAAAATGAAAGGGAAGGGTTAGGCTGACCAGGAGGACATGGCAGTTCACAAACTGCACACAGGCACTCCAGTGGCAGGCATGAGAAACAATTTTAGGGCTACTCATGCGGGTGGCATAATCAGTGCTGCAGGCCCACTAGTGCTGCAGGCCCACTAGTAGCATTTGTATCGCCAGCCCTGGCACACTCAGAGCATTTTACTAGGGACTTCCTGGTAATACAAATATGCCAATCATGGATAACCAATCCCAATAACAATTTATACAGGGAGCTCTTGCACTTTGACACTGATCAGCAGTGGCAAAGTGCCCAAAGCATCGAAACCAGCAAAAACGAAAACCAGCACAGCATCAAAAATACAGGAGGTAGAGGCAAAAAGATAGGGGGAAACCACGCCAAGGATGCCAGGTCTAACATTAACCAAGGCAAAGTAGGATGCAACCACCACCGTAGTGGTTGTATTGCCCATGTATTACATTGCGGCGGGTGCTGCTGGCGGTCACTTCAAATAGACAGCAGGTAGGCTTCAGTAAAAGCCACTAAGTGGCAGTATGGAGCTTTAGAGATCCAAACTCGTGGGCATTAGTTTGAGTTTCGAGGTGTTTATTTGTATCAATCAAAGCACACAATTTAGGGTGTGGGGGGCTATGCTCTATTTGAGGACCGGGTCTGCCCATGGCCTTTTCACACTGACACCGATTTCGGCAAAAACAATCTTGAAACAGTACTTTTTGGATTAAGATGCACTCTTTGTGTCATTCAACTGCATATTTACATCCACTCAAAAAACCTGTATGCCTCAGTGCTAGCTGGGAGTACTCGTTAGTTAGTTAAAGGGACAGGAAGCAGTGAGTTTCATGTTCTCATTAATGCTATGAGCATAAACAGCGTGGACTCTGCAGTCTGTCAAGGTCTGACCTCCCCAGCGTGGCAGCGACATCCAGAGCCCTGGAAGCACCCTCGTGCGCTCAGCCTTCAAGCAATTGCATGCTTTCAAAGGGGCAGCTCTCCCGGATTGATTAGATAGCTAGATAGTATTTGAACAGCTATCCCGATTAGATAGATAGATAGATAGATAGATAGATAGATAGATAGATAGATAGATAGATAGATAGATAGATAGATAGATAGATAGATAGATAGATAGATAGATAGATAGATAGATAGATAGATAGATAGATAGATAGATAGATAGATAGATAGATAGATAGAACTGGGTGCATTGATATCTATCTATCTATGATACTGCCTGGTCAATAGATTAATGCCTCAGCATACTCAGGAGAGGCATATGCATTCTTTCAGAGGTAAAATCTTACACCGGAAGGCGTTGTTCTCACTTCCGGTGCAAGATGGTGCTCCTGCCCCTGAGAGTCTGCAGCGGGCAGCTGTGCACCGGGCCTTAGGGGCTGCCGTTGGGCTCGGGCAGGCCCGGCCAGTGCCCTGTGATGCTGGCACCTTCTGACAGCGGGCACACCTCCTGACACAGAGCCTGTGGAGTGGGCCCCACCCAGCCATTAATAGGGAGAAAAGCAGAGACCAGCCTCCCCCATGCCTCCCAGTGCTCACATGGCTATCAATGGGTGAGAATAAAGGAAATCACCCGGCGAGGGTCACTTTAAATCAATGGGGCTTTAGCAGAGAGAGACAGAGGGTTCAGGAAGGGAGGGGCGCCAATCTAAAAATACCAGAGCAGCCTCCCTGGAGAGAAAGAAAAGGTGGGAGTGGGGGTACACGGCCCTCCTAGAGCGGGCTGGGAAAAAAACACAAAGGTGTGGGGCAGAACTTGCAAAGTGCGAGACTCGTCATTAGCTCAGTACAACTTGTCAATATAAATATTAAAGCTAGAGTGAGAATGCTGGCTTAGAGCATGTGCCCCTTGGAAGAAACTGGTATCATACACGTTCCTGATCAGATCAAGCGTTCCTTTCTTTGGCGGTGATGCATCTCTGGAGACGCCCCGGTGTTGAGGGGAATGGGGGAGGGCGGGAGGAGGCGAGAACGAGGAGAGGAGAGGAGAAGGAAGCAGGGGGAAGGGAGAGAGGAGGGATCCTGCGCCTGTTTCCCTTGCGGGACGAGCAGGGACACCATATGTTTGCTAGCTAATTACAAACATATGCCACCAAAACTCGCTCCCGCAAGGGAATCACCAAACGTGCACGTGTTGCCATTCAAAGCAATGCAACGCGTGCACTTTTTTGCCTGCAAAAGTGAACCGATTACTAAAGGTTTTTTTCTTATGCAGCGCATAGGCGCTGTGTAGGTGAGACCTAAAAAGGATGTTTTACATATCCCTGCACTACGTGACAAGCACCATGCAGTGCATGTCACGTGGTATAGGGATATGTTGGGGGCGCCCAACACCCCAAAACAAGTGTCAGGAGGAAAGGGGGGTCCGCTACGGGCCCCCAATGACCCTTTACGCCAGCCATTTCATGGCGAGTAACCAGCCATGAAACGACTGGCGGGGAGGGATATCATAATACCTACAGCAGTGCCTGGTAGGCACCGCCGCCATTGTAGGGACTAAGAGGCCCTCCACCTTACCGGTGGGCTCAAAGAGCCCATCAGATTAGTGGCGGTCGGGTTTTCCGCCATCCATCACACCGGCCGCCATTGAAGTCTGGCGGGCGTTAAAGCTGGTTAGAATGGCGGGAAGACCGCCATCGATAGGCTGTTGGTTTCGTTTTGAGGCCTACACCTTATTTTTTCATGTTAATTGCATTAATTTTTATTTATTAAAAATGCTCTAGCACCTCGGGGCTGTCCCCAAAAGTGGGACAAAGTGTGAGGAAAGTGGGTTTAATATAGAGGTTTGTAGCCACCGGGTCTATGACAAGTTGTAAATATAGGAAGTTGTTGTTGCCGGTGGGTATAACGAAGGATTGTCTATTCACCCGTTCTTGGGATACGTTCTAGGAGGGAAGGGATAACTGCCACGGTTGGTCAGAGTATACAAATGACCTACTGTCCGTTTTGGTAATATTGTATTATACATGAATATATTTAATGAAATAAAATAAAATGTTTTAAAATGCTCTAGCACCGCTAATACAGAATCAAACAAATGAACAAAAGCCCATAGTCTATGTTAGCAAAACTGCAGAAAAGGGCATACGGGAGTTTATTTTTAATATTTTTCAAAGTTAACAAACATTTGGGGAGGTGAGAAAACAAACTGCAGGGTCTTAAAATAATTTTCTGTGAAATTACAATTTTATTGAAAATGTCCCAACTTGCCTAGGTGCAAGTGGTCGGTGTCTTGTTGACTGCTCTTCACTTTACCCAATGGAAAAGGGGGGCATTGTCGCTAGGGCCGTAACCACAGGGGAGCATTTGAGGGCTGTGCCAGCCCATATTAATCTTTGCCCTCCCCCCCCCCAAATGGACCAGGCAGTCAGCAAGCACATTATTTATTGAAAACCTGGTTTATCTAAAGAAATTTCATTCACAATTGAATGCATTCAATAAAATTGGATACAATAAAAAGGACCAGGCAGGAGTTCAGAAGCTGAATGAGCAATAAAATGCATTAAAAGTTTGCTTTTATCTTATCAGATGTGCTGTGTAGCTCAAAGACAGAGATCATACACAAGGCTATGTCTTCTGACAAATTGCTTTGGTTTTTAAAATGGAGATGTTTACTTTACATTTTCTGACTGTAAAAATTGAGAATTTTGTAATTTGAACTATGTGACAATCCTGCTGAGGTACAGGGAGTATGAAAAGAAAGGTGTAGGATCTCAATTGTTTTTAAATACACAGCAACATTTAAATACCTGTGAACAAACTGTACACATATTGTAAAATATATCAGCAGTTATGGAAAGACAAATGGAGCACATTTTGTTTTGTAATTCTGAAGTGTGACAGAAACGTACATTTTTTAGTAGGATCAAAACAAATGTTGGTGATGCACAAATGATAATTATTGTATTGCCGCATTTTCATGGCACTTGCTACCCCTAATTGGATCACTGAAGTGCTTACCTAAATGGGCAGCAAGTAACGCCATACGGGAGGTTGTTTTGTGATACTATGTGAGAAATGTTTGGTGTTATGGGATTCCCCATTTAGCAGTGTGGATGTTGATGAGGTGTGGGAGAAAGAGACATGGGTATATGTTTTCATTACGCTGACAGCTTTGTACTTCTCTATAGCTTCCTTTATGGCATTTCTTATGATTATCGTCTATTTACCTAGTTACTACAAAGTGTTGTCCAATTAGAAATGTTGTATATTGTTGTGGCCTAAGGCGGCAGGCTTGGAGGGAGAGCAAAGTGAAGAGATCTGTTGGGATGGACAATGTTAGTATCATCCCATTTCAGAGTTTTATTGTGAGATGTGAACAAGCTGCCATAGTGTAGAGATATTTGGGACCTGCAGTTGTGGATTAGTTTAAAGTAACTCAATTGCCCTGCAGTGTGTTACAGATGTCTTCAGTTATTCCATACCTGTTCATTTGGTGATGGTTAGTTTATTGTCTACACAGTATTGGGATGGACAACCCTTGTAAAAGATATTTCTTATGTCAATGCAAGCAGTGCACGTTGCAGTTGGCTGCCGAATATTATGGACCTGGTGTTAGTATTAGTGTGAGCCGGCAATGCTATATATGAAGTTACATACCTATGTAATGCCCTCATGAACCATAGGTCAGTCCTTCTAAGCTTACCTCCAATAATGGTGGAGAGCAGCCGGCGGTCGCACTCACATCCATGCGGATCTTGATGGCGTCTGACGTATGGTTAGTGGGTGTGGCTACCATTATTGTGAGCGTACAGAACTTTTGACCGGTAAGGAAATTACTGGGACTGCTATATTTAAAGCATGCTTTTGTGACCCTTATATATTATACTGTTACTCCGTGTTTTTTATTTTGTTTACGAGCACCTTATCTACTTTGTTAATTTTAATATGACGAGCTTTCACTTTTCCTCCGTAAGCACAGACATTACTAACCAGTATATTGTACCGCTTTGGAATTTACTGGCGTTACTTTCATCTATGTACATTTTCATATCGTTTTGTTATCGTATCCATATACACACATTTAAAATGCACGAGTTTCACCACATATGACAGGGTGGAAGATTTTTTGTTAATTTGGTGACTGCCATTTCCAGTGGTTTACTGAGTATTAAGACTGTTTTAATTTACATTATAGATAGTCCCCCGATGAAGGCCTCACCGCCGAAATGCATTGGGATTTGATGTCTACATTTTGTGCTGATTAAATATGCATATTACAGTACCAAAAATTGAACACATGGATTGAAGAATCAAGAAGTATTGATATCTTTACATGGATGTGTATATATTAAAAATTAAAGAAACACATTCTTTAACATCCACTTTTGAGAACTTTTTTGAATGAACTTGGCTGTAATCCACAGCATTTTGAAACCAGTGCCCAGGAAGACACTTATACGTCTGTATAAGTGCTACTTGTTCATTGACTCTGAAACACTCCTGAACGGGGAGCCATTTTCTGGAGCACGGTAAACACATGAGTTTTTGTCATTTTAACTATCAGCAGTACACGATCATATCCTTTATAAAACTACATTTACAGCATGTAAAATTAAATGGCATATATGTACTGAAGTACTATATAGCATCATCCATTTTTGTGACGGTGGAAACATGGCAGGGATCCACTGAGGCCTGGCCTCCTGCAGCCTACAATTCTCATATATGCAGAGGGATCTTTCGAATCAACTCTTTAACAGGCCAAACACCTTCTTCTAAGGCCTAAATAGGACACCTTTAAAATAACCTTACTGTCCATAAGGTAGGGTGCGTAGTATATTGAAGAGGTATATGCCTATACATTGAATAAATCTCTAAGGTTTTCTGCAGCATTCAACACTGTCTAACACTAGATGTTCCTCGCCGTTCTTGTTTTTTTTTGGAAGGTGTCCCTAAACCTGGTCTGCAGCAGGCGCTAATGAGTGAATGAACGGCAAAGGCTATGACGGTGTGCTAGGGTACTTGCGTACGCGCCTATAGCCAAGGTACTCATTCAAGACGATGGCTCATATTCCTTTGTTATACATGCTGATATTTCAACCCCCAATGTTTCTGACACCCCCAACGTTTCTGACACTCCCCCAACGTTTCTGACACCCCCCACAGGTCGGATTTACATCCTCAATTTATAAATCCTAATGGGACTCAGGGTACTGAGAACTTGGCTACGCTTGGACAAAAGATTGGTTTAGCCGAGAGGTCATTTAATATACTATCTGGGAACATTGCTGAGGTGCTCACGACGGCAAGATCCGAGGACTGGTCACACTTTTTTGAGTTGTGTGACATGGTTGTGTTCCAAGAAACCTGGGCTCTGAGTACGATCCATCGGCCAGGTTATCTGGCATTCGACAAGACTGCAACTTCTAGTAATAAAGGGCGCCCATCTGGCGGTCTATTAATATGGGTGAGACAACAGGCTGATTTCCAGGTTAAAGTGATAGCGATTGATAACCCAGATATTCAGGTTATTAGAATAACCTCCACGCATGAATCTGAGTGGCTATTTATAAATGTCTATGCCAGAGGGCACGCAGGTGGATAGGCTTCCCCGACCATCTCCAGTTTGGATTCTTTCCTGAAAACCCTAAATGGGCCCTGTAATAAGACTATTGCAGGGGATTTTAATTGCACGTTCGAGCCTCCTTTTTAGAGGACGGGAATCTTACCAGTGATGAAGATGTGGTTTGGGGCGTCCCGTCATTATTGCTTATCCCAATTAAGAAATGGACTGAAGCTGTGCTTCAGCTTAATAGTTTAACAATGGAGTGTGGGCTCCGTGCAGTTATTGGACGATCAAAATCAGATACGCAAGGCAACTTTACTTTCAGTAGTGGGTCAAGGAAAAGTAGGATTGACTATTTTCTTGTCAATTTAGAATTCTGGCAAAGGATGAGGGATATGGAGGTGTTGAATAGACCAGAGAGCGACCGTGAACCTCTTCTTTTGACATTAGGTGTGATTTGTACCCAGAATCAGAGTGGCACCCTGGACACCGTATCATCAGATGTGATTGTGTCCAACGACTCTAGCAGGCTAAAATGGGCACAGGTTGCCGCGGATGAGGACACTGTAACTCAAATTAAGCTGACACTTGCATACTCTCTGTAGCCTTGTTGCAATTAAATCCTAATAAGGATACTTTATTAGCACTCACAGCACATCATGAGGCCCTGTTTACTAAGCTTAGATCTTTTTTTGTAAAACCTGGAGTGCGAAGCAACATGGGCCTAGGGTATAAGGCAGCAAAATGGTACGATGGGGCATGTAGGAATGCTTACAGGGCTCTGTCCAGTGCAATAAGGGCAGGTTCTGTCCAGGAGGTAAGGAGTAGAACATCTGAATATAAGGTTATCAAACAGTGAGTAAAAAAGGCCCATGATGAAAACAGATGGAAGGATCTGCTAGCCGCATGTAACATAAAAAACTGTAGATTTTGGCATTTAATCAAGTGGGGAGGGGACCATGCTGGTCCGGCACCTGCTAACAACGTTCGCCCAGAAGCATGGGTTACATGCAATTTTCTTCTAACACACACGATTTAGGACAGTATAAGTGTGCAGTTTCAGAGGTGATATTAACATTTACCCCGTTAGAAGTAGAATGTGCATTTGATGGGGTGGCTGCAGGCAGAGCCCCGGGGCCGGATGGCATCCCGGCACATATATTTAAATGTGACGGGAGAACTGGCTGAAATATATTCTTATTCTTGCAAATGGTTTAGCTAGAGGTGCCCCCATCCCAGAATCATGGTATGGGGCAGAGATCATCCCCATATATAACACGCATTTACATTGCAACGGTCTCGCATTTGCAAAAGTTAGAGCTATTGGCATTGTAAATGACAAAAGTTTTATTTATGTGTTGGTTTTGAAAACAGATAAATAAATGGCATTGTCATTTACAATTCCAATAGCTTAATCTCTCACAAAGGCCACACACAAGCACACACAGAGCCCCCCCCACACACACAGAGCTCCACACACACACATACACACACAGACACACACACACACACAGAGCCCCCCCACACACACACAGAGCCACACACACAGCCCCACACACACACACAGACCCACACACACACAGACCCACACACACAGAGTCCCACAAACACACACACACACACAGAGCCACACACACAGTTCCCCCCACACACATAGAGCCCCACACACACACAGAGCCACACACAGAGCCACACACACAGAGAGCCACACACAGAGAGCCACACACACACAGAGCCACACACACACACACACAGAACCACACACAGAGCCACACACACACACACACAAACAGAGCCACACAGTTGTAATTAGCGCAAACTCAACACGAAGATATTAGAGCGCTTCACATAAGCATCAGTTGCGTTACAGGCGAACACATTAATTTTTAGGCACGGAGTGATTTGCCCAGAATCACAGGATGCATAAGCCTCCAGCCACACTCGAAACCAGTTCACCCAGCTTCAAAGTCAGACATGCAAGGAAATCCCACCCAACATATTATAACGCGCCAGCGCGCCCTGCTCCATTTCGTCCAGAAATGACACTTCGTATTATCGCGCTTTTGGGCAGTATTATGGTTACTCTGATATTTTGATTTATTTTAGGCAATGGCTTGACTCGTGAGGAACATTATTGAAGTCAACTCCACTGCAATCAAACAGTCCGATCAGAGGCAGGGGCCCGACTTTTGACTCAGTTATTCCTGGTTCTACCACAATATCAAGGGCACTGCACAAGCTTCAACAGGAAGCAGGCCAAGCATGACCTGCAACTGTCTCTTCCCAAGCACTACTGGTATTTTACGATCTACTTGTTAGACATATGAATGCTTATGCCACAAGCCTATTAGAGGTGCTAGAATATCCATCTCTGAGCTATACAAGTCCACTTCTGTGGCAACACTAGAGTTAGTCAGTCCTTTAAGATTCATAATGAATTTGATTTGGTGCATAAAAAATGGGGGTCAGGCATGAGAGGATCCAATTCCCCACCTACCTCTGGAAACGTCTGCCACTATTTTCTCTTAGTCAAAAATAAGGTATGGCCAATGAGGCTCAAAAACTGCTGAATCTTCGTTCCAAAGATCCACAAATAATTATTTGCTTCCATACATTATAATGCTGACAAAGCACTTTACACTGTCTGGTAGAGAAGCCCTGTGCAGATTTAGTTCAAGTTTGGTACACTGCGGTTAATGAAGGAGGAGTACTCACAGTTAGTCTACAATAGGGCCTATGAAGCATAAGTGTTGTTCTGGAAGTGAGTAAAAAACGAAAGGAGAAGCAATGGCCAGACAGAGAAGAGGGAGAGATAGTGAAGTTCATTTTTTAAAAGAGAATGAGGAGGGAGAAGGCCTATGCCATCATTGAGCTGGGTAAACGCAGCAGACTGTGAATGGGGGCAAGTGCTGTGCATATAGCGGGCTGTGTAGAGTGGCTGAACAGTGAGCTGAAAAGAATGTCTGTACAGACAGTGAGTTGGGCCATTTAGTGATAGAAAGTATGTGAAATTGGTCAGACAGTCCCCTTCCTTCCCCATGACATTTCATTTCTCAGAAGAGCCTAGGACAGTAGCACACGGTACCAATTACTAAACAGACCATGGTATAATTCTAGCCTACACTGGATGCTGGAAATTCCATTATTTATTGCACGACTGGCTAAGAGTCTAATATGTTGTTACTGCCTTTTTTAAAAGTAATGACCTTGAGGGGGGAAGGGTTGTATACCTTATGCATACTGCAGTTAGCCAGGAACCACCAACGGATTACATGGTGAAAAATGCACTGACATTTTTTTATTTTGCAGCTTCTGTATTCCTGCATAACTATGATTTGACTGCAGCTGTTACATAACCCATTATATGTTGTACAACTTCTAGATTGCAACAAAATTTAAGCTATGTTTCCAGTTCTAGGAGATCAAAAGTTACTACACGTGGAGCTGCCTATAGGTTATCTCGTCACATTTCAGTTTATAATTGCAGCTTTCAAATGTTACGTTGGTAGTAATTGAGTGATACGTTTCCCCATGCAGTACGTGTGTTAAAATGACAAGAGTGTAATAAACCTGCCAAGAAATTTACCACGTTTTATTGCATAAAATGGCTTTTTCTTGCAATATATTCAATTCTATCGCATAATCTCATCAACCCTTGCCGCATAATTGCAGTGGTACAAACCAGAAGTTTCACACTCGGATCCGGCCGGCAATTAATAACAGCCATGTCCACACGACTGTACCACCCAATGGTGCCAAAGTCTCACTATTGTCTGGCTTCACTTGCCCCGTTGACTTTAAGGGGTCACACACACATGTAAATCGAGATACTCATTCGTAATATTAACTTTTGGTCAAAACCCCTGAAACATCACCTCAGTATAATCTTGGAACGCATGCTCTTTAACTCTACCCACGCCCAATAATGATCCAAAAGGCAAATGTACTTATGATTGTCCCATCAAAGCTTACACCAATCCCCACCCCCTCATACCATAGGCACTTACAGGATGCCGGAACAAGACAAGCAAACGAAGGAGCCCACAGTCATGTTGGCATAGGTGGGTCCACGCTGGTCACAGTCAAAGCACTTGCGGGTGTGCGGGAGGCTCGTCATCTCCCGTAGCAGTTTTAAGTGCTTTTCCTCTTGCTTGCGCTTGGCGCTGTCGGCCATGGCGGGAGTGAAGGTGGGCTGTGTGCCGGTTCTGCAAATACACGGGGTGCACGTACTGACACGTGACACATACAGGAAGGCGGCAGCAGACAAGCAACGAATTCCGCTCTAACCTCGAGTCCGGCGGCCGCTGCCTTGGGCGACAGCACAGGAGGCAGTCGGGCAGGGCGAGCGCCATAGACAGAGAAAAGGGACACATTTTTAGGCTAAAGGAAGCATAGAAAACGGACAAGGATGCCGAGCTCAGGTAAACCTAACAATTTTTGTAGTGATGTTTTTCTATTTGTTACAAAATAATTACTTCTCCTATTAAAAGAAATACATAGTCAAGTGTGACAGTTAAATTCAGTATATCTTTCACAGAATATTCTGCAATAAAGACTGATTTTGGAGTACTTTACTCATACATACAAATATATTTATACTTGTGTAAAGTTTTAATTATGAAAATGGGGCAACATTGTTGTACAATAACGTTTTTGAAATATTGCCTGAGCGCCATGACAGAAGAAACACACTGACATGCAAATATGGCGATCAAAGTTATAATAAAGTGTGGCTGGGCTTTGCATAATCGTCACTTTTAATTTCAATTTCAGGCAGGTTTAGAGGAGGGAGGCGGCGGGATGGAGTAGACGCACCAGAACTCGCCTTTACGAACGAATGCTGAAAGGATGTTGAGACAAGCGCTCGCCATGACGCAGCCTTTTGTCATTGAGCCCGTCCCTTTCAAACTGGGCGCCCCGACTTCCTTCTGGGGTAAAAGGTTCCTTATCTTCTTTATGGGGCCATCTGGACCCATAAAGAAGATAGGAAACCTTTTCGTCAGCAGTAAGTCAAGGAACCCAATCTGAAAAGGACAGGGCTTAAAGAGAAAGAAGAACGTCACTAGAACCTCTTCTCCAATGGCTGGCCACCGTTTAGGAGGCCAGCCAATGGAGAAGAGGGGCGGGGCTTACCCGCGCTAGTGATGTTCTCTCTATATCATTAAATCTCGCCAGCGAGACTGCGCATGTCTGCGCAGCCTTCGCAGGCTGAGACCTAAAAAAGGGATCGAGCCTCCCCATACAACTACCGGCCCATCAGTCTTATTGACACTATGCAAACGTTTGTGGCTACATTAGTGCTAAGTAGGGTAAATAGGTGGATTGATGATAATGAGATACTATCCACCTGTCAAGCAGGATTTCGCTCCCACATTAGCACTACTGATCAAGTCTTTAGATTTATGATGTTATATTGGAACACAGTGGACTTAGCTGGGGGCACCCTTTATGAAGCATTCATAGATCTTAAGTCTGCATTTGATCTAGTGCCTCGTAATAAACTTTGGGACACTCTTAACAAAGCTGGGTTGCCCACAGAGATGCTTTCATTCATCATCAAACTATATGACTCTACCTATGCCCAAGTTAGATGGGGACAACAGGGGGAGACAACAGATCGTTTTTTGGTAAACAAGGGAGTGCGGCAGGGGTGTGTTCTAGCCCCTACCCTTTTTTCCCTGTTTATCAATAATGTTGTCTCATACTTCTCTGATTATCCCACGGATGCTCCGACACTTTAATATTGTCCTAAATACAAATGGGTCTGCAAAGAGCCCTCAACCGATTTACTCTTTTCTGTGATGATCATGAGCTTGTAGTCAACGTTGACCACACCAAGTTCATGGTCTTGCACAGAAGTAAATAGGTCAAAGCCAGAGTAGAAATGAATAATGTGCCCCTTGAACAAACTGATTCTTTTACTTACTTAGGGGTCACAATGGCCAAAAGATTGAATTGAAAGCCACAGATGGATTTACTGGTTGTGAAGCATAATCAACTAGCAGGGGCCCTCCTAAAAGAGCATCGCCTATCTTTAACCAAACCAGTGGCTCTGGTTATGGCTATTTATCAAGGAAAGGTTAAAGCTTCAATAATATATGGAGCTGGACTGTGGGGATTCGAAAATTTATCATCTTTAGTCCAAGCACAGAATATGTTTTTAAGGGCATTGACTGCTCTTCCGCTGTCTACGCCTTTAAGGCCGTTATTGATGGATCTGGGGTGTATTTATTTTGAAGAGGCAGCGGGTTAGTGACCTCTTGCCTACTGGCGACGGCTTTGGACCACCGCCGTTGGCTCCTTATGCGCAGGCCCTTAAGCACATTGGAGAAGCTGATAAATCCAATAAAATTTCATGGTTGCATAAGATTAAGGTTACCTTATCGGACATGGGCCTCAAACATTCATGGCTGTACCCAGAAGGGAATTCTTTCCTCTCAAAAATGGAATTCAAAGTCCTATTCAGGGAGATGGTTTGTCAGAAGTCTTTTTCTCAGGTGAATGGAGGTTCCTTAACAGGCCTCTTTCTGGGTAATAAAATTGAGTACAGAATGGAGGCCTATTGGGACACCATTAACAGTTTTGGAGACAGGAAGCTCTACCACCAATTTAGAGTAGGAAGCCTTCCCATAAAATCATTCACCAAAAACTGGGGGACTGATTTAGATTTACACTGCCACTCTTGCCCATGTGTCGAAGAGACCTTGCTGCACATCCTTTTTGTTTGCCCTGCCTATAAGGCGCCAAAAATGGCTTAAGCCAGTCTGTGCCCAAATGGGAACAAGACCCTCCTAGTTGGCTTTGCGTATTTTAAAGTCTGACACCAGTGAAGTCATAGTTGTTGCTATGGCAACATTTTGGAGCTGGACGTGGGTCATAAGAAGGATCAGGATGCAGAGAATCATGTAATTATGTAATTATCTTAATACTTTATTTGCTATCCTGTAATAGGTGTTTTTGAGCTTTGGTGCTTTAGTATTCTCTAACTCAAACACGCTAATATGTGCTTATATGTTTCCGAATCTTTTGGCATATCTAACTATGGTTTTACTCTTTCGTCATGACTTTATTTATCTTGAAGATAAAAGTCGTTCTATATGTATCTGAAATTGGATATGTAAATGGATTTTACTGAGTTTTATCTTCTGAAAGTTTATATGTTTTATTAAGACAAATTTGGATTTTATTGTTGTTTGTATATGCGTCTTTTATGATTGTTTATAATCGAATAAAGACTAACTGAACTAAGATATTTAAACTCATTGAGGAGTTTTTGGACTATACAAGGGACCCGAAATAATTACCTAAAAGACATACACATAATGACAGCCATTGAGACAAACTTAATAACAACTGCTCCATTAAATCTAAAAATCCAGCAAGAATTATAACAAAAGATCTTTTTAAAATGTTAGTCTTACGCAAAAATATCTACTTAAAGAAACCGAAATGCCCTTTAAAGGCCAAATCAAGCATGTTAAAAAAAAAGCGCAGGTCCAAGGAAATTAGAGACCGACATGGGAAGAGCTAATAATGGTGTTACTTATCAGGAACAAAAGTTAAAAAAGTACAAGTCTTTAAAAGTATGCATTGAAATACGTTTTTACTATGTATTCCTGCATGTGCAGTGAAAATATAGTTCTGGAAAGAGAGATCCCTTGTAAACTTGGCATTGCAAACAAAACATGTCAATTATGAAAGACCCCCGTGACCCTCCGAAGTATCACTTGACCTAGCGAGTGTAAATAAGCTCTGAGAAGAGGAATGTATAGGAAAAAATAATAAACAAAGACAGAATTGTTGCACAAAAGGGTCAAGAGACATCTGTCCACGCGCCCTAACCCTGAGCCTCTCTAAACCTTGCTTTGCCCATAAATGAGTTTCTTTAGGTTTGCATTCTTTTTTTCACATTCAGCCTTCATATCAAGCATTCAAAAGTCGAAAGTAGGGAGATCGGATGCGAAAGAAGGATTCTATGCAGTTGATCCCTTTATATTGAAATATTAGAATATCTTCATACCTTTCATGCGACAAATGCCAAGACATCCTCGGCGCTACATCATTTATTAACCTAAGCTGAACAGACTTGATTTTTTTAATAATAACTCGGATATTGATGTACTCTCTATTTTCCCCTGTTTGCCTTTTCAGGCCTTTAATGTGTGAGTATGTCTTGCATTAAATGTTATTAGAGAATAATCACAAAAATGAATCACTGTACTCAAATGTTTCCACAAAATGTCCCTCTCTATATCTAATCAAATATTAATATACGATAAATTAGCATGAAATATATTTTGCATTATGTTCACTTGTAGAATCTTTATTCTTAATTGAATTCTTACATAGGAAACCAATGCCACAGTACGACGCAGAATACTGATGACAAGTAATGCTTCTGAAAATCTTCATAGTGCAAGACCATCATAAACTCTCTGTGTTTTCATCCCTAATAACATAAGCGTTTTTCTCTTTATCATTATATGGAAACACTGTCACATTTTCTGTAAGCTTCTGCAGAGCGTAGTTTTGCTCAGAAGCCCGATGCTTGCTCTATTGACTGTCAGTGTGCTGAATGCTAAAGCTCCATATTCTTGATTGCACCTCAGGCCTCTTTAATTCACCACCAGATACTCCCTAAACATTTATCTCTCTCGTGCAGGTTCCTGCTTTCTCCCTTTACTGCTGTTTTTGTGCCTGTTTCTCCCTCTTTCTTTCCCCCTTTTGTGGTTTCCATCAATGGTCTAGGTCAAAGTCTGAGGAGGAAAATTAAGAGGCATATTTATCAAGGGTTGCTTCACTTTTGCACCATGCAACTGAGTGCAAAAACAACACAAACCTTGAGATGAGATACAATTAATCGTGCCACGCATTGCCACCTTGCCTGGTCCTGAGTGGCTTGATAAATCCAGAGTAAAGCAACGCAGCATAAATCGTGCATTGCATTAGTCTGCCAGAACTGCTACATCTCCCCAGGTGTGCAGTAAGAAGGAGAAATATATTTATTTCTCCTTGGTTTTGCTCTTTCTATTCTGCAGCACACATAGAAAGTGGAACATGCCTCACAGGATTGTTTTTGTGCAGGAATGTGCCACTTTCTGCACAAAACAGTCCTCCTAGCGATGCAGGCACCTTGCACTAGGGTGCAAGAGTGCCTTTATTGAAGCTAGGCAGCACATTGTCCATCAGCGCTGGGAAAAGGAAGGAATGCGTTGTATAATGTTAAGTAATGCTATCATGCATTGCAGCAACGTTACTTGCTGCGCTACATGATACAATGATAAATATGCCACTAAGGGGGTTATTCCAATCTCGCTCGGAAGGGTTCCGAATGCGATCCGCCCAGAAAAAGTACGAGCCGTACGCTTGTTTTCCGTCTGACTCGTACAGCTGTACGCTCGAGCAAGTACGATGCGAGAAACGCGAAATCACCGACTGCATCGTTTCCGGGTCCGAACTGCTCCGTATGTCTCGTCCATAAGCAAACCGTGCCGTGCAATGGAGGTGATTTACGAACTAGTCAGTACGATGCACGATTCGGACAGCCAGATCGAGTTGGAGCATCCGACACATAAATGCTCCAGGAAGCGGACTTTGGAGATCAACGCCGGACCCCCCTTTACCCGTAGCCTTACGAGTCGATCACCGAGGGGGACCCTAGGGTCCCCCCTACACATGCATGTATGGTGCGGGTGGCACAGACGAGTCACCACTACAGGGGGCGCCTTTGTGCGCAACGTACCTTTTTCATCAATGGGAGCCTATGTGCGCATCGTACAACAGGCTCCCTGTTAGAAATTGGATTTTTAGCAAGCTAGGGAATGTGCCAAAGCCAGGCAGAAACCACCACTCTAGTCAGGATAAGGGAGTTACACTCCTAAAATAACCCCTGCTCACCCCTTCTTAGCTTGGTGCAAGCAGTCAGGCTTATCTTAGAGGCAGTGTGTAAAGCATTTGCACATAACCAACAGTAATACAGTGTAAGCACTGAAAAAGGTCACCACGCCAGTTTAGAAACATATCCAATATTTTTATATACTTAAGACAAGACCAAAAATGATAAAATTCCAGGATTATCAAAGTACGCTTTAAAAACAGCTCCTTGATGTCAATAGCTCCCTCTGGGGCTATCACAGCTTTGTGAGCAAACAAATCCAAAGAGTTCTGGCTGCCCGCGGCATTGTGGACCAGGTATGGTGTCGGGAAGACCCACAAACAGTACCTGTTAGAGATGCAGGGCGCCGAGGCCCTTGAAGTCACTTGCATTGCAGGTCGAGCTCCTTTCTGTTTTGCATCAGGAGCGCTGGCGTCGGTAGGCGTCGGGTGCTGCGGTGCGAAGTGCAGCGGTACGGCGTGTGGTGCCCTCAGGTCTCGGCGTCAGATGGCATTGTTGGTGAGATCAGGGTCGCTGTGCGAGGTGAAGGCGGTGCTTGTCACAGTACTGGCAGATCATGGTGCAAGCAGTAGCATAGTCATTGCTGAAGCAATGTCGTCAGCTGACGAATGAGAGTCGATGGTGCAGGCGTCGGTAGGCCAAGGCTGCGGTGTGGGATGAAGGCGGTGCATCGGGTAACTTTACAATGGGTGCCCTCGAACCACACTGCAAGCAGCGGCATCGATTTCGGCGTGGAACAGGGGCGTTTGGGAGGCAAAGGCATCGTTGTGAAGCGGGGTGGGTGCCCAAAGGTCGCGGTGCAAGCAACGGCTAGGTGGCGGCATCAGCAGGCGTCGTCGGTGAGGCCAGGGTCACGGTGTGGTGTTGCAGCGGTGCTCTCTGTGGTGCACAGGCTTCGGCATGAAGTGATGCCATGCAGAGTGCGGTGCACACAGGTTGCGGTGCAACCAGCAGCCCAGTGGTGGCATCAGCAGGTGTGGTCGGTGAGACCAGGGTCGCGGCGTTGAGGCGGTGCCGTCTGTGGTGCGGTCAGGACACAGAGTCGGCAGCAGCATTGTAGACGTTGTTGAGTTACTTTTCCTCTGTGGCAGCACAAAACAAACAGTCCCCAGTGCTGCAGGCAGAAGAGCTTGAAGTCTTTGCGGTTCCTGAGACTTTGTGAACAGGGGGGCTAGCTCTACCTCAAGCCCTTAGAGAGATTCACAAATTAGGTTGCAGAAAGTCCAGTCCAGGCCTTTCACTGCCCAAGACAGAAGCAGCCACTGCATGTCGGCACAGCAAAGCACTCAGCAAAGCGGCGTTCCTCCTTACAGCTTTTCCGGCTCTTCTTCTTCATAGTCTTCTCGATCCAGATGGGTTCTAAAGTTCAGGGGTCTGGGCCGCAGTATTTGTATCCAAAAACCTTTGATCGTCTAGGCAGAGGGTGTCTGTGCCCAGCCTGAACTAGTTCTGCCTTCTCTGGTGTGATTTACCAGCATCCTAGCATGGGAATAAAATGTTCCCCTCGTGGTTTCTCTGCCCGTCCTCACCTAGAGTTTGGCACTGGATTACTAAAGCACGTAGGGTCTTATTTACAATACCCATGCCCTGCCAGTGCATCACTTTTTATGACACTACAGTGGCGCCAGATGAAGACCCAAAGCTTCAAGGCCATGCACAGAAACTTTGCATGGCTTTTCATGGCCTCATAGGTATGGCGTAAGGCAATGCAGCACAAGTCACTGAGTTGCCTTACACTGCGTAAGGGGGGGTTCCAAAGTAATTGCGATGGGTTTTCCCATGCAACACCCATGGGTTTTTACAGATTTACAGGAATCAGTAAACCTGGGAATGCGTCAAAACTGTACGCCTCCCCAGGGGAGGCGTTATGAGGAGAAATATCTTTATTTCTCCTTGTTGTTTTCTCTAAAAGCCTCCATGGATTTTATGTGGAGGAATATGTCCCTTCTTGCATAAATGAGGCCCTTAGTGTTTGCTTGATACAGAAGACCAGGTAAGTAGTACACCTTCACTATAGAGAGGCCAGAATAGACACAGCTGTAAAAACAATCCTACTACAACAGAGGCACCCTTGCACCGTGTGCAAGGGTGCTTGTGCTGACGCTAGGTAGCCACAAGTGTGCCAGCGTAGGGAAAGAACTGAACAGCAGCATATCATTATAAATATGATGCTCTTCAGCTCTACAGCAACTTGCCTTGCTGCATTGCATTAAACAATGATCTCAGTTCTTTTCCCTATTTATGTCTCAATTAACAAGTTTGAAAGTAGAACTATTACTTCGTCTGACATATAATGCAAGTTGGCTTAGGTGTTAGTTTTACGCTTCTTAATTTTGTAGCTCTATTTCATTAATTTGTGTATTTTTGTGGTATTTTTTGCTTCTTTTAAATGTTTTTCCTCTGTTTGAAAAATGAATGACACTAATATCCCTGTAATGCATGCTGTGGGAGATGCTGTATCCGGTCAGCTGCTTGGTCCCTCCAAGACTGCACTTTGCTTCCAGTGGACTATGTTTTATATTTAATTAAATAATAAGTACATATGCTAGCTTTAAAAGAATAGTTTTTCGTGTTTTTGAGGGTAAATTCACTTCCTGTTTTTAATCTATATGCGGTATCATGCGACAGTCATCAGATAACGCATCAAAAATCAGCGGGAAAATCTACACCGCACCACAAAAATGTGAAACTCGATCGTAAAAAAAACATGTGATGAGGCCAATCACGGTACAAAAGTCAATGAGAACCAGCCACAAGCCTGCTAATCCCACACATCAGGTGGGAAAACACACTATAAAAGAAAGAGAGATAAAAAACATAAAATTCAAACTGCGAAGCACCATGGATGCACCCGGATCGAGTGCAGAGGGCAAGCCGAACCCCACAAGCCCCACGGAGGACCAGCAGAAAGAAGAAGAGGAAGACGGGGAACAGTCCGTAGGAAGACCGGACCATCGTCACAGAGGTCATAGGACACTACCAACAACTGTTCGGCACCTCCACTGCAGCACTGGCAGCCCAAACGGAAATATGGCAGGCCATCGTCAACAACGTCAATGCAGTCGGAGTGGTGAGGAGGACACCAGAGGAGGTCAAGGGATGCTGGCATGACGTACACAGCCAAACCAAGGAGAAGCTCTCCACGGAAAGGAAGGAAGCAAGGGTGACTGGAGGTGGGAGTCCTGCGACACAGGAGGTGAATGATGAGCTGGAGGAAATGGTGGCCACGTTCAGCAGTGTGGAGACGGTGGCAGGAATTGGGGGCCTGGACACATCACGCTATGACCTGACCCAACATCAACAAGGTGAGGACCGACCAGGGCCGGGGGGGCAGAGGAGATGGGCACAATGGCACACATGCACAAATACGTGTAGCACACTGCACTCCCACAATGATCGTGGAACATGTATCTGAGAGCCTTGACACATTGCAACACACATAGAAACATCAAGTAGGCCCCCATACACAATGTGCACAAATGGGCCCCCTCCAGATCACCAACATCATAATGCAGCACACACATAGCAATCACAGAAAAACAGCAATGACAGCAATGAGGTACAAAGTGCAACACCAGTCCCATAGTACACGACTCACAACAGGTCCAGTACGTGCGTAGTAACTGTCCACTCATATCCAGCACTGCCTGAAACTGAGTGATGATAAAGCACGGGTACTACCACACATCCGCCATGCAGTCGAATAAATACACTGACTGCCATCAAACAGCCAGCTACACCAAAACAGCCACAATGTACATTGGCATGCAGTCAGAACGTATACACCAGCAAATTTCCAACATACATGTACAAATCTGTAACCCTGCATCTGCCCTTTCACATTGCAGAGGGAGAAACAACACCTCCTGCAGAGCAGACCAGACACATTTTCATTGACGATGAAGAGGACATCCTGGTCATATGCACCAACACCCTCCAACAGATTGTAGCTAGCTTCTGCACCCCATCTCTGGAAGCAGGGCAGGCCAGCTACCCTGAGGTGAGCCCACCACCTTCACAGAACACACTGCAGGAAACACACCCCACCACGGGTGTCTCCCGGCACCCCCGGCCAATTCATGGAGTTCCAAAAACATATGTGGCATTGCCAGGTGGAGTTGACTGACCAGCTACAGGTGGGCTTCCAACTCGTGGCAGCCAAACTCAATGCCATATGTGGGTGTGTAAGAAGGAGGACGGAGGCAAGCCGGGCTGGAAATAGGACGCGGAGGACGGAGGTGAGCAGGCACCTCACGTTCGGGACCGGAAGAAGGCAGCGGTCTAGTTGTCAGCAACAGGGGGGAGACTAGGAGGAAGTCGGAAGTAGGCGGGATAAAGGACGCGTACACCGAGGAGCTACACACACACGTCGGGAAGATAGAGAGTGTGGAAGATGGCATGGCGGAAGAGGACCGGACTGAAACGGAGCAGGCGAGGAAACCACCAACGAGAGGCGCGTACAAGGCGACCATACCCGAAGGGCTGCAGGGAGGAGAAGATGCCCCAGGTCGGGCTGCCACGGTCCTGAGGACGGACCGTGGCCTCAGGCAAGTGCCCCTCCGGGGATCCTTTTGGTGGGGGAGGTGGGGAGGGATAGGGCACTGAAGTAGTGAAGTTTTTCTTTCTTCCCATACACAAAGCCCCACACTACAAACCCCTTTTTTTGTGACAGGAACACAAAAGAAGCACCGATAAAAACACAATACTGACCCTATGTAATTCTCTCTTCCTGAATGCCCGACCAAGTATACATCAGCACGCCCGTGGGAGAACCAGAAGAAAAAGACCCCAGAAAAACCCTCCAAACTCCACTGGAACCCGGAGTTAAGAGAAGCTTCCCACAAACACCTTTTGGGACCTGTGTTATGGGTAACAGTCATGATGTGGCTGCAGGGACGTAGTGGCTCGTCCATGAATGCCCGTGCAGCTTCATATGCAATGTGTTCCAATAGTACGTCGTTGTCGTGTTTAAGGAACCAAGGAACACCAGGGTGAGCCAATCCATGAATTGGTATGGGCAGATGTGCTTAGCCCCCGCAGGATCACCAATCCGCAATACAGCCCAATAGGGTAGCGCCTCTATGTGGTCATTGCCATGAGGAATTGTGCAATCTCTCATGCACAACTGCCAATACATATGCAGGATGTCAAGGCATCCCATGCTCAGCTGTCTCGGTTACACTTCTGTTTGTGTTCCACAGGGGGCGTACACTCATGTCATAGTCCAGTTCATCTATGGTTGTGTTGGATAGGCAGACTTCCTTGGGACACTCAAATGTGCATGTTCGGCACTGGAACCAGGACTGGACGCAGGTGATGTAGGCAATGCGGAAGCTGAGCCGGTATCTGATCCACAGCACTGCGCCCAGTAAATGCAGCATGAGAGTGCACGGTAGTGTCCCAGATGATGGGAGTTGTGCATGTGCCCGGTTTGCCCTGCCATTGCCTTGGTGCTTTTTGTGGAACCCACACTCTGCTGTGCTGCGGCAGTTGTGTGGAGGATATGCCACGTCTCTGAGCAATGGTTTGTATGTATGTGCAACGTTGGGCAGCATGGGTTGCTGTTTCCTAGTGAGTCAAGGCCATCCCATGCGGGTGTACCTCAGGCAGGGGCTTCAGTGTGTGGGGTGTGGATAAGTCGGATAGTTCTTTTGCGCAATACATGGTGTGGGAGTAATCCGCATCTGCCATGGCATCTCTCTCAGGGTGTTCCAGGTGCGTTCTGAGCCAAGGTCAGAAGTGCAGGGGTCCTCCCACCATTCTGCATTGAGACAATGGAGCTTTCATCCCAGAGGTTTGTCTGACTACTACTTGTGGTTCCAGAATGCGATGTGGCTGTGATTGGGACACGGCCTTGGGCTCATGGTGTACGGATGGCGATGCACACACACACGTTGGCATGTGGTGCCAGGTGTCCTGCAAGGCCTTGCGCTGCTTGTGCAATCTCACTCCGTCTCTCTCCCTTGCTCTCTCCCTCTCTTTTTTTTGTTGGACGCATGGCACACCATCTTCTGTTGTATTTCATCTTTCAGGCTGTGTCCTACTGATTGTCCAGTGTGGACCCGCTAGGACTCATCCGAATGGTTGTTTATTATTTTGTTTGTATGGTGTTTTGTGTTCGTGATTGCATTGCTGTATGACTGGTTCTTCATTTTATGTCCAGACATGTATGTTGATTGTCCTGCTTGTGCGATCTCAGGCAACATATTTGTTTTGTGATTTGTTGTGCTGGTATGCAGGTTCTTGATCCAGGTTTGGGGGTTGGCCCGAGTGGATATAGCGGGCACGGGTGTGGTGTCGGTGGGTGTTGTGGCCCTCTTGGGTGTCCGTGCTGCATGTTAAGTTGCTCCATGGCATCTGTTTGTCTTCAGGTGTGGCTGTGGACTGTGCTCTCTTTTGTGGTGCAGACTGTGGTCCGACTTTGCACCAGGTCAGAGCAGGTGTACATTTCCTGCTGCTATAGCGGCTTGTCACATGTTTTGTGGTTTTTTTTCGTGGTTCTGTCTGGTCGTTGTGAATGTTGAGGTGTGGTGTTGTCGCAGGTTTTGTCATCGGAACGACCACTCTGCATCTCATTAGCGATATTTGCGGGGGTCCTCTGTGGCGTTGTTTTTTGCGGCTGCTTTCGTGGGAAAACTGGTAGTCTGGGCTGTTAGCACCTGCTTGTGAATGTGGGGGGTACATTTATCACGACTTTGGCTCCGTAAATGTGCTGTTAATTCCGCGATAGCTCCTTGTGAATATGCCCCATTGTCTCTTCTAGTAACCTGAATCCCTTTATTGCAACAGGTGCAGTAGGAGGCAAAAGCAAAAAAGGACAGGAGGGAAAAAGAGAGGATAGGGAGAGATCAAAGAGGGAGGAGAGTGAGCAGAATATGGAGGGATGGAAGAGAGAGAGAGCAGGGAAGAAGTGAGGGCCTAGTTTAAACATTCTTGCTAGGGCTGCTTTGGTCATAGTTTGGCCCTGTAACTGCATATGATCACCTTTATTCATTCCTCGCTGCTTCTGTTTTCTTATTATGTATCCTCCTCCGCCCTCTACCATGAACCTAGTTCCTCCCCACAGCCATGCCCTTGTTTCCCAATTACTTTACACGTTTTCATCAATGCTTCTACCTTCTCTAGCATTCTTCCTGCTACATCCCATGTAACATTCATTGGAGACAAAAGTCTCACACCAGCACAAATTCTGTATTTTGTTTTTGAGCCCTCTTCTTGTCTTGCTTTAAATGATTTATACTTTCAATTCATAACATATTAGGAATTCTAACTACTTTTGTTGGATCCTTTTCCTTTTGAACTCAAGATTCTACACATAGTTTGATACCTTTCATCAGATGTCCAATGAAAATAATATTTTCTATTTTTCAAATTTAAAAAAATGCAGGTTTACCAATTTGGAGTCCTTACATTTCTGTTCTTCAACTTAGTCCTCCCACACTTTGGATTGGCCTTTGCGTGAGTCTTTCAATAATTAAAACACCTCAATGGCCAAAGGCGGGTGCATGTCACACCTCTTCCCCAAAGGTTCATCCCCATGGTGTTTTTCCCTCGGGAGCGAACAGCGGCGCACAGGGTGACAGCTGCATTCCTCGTTCTGTCGCGGATCAGGTTACTAATTAAACACTCTATACAAACGTGGAAACCCAATATACCCTTGTAGGCTTGGGCAGTTAATAGTCAAAATAAAGGATGGCTACAAGGGATTCTGTTTTTGAATCTTACTCAATTATTTTTCATATTTATGGTTCAAGCAATCGAACCTAATGCATCCTCAGGATAGCTGATCAAAATAGTTAAATAATTTTATAACAAAACAATACATTCGTTATTGAGGAAAGTAAAAGTAAAAAGCACACAGCAGTGGAAGGATATGTTTAAAAGAGTTGTTTATATAGATATAAATCACAAAATGAATTAATGGGGATAAATGTTGAGCAAAACTATACAATGACCATCATGAACAGCAACATATAAAAATTAGATTGACAATTCATAACAGTAAGATCAACTCCATTGAGTAGATAAGGAAACCAAATTCACAAATGTATCCTGGTGTCCTATAGTCAGAATGACTGAGGAGATGATGCTTATGTCGACGTTTCGGTCTTCTGGGCTGTCATCAACAAGACCATCATCAGGACTAGATTTTTTTAATACAACCCCCTGTACAGAAAATTACATATAGTTAAATACAATTCGTTGATGTGGTAGCAAAAACAAGAGCATCAACAAGCTATCTACAATTTTACCCTAACCAAGCTGCTGTGTTAAACACAGCGCGGTCGCTTTCACTGTAGTGGCCGTGCTTGGTGGTTTTTGTGGGCTTGTTTCCTTTAGCCTGGCCCCAAGCGTGCTTTCTCTTTCATTCTTTTTTTTCAGCAGGCCATGCACTTTCTGTTTTACATGGCGGCCCACACTCACCACTCCCCCATCCATGCCCTTCCTGTGGCTTGTGTTTTATTTCTGATGCAGTGTCCACTTTATGTTGCTTCCTGCAGGGCATCTTTGTTTTGTTTTGCGCAGCTCGCCCAACTGGTTTAATTATTGCAGTTGGTGTTAGAGATAGAGGGAGACAGACAGTCTCCCTCTGGCTCTGTCTGTCTCCGTTTGTCTCCCTTTGTTCCCCTCTTTGTCTCCCTCTGTCTCCTTCCCTCTGCCTCCGTCCCTCTGTCTCCGTCCCTGTCTCCCTCCCTATCTCGCTTTCTGTCTCCCTCTTGCTGTCTTCCTCTATCTGTCTCCGTCTCTCTCTGTCTTCCTCCCTCTATCTCCCTCCCTCTGCCTGTCACCCTCTGACTGTCACCCTCTGTCTGTCACCCTCTGTCACCTCACTCCAGCTTCACTGACACACACACAGCCGCACCCAAGTACTTCACAGGTCTTTAAAAGACCTTTTGCTTGTTAATGAGGCTTTGTTGTGAATCGCCCGTCCCCATAGAGCAGAGTGTCTCAGAGTTCATGCTGCTGCTGCGGACTCCAAGACACTCTTTCAAAGGAATGCCTCTTAATTAGCAGCAGTTATGTGCTAAGTGCCCTTAATACTGGTGTCATCCCGCGACACACCCACCATTTGCAGGTGACACAGTACTGTGTTGGGACACACAGTTTGGAAAGCTCTGACTTACAAGCTCCCAAAGGTGAGACCTATTGGCTATGTCAATGCTTGTTTACCTTCCTGTCCTTGTAACAGGTTTTCTAAGCAAACCCTGGAACATTTTATGTTCTTTTGCAGTTTTTATTCTAGACCAAGGCTGTTTTTTTAATACCCATTACCGCGCTCTTTTGGTTCTAGTTGTTTTTCTGTCTGTTTGTTCCTTCTCCAACTGCTAGAGTCTGAATTTTGTTGTGCATCAGTATTAGGTTCTATTCATCAAGCACTTAAAATCAGGAAGGATGTGACCTCTTTTATTGACTAATGATGTGTTTATTCACTTTGTATTGTTGATGGAATTGGATAATGGTATTGTGAATGACTTGAGATTCCACTTTAATGTTATTTTCATTTTAACATGTATGTATGCTATTTATTCTATTATGGCCTTGTACCGAATAATGTTTTTTAATCAATTCAAATTGATTATTCACTAAAAGGAAATTTCAACTCATTAAAAAATGTGCCCAATGGAAAACATAAGGGAAAAACCCAGAAACACACAAGATAGTTGAGGCCAGAGTTGAGGCCAGAGATGCACTGCTGTACTTTTTTTGTCATTGTCAAAGATTTTTCTATAGCGCATCCTATCACCGTAAGGTCTCAAGGCGCATGCCCTCCACGAGTGTTATAACTGCCGCCTCCTCCACGGTGTTGGAGAAAAAGTAGTACAGAGAACGGAGCTTCCCCTCCTCCTGCACCTTGAGACCCTCACCGAGTTTTACATAGTGCAAAATGGACCTGAGAAGTCGGGCATCAGAGTGCTTTATATGAGCTCTTTGGAGCAACAGACAGCGGAGCACAGCGACCAGAGGAGAGCACAGGGGTCACTACCTGGAGAAACGCCACACCACTGCCCAGGAGGTAACAGCACCGGAGACCGCGAGCACCAGGCACGCCACCGCCGCCTCGGGACTACAGGTCCCGGCAGCCTTTGCGGCGGAGGCGCGTTCCCTGACGCCGATCCAAGGCGTCAGGAGGGGCTACATTAACAACCAGCCCTCGGTGAAGCGGGGGGAGCTCTTTGGAGCAACAGACAGCGGAGCACAGCGACCAGAGGAGAGCACAGGGGTCACTACCTGGAGAAACGCCACACCACTGCCCATGAGGTAACAGCACCGGAGACCGCGAGCACCAGGCACGCCACCGCCGCCTCGGGACTACAGGTCCCGGCAGCCTTTGCGGCGGAGGCGCGTTCCCTGACGCCGATCCAAGGCGTCAGGAGGGGCTACATTAACAACCAGCCCTCGGTGAAGCGGGGGGAGCTCTTTGGAGCAACAGACAGCGGAGCACAGAAACCAGAGGAGAGCACAGGGGCCACTACCTGGAGAAACGCCACACCACTGCCCAGGAGGTAACAGCACCGGAGACCGCGAGCACCAGGCACGCCACCGCCGCCTCGGGACTACAGGTCCCGGCAGCCTTTGCGGCGGAGGCGCGTTCCCTGACGCCGATCCAAGGCGTCAGGAGGGGCTACATTAACAACCAGCCCTCGGTGAAGCGGGGGGAGCTCTTTGGAGCAACAGACAGCGGAGCACAGCGACCAGAGGAGAGCACAGGGGTCACTACCTGGAGAAACGCCACACCACTGCCCAGGAGGTAACAGCACCGGAGACCGCGAGCACCAGGCACGCCACCGCCGCCTCGGGACTACAGGTCCCGGCAGCCTTTGTGGCGGAGGCGCGTTCCCTGACGCCGATCCAAGGCGTCAGGAGGGGCTACATTAACAACCAGCCCTCGGTGAAGCGGGGGGAGCTCTTTGGAGCAACAGACAGCGGAGCACAGCGACCAGAGGAGAGCACAGGGGTCACTACCTGGAGAAACGCCACACCACTGCCCAGGAGGTAACAGCACCGGAGACCGCGAGCACCAGGCACGCCACCGCCGCCTCGGGACTACAGGTCCCGGCAGCCTTTGCGGCGGAGGCGCGTTCCCTGACGCCGATCCAAGGCGTCAGGAGGGGCTACATTAACAACCAGCCCTCGGTGAAGCGGGGGGAGCTCTTTGGAGCAACAGACAGCGGAGCACAGCGACCAGAGGAGAGCACAGGGGTCACTACCTGGAGAAACGCCACACCACTGCCCAGGAGGTAACAGCACCGGAGACCGCGAGCACCAGGCACGCCACCACCGCCTCGGGACTACAGGTCCCGGCAGCCTTTGCGGCGGAGGCGCGTTCCCTGACGCCGATCCAAGGCGTCAGGAGGGGCTACATTAACAACCAGCCCTCGGTGAAGCGGGGGGAGCTCTTTGGAGCAACAGACAGCGGAGCACAGCGACCAGAGGAGAGCACAGGGGTCACTACCTGGAGAAACGCCACACCACTGCCCAGGAGGTAACAGCACCGAAGACCGCGAGCACCAGGCACACCACCGCCGCCTCGGGACTACAGGTCCCGGCAGCCTTTGCGGCGGAGGCGCGTTCCCTGACGCCGATCCAAGGCGTCAGGAGGGGCTACATTAACAACTAGCCCTCAGCTTCGCGGGACGCGGGCGGGACGCCCGGGGCTAAGCCCGGGCAAAGGGCGGGCCCTCTGTGGCCCTCAGAGGCACGAAAAGGCCAGGCTAGGCCATTCCCTTTCAATTTCCCGGCGGATTACCAAGGTACTGTTCCTATTCTGCTACTTTGTTCACCAAACTGTATTGCTGTGATTGGTCCGCATTTAACCTGATACTGATTGTTAGCCACAACATTTCTTTCCATTGGCTCTTTTTGTTGATCACATCTGAGGGCGAGTTTTCTGTAGGTTGCTTATAACCACAGCTCTAATAATGGTGAAAAAACGGACACCTGCGCCGGATGAGTCTGTGAACACCCTAGACTCATATTTGGTACAAGTGGTTAATGACATTAACAATAAGCGAAGGCAATCTCTAGGCTTAAGTCAATCACCTATCATGCCTTCAGAAAGCCCTTCGACAAGCGTACTTAGCACCGCGACATCTGACCCACCGCAAGTAAACCCCACAATATATCCAACAGATCTGAACCTTCACTCTAATGGAACCGTGGACAATACCGATGTTGATTCTGATCTTCGATCTGATAGATTAGACCCGATAGATCTATCAGTAAATGCCAACAATGACTCAAACCATCAGATATCCATTACGGAAGTTGCATCACAATCCCCGCAGCCCGTTACACGGGCTGTTAGAGCCTGCCGCAAATCCGTAGCCAAGCGGGGGGGGAAACACCTAGGTAGAAAAAAGGCCACCACCCCACCTCCCAGACGGCCAGGGAAACTGGCGGATTTTGATACTGATAGTGAGCCTAGAAGTAATAATGATGACGACCTCTTCAATAGGATCCAAGATATGATAGACATTAAAATTAAGACTATAATCAAACCCCTGATTGGGAAATTGGATAAACTAACATCTGAGGTCAAAAAGCTGGGCGCGGCCCATAGCAAGTTGGCTGACGAGGTCGAAAACTTGTCCTCTCTTGTCACAAATTTAATACCCACTAATGCGGAGGCTACTCCTACTATAAGCAACCCGCAACCCACTCAGCAAGGGTCACCGCTTCCGCCTCCATTACCACCACTTTTATTGCCTGTTCCTGGTCAGGACGCAGATGCCGCAGATCCCTGTATTAGCATAACTGCTGCCCCTGTGGGAACACAGCAAGAGGATCTTTCAGCTCAATTTATTTTGGAAGCCTCACCGGTAGTTCTGGTGTTGGCAAATGTCCCTGTCCTAGCACAAGGCAAAGTAGAGTCCAATCAGGATTTAAAAGATAAAGCGCTGTATTGGCTCACTAACAATATGCTTATGACAGATCAAGGGTACGACAAGCTGGCAGGGGACATTGTCATGTCTAGGAGGGTATCTTGGATAGGAAGCAAGCCTAAAAAGTTCAAAGGGGATTGCGTCATTTTAAACTTCGCAAATGCGGAGGTTCTTCCAGACATCCTGAATAATGTCTTTCCACCTCAACGTCGCAGAGGTTCCCTTGTCCCTCTCACCCTTAAGTTCTTTTTCGACGAGACTAAGTTTCGTACCTTACCTAAATTCACCGGTTATAACAGACACACCAATACTAGTAACTGGAGAGCTGTCACCAGACCTCGACACAAGTCAGAAAGAAATTCCCTTTGGGTAAATTCGCAAAGGTACGTAAATACTCACAGAACAAACAAGCAAACTAATGACATGGAAGCAATGTAAACATTACAATATATGTGAAAACACTCTGGCAAAAAAGTAAAGTATAAAACAATTTATTATGTACACATTACATCAATTAAAAATAGGGAAACATATATAGAGGACGGTACAATTAATAATAAAAACACCAAATCAATTAAAAAGGAGTGCACAGGGAAAAGGATTAAACCCAAACACAAATATTGATTTTGAATTTTTCCTTGACTTATAGTCCCTGATTAACTCCTAGGGCGTCGACGCGTTTCGGCGGTACAATCAATCAGATCCGCCTTCATCAGGACATTACACAAATACTGTTTCCCAGTAAAATTCTCGAAATGGATGAAAGATAAAACAATGTGTTAAAAAGGGGTATTTCGCCTCCTTCTTTGAGGTTTTTCGTCCAGCGAATATTCCTCTGTCTGAATTCAAAGTATTTATAAAGTTATCAACACATCAAATATGTGCTTTAAATGAGGGTAACGAGCACGCATCCAGCTAGATTTCTGGAAGACAGCAAAATAAAAGCGCTGCCACATGAACACGCAGTACTTCAGGATACGGTTCCAAATTTCGTTTATACACCACCTTGTGTCAGCAATTCATATCGACCAGACCTCGACAACCAAATGACTGGCTTCAGCCTATAGTTTATCAGGACCCAGGAAGATTTTATCGCCCGATTGATTTGAACATCAGGCCTGTCCTGGCACAAGAGCCAAGAGGTAATGTCTGGGGCGGGGGCTTTCCGGGTGAGGATCGTAACGCCCGGGGCTTAAGGCCAGCACACTGGCCGAGAAACGACCAGTTCCCGCAATATACAAATATTCCTCAACCTATGTGGAACTCAGCACTATATGGCCAGGGCCAGGTAGCCACTCCGTTCGAGTGGGGCTTTAGCACAGGCAATAGGTTTGCCCCTCTGTCTGACCTAAATACTTGTGATTGACTTGAACCAGGAATCAGGCACGCAAGGGAGGCGCCGAATGATCCATTGTTAGTAAGTGGTGTTCTGGTATCACAACAAACAGCTAAAGAAGCACCAGTAGGCGCTAACAATTCAAAGCCACCCCCCTTCGACTCATGTAAGATCATAAGTTGGAATGTAGCAGGCATAAATGCTAAACGCCAGGATCAAGCATGGCTGAGCTTTGTCTCAAAATATCATATCATCGCCTTGCAAGAAACTTGGGACACATCTAACAGTCTCTGGCTGGATGGGTTCACCAGTTTCGCTAAACCTGCAAGACCCAGCAGAGTGGGCAGAGCCAAAGGTGGCTTGGTGTTCCTATTCTCATTAGCCCTAAAAGGTAGCTATAGGCAGATCAGCGCTGACTCTGATAACATCCTAATAGTCGAGAGGGTGATCAACAAAGATAGTAGGACATTGTATGTCAACTTCTATAATTCTGGGAACAGCGATTACAGTGGTCGCAATATCGCCAACCTGGAAAATATTTTAAATACAGTATCACAGGATATCAATTTTGCTTTTGAGTTTATTTTATTAGGCGATTTTAATATCCATCCATGTGGTTTAGCCTGCAAGGGAAGAGATGTTAACGAGGCTGATGACGCAGCCACACGGGGACCTCACTTCGAACATTCTGTAGAGGGGCAGGAGCTTGAAGAACTATTGGCCTATTACGATTTGCACTAACCTGACTGTGGTCAGAGAAGTCCAACCTTTACAGGAGCCCAACACGGAACAGTGATTGACTATATTTTTGTCTCATCAGGCATCTTAAATCGGTCTATGGCCTACTGCACAGTTCCTACACATTACAGTGACCACAATCCGGTCCTATTCGAAGTGGCTTGGGGAGCTCATTTGGGGCCACCACCAGCAATGCTTAAACCTGCCCATCCTCTGAGGACCTCTGATCAAGACAGACGCGTAAAGTGGGCTAAAGTTATCCCGGAAAACTTTTATGAAAAATGTTACCTAAAAATTAAAGCTCAGGTGGAGTTATGTAGAGATCCGGGCACCCAAAGGAATAAAATAATAGCAGCTTATGAGGCAATCTGCGATCAGGTCTCGAAGGATCTTCTCGCCAAACTTACCCAGGGAGCCCATGGACATAAGCGATGGTTCGACCCTGCATGCTCGAAAGCCCACAGAGAACTGCTGGCGGCACTCAAATCTGCGCCCAGGGTCAAAGATGACATCTCGAGATTAAGGAAAGCCTATAAAGCAGCCATAAAGAACCGTAAAGACATCATTAAACGTGAAACATGGGATAATCTCCTTTCAGCGGCAGTACTGAAGGACAGTAGGAGATTTTGGGAAATCATCAAACAGCCCTTATTTCTTGACGACAGCAACGATTCCATGGATTGCGTGATTACCGACGAGTCTTGGTTGTCTTTCTTTGAAAAAGTATACGGGGGTGAGGATGAAGGATCAAAGAAAGGTAAACTGCATAATATAGATGCCCACCATATCATCTTTAACCCTCAAGAAGTGGAAAAAGCCCTGTTGGCAACCACTAAACATAAGGCACCAGGGCCAGACGGAGTACCCGCTGACTTTTTTATGTTTTCACCTAAACTTTGGGCTGAGGTCTTGTCAAACGTATTTAATGCAGTCACCGGTAATTCAGCCCCCGCTTCATGGGCCAAATCTACTATCGTCCCTATCTTTAAAAACAAAGGTCGGCGGGACGACCCCGCATTTTATAGGCCAATATCCCTCCTGGACTCAACTGTAAAAATCTTGGGCAGAGTCCTCTTATCTAGATTGAGGGAGAACGTCGAGGGTTGCGGTGGGTTGTCCGAACTGCAATACGGCTTCAGAGAGAGAAAAGGGACCATTGAACAATGCATTAACTTGCACCTACTCATCTCTAAGTACACGGTCGCCAAGGAGGGTTCCGTGTTTCTCGCTTTCATGGACCTTTCGTCGGCGTTCGACCTCGTCAACAGGTCAAAACTGTGGGTGATTCTGTTGGAGATGGGCATTGATGAAGCTCTGGTTACATTCATGGCAGCGTTGCACCAGGAGCTCTTTGCAGCAGTACGTGTGTCAAATAATGGCAGATGTACCCCTTTGTTTAAATCACTAAAGGGGGTACGGCAAGGGTGCATTTTAGCCCCTACGCTTTTCACCATTTATATCAATGGCCTGGGGGAACACCTGCGCGGTCAGGTCGCGGACGTCCCGCGCGCAGGAGATGTGCAAATTCCGGCACTCCTGTACGCGGACGACGCGGTGCTGATAGCCCGCACTGGTGTTGGACTTCAGCTCCTATTGGATGCCTTCGGTTCTTTTATGGAAAACTTGGACCTGAAGGTGAACGTTTCCAAATCACATATGATGGTCATGGGGCGCGAGTGTACCAAAAAAAGTCATAAGTCATTCTTTTGTAGTGGGGTCCCTGTTTCAAAGGTAACCACATTCCCCTATCTGGGCGTTTTGTTTGATCAAAAGGGAACATGGGGGCCACAGATAACTGCAAAAAGGTTGGCCGTAACCAGGTCTTCCTCAGCGATCCTAGGCTTTGCGGGTAAGTTGGGGGCTAGGCCCATGGAAGCCCTACTAAAGATCTACAAGTGTAAGCCTGTGGCCATCGCACTCTATGGATCTCCAGTGTGGGGTTATGTTAATCTTGATCCTATCCAGAGAGCAGAAAACAAATTCATTAGATCTCTCCTCTCTCTACCTCAGTCAGCCCCAACTTATTCGATACACCAAGAGGTGGGCTTACCCTACCTGTCGGATTTACTAAGCTTAGCGCCGCTGATCCTATGGCTGAAAATGTGGTTGAACGAAGATCTCCCACTGAATCATAAAATATTGAAAGATGTTCTTTCCCTAGATAAACATAGGAGTATTCCATGGCTGGCCTATCTAATTAAATCATTCACTGACTTAGGTCGACCAGAACTTTTTTTAAGCCCAGAAAAAATCAAGGCCTTGGACATAGTCCACATAAAAAAGGCATTCATGGAAAGGAAGGCAGCGCGCCGCGAGGACGTTGAACTATTGAAGCCCTCAGTTAGGTCACATAACCTTTTGGTTAGCGCTCCCTCTCTCGCCCCCTATCTCAGCTTTGTTACATACCCCTATCACAGGTTTTTATTGACAAAGTTTAGGTTTAACCTGTTACATTTTTATTTAGGTTCTTTTAAGCAATGGCAGAAGCCAGAGCTAGCTCCACCCTGCATTTGTGATGACTTTTCGGTACAGGACACAATGCATTTCGTTATGTTCTGTAGCATATATCACGAGCAGAGGAAAAAATATTTGCTCACCATCCTGAAAGAAGCAGGTTTCACACAGGTACGCCCGGCGCTGCTTTATCTACAGCTTGCGTCAAATCCACGCATAACCTTCTGCATCGCTAATTTCTTAGTGGCTGCTGCAAGGGTGAAAGCTGCTGGTCAAATTTCGCCTTCTTAATATTGTATATAGTATCTTTTAAGGTGTATGTAGATTGATGCTTTTTTAATACGCAATGTCATGTATGTATTTTATGCTATGTTTTATTGTTTGTGTTTCTTTGTATGACTTGGAATAAGTCGAATAAAGATATCCTGACTGACTGATAAGGGAAAAAAATGAATACGTTACTCAGGCCAAAGGGAACCTTCATTTACTTTCGGTTAAGCAACATATACTATTTAGTTCTGCCTGTCTTATGCATAAAAGCTATAAATGGAATAAACCTTACTTCAGTAAAATATTACAAAAGCAATCATCTTGGTATTTGGGGCACTTAAAGATTAATAAACTACAATATTTTGACCTATTGGGTACCCCCAGGGTCTCCCCTTGGTGTCCCTGTGGTGGGGGTCAGGTAATTATAAGGAAGACCCTTATAAAATAGGGGTTATATGCCTTTGGGTTAGTGAAATTGCACATTTTACTTCCCACATGGTAGTAAAGTGCTTCCCAAAATCGACTTTTGTGCTAGGAGCTCTGTGGAGTGAGAATCCACAATATTTTACATATTCAAAACCCCTAAAGTCTCTCCTAGGTGTTTCAGTGGTGGGTGGTCATGTAGATCCAGGCAGGGTACAGATCCCCAACGACATAGGTTAATATAGAAAGAAGCTATTAACTAAGAATCTCCACCAGGAAAACCCAAAAAACATAATTAAAGGACTCACCAGAATGGTATTGATAAATCCAAAGACATGCTATTGTTGAATTTATCCTAAAATGTACAGACAGGAAGTTATGACCTTCTTGTCTGTAAGCCAACATTCAGCCTTCCAGTGATCTGTCCTAATAGTAAGAGTTAAGCGGATTAGCTAGGCTGCTTTGATAAGGTGATAAGTAGCACCTGGGGTGAAGGAGCTGTTCTGGGAGGAGAGGGTTCTGGCACATACAAATGCCAGAGCAAGGGGTAGGGGTTGTAAACAATAATCTTCAAATGAAGGAGGAGACAGGCAGGAGAAAACAGTTTCCTTTACTCCCTTACTCTTTGAACCCACCTAGATGGCAAGCTTAAGGAAGGAATGTGCAGAAGCCAGGGGGAGGGAGAATATGGAGATGAGCCATCCTGGTGGTTGTTTTAGCCAGCTCTTGTCTCTCTGTTGGAATTTCAGCCTTATTGAATTTTAGAGAAATAGTGCTTTCTGAGAGAACAATATGCCACACTTTGGAGGAAATGGCATGCTATGGGGTGTTGTCATGCCCATCATTGGACACGAGCACCCTCCTGTGTGACCCCAGAGAACACTGAGTTAGTATCTGAAAAGGGGCAGTGCCTCTCAGCTATGCTTCTTGAAACTGAGAGGAGAAGAAGGATTGCCAAGCTGGAAACTTGATTTGCACCATGAAGGGGGAAGTGGCAAAATCCTATCCTCACATGAGTCAATGCTTAGTCAAGAAGTTTGTTCTGACTGCAAAGCAGTACAGGGTGACGTTCAGAGACACACAACAAGTGATCACACAGTCCTGGGTGGACTGTGTGGATATTTCAGTGAAGGCACTAGAAGGCTGGATTGTTGGCAACCACATGAACATATGCATATGAGGGATTGTATCATTTGTTTTTGAAAGAAAACATTTGGACTCATTGTGCTGAAGAGAAGTTACACCTGTACCTAGTAGACTCTAAGCTGACAGACCCCAGGGAGCTGGGAGAAGCAGCTGATGATTGAGTAAGAACCTGAGTTTCCAATCAGCGCCAGGGGGTGACCAGAAGAAAGATGGACAGGCCCCTGCCCAGGGGAAAGACCAGGGAAAAGAAGGTCAAAAACAGAAGGAGTACTCCAAAGACCCACAAAAACCTGAACAAGGAGAGGGACCCTGAACCAACCCAAATTCAAAAGGAGGGGATATCAGGGAAAGAATGGTAGCTACTTTGATCCCTCAAAGATGGGTAAGTGCTTTGACTGTAACCAGCCTGGGCACAAAAAGGGAGATGTTGTCTGTAACAAGAAGCCCGCCACTAAGGGGCCATCCTCTGGGATTGCTAGTGTAAGGTGGAGGTGGAGAGTGCCCCAGAGAGGATTAGGCAGGTCGTAGAAGCAACCATAGTGTCCCTGGGTGGGGTGAGTATTGCAACCCTGGCTGCCTTACCTCCAAATATTGATAAGTACAGGCAGATACCTAAAGTTAATGGGACAGAAGTTGAGGCGATCAGAGGCACAGGTGCTAGTTTAACTATGGTCCTGGACCAACTGGTGCCTCAGGAGAGGTTGCTACCTAGTGAGTTTCACCAGGTGACATATGCAGACAGCACTACCAAACTCCATCCTATGACTGTGGCGGACTTGGAGTGGGGAGGTGTGACTGACCCTATGAAGGTAGCTGTGTCTCCTGTGCTTCATGTCCAGTGTGTACTGGGCATTGTCCTTGAAGCATCTGAGTGGTCAGAAGTGGAGAGGGGTCTCCATGTGAAATAAATGGATCTGCATGAGCGGTTATATCCTCTGACAAGATAACAGCCTATCCAGAAAGAAAAGGCTGGGTACGTGGACCCTGGAACAAAGGGCCAAGCATCCAAGGTCAAGGGTACTGGGACTCGTGGGCCAGCCCCGGGAACTCCAGAGGTGTAGGAAGAATCTAACCCTGATGGGAGGATCTGGCCTCTAATGTAGGGACTCCAGCCCTGCCGGAGCTGTCAGATTTGGCATAACTGACAAGAGCAAGTGGATCCTCCAGAGAGGAGTTCTGTAGGAGACAGAGAGACTGTCCTACTCTTGTGAGTTTGAGGCAGATTACCTCTAAGCAAGAGCAGGGGGATGATAGTGGGTTTCACAGAATCTACTAGGAAGATGGAATGCTTTATACTGAAGCCATAAATGTTGGGTGTGCCCCAGAAGTATAGAGAGTATACCCTGACCTTGGTTCATGATATCACCTTGTCAGAAGATTTGGGACAGACCAAGACATAGAATCGGTTGGTAAACTATTCCTACTGGCTCCATATGTTTGAAAAGGTAAAAAGGTTTTGTAGCTCCTTTATCACCTGTCAGGCCAGTGGCAAGGCAGGGTGCAGTACAAAGGCTCACCTAATACCACTGTCTGTGGTTGGGGTTCCCTTTAAAAGGGTGGGGATGGACATTGTTGGTTCCCTGGACCCACCTACTGCATCAGGAAATAGGTATATCTTGGTGGTAGTGGACCATGCATTTAAGTACCCTGAAGCAATCCCTTTTAAAACTGCTTTGTGTGTTCACCAGAGGGAGTTTTCCTGAAAGAGGTGGTGTCAGATAGGGGCACAAGCTTTCTGTTCAACTATCTGACTGCAAGGAATAAAGAGTTATTGCCAAGCTGGAAACTTGATTTGCACCACCAGGCCCTGCATTTTGACTGACTGTGACCTGCTGCATTATCTGGAATTATAGCCATTTGGATGTACCTTGTTTCAAGAGGAATGAGGAGTGGGCTACCTGCAAGCTACCGGTTAACAGAGCTCACCTGCTTCAACTCCAACAAGAGACCCCTGCCTGGAGTATATCCAGTGGACTTTAAAGGTGTTGTCCAGATGAATTGCGGGAATTATGGTCCCAAACTTTCAAGGACCATCTTAGAGATTACAGACCCTTGGATTGTGTGTTGGAGACTTTGGACCCTCAAGAGGAAGTTCAGGGAGAAGCTCCAGAAGCTAGGGAAAGTTTGCTGAACTTTTATGAAAAAGCTCCAGAGGGGGACAGGACTCTACCAGAAACACCATCCAGATGAACCCTCACGAAAGCCGGCCTGCTGGACGGAGGCTGCACAACATTTGGTGAGAAATAATCCAGAAAGGTTTCTAAGTGTGAAGGTAAAATCTTCACTGGGACCTCCCGATTAGTGTATTTGACCAGGGATCCATAACATTCAGCCTCCAACTTTGACTTTGTCCTGGTAAGAGGCGACCAAATGTCCAGAAGAGGCACTATTGGTTTCTAAACACTAAAAAGGTGTTTAATCTTAAAAAATTCATATCTTTGGGCCCCTAAGTTGGATTAAAAAAAGGGCTGAATTGGGACACCTAAAAGGAGGACTTACACTCTACTCCTCAATAAAGAGCATAAATGTGATCAAGGAGCTGGATACCACATCAACACCAGCAAATGCCACAAAGTCACTTAGATTGGATATAGGAAGCAACAATAAAAAGCAACAACTAATATTACTAAATATATACCTGCACCCATGTGACAAAATCAATGAGCAAAATGTTTGGGATTGGAAATGACAAGGTTATTATCTGCAGAGCCTACGCCAAACTTTATAATACCAGGCGATCGGAGCATGCACCTGATGGGGCACCCACAAAGGGAACTCTTCTTGGAAGAAAATTTTTCCGCATGACCCATACCCCAGCAGGAAAGGTGCAAGTGGGGACAGCAAACTGGGCTAGCAAAAAATACTAAGGTATATGGAACATTTGAGCTTCTCTGCACTAAACATACGATTCTTGGGAGATCGCCCTCCGGCAGCAATCTTTCACAATGCTTCAGCCAGCACAGCTATAGACTACAGCTTTGTAACCCTACCCTTGATCAGTAAAATCACAGGCTATCAACTATGAACAATAGATCACAGCACCCATCTTCCACAAGAAATCACAATGAACATGCAAGGCGCAATACTAACTCAGCCAGTGGTGGATATCAGATCCATACACACAGTCAATTACAGAAGGATCAAATGTAAAACTCATCACCCAGAACGAATGCTGGCACTGGCAAAGACTCTTTGGGAAGGAAACAGAAGAGCAGACACAAAAATGTTAACCAGCTGGGAAAACTTCACAAAACAACTTGGAGAAGATTACTCAGCAAGGGATGGGCCTTGTTCAGTAACAAGAGAAAAGCCACAACATGGGAATCCTCCTGCGCCAGAACACGCATCAATTAATTACCTTTCCACCTCACAAAACCGGCAATTACGGCACCTCAGGAAAGCAATAAACAATCACCACAAAGGCTCCAACGAGTAGGCCCAGACCATGGCATCCTCAAGGAGATAAGGCAGTTAAAAATAAGTAAGAAAAGGATAATCTGGCAATCAAAAAGGGTAGCTACTCTTTTACACAACACAAAATCCAACAACAGCGCTAGATTCTGGCGTTCAATAAACCTATTACAGAACCCAAATGCACACAGAGTTAGCTCATGCCTGATGGAAGAAGCCTGGGAAACCTTCCTCTGGAACCCCTTCAACAAAGAAACTGCCAGCATCGCAAATGAAGAGTTGAGATCTGGGCATACCTCCGGAGGAAAAACTCTTGACCCAGATAAACCATTGTCAGCTGTCTCTTTTGCTTACACTTTCAACAGATCACAAATTGGATAGCTAAAGACAATATGGAGGGCGTGCCTGGTCCCAACAGGATCCTGTATAAACAAGACCTGGATTATTGAGCGGCAGCACTAACACCAGTTTTTGAGCAGATACTCCAGACAGAAAGAATCCCAGCTTCCTGGAAGGGGACAATCATACCCCCAATATACAAGAAAGGCAACAAGAATGCGGCAAAAAACTACAGGCTGGTTGCCCTAATAGACAATGATGCTAAATACTGTGCCAACCTTCTCTTGGAGGGACGGACAGACTAAGCGTCCAAAAATGCTGTCATTTCCCTGAACCAAATGAGATTCAGCAAGCATATGGGAAGGACCACGAATATGCTTATCCTCTCCCTGTTGATAGATGCTGTAAAATTCAACAACTTACCACTCTATGTCTGTTTCATAGACTACTCCTCTGCCTTTGATAATATAGATAGAAGAAACTAATCAAAAGAAATATTCCACCTGCTCTTCTGAATCAGTTGATCCTGTTAAATATGAATACGTGGGTCCAAGTGAAGCTGGGAGCTGATGCCCGTCTCTCTAGCAAGATACCAACTTCAAAAAGGCTGAAGCAAGGCTGTGTACTAGCCCAACTTTGCTCAACCTCTTTATGTCAGACCTATCATCTGAGCTGGGTAAATGTAACACCCATGCCCCAATGATGGGTGGACTTGCCCTCTCAAACTTACTTTATGCCGACAACTTTGTACGTATCAGCCGAACCCCAATTGGCCTCCAATATTTATTAGGCACCACTCAAAGCTAATTTGCTGACAATGGGAAACTTAAACCTAGATAAATCAAAAGTGATGCGGCTAAACCAAAAACAATCATTCTTCATCATCACTGGCACTTGCTAGAAGCAGTTAACAAATACTTGGGGGTCATATTAGACAGCAAAGACACATTTGCAGCTCAAAAAGAGGCTATATTAAGCAGAGAAAATGCAATGGTGATTGCACTAAAAAATCTCAAAAACAAAACTGCTGGCCCAAGCTTCTGGCCAGTAGTCTGGGTAATTTAAGTAAAGTTTATTCCAACCATTACCAATGGGAGCAAGTGTTGGAGGGGGAGGGATGCGAGTATACTGAATGGCATAGTATCAAGAGCACTGAGAGGGATCTTTAATCTAGCTAAATATACCTCTATTACTCAATTAGGATTGAAATTTGGCATGCATACACAACAAATCGCACGCAATGGTGCCTATGTTGAATGCTGATATGCGATTAAAAGAGCTGAGCCTGGCCCACTGAATGCAAATATATGAAATGAACTGCTTTCAAAAAACACCACAGTGCGGCCATGACCTACCTGTAAACCTCGATAGATCAATCAGGCCTAGGGGGACTCTGGAAGGCCTTTGGGGCATATAATAGCCTTAAACACCTTGTCAATCAAGCAGTTAAAAGGGTTTCCTTAGTGGTGGACAAAGCTGCGCTAAAAGGAAGGGAACATGGAGGGTTCACTTTGCACAGCTATTCTAAAACCACCCCCAACTCTCCTTCGAGAGCAGGATTCATGAAAGCGCCCAAAGAAAAATCTCTTCAACATCGACTCAGCATTCTCCTATTTCTGCTCCATCTGCCCCCATGGAAATGAACCCAGACAACGACTAACTGCTGCTTATGTGGGAAAGCAAAAGAGGATATGTTACATCTACTGTGCATCTGCTGGAAACTCAAACATGAACGTAGGTTACTGCTAAAACCTATCTTCAAGGCCAAGGGAACAAAAACATGTAGGTAGGTAGTGAGAGCATGCTCCGAAGGCGGAGATGTTCAGCTAGCCTGCTGCATGGTACGATTCATGGGCATCGTAAACAAACCTAGCCTCTAATTGCCTACCTCCACCTGCCCCTTTAATTGTTTCATACTACAATTGCAAGCTATTATTAATCCCTGTTTTGAAAATGACCCTCACCCGATCAGAGTGCCCCAAACTATTTGCCAATTTACACATTGAATAGCTGCTACCCTCTTGACACTGGCAGAATAAGTATATGTGTCGCTGTTACAGCATACTGGATCACCCACACTGAGCCTTTGCACACTCAACAGGAGCTGAATTAAGAGGCCAACTGAAACTGTGCTTGAACACTCATGTGTGCAGCTTACACAGAATACTACAGCCTACGGTCACTCAACTTTGAGTAATCAGCCAGAATGATCAGATCTTAACCCCTGAGAAACCATCCCTAGACACTACTCCTCTGGTTATCTAGAAACTATTTCACACATTGCTGACTTTGCACATCGGTCCCTTACCCATCGAGCACAACGCCCACACGACCCCTTTAGTTTCTTTATCTTTGGACCCTTCGCTCTTAAACAATCTTATTTACAAAAACATGTTTTTAATGGCATCACATCATCTTTTAAATGTTTTAGTTATATGGCAATGTAAACGGCGCAAATACTGTATCTTGACTTTTGTCACAAAAGTGAACTGCAAGATACTGTCTTGTAATTATGGTCTTAACTGCGGATAATGTAAATGTCACTTTTTTATCATTACAATGGTTTTAAATAATTACGCAAATAAAAATACTTACATTGGATAATTTTCATTTTGGTGTCATTTTATCAATATAAATATTTCCTACTTTTATAAATCAGTGTTGAATTTTTATTGTGTGTTGTGTCTCAATTATTTACTGAATTGGTGTTTTTAAATGCTTTACATACATGTCCCTGAAGTCAAGACTGTGTGCTCACAACCATGCTAACAAGGGTTGAGGAAGGGAATCATTTTCTGAGACCTATTCTGAGCTCTAGACTGTGTTCGTGGCCTTATTGCCAGTGACAGATGCATATTTGCCACCACTAATAACCCACTTTCCAACAGCAATGTACTTCCCTACATCTATGCAAGTGTTTCTGTATAATTGAACTGATCATTGCCATTTTTATAGCACACAAAAAATACTGCATATTTTGGGCTCGTACAAAATTAGCATTATTTCCCCCAGAAGTAGGCAATAACATACAAGCGAACTTTAACAGATTTTAAAGACCCTGACAACTGGGGCTCCAGTTCATAACGAATGCAGTAGATTAAAACCTATTATTGCTATCTGGTGTAGACAATAAGGCTTTAGCACCCCCCCTTCAAAAAGCTGGGAGTAGGAGCTTGAAGAGATTTGAAAAAACATAGGGGCATATTATCAAGGGGGTTTATCTCCGCTTTTTTGGCTTTAAAAGCAAAGAAAGCGGAGATAAAATTATCTCCCTATTACCAAGCTGTCGCTAACACCAGTTAGCGACAGCTAGTAGGAGATAGCGACCATCTTGGGCCCCACTTTGCATGTCAGTGATATTTATCACTAATGAGATGCAAAGTGGGCGTGCCAAGATGTTAGAGACTGAAAACAGTTGCTAACATCGCTATCTCCTATTACCAACTTTTGGAGATATTCGCGCTAAGCGGGAATATCTCCAAAAGCTAACACCTGCCCTGAGCAGTTCTTAGCCATGTTATCCAATGGGAGGTGGATAACATGGCTAAGAGCATTTGCTCGATAATGCATGAATATCGCTGACTTTTCAGCGATATTCATGCATTTCGGCCGTTTTTTATCGCATTTGCTATAAACCTTGTTAATAGCAAGGTTTATCTGCGATAAAAATCGCCGATGTGCGGCGATAATTTTTGTCTCTAAACAAGTTAGAGACAAAAATTATCGCTAGTTGTTGGTAATATGCCCCATAGCTCCATTCTGCTGTGGTGCACCCTCACCTCAGCCTCTTCAGTTGCCAAGAGTGTAGCTAGAAATGATGAGCAATGATGGAGCAGATGTAGTGGCAGTGGGGCCCAGTAGCCTCAGGAGCCCATTGAACCCTGATTATTAATTTATTTTATTACCCAACAAGTAACTGGGCCCATTTTCTTTACTTGCACTCGATTCAATGACATGCGAGCTATGCAAATGTCAGTTGCTACTGAAAAGGCTGACCTGAGGTAGCACTCCAGGAAATGATGTGATATTAGAATGGAGGTTATGTGCAGTGCTCTGCAGCAGGCACATTCACCTTCTAAAATATCTGAAGATGAGTTCAATTGGTGACCAATTAACTTCTCACACAAACACAAAAGTGCACTCACACACACACGCACAAAGATCTCATTAGCAAAATCATTACCCACCTAAGCTAAACTATTATATCCTGAAAATTGCTGGATATACATAGAGCACAATAGCAGGTGTCTTTATCCCCTTAGCTAGTTTAGCAACTACCGTTGATCAGCAGAGAAAGCTGATAAGATTGCTTAGTGGGTGAGGTTCCTACTTTATTTACCTCAGGCCATCCTGGAGGTCACAGGTTAGAGTCTGGGTGCAGCCAGTGTATCATTTCCTTGTTCTGTTGTGAGTAAATAATTTATAACTGGGTTCAGAAATTGTGAAAAAATTGGAATCCTGGTTGGCTGAGGTATGCACCCAGGCAAGGCAGGAACCACCACTTTAGATAGCGTAAGCTAGAAAAAACACTAAATGATAACCTGTGCTCATCCTCTTATAACTTGGCATAGAGCAGTCATGCTTATCTAAAGATGCAGTGTATAGAGTATTTGTGCAACACACCCCCACAGTTTAGGAAAAGAGAGAATATTTATCTGAGTAAAACAAGATCACAACAACAAATATCAAATCAATAGAAGTTCAGATATGAATTTTTAAAGATAAACAGCAAAAATAGTCCTTAGAAGTCACTAGCGGTCGAAAGTTTACTTGAAGTTCCGAGGGAGAGGTACTGTGAGAAGCAGGCCTGGTATATGATGTCCACTTCAGTAAGTGGGCACCTTGCACCAGGCCAGACAACGCTTATGGTGATTTAAGAGGTCTTAGACAACCTTAAAAAGCGCTCTAAGTGGTAGCTGTGGAGAGCAGCCTTCAGGCTTAGTCCAGAAAGAGTGTAAAGCAGCTTGTTTTACCAGAATGCAATCTTATAGTTTAGATTAAGTGAAAAAGAACTTCACAAGGTATTTATAAAAATATGTATTTATTATACAATACTCTTTAATATGTTTAGGTATTTCCTACATGGAGATAAACCCAATGCACGCAATACTTTGCAAAGAAACACAGTAAATAACACAGAATACACAGTTGATCCCGAGGGAGGGGGCAGACCATATACTAAGAAAGTAGTATAAGTACCATGACTTGGGTCAGGACAAGGTCAAGAGAACGTGGAAGTGCTGGGTATCCAAGGAACCAGCCAAGGTGAGTGACTAGGAACCCCACAGAGAGCGTGTGCAGGGTGAGAACATGACCACGTGCTTCGTGCAAGTCTACGTGTAGGTCGCATGCTACGCAAACAAATTAGGGCTGGACTGTTCACATTGGGCGCAGGGTCAAGACTGATTTGCATATGGCTGGGTTCAAACTGGAATGGCATGGGGAGCAAAAAAACAATGAATTAACGCCCAGATCTCTGTACTGCGGTGAATGTATGACATTGTTCTGCATTCTGTTCATCAATTGTTCTTTTTGCATTTGTCACCCAGAGTGGGGAGGGTATGCCCAGACGTGGGTCCCATGCTCTCCATGCCACTGGAGTCATGCTATCCTGGCTGATGAGGGCTGAAAGCCCAAAACCGGTCCTAGGATGCTTATTTACAGTCCAGGGAGGAGCTGGCCTGGCAGTTCAGGCTGGACATTTCCCATTGGGCGCAGGGTCAAGGCTAATTTGCTTTTGGCTCGGTCCAAACTGGAATGGCATGGTTAGCAAAAAAACGATGGATTTAGGCCCAGATCTCTGTATTGGGGTGAATGTATGACATTGTTCTGCATTCTGTCCATCAATTGTTCTTTTTGTACGTGTAAGTAACGGTTGGTGTTTTAAAGATTAAGGACCCTTCCCAGAGGACCCTGAAGAAACTCCATGGAAGACAGACAGTTGGAGAGCCACCCCACCTGTGGAAATCCACATTACCTACACCAGGGAATCTGGGTGCATAGGTGTGAAGTGGTATCAGAAACCGCAGTCGAATCCAATGGAGGACTTCAGGAAAGTGCCGCTGTTGAAGAAGGAGAAAGTGTCAGGTGGAAGCCAAAGGTGGATTGTAGTTGAGACGTACCTGCGAGCAAAGGGGACAGAGTCTGTGTCACTCAGGAGTGACCAGGAGACTTGGAAGAGGAATGAGCTCCGATGTTGGGTGTTGCAGGAGAGATGATGAAGACCATGACTCTGCAGCTGTGAGGACTAGGCGACATTGAGGAAGACCAGGAGCCATGCATGAGCTGTCCCACAAAGGATCTAGAGTACTGAGTAGTCGGTGTCCGACAGGAGCACCAACAAGCCTTTGCAAATGCAACCAACACAGGTGTTGAAGAAGGAGCAACGTCGGGACCAGCAAGGTCCAGGGGACTCACCACAAGGAGGGGAGTCAGGGCAGGCCCAGAGCAATCAGGGGAGCCCAAAGTAACATAGGTGACCCTTGACAGGTTCCATAGGCCGGAGGCACCAGAGTCACAAGAGGATCACGAGCAGCTCACCGAAAAAGATGCAGCTACGGTGCACATGATGCGATGTGGAGAAAGATGTTGGTCACTGGAGGTGTTTGATATTGAGGCTAATTGGAGCCTGAAGATCCTGCTGAAAAGAAGCCAACAATCTTTTGCAAATGCAAGTTGACACGGTGCACAGAGGTTCAGTTATTGCAGCCCTCACGAGGGATACAGCCTCAAACTTGGTAAGAGGGCAGGGCAGGCCCTGTGAGCTGTTGAATATCACAACGTGTGTTGCAGAACCTAACGGAGCTTGGAGTAGCTCAGGATGCGCAGACCAGTCAACTTAGTTGCAGTGCCTGCGAATGCAGGGAATTGACTCCTTCACTTCAAGCAAGTTTCCTTCAGGTGTCCTTGATGCCCACTGGCTTTGGAAGCTTCCTGTATGACGCACAGGCACAGACAAAGAAGCACACTGGAAGGGATATGAAGTCGAGCTCAAACGAAGTCGAGCTCACATGAAGTCCAGCGTAGTCCAGAGTTCCCAGATGGTAGAAGAAGAAGTGGTGTCTGATCTGAATTTTGTCCCACAACAAATCTAGGGACCTACACTCAGGTAAGCCTTTAAGTACCCTAAAAAAAGGGTTGGGACAATTCAGGGGAGGGTCTGGACAAGGGGAGGTTACTCTCATGTAATCCTATGCACACGGACATCAAATGTGCCCCTCATGCAGACTTTGAGGTGCTGGCAAGCACACTCACCCGGTCCAAATACCTTAAATCCTGTATGGGAGGTGGTCACACCTCCCTATGTCAAGATTCCTATTATTCTGCCTTCCCCTGCTTGAGCATGGCTCAGCAGCAGGAGGGCAGAACCGTGTTTCTGGTTGGCAGCAACCATTTTCTGCTGTCCGGGTCTCAAAGGTTGGCATTGGGAACATTGAGAGCATAATGGAGGGCTCTTCCAGTGCTTGGAATCATACCTTCATGACCTTTTACAGTGTGGGGCTATGATTCCAACATGTTTGATACCAAACATGATAGGATTTGTTGCTGTAAGAAAAATGGAGCGGTGCAGTCCCAAGTCAATAATGCATCAATAAAGAAGCTTGATCAGTATCTTTGTTGCATCAATTGGCCTCCGTGATAGCATGCTGTCCAACAAGGCAATTCGCCGTTACTGATACTACAGGATAATTTTTACTGGCCCTTATCACGGAGGCCGATTCACATTTTTGAAGCGACATGACCAAGTGCCATTGACTTCATTTCCAGAACAGGGTCCGGACCAGGTTGGGCCCGTTTTACCCACGTTCCTAATGCAATAGTCGCTCACAAATCCTTTCACCATTTTGCCCTGAGGAATTTAATCCTTGAACAAAACGCGTTGGCTGATGTGTTTTACTAACCATATGGATTGTTAAAAATAAAGATTGATGCAATGAAGATTCTGATTAAGCTTCTGTATTCACGCATTATTGACTTGGGAGTGCACCGCTCCATTGCTCATACAGTTCTATCTTCCTGCCTGGCAGGTGCCATCCTACAACGGCGGTTGCAGGAGCTGAATGTGCACACCGACTTCCAACATACACTTAAAGTATTACTTGGGGATCACATTGAGGAAAGTGTAGCAATTGGATTCTGCTGTTGGTTCTTTGTTGACATGATAGGATTCGTTGCAGCTAGATTTGAGATGGTCATTGTGTATTTACGTGGTGCCCCTCTATATAGTATATGGCTGCTTCACTGACAACCTGGGAGCATGGACTCCATAGGCTGTAGGGGTATCATGCTCATGCAGGGGCACCCTCTCACTTAGAACCAAGCACCCTTCCTTCAGGATTGCAAAGGCATGCTAGAGAGGTGACTTGTAGGTCTTAAGTGCAGTGATCCCAGATATAGGAAACCCATATCTTTAGTAAGTGGTGCTAGCACCATCTTGCACAGGCTGCAATGGCAGGCCTGTAGCTCCATTTTGAATGGTCTCTCATGGGTGGCATAATGCATGCTTCAGCCCATGGGGGACCTCTGGGGTACTTATGCCGTGGGTACCTTAGTACCGTATACAGGGGCTGATAAGGGTACCCCAATATCCAATCTGAGATGTACCTAAGCACTGATCACAACAATATAAGGGAGAAAGCAGATAGACTGGGGTCCTGATTAGCAGGATCCCAGTCAGATTAGTCAATAACAGCTTAGCACCAAGCAAAACGTGGGGGTAACCATAAAAGCAGATCCTACTTTCCTACAGGTACAAATCCAAATTTCAGGCCCACCAGCTACAGGACCCACTGATAAAGTACCTTGGATGGAACAAAGTATTGATGCTGAGGGCTCAATGCGTCGATCTTTTCCATGCAGTTGGGTTGCTGCGTCGTTGTCGAGCTTTGTTAAAGTGAAGTCAATGATGCTGTCATCATCGGGCCGAGAGGAATGTAGAACTGCTGCTGTTGAACAGCCTTTGTGTAGGCATCAATGGATAATGTACTGGTTTCGTTCGGCACAGTGGTGACGATGTGTCGCTTTTGAAGAAAACAGCAGCAGACCCCACTTCTAAGAACCAGAACTTGGAGGGGGGCACCTCAGGCAAGGGTACAATTTAGAGAAGGTAGAGTACAGCATCACTTTCAGAATTGCAGGAAGTCTCATGTATCCCTGAGACTTCAGAAAACAAGAGGCAAGCCGGCAAGCCCTTGGAGATCACTTGGAGGAAAGGCAGAGTTCAGCTCTCATTCAGTAGAGTCAGGGAGCAGCAGAGCAACACGCAGAAAAGCAGTCCTTCTAGAAAAGCAGTCCAGTTGACTTCTTTAAGCAGCACAGTAATCCTTCTGATAGAGGTTCAGTTCAAGATCCAGAGGTATCTGATTTTAGGGGGTCAGAGACCCAGTACGTATACCGAAAAGTGCCTTTGACGTAGGGATGACTTCAAATCTGCTCTCTGAAGTGCACAAGGATCCCTTTTAACCCAGTCCTGTCTGCCAGGCAATCTGTGGGGGATAAATCAGTCCTTTGTGTGTAGACAGGAAACTACCTATTGAAGTGTAAGTGTCAGCTCCTCCCATTCCTCCCTGCTCAGGGAGACCCACCAGAATGCAGATGAGTGCTGGGAATGCAGATGAGTGTCACCTTTCTGTGTTTGTGTCTGTCTAGACGGTATGCACAAGGTGTAGCTGTCATCCTGTCCAGACATGTATTGGTGAGAGGCTGCAAAGCACATGGAGTTATTCGCACAGAGAAATGTCCATTTTCTAAAAGTGGCATTCTAAAACAGTAATGTTAAATCCAACTTCACCAGTAAGGAGGATGTGTCATTACCATTTCCAAATATCTGAAACGTGAAAAAGGACATAGGCTGTTTGTCAATACCAGAACATGTAAAACATACAAGTACATGCCCTACTTTTCATTTACACTGCACCCTGCCCTTAAGGCTCCCTAGTACCTACCTAAGGGGTGACATAGGTGTAATAAAAGGTGAGTTGCATGCTTGGTAAGTAGTTTTCAATACCAAGTCAAAGTAGCAATAAACCACACACACAGGTACTGCAGTGGCATGCCTGAGACAGGGTTGAAGGGCTACTTGTGTCGGTGGCACAACCAGTGCTGCAGGCCCAATAGCAGCATTTAGATTACAAGCTCTGGGTATGTGGTATACCACTTAACAAGGGACTTATAAGTAAACTAAATATGCAAATCATGTATACACCAATGTTACCATGTTTAGGGGAGAAGCACATGCACTATAGCACTAGTTAGCAGTGGTAAAGTGCGTAAAGTTTGAAAGCCAACAAAAAGAAGGTAAACAAAATGAGGAGCAAGGCAAAACATTTGCGCTGACCCTTCAGAGAGGGCATTTTTCCAACAGTAATGATAAAAGTTGTTAACATTCCTTCTAAGTTCTAAGACTGTGGTAACCTGTGCCACAAAAAAAAGTATGCACCCACATTTTATTTTTAGACAAATGTTCTGCAGAGGGGTGTGCCAATTTGACATGCCCAAGGCTTGCACTGTGGTATTTACTTTAAGAAAATGTGGAAAAAAGAAACATAGGCCCAGATTTATCAATGTTTTGGGTCGCCCTTGCACCACGCATGGTGATGCAAAACCAAGAATGAGATTTACAATGCTATGCAGAGGCATCCTGCATGGCCCTGCATGGTTTGGTAATTCTGGTTTGACGCAAAGCAGCGCAAGTCGTTGCCTTACAATCCACTGCGCCCGGAAGTCTTTCCATGGGTGGAGTGTGGGTGTTTCCATGCATCTACCCATGTATACTGCCACATTCCCAGATTTTCCAACACTGGGAGGCCAGGGAGTGCTTCAGAACTGTATACCTTCCTCACAGAGGCGTAACAAAGAGAAAATATCTTTATTTCCTCTCGTTTCCTCTTTCTAAGTGTCCTGCATTGTACATGCACACTTAGAAAGAGGAAAATGTTTCTAAGGGTTGTTTGAGTGCAGGAAAATGCTCCATCAAACACAAACACAGTTCTGCCTGTAATGCAGGCACCCTTCCACCATGGTACAAGGGTACCTGCATTGGCAATAGGCTGCGCTGAGTGCGCCAGCACAAGGAGAGGACAGGAATGTGCCCCCTGTCACGCAGCGCAGCTCAATGCAGGGCAGCAAGTTGCCTTGCTGCTCCGTGAGACATTATGATAAATAAGACCCATACTTTCCATGGTACCTAAATATAAGGTGAAAGATAAACGACCCTCATTAAAACACGGATGAGAGAAACCTGTTCCTTCGAGAGAGAAATAAATACACAAAGAGAGATAGTGTGCTTGTGTGTATCTGTGTGTGAGAAAGAGAGGCAGAATCAAAGAGTGAGAGAGAGAGAGAGAAAATGAAGACAAATAGAAAGAGACACAGGGAGAGGTAGAAATAAATATAGAGAGAGTTAGTGTGAAAGAGACAGTTATAGCACAAGTGAGAACGTGCACCAAAAGAGTCGTGGCTGGCATGTCTCGCGGGTGGGGGGGTCAAGTGGGGAGGGGGAGTCACGCGGGGGCTTCGTGCGCAGGGGTGTTCATTTAATTAATATTAAAGAGCCAATATTTAAACCTACCTTTCGGCCGGACGGCTCCTGTGTCTTCAGGAAGCAGGCAGCCTCCCTCCCCTCCCCTAAGCCAATCACAACGCTCCAGTGGAGCGTTGTGATGGGTCTCAGCCCGGCCCAGGTCGGGGCTTACGGGGAGGCCATGTTTCCATGTAGGCTCCATGTAGGCTGCATTGCAGACTGCATGGAGAACTATAGAGTGCACATGACTGATTTGGGGGGCCACAGAGGGCCGACCAAACAGTCAGGGCCCTCAGCAGTGGGCATACTACTCTTCCCCTGCCCTAGAGCAGACCCGCCCGCCCGCCCACCCCCAATCAAACCCTTCTGCTTTCTCGCTGTGCGAGAAGCAGAAACATAAAATGTTAGTTATTACCATTTTATTTCTGCTTCTCACACTGCCAGAAAGCAGTGGGGCGACGCTCCTCCGCCCTAGTGGAGTAGCACCCCCTGCATCGAAAGAGTCACTGGGATTGAAAGAGCGAGAACTCGAGAGAAAGAAAGAGAGAGGGAGCATGAAAACATTTGTTTCAGTAGCATTTTCCCACCACTGGCTCTCTGATTTGGCCTATGATCACTCTGGAAGCTCCTATCCCTGTTCTCTCGTGACCGCCATTTCTCCAAGGAACCAATCAAAGTGCCTACTTCCTAACTTCCATCATTTTTCTACGCACTTTAATATTTATTTATAAAAATGTGTTATTAACAGCGCTGGGAAGTTGGTAATTGGTTTTCCGAACAGAGAATTGTCCAGGGATGAAACCTCTTCAATTAGGCGAGTTATAATTTGCTAAAATACTTTCTTTCTGGAGATTGCTCGATCTATAGGCAATGCTCCATGGAGTGGAGTGCAACGATGCTTTTATCTCCATAACATGTCATACAAGAAGCAGACAACTCTAGTTATGGGTCATAGCAACACCTCCCAAAAATCTAAAGTGATTCAGGGAAATCCGAAGTAAGCTATTTTATTTCTTGTTATGTACAAATATAGATAGCAACCCACGCCTCTCCCTCGGCGGCAAAGGGGCAAGAGCTGCGTTGCAGATAGTATCCATTAGAGATGTGTGAAAGGATAGTTTTCCTGTTTTGTAATGTGGATGACTATGCCCTTTGTTATTAGCTCTGGACATATTTCGGTAACTGAAGAATAAATACAATATTTAAAATAGAAGAATCAACAAGCCATACCATCTCATCAAAATATCATACTTTCCCATCCATGTTTACTCCTGTTCAGTTAATCAAAGGCCCACCGCAGACCTCTACTACTCGGCTACTTGATCTTTGATTTACATAATTCCATGTGCTTTTCTTCTTTTGTTTTTTAAGTCTTTAAACACACATTTATTTTTCTAATGTTCATCAACCTTTAGCTTTATATATTTTTTGCTCTGTTTGTCAGAAAAATATTAAAATTGTACTCAAAATAAAAATATTTGATTTATCAGATGCAGGCTTGTTGACATAGTCGATGAAAGGGAGGATCCAATGAAAATCACTTCCAAAGAGTCTTTCCTATGCTGATCGTCTAATAAAAAAGGGGGCTCACTTAAGAGGTCTTGGTGCGGGGCGGTGCCGCAAGAAATCTTGCTGCACTGCCCTTCGTCAAAAGAAAAGTGCAGGATTGCGCGTATAAATGAGATATGGCTCATTCTTGTCCTTTTCCCCCACACTGGTGCACAATGTGCTGACTTGCGCCACTGCAGGCACCCCTGCGCCATGGTAATTGTGGTATATTTGTAAAGCGCACTGTTACTCTAACCGAGTGTCCTGGCGCTGCAGACCGCTGGGGAACCCGTCCTGGTTTTCCCTGTGAGATGGTCCCTTACTGGGAATCTCCAGGGTGAAACCAGGGATCCCTGGCGTCTGTGGGGGGCCGTTGCAGAGATGAGGCTAGCTTAATGCCCAGAGTTACCAAGTGGGCACTGAGGCGAGAATTATCAAGTCCATTGACCCCTTGTCCACAACCCTGCCGCGTCGGGAATTGAACCCTGGTCCCGGGCCGTTCTTTGCTTACAGGTCTGCCGCCTCTAACCAGTGAGCCACACCTCTCCACGATGGTGCAAGGGTGTCTGAATTGTAGGGGTGAGTATTGATGTGCAGAAAGTGATAACTTCCTGCAGAAAAACAATCATGAAAGATGTTTTCCTCTTTCTATGTGTGCTTCAGAGAAAAGCACGTTAGAATCCGACGCATTCCCAGGTTTATGAATCTTCGTAAATCTAGGAATGCTTCAGATTTACAGCAACACCCATGGAATGCCCCTTTCGCACAGTGTTCTGCGTGAAAGGGGCACATATTTACAAGGCCCTGAAGAGCCACAGATAGTGGCTTTGCGTGGCCTTGTAATATGCTGCGGCACATTGCGCCACCGGAGCAGAGTAAAAGTGCCGCAAGGGGACTCATAAATGAGGCCCAAAGTGGTGTGGTCCACCTAGTCATATTTTGTAGAAATACTGTGGAGAGACTGTAATTATGAAGGAATTGTGTTACTGTTCATTGAGAGTGATGAGGAGAACAAGATTAAAAAAAAACCTTGAACGTGCCCATTTTTTTCTTAAAAGTCATCTACAAGTGCAGCTGGATACTCCTGTTACCAAATCCCAAAGCTGTGCAAGCGGCTTCACGCCCTCTCCCTTTATTACACTGTTGCAGGTTCTTTGTCATCCATTCTTTACCCCTTTGGCACAGTTTTTCCATCTTTCTCGTCTTGCTTCTTTCTCCATTTTCTACCTTTCACTCCTTTGCTCTGGGTCTAAGCATGATGATGAAAAATACATCTTGGTCTGTAAAAAGGTCTGTAAAAATGATTGCTGGTGCCAACAACTTCTGAAGCCTACAACAATTGGCAACACAATCACTTATCCGATATTAGACACATAATATTCAGTTAATCTCAGGGGATGAGACATTGATAGGCGTTTGGGCAGCAGGCTATTTCGCTCCATATATTTCTGTTTGTATTCGTTCATTTCTGAACTATAAGGGAGTATTGCAGATTGGAAATAGGTGGAAAGTTACCAAGTACAATAGTGTTGATGGAAAATTCTTTCAGCTGCGGGGAAATGATGACTTGCTTTAGTTGACCAGAGACTGAGTTAATAACGAAGGATATTATCAATCAAACTGAGCAGTGCTGTACTTTGCACTTGCTAATAAGCAAATATATATGTGCCAAACTTGGTTCATTTTATATTGCCTTCAAAGACCTCTCTTATGTCTTTGACAGTGAAAACCGGTCAAAGTAGTGAGCAGTTTTGTCTTAACTGGGTCCTGAGGAGAGCCTGGTAGTCTTCCTTGGAGCCTCACACTTTGATCTTTTTGAATCAGTTAGTTGTGGGGAAAAAGTAGAATGCACTGACCCATTTGCCTCACAGCACAAGGTACACCAGGGATATGGTTTAGCCCCGTCTTATTCTTGTTCTATATCTACATTTAAAATCGTGTTCTTGCTAGTGCGCAGCGGATCTCATGGAGTTTTGCTTCACAGAATTTTACAGGACTCCCAAAAACTCAGCAACTTTCCGCAGAGCTTTGGGAGCGGGCGGAAGTGCTTGTCTGCCTGTTTGCGCTGTTTTTTACATGCAAGTAATGCAATCTATGCTTCCGCATTGAAAAATCAGCGCAAACGGCACCACGCAGACCGCATGGGTGAGCCAATTTTGTTTTTGTCCGCTCTGTACCCCTTTCCTTTCTATCTGAATTCATCTCAAGTCCAATCACATCTGCTCTTCCCTAACCTTAATCTCAGCTATTTTTACTTATTTTGTTACTGTCCAATTTTCGTGTTTATTTTTGTGTTTCTCCACGCTTTGGTTACTTTTAAAAACTTTTTTATAATCCTTATTCCTTTTTCCTGGCCAATCCGCTGTGTATCCTTCTCCTGTTTCTCAACATTCCCCCGCTCCAACTCAGTCCCACTCCTTACTTCTCCAGTATTCCCAATGGCAGAAGCAGGCAGCATAGGCGCCACCCACACCACATGCGGGCGAAACCGACGGGCAGGGGTGCAACCCCACCCCATCTTCAGTGAGGTGGAGGTGGCTGCACTTATTTTTTGGTTGCAGTGCCACCTCCCCCACATGCTAACAGCAGGTGGCTGGCCCGGCAAGGGCTATGCCCTGCAGGAGCATCTGCTGCTGTGGGGGTGAGTGCAGCGATGCGTGCAATGGAGTACTGTAATCATGTGAAACAGCTTTTCCAATGCAGGCTGAGCTGCGTGTGCTGTTTTCCTACAAGTGTAACACTTATTGCCTGAACCACCATCTGCCTTAACCACACATAAGCATGGCTGTAGAAAGGTAGGATCCTTCTGCATGGTTACCCACACTTTGTGCCTGGTGTTAAGCTGTGTTTTGAGTAGTGTGACTGGGATCCTGCTAAACAAGACCCCAGTCTATCTGCTTTCTCCGTAAACTGTTGTGTTTAGTACCTAGGTACATCTCCGATTGGATACTGGGGTACCCTTATCAGTCCCTAGTATATGGTACCCATGTATTCAGGGCATAGGTACCCCAGAAGTCTCTCATGGGCTGAAGCATGCATATGCCTCACCTGACCTGAAGCACCTGCAGGGGAATTGGCCTTTAGCCCCTGAGATCTGTACTATTCTAGACACAGCAGGGATCCTAACAATCAGGGGCACCTATCTAGTATCGCCTGACGCAACTACCAGTGGAGTAAGCCCCATTATCAATGAGCCCCCCTTCCACAGCCCCTTCCTATGGAACTTAACACAAAAGGATTAAAAATATGCTACCTCAATACACGCTCATAGGTGAAACATCAGCTGGAAATCTTTCAGCTCTTCGATTTAGATAGACCGGATATCCTACTCCTATCTGAGACATGGCTCACCACCGAAACTGTTCCTGATGCTTTAGCAGCAATACCTGAAATTATTACATTCTTCAGACTAATAGACCCCTGGGAAAAGCCAGAGGTGGGGTGGCTGGTATCATCCATCAGAATCTCCAGTTTACTACATTAGGGATTGTAGGCATCCCTTCTGTGGTCAGTCTCATATTTAAACTTGAATCTCCACAATCCTCGTTCACATGAGCCTTATTTTATCGACCCCCAAGTCACATGCCGACTTTTCCTCAATTATTAGGCAATATGATCTCCCATTTAGCTATAAATCATGCCAGACTCCTAATAATTAGAGATTTTAATTACTGGACAAATAACGCAAGAGAGAGCATGCACTCTACAGAGTTCACCGATCTCCTAACTGGAATGAATTGCACTCAGCATGTGAAGACTGCCTCTCATATAAAGGGGCACTCTTTAGACCAAGTATGGACTTCCAACTTGGATCTATCTAAGTTTACTATCTCATCTTGCACTTGGTCGGACCACCATCTTATTACCTTTGTTATATCTATTAACCCACCTACGAAAAATGCTCAGACTAAAAGCAATCTGGGGTGAAATTGGAATGACGCTAATATGGGCGAATTTTGCTCTTTACTTACAGCCACAGCCCCTACCCCGGTAGATTCCCTGCATACCCAGGCAGCAGACATTACAATCTGACTTGAATCTGCTAGCATTCATATTGCCCCATTCAAGAAAATGAAGAATATGCGACCCATGATGCCCAACGTTGGTTCTCCAACAAGCTAAAATTTAAAAAACTAGCATTACGGCAAGCCGAACGTAGGCGGAGACATGATTACTCCTTGGATAAAAGAGCCTTTTACGTCACCTCGCTCAAAGATTATAAAAATTCAATTCTCCAGATAAAAGCAGATTACTTCTCTGCGAAGATCGTTAACTCAGCAACTAAGTCTAAAGAAATCTTTTCTATAGTTCACAAACTTACTAATCCAGACATGATCATAGCTAAACCTGCCCCATCGCAATCTTTATGTGACTCACTGAACTCCTATTTCATTGACAAAATCAATCTGATTAAAAGTAGCATCCCGCAAGATTCCTCTGTTGGAGCCTCTTCACCTCCTGGTAAAAATACACCTGTAGTTAATCAAATCACCCCTATCTTAAAGGAAATCTTCTTTGGTCTTTTAAAAAAAGTCAGTTCTGGCTCTCCCACTGACTGCTGTCCTCTGCACATTCTCTGCGAGGCTTTCCTTACTTGCCACGACCCCCCTTTATCACTAGTCAACAACTCTCTAAAATCTGGTATTGTCCCTGACACTTTCAAAAGTGCTGAGAATATCCCAATTTTGAAAAAACCTAATGCTGATCCATCGGTGCTTAGTAACTACCGGCCCATCTCTCTGCTGCCCTATCTCAGGAAAATCCTAGAAGCTCATGAGGCAAACTGCTTGAGTTCCTTTATTGAACAATCCCACTTCTTAGATCACAATCAGGCTAGATTTAGACCGGCACACTCAACAGAGTCTGTCATCTTCGCAGTCATGGATGAACTTAGAGGGGGGATGGTTAGAGGACTCTCCCAGGCCCTGGTACTTCTTGATTTGTCAGCTGCTTTTGACAAAGTCAACCATGATATCCTGATCGACTGTGTCAGCAAGGCTGGAGTCCAGGGCATGGCTCTGAGATGGATTTCCTCCTTCCTCACAAATCAGTTCCAAGCGTTTCGCATGGCGAACTTTTCTTCCCAGAAAATGAAATTGACATGTGGGGTCTCTCAGGGGTCCTCCCTCTCGCCCTTGTTGTTCAATCTATAAATATTCCCCCTCATCTGGTCTCTGCGTGAGAGAAAGGTTGTCACTTTTAATTACGCCGATGACCTTCAGTTGGTATTTGATATCTGCCCTACTGTCTCCTCGGTTCTCTATTTTCAATCCACATTAAGTTTCATCAGCACCCGGATGAATGACAACCAACTGAAATTAAACCCTGACAAAACTGAGCTTATCCTTACAGGGGGATCAACTAATCCCTGGAAAACCAATTTTTGCCCCCCTACTCTAGGAAGCCCCCCTCACTGCAACGTCCGTTAAGAGCTTAGGGATCATGATTAGCAATGATCTCTCCATGAAGGTTCAGATAAGTGCAGTTTTCCACCTCTGCAGAATCAGGAAGATTAGTAAATTCCTAACCACTGAGGCCCTAACCTTGACTGTTCTTGCTTTGGTAACATTGCGTATTGATTACGCTAACTCCCTTTACATTGGTATCCCCGCATATCAACTACAACGTTTGCAACTGGTCAAAATGCTGAGACAGACTCATTACCCATCAGCCTTTGCGACACCACATTAAACCCCTATTGAAGATCCTTCACTGGCTCCCCGTTGCTAAACGTTGTGCCTTCAAACTGGGATGCACCACATTCAAAGCCTTAATGGGGAATGGCCCTGCCTTCCTCTCCTCCAGGATTCAGCACTATGCCCCTTCCCAAAAACTGCGCTCCTCGAATATTAATTTGTTAACCACCCCCGCATTTAAACGTACGAAACACGGTGGGCTTGGATTCGCGGTACTGGCTCCGCAGCTCTGGAATTCGGCTCCCTGCCTGTTATTCACAGTTCCGGAAATTGCTTAAAACTTTTCTGTTTTCTCAGGCATATCTGTAAGTCAAATGCATCACTATCTTAGCTCCTCCTTTGCTTCTTAGCGCCATGAGACTGTTGGGTGTATGTGCGCCATACAAGATCATTTAACATAACATAACATAACATGCCCCCCATGAGAAACCATTCAAAATAGAACTACAGGCCAGCAATTGCAGCCTGTGTAAGTTGGTGCATGCACCACTTACTAAAGATATAGGTTTACTATATCTAAGGGTCACTGCACTTAAAACCTATAAGTCACCCCTATAGCTGGCCTTTACAATCCTGAGGGCAGGGTGCTTGGTTCTAAGTGAGAGGGTGCCCTGCATGAGCAGGACACCCCTTCAGCCTACGGAGTCCATTCTCCTGGTTTGTCAGTGAAGCAGCCATATACTATATAGAGAGGCATCGCGTAATCACACGAAGACCATCTCGAAAAAGGCTGCAACCAATCCTATATATTTACAACAAGGGGTGGTGAGGGACAGAGTCTCTGAATTAAACAGAATACTCTCACCCAGTCAAGAGATCAGGGCTAGATCCAACACCGTTTTTTAGCTCACTGCACCATCCCAGTTTCAGAACCTGGCTGTATGCAAATTAGTCTGTTCCTGTCCCAGTGCATGATGGGAACAGGGCAAACCAAACTACAAAAGCCAATTCTTACACTGGGAAGGAAACAAGCTACCGGGGACCGGTTTCTGGCATTTCAGCCTCTTCGGCCCGGCTTGCTTGAATCCTGATGGTGCAATGAGCAAGGGACTCACATCTGAGTATACCCTTCCACGCTTAGGGTGGACAAAAATATTTACAACAAGGGGTGGTGAGGGACAGAGTGTCTAAATTAAGCAGACCACTCTTACCCTGTCCAAAGATCAGAGCTTGATCCTATCATGTTTGGTATCAAACATGTTGGAATCATACCCCCACACCATAAACGGTGTGGGAGGTAAGATTCCAAGCACTGGAAGAGCCCTCCCTGGGCTCTCAGTGTTTCCTTTACCAGCCTTCCTGTTCCAGATAGCACAAAATGATTGCTGCCGACCGGAGACACATTTATGCCCTCCTGCTGCTGAGCCAAGCTCAAGCAGGGCAAAGCCAGAACAATAAGCATCCTGTCACAGGGAGGTATGACCACCTCCCAGACAGGTATTAGTGTATTAGGGCTGGGTGAGTGTGCTTGTCAGCGCCTGAAAGTCAGCATGAGGGGCACATTTGGTGTCCCTGTGCATAGTCCAGTTCAAACCAGTCCTGTGAGCCATTGGCTCCTGCTCTGTCATGAAACTGGACAAAGGACATGGGAGTAGCCTCCTCCCCTAGGCGCCTAGATTCATTGTTTGGGCCTGACTTCATCTCTCTTCCAGTGCTGCATCGTCTGTGCCTGAGCATCATACATCAACCTTCCAAGGCCTGAGAAGCATCAAAGACAACCCAAGTAATCTACCTTGGAGTGAAGGAGTCGCTACCCTGCATTCACAGGCACCGCAAAGAAGACGACCGTTCTACAGACCCTGAGCTCCTCCGGACTCCATGGGCTCTGCAACACAGGTGGTGCTTTTCCTCAGCTCCCAAGGCCTGCTCTACCCTCTCACTAAGTTTGAGACCAGTAGTCCTTGTGGAGGTTGCAATAACCGAACCCCTGGGTACCGCATCCCTTGCAGAGGCTTGTTGACATCTTTGCAAGAAGATCTTTGGGCTCCAAGTAGCCTCAACCTCAAGCATCTCCAGTGACCAGAATCTTTGGCCACACCGAATTGTGTGCATCGTGGCCTGCATCTTTTGGTGAGTTGCTTGAGGTGTTCTTGTGACTCCAGTGCCTCCGGCCTGTGGGTCCACTTGAGGATCACATTTGTTTTCCTTGGGCTCTTCTGATTGCTCGGGGACTGCCCTGACTCCCCTGCTTGTGGTAAGTCTCCTGGACCTTGCTGGTCCCAAACGTGTACCTTTTTCATTTCCTGCATGGGTTGCCTTTACCAAGGCTTGTGGGGCTCCCGTTGGACTCCGACCCCTCAGCACTCGACATCCTTCATGGAACAGCTTGTACCCAGGTCGTGGTCATCCTCAGCATCGCCTGGTCCTCGCAGCTGCAGAGTCAAGGTTCCCGTCATCCTTTCTGAAGCACCCGACATCAGAGGGCATCCATCTTCCAAGTCTCCTGGTCACTCTTGAGTGCCATAGACACTGTCCTCTTTGCTTGCAGGTACCTTCTAAACTTGAATCCACCCTTAGATTCCACCGAATACTTACTCCTCTTCCAGCAGCAGCACTTTCCTGAAGTCCTCCATTGGGTTCGACTGAGGTTTCTGATGCCACTTCAAACCTATGCACCCGGGTTCTTGAGTGCATCTGTGAGGAGCTATATGTGTGAGTGAGTGTCTGTATGGCTGTGTTGGTGAGTGAATGGATATCTCAGTGGTATAAGTGTGAGTAACTCCATATGGGAAAGACAGTATATGTGAGTGTTGGAGAATAGAAGTGACTATATGTGAAAGTGAGTGATTGTGACAGTGCCTGTATGGATGAGTGTGTGTTTGTGTCAGTGATTGTAGAAGAGAGTAAGTATGTGTTACTATCTGTATGAATAAGTGAGGTGGTGTGTGTGTAACTGTATAATGAGTAAATGCCAGTGTGATTGATTCTTTGCGCGACTGACTTGGTGTGTGAGTAACCCTATGGGTAAGTGGTGGTGTGTGAGTGTCTGTATGTGTGTATGAGTGCATATATCGGTGGCTGTATTGATCAGTGACTGCTAGTATGATTAACTCTATGGGTGAGTGTATGTGTGTGTGTGTAGACCTATGAATCAGAGAGCGGGTATGTACTAAATGGTATTGGTGTATCTATGGTTTTAAGAATGGTTGTCCGTAATTTAGAGTGGGTGTATTAAAGGTTATATTAGGGTGTGAGTTGGTGCATCAGATATTAAGTGGATGATGTCATCAGTGATGTCATTTGAGATGTCATTCATGATGTCATCAGTGAAGTCACTGACCATGCCATGAGCGATGTCATATATGAGGTCATAAGCAGTGCATTGCTGGGGCGTAAGTTATAGTTAGCTCAGGTAATTATAACTGCTGAAATAAACTGGTTTTCTACAAATGAAATCTGAGCCTAAATATAATGTCCTTGTAACCTTTGGTTATTTCAGTGCATTTCAAAGCTTTTTAAAATTTTATTTCTTAACTATAACAACCCCGTAACCTTTGTTTTGTTTAAGTGAATCTCTAAGGTTTTTCCAATTCTATTTCCATACAATAGCATCTGTATAACCTTCGTTTTTTGGTTACATTTATTCTGTGTTTTTTTAACTATTAGTTACATTTGCAGCGTGGTAAAGAAAGGGGGAGGGGCACTGGCAGCTTGCCGGTCTTTTTTTAACTTATTCAGAGAGGGGGGCCACATGGCCCCCTCTTCTCTGGGCTAATTCTTGCCCCGGGGACCCCATCCCCCAGGGCCAGGCCTATTTGTCTATGTTTTTATAAACTAAACAAGAGGAGAGCTGAGCAGACCCCTCCCAGGTGTAATTTAGGCCCCAGGACCCCATCCCCCAGGGTCCGGCCTCACTTGTCGGTGTTCTGGTTCCGCTCAGGGCATACACTCTGTTGGGGACTGTGGGGGAAGAATCAAGCACCCTCAGGTCCCTGACGGCTCCCCGCCTCCTGCAGAAGCAGACATTGCTTTGACAGAGGCAGAGCTGCTAACATGCTCCCGCTTGCTCAAAGTGGAGCTCAGTTTGCTATGTCTTGGTGGGTGCAGTAGAGCTCCCACCAAGCGGGTGCGGTCCCCAGGGCCAACTATGGCTCAAGCTGCATGGCCTCACTCATGAATGATGTAATGTGTAAGGTCATAAGCAGTGGATTTAAGGGCCGTAAGTTATAGTTAGCTAAGCTAATTATAACTGCTGAATTTCCTTGGTTTTGTACAAGTGAAATGTGAACCTAACTATGATGTCCCTGTTACCTTTGGTTTTTCAGTGAGCATCCACTGGAGCCTGGCCTCTTGAAGCTGGATGCCACTTGGGGGCACACCCAGGGTACCCAGCTTCAGCATTGGTGAATGCAGGGGTGCCTCAATGCCCCAGTTATCCCTGTGGCTCACTGCCTCCAGAGGGAGCCGGAGTTGCTCCTGTACATAGGGAGTAGCAAAAAATAACTGACTGACTGACTGACTGACGGTATTTGTAAAGCGCACTACTGCCAAGGCATCTTGGTGATGGGGTGAGGTGACTGAGACATAACATCTAATGTATTAGGGTTGGGAAAAATGCCATGTTTTGATTTCTTTCCTAAAAACCGATCTATTAAGTAACCTTCTCAAATGTACAGGTAGTGTGTTCCAAAGTTTGGACACCAGGAAGGAGGACCGTTTTCCTCCACATCTTACTCTTTTTATCTTGGGGAGTTGTACCAGGCCAAGAGTAGCTGACATTAGAGACCGCAAAGGGAGGTAACGTGAAAACAAGGATTGCACATCCTCAACTCCACTACCAAACAAGGCTTTGTGCACCAGGCAAAGCGTCTTAAAATCGATATGTCGTCGTACTGGAAGCCAGTGAAGCTGTTTTATTTCTTTCGATGTAGGATGATGTTTAGATAACCCAAGCAGAATTCTAGCTGTTGCTTTCTGAATGGATTGAAGTTTAGCAAATCGGGCAGCGCCTGCTCCCAAATAGAGGGCGTTACAATAATCGATTCTAGACAAGATGGTGGCTACTACCACTGTTTTCCTCAGGGAGAAGGGGATGTAAGGGAGAATCTTTCTCAAGCCCGTTAACATAATAAAACATGCAGAGGAAACTTGATTAATCTGCGAGGCCCATGTGAGGTTTTTGTCTAACATAAAACTGAGATTCCTAGCCTTAATAACCGGCACAGGTGATTCCAAATCGAAGCTTTCTGACCAACTCCAGGACCTCCGTTTTCTCAGTGTTCAACTTCAAAAAGATAGAACTCATCCAGGTCATCAAAGGAGAGGTGCAATTACAAAAATCAGCTGCCATAGCATCCGCTGACTCAGTTACAGAGACTATAAGCTGAGTGTCATCAGCATATGATATCAATGTGAAGACATAACTCTTTATCAATCTAGCCAGAGGGGCTACGTAAATGTTAAAGAGTGTAGGGGATAAGGCAGAGCCTTGAGGAACTCTACCAGGGAGTATAAATTCCTCAAATCGATAACCATCCCAGGGGATCATTTATTTTCTAGACAATAAAAAGTAGGATAAGAGGGAGAGAGCTGTACCACTGATACCTGCATTCTGTAGTCTTTGAATTATTACCGCATGACTTACTGTATCAAAGGCTGCTGTTAAATTGAGCAGGACCAGTATAGCCGTTCCTCCCTCATCCATCCCCTTGCAAATCTCCTCTGCTGCATTAATCAAGGCTGTCTCTGTAGATTGTTTCGAACGGAAACTGTGTTGTGTGTTATTTATCAAGGATGGTATTAATCTCCAGAGACGATGTTAATTCTAGGTTTATAGCCTTCTCAAGGACTTTGGCAGCCGGCAGCAGGCAGGAGATGATACGATAGTTCTTTTCATCAAGTGGATACAACTTGTTTTTTTTTAGAAGGGGACGGATACAGGCTTTTTTCCATGCCTTAGGAAAATCTCCTGATACCAGAATTGTATTTAGTACAGGAGATAATGAAATGCTAATCTCCTCTGGGGCCAGATGTAGTATATGCGGCGGGCAGGGGTCCAGGGGAGAGCCTGATTTGTTGTTTAACAGAAGATCCGCCACTTTCTCCTCTGCCAGTAATGGACAATACGGCAGGACATAGTGCTCGACCTTATGTTCAGACTGAGCTGAAGCGTTTCCTCCTATATCCTTAGCTGATTTTTCTAAACCATTATATACAGATTGAACCTTGCTTTGAAAGAAACCCGCTAATTTGTCTACAAATATTTGATCTGGTATGAAAATTACATCCCGCAGGCATTTCAACAACAACAAAATGCTGTTACCTGCATGTGGGAGCAATTATTTATCTACTTTTGGAAAACAGATCAAAAGTCTGCTCTCAGAGGGAGGTGGGAGTTTTACTGGTCCCTCCCACAAGCAAAAGCAAACTTCTGTCTACCAAGGGTGGGCTCCTCGGGAGATAGGGAGCTGGCCCTGGGGGGTGGTGGTCCCCAAGGTCATTAATGGCTCCTGGAGGTAGCCGCTTGGCCCCCCTCCTTTAACTTGCACAATGCCAGCCCCAGGGAGGTAGTGATCCCCAGGGTAGAAAATGGCCCGGGAGGGGGCTCATGGTTCCCTCCCACTTCATTTTAACCAATGCCCTGGGGAAGTGGTCGGGCTCAAGGCCAAATAGGGCCCAGGAAGGGGGCTGCATGGCCCCCTTCTTACTTCTTTTGTGCCCCAGGGAGGTGGTAGTCCCCATGGCAATTTTAAGCATTGGAGGGGATTCCTCAAAGCCCCCCTCCATTTATGCTCACATGCTCCAGAGATATGGTGGTCCCCAGGGTCTTTAATGACCAAAGGAGCAGCCCTCCTCCCATTGATTTCTAAAACAAAACATGGGATGAGGTGGTCCCAGGGGCTTAACCTGCTCAAGGGGAGGGGGGCTGCATGCACCCCTCCCCTTTTTTTTATTTACTCCTGCCCCCCGGACTTGCCCACCATGGGGCTAAAATAGAAACAAGGGCAAGAGACCACACTTGTTTTGTTTTTTACAGAGATTCACAAATCGTTGCTGCTATTTAAAAAAAATGCTTTTTGGCCCTGGCCTGGGGGACCAGGGCATTCTATGCCTCCTTCTCTTTTTTTATGTTTTTTGTTTGGTGCTCGGCTGAGTTCGAGTCCCAAGATGGCTGCCAACACTTCATGGTTGAAGTGTTGGCGGCCAATCAGATCTCTGCACGAGATATGTAAAATTAGTTGTTCAGTGCCTCCAGATATACAAATTTGATTTTCCTTTAATATCTCTAAAATTACTGATCAGATGTACAGCAAATAACAAAAAGGGCTCTTTTTGGTCCAAGGGCTTGGTGTAATTTCTGTTCAGTGGCTCAGGCTATAGTCCTGTAAAAATCTCTATGGGAATTAATATAGGAAAAACACTTTTTAGGAACCCCCAACCCCCCGTTTTCCAGGCCCCCACTTGATGGATAACCCCAAAACTTTTCAGGTGCAACTAGCAACAGGAAAGGAACTTTTTGGGGAAGATTTCATGAAGATTCATCAAATAACACTAAAGTTATAATCAAGTTAAAATATATATATATAATATATTACCTACTGTAGTTTCCATAGACATTTTCAAAATTAGTACAATGCTCAGTTCAGCTGCTGTGTTGAAAGTTTTGGGGTGATCCGTCAAGCAGAGGCTGAGAAAAAGGGGAGGGCCAAAATGCATTTTCCCCATGCATTTTCCCATAGGGATTTTAAACACGACTACAGCCCGAACTGCTAAACAGAATTACACCAAATTAAGCACAAAGATAACTTTTGTTCCAGAAAACATGCTTTGTATAATTTAGTATAAATACATTCAGTCATTTTAAAATTCTTAAACGAAAATCAAATTTGTATATCTAGGGATGTGGACACTTTGCAGATCCACATACCACAGCAAGGTCCTGATTGGCTTGCCTCAACCTGAGAGAAAAGCTGCTGCCTCCATTTACATCATGGGAAATGGTCCCCAGGGCTGATAAGTTGCTTGTTGAATGCATCAGATTGAACCTTTCCTGACCACTTGTGTATGTTATAAATAAGGTGAAAGCATGTTTAATGGGCAGTATAATGACTGAAAATGATTTATTGGTCACTCACAAGATCCACAGAGCCATCAAGGGGCCTAGCACAGCCCCCATGTGAATCTGCGAACCTCACTGCGAAACTACATCGGGGGTGTGCTAAGCATTGTGGAATATTCAAAGATTTGTGGAAATAAACAACCAAAATGGATTTATTTTGAGGAAATATGGAAAGGAAGAAGAAGAAAAGAAGAACAGTCCTTTGCACTCAATAAGTCAATCAATAGGTATCCAGAATGTTCAAAGTCCAATTTCTTTTTATTCATTTTCATCTTGTATGTCAACACCATGGATACATAAACAAGACGTCAAGCATAAACAGCCAACAGCCAGCAACCAACACGTGTTTCGTTGCCTGGCGAGTATGCCTATGACTTCTCAGGGCTGCTAAAGCAAACTTCAACGAGTATTTCCAATAATGCCCCTCAAAATCACCAGCATCAATCCGTTAAAGGTTAAGCCGTATAATATCAATTGATAACTCATTTAGAATCCTTAGTACATGCAATGGTATAGTAATCAGGTAGTGGTATAGGTATCAGTCCCATTCTAAAGAAGAACATCAAGCTGGAGAGTACTCCATGCTTCTATCAGCGACTTGCACCCTTTTGTGAAACATGGAAAAGGTCTAAGAAATACTGACCATTTAGAAGTGGTATAACAAAAAAGGAAGATGAAAGGAATCCTGTGATTTGTTAACTATAGCAGCATTATTAAGAGCACATGGTGAGGAGCAGCAATTTTACCTGCTTTTCTACTGAGAGAGAAGGAGGTTTCGCAAGAGTGCTGACTGGAGATTTCAAATGAAAAACAGATGTTAGCAGACACATAAATAAAAATAAGAGAACAGCAAAGTGCTTTAACAGGTATGTTATTTAGGTTGTAGTACATAACAGTATATTTAGAAATATAATAGTGAGTGTCTGTATGGTGAAAAAAGTTATAGTTTCTATACAGTGTACTAGAAGGGAAAATATAAGGATGCTTAGTTGGGAATATTACCTAAAAGTACCGTCAGCAGGAAAGAAGAAAGAGGAACTGCTATACTGAATGTATATTCATGGTATTATGCTAGTAGGAAGGAATGCGTGGATAATTGCTTATAACTTATAATTTATTGGAATGGAATTTGCACATGCTTACACAGTCAGGGAGGCATTTAAGACCCAATTACGCTCTCACAAAAGCAGTTATGTACCCATCACTCCTTTAGCCGGTCAGTGAATGCCACACTCACTCACACTCCCATAAGACCCTTCATACACAGGTTTATTCACCTATATGTCCAAGTTTGAGTACTAGTTTCCCCTTACAGTCTGGGAGGACATCTGCAGAACGCAACCTGAACCACAGGAAGAGTTTTAAAAGGACTATGTCAGCACTCTTGAGGAGGGAGAACCCTGCTTGTAGTTGACCTTAGAATCAGGGTTCCTAGGTTTATTGGCTCTGAGAAGGAGGGCAAGTAGTAGACTGGGGCAAAAGTTCCAGAAGAGATAGGGGACCCCCACCCCTGCAGAGAGAGTTCCCTTCTGGATTTGAAGCAGAGAGTAGTGCCTCCTTTCAAACCCAGTCCTCTGACAAGGTCAAGGACAGACAGAATGAGAGAGGCCAAAGGCTGCAGCTGGCCCAGGTGGCTGCTCATGAGAGCAGAGCTAAGGCTGAGAGAGCCTTGGAAGATAAAAACGTCTTGTTGGTTTATGAAGTGACTATCAAGGAGGTTGACTTGAAGACTAAATAGCTGTTAGAGTCTAGCAAAAATGATGGGAGCAAATCTACTGTGTCCAGTGCAGAACAAAGAGTTCATATACCCAGAGACTTGGTGCCTGGCTCCAAGGAAGGGATGATATAGACAGGATGTTTCAGGGATATGAAGTAGCTCTAGAGGTACAGAGGATCTCTGAGGAGGATAGGGGAGCTGGCCTTTAGAGTCATATTCCTGGTGGTGGATGGGATGCCCTAGTGGCCCTAGAGAAGTGGAAGAGGTTGAGGTAGCCCATTAAGAAGAAGGCCATTGTCAGTAAGTATGAATTTGCAGGGGCAGTCCTGGGAGGATTTTGAGGGGTAATTTTGAAATGTTTGTTAAAAGCAGTGTTGCTTTTTATGAAGCTTTTACTGGCAATTTTATACTTTTTCTTTTTTTTCAAAGAGAACCGGGAAGAAATCACTGGCTTCAGACTATGAAGACATGAAGGTTAAAAGGGAAGCTCAGAAAACAATTAAATATTTCTGCTGAGAGTACTTTGGACATGAATGTGAATGGAACTGCAGTACTTCCTGCTTTATGCTTTTTTCCTCAGTGTCTTTTGGAATGGTACATGTAAAATACTGTTCTATGAAAGAAATTACAGTCATCTGTTTCTGTTCCAAATTTAGGTGCATCTATTGTCAACAGTGTAAATGAATAGGAGGGGCATCTTTTGCTTGGTACTTGTTAGACATGGCATCCTTGGCGTGGATTTCCCCTGTATTTTTGCCTCTGCCTCCTGTGCTTTTGCTGTATGCTGGTCTTAGTTTTTGCTGGTCTAGATGGTTTGGGCACTTTGCCACTGCTGATCAGTGCCAAAGGGCAAGTGCTCCCTCTATAAATTGTGAATATGGATTGGTGTTTCTATGATTGGCTTGTTTGACTTACTACTAAGTCCCTAGTACAGTGCACTGTGTGTGCCCAGGGCCGGCAGCGCTAATTGTGCCACCCACACAAGCAGCATTTCAAGCGGGTTTCAGACCTGCCACTGCAGTGTCTGCATGCAGTCTCTCCTGCCATGTCGACCTGGTGAGTGCACCCACTTGACAGGACCTAACCTTTTCCTTTTATTACATGTGAGTCACCCCTAAGGTAGGCCCAAGGTACCCCTGTGGGCAGGGTGGAGTGTATGTAAAAGGTAAGACATACTCTGATGTGTGTTACATGTCCTGATAGTAAACTACAGTGTATTTCGTTTTTCACTATTGAAAGGCTATGTGTCCCATAGGATAGAATGTGAGTTTACTTATAAAATCTCATAAGTATAACTTCCCATTGGGACAAGATAGAAAGTTGGAGTTTTATATGTCTGAACTTAAATGCATCTTTTAGTAAAGATGATTTTTATATTGTGTGTTTGAAAATACCACTTTTACAAAGTGGGTATTTTTTTCCATAGCCATTTTGGTGCCTATGCTAGTTTTTTGGTTGACTGTCTGTCTTTTGAGTGATAGGGGCTGGGGATGTGCATTCACTGTAGACAGCCACTGGGGTGGTTGAGGTATGTCCTACCTTTCCTGGATGAGTCAGGACTGGGCTGGATAGACCTGGGCTGCATTTAGAGTAGGGGGAGATTTCCTTGCACATGAATATGCCTGGTCTGCCTTATTCAATGCTGTCTCCACCTCTTGCTAGGAAGCTGGACCAGAGAGGACAGAACTGGGTTTGACTGAGCACAGCACCCCTCTGTCACAAGAGAACAGAGAAAGCTGCTGTATAAATATTGGGGCCCAGACCACAGAACTTTAGAATACTTCTGGACTCAAGAGGATCCTCTGCAAAGAAGAAGAGCTGGGAAAACTGAAGGAGAAGTTAACCCCGTTGATGTGTGCTGTCAATGGTTGGCCTGCAGTAGCTGTTTCTGCCAGGGAGAAGATAAAGTCTTTGCTGTGTTCTGTGTATCCTACTGGAAGAAGATCTTCAAGGGCTTGAAGTAGAACTTGCCTCCTGTTCTGAAGTATCAGGGACAAAAAGACTTCACACCAGCTCCCCTGAAATTCCTTCCTGGGAGTTCTGTCCTGCCAAGAGGTGCCTGTTACTGTGTTGGGCCTCTGGAGGTTTTTCCAGCTGTTGAGAGCTAGAAAAGAGACGCAACTAAGAGAAGCATGACGCATCCACACCCATTTCCGATGCACCACTGCTGTGCCGCTGAAAAAACTGATGCAGTGCCTGGCAGAGGCTGGAGAAATCGCAACATGCTGAATCCTGTGCACCAATCGCCAAAGTTTTAGATCACGGCACTGATTCTGAATCAGGCCCTGCTGTGCAGCTGCAAGAACCAACGCATCGTGGGACTGTAGCTGTAGAGATCAATGCAGAACTGTTGCTGCTACCTCTGCATCGAGAACTGATGCATTCCCGATCCCCATGCATCGCACCGGGTTCCAAATCTACAAGAACACCAGGGCTGCAGGAAGAAACCGACACATCACCTCCTCTTCAGTAAGGAACCGATGTATCGCCTTCCCTGGTTGGCAGTAAGGAATCAACGCATCACCTCCCCTGCAGTAGGGAACCAACGCATCACCTTCCCTGGGTGTAAGGAACCGACGCATCACCTTCCCCGGGGCAGTTTTTGTTCATGATTTTGACGCATCCACAGTACTTTGTGTTAAAAGTGTTGCACCTGTACTTTGCTATGGACATAACTGTTTTTATCTCCTAAAAGTCGTATTTTGATTATTGTATGTTGGATTTTTGTCATTTTGGTCTTGTTTAGTTTAGATAAAGATTACTTATTTTTCTAAACTGGTGTGGTACCCATTTGTAGTATTTTTACTGTATTATTGTAGCTGTGCATAAATGCTTCACACACTGCCTCTAACATAAGCCTGTCTGCTCGTGCCAAGCTACCAAGGGGGTTAGCAGGGGTTATTGTAGAAGTGTATCCCCCTTAGCCTGACTAGGAAGAAGGGTCCCTACTTGGACAAAAGTGCAAACCATTGCCAACTAGAGACCCCCATTTCTAACAGTACTCTTTTTACATAACAAAAAGATAAATTCTCCATCAATGGATTGTTTGTTGTTGCAGATAAAGGACAACATCTTTTCAAATATGTGTTTAAAGCCCCTGCAAATATTTGCTGGATCCAAAGAACAAAGTTCTCCTGGTATCTTGAAATTGCTGTCAATAATGTTACAGTTTGTTTGTGTGAAAAAGTTACGTGAGTTATCCCATAAATATTCTGCAGAGCTCAGAGTTAAAAATTATGCTTTTAGGGGGTGGGGGTTCGAACAATATTTAGGATGTTTTTTCCCCACTGTTCATTGATGATTCTTTTAACAATGCATTACTTTTGGTTTACGAGTATAGTAACTGAGAACAGTAAAAAAGAGAAAATGCACCCACAGAAGACATTTGTATGGCAAGAAGCATGCAACATTTTGCACTGTGAGTAAGCATCTTACTTTCATTTTTGAATGCAGGTGCTATTACAATGACTGCAGATGGCGATGGTTCTCCCAAGCACACAATACAGGTGGACTGTCCTGCTGCACCTACTTTGTCCTACATGATTTAATTGAGTCCCTTTTCTGGAATTGTTTTTAACTACTTCCACATGGAAGTTGTCCCATGTAAATATTTGATTTGTGTTGCCCCTAGATAAAAGCTTGATGCAAGTATCGCAGTAAAGCTATTTATCTTATTGTTTTCTTTAAATTGTTTTGTAATCTATATATATAAATACAAAAGTATGTCTGTTTGTACTTTATGCATTACTACACCATTCATCCGATTGCCATGAAACTTTGGGAAGTTGTTGAGTACACTCCCGTGAAGGTTTCTGGCAAAAAATAATAATAATAATGATAAAAAAAGTGTTAAAAGTTGTTGGGTACACTCCCGCGGTTTCTGGCAAAAAAAAGAAAATAAAAAAAAATGTTTTTTTAAATATCGGCCCCCTGGCACCCCAAGGCCCTCATAATCTTTCCAATACTGAACGTTTACAGTTTACGGTGCGTCTTGCTTTTGCAATGACCATCAACAAAGCACAAGGTTAATCGCTGCAACGGGAAGCAAGATTAGAAGCTGTTCGAACACAAACTGCTCAAGCACGTTCTACTCAAAGGAACGAGCAACGACAATCAAGATTGGAAGCCGATCGATTACGCACTGCTCAAGCCCGCTCAAATAAAAGAGGAGAGCAACAAGAATCAAGATTGGAAACTGATCAATTACGCACTGCTCAAGCCCACTCGAATGAAACAGGAGAGCAACGAGAATCAAGATTGGAAGCCGATCGAGTATGCACTGGTCAAGCCACACTTTCAAATGTTTTCTATATTAAAATGAATACGTTTCAATAAAAATGACACAATGTAAATTAAATGTTATCATAATGAGTTTCCTTGAATTTCCTTTCTTCTGAAATCCCAGTAACGCGCGACGGGTAAGCTAGTGAGTTATGAAATTGTATATTAGTATAGTTATAAAAATGTATATTAGTAATTTTAGTTATAGGTCACAAACACACCCACACAAGTACTCATATATGAACTTGCACATCTATAGAGTAATACCCAAACCCCTACCTTGTGAATTTAAATTCACTACCGAGGAAGAACCAATAGCGCCGTTTAAGAAGGTATGCAATCTGGGGGTCTTGATTGACGAAATGTTCAGATGGAGTCCCATGCAAATAAGACCGCCAATGTATGCTTCTCCTTCATACATCTGCTACGGAAAATACTTCCATTATTACCAACGGAGTTACGCCCATTGGTGGTAAGAAGTACTGTGTTAATTAGACTTGACTACTTTAACTCTCTGTATTCAGGTGCCCCACAATACATCATTCAGGGATTACAGAGAGTACAGTCTGCAGCAGCAAAAATAGCACTTAATAGGTCACGAAGCTCATCTACCACCTTGGTTCTGAGAGAGCTGCATTGGCTGCCCATCAAGGAAAGGGTCCAGTTTAAGGCTCTATGTCTGATTTTCAGAGCAGTGCATAAGATTGGCCCTATCCCTCTGCAGGAAAAGTTCATGCGGTACCAACCCAGGAGACGACTTCGTTCCTCTAGTGCTGGCCTACTGCAGGTCTCCAGATTCAAATGCGCCAGGTAAGGAGGGAGGGCATTCAATGTGGTGGGCGCCCGCCTATGGAATGAACTTCCTCTGAATCTCAGACAAATGGACACCTTGTTGGAATTTCTAAAGAGATTAAAAACCTGGCTATTCCCCCACGCGGTACGCTGCCCCCACCAGCCTCCCCCCTTGGGGGATAGATTGTTGGATGGGCATTTGCCAGAACATGCAATCTCACTCACATATAAAAAACTGATAAATAACCTCCCGGACTTACTTCGGGGCCTCAAAGGGAGGTGGGAGACTGATGGTCTGGAAATTGACGAAGAGGAGTGGAAATGTGCGTTAGCCTCCCCTAGGGAGGTTGCTATCTCATCCAGGCTACGGCTCATTCAACTAAAGATTTTACACAGAGTATACATCTCCATCACCAGACTGAAGGGAATGGGCAGGAGTGAGGATGACGGGTGTAGAAGGGGTTGCGGGAGGGTTGGCTCCTTATTCCACATGATATGGGAGTGTCCGGTGTTGCAGCCCTATTGGATGAAGGTGGTGTAATGTATGCAGGATGTTTGGAGGGCTGAATTGCGGCCAGAGGTGAAGCGTGGTATCTTGAACATTTGGGAGCCTACGGACCTACCAGCTAGAGGCAGGCTGTGGGTCATACTCAGACAGATGGTGGCGAAATGTATTATCGCGAGACATTGAGGGGCAGCCACCTCTCCACGCCTCGCGGAATGGAAGCGTGACATGGACTTTTGCATGCTACAAGAGAGAACTGTATATGTAGCCCGGGGGTGCCCACAAAAATAGGGGGAGATATGGAGTAAATGGAATGACTATAGAGGCAACATATGCGAACCCCCCCAGCATAGACGGGCAGCGCTTGAGGTAGATGATTAAGTGCCTAGATGTGCTAAAATCCCGTTGCTATGACATGAATGTAATAGATAGTTCCCCACGTGTTCTGCTGTGCGCCTTCGTAGCTTGTTTGTGTGACCACATAAGCTTTTGTTTGTTTGTCCTTAAATGCAATAAAAAGATTTATAAAAAAAAAAACCTGGCTATTCCCGAAAGTTTAAATCTCCCCTTCCTACTCACCATGGCCTGACCTCTGTCCCATTCTGGTCACCCATTTTCAGTCATAAGTGCCAGGATGCCCGTAGGGTGACAGTATGCGCTATATAAGTGTCAAATCAAATCAAATCAATTTATAATCCCATACAGGCATTCACACACATTTATACATGGAAACTGCTTCTTAGATGCACTCTAAGACCCATATGCCATTCACAAACTGACTTACAGACTCATGAAGATTTTGCACACCAAGGCGCACACCAGTACAGTGACTCATACATCCAGTTCTACACTGATACACCCACTCTCACACCCAAATATATACACCAATACAGCTACTCTGATACCCAGTCATACAGTGACAAAACTACACAGAGACTAACACATTCATGCACAGACAAATGCAGACACTGTCACACCCATGCACTCATCTGTACAGTCACTGACGGACCCAGGGCCATACTGATGCAACCTCTGACATACTGAAAGACACTGATACAGCCACTGACATACCCAGACACACACTGATACAACTGCTCTACTAATACACCCAGCCACACTCTGAAACAGAAACTGACTTATCCAGACCCGTACTCATACAGGCACTGACACTCCCAGTCATGTATTTATACATCCGCTTAGGCATTCAGGCAAACACTGATATGGCGTCTCAAACACCCATATACATACTGATACAGCCAGTTACACACGATCAATCCACACACTGATACAGACACTAACACAGCCAGGGAAAGACTAATACATTAAATAAGAGACTCAGAGACTTACCAATACAGACACTGGCACACCCAGATATACAGACATGCAGACACATACACACCCAGTCAAACAGTACTGCATCAAGTGACACACACAGGCACACACTGATGTATAAACTGACATGATCAAGTTCACACTCATGTGTATGCTAGAACACCTATGCACATGCTGATCCACACAATAACACACCCAGGCAAACACTAATGCATATGCTAACACACCCAGGCACACACTGATGCAAGGACTGACACAGCCAGGCACACACTGATCCATACAATCAATCAATCAATGTAATCTTTATTCAGCTGGGATACAGCTAATAAAGTGCAGTATAAAAAGTTAAAATATACACAAAAAACAGAAAACAATAAAATGTACTTAATACAATCTCACTTATTACAAAGCGAACTGTGCTACAGAGCATTAAAACAGTACATTGATCTAAGTTTGCACCCTTGCAAGATTAATAAAAACAACATTAAAAGTATTTTAACTTGACCTGACAGCTTAGTCAGAATGCATTGGCAATCTAGAGCATGCAGCAACCCTTAAAAATAAACTAACACGAATCCATGTTTTATCATTGTGTCATTGTTTCAGAAAGAGCACTGACTGGGTGATGTACATCAAATTTCTCGATTTAATAAAAGTCATTAAAATCATTTTGGTATATTTTTGATAAAAACAGCAGAAAAAAACTAAATGTATCATTGACTGTTTAGAAGTATTGTTAGAGGGGCACACCATTGATTCTAAATTGTGTTGAAAACCTGAGGGAAAACAAAGCATATATTTTATTGTATCAGCCTGAAAGCAAAAGAACAAAGAACACGTCCATCTTTCTCTCCCACCCCACATGTAGTTCCTAAGATATTATTATGACTTAGGTGAAGGTATGCCAAAATAGAGGTCTTAGATATTTCTCTGCTCAACCTCTTTTCCCTAGCATGACTTAGCAATAAGAATCAAACATACCTCCTGCCCTGTGACACACAGGTTTTGAAATCAATAAATGCTTCGTATAGACCAATGTCGATAAAAGATTTTTCAACAAATGCTAGCCATGGGATATCTTAACCTTTATCACAAGCTAAGCAATCTTTTCTGAGGTCTCTAGTTAGAGATGTCTCTTTGTTTTTTCCAGATTGACAGTCATAACGGAGGAGAGCAAACATGAGCAAGATCACATATGTAGTGTTGTCCCAATTCATTATGACAAATGAAAGGTGGTGTAGAAAGAGGGACTGAAACAGTTTTTTTCTGTCCGGATTGCTGGTAGATCCCTAATGCCCGGGACACCCACCCTGTAAATGGCAATGGGTACACATTGCATGGAGTATATTTGCAACATGGAAGTAAATGCACAGCTGCCAGGTGGTGAAGATAAGCTGAAGAGTGAACCAATGCCTTCAGTGGCACACCCAGACACTTACAATGCAGACAATGATGTACCCAGGCATTCAGCAATGCAGACACTGAGGCATCAAGCCAAAAAAAATGTATCCGGTAACACAACCAGGCACACACTCCTGAGACACTGAGGCATCCAGAGACTTACAATGCAGACACTGACACGCCAAGGCATACAGCAATGCAGATTTTGACACACCCAGCCAAACACTAGTGCATACAATAACACACCCAGGCACACTCTGACTCACTCAGAGACTTACCAATGCAGACTCTGACACCAGGGGCATGCAGCAATGCAGACACTGACACACCTATCTAAACACTAATACATCGAATAAGACTTCAAGTCATTCAGTGATGTATACACTGGCACACCCAGGTCTACAAGAAAGCAGAAGTCTGATATACACAGGCATACACCAACACAGACAATGGCACAACTAATCTACCTCCAATGCTTCCAGTTATAGAACCAGGCACACCCTGACACATACAGTGACACACCCAGGGTGATACTAATGCATACACTGACATATCTCAGTATACATTAATGCAGACACTGACACAGCCAGGCATACATCAAAGCAGGCACTGACACAGCCAGCCTAACACTAATGTATCTAATAACACGGCCAGGCTTACACGCATGCATACACTGACACACCCACTCTCATGCCAATACAGTCTCTGACAGTCAATCAGCCAGTAGAAATTCTTTACTTCACAATATTTCTATAGCATATAAAGTGCATAAAAGATAAATATAATTTGGTCATTCCAATAATAAAATATGATGACAGGATAAAAACAATAATTTCCAAAACATAATATAATAAATAGTTGCATTATAAACCGTCCATCGTAATAAAATACATTGCTAAAACCCTAATCCATTTCAAATTCATGATACAATAATTCATTGAGTATAGCTTTATTATATAAGACCGCTATCAATTTAAGTTCTCCTACTCTTCAAGGCTGACCAGAAAGAATGACACCAGGAATAGCATACATAGTGATCAGCAATCATTTGGAGAAAGTAGAGTGGTACCCTACAGCCCCATAAATTATATTTACTCATAAGAGGTAAAATATATCTTTCCTTTGTGCATGATAAAATCTACAAAAATATATATATATATTTTTGAGGGGATTTTCCATCACAGGGGCATGGAGACAAGTCTTCTACAGAGTACACATTACTCAGGTAACCCAAAATGGGATATCGTACAGGTGGAATCTCACGAAAATGAAATGATGCTGGGGGTCCAAAACTATGGCTAGATATGAATACATATCTTGTGAAATGGAGAGAGACGACTGATATAACTTCACAGAGGATTTCATTAAATTAGCCTCACATCGCTCTAAGCATGTAATCAGAACATTTCCTTGATTCTCGACAAACAGCTGTGCAGGTTCTCCTATAACTCCAGACATTTTACATATTGTAGCCACCTGATTTTGTGTGTGCAGTCCAGGTTTAGACAAGCCCTCAGCATACTCTGGTTAAGGTTAATCATCTCCTTTCTCCAAATAGAATGCCACACTATGATGGTGCTAAATGGATCATATCAGAGAGAAAGGGGGCCCCAAGTTCAGTATGGCAATTAAAGATTTGCACACCTACAAGGAAGGGATAGCAGCCTTTTAGTAAAAACCATCCTCTATGCATTGCAGGGGATCTATTTGTGGAATTCCCCATACCCAGTAAGTAGCGATAGATATGGCTTTAGCAGTATTTACTGTTTCAATTTCCAGAATAGGTTTAGTCCCAAGTTTCTTAATAAAGATAAAAATTTCGGCTATGCTTTTTTCTAATGACAAAACTCTATTAACTACCATTCTTTTCTAAATGTGCTTGTCTCTCCCAAACTTTGTGCATCTATGTGAAATACTGGTAGTTCCGTCGGGCCACCCCCTGCGACAAGTATATAAGTCACTGAGACATTAAGAACACAGAGTTAGATATGTGTTTGATGTAGATGGTGGTTCTAACAAGGACCATTTTTTTATAGAATGTTTTTTTTTAGGAGATTTTGTCTTCAAAAGGTGAACAGGGCAGTAAAAAGGGTAAGGATGGGGAAATGCAAAGAAGCAACTGGGCTTACTCTACAACAAACAATATGTAGTCACTGGAAGCAAAAACACAAAAACTAACAGATATGCTTCTTCACTGTATCCAAGAATGCAGCCATAGAAGACATTTTTACAGCAACAAGCATGCAGCATTTCACACTGTTAATATCCATGTCACTCAATTCCCTACAGGAAGCTGGTATTATTATGACTGCAGTTGATGATGCTTCTCCCAAGGCTGCTGAAGATGTCGACTGTCCTGCTGAATTTTCTTTCTCTCGCATCATCGTGTTGTAGACCATTTCATGAATTGTTTTTAGGTGCTTCCACACAGAACTTGCCCCATGCAAATACTTCTTTGCAGTGTGTCTGGATAACTGCTCGCTGCATATTTTGCCTGCACATTTTTTGCTGTTACCTTCTTTTCCCCAGAAGGTATAGTAAAGTGCTTCCACACATAACTCTCTTTTCTGCGAGGTGGTGTGTCTTCCTCCTCATTCTCAACAGGTTGTGGATGCTGATCTTGGACGGACAAGGTAGCTTCAGCCACTGTGTAAACACAGAGTACCACTAGGTCTCAATACTCCTTCTAGAGACGTCACTGGAGAAGTAACTGCTTTTGGGTGTGGTTTTCCATGTGCAAGAGTAGGGTCTTAATAGATCCAATCAGAAGGCAAGGTTTTTGTGTTACTGAGTGAATTCGCGAATCAGGTCCATACATTTGCGGGTTTGTGATATACTTGTAAATATGTTCACACTGATGTCATTAATGACTGTGGAGAGGTATACATATTTAGAGTAATTAGTAAAAATGTCAACAAATCAGCAGATGAACAGTTGCTGATTCTATCTAATCACGAGATTTGGATCAAAAGACAAAGAGAAATAGTCCTTCTATGTATACAGACCCATGAAAGTACCGCAGTACCCCCCAAATTTTTTTTAAAAGTGCATTTTGTAAAGCGCATATGCTTTACAATAAGTGCATATGTGAGTTTAATACTTTTAAACATATAAAAATTTATAATTATAAAAAAAGAATGTATATAGTATTAATCAACAAAATTAAAAATCAAAATAAGTTGTAATACGCTTAGTATTAAAATGAAACCCACACAATAACTAAAACAAAAAAACTAAGCATTGGAGGGATATAATACTTTAGAAATGGAATTTGAAAAGCATTTGAAATTCACTGAAAAAAACGAAGGTTACAGTGATGTAATAGGTAGTCAATACATTTTAAACACCTTAGAAATTTACTGAAAAAAAACAAAGGCTACAGGGACGCAATAGTTAGGCTCAAATTTCACTTGTACAAAACCAGTGAAATTCAACACTTATAGTTACCTGAGCTAACTATAACGTGCGCCCTCACAATGCGCTTTTTATGACCTCAAATATTACATCACTAATGACATGGTCAGTGACATCACTGATGATATCTCAAATGTAATACCTGATGATATCATCTAGTGATTGTGAGTGCTTTCTAAATATTTATGAGTGTTTAAGATATATATATCAAGGTACCACAAAGGTTAAATTAATATAATTTGTGTTGAAAACAGAGATCCTCTTTCTAGGTAGGCGTATCCACTTCTGGGGCCACCAATGGTGGTTGGCAATCTTGGGCTCCCACCTGAACCCAGATATATGGTGAAAAAACTTGGAATATATATGGATGACTTTTTAGCCTTTGAAACCCAAATCAAAGTGCTAGCCAATCACTGTTTTGGCATCCTCAGGAACCTTGAGCCTATTCTGGGTTGCCTTCCCCAGCAAACTCGCCAACTGATCAGCACTCCTTGGTTATCTCGCCAGTTGATACTGGAACATCTTCTATTTGGTATTAAAAAAATCTGTTCTGAATTGTTTGCAGGTCAATCAAAATGCTGCATCGAGTCTACTTTCTTCCCTCCCCAAATTCAGTTCTGCCTGCCATATTTTTGCCAAAATCCACTGGCTGTCAAAAAGCACACTAAACTTAAGGCCCTGAGTACCACACACAAAATTCTATACAAGCAATGAGCCCCCATCCTGTCTACATTTATGCATTTCTACATGCGCTATAGAGCACTTCACTTTGCTGATTTAAACTTTGCCTATGTCCCCCACTACAATAGAGTCAGAATGGGTGGCTGTTCTTTTTATGTCTTAGCCCCAACCCTATGAATTTGTGCTATTTTGCATTAGAACAAATTTGGAAATCTGAGCCTCACTATAACATCCCTGTAACCTTTGTTTTATTCAGTGAATTTATATATTCACTGAAAAAAGCAAAGGTTACAGGGACGTTATAGTTAGACTCATATTTCACTCATACAAAATCAGAAAAGATGTTAGCAGTTATAGTTCCATGAGCTAACTATAACTTACGTCGCAGCAATGCACTACTTCCGACTTCACATATTACCTGGTCAGTGAAATCACACAAATCACATACAAAACTACAACTGCTGAATTTCACTTGGTTTTGTGTGAGTAAAATCTGAGCCTAAATATAGCATTCCTGTAACCTTTGTTTTCTTGAGCCAGTATTTATTGCAAAATGTAAAATGAATGTAGGGGCCCAGGTGGCCTCCCCCCTGCAGCCCCAGAGACTGCCACCTCTCCGGGGCTACAATTAAATTAGTGTAGGGGATCTGTGGAGCACACCCATGGACTCCATCTCCCCGGGGATAAAATGAAATTAGTGCAGGGGTCCTGTGGAAAACCTCTGCAGCCCCAGGTCACCACCTCCCTGGGGCTGTGTAGTGCAAAGGATTTCCTCAAGTGAGCTGCCGTGCTGAGTCAGTTCAAAATGCACAAAATAACATCAAAGTGGATTGTCGTGAAGCACTGAACAATGTCATTTCAGCTTCTTTTCCCCTCCATTACGGCGCCTGGTGTCCCTCGCGGTTGCGCCGGTGGCGCACCAGCAGGACTGTCGAGGAGCAACAGTAGGGCTCAATACCGCAGCTCAGGCCAGCCGCTAGACACAAAGGAAACGAGTTGCCTGCTGTAGTAAAGGCCCTGCTACAGGTAAATCGGCCATGGATCTTTAATGGAAGGAGCGTGGTGACAGGTCAGCTCTGTTCAACACAATCACTGCAGCCCTACGTGTTTTATGAGTTCATCACTTCATCAGGGGCTCTCTGCCAAACTGCACTGCACGCGGCAATTTTAGGGCACTACTTATGTTGAAAAGTTCCTGCCCACTGGGCGTGGTCGTCGCTATGGTCTGTGGTACTTGTGGTGCTAGTTTTCCTCAAGTGAGCTGCCGTGCTGAGTCAGTTCAAAATGCACAAAATAACATCCAAGTGGATTGTCGTGAAGAACTGAACAATGTCATTTCAGCTTCTTTTCCTCTCCATTTCGGTGCCTGGTGTCCCTCGCGGTTGCGCCAGTGGCGTACCAGCAGGACTGTCAGGAGCAACAGTAGGGCTCAATACCGCGGCTCAGGCCAGCCACTAGACACAAAGGAAAAGAGTTGCCTGCTGTAGTAAAGGCCCTGCACCAGGTAAATCGGCCATGAATCTGTAATGGAAGGAGCGTGGTGACAGGTCAGCTCTGTTCAACAAAATCTTTGCAACCCGACGCGTTTCATGAGTTCATCACTTTTTTAGGGGCTCTCTGCCAAACTGCACCGCACACAGCAATTTTCGGGCACTACTTATGTTGAAAAGTGGTCGCCGCTATGGTCTGTGGTACTTGTGGTGCTCGATTTCCTCAAGTGAGCTGCTGTGATGAGTCGGTTCAAAATGCACAAAATAACATCCCAGTGGATTGTCATGAAGAACTGAACAATGTCATTTCAGCTTCTTTTCCCATCAATTACGGCGCCTGGTGTCCCTCGCAGTTGTGCCCGTGGCGTACCAGCAGGACTGTCGAGGAGCAACAGTAGGGCTCAATACCGCGGCTCAGGCCAGCCGCTAAACACAAAGGAAAAGAGTTGCCTGCTGTAGTAAAGGCCCTGCACCAGGTAAATCAGCCATGAATCTTTAATGGAAGGAGCGTGGTGACATGTCAGCTCTGTTCAACAAAATCTTTGCAGCCCGACGCGTTTCATGATTTCATCACTTCATCAGGGGCTCTCTGCCAAACTGCACCGCACATGGCAATCTTCGGGCACTACTTATGTTGAAAAGTTCCCGCCCACTGGGCGTTGTCGCCGCTATGGTCTGTGGTACTTGTGGTGCTCGATTTCCTCTAGTGAGCTGCCGTGCTGAGTCAGTTCAAAATGCACAAAATGACATCCAAGTGGATTGTCATGAAGAACTGAACAATGTAATTTCAGCTTCTATTCCCCTCCATTACGGCACCTGGTGTCCCTCGCGCTTGCGGCAGTGGCGTACCAGCAGGACTGTCAAAGAGCAACAGTAGGGCTCAATACCCCGTCTCAGGCCAGCCGCAAGACACGTAGGAAAAGAGTTGCCTGCTGGAGTAAAGGCCTTGCACCAGGTAAATCAGCCATGAATCTTTAATGGAAGGAGCGTGGTGACAGGTCAGCTCTGTTCAACAAAATCTTTGCAGCCTGACGCGTTTCATGAGTTCATCACTTTATTAGGGGCTCTCTGCCAAACTGCACCGCACACTGCAATTTTCGGGCACTACTTATGTTGAAAAGTTCCCACCCACTGGGCGTGGTCGCCGCTATGGTCTGTGGTACTTGTGGTGCTCGATTTCCTCAAGTGAGCTGCCGTGCTGAGTCAGTTAAAAATGCACAAAATAACATCCAATTGGATTGTCGTGAAGAACTGAACAATGTCATTTCAGCTTCTTTTCCCCTCCATTCCGGCGCCTGGTGTCCCTTGCGGATGCGCCGGTGGCGTACTAGCAGGACTGTCGAGGAGCAACAGTAGGGCTCAATACCGCGGCTCAGGCCAGCAGCTAGACACAAAGGAAAAGAGTTGCCTGCTGTAGTAAAGGCTCTGCACCAGGTAAATCGGCCATGAATCTTTAATGGAAGGAGCGTGGTGACAGGTCAGCTCTGTTCAACAAAATATTTGCAGCCCGACGCGTTTCATGAGTTCATCACTTCACCAGGGGTAATCTGCCAAACTGCACCGCACACGGCAATATTCGGGCACTACTTATGTTGAAAAGTTCCCGCCCACTGGGCGTGGTCGCCGCTATGGTCTGTGGTACCGGTGGTGCTCGATTTCCTCAAGTGAGCTGCTGTGCTGAGTCAGTTCAAAAAGCACAAAAAAACTTCCAAGTGGATTGTTGTGAAGAACTGAACAATGTCATTTCAGCTTCTTTTCCCCTCCATTACGGTGCCTGGTGTCCCTCGCGGTTGCGCCGGTGGCTTACCAGCAGGACTGTCGAGGAGCAGCAGTAGGGCTCAATACCGCGGCTCAGGCCAGCCGCTAGACACAAAGGAAAAGAGTTGCCTGCTGTAGTGAAGGCCCTGCACCAGGTAAATCGGCCATGAATCTTTAATGGAAGGAGCGTGGTAACAGGTCAGCTCTGTTCAACAAAATCTTTGCAGCCCGACACATTTCATGAGTTCATCACTTCATCAGGGGCTCTCTGCCAAACTGCACCGCACACGGCAATTTTCGGGCACTACTTATGTTGAAATTTCCCTGCCCACTGGGCGTGGTCGCCGCTATGGTCTGTGGTACTTGTGGTGCTCGATTTCCTCAAGTGAGCTGCCATGCTGAGTCAGTTCAAAATGCACAAAATAACATCCAAGTGGATTGTCGTGAAGAACTGAACAATATCATTTCAGCTTCTTTTCCCCTCCATTACGGCGTCTGGTGTCCTTCGCGGTTGCGCCGGTGGCGTACCAGCAGGACTGTCGAGGAGCAACAGTAGGGCTCAATACCGCGGCTCAGGCCATCCGCTAGACACAAAGGAAAAGAGTTGCCTGCTGTAGTAAAGGCCCTGCACCTGGTAAATCGCCCATGAATCTTTAATGGAAGGAGCGTGGTGACTGGTCAGCTCTGTTCAACAAAATCTTTGCAGCCCGACGCGTTTCATGAGTTCATCACTACATCAGGGGCTCTCTGCCAAACTGCACCGCACACAGCAATTTTCGGGCACTACTTATGTTGAAAAGTTCCCGCCCACTGGGCGTGGTCGCCGCTATGGTCTGTGGTACTTGTGGTGCTCGATTTCCTCAAGTGAGCTGCTGTGCTGAGTCAGTTCAAAATGCACAAAATAACATCCAAGTGGATTGTCTTGAAGAACTGAACAATGTCATTTCAGCTTCTTTTCCCCTCCATTACGGCGCCTGGTGTCCCTCGCGGTTGCACCGGTGGCGTACCAGCAGGACTGTCGAGGAGCAACAGTAAAGCTCAATACCGCGGCTCAGGCCAGCCGCTAGACACAAAGGAAAAGAGTTGCCTGCTGTAGTAAAGGCCCTGCACCAGGTAAATCGGCCATGAATCTTTAATAGAAGGAGAATGGTGACAGGTCAGCTCTGTTCAACAAAATCTTTGCAGCCTGACGCGTTCTATGAGTTCATCACTACATCAGGGGCTCTCTGCCAAACTGCACTGCATACAGCAATTTTCTGGCACTACTTATGTTGAAAAGTTCCCGCCCACTGGGCGTGGTCGCCTCTATGGTCTGTGGTACTTGTGGTGCTCGATTTCCTCAAGTGAGCTGCTGTGCTGAGTCAGTTCAAAATGCACAAAATAACATCCAAGTGGATTGTCGTGAAGAACTGAACAATGTCATTTCAGCTTCTTTTCCCCTCCATTACGGCGCCTGGTGTCCCTTGCGGTTGCGATGGTGGCATACCAGCAGGACTGTCGAGGAGCAACAGTAGGGCTCAATACTGCGGCTCAGGCCAGCCGCTAGACACAAGGGAACTACAGCAGGCAACTCTTTTCCTTATATACTTTAAAACAATTACTAAACTATAAATGTTTTTTTTAAATATTTTTGAAATTATATCAATACATATATATCTTCTTGCTTCTCTCAAGTATTTCTCTTTGAGGTGATATATATTACCTACTGCAGTCGCCAGTAGGTAGTTATAGTTAGGACCTATTATGCATAAAAAATCCGCAACATTCTATTCCCAATAACTTTGGCGCCAATTGATGAATCTTTGTGAAATTTTCCAAACTTTTGGCCAGCTGTAGTCTGCTCCATCTTGAAAGTTTTGGGGTGATTAGTCAAGTGGGGGTCAAGAAAAAAGGGGGTCCCAAAACGTGTTTTCCCCATGCAATTTCTCATTGGAACTTTAGCCACAGCTACAGCTCTAACAGCTGAATGGAATTACGCCAAATTTGGCAAAGAGGTAGTCCTTAGTTCCAACTTATGCCTTTTGCTTATATCGTGTCAATATGTTCAGGAGTTCCTGAGAAAATTACAGTTAAAGTCATTTATATATCTATGGGCGCGGTGGATCCACGGAGTGTGCGAGGATTGTTATCGTACCATAAGCGTACCGCCCGATCACGCGCTGAATGCTGATTGGTTGTCAAGTGGTTGTAAACATTCAAAACCAGGAACTGTTGGCAGCCATTTTGTGTCTCGGTAGATGGGAGGCTGAGGAAGTCAGTGTAATATGTGTGCAAAATGGAGAAAGGGGGCACGGTAGAATTTATTTTACCCTCTAGACCTGCTTAGGGGGTCCCAGAAGGACCTCCAGGGTCCACATTGTATTTTTTTTAAAAACCCGGCAGGTGCGTGTAGGGTCCGCGGACTGTGCCGTAAAATAAATAAAATAAAACTGTGTTTTTTTAAATAATTAGTCCCCGTGGGTTAAATACCGGGGGCAAAATAATTACATTTTATCTGGGGCCCAGATAAAAAGCAAGAGTTACTGCTTGCTTGATTTGGACTGGTCAGTCTATTGACTAATAGGTGACCCACATACATTCAATCTCTCAACATTTTCTTGGAACCAACAAAAAGAGCACTTACAGTCTAAAGAAACTATGTACTACGTAGCCGGTAAGTTTGTATATCGTATATCAAAAATATTTTTATTTAAAAACAAATTATAAAAAACATTTCAGTTAAAAACATACACATATATATTCCTTGTACCAGTTGTTATTTGCCTTGGTGCACTATTGATTTTAAAGCACTCTGTCAACACTTAAGTTCATTGTCTCATAGCTGGAATTTTAGTAAACAATACATTCAAACACACATTTTTAAAATGATTTTTCTTGAACAAATCAAGTCGACGCGTTTAGGTGGATCTCTGCTGTGCGCACCACCTTCTTCAGGACAATATTTAAACAGTTCTTTTGAGTTGCCTTTATACAGCTCAAAAACTTCCTCATGAATTGAGGAGCTGATGCCCAGTGGATTGACAATGCTGCTCGGAAAGATGATCAATGTAAGTTCTTTTATTGATTAGATTCTTTACGTCCTCATAAAGGTTTGGATAATTTCTTAGGTATACAAGAAGGCACCAATGTTTAAAAGTGGTTAGCCGCTTAGAGTAAGGTTGTTGCTTTCCTCACTTCTATGATTACGCTGGGGATTCCTTCAATCTTCTCCCTTAAAGCGTGTTCTGATGCCTTTCTGTCTTTCGTCTCTCGTGGGATCTGGTGGGTCTGGTTTTTATGTACATTTCATTTCAATATTACATTTAACAATCATTTTTAAAAATGGAAAGAATTATTAACATTTGAAGCCTCAATTATATTATTTTTTTTCAAAGGAAGTGCTTGCGAAGATAATCCTCCTGTTCTTCACGAGTGAAAATTGGTGAAAGCACTACTCACTATAAATACTTTTAGCCCATTTTCACTCTAGAAGATAAAGAGTATTCTATTGTTTTCCAAAGTATTTAATTTTTTCGTCGATACTTTATTTATACTACATTTTTCAATCATTAAGAAATACATGCATACTAAAAAAAATAATATTTATTATATTTTGAAATCCTCTGTTGAAAATCATTCAACTCCAGTTGAAGGATCATAAAGATATATATAAATTTAAATAAACATTAACAATATGATCCCTCTGTGGAAATGAAAGATAAATTGAAGATGATGGTTTCGCTCCAAATTATTACTTTGCACATAGTAATTCGTTAATTGACTTATATTTCTTGTAATGGTTGTTTCGTCAACTTGTTATTATATTACATTTAAACTTAATCATTCCACATTCTATAAATATTCACTTTTTTTGCTTTCTTTTAAAAAAATATCAAACATATACCCATTCAGGTAATTTACCTCTCTTTGCTATTCTTTCCTTCCTCCATCGAAATTCATCCAACTCCTCTAGAAAGAAGATAATGTTTAATGTATTTTTAAATATACATTAACAATATGTTCCCTCTGAGGAAATGAAAAATATTCTCATGATGCTTCTGCAGCCCGAATCGTTACCTTGCTCATAGTTTCTTCACTCGTATTGATTCTCTGAAACAAAACGAATTTTCCCACGGGTGTGGTTTATATACTTTTTGGTTACTTAACACTCTATGGGATCAATTCATTGCTCCTCCCACTTTTAAGACACGCTTTTCAGTTGACAGGTGTTCTCATTTCCCCTGTTTTAGTGCGTCACGTGTTTATGTAAACTTTCCATCATTCAATACTTTTTAGCTTTTGTATCATTTCTAAAATGCATTTCTAAAATGCATTTTTCTTATTAAAGCATTTCTCTAGGTTACTTTTTTTAATACGAGTATTAACATTCATTCCCCTTTTTTTCGACTTATCATTCTAATAACTTCCCTTTTTTGTAAAACTTTTTTATTATTCTTCATTACCCTAAACCCCTATTTTCCCTGTATCCTGTGCCAAAGATACTCTGTATTAAACTTTGAGTATTCTAATTTATAAAACAAAAACACAAAAGAGCAAACCAAGTCAAGGGAGTGGTGTCTGCCATGTGAAAAACTATGAACAGATTAAATGCATGTGTGAGCACCTGTCATTGAGGTACACAGGCCAATAATAAAAACCCCATCAGACCAGCCATTTGCCGGAAATTACGTCATATGAGGTTTTAGTAAAGCATTGAAACCCACATCCGACTTGGTGATGACGGTGTAGGAGTAAATGTCAGAACTTTAGCCGTGAAACCCAATGCAGACATGATGTGCAGTGCTACAGTGATGGTGATACTTAAAATTGACTACTCAGACGCAGACGTAAGTTCAAAAGTAGAAGACTGTGTGTCAAGATTAAAAGCATGCCGAGTAGTAAGACTACCCTTTGGCGATTATAAGATCGGTCGACATGTTTCAGCCTAATAGGGAATTACCCTGGCTTTCTTCAGGACCTTTAAATACAATTTGGCTACTGCAACTAAGAAAAAACTTCCTGTGTTAAAGGAATAACAGTATGTACTGAAGGAAAGTTACATAGCTACCAGGAACTTGAAAGGGTGTGAGTCCACTGGAAGGGAAGAGACTTGTCTTCTTCCTAACAAAACAACAGAAAACAAGTGAATGTTTTTCTTTTTACCATAACCTTGGGTTACACACATACATTCGCATAAGTGCACAGGGAAACACTAGACAGACACCTGCATAAATACATTGCATTATGCATTGTAAGGAAAGCATACTAGCTTAATCACCAGGAAGCATTTCTTCGTGGTGATACTCACCCAGCGTTGTGTGGATGAAGACCTCACCTCACCCGGCAACCGCTCGGGAGTGTGAGGCCCCGCTCTGTGGTGTAAAAAGAGTACACAGTCAGTACTGAGATCCACTGTGTACAAACCAATTGTTTTACACACTTAACCCAACAAACGTGTATTAGAAAACCCTCCGCCATGTCTCAGAAAAACCTACTACAAAGTCCTTATAGAACTATAGGAAGCTATAAGATTTGTACTAGTTTTCATTAGATTCCTCTGTGCCCCTAGATAACTATTGGAAGCTACAAGATCTCTACAAGATTATCATCAGATTTCTGTGAGCCCCTAGATATCATGACTTTTAACAAAGTCCGAAAAGGGCTTCATAATATAAATGGTTAAAGGGCATTATAGACTCCTATCTTGTCCCGAATTTAAAATGTCAAGCAACAGTGATTCTAGAGAGCCTGACCCGCCACTCACCTATCCGTCGGTACCTCCATTCTACACCGAGCGGGAGGGGAGGGACTCTTAGTACCGTCTTTTGACTTGATAAATAGGTTCGTATGATTGGTTATAGAGGACGTTGGCCGGTGTAATCAGCAGCGCGAGAGAACCCTATTCCTCCGCGCATGCGCCGTTGTTCCGAGTGTCCAGGCAACATGCCCGAACTACAATCGTATCATTCGCCGCAAAGAAGAACATCATGCGGCTGTCACCCTAAAAGGATGTGGGTGCAATAGATAATCCTGCCCAAGGGCAAGGAGAAATGCGAGGTGGAGCGCACTAGGCAAACAGTGTGTGACTCCTGAATTCATGACACAAAGCAGCGATGTGCGCATGATCACGGGGCGGTACACTGTTCCCCGAGCATGCGCACCTATCGGCGCTGCCGCCCGGCAAGTGCTCAATCTGTACTCTGTGTCTAAACTTCCTAGTTCGTAATGTTGTGCTTCTAATGCATTAAAAAAGCGGTGCCATAAAGTCACTTATATAGAAACCACCGAGGGGTATGTCCATTAATAAATTACGGAATCCAAGCATGTACATGTGAAGTAATCGACATGAGTCACTTAATGGAGAAACTAGGTCACCCCCATTGAAGGAGTATTTATCAAGGGAAAAGATAAAGCAATCGTAGTGAAATTCGAGTGTAGTTAACTGAGAATACATGTGAAATTAACAAACTTATTGCCACGGGCAATTCCTCCTATTTGAGGAGTTATATGTAATGTAGGGTAAGAAGAGATAGGCGGAGGGGCTGCATGCACAATTAAGTTGGGTGAGCTGAAAAGGGTACAATATGTTTGTATCCATAATATATACGACCCGCAACAAGAAGTTGCACTTAATACTTAAATAACAAAAATGTGTGTGGAGGGTCAAGGGGTAGTTTAACGACCTGTTTGCTCCATCCCCTACTCTTCAAGACAAAAACACAAAAGAGCAAACCAAGTCAAGGGAGTGGTGTCTGCCATGTGAAAAACTATGAACAGATTAAATGCATGTGTGAGCACCTGTCATTGAGGTACACAGGCCAATAATAAAAACCCCATCAGACCAGCCATTTGCCGGAAATTACGTCATATGAGGTTTTAGTAAAGCATTGAAACCCACATCCGACTTGGTGATGACGGTGTAGGAGTAAATGTCAGAACTTTAGCCGTGAAACCCAATGCAGACATGATGTGCAGTGCTACAGTGATGGTGATACTTAAAATTGACTACTCAGACGCAGACGTAAGTTCAAAAGTAGAAGACTGTGTGTCAAGATTAAAAGCATGCCGAGTAGTAAGACTACCCTTTGGCGATTACAAGATCGGTCGACATGTTTCAGCCTAATAGGGAATTACCCTGGCTTTCTTCAGGACCTTTAAATACAATTTGGCTACTGCAACTAAGAAAAAACTTCCTGTGTTAAAGGAATAACAGTATGTACTGAAGGAAAGTTACATAGCTACCAGGAACTTGAAAGGGTGTGAGTCCACTGGAAGGGAAGAGACTTGTCTTCTTCCTAACAAAACAACAGAAAACAAGTGAATGTTTTTCTTTTTACCATAACCTTGGGTTACACACATACATTCGCATAAGTGCACAGGGAAACACTAGACAGACACCTGCATAAATACATTGCATTATGCATTGTAAGGAAAGCATACTAGCTTAATCACCAGGAAGCATTTCTTCGTGGTGATACTCACCCAGCGTTGTGTGGATGAAGACCTCATCTCACCCGGCAACCGCTCGGGAGTGTGAGGCCCCGCTCTGTGGTGTAAAAAGAGTACACAGTCAGTACTGAGATCCACTGTGTACAAACCAATTGTTTTACACACTTAACCCAACAAACGTGTATTAGAAAACCCTCCGCCATGTCTCAGAAAAACCTACTACAAAGTCCTTATAGAACTATAGGACGCTATAAGATTTCTACTAGATTTTCATTAGATTCCTCTGTGCCCCTAGATAACTATTGGAAGCTACAAGATCTCTACAAGATTATCATCAGATTTCTGTGAGCCCCTAGATATCATGACTTTTAACAAAGTCCGAAAAGGGCTTCATAATATAAATGGTTAAAGGGCATTATAGACTCCTATCTTGTCCCGAATTTAAAATGTCAAGCAACAGTGATTCTAGAGAGCCTGACCAGCCACTCACCTATCCGTCGGTACCTCCATTCTACACCGAGCGGGAGGGGAGGGACTCTTAGTACCGTCTTTTGACTTGATAAATAGGTTCGTATGATTGGTTATAGAGGGCGTTGGCCGGTGTAATCAGCAGCGCTAGAGAACCCTATTCCTCCGCGCATGCGCCGTTGTTCCGAGTGTCCAGGCAACATGCCCGAACTACAATCGTATCATTCGCCGCAAAGAAGAACATCATGCGGCTGTCACCCTAAAAGGATGTGGGTGCAATAGATAATCCTGCCCAAGGGCAAGGAGAAATGCGAGGTGGAGCGCACTAGGCAAACAGTGTGTGACTCTTGAATTCATGACACAAAGCAGCGATGTGCGCATGATCACGGGGCGGTACACTGTTCCCCGAGCATGCGCACCTATTGGCGCTGCCGCTCGGCAAGTGCTCAATCTGTACTCTGTGTCTAAACTTCCTAGTTCGTAATGTTGTGCTTCTAATGCATTAAAAAAGCGGTGCCATAAAGTCACTTATATAGAAACCACCGAGGGGTATGTCCATTAATAAATTACGGAATCCAAGCATGTACATGTGAAGTAATCGACATGAGTCACTTAATGGAGAAACTAGGTCACCCCCATTGAAGGAGTATTTATCAAGGGAAAAGATAAAGCAATCATAGTGAAATTCGAGTGTAGTTAACTGAGAATACATGTGAAATTAACAAACTTATTGCCACGGGCAATTCCTCCTATTTGAGGAGTTATATGTAATGTAGGGTAAGAAGAGATAGGTGGAGGGGCTGCATGCACAATTAAGTTGGGTGAGCTGAAAAGGGTACAATATGTTTGTATCCATAATATATACGACCCGCAACAAGAAGTTGCACTTAATACTCAAATAACAAAAATGTGTGTGGAGGGTCAAGGGGTAGTTTAACGACCTGTTTGCTCCATCCCCTACTCTTCAAGACAAAAACACAAAAGAGCAAACCAAGTCAAGGGAGTGGTGTCTGCCATGTGAAAAACTATGAACAGATTAAATGCATGTGTGAGCACCTGTCATTGAGGTACACAGGCCAATAATAAAAGCCCCATCAGACCAGCCATTTGCCGGAAATTACGTCATATGAGGTTTTAGTAAAGCATTGAAAACCACATCCGACTTGGTGATGACGGTGTAGGAGTAAATGTCAGAACTTTAGCCGTGAAACCCAATGCAGACATGATGTGCAGTGCTACAGTGATGGTGATACTTAAAATTGACTACTCAGACGCAGACGTAAGTTCAAAAGTAGAAGACTGTGTGTCAAGATTAAAAGCATGCCGAGTAGTAAGACTACCCTTTGGCGATTATAAGATCGGTCGACATGTTTCAGCCTAATAGGGAATTACCCTGGCTTTCTTCAGGACCTTTAAATACAATTTGGCTACTGCAACTAAGAAAAAACTTCCTGTGTTAAAGGAATAACAGTATGTACTGAAGGAAAGTTACATAGCTACCAGGAACTTGAAAGGGTGTGAGTCCACTGGAAGGGAAGAGACTTGTCTTCTTCCTAACAAAACAACAGAAAACAAGTGAATGTTTTTCTTTTTACCATAACCTTGGGTTACACACATACATTCGCATAAGTGCACAGGGAAACACTAGACAGACACCTGCATAAATACATTGCATTATGCATTGTAAGGAAAGCATACTAGCTTAATCACCAGGAAGCATTTCTTCGTGGTGATACTCACCCAGCGTTGTGTGGATGAAGACCTCATCTCACCCGGCAACCGCTCGGGAGTGTGAGGCCCCGCTCTGTGGTGTAAAAAGAGTACACAGTCAGTACTGAGATCCACTGTGTACAAACCAATTGTTTTACACACCTAACCCAACAAACGTGTATTAGAAAACCCTCCGCCATGTCTCAGAAAAACCTACTACAAAGTCCTTATAGAACTATAGGAAGCTATAAGATTTCTACTAGATTTTCATTAGATTCCTCTGTGCCCCTAGATAACTATTGGAAGCTACAAGATCTCTACAAGATTATCATCAGATTTCTGTGAGCCCCTAGATATCATGACTTTTAACAAAGTCCGAAAAGGGCTTCATAATATAAATGGTTAAAGGGCATTATAGACTCCTATCTTGTCCCGAATTTAAAATGTCAAGCAACAGTGATTCTAGAGAGCCTGACCAGCCACTCACCTATCCGTCGGTACCTCCATTCTACACCGAGCGGGAGGGGAGGGACTCTTAGTACCGTCTTTTGACTTGATAAATAGGTTCGTATGATTGGTTATAGAGGGCGTTGGCCGGTGTAATCAGCAGCGCTAGAGAACCCTATTCCTCCGCGCATGCGCCGTTGTTCCGAGTGTCCAGGCAACATGCCCGAACTACAATCGTATCATTCGCCGCAAAGAAGAACATCATGCGGCTGTCACCCTAAAAGGATGTGGGTGCAATAGATAATCCTGCCCAAGGGCAAGGAGAAATGCGAGGTGGAGCGCACTAGGCAAACAGTGTGTGACTCTTGAATTCATGACACAAAGCAGCGATGTGCGCATGATCACGGGGCGGTACACTGTTCCCCGAGCATGCGCACCTATTGGCGCTGCCGCCCGGCAAGTGCTCAATCTGTACTCTGTGTCTAAACTTCCTAGTTCGTAATGTTGTGCTTCTAATGCATTAAAAAAGCGGTGCCATAAAGTCACTTATATAGAAACCACCGAGGGGTATGTCCATTAATAAATTACGGAATCCAAGCATGTACATGTGAAGTAATCGACATGAGTCACTTAATGGAGAAACTAGGTCACCCCCATTGAAGGAGTATTTATCAAGGGAAAAGATAAAGCAATCGTAGTGAAATTCGAGTGTAGTTAACTGAGAATACATGTGAAATTAACAAACTTATTGCCACGGGCAATTCCTCCTATTTGAGGAGTTATATGTAATGTAGGGTAAGAAGAGATAGGCGGAGGGGCTGCATGCACAATTAAGTTGGGTGAGCTGAAAAGGGTACAATATGTTTGTATCCATAATATATACGACCCGCAACAAGAAGTTGCACTTAATACTCAAATAACAAAAATGTGTGTGGAGGGTCAAGGGGTAGTTTAACGACCTGTTTGCTCCATCCCCTACTCTTCAAGACAAAAACACAAAAGAGCAAACCAAGTCAAGGGAGTGGTGTCTGCCATGTGAAAAACAGCAAATGGCTGGTCTGATGGGGTTTTTATTATTGGCCTGTGTACCTCAATGACAGGTGCTCACACATGCATTTAATCTGTTCATAGTTTTTCACATGGCAGACACCACTCCCTTGACTTGGTTTGCTCTTTTGTGTTTTTGTCTTGAAGAGTAGGGGATGGAGCAAACAGGTCGTTAAACTACCCCTTGACCCTCCACACACATTTTTGTTATTTGAGTATTAAGTGCAACTTCTTGTTGCGGGTCGTATATATTATGGATACAAACATATTGTACCCTTTTCAGCTCACCCAACTTAATTGTGCATGCAGCCCCTCGGCCTATCTCTTCTTACCCTACATTACATATAACTCCTCAAATAGGAGGAATTGCCCGTGGCAATAAGTTTGTTAATTTCACATGTATTCTCAGTGAACTACACTCGAATTTCACTACGATTGCTTTATCTTTTCCCTTGATAAATACTCCTTCAATGGGGGTGACCTAGTTTCTCCATTAAGTGACTCATGTCGATTACTTCACATGTACATGCTTGGATTCTGTAATTTATTAATGGACATACCCCTCGGTGGTTTCTATATAAGTGACTTTATGGCACCGCTTTTTTAATGCATTAGAAGCACAACATTACGAACTAGGAAGTTTAGACACAGAGTACAGATTGAGCACTTGCCGGGCGGCAGCACCAATAGGTGCGCATGCTCGGGGAACAGTGTACCGCCCCGTGATCATGCGCACATCGCTGCTTTGTGTCATGAATTCAAGAGTCACACACTGTTTGCCTAGTGCGCTCCACCTCGCATTTCTCCTTGCCCTTGGGCAGGATTATCTATTGCACCCACATCCTTTTAGGGTGACAGCCGCATGATGTTCTTCTTGGCGGCGAATGATACGATTGTAGTTCGGGCATGTTGCCTGGACACTCGGAACAACGGCGCATGCGCGGAGGAATAGGGTTCTCTAGCGCTGCTGATTACACCGGCCAACGCCCTCTATAACCAATCATACGAACCTATTTATCAAGTCAAAAGACGGTACTAAGAGTCCCTCCCCTCCCGCTCGGTGTAGAATGGAGGTACCGACGGATAGGTGAGTGGCTGGTCAGGCTCTCTAGAATCACTGTTGCTTGACATTTTAAATTCGGGACAAGATAGGAGTCTATAATGCCCTTTAACCATTTATATTATGAAGCCCTTTTCGGACTTTGTTAAAAGTCATGATATCTAGGGGCTCACAGAAATCTGATGATAATCTTGTAGAGATCTTGTAGCTTCCAATAGTTATCTAGGGGCACAGAGGAATCTAATGAAAATCTAGTAGAAATCTTATAGCTTCCTATAGTTCTATAAGGACTTTGTAGTAGGTTTTCCTGAGACATGGCGGAGGGTTTTCTAATACACGTTTGTTGGGTTAAGTGTGTAAAACAATTGGTTTGTACACAGTGGATCTCAGTACTGACTGTGTACTCTTTTTACACCACAGAGCGGGGCCTCACACTCCCGAGCGGTTGCCGGGTGAGATGAGGTCTTCATCCACACAACGCTGGGTGAGTATCACCACGAAGAAATGCTTCCTGGTGATTAAGCTAGTATGCTTTCCTTACAATGCATAATGCAATGTATTTATGCAGGTGTCTGTCTAGTGTTTCCCTTTGCACTTATGCGAATGTATGTGTGTAACCCAAGGTTATGGTAAAAAGAAAAACATTCACTTGTTTTCTGTTGTTTTGTTAGGAAGAAGACAAGTCTCTTCCCTTCCAGTGGACTCACACCCTTTCAAGTTCCTGGTAGCTATGTAACTTTCCTTCAGTACATACTGTTATTCCTTTAACACAGGAAGTTTTTTCTTAGTTGCAGTAGCCAAATTGTATTTAAAGGTCCTGAAGAAAGCCAGGGTAATTCCCTATTAGGCTGAAACATGTCGACCGATCTTATAATCGCCAAAGGGTAGTCTTACTACTCGGCATGCTTTTAATCTTGACACACAGTCTTCTACTTTTGAACTTACGTCTGCGTCTGAGTAGTCAATTTTAAGTATCACCATCACTGTAGCACTGCACATCATGTCTGCATTGGGTTTCACGGCTAAAGTTCTGACATTTACTCCTACACCGTCATCACCAAGTCGGATGTGGGTTTCAATGCTTTACTAAAACCTCATATGACGTAATTTCCGGCAAATGGCTGGTCTGATGGGGTTTTTATTATTGGCCTGTGTACCTCAATGACAGGTGCTCACACATGCATTTAATCTGTTCATAGTTTTTCACATGGCAGACACCACTCCCTTGACTTGGTTTGCTCTTTTGTGTTTTTGTCTTGAAGAGTAGGGGATGGAGCAAACAGGTCGTTAAACTACCCCTTGACCCTCCACACACATTTTTGTTATTTGAGTATTAAGTGCAACTTCTTGTTGCGGGTCGTATATATTATGGATACAAACATATTGTACCCTTTTCAGCTCACCCAACTTAATTGTGCATGCAGCCCCTCGGCCTATCTCTTCTTACCCTACATTACATATAACTCCTCAAATAGGAGGAATTGCCCGTGGCAATAAGTTTGTTAATTTCACATGTATTCTCAGTGAACTACACTCGAATTTCACTACGATTGCTTTATCTTTTCCCTTGATAAATACTCCTTCAATGGGGGTGACCTAGTTTCTCCATTAAGTGACTCATGTCGATTACTTCACATGTACATGCTTGGATTCTGTAATTTATTAATGGACATACCCCTCGGTGGTTTCTATATAAGTGACTTTATGGCACCGCTTTTTTAATGCATTAGAAGCACAACATTACGAACTAGGAAGTTTAGACACAGAGTACAGATTGAGCACTTGCCGGGCGGCAGCACCAATAGGTGCGCATGCTCGGGGAACAGTGTACCGCCCCGTGATCATGCGCACATCGCTGCTTTGTGTCATGAATTCAAGAGTCACACACTGTTTGCCTAGTGCGCTCCACCTCGCATTTCTCCTTGCCCTTGGGCAGGATTATCTATTGCACCCACATCCTTTTAGGGTGACAGCCGCATGATGTTCTTCTTGGCGGCGAATGATACGATTGTAGTTCCGGCATGTTGCCTGGACACTCGGAACAACGGCGCATGCGCGGAGGAATAGGGTTCTCTAGCGCTGCTGATTACACCGGCCAACGCCCTCTATAACCAATCATACGAACCTATTTATCAAGTCAAAAGACGGTACTAAGAGTCCCTCCCCTCCAGCTCGGTGTAGAATGGAGGTACCGACGGATAGGTGAGTGGCTGGTCAGGCTCTCTAGAATCACTGTTGCTTGACATTTTAAATTCGGGACAAGATAGGAGTCTATAATGCCCTTTAACCATTTATATTATGAAGCCCTTTTCGGACTTTGTTAAAAGTCATGATATCTAGGGGCTCACAGAAATCTGATGATAATCTTGTAGAGATCTTGTAGCTTCCAATAGTTATCTAGGGGCACAGAGGAATCTAATGAAAATCTAGTAGAAATCTTATAGCTTCCTATAGTTCTATAAGGACTTTGTAGTAGGTTTTCCTGAGACATGGCGGAGGGTTTTCTAATACACGTTTGTTGGGTTAAGTGTGTAAAACAATTGGTTTGTACACAGTGGATCTCAGTACTGACTGTGTACTCTTTTTACACCACAGAGCGGGGCCTCACACTCCCGAGCGGTTGCCGGGTGAGATGAGGTCTTCATCGACACAACGCTGGGTGAGTATCACCACGAAGAAATGCTTCCTGGTGATTAAGCTAGTATGCTTTCCTTACAATGCATAATGCAATGTATTTATGCAGGTGTCTGTCTAGTGTTTCCCTTTGCACTTATGCGAATGTATGTGTGTAACCCAAGGTTATGGTAAAAAGAAAAACATTCACTTGTTTTCTGTTGTTTTGTTAGGAAGAAGACAAGTCTCTTCCCTTCCAGTGGACTCACACCCTTTCAAGTTCCTGGTAGCTATGTAACTTTCCTTCAGTACATACTGTTATTCCTTTAACACAGGAAGTTTTTTCTTAGTTGCAGTAGCCAAATTGTATTTAAAGGTCCTGAAGAAAGCCAGGGTAATTCCCTATTAGGCTGAAACATGTCGACCGATCTTATAATCGCCAAAGGGTAGTCTTACTACTCGGCATGCTTTTAATCTTGACACACAGTCTTCTACTTTTGAACTTACGTCTGCGTCTGAGTAGTCAATTTTAAGTATCACCATCACTGTAGCACTGCACATCATGTCTGCATTGGGTTTCACGGCTAAAGTTCTGACATTTACTCCTACACCGTCATCACCAAGTCGGATGTGGGTTTCAATGCTTTACTAAAACCTCATATGACGTAATTTCCGGCAAATGGCTGGTCTGATGGGGTTTTTATTATTGGCCTGTGTACCTCAATGACAGGTGCTCACACATGCATTTAATCTGTTCATAGTTTTTCACATGGCAGACACCACTCCCTTGACTTGGTTTGCTCTTTTGTGTTTTTGTCTTGAAGAGTAGGGGATGGAGCAAACAGGTCGTTAAACTACCCCTTGACCCTCCACACACATTTTTGTTATTTGAGTATTAAGTGCAACTTCTTGTTGCGGGTCTTATATATTATGGATACAAACATATTGTACCCTTTTCAGCTCACCCAACTTAATTGTGCATGCAGCCCCTCCGCCTATCTCTTCTTACCCTACATTACATATAACTCCTCAAATAGGAGGAATTGCCCGTGGCAATAAGTTTGTTAATTTCACATGTATTCTCAGTTAACTACACTCGAATTTCACTACGATTGCTTTATCTTTTCCCTTGATAAATACTCCTTCAATGCGGGTGACCTAGTTTCTCCATTAAGTGACTCATGTCGATTACTTCACATGTACATGCTTGGATTCCGTAATTTATTAATGGACATACCCCTCGGTGGTTTCTATATAAGTGACTTTATGGCACCGCTTTTTTAATGCATTAGAAGCACAACATTACGAACTAGGAAGTTTAGACACAGAGTACAGATTGAGCACTTGCCGGGCGGCAGCGCCAATAGGTGCGCATGCTCGGGGAACAGTGTACCGCCCCGTGATCATGCGCACATCGCTGCTTTGTGTCATGAATTCAAGAGTCACACACTGTTTGCCTAGTGCGCTCCACCTCGCATTTCTCCTTGCCCTTGGGCAGGATTATCTATTGCACCCACATCCTTTTAGGGTGACAGCCGCATGATGTTCTTCTTTGCGGCGAATGATACGATTGTAGTTCGGGCATGTTGCCTGGACACTCGGAACAACGGCGCATGCGCGGAGGAATAGGGTTCTCTAGCGCTGCTGATTACACCGGCCAACGCCCTCTATAACCAATCATACGAACCTATTTATCAAGTCAAAAGACGGTACTAAGAGTCCCTCCCCTCCCGCTCGGTGTAGAATGGAGGTACCGACAGATAGGTGAGTGGCTGGTCAGGCTCTCTAGAATCACTGTTGCTTGACATTTTAAATTCGGGACAAGATAGGAGTCTATAATGCCCTTTAACCATTAATATTATGAAGCCCTTTTCGGACTTTGTTAAAAGTCATGATATCTAGGGGCTCACAGAAATCTGATGATAATCTTGTAGAGATCTTGTAGCTTCCAATAGTTATCTAGGGGCACAGAGGAATCTAATGAAAATCTAGTAGAAATCTTATAGCTTCCTATAGTTCTATAAGGACTTTGTAGTAGGTTTTTCTGAGACATGGCGGAGGGTTTTCTAATACACGTTTGTTGGGTTAAGTGTGTAAAACAATTGGTTTGTACACAGTGGATCTCAGTACTGACTGTGTACTCTTTTTACACCACAGAGCGGGGCCTCACACTCCCGAGCGGTTGCCGGGTGAGATGAGGTCTTCATCCACACAACGCTGGGTGAGTATCACCACGAAGAAATGCTTCCTGGTGATTAAGCTAGTATGCTTTCCTTACAATGCATAATGCAATGTATTTATGCAGGTGTCTGTCTAGTGTTTCCCTGTGCACTTATGCGAATGTATGTGTGTAACCCAAGGTTATGGTAAAAAGAAAAACATTCACTTGTTTTCTGTTGTTTTGTTAGGAAGAAGACAAGTCTCTTCCCTTCCAGTGGACTCACACCCTTTCAAGTTCCTGGTAGCTATGTAACTTTCCTTCAGTACATACTGTTATTCCTTTAACACAGGAAGTTTTTTCTTAGTTGCAGTAGCCAAATTGTATTTAAAGGTCCTGAAGAAAGCCAGGGTAATTCCCTATTAGGCTGAAACATGTCGACCGATCTTATAATCGCCAAAGGGTAGTCTTACTACTCGGCATGCTTTTAATCTTGACACACAGTCTTCTACTTTTGAACTTACGTCTGCGTCTGAGTAGTCAATTTTAAGTATCACCATCACTGTAGCACTGCACATCATGTCTGCATTGGGTTTCACGGCTAAAGTTCTGACATTTACTCCTACACCGTCATCACCAAGTCGGATGTGGGTTTCAATGCTTTACTAAAACCTCATATGACGTAATTTCCGGCAAATGGCTGGTCTGATGGGGTTTTTATTATTGGCCTGTGTACCTCAATGACAGGTGCTCACACATGCATTTAATCTGTTCATAGTTTTTCACATGGCAGACACCACTCCCTTGACTTGGTTTGCTCTTTTGTGTTTTTGTCTTGAAGAGTAGGGGATGGAGCAAACAGGTCGTTAAACTACCCCTTGACCCTCCACACACATTTTTGTTATTTGAGTATTCTAATTTATATCCAACTATTAATTTATTTAATTCCATTACTGCGAGTTTTAATACATTTGTTTATCTGATATTTTTAATCTTTCTTTCTACACTGCAAGGGTTACTGTTATTTGTCTAGAATCACACTATGAATTAGTGTCCATTTGGCAAAATTGAGAGAGAATGATTTGGTTGATTGATGTGTTTGCAGTTACATAAGTACGTACACTCTTGCAGTTAGCCAGGCTTCAGGGTATGCACTGCTTCAAACTACTATGCAATATGCATGTAGTGGTGTAACCAGCTTCACACTTGTGCTACTGCTTTAGGCCTACAGTTCCTCAGTCACTATCTATATACTCCAGCAAACACAGTGTGACTGCTGTTGCAATTTCAAAATGAGTTTTTCAGTACCATGTAGTAATTCATTCACTAAAGTAAAAATCAACCAATTAAGAATTCACCCAGTGTCTTTACTTATATAAATGTAATCATTCAGTCAGTAAGCATGTACTTATGCAGTGAGGCAGGCTTTAGGTAATGGAGTGATTCAAAGTTATATGTATTATGCAAGTAGTGGTGTAATAACCTTCATATTTGTGCTTAAGGACTACAATTTCCCCCTCTCAATACATACCAGGGGTCTCCTAAGAATAGCTCGGGAGCTACTGGTAGCTCACCAGCACTCTGAAAGTACCTCTCAGAGGTGAAGCCAAACCAACCCAATCTCAGAGATTCTGTGTATATTAAAGAAGGTAGTACTGCTCATGTCACTACCCTTAGGAGTTACAGACAGCCAAACGAATGGCAGGGCCTGTTGATAACACACACTGTGGTGGCGTATAAATTAGGGATGTATAGCGCGCAGTACTCACCTGTGAGGGTTTACAGGTGCTGGGGGAGTATGTGGGGGGGATTTTTGCAGCTTTGGTGAATCGAAAAGCCAGGTCTTTTGGGTCTTCCTGAATGCTTTCAGTGTGGGGGTTCATCTGATGCTGATGGGGAGTTCATTTCAGGTCTTGGCTTTGATGGATGAGAAGGGTGTGCCTCCTGTCTGGCTCTGTGGATACAGAGAATTTCGGCCAAGGCCTCATCAGCGGAGTGGAGATTTCTTTTGGGGGTGTAGAAGGAGATTGAGGTATTGGAATCCGGTGTTGTGGAGGGCTTTATAAGTGTGGGTGAGCAGCTTAAAGGTCACTCTTTTTTCTACGGGGAGCAAGCTGAGTGCTTGTTTATGCTGGGTAATGTGGTCTTGTTGTGAGATGCTGAGGATGAGTCTGGCTGCGGTGTTCTGGACAGTCTGAAGTTTATGGAGTAGAAATTTGTTGATTCCGGCATAGAGGACATTTGCGTAGTCCAGCCTGCTGGTGATGAGTGCTTGGGTGATGGTCTTCCTTTATTCGGGGGTGGGTCTATTTGAAGGTCTTGCTGAGTATGTGGAGGGTGTTGAAGCATGTGGAAGCTGCAGCGTTGGCCTATGGATCTGTCACATGAAACATGTTTATCCACTTTAAAAGTAAGTTGGAGAGACTTACTGCATGTAATGATTTGAAATGTACTTAATTAGAAGCATTTAATATTGATAAACGTTTTCCTAGCATTCTGCTGATAACGTCACCTGGAATTTTTTGGTGGTTAGTAGTGAAAATTGTGCTTTGGGTGGTCATAGTGTAATGTTAATACACACCCCCAGCACAACCCCTACACTTCACAAACACCCCTGCACTACCCTTAACCCTAAAACACTACTCCCAGCATGAACTTTTATAGCACATAAACACCACTGCTCTTCTTTAAACCATAAAACACTATCCCCTACAGTAGACGAACACCCCTGCACTATTCTAAACCTTAAAACACTACCCTCAGCATGACCCCCTACACTACACAAACACCAGTGTACTACCCTAAACGCTAAATCTACCACCAACATGACCCCCTACTCTACAAATGTCAAAAGTTCTTGTAGAGCGCACTTTTCACCGTGAGGTCTCAAGGCGCTTTGCAGCGAAAAAAACAGCAAACCAGGACAAAATTACAATACTGAAAACAGCACTGATTATTTTGGGAAAAGTCAGGTTATCAGGCTTTTGCGAAAAGATAGACGATCAGAGATTGCCAGTAAATGGGGGGTAATTTGTTCCATAACTGAGGGACATTGTAAGAAAAAGACCGACAGCCGTTGCGAGACGTAAGCACACGTGGCTGAACCAAACGAGATTTGGAGCTGGATCTTAATAATCTTTTAGGACGATACAATACACGTTTTTTAGCAAGATAAGTGGGACCAGTGCTATAGAGCAGCTTATGAGACTCAGCACTTTATATTGGCTTCTGTGGCGAATAGGGATCCAATGCAGTTTCTTAAGATTAGGGGCAGAGGCTGATCTGGGAGGGAGATCCAGAACAAGTCTAGCCGGAGCCATCTGTAGAGTTTGTAACTTGTAGAGGAGATTCTCATTTAGTGTAGCAAACAGTGCATTGCCATAATCTAGGCGGCTTATGACTAGACCCTGCACCAGTGGTTTTCTGGCTTCTATGGGTACCCATCTAAAGATTTTTCGTAGCTAACGCATAATCCCGTAGCATACGCCAGATACTTGATTAATATGGGTCTTCATGGAAAGAGTACAGTCAATAGTGATTCCCAGATCACGCACTGCCTCTTTAGGAGATGGGCAAGGCCTCAGTTCTAGGGGCCGCCAGTCTTGTGACCAAAGGTAATTTGCCCTGCCAAACAGGATGATCTCTGTTTTTCCACAATTCAATTGGAGCTTGTTGTTGCACATCCAATTACAAATGTCAATCATGCATTTTTTAAACCTACTACACTTTTCAACATAATCAGAGTTGCACGTAATGAGCAACTTAGTGTCGTCAGCATAAGATACTGTTTGAAGCCATGTAATTTTATGATGTTTGCCAACGGTGTAAGGTACAAATTGAATAACATATAGCTAAGAATCTACTTCTGGGGAACCGCCACAGTAACAGGTCGACTACTGGATACTAAAGTGCCTACCTGAACAGTAGTGAGGCGATCCGCTAAATAGTTCTGAAACCACGAAAGGGCCTTTCCTCTGATACCTATCTCCCACAACCGATGTTTCAAAATGCTGTGCGAGATGGTATCAAAAGCAGCTGATAAGTCCAGTAGGATCAAAATTGTGGAGTCACTTCTATCCGGCGCAAGGCTAATATTATCAACGATCTCCACAACAGCTGTTTCGGTGCCATTAGCAGCAGGAAACCCGGATTGTGAGGGGTTAGGAAACCCGTGTGATTCAATGTAAGTAGTTATACGCTTGTTCACCAAATAATCCAGTACCTCGCCAAAGTAGGGGAGTAAGAAATGGGACGATAATTTACAGAAAGAGAAGGGTCAATAGAAGGTTTTTTCCAAAATGGGCTTAACCTGGCATGTTTCCATCTACTCGGAATGGTAGCTTGCTCAAAGGAGGTATTACATTTTTTTACGAGAGAGCTGGCCAATAAAGGAATGATCTCAGTACAGTTACGGGGGGGAAAAGAGATCCTGAGAGGAGTGGGATTTAATTTTTTTTAGACCTTCCAGAACTTCACCAGCAGTTGTAGGGTTAAACTCTGTAAGATAAGGGGCCCCAATAGTTTCTGTGATAGAGGCATTATAATCTAGATCCTTATCTAAGTGCAGTAGATTTTGACTGGTTTCTGGAAAGGAAGAGTAGATTAATTTGATTTTATTCTCGAAGTATGACGACAAGGAGTCAACCCATTCCTGAGTAGGAATAAACTCTGCTAATTCAGCTTGGGGGGAGGTAAATTCTTTCAATATCTTGTACAGTTCTTTGCTCGAGTGGGCGGCCTTATTTATCCTTTGAGTCAAATACGTTTTTTTTGCAGGTTTGATGTTTTTGATATAGATTAAGTGAGACTGTTGTTAATTATCACGGTTCTCCAATGTTTTAGTTTTCCTCCACAGGCATTCGGCCATTCTACTGGTCTGCTTATTGTTTTTGAGGGCAGCAGTGAACCAGGGCGAAGCAATAGTTTTTTCCGTAACACTAGTTTAAGGTATAATTTTATCCAGCGTTTCCACAATAGATTTTTCCAAATGATTTAGCATTTGGTCAACAACATTTATTTGCTTGGTAAGCGGCTTAAAATGAGTTATAAAAGCCTCTGGGGTCAATTTCCGCCATGGTCGAATAATTGCTCTTTTTTTGCAACTTAGGTTTGTTGTAGTAAATCTGGGAAAACTGAATTTTAAGAGAAAATTATCAGTTCAGATCACGGGGAGCGGAATTTCATTAATTATATTGGGCATATTGGTGAAAATTAAGTCAAGGGTATTGCCTGCCTGATGTGTCGGTCTGGTTACCTTTTGTGTTAAGCCTAGCATTTCCATGGTAGTAATCAAATGGCTAGTATCCGGATCTGAAGGTGATTCTGCATGATGGTTAAAGTCTTCCAACAAAATAACATTATTGGTTGCTAACACATGCGATGCTATAGTTTCTAGGAGATAATTTACAAATGTAACTTTAGAACCGGGGGGGTCTATACACCAAGGCTACTCTCCCAGATGTGACATTATTGAGTCTAACACTGATAATCAACAATTCCGCCATTGTGTTAGAAAAAGACTGTAGCTTCTTAATCTCAATAGGGGTTTTTGCCGCAACTGCAATGCCTCCACCTTTCTTCCCTTCCCAATCTAACCTGATCAAGTGATATTTCTGAGGGAAGGCGATAGCTACGTCTTGTGAAGCTTGTCTATGGAGCCATGTTTCCGTAAAAAAACAAATGTCAGGTTTTTCAGTTTCTAAGAGGCTCGATAGCTCCAGTGCATGTTTAGGAATTGATCTCGTGTTAAGATATGGAGCAGAAAGTGGATAACATTCCTTTTATGTTGGTAATCAACATTTCAGCAGAGTTCTTATTAGGTGCAATATTTGTCTGATTATTGCAAGTTGTTGTGAGAAGAGGTACTGATAAATCATTTAAAGGTGTTAACGGCTGGGATCCTAGATACTCATGCCCTTGTTCTGCCTTCAAGGCATTAGAGGTATTTAAAGGATTTAGGGAGATCAATTCCTGTCTCGTATATATATGTCTGGGGAAGTCCACTTATCCAAAGTTTCACCAGGAGATTTGTCAAGGGGGTCATGCAGAAGGCGGCGACCTTCGGCACGCCGCTGCACGCGTCCACGCTGGGGAGAGTATTAAATAGGGAGGTAGGGGGGGTCAGCACCAATGACGCCGCCCACCAATGATCTGCTTCCTGTTCCTCCATACAACCGGCACATGCCGTGACAGACCGGGGACACAGCAGCGAGAGATGAGTACAAGTAAACTGAGGCAGTATTTCAATTTATGTTCAAAGATCAAAGTTATCAAACAGTAAGCAGCAATTTGTTTTAAAATGAATAAAAACTAAAAAAGCTCTACTGTAGAACAACAATAACTCATATTGATATTCCCTCCAATTTTAATTCAATTTCAAATATTCAGCCCCTAGCGCGAGCGTAAGCAGTTTTGAAGACAGAGAGCAAAGAGTGCTGTTCTCGCTGCTACACAAAGACCAATGCACTACCTTAAACCCTAAATCTTTCCCCAGCACAACCCGTTTAATACACAAACACCACTACACTACCCTAAACCCTAAAACACTACCTCTAACACTTATACAAACAGCACTGACTGACACTTCATTTACTCATATAGATAGTAACTCTTAGTGTTAAAAAATCACTATTACAAGTATACAGTTATGCATACAGTCACTGATGCAATCACTTAGTCATATGTTTACTTCTTTATATACAACAAATGTCACATGCACTGCCTTTTATTTTTGTACTTTATTGTACATGTAGCATTGAGAGATATATTTGCTCATTACCACACCCTTAAAGATATTAACTCACCCAAACAATTGTTATAACATGTAGTCTTAACATCATATACCTACTGAATCAACTAACCACACATCTTTGGTTAGTCAGACAACCCCCAGCGAACCACACACACATTCACTCTCCATTACAAATACTCAGTTAACTAATCAGTAAGTAATATAGATTTCCACGTAGCTAGTAACCAACTGGTGCAGCAGTTTACAGAACAACTGACAAAATAATACAGATATTCACAGAGTTTAGTCACTATCCAATATATTTATTGAGACACCATAAATGATTAAAGTAAACAATCAATCACACTGTTATATTGTGAAATAAGTACTCTCAGTTCACCATATCTGCTTGGCTGCCTCTCGGTATTCAATATGAGCACGACCGTTGTTTAATTCCATTGACAGCTCATTATATTGCCACTTTCATAAGAAACCTCACATAAAACGTATCCATGCAGGTTTTACTTTATTTTTTCATTACAGATGTTTGCTGCCTCTCGACACTATAAACGAGTACTACCACTGTCTGATTTCATTCAGAGCCAATAAAGTTGTTCTTTCAAAAAAACTCAGCTAAAAACGCCCTCCCCGATGCAGGTTCCACATCCGGGGGCAGAGTCAGCACAAGCGGCGAAGGTTCCGACACACGCGGGTAATGGCGGCATTCACTAGTCAGGGAAGTACTTTCTTCCCCAGAGGTAAGGAGATTCTCATCTCTCTTCACCCTTTCCTTCCAGCTCTGGGCCTCCCCGAAGATAGCTTAAGACTCTGCAAATCGGGGTAAGTTTAAGATATGACCTTTCGAGTGACTGTTTTCCAGCGTCTATTTGCGCTGTTTGCTTTAAACCACGAAGGGGTCCAGGCGCCATTCCGCGCCTCTCCACACTAGGTTTTGTAACAACCTCCACCTAGATATTAGAAGGGCCTCCTTTCATTCATTTTTTCACAGCTTGAAATCAGTTCGAATTAAAGTTTGTTTGCTTTAATAATTCGGTACTTTGGCACAGTGTTTTCAATTTGCACTGAGGACCTAGCGCAGAATTAAGCCTCACATGATGTTGATAATTCACCACGACTTAGTCACATCCTACTCATTGCCACAACATCGCAGTGCTTTTTTACCAAATATTTTGTTCACTTTCGCCTCCCTCTTTCCTCTGCCTCTCCAGGTTTTTACTCCACCGTGTTATGTGCACATGCTAACTTGGTTAATATGCATCCACCCAGTAGTTTTGACTATAGCTTACTACGGTGCCCACCTCTGCTCCTTTAATATTGTGAGTGTGTAGGATATTTATCCTTGTACAATGTATCTGTGTCTATTTTCTCTTTCAGGTTAATAAGACTAGAGTGGCTAATGTTGACCCTCCATAAAATCAACCCTTGAACACCACACAAATAGTGTGAGTAGATTCTCTATGTTTGTTTGTCCACCCTGTCCTGACGAAAGCCCCATAGACTCCGTTGAGCCAAAGGGGGCTGAAACATGTCGACACCCCTTGGAAATCCATACTTCTAGATCCAGTAACTCGATCTAGGACAAGTACCCACTTAATTTTTAATATAAGATCTCCACCAATTCATTAAAAACCTCGTAGGTGCTGATCTTATTTTTACTTATTTTTACTTGTTTTTCATTTTTTTGCACTAACCCTATTTTTCATCTCTGGACACTGCAACCTAGACCAGAGGAGCCTCTGGATGAGGCAGGCACCCACACTCTCTATGGTATCCGATGATAACTGCCGAAAACCACAATGTAGGGGCGGATGAAAGAAATATACCGCAACACCAGCACACATTGGGTCTTTTGAGGATACCATAGTTTTTCTAACCAATGGTTTAGAATTGTTACAAGTGTCCATTTCTCCCACTTGATTACCTTGATATCTGCCCGGGGAAACAAATGGACATGTATTCCTCCTCCCTACTCTTCTGATTATATACATATTAAGCAGCGCACAGCTGCGGGAGCTTTTCCTAAATAGTGAATTACACATTGTCTCAACCTACACCAAGGAGCACAACCATGGAGGGCAATGTTGGATTGAGCTTTGGCGAGAGTGACATTGATGAAATTCTAGCAGGGCAATCTCTTCTTCAAAATACAGACTTTACAAACAGATAATTGGGACACGCTCTCTGAAAAAAAGAGAGAACAAATACGGACGGCAATCCACGGCATTATCATGACCGAATACCTCCGACAAAAAACAGCACCTAGAGGTCTTTGGGTTAGTAATGCCCCACGTATCTTCCTACATGATTTGGCTTTCCGTAAAGACTGGTCTTCCATCTCCTGGAAATGCACCCTTGACTACCTGGTGCTGATTATTAAGACAGCAAAAAGACTTTCGGAAGCATTATTAGTGGAAATCCAAACTCTTGAAAATGAACTCAAAAAGGGAATAAATCCACTAACCTACAAAAAGAAATTGGAAGAACTTACCAAAGAAATGGAAGACACAAGAATTTATCATGCAGAGCAAATTACTGAAACTTAGCAAAGATCTCAAAAAGTTCAGTCAAGAAAAAATGCATCCCTATACAAGAGAGGATTACAATTCCAACGACCAAGGCTCGGATAATGAATCCCTGGGGAAAGCTTCTTCTAACAACTCAGTAAGCAGCTCTGAAGACCACACCCCCAGAAGAGGGGGATTCAACAATCGATTCCATAGATTTAGGAGGGGAAACCGATGGCAAAGACCTTTCTATCCCAACATGAATATGCCTCACTTCCAACCCTACATGCCACCATACGGCGGATGGATGACACCTTACAATTACGGCATGCAACAAATACCACAACTTGGCAATGAACAACAGCTAGGACAACAAATGCAACAACAACAACAACCGCCTTTTTTAGGCAGGGGCCGAAACCAATCCAGAGGAAAAAAGAAAACCATAGTCTGGCAGGATCAGCAGAGGAACGTACAAACGAGGAGCATGTCATCTGCCCAACCGGGCACGAGCAAGACAAACACTCGCTAGTAATCAATCTTGCCAACATAGACTTAACAGAAGACCAAATGAAAGTCTTGGAAAAAGGGCTAGGATTTGTCCCTACACCACCAGTAGACAACTTCAAGCTCAAGTGTGAACTAGCTGAATTCTGCCGCACTTTGAAACTCAAGGCATTTTTTGCGGATAAACCTTCCCCGCCATCTGAAGGAGATACTAACCTGAGAAGAAAATCTACCTTTAATCCCCCAACAGGTAGTATACCACCTGAAATCCACACTTTTGAGCAAGCACTGCTGAAGGGCATAGACGAAATAACAACTAAAAAGAAACATCACTTTCAAAATTTGAGCAATAAAGAACGCCAGGCCCTAAAAACTCTGGAATCAAATGAAAACATAGTCATCAAACCCGCGGACAAGGGGGGAGGAATTGTGATCCTCAGTAAAGAGGGTTACAATTTACAATGCCTCTCCCTCCTGTCAGACACAAAGTATTACAAACAAATCGATGAGGATCCCACTGAAAGACTTCGGAATACCATCTCCATAATGGTCCATGAGGCAGAAACTAACAGGTGGATAACAGGAAAGGAGGCTGATTACCTTTGTACAAAAGAACCCAAAATCCCTTTCTTTTATTCCTTACCCAAAACGCATAAAAATAAACTACCACCACCAGGACGCCCGATCGTGGCAGGTATAGGATCATTACTTGAACCTCTGTCTAAATTCGCAGATGAATTCCTGAAACCTTTGGTGCAGAAGACACCAACCTACCTTAAAGACACACGAGACCTACTGGTACAAATCAAGGACATACCCTTCGATCAAAAGACAATGCTCCTAGTAGGCCTCGATGTGGAGTCGTTGTATACCAGCCTACCCCAAGACGACACCCTACAAATGCTGGAAGATTTCCTTTACAATGAAGAATGGAACCACCACACACCGAGACATTTTGTCCTACAGTGCTGTCAGCTAGCACTCAAAGAAAATGTCTTTGAATATAACGGAGTTCTATATTTACAAAACCATGGAACTTCGATGGGCAGTGCCTTCGCCCCTTCGGTGGCTGGATTATACGTTAGCCACTTCGAACAACAACATGTACTTAATGAGGTTAATCCGTACTCTTCCAGTATTTTATACTGGAAGAGATACATTGACGATATCCTCCTCATTTGGGATATTAAACTCGATCTGGAACTCTTCTTAAGGTGGCTAAATGAGAGGGATCCCTGGCTAAAATTCACATACATGGCCAACAATTCATCCATAGATTTTCTTGACCTCACGATCTTTGCTGAAGATAACTATTTGAAAACAAAAACATACACCAAACCCACTGCCAAAAACAGTTTACTTTCCTATAAAAGTCATCACCCAAAACCTCTGAGGGACAACTTGCCCTACAGCCAGTTTTTACGTTTGAAACGTAACTGTACCAAGACAGATGACTACAAAGCCCAAGCAATGGAACTATGCATCAAGTTAAAACAAAGAGACTATACGCAAACTACCATTCGCAAATGCATGACACGTGCGAATAACCAACCTAGAGAATGTCTCCTTCAAACATATCCCAAAGACCCCATACCGGACCTCATGACATGTGTGACTACATTTTGCCCATCTACCTATGAGGTTCAAAAACTGGTCAATAAGAACTGGAAAATCCTTAATACAGGGAAATTCAATTGGCCTAGACCACGGTTCGCGAATAGAAGAACTAAAAATCTGCGAGATACGTTGGTCCATACACGACCTCGACATGTACAAACCCAAGAGATAACCAGAAGCATTACCATGTCACCAGTAAGTGGCCATTACCCATGCGGCAACTGTGCAGCCTGCCAATTCACTACTCATTCAAAACAATTACAATTATCAGAGACTCTTGTATGGACCCAAAAACAACACACGAACTGCAACTCTTCCCGTGTAATATATATGGCCAATTGTCCTTGCAAAAAACTGTACATAGGAATGACGTGCAGGAAGGTTAAAACCAGAATAGGGGAACATAGGAGCAACATCCGGCTTAAAAAGACAACAACAAAACTGTGTGCCCACTTTTTGGAGGCGGGTCATTCTTGTAATGACATCAGATGGACTGTCATTGAAATGCTTACTGAAAGAACCCCTAATGCAGAGAAAAAACTGTATGAAAAAGAACAGAGGTGGGTGGACCGTCTGAAAACAAATGTCACGGGCTTGAACGATAATGTCCCCTGGCACCAGTTTGCTGCCCACTAACTTAACATTGACTATTAGAACTACCAACCTGATCCCAGTTTTGCCTGTTCTCTAGTCTCTACTCTGACATCGGCTTTTCAAGTAGATGACTACAACTTATCGAGCTGCCTCTACACATTATGACAAGGCACCTTCAATGTACCTCACGCAGCTATATTGTGAAATAAGTACTCTCAGTTCACCATATCTGCTTGGCTGCCTCTCGGTATTCAATATGAGCACGACCGTTGTTTAATTCCATTGACAGCTCATTATATTGTCACTTTCATAAGAAACCTCACATAAAACGTATCCATGCAGGTTTTACTTTATTTTTTCATTACAGATGTTTGCTGCCTCTCGACACTATAAACGAGTACTACCACTGTCTGATTTCATTCAGAGCCAATAAAGTTGTTCTTTCAAAAAAACTCCGCTAAAAACGCCCTCCCCGATGCAGGTTCCACATCCGGGGGCAGAGTCAGCACAAGCGGCGAAGGTTCCGACACACGCGGGTAATGGCGGCATTCACTAGTCAGGGAAGTACTTTCTTCCCCAGAGGTAAGGAGATTCTCATCTCTCTTCACCCTTTCCTTCCAGCTCTGGGCCTCCCCGAAGATAGCTTAAGACTCTGCAAATCGGGGTAAGTTTAAGATATGACCTTTCGAGTGACTGTTTTCCAGCGTCTATTTGCGCTGTTTGCTTTAAACCACGAAGGGGTCCAGGCGCCATTCCGCGCCTCTCCACACTAGGTTTTGTAACAACCTCCACCTAGATATTAGAAGGGCCTCCTTTCATTCATTTTTTCACAGCTTGAAATCAGTTCGAATTAAAGTTTGTTTGCTTTAATAATTCGGTACTTTGGCACAGTGTTTTCAATTTGCACTGAGGACCTAGCGCAGAATTAAGCCTCACATGATGTTGATAATTCACCACGACTTAGTCACATCCTACTCATTGCCACAACATCGCAGTGCTTTTTTACCAAATATTTTGTTCACTTTCGCCTCCCTCTTTCCTCTGCCTCTCCAGGTTTTTACTCCACCGTGTTATGTGCACATGCTAACTTGGTTAATATGCATCCACCCAGTAGTTTTGACTATAGCTTACTACGGTGCCCACCTCTGCTCCTTTAATATTGTGAGTGTGTAGGATATTTATCCTTGTACAATGTATCTGTGTCTATTTTCTCTTTCAGGTTAATAAGACTAGAGTGGCTAATGTTGACCCTCCATAAAATCAACCCTTGAACACCACACAAATAGTGTGAGTAGATTCTCTATGTTTGTTTGTCCACCCTGTCCTGACGAAAGCCCCATAGACTCCGTTGAGCCAAAGGGGGCTGAAACATGTCGACACCCCTTGGAAATCCATACTTCTAGATCCAGTAACTCGATCTAGGACAAGTACCCACTTAATTTTTAATATAAGATCTCCACCAATTCATTAAAAACCTCGTAGGTGCTGATCTTATTTTTACTTATTTTTACTTGTTTTTCATTTTTTTGCACTAACCCTATTTTTCATCTCTGGACACTGCAACCTAGACCAGAGGAGCCTCTGGATGAGGCAGGCACCCACACTCTCTATGGTATCCGATGATAACTGCCGAAAACCACAATGTAGGGGCGGATGAAAGAAATATACCGCAACACCAGCACACATTGGGTCTTTTGAGGATACCATAGTTTTTCTAACCAATGGTTTAGAATTGTTACAAGTGTCCATTTCTCCCACTTGATTACCTTGATATCTGCCCGGGGAAACAAATGGACATGTATTCCTCCTCCCTACTCTTCTGATTATATACATATTAAGCAGCGCACAGCTGCGGGAGCTTTTCCTAAATAGTGAATTACACATTGTCTCAACCTACACCAAGGAGCACAACCATGGAGGGCAATGTTGGATTGAGCTTTGGCGAGAGTGACATTGATGAAATTCTAGCAGGGCAATCTCTTCTTCAAAATACAGACTTTACAAACAGATAATTGGGACACGCTCTCTGAAAAAAAGAGAGAACAAATACGGACGGCAATCCACGGCATTATCATGACCGAATACCTCCGACAAAAAACAGCACCTAGAGGTCTTTGGGTTAGTAATGCCCCACGTATCTTCCTACATGATTTGGCTTTCCGTAAAGACTGGTCTTCCATCTCCTGGAAATGCACCCTTGACTACCTGGTGCTGATTATTAAGACAGCAAAAAGACTTTCGGAAGCATTATTAGTGGAAATCCAAACTCTTGAAAATGAACTCAAAAAGGGAATAAATCCACTAACCTACAAAAAGAAATTGGAAGAACTTACCAAAGAAATGGAAGACACAAGAATTTATCATGCAGAGCAAATTACTGAAACTTAGCAAAGATCTCAAAAAGTTCAGTCAAGAAAAAATGCATCCCTATACAAGAGAGGATTACAATTCCAACGACCAAGGCTCGGATAATGAATCCCTGGGGAAAGCTTCTTCTAACAACTCAGTAAGCAGCTCTGAAGACCACACCCCCAGAAGAGGGGGATTCAACAATCGATTCCATAGATTTAGGAGGGGAAACCGATGGCAAAGACCTTTCTATCCCAACATGAATATGCCTCACTTCCAACCCTACATGCCACCATACGGCGGATGGATGACACCTTACAATTACGGCATGCAACAAATACCACAACTTGGCAATGAACAACAGCTAGGACAACAAATGCAACAACAACAACAACCGCCTTTTTTAGGCAGGGGCCGAAACCAATCCAGAGGAAAAAAGAAAACCATAGTCTGGCAGGATCAGCAGAGGAACGTACAAACGAGGAGCATGTCATCTGCCCAACCGGGCACGAGCAAGACAAACACTCGCTAGTAATCAATCTTGCCAACATAGACTTAACAGAAGACCAAATGAAAGTCTTGGAAAAAGGGCTAGGATTTGTCCCTACACCACCAGTAGACAACTTCAAGCTCAAGTGTGAACTAGCTGAATTCTGCCGCACTTTGAAACTCAAGGCATTTTTTGCGGATAAACCTTCCCCGCCATCTGAAGGAGATACTAACCTGAGAAGAAAATCTACCTTTAATCCCCCAACAGGTAGTATACCACCTGAAATCCACACTTTTGAGCAAGCACTGCTGAAGGGCATAGACGAAATAACAACTAAAAAGAAACATCACTTTCAAAATTTGAGCAATAAAGAACGCCAGGCCCTAAAAACTCTGGAATCAAATGAAAACATAGTCATCAAACCCGCGGACAAGGGGGGAGGAATTGTGATCCTCAGTAAAGAGGGTTACAATTTACAATGCCTCTCCCTCCTGTCAGACACAAAGTATTACAAACAAATCGATGAGGATCCCACTGAAAGACTTCGGAATACCATCTCCATAATGGTCCATGAGGCAGAAACTAACAGGTGGATAACAGGAAAGGAGGCTGATTACCTTTGTACAAAAGAACCCAAAATCCCTTTCTTTTATTCCTTACCCAAAACGCATAAAAATAAACTACCACCACCAGGACGCCCGATCGTGGCAGGTATAGGATCATTACTTGAACCTCTGTCTAAATTCGCAGATGAATTCCTGAAACCTTTGGTGCAGAAGACACCAACCTACCTTAAAGACACACGAGACCTACTGGTACAAATCAAGGACATACCCTTCGATCAAAAGACAATGCTCCTAGTAGGCCTCGATGTGGAGTCGTTGTATACCAGCCTACCCCAAGACGACACCCTACAAATGCTGGAAGATTTCCTTTACAATGAAGAATGGAACCACCACACACCGAGACATTTTGTCCTACAGTGCTGTCAGCTAGCACTCAAAGAAAATGTCTTTGAATATAACGGAGTTCTATATTTACAAAACCATGGAACTTCGATGGGCAGTGCCTTCGCCCCTTCGGTGGCTGGATTATACGTTAGCCACTTCGAACAACAACATGTACTTAATGAGGTTAATCCGTACTCTTCCAGTATTTTATACTGGAAGAGATACATTGACGATATCCTCCTCATTTGGGATATTAAACTCGATCTGGAACTCTTCTTAAGGTGGCTAAATGAGAGGGATCCCTGGCTAAAATTCACATACATGGCCAACAATTCATCCATAGATTTTCTTGACCTCACGATCTTTGCTGAAGATAACTATTTGAAAACAAAAACATACACCAAACCCACTGCCAAAAACAGTTTACTTTCCTATAAAAGTCATCACCCAAAACCTCTGAGGGACAACTTGCCCTACAGCCAGTTTTTACGTTTGAAACGTAACTGTACCAAGACAGATGACTACAAAGCCCAAGCAATGGAACTATGCATCAAGTTAAAACAAAGAGACTATACGCAAACTACCATTCGCAAATGCATGACACGTGCGAATAACCAACCTAGAGAATGTCTCCTTCAAACATATCCCAAAGACCCCATACCGGACCTCATGACATGTGTGACTACATTTTGCCCATCTACCTATGAGGTTCAAAAACTGGTCAATAAGAACTGGAAAATCCTTAATACAGGGAAATTCAATTGGCCTAGACCACGGTTCGCGAATAGAAGAACTAAAAATCTGCGAGATACGTTGGTCCATACACGACCTCGACATGTACAAACCCAAGAGATAACCAGAAGCATTACCATGTCACCAGTAAGTGGCCATTACCCATGCGGCAACTGTGCAGCCTGCCAATTCACTACTCATTCAAAACAATTACAATTATCAGAGACTCTTGTATGGACCCAAAAACAACACACGAACTGCAACTCTTCCCGTGTAATATATATGGCCAATTGTCCTTGCAAAAAACTGTACATAGGAATGACGTGCAGGAAGGTTAAAACCAGAATAGGGGAACATAGGAGCAACATCCGGCTTAAAAAGACAACAACAAAACTGTGTGCCCACTTTTTGGAGGCGGGTCATTCTTGTAATGACATCAGATGGACTGTCATTGAAATGCTTACTGAAAGAACCCCTAATGCAGAGAAAAAACTGTATGAAAAAGAACAGAGGTGGGTGGACCGTCTGAAAACAAATGTCACGGGCTTGAACGATAATGTCCCCTGGCACCAGTTTGCTGCCCACTAACTTAACATTGACTATTAGAACTACCAACCTGATCCCAGTTTTGCCTGTTCTCTAGTCTCTACTCTGACATCGGCTTTTCAAGTAGATGACTACAACTTATCGAGCTGCCTCTACACATTATGACAAGGCACCTTCAATGTACCTCACGCAGCTATATTGTGAAATAAGTACTCTCAGTTCACCATATCTGCTTGGCTGCCTCTCGGTATTCAATATGAGCACGACCGTTGTTTAATTCCATTGACAGCTCATTATATTGTCACTTTCATAAGAAACCTCACATAAAACGTATCCATGCAGGTTTTACTTTATTTTTTCATTACAGATGTTTGCTGCCTCTCGACACTATAAACGAGTACTACCACTGTCTGATTTCATTCAGAGCCAATAAAGTTGTTCTTTCAAAAAAACTCCGCTAAAAACGCCCTCCCCGATGCAGGTTCCACATCCGGGGGCAGAGTCAGCACAAGCGGCGAAGGTTCCGACACACGCGGGTAATGGCGGCATTCACTAGTCAGGGAAGTACTTTCTTCCCTAGAGGTAAGGAGATTCTCATCTCTCTTCACCCTTTCCTTCCAGCTCTGGGCCTCCCCGAAGATAGCTTAAGACTCTGCAAATCGGGGTAAGTTTAAGATATGACCTTTCGAGTGACTGTTTTCCAGCGTCTATTTGCGCTGTTTGCTTTAAACCACGAAGGGGTCCAGGCGCCATTCCGCGCCTCTCTACACTAGGTTTTGTAACAACCTCCACCTAGATATTAGAAGGGCCTCCTTTCATTCATTTTTTCACAGCTTGAAATCAGTTCGAATTAAAGTTTGTTTGCTTTAATAATTCGGTACTTTGGCACAGTGTTTTCAATTTGCACTGAGGTCCTAGCGCAGAATTAAGCCTCACAAGATGTTGATAATTCACCACGACTTAGTCACATCCTACTCATTGCCACAACATCGCAGTGCTTTTTTACCAAATATTTTGTTCACTTTCGCCTCCCTCTTTCCTCTGCCTCTCCAGGTTTTTACTCCACCGTGTTATGTGCACATGCTAACTTGGTTAATATGCATCCACCCAGTAGTTTTGACTATAGCTTACTACGGTGCCCACCTCTGCTCCTTTAATATTGTGAGTGTGTAGGATATTTATCCTTGTACAATGTATCTGTGTCTATTTTCTCTTTCAGGTTAATAAGACTAGAGTGGCTAATGTTGACCCTCCATAAAATCAACCCTTGAACACCACACAAATAGTGTGAGTAGATTCTCTATGTTTGTTTGTCCACCCTGTCCTGACGAAAGCCCCATAGACTCCGTTGAGCCAAAGGGGGCTGAAACATGTCGACACCCCTTGGAAATCCATACTTCTAGATCCAGTAACTCGATCTAGGACAAGTACCCATTTAATTTTTAATATAAGATCTCCACCAATTCATTAAAAACCTCGTAGGTGCTGATCTTATTTTTACTTATTTTTACTTGCTTTTCATTTTTTTGCACTAACCCTATTTTTCATCTCTGGACACTGCAACCTAGACCAGAGGAGCCTCTGGATGAGGCAGGCACCCACACTCTCTATGGTATCCGATGATAACTGCCGAAAACCACAATGTAGGGGCGGATGAAAGAAATATACCGCAACACCAGCACACATTGGGTCTTTTGAGGATACCATAGTTTTTCTAACCAATGGTTTAGAATTGTTACAAGTGTCCATTTCTCCCACTTGATTACCTTGATATCTGCCCGGGGAAACAAATGGACATGTATTCCTCCTCCCTACTCTTCTGATTATATATATAGTTAGGAATTACCATTTAAAAAACCTTTGAAATTCACTGAAAAAACCATAGGTTTCAGGCAGGCTATAGTTAGGAATTAGGATTTAAAAAACCTTAGCAATTCACTGAAAAAAACATAGGTTTTTAGGGTGTTATAGTTAGCCGGACATTTCACACATACAAAACTTTTGAAATTCCTCTGTTATAGTTAGTTGTACTAACTGTAACTCTCGCACCCGCAATCCACTGCTGCTGATGTCACATATTACATCATTCATGACATGGCCAGTGACATCACTGAAGACATCACTGATGACATCTCATCAGTGAATACATATTTGAAGGACACTACGGATTTTTTAAATAAGGTCATGAATGTCGAATGGTGTGACAATTATTTGTTCCTAGTAATGGATATTGAGTCACTTTACACCTCGATTCACCACCAGCAAGGAATGAATGCTTGTGATCAATATTTGAGCAGAAGAGACATTTGTTTTCGGGATCACAACACAATGATAATGGAAATGATTAAAATCTGTCTCACCACTAACTTTTTCCGTTTCCAGGGCCAGATATACCAGCAATTGCGTGGTGTGGCGATGGGCTCGTGTTTCTCCCCCAGTTACTCATGTTTACATGTGGGCTGGTGGGAGGAACACAAGCTCAAGACCACGCACCAACGATGGCTACCTAATATTGTAAACTACTGGCGTTTTATTGCCGACGTCTGTATAATTTGAAAGGGGACACTGGTGGAAGCCAATGCATTTGTTATGGATTTGAATACAAATGAACTAAATCTCAAATTCACATCCATCATTACAACAGATGCAGCAGAATTTCTAGATGTCCACATTTTCATTAAAAATAACAAAATTGAAACCCGACTACACCGCAAATCCACAGCGTTCAATGCAATTTTGCATGCTCGGAGCGCTCATCTGGCTCACACCATCAGCAGTATCCCCTATGGGGAATTTATACGCATCTGCAGGATTTGCAGTGACAAAGATTCACTTGATGTTTGTCTCAATGAGTCTAAACAGCGCTTCCTTAATAGAGGCTATTCTAATCATATTTTAGAACAAGCCCTTTAGAAAGCATGCTCAATTGATCGCGTAACACTCCTTGCACCTAAGGTTCCCAAAACTCCAACCTCTGAATGCACTGTGAGACTCATAACCAACTTTAGCACACAGGAACGCAAGATCAGACGCATCATCTGCACAAAATGGCCCATAATTTTGACTGATGTCATCCTTGGACCATTACTGTCTAACACACCGACTATAACATTAAGAAGGGCGCCTTCCATGCGCGATGCACTCGATAGGCCGATGCCAGAAGGTCCACTTAAAAAGAATCTTGTGAACAGAACAGGATTCTTTAAATGCACCTCCTGCCGTGCTTGCACCTTCGCTAAAAACAGTACACATTATGTCACAGCATTCAGTACAACACCGATACCTATTCGCGAATATCTCACCTGCAGGTCTGAATTCGTTGTGTATCAATTGAAATGTACTTGCAATCTTGAGTACATTGGGAGCACTAAGCTCCCTGTACATCAACTAATTCTTCAGCACATTCGCTCAATTGTTAACAGTGACAGCAATTACCCTGTAGCCAGACATTTTCGGTCGGTACATGATAAAAAACTCAAAGATTTCGAGTATACTGTTTTATGTTCGGTACCTCAGCCCGACCGGGGTGGGGACTGCATGAAGCTACTGAGGCAGAAAGAATAACATCTCATACTGTCCTTAGACACTAAGGCCCCTAACGGTCTTAATCTAACGGAAGACCTGAGCAATTTTTTATAAACTGGCCTTTCTGTTGCTTTATTTCTAGTCCTTGAAAATCCTAATGGTGTTCTCTACTATTGTTTAATACCATCATGTTTTCACGTCTCGGTTGGCCGCTAGGATGTGACAGCCTAGATTTAGTCACCGGCTGGTGACTACTTATACTGTACACCAATGTGGAAATAGTATATGGGAATAATGTGATTCGTTTTGCTATTTCCACACTGTATTCAATCAATATGGAACAAGACTGTCATTACCTGTCATCCTTTTTGCTGTGTGCTCTTAGTATATATTTTTATGTCATGGTTTAAAAAAAATTCAATCTTTATCTTTGTGTTCTTTTTCACACTTAATTTGTCACTACAGCTCTCATATGTAGGTCATTTTTCTTGTGCAGACAGTGCAGTTTATTGTTAGCACCATAATGTGATCATTGATGAAATTTGGAAATAGGCATTATGTCGCAACATTGGTATTGTATTTCTCATTCAATTATTGCGAATACTTGTGATTCTTTCTATTTTATGGCACTATGTCGTTATCTTTTTGAAAGTAATCTCTAGTTTTTTCACAATGAAAAAATTATTCTTGAAAAACTATTTATCTATTTGATTGTATCTTTTAGTTATGAATTTCAAATCCTATGTCTGAATGACTATATATTTTTTGGGTCACATTATTTGTATATCAATTGCAAATTGATTTTGTAAATACAAATCTGTCTTTTATCACTTTAGCACTTGCATGTAAGTCAGTCTGTTCACTATTTCTATCATGAAAAGCAGAGAGGGCGTGCACATTTTTTGTATTTTCCCACCTTTATTGTTACTATAAATATTCCTAAAGTGTTCTGAGCGCGCTATGTGAACAAGCTCCCTAGTGGAGTGAAACGTGTCATCTTTAATTAAATAAATCGTCTTTCTGCAACTCACTTGAGGAGTGACTTTTTCTTGGTTGGATATTCGCTGCATTGTGAGGGGCTTTTGGAGGTCCAGACCTATTGGGTTCCGCCGATCATAGACGGAACAAGGACTGATTTTTCATATATATATATATATATATATATATATATATATATATATATATATATATATATATATATATATATATACCAATAACGTAAAATATATTTTAAAAAGTGAGTGCAACAGTAGAGAGCGTGTTGATTTGCATAGGGGTAAACCTTCGTATTCTCACTCCAATGAGTGCAACAGTAGGGACAGTGTTATATAGCGGAGGAGTAAACCTTGCTTTTCCCACTCCAGTGAGTACAACAGTAGGGAAAGTGTTTGACAGCGGAGGGGTAAAAATTACTATTCCATAAAAGTGAGTGCAACAGTAGAGAAAGTGTTGGATAGCGGAGAGGTTAAACTTAAACTTACTATTCACACTCAAGTCAGTACAACAGTAGGGAAAGTGTTGGATTGTGTAGGGGTACAAATTACTATTCCCACTCCAATGAGTGACACAGTAGGGAAAGTGCTGGATAGCGGAGGGGTAAAACTTACCTTTCCCACTCCAGTGAGTGCAACAGTAAGAGAAGTGTTGGATTGCGTAGGGGTAAAAATTTGTATTCCCATTCCAGTGATTACAACAGTAGGGAAAGGGTTCGACAGGGAGGGGTAAAACGTACTATTCCCACTCCAGTGAGTGCAGCAGTAGGGAAAGTGTTGGATAGCAGAGGGGTAAAATGTACTATTCCCCCTCCAGTGAAAGCAACAGTGGGAAAGTGTTGGATATTGGCAGGATAAAATTTACTATTCCCACTCCAATCAGTGCAACTTAGGGAAAATGTTGGATTGCAAAGTGGTAACAATTAATATTCTCACTCCAGTCAGTTCAAAATAAAAAATTAACCACAATTTTTTTAAATGTATCTATGTATATAAATATATTACAACTTAAAATGCAAATATATTTAATATTATAAAGGAAAAAAAATATTATAATGTTAAATGCATATGACAAATAACTACAAATAATTTATTAATGAAAATAAAAAAGAATTTTCAAACAAATGAATATTTTTTATTAGAAATGTTATAGAATAAAAAATATTAATTATTACATACATTTACTTTTTTATTTCTTACCCTATAACACCACTCAATTCACAACCACCATCTAAATAAAAAAAAATACTTACATAATTGACATAATTAATTACCAATAAAAGAGATATTCCTAATTAAAAAGCAAATTAAAACTCTTAAAAATGAATAAACTTCCAACACTTTACCCCTATAATCCCCACAAACCACTGGTAAAACTAAACTGTGAAAAAATTTGTCACACAATTGAAACTTATTTTCAATAAAAAAATTAATAGAATATAAAAAATAATTATAAAGTAAGTAAAATTGATTTACTCCCCACCCTTTCCCCCTAAAAAGTCAACCCCCCACACAAAAAACATATAAACAACTACCCTAAATAAATAACAGTTAATTAATTAACATTAATGATCAACCAATTAATATTTAATTAAACATAAATGACTTCCCATACGTTATCCCGAAAAACCCCATAACCCACACCTAAAATTATTTACACAAATTCCATATTTAATTTTCAATTAAGTCATCAATATTAATTGAGAACTAATTATTAATTATTTAAAAATAAATTACTTCCCTCTCTTTAGCCCATAACACCACAACCAACACCTAAAAAAATCAAACAATCATCATAATTAATAACTAATTATTAATGAATTAAACATACATTACTTTCCACCATTTACCCCTATAAACCCCTCAACCCACACCTAAAATTAATGACACAATTGTCATAATTAATTTTCAATTAATTATTATTAATTAAGAACTAATTATTAATTAATTAAAAATAAATTGCTTCCCACACTTTACCCCAAAAACCCTACAACCCACACCTAAAACAATCACACAATTACCATCATTAGTTATCAATTAATTTGTTAATATAAATTAACAAAAATTTATTAATTAATTAAAAATAAATTACTTCCCACCCTTTACCTTTATAAACCCCACAACCCGCACCTAAAAAAATTACACAATTACCATAATGAACTATTATTTTTTTCATTAATATTAATTAACAATCAATTAATAATTAAATACAAATAAATGACTATCCACAATTAACACATACATTTAAAATATAAACTAAAGTACATAACACTAATTAAAAAAAATCGATTTTTTAAACAACTATATTTTTGCAAATAATATTAATGACTTCTATATTTTTAAAAACAATATTTCTTACCATAAATTTCATATTCTTGACCACTATATTCTTGCTGTCGATATTTCTGAATCACGATATATCCAACTCGATTTTTGTGTAAGTCAACATTCCCAACTCGGTATTCTGTCCCAACACCGTTCTTTTTTGGTTCATGGGTTCAGCTCTATATTTAGCAAAGTATTCTTTGTCATTCTAGCACAGTGACCATATTTTGGGACTGCCATTTCATTTCAGCCAATTCACTGCTGCTCCACTTGTTTATGGTTTTTTACATTACCTACACTTCTTACTTTGCCGGTGTGTTTGAAGACAGAGGGCCCTGTGAAGATGGCGGGCGGACAAAGCCCGCCCGCCACCGTAACGGTGAACAGGACCATTTGCCAGAAGTGTGGCAGTCCTGCTGTGGCCATTAGGATGCCACAGCCGTTGCAGTGGTATCCGCCATTCACAACATTGTGGCGGGCTGTGCTCACAGAACTCACAGAACCGCACAGTGCCTGCCACCTTGTCCATGCCATGTAGGGGGTACCATAGGTACCCCCCGAGTGCACCCCCACCTGAACACCCAGGCAGAAATCGCATTCCTTTCCATGGCGGCAACACCCGCCATGGAAAGGCAAGTCTCCACATTCATCCTAATATGGATGGCGGTGTCTTGCAGACACCGGCACCATATTGCAGTCCCTTTCTGTACGATCGCCTGTCTGACCAGAGGACGGTCTTTCCGTCCGCCGGGGTCACCCGCACCATCGTAATAAGGCGGGGGAAATCGTTGACGGGCGGTGGGAGATGGCGGGTGCATCACCACCGTCATACAGGCGGTGGCGAGCAGCCCGCTATACTAATTGACCCCAGAATGTCCATTTCAGCACACTTTTTCAAGTAAAGTCTGCGAGCAATGACTTATTTATTTAGTTATTCTAGTATTTATTTATTAGCCATTTTACAGATTATTATATATTGTGAGCCAGATCCGTGTTGCCTGATTTGTGGAAATTCATAAAATATTTCCCATTAATGTGGGGGATGGGCATAGAACTATAGAGCGTGGACATCAGAGCTGGTACTACTCTGTGGATACAGGCGATGCCCATCCACCTAAAAGTGCCATAGTAGGGAAGTTCCATCATCTAGACTGGTCAGATTCATGGTTCTGAAGGAGTATTTGCTGATGGGAAACTCCAATGAGAAACACATGCCCCGCTGCTGTCATAGGTCACGTGATTGATCCAAACAGTCTTTCTGCTCTATACATTACCTTATATTGTACTTCATGCACATTGTTGAGATTTGTGAACTAGATATTTTATCACAGCACTGACCGTGGGGTATGTATAATTCCACAGGTATGAAAAGTGCGTAATGATGTATGGCTGCTTTAAACAAATATAAAAATGGCACAGGATATTACATAAGATATGTGGTACATTAGGCTTACTGCTTGACTTGCTGTTGACATTGAGCAGCTTATGATTTGTCTGAAACCCAGCTCATGCTTATTTTCATTCTGTTGTAGTTTTACTTTGAGTTCTGTCTACTCACTAGAGGATAATGATGAATACCAGAATGTTTTGTGCCAAGGTCTGCATGTGCAGAGTTAGAACTTGCAGGCCTCCCATCAATTTTAAAATATAACCGAATGGTCTGTTATTTGTGTTTTTATCTCAATTATGATGTCTGGCATTTTTACTGTGTCTATACAGGACTTCTATTTGCAGTCTTGACTGTAGAAAGGTAGATCGTCATGAAGGTTTCTTGTCCTGAGATGTAGATGTTGCCTTCATGCAGTTGGGGCTGGTGCAGGTAAGAATGGTGGGGCAGGGGTGGGGCGGGTATGGCGGGAAGTTGACAGACGACAGAATAGGGTAAATAAAATGTTTAAAATAAAAAACACTTACCTAGCGCTAGCCGCATGGCCGACTCGGCTATGCCGGGAGCGCAAGGTAGGTGCTTTTCTTTATTCTTTAATTTTATTTTCCCTATTCCATTGTCAGTCGACTCCCCTCCCGCCCTCCCCACTCCTGCCGAGCCCCAGCGCTCTTACCTACACAGGCCGCAATTGCCTTCATGGCAACGTTTGGTCTGTTAGGACGTTGTGTGGTGGAATATGTAGGAAGGAGGCTTACTGGAGTCTTGTGGATCAGCCTTACAAATTGATGTGCTGTCTTGTTCAGAATCTGATGTACTAAAGAAGTGTGCGCTGGCATGTCCTGCAATTCACAATATCACAGGGTTTACACATGCAAGATTGCATTTCGCTATCTAGTAAATCCCACCAGTGATTCATTAAAGCCTTTGAGAAGCACACATAGGGGCTTTGTAGCTCCTTAGAAATTACAGTAGGGAGTGGGTGTAAAATGAGTGTGGGCCCCTAACTGCACATCACAATGATAGGTATCAATGGTTTGTGACTCATCGAAGGCGGTGGCTACTGTTTCACAAACTGAAAACTCTCCACGCTGAGTAGATTACAACTTGGGAATCATGTTGGGTGACCTCAGGGTTGAGACTCCTGCCTGCTCCTTCAGATGTCTTCCCAAATAGAAAACATTATTTTTTAAAGCAGCAGTACACCCTTTGATGAGCACAGGCTGCTTTATCATAAAATGTTTTCCATTAGGGAATGCTAACTGCTGTTTAGGCCTCTGTCCATGTGTTCATAGCCACTTACAGAAAGTCGCAAATAGCAACCTCCTAATTAATATTCAATTGACAGTTTTTTCTGCAACCCTTTGCAAAAGCAAATGTAATATGTGACCTATTAATATATAGGCCAATCCCAAAATCAAAGACATTAGAAAATGTCAGTAAGCAGTTTTCACCCACTATTTGAGATCTGTTGGTAGTACATGGGTTCGTTAGACCGATGGGCTGTACTCTGAGACTACTGCAGTCTTGGTTGGCCCAGGAGCTGTAGGCTGACTGCATGGTAAACGTTTGTGAGCTATGGCTTCAAATCTGTTTCTGTGGGGTCAGGGGCAGAGATTGGAAAGATGATGGCCAGTTTGCTTTGTTAGGTCTACAGACTGCCATTGTAACTCATGGAGAACTAAGTATAATTTAAACTAAAAAACAATTGTCTCCTACAGGTTTTAATAGAGAGGGATTAAGTATACAGGTAATGTCAACTAAATAATGTGCTATTGTGCACAGTAAGGCTATCAAAATATGAAAAAGTGTTAGAGAAGTAAAGTAAAGAAATGGCCATTAAATATTTGGAAATGCATGTATTTGCAATATCTTTTATATCTAATGTCAGTATCAACTTCAAAATGAACCACTTACATTCATCATAAAATAGGGTACAGAAATAGCTCCAAATTGATATTCATAGATTGCACTTCTTACAACAGTACATAGGTATATTCACAGTGTTAGGTTTTCATAACTTAAACAGTATGGATCTGATTACAATGGTGACGGACGAGCGTCCGACTGCCATCATGGCAGGAATGAAACCACCCGTCATGTAGTCTGCAGTTCCACCTGACTAACTATAATCCAACCATCATGCAGGTTGTCAGGAAAATGACTTTTATCATTGCAGCTTGTGCTGCGGCCTGGAAAAAGGTCGCAGCACATGCCACAATGGAAACTGGTATTTTGCTAACATCTATGCACTGTGTGCCAGGCACCATTAAGTATCTGGCACACGGTGCATGGATGTGTGGGGGGCAACTCATGTGCCCCCCTGGGCCCATAGTGGTGGCCCACGGAGATTGGGTCCCTGCCAGGGGCCCCAAAGTTCCTTTCTGGCTGCCTTTTCATGGTGGTCAGACAGCCATAAAAAGGCAGTTGGAAAGGGACAACTCAATCCCTATGGTAGTGCCCCCATTGTAGGGATTGCAGTTTGATTGATGCTCCTATGAGCTCCTTGAGCCTGTTGGAGGCATCAGTAGGTCCTCCCCCTGCTATCCTCCAATCAATTGCATCATTATGCAGTGGTCGGACCGCAGCCTGAGATGTCGGACGGACCTCCATGGACGGCCTGTCGATGGTAATCTGCCCAACATCATAATCAGGCTCTATGTGTCATTCCAAGATGAACTGAAATAGCAACCTTTAAAGATAAAGAAACATTTTAGAATACAGGTTAGACGACCAATCATTGTTTGAGCCCCTCAAATGTTTGCACCAGGACTTTGTCAGGACTGAACAATTTGAACAAGTGAAAGGCATTCTGGTTTGTATACTCATCTACGGAGATAAAAAAGCAGGGGAGAGAGGCTTGTGAGAGGGAAAGGAAGCGAGCATTAAAATAACCTATGATGGGGGCGTGGCTTGGCACTCACGGGACATGGCGGTCTCTGGCTGAGGATCTCCGACGCGGACCGGGGAATTCTAGGTATCCGGCATCTTGACGCGAAACGAAAACCAACGTGAGACGTCGGAAGTTGAGCTGGTGGGCTTGCGACCTCCGCCGAGTCTGAACGCCACTGGGGAATGATGTAATTTCCCAAGTAAGCCATCTTATCCAACTCTAGATGTAGACAGCAATAAAGCCTGTAAACAATTCAATAAGTGGTTGGAGAACGCAGTCCGACTTACGGTTCCACAAAAGAAAGTTACTTTTAAAAGAAAGACCCCTTCGCAACCCTGGTTCTCAGAAGCTTTGAAGGAACAAAAACAATTGTGTAGAAGAGCAGAAAAAAAAGTGAAGAACCAATTACGACGTACAGCAAAAACAAGAATATAAAGCAGCTTTAGCTAGTTACAAAAAATTACTAACATCAGAGAAAAGCAAATACTTTGTTAAAAAAATTAATAATTAAAAAAACTCCACTAAAACCCTCTTCTCTACTGTTAAAAAACTTTCAAAAATTGAAAATAATACTTTAGAAGAAATGTCATCAGAATTCTGCAATACTCTAGGTGAATTGTTCCAATTTACCCCTCCAACAAAGGATCAAATTCGGAAAGAATTACTCACTATTAACTCAGGTAGTCCAACAGACCCTTGTCCACCCAAAACGATGCAAATCTGTTCAGAACAACTGAGCCTGGTATTAGAAAAATTATTTGGTCAAATACTCAAAACTAACACCTTTCCAGATGACTGGAAAAAGATATCAATCAAACCATTACTAAAAAAATCAAATCTGGACTGTGAAGAACCAAGTAACTGCAGACCAATAGCCAGGATCCCTTTCGCCGCTAAAATATTAGAGAAAATCTTAAACAAACAGCTATCCCGCTATCTGATGGACGGTAACTGGCTGGACCACTCTCAGTTTGGTTTCCGCGAAGGACACGGAACAGAAACTGCTTTAATTACAGCTGTGGAGGAACTCAGGAAAGTGATGGACAACGGAGCGAAGGCCGCCTTGATACTACTCGACCTATCGGCGGCCTTCAATACGGTCAGTCATGATATTCTTCTAAATCGTTTAAAAACAGCAGAAATACATGACTCAGCATGTACCTCATTTCATCCTTCCTAGCCAACAGAACTTTCAAAGTAGAAGTAGGAGGGGCAAAATCCAAATCTTTTAATCTGCCATGCGGAGTCCCGCAGGATCCTCGCTGAGTCCCACCCTTTTTAACTTATACGTGGTCCCCCTTGCAGAAATAATAAGAACCTGTGGTTTCACCCCAATATCCTACGTGACAACACTCAAATTGTGGTAACCATCAGCAAGGATGTAAAGGAAACAGCGAAAAAATTCCAAATTTGTATGACACAGGTCAGTCAATGGATGGAAAGGAACTGCTTAAAGCTCAACGGAGATAAGAGTGAAGTGATGATACTAGGGGGTGACACAAACATTTGGTCTCCGCCTGATGGCCCAAGGACTTGGGTAGATGCCCAGGATCATCAGAAAAAGTGAAGAATTTGGGCTTCACTCTTGACATCAATTTATCATTTGAAGCCCAAGCCAGCAAGCTGTCATCAACACTCTGGTATATTCTAAAAATGATAAAAAGCTACTTCCCTATCTACCACAGGATTCACGTAAAACAATAGTAACAGCATTAGCATTAGCGAGACTGGATTACGGAAATGGTTTATATGCCGGAGCTAGGACAAAAGTTATAGACAAACTGCAACGTCTACAAAATGCAGCAGCCAGACTGGTTTTAGGCATACATAAATTTGAGCCAATCAGTCACAAACTAAAAACTTTGCATTGGCTGCCAATTACAAAAAGCGTGAAATTTAAATGACTCTGCCTGGCCTATAAGGCATTTCAGGGAAAAGGATCACAATTTTTGAGGTATCATCTGAAACAATATGAACCAACTAGACCTCTGAGATTCGGCCAATTGAAACTAATTACCGTTCCCAGATTTAGACGAGCTAGCTGGGGCGGTAGAAGTTTCCTTGTACACGCAGCTCGTACTTGGAATCAGCTGCCTCTTGCCATAAAAACCAGCCCTTCTTTGGAATCCTTTTAGAAAGGACGTAAAAACATGGCTATTCCCTGCATAACTTTAGACACCATTCAGGAGATGGAAGGATTTATCATAGCGCCAAGACGCCCACGGGCATTCGCGCGCTTTACAAGTTGACAAATCAAATCAAATCAATCAATCAAATCAAATCATAACAGTGATGCGATATCACAGCCGACATTTTCTTTTTTTTTCTTTTCTTTTTACCGCATTTGCCTGATGGTGATCTTCAGAGTTGTGGAGTGGCCAGATTAAAAACAAATACACCTTTCAAGACGGAATTCTTCAGCAAATCCGGACTCCTGCACTTACTTTGCCACTTTAATTATGAAGTCCAGTCTGTTGCTTTGACTCCCATCTTCATGCTCTACTGACTAGGAGGATTCTACCATGGCAGCCATTTTGTAAATCATCTTTTCTCATTTCAGCTTAACAGATGTACCACTGCTTCTCATAAAAATGACTCACTTTTTCTCTATCTTGCTTCTTAAGTTTTTAAAAATTCATTTGATGAAATGGCTTAACAATTTCCAAGCTACACAACCTTTATAGCATTTCCCACTTACTTTTTGTGGGTTTGTTACTTCGCTTATCAGATAGGAGGCGATTTAGAGGCAATTTTGACCGGCATATTCTGAAACATTTTTAAATTTTTCTTGACACATGGGCAGAACTAAAGGCACTACTTCGGTAAAGTTGAATTCTAAACACATTTTTATTAAAAATTCGAACGTTTTCGCTGCATACTCCAAATTGGAACACACTTTGTTGCCTTTTGATCATAACCTAAAGACATTAATGGATCCCTCTACAATACCTGCTGGGAAATCAAACATTAAACGTCTAAAACAAAACCCTCCTTTTCCGCAAAACCCACTTCACCTGTCTCCATGGAGTTGCTATTGGAAGAGATAAGGGCCCTTAGACCTTTTATGGAAGAAACCAACACAAAGTTACAAGTCCTCTCGGACAATTGGTCACAGTCAAACAAGATGTATCATCCTTCATGGACACAAGTGCGACTGTTACTCATCTACAGTCTCATGTCTCTACCCTCCAACGACAGCTCATGGATCTTGAAAATCACAACAGAAGAAATAACCTGCAGATTTACAGACTGGCTGAAGGAATTGAAGGATCAGACCCTCTCAATTTCTTTAACTCTTTCCTTCCTAAAGTTCTCCACATGGCAGAAAGTATGTCACTTAATGTACAGCAAGCACACAGATTGGGTAGACCTCCTTTGACCATTTCCTCTTCACCAAGGCCACGAGGTGTAATCCTATACTTCTTGAAATATACAGATTTTCTAAAGATGTTATCAGCAGTCAAGTCTACTGAAAGAATCACTTGGTCTGGTTCAACCTTGTTCTTCGCACAAGATTATGCAAAGATCACTGCAACCAGACATAAAGCATTTCTTAACATGAGACCACAGCTTAGGTCATTAGGTTCCACCCTTGTCTTTTCAAGGTACTTACAATAATAGAACAACTACTTACTAGGATCGTTTGCGCCTGCAAAGTTTCATAAACTCATTTAATCTGAATGCTATGGACGCTTCGAGACCTTCTTCCTCGAATGTTACTTAGTTTTATGTTTTACTTCTAGTATAAATCTGTTGCTTAAATATTAGCAAATTTTTCTGCTCTGAATTTACCTTACCAGATTGCATCGTTCAGATTCGCTTTGATGTTTTATTTAGTGTTAGTTTAACTACTGAGCTATTTCTTCATGTATATAGTCTCATTGCTCTCATACTTGTTTAATTCTTCTTTTCCTTTTTATACATTTTTTTTTCTTTTTGGCGTGACCCTTCCTGGTTCGGTCCTGCCCTGCTCGGATGTCAGTCTATTCCATGTGGCTCCACCCACCCCACCTATACATTTCCCTTTATTGTAGGTATGTTTTTTGTTTTGTCTTTTGTTCTTGGTTTGTTTTATCGGTTTTGTTTGTGGTCTTTTGTTCTGTCCTTCAGGTTTCTATCTTTCTCTTTTCGGGTGTCTGTTTTCTCCTTTCTCCTTTCTCCTTTATCGCTCTTTTCTAATTACTTGCTTGCAAACCTTTCTTTTCTTTTCATTGCTTTGCCTAAGTCTTCTTTCCGTCTTCAACCATTTGCTTATCCTAATAATTTCTGGCTTGGGATTTACTCACCCATCTACTTTTTCTCTTCTGTATTTATGCATTCTTATACTTGCTCATATTGTATCGGAATTTTGTTGTGGTTTTTTCTATCAACTCGTAGCTGATTCTCCATGGCATTAAAACGAATCTCTTGGAAAGTTAGGGGTTTAAATTCTCCTATTAAGAGACAGAGAGTCCTGACTCACCTTACCAAATTGAATGCTGATATTGCTTTTCTTCAAGAAACACATCTTGTTGAAGCTGAATCCTTGAAACTAAAAAAGGGGTGGATAGGGGAAATCTTCTTTTCTCATGGGGATTGCAAGCGAAATGGTGTTATGATGCTGCGTCGTAAATCCCTTCCAGTTAAGCTTATTTCAGAAAACTCAGACGCGATGGCAGATGGTTAATTGTAAAATTGTTACTGAGGGGTGTTCCAGTCTCTTTTCTTAATGTCTATGCCCCTACTGGAGGAGATGCTTCCTTTTGGCCTAATTTAGCTAAACAAATTTCTCAATGCATTGAGAACAATTTCATACTAGCAGGCGACTGTAATCAAGGGTTAGACCTTTTTATAGACAGGAACTCCAAAGTATCTTTCATTCCAAACAAATCCTTCGTTCACACTATCAATCAGCATAAACTTATAGATGTTTGGCGTCTATGTAATCCGATCACAAGAGAACTCTCCAGTTCATCAAACTCAATCAAGAATGGATTATATATTTGTCTTTCACACTATCTCACAGTCCCTTTCATATGCGGATATTTTTTTTAAAAAATATTTTTTATTGTAAAACAAAGAAATTTTTCAGGCACACACATGACACATAGTACAAATACCTTAATGCAAATAATAAATCATGTACCAAATCAAAGTTACTATCAAGAAAAACCACATATTAATACAAAAAGAAAGGAAGCCCAATAAGGATGGAATTAATACATCAGTCTACGTTTGCAATTAATCTTTCTTTCCAACGATGTATCGGTTCCCAAATTTTTCTCCCCCATCTTTTTTTCCTTTTGCCTTTTTTCTCGAATATACCCTTTTCAAGTTTAAACGTCCCTAGTAATAAGGCAATCCACTGTTGCAGGCCCGGGGGGAGGGGATTGAGCCAAACTCTAGCAATCATCAACCTGTAGACCGCCATAGCTACAAATAAAAATTCGCTATGGGCGCCTTCACAATCCCTAACTCCTAACATAATTACAGTTGGTGTTAGGGTTATGTTAAAAGCAAGTGTGCGGGCCATAAAATCCTCAATATCCTTTAATAAAGATCTTAATTTGGGACAGAGCGCAAATATGTGGATGCTATCTGCAGCCATAGCGTTACATCGCCAACAGCTAATTCCTGAAGTTGCACCCCACTGTGCTATACGGTCAGGCGTATGGTATAGTTGGTATAACGTTTTAAAATGTTGCGATTGTAGTTGGGCAGAATAGAGAGTTGAGCAGCCTAACTCCAAGGACGACTGAAAGACTTCCCCTGATGTCCCTAATTTCCCAGCCCATTTCATACCAAATCTATCAATGTCATCCTTCTTTGAATCAGCCAGCTGGGCATAGAAAAATCGAATGGAACACACCCCGCTTTGCTCAATTGTCTCCATAATCTTACTTATGTCAAATCCACCTGGCCCACCTTTTTTCCTAAGAAAAAAACTCCTGATCTGAAGATACTTGAAAAAACTATATCTTGCTATACTAAATTTATCTAGCAAATCTGAAAATAGAAGAATATTTCCATCTGAATCTAACATATCGCCTAGTTTCTTAATACCTTTTCTATCCCAGTCCGCCATAATAGCATCCGAAAAAACTTCAGGGGGTAGGGACTTATTTCTGTACATTCTGATATATCTATTAAATCTCCCTAGACCACAATTTTTGGCAACAGCAGACCATACCTTATGAGCAGCGGCGACTGTCTTGAAGCGAGTTCGTTTAAAATAGGATGAATCAAAACATTTTAAAAAAGCATTTGCTGTATCTTCGCCCAATACAATTGCATAAATCATAGTTGAGACAGCTTTTACCCTCGGGTTCCCTTCATTTGCGCCAATTAAGCCCTGGATATATTGCAAAACTGATGCCCAATAGTAAAGCCTAAAGTCAGGAACCCCCCAACCTCCCCTCTCCCTTGGTAAAGTCATGTACTTATATGCCCGTCTCGTCTTCCCATAGGACCAAATAAATTTATTTAAAATTGACTCTAGTTTACTAAACCAAATTGACTCAAACAATAATGGTATTGTACGAAAAAAATAAAGAAATTTAGGAAGTATAATCATTTTAATGATGTTAGTGCGGCCCACTAACGACAATCTGAGGTTATTTATCCTTAGCAAGTCTGCATTGACTTTTGTCAGTAAAGGCGAAATATTACGCTCAACTACTGTCCCTAAATCAGGTGAAATTTCAACACCTAAATATACTGCAGAGGAAATCACTCGAGGATCATTACATTGAGATGCTAAGTTTTTGATGATCTGTGTTTTAGCTCTGTTGAGTTTATAACCGGAAATGTTACCAAATTCTTGGGCCTCCTGTTCTATTACAGCTATTGCCATTTCAGGATTAGAGGTAATTATCGCCACATCATCTGCGTATGCCAGCACTTTCACTACTGACTCTTTACACACAATGGGGAGATGCTGGGATTGAGTTCGAGCCTACGTAAATATGGATCCATGTATAATGCAAATAAAAGAGGGGAACTAGGACAGCCTTGCCTGGTTCCTCTTTTAATCTGCACCGCCGCTGATAACTCTCGGTTAATTTTAATTTTAGCCGTAGGATCTCTATAGAGAACCTGAATTGCTTTTATAAAATTATCCCCAAACCCAAAAGTTCTCATTAACTCCCATAGATATTCCCAAACGACCCTGTCGAAGGCTTTTTCAGCATCTAGAAATAGAGCAGCGACAGGGCCGCCTGTAACCTCCATAGCATCAAAACAGGTAATCACAGTCCTAATGTGTTCAGTGGTCCCTTTCCCCGGAATAAAACCATGTTGGACTGGGGTAACTAGCTTTTCTATTACCGCGGACATCCTTGTGGCCAAAATTTTTGAGTATAGCTTTACATCGGCATTCATTAAGGCAATAGGTCTGTATGACCCAGGATTTGAAGCGGGCTTCCCTTTTTTCAAAATAACAATAACCTCTGTCTCCCCCCAAGAATTAGGGATTGAAGTACCTCTCTGGGCTTGCATAAGTATATCCAGAAGGTCTACACTAAAACCTGAAATAAACGTCTTGTAAAATTCAATTGGTATCAAATCTGGTCCTGCAGCCTTCGATGAAGGGAGATCTGCTAAAGCTAGCATCACTTCTTCTAGTGTTATGTTGGCATCGAGTATAGTTTTTTCCTCTGACTCTAATTTTTTAAGTTGAATATTTCCTAAAAAATTCCTGATATTCTCGACTTCTGGCTCTGTCTCCCTGTCATATAATTCCGAATAAAACTTCCAAAATTCATTTCTTATTCCCTCAGAATCAGAGATTAAATTGCCTAAGCTGTCAACTATATTTTTAATGTCCCCTGCGTTGGCTTTCTGCCTAGCTCTGACAGCAAGAATGTGACCAATCCGTTCATGCCTGCTCCTTCTTTGTTAAATAGCTAGCTACTATCTTCTTAGTAATACAGTCCGCTATTTCTGCCTTTAAAATCATGATCTCCAACAATTGATGATCCAGCGGGAGCCCACCCAGAATTAACCTACTAAGTTCGGACTCAGCATTCAGAAGGGAATTAACCTGTTGGTCGAACAACTCTCTTTCCTTTTTTCGTTTATAGGTTGAGAAGCTTATTGTCTCTCCTCTAACACCTGCTTTAAATGCATCCCAAATAAATCCGCTGCTTGTGCTACCCCTGTTGTTCAACCAAAACTCCTTGATCCATTTTTCCATGTGCTTACGGTAGCACTCATCTTGTAACAGAGCTCGCTCGAAAGTCCATTTATATATTTTCCTACCTACCCCAGATAAGTTCAGTAACAATAATAATGGATTGTGGTCTGAAACTAGCCGAGGGAGCTTTTTGATCTGTATCTTACCTAGCAGAACATTAGATATTAAAAAGTAGTCCAATCTTACTGTTATATTATGGGGGGCAGAAAAATATGTATCCCCATCTAACTGCGGGTGCAGGTTGGCCCGAACGTCTGAGAGAGCATTATTCAAAGCCATATTCGCTATCGCTCTGTGCACCCTTTTCTTCCTCCCTGTATAAGAATGACCTGATTGTAACTCAATGTTCGCCGGTCGACTGATGTTGAAATCCCCACAACAAACAATCGGTTCTGGCCACGTTGGGAGTTCATCGTCGAGAAATTGAAAAATATCCGGGTCATCGCACGTTGAGCCATACACTGAAACCAAAGTGAACCTAACCCCTCTGAAACTCAATTCTATAATCACCCATCTACCCCAAGTGTCTTCTTTGCTCCTATGTACAGTACAATCTGCGCCCTTTCCCAGAATCGCCACCCCTCGAGTTTTAGAGGCTTGTTTCGTATAAGCTAAAACTTTAAATCCAGTTTGTTCCAACAAAAACCCCTTACCACCCTCCACGTGAGTTTCCTGTAAACAGATCAAATCAGGAGACATTGATTTACAAAATGCTGAGACTCGCAGCCTCTTTTGGAGATCATTAAGACCGCAAACATTAAATGACAAAATTCGACAAGCCATCAAAAAACTTCAAAGGTTAGCGCCAGCTTCGAATTCCATCTCTTAATCAAGCCCAGGGCCTCCTTTGTCCTCCATGTAAACAAAACCTTGATCTGCTGCAAACTGCATTTCGCTGTGTTTAGTGTGTGCCCTTTTTTCCCACCCCTTACCCCTCCCACCTCCCTGAACCCTCCCCGAGTGCCCCTCCCCCCTCCCCCCCTACAGGCAAATAGGTCAAGCATGACCTATATGTGGACGCCGGGGACGCAGCAGCCGCCACACCTCCCCACTGCCAGCCAATATTGCAAACATATCAGAATAACTCCATTACATTTTCTCCTTATATCCCAAAACCTCTATCATATAGGCTTTTGCCTTAATCTCTGAAAAGAAAATTTTAAACTGGCCCTTGGTCACAATTTTCAGTTTTGCAGGGTAAAGCAAATAGGCTTCAGAACCCAAAGCCTGGATATGCGGTATCAATTGTCTCAGCCTCCATCTACGTTCAACTGTGGCGTGGCAAAAGTCTGGTCTTGCAAAGAACGTAACGTTGTTATAGGTACGTCTTGACTCTGGCTTTGCTTTGTCCAGTATCAACTGTCTAAGGAGGAAATTCCATACGAATATTAGCAAAGCCCTTGGTTGCCTCTTCTGACCCCCAGCTTGAGCCTGACCCCTTTTAAGAAAAAAAGGGAAACGGTGGGCTCTTTGAATTTCAATTTCCCACTGACAACTAGCTAACTCCGGGAAAGCCCCTTTTAACAAATCCACAACAAACAGCCTGGGGTCCTCCCCTTCCAGACATTCCTCTACGCCCAGTAATCTGATGTTATTCCGACGCTGCCTGTTCTCAAAATCTTCCAGCTTCCAGTTGACATCCTCTGCCACCTTTTGATGCTCTTCCTTGTATGATTTCAAGCCTCTCAGATCATCCTCCACTTTACTAGTCCTTTCCTCAACTTGTACCACTCTCTCAACCATCTCGTCTTGTCTTTTGCTGATACTTCTGAGTTTATTTTGGATCTTCCTAGATTCCTGTCATGCCCTCCTGCTCTCTCCTCTGGCCTCAGTCTGCATTAATTTCAAGGTGTTAAACAAAAGATCAAGCGTAACAGGAGGCTGGGAGGATTGAGCAGAACCGTGATCCCCAGTCAAAGTTGCTGGACTGTCCTGCTTCATAAAAGAAAAGGTAGTGGTTGAGTAGTCCCACGCTAATTTTTTAGTAGGATCAGTGGTGCTACTTGCAGTGGAGGGCTTCCTTTTAGACAGGCGTTTTTTTGTGAGGTTTTCCTTGCCGGGGAACTACTAAGTGAGTCAATACCTGTGGACTCGTCGGAGCAAACATCCTCAGAGGGCAGAGATTGTGACTGTGTGTCTTCTTCCACAGAGTAAAATCTCTCTGCTGAGGCGGAACCGCTGGCAATACCAATCTCTGCTCAGGTGGAGGAATCACCACCTGATTTAAATCCCCCATTCTCTGCGTTTAGATCCATAGTTTCTGCCCATGTTAGGGGTTTGTTGTGCAATAGGCTAGCTGCATTAATGCTGACAGTAGCAGCGAATTCCTTCCCCTCACTTTCATTTGACTCATGTAACTCATGTATCACGGCCCCCTGATTCGTATGTTCTAATACCATAGCAAAGGAATTTACTGTCACATCTGTAGTATCCCCAGGGAGCTGAGTGCGCAGGGCTCGACAGTCACTCATCGCCGTCAGATTTGCACTTTTGCTTGAGCTTGTGCTTGTTTTTGCCCGACTCCATTCCTGCGCCTCTAGCCCCTGGTTCAGCCCAGCCATGACACCGCCACTTGCCTTGCCCTCGACGATCCTTACTCCTGCAGCGCTGCTCACTTCCAGGGCGGACGTGGACGCAGGCATTACAGTGGCCGGCTTACCTGCTTCTGCTGCTGCCGGTCTTCCTGGTTGCCTAGCGACCCCAGGATTGTGCATGGAGCCTGCATCCGTGTTGAGAGCGCCAGCGCCAGCTCCATTAGCTCCACCGGCCCCCTCAGCGCTGATTCCGGTAGCTTCAGAAGCCGGGTCTACACCATCTCTTCTGTCCGCGCTGGAGTCCGTGATAGTCCCGGATTTAGCTGCGGGCGGACCGCTGCTGGCATGAGCGTTTACGGGAGTGTTGGCAAAGCTTTCCGTGACGGTAGGTTGACGAAAAGCAGACTCTCGAGTCTTTGGCCTGACAACTTGGCCTGCATCTTTAGCAGGCGCCGCGCTTTCTGCTCCATTTCTTTTCACCATTATTCTCTTCAGGCTTGACGCGTTTTTCTGTACCATGGCAGTAACCAGAGCCGGGCCAGTAATTTTCTGCTCTGTCCTTGTTTTCTCTTTTTCCTTTACAGCAGATTTCTGTCCTTTGGCATTATCTGCATCCGATGTTTTCACTCCTTTCCCATCTTTTATCTCGAATCCGCGCTGCACAGTAGATTTCTGTCCTTTTGCGTTTTCTGCATCCGATGTTTTCCCTCCTTTTCCATCCTTAAGCTCAAGTCCACGCTGTAAACGAGGTGGCATCCTGTGACAGAATTCTACTATCAAAATGAGAACTTCAGAAATAGCTTTTTTAAGGTGGGTAACTGTGCGTGGAATAAAGTTCCCTCGTTTCAGCCAGGGAGGGAAGATCACCGAGTTACCAGACAGAGGCATTCAAAAAACCCTGCAATTCATAGTCTATCCAGCCATTGATAGTTTCTGGCAGTGGAGAAGAGGAGAGTGCGACTCACTCACTGCACCCCACGGCGGCCATCTTGCCCCGCATGCATGTTTCATATGCGGATATTGGCCCCATTCTTTTATCAGATCATGCCCCTGTTTCAATTGGCTTGGATATATTACCTAAGGTTAATGCTCCTAAAAGATGGCGATTCATTAATGCACTCCTCTTAGACCCAAAGTTAACAAACTCCTTTACTGCCTTCTTTGGCGATTACTTTACGATAAATCAAAATGAATCATTATCTTTCTCCACTATATGGAATGCTTTCAAAGCCTCAGCTAGAGACTTTATTATTGACTTTGTTTCAAGGAAACGGAAAAAAGCTCACAAAATCACTAATGATCTCCTCAATGACATTAAGAGACTGGAGCACTCCTTTTATACCTCACACTCACAGGATAGTCCTACAGCTCTTATAAAAGCTAAATTACAATTTAACAAAAGCTCAACTGATGATGCCTCTATGTATCTTTTAAAATCTAGTGCACAATTCTATGGTGGCAAAAAGTAAGGTTGGGAAAATATTAGCAAATTATTTAAAGGTCAGGCAAAACAAATTGAATATTGATTCTGGTTATGATAATCAATCTGTTTTAAAATGTAAAGAAGCTTAAATTTTAAATGAATTTTCTCTCTTTTACCAATCATTATACACTTCTGAAAAACAGCCTTCTCATTGTCACATTTCTTGTCTACTGTTAAGAAGCCCCATCATGACCCACTGAATCTTTCTTCCTTAGAAGTAGAATTAACACAACAAGAACTTTTTAATGCCCTTCAAACTCTTAAAAAAGAAAAAGCACCTCCCCCAGAGGGTTTCACTGTTGAGTTTTATACTCATTTTGTGTAACTTTTATTACCTAAATTACACACCTTATTACGCTTTTTTCAATCTGCGAATAGCTCCATAGGATCTTTCTCAGAAGCACATATTTGCCTTATTCCCAAGGAAGGCATAGACTCCCAACATTGTAAGAATTATAGGCCCATCTCTCTGGTTAACATTGATTACTAAATGTTTTCTAAAGCACTAGCCATACGCTTGGACTCTTATCTACCATCTTTATTGGGGTGAGAGCAATCTGGTTTTGTTAAGGGGCGGGTTATAACAGACAATACAAGATTGTTCTTCAATGTCTTATCAAAATCTTCTCATCTAAAACATTCTCTAGCAGCAATAGCATTGGATGCAGAAATAGCTTTTGATAGGGTTGAATGGAAGTATTTATGTTCTACCTTTAGATGGTTTGGTTTTGGCCCGAATTTTATAAATTTAGTATCTCTCCTTTACTCCAATCCATGCACCGCAGTATGTGCTAATGGCCTGATTTCTCCCTTTTTCAAGTTAGGAAGAGGTGTACGCCAAGGATGTCCCCTCTCTCCTTTTTTAGTCAATCTGGCATTAGAACCTTTTTTGTCCAAATTACGTCATAACTCTAACATACATGGTTTTCAAACTTTGAATGCCCATATTAAACTTGCAACCTATGCTGATATTTTACTCTTCATGTCAAAACCGTATATCTCAATTCCTGCTTTTTTAGCAGAAGTTCAGTCTTATTCCCTCATATCTGGTTACAAGTTGAATAATGACAAATGCGAAATTACCCCCCTGACCAAACACACTTTTAACTTGAATTCAGTGCTTCTAAATTCACATGGAGTTCCCATCATATTAAGTATCTAGGTTTATATTTTACCTCCTCAATATCAGATACAATAACCTTTGCATGAACAAATGTATTCAAAACATTTCAGAATTAACTACTAAATGGCACCCTTTATATTTATCCTGGTGGGGTCAATTAGACACTATAAAGATGATGCTAACGCCCATAATACTGTATACAGTCTCCAATATTCCTATTCCTGTCACCGCTAAACTTTTCAAGAAGATTAACTCCATCCTCTCCTCCTTTCTGTGGAGTAATAAGAAACCTCAAATGTCTATTTTTAAATTATCACGTCCCAAGATAGAAGGAGGGGTTAATTATCCAGACTTCAAGTCTTTCCAGAAAGCTTTCCTTTTACGCCAAGCTTCATTCTGGTTGCATGACTCCACGGACGAATGCCCTCTATGGACCTCCACTGAACAACTCTTTTTATTCCCCTTTTCGTTTCATGAATACCTTTCCTTCTCACGTAAACCACAATATCTCTCTACCCCATAATAAAAATTACCTCCAAAGTCCTTGACTTTGTACACCCTTCTACTCCCTTTTCTAGAAATTCTTTCCTTGACTCAACGATCTGGTATAATAAAAACTTAACTATTCGAGGTAAACCTTTTTATTGGAAAACATGGAGACAGAGAATATTAATATGGATTCACCAGCTGTTTGTAATTCAAACTTTATATGTTTTAATATGCTTAATCAATCATTTGGTTTACCTTCCTCATTTATTCACAAATATAACTTGCTTAAGGAAACGGTTCTGGATGCTCTCCTTCAATTCCCTAGTACACATGTCAATCCCATCATTTTGGATCCTTCTACACGACTCTGTACTTTATTAAAAACAAAACCTACAGCGTCTACCATTTATAGATATTTGCAAGATGCAGCTGTGGACAGACAAAAATCCAAAATAGAAGAGGCTTGGGAACGGGACTTTGCAACTGAATGGCCATTATCCCTTTGGAAAAACATATGGATTAAACTACGCAGGTCTTCCAGGGAAGCAAACACAGCGCAAACATTGTTTTTTTGTATATAATATGCTTTTATTAACACCAACCGCTCTGAACAAACATTTTCCGAACACACCAGATATGTTTTGGACATGTTTGGCATCAAAGGCTGATCTATTTCACAAGTTATTTTCGTGTCCACCTCTTTGTACCTTTTGGCAACAATTATGGTCTCAACTTAACCTGATTTTTGACACTAAGTTCCCTTTTTCTTTCACTCATGTTTTTCTAGGCATTCTTTCCTCTGTTTGGGAAAATATTGCACTCAATGTTAAGATTATTGATTTATTGCTAGCAATTGCTTTTCAGCAAATCACTATTAATTGGAAGGATCTCCAAAAAGTCTCCTATACAGCTTGGTGGTATGCTGTCTGCCATAATCATAGATTGTACACCACTTTTTTTTACCCCCTACGTATGGCAATGAAACGTTCGGACCTGTTGTCACCAGTTATAATGTATATTGATACATGTGCCAAAAAATTCTCCAAACCTCTGCCATCCCAACAAGAAGTTTTGAAACCACTGTGATTCCCCAATCATGTTCCTAATATGCTTGTATCCCAATGATGTTTATATCTTATTTAATTAGTTTGATTTTTCCGCATTTATTGACAAGTCCGAGTCATATATCTTTATTGTTATACCTTCTTATTGCATTATTATAACCATATTACTCTGTAATATATGCAGACTTCTTTCATTACATTAATAAAACCTTTTTTGAACTTAAAAAAAAATTACCTATGATGGCACTGTTTACTTATGAGAAGTTACAAAATGTTGAGGCACATTTATTAAAAGCTAGATCCAACAATCCAGTATGCTAATGATTTTGGAGAATAATGCAGGCGAACAAGTTCAAAATTCAGAAAAACACCAATTACAAATTAATTATATTATAATACAGTTGCACTTAATGTACTGCAGTGCATACTCCCCCTCATAATTAATGGAATTCAAATCGGCTACCCGATTCACAATATGGAACAATGGATGGATGACATAATCTAGCTGTAGGGGTCTCCTGAATGTGTTTGAGGACCAGAGTAGAGCCTGTGGAAGTAATTTTCCCTCTTCCAACTGAAGTCTGTATACTATATACGAAGGATTGCAGAGAAAAAGGGTGTCTAGAAATGGGTGTGTGTTCCGGTATTTATTTTAATCCAATATTTAACAAGTTGGTCTCATTATTTGAAAGAAAGATATACTTTATAAAATTCAATTGCCTAACTTTTTAAGTCGATTGGACTGTCGTGTCAAAGTGGACATATGACAAACGCATGGGCATTTTCAAATGGTAGATAGGCTGAAGGTAATGCAAGATTAGAAGCGGTTGGTAGGTTGATAGGACGCAGTAATGGACCAGTAAAAGTCTAAGTAAAGAATGAGTTTTATTCATGTGATCATGGGTGATGTGTTCATGGAGTGATCATGGAAATGTGTTGTGTTATATGGACCAGATTACCAGGTAACAATAATTTCAAAAGACAAATTAATTCATAGAAACATGAAGACAGTGGTAACTGGTGAGGTAAAGTAAATGAAATATTGGTAAAATGTTACTTTAAAACACGTTGCATGAATGACCTGAAAAGAAGTCGGTAGGTTTAAGTTGTGTTGGCTATGCAAAGTGTCCACGTGAATTGTAGAAGAAAAATATTGGGGAGTAGGCAGTGGTCCCAAGAATCACTGCCAACTCTCAGAAAATCTTTTACAAAACAAAACTTTTTTTAAAGAGCCCATTTTCAAGGAAATTGGGCTGCTTTGCAAAACATTTCTTTATTTAAATGCAATCACACATAGTGGTCGGTTGACCCTTGAAGGCCACCATCCCTGTGATTGTATCCAACTGGGGTGAGACCATTTGTGGCCTATCTAATGAATTTCATTAGGTAGTTTGGATTGCAGCCCACTACGATTTGGAATTTTATGAACTTTCCTATTAGTACAAACATCTGATCACAACATTCAGTACTGGTCACAAAAATACAGGTTGCAAATTGTGGTTTGTTTTTTCGACTAGTATAATGATACATCCCGGCCCAGGGGCTTAATCACAAAGCTACTACCAATAGGTAAGTCTAACTTGCACATGCAAATATTTATTTTTTCACAAATGCAAAATAATTTTGGGAATTGACAAAGGTAAGTTTTAAACTTGTATAATTAATTGGCTTCCATGTGAGTAAAGGGCTTCCTGTGGGTTAGGAGTGGGTGTTGCAGTTGTTAATGTCTAGGGTATTAGAAAATGCTCACCCAACTGCACATTTTTAGTTGTTGACAAAACATTTTTTAACACTTTGCCACACTGAAATTTCTATCCTGCAAGTGGCAAAAGGGGAAAGTTTTTCTAAATTAGAAAGAGAACATTCTTCAAAATTTTGCTACATAGCAGTAGAGTGTATTTATCCACAGGGAAAAAAAATCTGCACCAAAAAAGAAATAAATTAGCAAGTGTATATACATTGCTCGGTTGTCCTTTGCAAACAGAAATCTCCACATGTATAGTCTCACACACAAAAAGAAAACTCACAACGTTTTTTGAGGAAACTCCTTAAATATCTGCGACTGTCGTACCTTTCAGATAGAAAAGAAAACAAGAATTTGCAATGCAAAAGGTCTTGCATTACTGATAGTTTGAGGGATTGGAATTGCAAATAATAACTGTAATGCCAATAGTTCATAATTTCAGTAATACGAGACCTAGTGCATTGCACATGCTTGTGTAGTGCGCCAGGAACCAGCATCGTTTGTCTCTGTGGAGTATCAAAAGCCGCTCCTAGGTCCCTAGTGAGCAAGGCACCAGCACTCTATGTCTACAAAGTTGGAGTTATTGGCATTATAAATGGCAATGTTTTCACCTAGCAATGTTGCAGGGTTCAGTACCATATGTGGCCATAAAGGGACCTCTTTTGGTCACATATGGTACTGCATCCTGCAGAAGAAATTGTAAATTCACCCTACCCATAATGCATTGCATGCAAGACAGTATTACGAGTACATTCAAATAGCTATGTCCATATATACAATTAGTAGCTTTGAAATGTGATAAAATTATTATTACAAATAATTTCGGATTAAGTTGTACTCTGTGTGGAACTGATGAAGGGAAATCAATAGGCGGTCTCATATAAATGTGAGATGTTCTAGTGAGTGAAGTAACCACTGCCAGCCTAGCTTGAAACTAAGTGTGTGTCCTGCCTGAAGCCTTTTAAGAAAATAATGCCTTGAGAATGTAATTAAAACCTAGGGAGTAACAACACATGTAACATGGGGTGTTCTCATGTGAGGTTACAAGAAGAGACAAGGCAGTACTAAGGAGAGAGTACTATGCCTATTGACCAATAAAAAGCCACAGTTTACAAAGGACAGTGCCAGGAGCCAATTAAAAAGATGGGCGGAAAGTGGGTTGAGCTTTATTCCCATACCCTGAATACAGCATGTCTCAAAGAGACAGCGCTAGGCGAGACCTAAAGAGGGATGGGTGGAATGCTGCACTCAAATCTATCATTTTGGTACACTAAGACACTCTAGGGCCAGCTAAATGCTAATGAGACTTGGACTAGGTCATAGGTTTACAGATATTGGGAAACTTTTGTGAATTTCAAAGTTGAAATATGGACCTATGTTTCAGCCATTTCACAATAAACTACAGTAGCAGAAATATTTTGCAAGTGCAATCTTAGGAAGCAACAGGTAAGCATTGAAATAGGAGATTTTTCCTGGAGTCATGCGTTCCACATGAATCTTCAGTCATATGGGGAGGGATGAAACCAAACTATATAGTTGAAAATTGGGCTGTGTTGACACAATCATCATCTTCCATAGATATATGAGCATTACATTTGCCATAAACAACCAGATTACAAGTCAGGTGGAATACATTTAACGCATGTTTATAGGTGTTAATTTCATTCCATCTGATTATTGATGCTTAGATTCCACCACCAAATTTCCCACGTGTAGAACCGTACCCATTTTGTTTTTTAAGGGGGGTTGCAATATCAGGCAAAGCTCATGCCATTTTTTCCAAACAAAGGGAACAATGCTTCACCCTTCTAAAACATAACCTCCCATACCACCCCAGCACCCTCCCGCACTTCTCCACCCTGAACATCTGCCGGTGCAAAAATACACAATGGTGACTTAAGTTCGACTGTAGTCGTTCAATCCTTTCTGCGTCCAGAAACCAATGTATGCAGAATTCCCAATTCAAAATGTTAATGAAAACAGGACTAGACCTTTAATAAGTCTTCGGATATAAATGACACACAAACAGGAACGTGGGACAAGGTTAATTATCTGTTCTTTCTGAATAGATTACTCATTTCACCCAAATGGATAATCAGTCAGTTACAATAATTAAAAAGGAAATCCATGATTTTTTTGGTCACTGCTAAATCCCCTGTCTGGTTCCCCATGCTGAGTGATTAGTTAGATGGTAATTTTCCCCCTTGCCTGACAGTTTTCATTTTCAAGCAGACCAAATGGGGTCAACCAGCTAATTTGTGCGCGAGGCGCCTTAATGGGAAGGGGCAATTGATTCTGTGGCACAAGGCTAGAAGCAGAGTAACAGAAATAATAAAACTGCACCTGGCAAACAAAGAAATTTGACGGAAACTAATTTCACAGGAGCCAGCTCACATACAATTTGTACAAGTGGAAGTATGAAGCATATTAGCATGTGCACCATTTTTATTGCAAGCCTATTTTAAAAAAATCTGCTCCAGTGCCTCATATATTTATTTAAAAATTCTTTGCAGCAAGGCTAAGAAATGTGAATTAATTTGCTCCATCGTTTTAGTCTTTCCTTAAAAAGGACTTGAACAAATTAATTCTTTGCTACTTTTAAAAACTTGAAGATGAAAGGTTTAGGCTAAGGGTTGTTCATCAATCAGTTTTTTATTTGTTAAACATTTTTGAGGCTCGCAAAATACTTTACATGTCAATAATGTGCCAGATAGTTTGTCAAGTTTTACAATCAGTTTTGTGCACGTGTGTGTGTGTTTTGTCTGTGTGCGTCCGTAAACAATCCGGGTGAAACCCGGCAGATAAGTTGTCACACCCGAGTGAAAGCACCTGTATTCAGTGCTTGAAAAGGAAAAATCGAAGTGAAGGTACTCTGTACCAGAGTACCTGCTTGTTTCTGAGAAGTGCCGTACTTTCCAGATTAAAAGTATTATATTTCTCGTGAGAAGGGCAGGTACTCTCCCTCTCAAAATAAAAAATTGCCAGTACTTTTTACCGGACAGTACCGGGCCATTTGAAGCACTGCCTGGACCCACTACTTAGTAGATAATACTTGTATTAGGGGATGTAACACCACAAACAGCTCCCTTGAATCTATGCCCCTGCTTCCACTACAATTGAAGTGGTACAAATATACATTGTAATGTGACAGATCTCACAGTCACATGAAAAGCATTATATATCTTTTTATGGTTACCTACTAAGGGGCTTTCCTAAATCTGGTTTCCCTCCCCTACCCAGGAACAGATATTGAGTCCCCAATCTGCACACTAAGGGGCACATTTATAATCGTTTTGCGTCACCCTTGTGCTACACAAGGAGGTGCAAGGGTGGCACAAAACCTGGAATGACATAGCCAAGCCACGCAAGGAGACCTTGCATGGCCCTGCGTAGTTGTTAAATGTATAGTAACGAAAGGCAGCGCAAGTCGCTGCCTTGAGCTACTCTGTCCCAGGGAGGTGTTCTATGGGTGGAGTGCGGGTGCTCCCAATCATCCACCCATGTATTTTGGCGCATTCACAAAATTACCATTAGGGCAGACCTGGGAATGCGCCAAAATGCTACGCTTCCCCATGGGAGGCATAATGAGGAGAAATAGGCTACTTTCTCCTCACATTTTTCTCTTTCTATGTATGGTGCATTTTGCAGCACACATAGAAAGAGGAAAAAGCCACATAGGATTGTTTTTGTGCATGAAACTGTCACTTCCTGCACAAAATCTCCTGCCTACGACACATACACTCTGGTACCATGGTGCAAGGTTCCTGCGTTGGTTGCTGTTAGTTAAGGCAGAAGGCAGGCATACACTGTATAATGTTGAATATGGCACATTAATGCAATTTTCCCTTTCACACAACGCAGCAAGGTGGCTTGCTGCGTTGTGTGAATATTTGATATATATATGCCCCTCCATGTTTAGACATAACAGTGACAACAACAACTCCTAGAAACAATGTATCTTATGGGAAAAGCAATGCCTGCAGAAATGCACAAATTCACAAAATGTACTTTATTTATCTAAACTTCAACAGAGGTCAACAAAGCATAACGATATATAGTGCAATCTAGTATAAGTTTATAAAAAAAAAAATCCAAAAGTATATTACCAGCATGCTCCCTAAGTGAGTACATCATTAAAATTCGTACATTGTTCTATGATTTTATACTGTGTTTTAAGAATAAAATGCAAACACATGCCACACTTTAAATCTTAAAAATGGTCAGCAATGAAAGACAACGTGACTAAGTGGCCGATTACGATGGCGGGCGGATCGCCACTGATGGGTCGGCGGTGAGGACCGCCTGCCCGGCGGTGGTAATCCGCCCGCCATCAACCTCAATATTCCCACCGCCAAATTAGGTTGGTGGTGGGAATGGGAATGGTACCGCGGCGGACGGAAAGACTGTCCGCCGTGGTCCCGCAAGGCGGTCCTTTTCCGCCCGTCTTGCGGGACATGGTACAATGGGAGCATTATGGCGGTGCCTTGCAGGCACTGCACTGTGCATTAGGATGCCTGTCTTTTTTGGCAGTGATCCTGCCGCAAAAAGACAGGTGGTGAATGCCTTCGGGGGCCTGTTGCAGGCCCCCAGGGCGGTGAGGGTGTAGGGTACCCCCTGCATTTGCATGTAGAGGGTGGCAGGCACCGCACGGTGCCTGTCACGTTGTACATACAAATGCAAAACATGTATTTTTACATTGTGGCGGGTGCTGACGCCCACTGCAATGTAAAAATACGGGATGCACCTGCCAATGTGGCGGGTGCATCGTAATTTGTATTGCGGGACCACTGCACCTATGGCGGGTGGTCCCTTTTGGCTATGCGATGGCGGGCGGACTTTGTCCACCCACCATCGTAATCAGCCCCTAAGATCTTGAACACCATCTTAGCATAGAGACCACACCCTTTGATCATGGGGTGGACTCTTCTTAGTCCCAGTTACAACCTTTAATGGAAGACCCCAATCTTAACAAAATCATCACACCTCTGCTCCTATCTTCTGGTGATAGTCCTAAATAACGCTGCAATGCTTTAAGGATATTTTTTTCTCAGGACAGATTGGCCATCAGAATGCCAACAGACCTCAATATGGATAATCATATTTCCACAGCTATGGATGTATGGAATGGCTATGGGAAACTGTGCTGCCCCGACTTATGCTAACATCTATATGGAAAACTTTGAAAGACTTCACATATATGCCAACACCCGTTTCAATGAGAGAATAAAAATGTACGTCAGATACATCGACAACCTATTCTTAATATGGACAGACTCCAAAGAAAGTCTCAATCAATCTCTTCTGGAACTCAACACTAAGGATGAACGTATCAAACTAACTTGGCAAATCAGTGAGAAAGAAATAACATTTTTGGATGTTAAAATTTCCGCTACACCACAGGGCTTCACCACAGACCTCCACAGAAAAGAAACTGACCGAAACAATACCCTCCACTACACCAGTTTCCACCAGGGATCCCTTAAAAAACATTTATCATTCTCCCAAATGTTGCGCATTAAACGCATCGTGTCTGATGAACAAACATACCACCTACGCATTAAAGAAATGCAGAACCGATTTTTGGATAGAGGATATCCTGAACAAGTTATCAAAGAAGCTCACACCCGCGTATCTACCATTTCGAGAGCACAAAGCCTTAGCAGAACATCAAAGAACACCGAACAATGCATGGTATTGGTTTCCAAATACTCAACAGTAAGTCAGGCCTACAAAAGAATCATCCTTCGTCATTGGCCTATATTACAAATGGAACCCGATTTCAGGGACATGTTTACTAATCCGCCACTGTTTGCATATACCAGGAACAAAAACATCAAAGAAATCCTCTCCAAACCAACCCCATAACCAAAAACTTACAAAGGCACTCAACCCTGCTTCAATTGCAATCATTGCAACAGTATCATTAAAGGCAACAGTATCAGACACCCAATGAAGGGACACACGATCCACCTGCAAGTCAATGCCACCTGTGACTCAGCTAACCTAATCTATGCTTTGAAATGCCCATGTGGCAAACTATACGTCGGCAAGACCGAACGAAAAATCAAAACGCGTTTGAATGAACACAAATCAAATATCCGCTTAAAACAAGAGAAGTCTAACATTGCAGCCCACTTCTCTGAAGCCCGACACACCATAGCACAATTACAATTCATCGTCTTGGAAACCATCAGTCCCAAAGAAGGTGTTGACAACAGAAAAACTTTACTCAGAAGAGAATTGGAATGGACTTACCGTCTACAAACTCTGAAACCACACGGCCTTAATGACCGTACTGAATACAGTTGTTATCTGTAACTTTATGGTACATAGTTGTATATATGTCCTGCATTGTTCTTTGTACTTTTCTCTTTTACCTTTAAGTTTCTTTTTTCACATTTATCTATATTACTTGTTTTTACCATTCTAACATGGCGCCAACTTGACCCTACCTCCTTCATTTCGACTTTTGCCCTTCGTTTATCTTTACCACTTCCCATACACTTTAAATTTCTATCACACACCCCTAACTAACCGTCACACGCCACGCGTTTGTCCTGACTCGTTGAGGTAGCGGCTGCCACCATCATTGATACGAAGTACGTCTTATGCCCAAACTTTTGACTATCGGAACCCCTACACTTAGTGCCTTTTCATATTTTTTGCTTTTGTATTTTACGCATACCCTGCATGTACACCTTTATCTTTCACCTCCTTCCCCTAACACCAATCCCCCTCCCATTTATTGAGCACCTTGTACTTAGCTTTCAGTATTTTTCATACTACCTCGACTTCTGATCCTTTTTCTGTCTCCTTTCAGCACTCCGTGATAAAGAGCCACCCGCCCGAAATGCATTGGAGCAGTTTAAATGTATGATGGCAACTTCAATGAGCGTAACATCCTAATGATATCCCATCAATGAAAAACTTGTCTACGAAATAAATCGTAAAAAACAACTACAACTTCTCTTTGAACTTTTTGAATCATTGTTATGATCATGTATGGTGTGCCTCACTTGGGGATGTATTAGCACTCTGTGCGTACACATCTATCTAGTATCGACTCACGTGTTTTTGACGGAAACACCACCCTCGAGAGCACCCTAAAACCTTCGAACTTCCAACAACAACCTAATTCAATCGTCTCTAACCCGGCTGTGCACCACCCACACCCTCTTTTGGAAATCGTTTACCACATTCTGCAACTAGAAATTAGGAAACAAGGTTTAAAAAAAGACTTCAAAATGTCTGTTCTGCACTACTCAGAGGTTCCTCTGTGCCACCTGCCGTTAGGGATGGTTCAATATCTGCTGTTCTTGTAATGGCACTTTCCTCCACAAGACTTGCTCAAATCAGTTTCCAGTAGAAATGGGAAGGTAACGTTTTGCTCTATGAACCACTATAAAATTATCTCCTAAGCCACGTTTTGGATTCTGAAAACCCTCTGATACTCGATTTCGCTCAAGAGGTTCAAATTATATGCAACACAAAGTCAATATTTTCATGCTCTTGTGCATGGTATTAAAACTAGCAGTTCATCATTGGTCTAGTAAGTTGAGTGACGCTTGCAAATCTAATTTCCCCTTAAGTGCTATATGACCTGTGGCATTGATGGGTTTTGAAGTGGTGAGCCCCCTGGAAGCCTAAAAGCACCCTCCAGCACTCGGCCCTGTACCTTGCCAACACTTCTATAGGCTTACAAATCTCACGTAAATAAACACACCCACACTTAAACGTGCTCAGGCATACAGGCAAACATACATGCCCAATAACTCAGTTTTTATAAGGTACCTTAAAGTGCCATGTTCTCCCTTTGCCAGGTTGTAAACCCAGCGCACTATTCCCGATAGGCCTTGAACCAGCTATTACGTAAGCCAAATTCCTGTCTAAGGGTGGCTGTTGAGCTTGCTGTATTAACAGACGCTAGACTACGTAGAATTTTGCCTTCCGTTGCATTCATGAAGCTCCATCTTTTCATGTCAACTATTTCCATGCCATAAAGTAATGATGCTGGAATTTTTGCTCGATATACCTCCAGCAATGTCGCAAAGTGCCTTCTACCAGTCGCCTTATAGAATGTGATCAAATTCTTCCCTTGGGCAATAGCTTTCCGTGTGTTATTAGCTATATGTGCTTTTTCACTTAAATTACTAGTAACTATTTTTCCAAGGAAAATATAAGATTGTGCTACATCTAGTCTTTGTCCCCCCCACAGACCAGAGAAAGTTCGCATATTTTGGCATTTTCCTCCCCGTCAAGCACATAACTTACTTTTTGCAATATTTATCTTTAAATGATGTGCCTCCGCATATTCATATGAGGCGTGCAGGCGACTATTCAGACCTTTTGGTGTGAGATACAGGATCAGAATATCATCGGCATACATTAGGCATGCAATTAGGGCACCCCCCAAGATCGGAACTATACCTTTGCTTGCAGATAAAACCTGGGGGAGATCAGCTATATACAAGGAAAATAACAGAGGAGCCAATAGGCAACCCTGTTTTAAACCGTTTGTTGTGGAAATTACTCTAGATAGCCCTCTTTCCCCGCCCATCCACACTCTGCACCAGGTGTCTGAGTGCAAGGCTCAAACTAAATTAATAAGAATAGGTGGCATTCATAAAGCAAATATCTTTCTCCACAGCAAGGATCTGTCCACTTTATCAAAGGCTGTGGAGAAGTCGATAAAGGCGTTGTAAACTCCCCCTCCACGAACCTTGACATATTTCTCCGTTATGACCTGCAGTGCAGTCAGATTATCTAGAGTGCCATGCTTTTGCCTAAACCCAGTCTGTTCATGGGGTAAGAATTCAGCCTTAAGCACGCAGTCATTAATCGAGTTAAGAAGGCATTTTGCAAAAACCTTGCCTATAGCATCTAAAAGAGCGATTCGACTGTAGTTTTGTGGTAAGTCTCTAGCTCCTTTCTTGAAGAGGGGGACTAAAATGCTCCCTTTTCAGGATGGTAGAACAGTTCCACTAGCAAAACAAAATTTAAAAACAGGAAAAAGAATTTTACTCCAATGCACACTCTGTTGTTTTATCACCGAGATGGGGAGCTCATCCAGACCCATCGCGCCCGAAGAACGCAAGCTCTTAATGGCTAGTTCAATGTCCTTTTCGGGAGGTGGGTCATAAGGATGATTAACCTCATATAGTGTATCATTTTCACGGGGCAAACCATTATTACTATATAATTGCTCGATGTATTCGACCCAAATCTGCTCATCTATAGAGATTGGTGAAGGTCTAGATCTTAGGCCGCAACCCTCACCAATTATCGACCAGAATAACCTAGCTTGTCCCCCATAGGTAGCTTCCCGAAGTTTAATCCACAGGGAATCTTCGTTCTCTCTCTTCAATCCAGCCTTCACCCTCGTTTTTCTTCTTCTTAAAAGAACTATTTTATGGTATCTTTCAGGGGTGTAAAAGAGATATTGCTCCCTAACCAATGTATTTATTTCAATATTTAAATAACAAAGGCAGTTTGGGATTACTTTGTTTTTTTTGCAGGATACGATTTTTTTGCTATGGAAATTACTACTTTAAAAAAATTGCAGAAGCAAAGTACTTCATTTCCTTCCCATTGAAACAAATTCTCCACAGTGGACTCCAAAATATCCGCCAAACTCCTAATCGCCCCAAAGTTCCAGTAACATCTCCCAGAATTGGCTCCAAAATTTACCAGATCAAAATTTTTGTGCCATATATCCACAGGGAAGGGAATTGAAGTTTACACTAAGGACCAATACCTTATGGTCACTAAGTTCTGTGTTACATACTGACAGATCTTTCAGGAGATAGAAAAGGGTGTTGCCTGCTACCACATAATCGAGTATAGATTCACTGTTCTTACTTTTATGTGTGAAATTAGCCGGAATGTCCGAGGGGAGCCTTCCATTTATTATTATACTATCAACCTCTAATATTCCCTCCAGGAGCAATTTCCCTCTCTTGTTGGTCTTGATGTTCCCAGGGAATAGGGCAGTCACTCAGTCACTGAATCATTGAATGCCAATATTTTTAAACCAGCTTCTGCTGCTAAGAGGGAAATGGGTTCCTTAAAAAAAAGAAACTGTTGTCTCCTCCCACCCATGCCAGTAGCTATCAGTCACAAGTAATCCCTGGGAATAGCGTCAACTTTGGGATAGCCTTACCAAGCGCTTTGAGAGTTGAAAACAGTACATTGATTTGAACTGCAATCTCGGTCTTCAGCCATTGATAAATTGCAAATTGAATCACAAAGGAGACTGGAATGTCTTTACAATGCACTTTTCGGATCGGAAGCATTTCTGACTAGCAATATACCTTTTGTAAACTGCAACCTACAATTCTGAATTTATAAAGGCTGTGATTTTGTGGTTTGCTGGCTTTGCACACCAGTCCTCATGTGTGCAGACATATGTTTTAAGACTGGGTTCGTCATAGGTTACAGTAATAAGCCAAATAAACTCGCTTAGTTTAGAGAATCTGAGGCCCTTTCCCATTTATCATAAAGAATCTCATATTCATGAAAAGGGATAAAACACTAGCCTATTGTGCTTATTGTTTATTTAAACCTCGAGGTGATTGTACACTTTATTGTAGGGCTATGGGGCTGTACAATGGCTTCTTTGAAAGACTTGACTATCAGTTCTGTGATATGGCCAAAGAGCGGGAGCTATTTGATCAAAAGAAGTGTTTATGCCCAAAAATGGCTGCCATTTTCCGATCTGAAACATTGCAGGCAAGAAAGAGGATCACAACTTTGCTAATATTCTATGAAACCAAGAACACAATTGTCTTGTGACCCTCAACATCCCCATTAGATCTTTTCCCATGTGGAAAGGTGGGTAATATACGATCTTAGTTAATTAACATTGATTACATGCTATTGTTTTGTGTGGGTCAGTGTATCTATAAGATTAGAATTTTATTTCTGATTTTTCCTCATGCTTTTGTCAAACGGGACAGCTCAAAGTCCAAAAGAACATAGAGGACATACCAACAACACACATGTATGTGGCATTGCAATGATATGCCTAACCTTATGACCATTTACCTCATTCTTAAGAATTCATCTTCTAGTTCATGCATCTATTCACATTCATGCATTCATCCGTCATACTCCCACGCAGTCATTCAGCACCCAATCACCGGTGTATGACATGCATGACATTTTACGGGTAATCAGTAATTTACTTTAAGCCTGAATGTGTGTTGTGAGTGTTTCTATGTATATTTCTCGAAGGTGGATGGATGTTTAGGATCCACTGATCTCAGTATGGGATAGTGCCTGTATTTATGTTGTTATGTGCTTGTGGTTTTCTAAAGTGCACATTAGTTCAAACTGTTTTGCTTGCCACATTATGAGCTGGGGTCTGATTACTGCATTGATCTGTACTGTGTTCTTTGTTTGCCTCCCAGAAGACAACCCAACTATAAGTAGTCCTCCCTTGATATTTTAGTCCACATGCGTGTACTGTGATATTTGTTTGGCGGGTTGCACGACTTTGCAGATATGGGGCTGATAGCCGTAGTTACCTACTTTATTAGAATTATACGCGGTATCGGAACACCAGGTCCCTGGAGATTTTCACCGAGACAGAATCCAATTGAAAGACCAAACCAAAATGGAAAAACCATGAAGGAATTTTTGGTGAAATATAGATCCTGTCATGCTTTCCCTAGTACTTGTGATCAGAGATAATACCCTACATTGAATTACTGACTTGGCGTTGACTGTCTTAGTTGTGGGGTAGAAAAACAAAGGTGAATTCCAGTCCATTTGTAATGGCGGCCAAAATCAGCTACATGTTTCCACTCATCAAGTTATCTTACACCGCAACAAAATAAATCTTTAAAATATTCTGATAAAACTAGTGTGCGAATTCCAACATTTATGCACGCATCATAATCGGATTGTACTACTGAATATCGACCCCAAGAACATCATGGTACAAGAATATCGAATACAGAATATCGAAGTATAAAATATTGAAGGTTATGTGCAAATGGAGAAGAGCTCTACATATATTTGCTTTGAAGATGCATGTACTGCATATGCAGAGTTAGGTATAGAGCTAGACCTGCATACTCGTAAATATACATTTTTTGATATTTTGTCCTCAATATTATGTTCCATCAAAATTCTGGGGTCGATATTCAGGGTGCACACCTCATGTCATGGCTTCATACCTGCCTAGTGACTCATGTCTAGAAAGCAGTTGTCACAGGTTCGCAATGGATAGCCTAGCTCAACGAAAAACAACGAAGTGATTTGTTGCATCTTTCGTCCTTACAACATACCATTACCATATTAGATTTTATATGGGTTAAACTCATTACACTTTCCCATTTGCAACTTGTATATATGTTAACTCTAACTACTAGTATCTGTAGTAGACTTATGTACTTACTACCATTCTTATGTGAGTTTAGAGTTTATCTGTTTTGCATCTTTTATGTAATTCATGTACTCTGAAGTCCTTATGTAATGTAACAGGTTCTATTGAAAAGCACTCTGTCACCTTCGGATAAAGTGCGCGCTATATAAAAAGGCATACATAATAAGATAATATAAACATTAACCAACATAAACCACGTACAAATAACCATCTACAACTGATCGGATTTAATCTCAGTACAGTAGGATATGGGTGCCCTGGTCATGAAAGGGATATGTTGATATGCTGAGGGTTGAAGCAGCTGCACAAAAGCAGATAACGTAACATACCATAGCAGATCAAGTAAAAAATGCAGCCTCATTTATGCCATTTTTGTAAAAAACAGTTCTTGGCAAGCAAACCTTAGCGTAGAGGAGGTTGCATTTCACAAAGCACTTGAAGGAATGATGCTGTGAATGTGAATGCAGATTGTTGATTGTGCCTGCCGAGGCTAAAAGCATACCACTTCTAACAGATGTATAATCTGATTAGGTATGCAATGCAATCATATTGTCAAAACCCATTAATCGCTCTTTCAGGACACATTAGCAGAGGGCTTAGTGACAGCTGTTGATGATACAGATTCTGGGCAAGTGCAATAGTTGATCACATTTACACATTATGTCTAAACCAGGAAAAATGAGAAATAAATAGGTACCTCTCAGAGAGGTGTCATTCAGTAGTGCCCAGCACATAAATGCTCTCCATTTAATTACAATTCGGAGGCTTTGACACAAAAGGAAGTGTGGGGTACTCTTATGGGCAGATTTACAAGCCACTTGCACCACTTTTCGTCACTTTTCCCATGTTAAAAGTGACACAAAAGTGGCGCAAGGGGCTTGTAAATCTGCCCCTTAGTGTACTGTTTGTAATAGCATTTATACAGCGCTTACTACCCCTGATGAGGGGTTTAAGGACTTTGCATTGGTAGCATGCTACTCCAGAACTCAAGAGAATCAGTGCTCAGGGACGTAGCTACGATTGCTGTAGCAGGTACATTGGTACTGGGCCCAGATCCCTGGGGTGCTCATTCAACAAGGACAATGCTACAGTTTACTACTCCAACGGCTGCCTAAGTGGCAGGGGTAGCTCCTCCGTTGGAGACGAAGAGCGTCCCCCCACTTAGATGCCCCCGAGTCCACAGATGTTTTTCATCCTGATGCCCTCCTATCTTGAATGGGCATCAGGATGGGGGGATGGCCCCAGCTGAATGACAGCGGCAGAGCCTGGGAGGAGGGTGGTTTGCATGTGCACTTTTCAAAGTGTGCATGTCTTTTTGGCCGGCCATCTAATGATGGCCAGCCAGTCGTACACACTTTGAAACCTATAACCCAGCTGTCCTAAGACAGCTGCGTTAGAGCAACTGCAGGCCTCCATAGCCCTGTAGAGCGCCGTGACAAGCTGATCCCTCCAATCAGGTGAGAGCAGCGCCCTGATTGGTCAAGGGAATTTCCGGGTGGTTGGGTTGCAGCGCAACAAGGTCTGGAGTGGAGGTCCTGTTGTCAGGAGAGTTTTAAAAATACATATATTTTGTCTATATTTGCACACGCCTGTACATTTCACCTTTTTTATGTTATTTGAGGGTGTGCACGTCCGCCTCCCCATTCCATTGATGTCACCCGCCACTACTAAAGGAACTTTTTCCTTGCTTGCACCATAACCCATGGCATCCTTGCTATGCTTCTGATTGTGTTGCCCTAGCTGGAGTGGTAGACAGGCAAAATACATGCCTGATCTAAGCAAGGGGAAGAAACCAAAATACTCTTGCTATTTTTACTCCATTTTCCAGCGCTGGTAATGACACATACTTTCACGCTTTTGCACATGAGTTGTCTTGGATTGAAAAATTACCTAACACTAGTGTTTAGGATGAGTGGCTGCTCCATAGCTCCCACCACCAGACATGTTTCAGGATCCCTGGGTCAAGAGCCTGTGGCTCTCAGGGGCCTGAAACAATGCACATATGCACATCCTTGGGCGAAGTGCCAAGCCTTCTCCCCCAGGATGGGCAGGGTTAATGAAGGGGGAGCTTCAAAGGCTTGCCGCCTTTGTTTCCTTCCCCAGGTCTTTTGATGTTTCCAGCAACTGGTCCCCACCGGTTCTACCCTCCACTTTGGGCAGGAGAACCGTCTGGAAAACCAAGTAAGGAAGGGAGGCATGCCCACCTTTGCCAACCCCACCCCTCAGGTGGGGGAGGCAAGGTGAAGCACAACTCTCAGTCCCTGCCATCTTACAGATGGAGGGATCCAGCCAATCAGAGTGAGGCATATGCCCCCTCCCACTGGATGGTGGTATAATAGGGTGTGCACCCACCCCAAGGAAGGGCCCCATTGATCCCAACTTTTTACTTACATGTAACGCCCCTAAATCTAGCATTTACGGGTACCCCTGAACTTGCCTCCTCAAACTTACCTCTCCAACCAGTGGTCACCTCCAGAAGATCTTCATACCTGAGCCTGCAGTCTTTGTTGAAACCAGAGAATCCCCATTGCAATCAACAGGGCATCCAATGCCAAAACAGCACCCTGCACCCAGCTGCCACTGCACCGCTGCGGGTGTACTTTGGAAACCTGAAAAATAACAATTGTGAAAAATTGATTTTACTTACCTTCTCTGTAGGAAATGTCCCAGTGTGATATCTAGGCATATCACACTGAGTAGAAAAAGTAATCTAATGCAACTAAAAAGTAATCTGTGCAGAAATGTCAATACCTAAACTTACCTGTATTTCAAACAACTGCATTTGAACTTGCATTCATTTGTAAACACTGCACAATATTTTGCAAATCAATCTATCAATCAATCAAAGTACTTGTAAAGCGCGCTACTTACCCGTGAGGGTCCTAAGGCTCTGAGGGGAGGGGGGGTGGTGCTACTGCTCGAAGAGCCAGGTCTTGAGGAGTCTTCTGAAGGCGAGTAGGTCTTGGGTCTGCCGTATGTGGGTAGGGAGGGTGTTCCAGGTCTTGGCGGTGAGGTAGGAGAAGGATCTGCCGCCGGAGGTCATCGTTGAATGCAGGGGAGAGCGGTGAGGGCGAGGCTGGCGGAGCGGAGCTGGCGGGTGGGGGTGTGGAAGCTGAGTCTGCTGTTCAAGTAGGGTGGTCCGGCTTTGTGGAGTGCTTTGTGTGCATGGGTGAGGAGCTTGAAGGAGATCCTCTTGTCGACTGGGAGCCAGTGTAGGTCTCTCAGGTGGGGGGTGATGTGGCTGCGGCGGGGGACGTTGACGATCAGTCGGGCGAGGCGTTTTGTATGCTTTGTAGTCGTCGTAGGTGTTTGGCTGGGATTCCTGCATAGAGTGCATTGCCGTAGTCCAGTCTGATGCTGACGAGGGCCTGTGTCACCGTTCTTCTTGTTTCGGTCGGGATCCACTTGTAGATCCTGCGGAGCATGCGTAGGGTGTTGTAGCAGGAGGAGGAGACGGCGTTGACCTGCTTAGACATGGAGAGGGAGGAGTTGAGGATGAATCCTAGATTGAGTGCGTGGTCGGTGCTGTTTCCAGTGTGGTCGGCCACCAGGAGTCGTCCCAGGCTGATGGGACGCCCCTTCGCTGGGGCAGCTGTGCGCTTGATAAAATATTATAACATAACATAACATGGGGTAGGTCCTACGATGAGAACCTCCGTCTTGTCTGAGTTCAACTTCAGAAGGCGGCTCCTCATCCAGTCGGTGACTGCCATCATTCCCTCGTGGAGGTTGGTTTAGGGGTGTGTGGCTCCTTTTTGAGGGAGAATATGAGCTGGGTGTCGTCGGCATAGGAGATGATGTTGAGGTCATGATGGCAGGCCACTTGTGCGAGGGGGGCCATGTAGATGTTGAACAGCATCGGGCTGAGGGATGAGCCCTGGGGGACACCGCAGATGATGTTGGTTGCTTTGGATCGGAAGGGTGGGAGGCGGACTCTCTGGGTTCTGCCGGAGAGGAAGGACGTGGTCCAGTCAAGAGCCTTCTCTTGGATTCCGGTTTCTAGGAGGCGTGTCTTTAGAGCGCAATGGCAGACCGCGTCAAAGGCGGCTGACAGGTCCAGGAGGATGAGGGCTGATGTTTCGACGTTGTCTAGTTGGTGCCTGATGTCGTCTGTGTCGGTGATGAGGGCTGTCTCGGTGCTGTGGTTTCGTCTGAATACGACTGGGACAGGTCCAAGATATTGTTCTCTTCCAGGTGGTGGGCCAGTTGCATGTTGACGATTTCCTCAATGACCTTTGCCAGGAATGGGAGCAGGGAGATGGGCCGGAAGTTCTTGAGGTCCTTGGGGTTCGCTTTGGGCTTCTTGAGGAGGGCGTTGATTTCGGCGTGCTTCCAGCTTTCCGGGAATGTCGCTGTTTCGAAGGAGATGTTGATGACCTTCCTTAGTTGGGGTGCGATGGCTGTGTCTTCTTTGTTGAATACGTGGTGTGGTTACAGGTCAGACGGAGATCCTGAGTGGATGGAGTTCATGACCTTGTGTGTCTCGTCATCGTTGACGTTGGACCAGGAGGTCAGGCGGTTGGCACTGGTGGTGTTCACAGGGGAGGTGGAGTCTGGCATAGTCGGGGCGGTCGTGGCGTTGAAGCTGTCGTAGATGTCAGCGATCTTGCGGTGATAGAAGATGGCTAGTGAGTCGCACAGTTCTTGTGAGGGGGGATGTCGTTGGCGTCGGAGCTGGGGTTGGAGAGTTCCTTTATGATGCTGAAGAACTCTTTGCTGTTGTGTGTGTTGTTATCCAAGCAGTCTTTGAAGGAGGATCTCTTGGCTAATCTGATGAGGTGGTGGTGTCTGCGGGTGGCGTCCTTGTAGGCTGCGTGGTTGTCCAGTGTGCGCTCGTGGAGCCATGTCTACTCCAGTTTCCGGCATGCGCGTTTAGAGGTCTGGAGCTTGTCGGTGAACCAGGTGGCTCTCTTGTTGGCGTGGCTGTTGGAGGGTTTCTTGAGCGGGGCATTTATTTCACTCACATGTGCCAGACTTGGCTTGGTTCTAGAAATAAAATAACTTAGCAATATTTTTATACAAACAAAATTGGTCTGAGTTCAGTCTTTGAGTGTGTGACATCATTTGCTGATTGAGTCTGTACAACAAATGCTTAACACTACCCTCTGATATAGCCTTACTGCTCGCCCACATTACCACAAATAGAGAGTAAGGTGCTATCTACTTTTAGCTCTGCCTACCTTTGTGGTTCCACTGGACTCTGTGCACACTATATCCAATTTTGGTATAGCATATACAGAGCCAGCTTCCTACAACCTTCCCTGGTTAAGCAACTGCTTTTTGGACACGAAGGGAGCCAACTAGTTGCTAGCAGTATTTTACCACTTCCCTTGGGTTACTTTTATTAACCAGGTTTGCTTACACCTAAGCCCTTCAACTGTTCAGCTGTTCCATCCACCATATTGCCCCCTTCATCCTTTGTCATTCTAGTTCAGAACCGATTTGAACATTCGGCAGTGTTGATTGACTTGTTGACCTGGGTGTGGACCAGCGTGCCTCCCCAGCTGCCACAGCCATTAATGCTGCTGCTGTAGATGTGCCTCCGGCTACCTCTCTCAAATTGGTATCCTGAAAGTTGAAGGACTATCTTCTAAAGCTTGCAACACCAGAGTAGTATAATTTTATTGATTTGTATTATATATGTTTGTTCCAGGAGACATGGTCCACTACTTCCCTTTACCGGCAGGGGTTTGCTTCTTTTTAATGATGTGGCAATCTTCTCAGGTAGAGGTAGCCACTCCGGAGAGTAACACTTTGGGTTGAAACTGCAGAGTGTGCTGTCATTACAAAAGTTGAATTGAGCGCATCAGAAATTCTCGGTATTATCCCTTGTCACGTCTATAATATATATTGCAGGCCAAGGGGAAGAAAACCTGAGTCAGATGTGATCACCCGGCTAATTGCACACCTAGCTTCACTCCCAAATGAGATAATAACATTTGTAGCAGGTGACCTCAGCTGCCAGTTGGAGCCCCTAGATGTTCACTTTAGGCTTCACTCTATAGAGGAATGTCAGTCTTGATCTATACCTCAGTTCTCAACTTTACCAGCAGTGAAATGGTTTCCCTTGGCAGATCAACCACACACGTTTGTGCTAAGCCAGGGCCTTAGGGCTTGTAATGGTAAGTCTATTTCAGATAGGTTGGGGAACCATACATTTAATCGTCTGTAGGGCTCGAACTTGCTGGATTATATCTAGGGCTCCTAGTTTTATGGTATTTTGTTTTACATTTCCGTCTGAATTTATCCATATTTTTGTTTTTTCATTTTATCTGTTTTTACCCACATTTATTTAACCAGATAATTTACTCTGTGCATGAACACCTGAAGGGTGTCAATGTTATAAACACACTTAGTTGATAAAATATGTACTTGTTAGAAAAAATGCAAAATCTAGACTTAAACTGCTGTTGGAGGATCTTTACGAAAATGTCTTATTTTTTTAACCCCTTTGCCTGTCATTCTGCACAGCTGTTGGCTTTACAGTCATGATTGGCAGCATTTCAAATCACTCAAAAACGACCCATTTTCTGTTTTTATCCACATTGAAAAATAAATACAGGCAGGAAAGTAAATGGTATTCTGTCTGTATTAAGCTGTAAAAGTCAGTAAAAACGGAAAACAGGGAGATTTAATGTTATCCTGTAGGGGCTGCTTTAATAGACATGACTGTGAACCCCTGCATTGATAGTGACCACAATCCCTCATCTTTAGAGCTGAGGATGACAATTCCAACAGCATGTACTAATCCTAATGCCCCCTTAATGGTAGACTGGTTTTGTCACCGAACAGGCATACTATTTTAACATCGGAAGACTCCATTGGTAATATTTACCGATGTGTTACTGCAGGAATTGACGATCTCTTGGTATTGCTAAACCAGTCCCAGGCAGAGCTGGGAAAATGGGCAAGTCTTACAGATTCATATTTGTAATTTTTTGCTAAACTATATGAATATTTCTATGTAGAATCTTACCATTTGAGCAGGAAGGTCAAACCCCCCGCCTGGTATAACCAGCGTTGCAGACTTGCAAGAATAGCTCTGACAGTGGCCGGAAATGAGCAGGACCATTTTGTGATAAGGGAGGTTAGAATAACCTATAAAGGCTGCATAAGATAGGCCAAGAGTGAATGTGAACAGACAAAATGGACCAAACTGTTGGTTACGCCAAGAAGGAGGGACTCATGCTCCTTCTGGAGCATAATCGCTACTGGATCAGCGGATGGTTGATTGTAAATACTGATACCTCCTAAGGCGGAAGCCGGGAAGGTTTTTGGTGCCATATATTTTAAAATTTTAAGCTGGATTATTGAAACTCTGTTTATTGCACTTTACGTAGGCTGCATGATTTAGCGCGTTCGCCCCCACTTAGAGCCGATTAGGTGCTGATAGTGGGCTCGAACTGCCGACCTTCTCCTCGGCCGCCATCTTACTGGAGGCTTAAGGTTAGCGGTCTAGCTGGCCGGCCCTCCCGCCCTCGCAAGTATAAAACTAGCGCTTATGCTCATGCGCGGTGATTGTAAATACTGATACCTCCTGAGGCGGAAGCCGGGAAGGTTTTTTGTGCTATATATTGTAAAATTTAAGCTGGATTATTGAAACTCTGTTTATTGCACTTTACGAAGCCTGCATGATTTAGCGCGTTCTCCCCCACTTAGAGCCGATTAGGTGCTGATAGTGGGCTCGAACTGCCGATCTTCTTCTCGGCCGCCATCTTACTGGAGGCTTAAGGTTAGTGGTCTAGCTGCTCGGCCCTCCCGACCTCGCAAGTATAAATGACATCATACACACGGAGGCGCAGCGGACGGGCGCAGCGGGCGCGCCAAAGGCAAGCCCGTCTATGCTCATCCGCACCCGTCCGCGCCAGGACAGAGCCCGGGGCCCGAAATCCTGGCCGCATCTCTATACAAACGGAGGTACTTAACTATCTACCGGATAACAACAGCCAAGACACAAATATGCATGGCAAAAGTAATTCCCTTTATCTTAAGTATAACTCCAAGCAGTTATTGGCCTTAAGAACACCTATGCAGCAGGGCTGCACTAATTTACATCTGGAGGACGGAACTACTACATGTTTAAATTGCGGTTTATCAATTACCATCAGGCATAAGAATAAGGACAGGAAAAAGTATGAGATAGATTATTCGCAACCGAGCCATAAGACATGTTTTTTCATGAGCCTTAATTGTAGGTCATTACCTAAGCACAAGTATGAAATGTTCAACTTGTTATTGGATGAAAAACCTGACGCCCTTTTCCTAACCGAAACATGGCTCCATGAGAGTTCAGGACCGGATGTCACAGTAGCAGTGCCGGGCAACTATGCAATTGAAAGACTTGATCGCCTTAATAAAACTGGAGGCGGCATTGCTGTCCTTTTTAAAAAAGAATATAACTGTGACCTCACAAGACTTCCCAACACAAATGGAGAAGTAGCAGTTTTTAAACTGGCTATTACCCCAAACTTCATGTTCTCTGGCTTGTTAATCTATCCCCCACCAGGCTCCGCCACGGCATGGAGGATGGCTTTACCGGAAATCATAAGCCCCCTAGTTCTGACAGCTGCTAACTTCTCTCTTATCGGAGACTTTAACATACATCTGGAAAACATAGCCTGTACTACGATATCGGAATTTATATCCAATCTAGCTGCCCTAAACCTGACACTGTTAAACTCAGGAGCAACTCACACAGCCGGGCATCTACTCGACCCCATCATTTCTAATCTTAAAACAGTTAATGTTCAACCAGCACTACCACTCAGCTGGTCAGACCATTACTTGGTTAGATTTTCAGTACAGATCGCCTTACAGGAACACAACGCCCCCTTGGATTATCCAAGGCAGATTAGAAATTGGAAAAATCTGGATTTGGAAGCCCTAAACATCTTTTTAGACTCCCATTGCCCCTGTTCAAAACAGGCAGTACAGTCTTTATCAACAGCAGTCCAGAAATGGCTCCTGACCGCTATCGATACTTGCCTCCTCTTAACTAAGGCGAAATGCAAGGGTACACGATTGCCTGCCCCCTGGTTTAACAAGATATTAAAAAAGTAAAAATCAGAATGTAAAACCTTAGAGCGCAGATGGAGAAAAAATGCTTCCCTAGATGTGAAAAAAGAATACAAAAATAAGTTAAAAAGCTATCGGACCCTTTGTGATAAAGCACGAGCAGATTATGTTTGCTCCACTATATCGGATGCCTTAAATCGCTCCCAAATTTTATTCAAACTGGTGAAAGAACTCTCAGGGTCAAAAACCATAGCTATGCCCCCCAAACTAAATAAATTACAATGCGAAGCCTTAGCATCCTACTTCATACAGAAGGTGGACAAAATCCATCAGAGAATTGTGGCAGGTAAGAAGAGTGAGGTTCCTTCGGTTAGCACGCCTCCAGGCCCTATTACAAACGCGGGTAGATCTGACACGGATGTGCCTCAAACCCAGATAATCATCTTAGATAAATGGCCCCCACTGGATACAGAGACTCTAATTAAACTGCTCAGTTCCATTAAATCCGGATCACCAAAAGATCCTTTACCCTGTAAAATACTTTAAAAACTCCCTTCCCAGTGCTTGATATGGTCACAAATCTACTTAATACCTCCTTAAAAGAAAATACTGTTCCCCATGAGTGGAAACACGCCATGATCCATCCTTTACTGAAGAAGGTAGGAACGGACCTAAATCAGCCCTCTAATTTTCGACCGATCTCCCTGCCACCCATTTTTGCCAAGATTTTAGAAAAACATGTGAACCACAATCTAACAGAATTTGTCACTACCCACGATTTATTACCCCCTCGACAATCCGGGTTCAGAGCGGGTTTCTGGATGGAAACCACGCTACTTGGAGTCAAGGAAAACATCCGGGGCCTCTTGGACAGAGGAGAGACAGTGGCTCTTGTATTATTGGATCTGAGCGCTGCCTTTGATTCTGTATCTCACACTGTTTTAATCACCACACTTCGCTCTCTTGGTATTTGTGGGTCAGCACTGGAGTGGCTCTCCTCCTTCCTAACGGGAAGGACATTTCAGGTCTTTCCCCAAACAGCATGTTCTGACACTCATGTTTTTGAACATGGTGTACCACAGGGCCCTATCTTAAGCCCTCTATTATTTAACTTGTATGTGAGCCCTTTGGCTAAGGTCGTAGAAGAAGCTGGTCTAGTAATGTATTCCTATGCGGATGATTCCCAACTTATCTTCGCCCTTACATATAAGAATATGGATGCAAAGTCCACCCTTAAAAGTGGATTACAGAAAATAGCGGGCTGGATGCAGGACAATTTTCTCCAACTAAATGGGGATAAAACGGAAGTCGTCATCTTAGGTAAAAATAAAAGCCTGTGGGGCCTGCACCATTGGCCAACTGAGATGGGTAGACTTCTGGTTCCAGTACCTCAAGCACGGAACTTAGGGGTCATCAATGATGACTCGCTTAAGATGCACAAACAGGCTGAAAAAACATCTGCCACGTGCTTCGCCATTTTAAAATGGCTGAAAAAGATATGCTGGATGCTACCTGAGCAAACAAGAAAACCGTGGTCAACCCTCTGATCACGTCACGGATAGACTATGGGAATGTCCTATATCTAGGTTCAAATAAAGCAACTATCCTCAAACTCCAGGTAGTTCAAAATTCAGCAGCCAGGCTATTATGCAGCATCCTTAGGCACACCCCCACCACTCAATATTTGCGGGATCTCCACTGGTTGAAGGTTGAAAACCGAATCAGATTCAAGGCTTTATGCTTTATGCATAAAATTAATGCTGCTAAAGCCCCGAAATATCTTTTGTCCCTTGTATCCCCCTATCATATATCTCGCCCCCTGCGCTCCTCCACACAAAAAACATTTGCTATTCCTAAAATTAAGCTGTCCCGTATGGGTGGCTAGTCCTTTTTCTACCAAGGACCCATGTTGTGGAATTCAATGCCTGTTTCAGTACGCCTGGAAAACAATTACTGTAGATTCCGCAAAAACCTAAAAACGTGGCTATTTAACATCTAGACCCGTCCATTATTTATCATCTCACTTCAGGTATCTTTACATATTCGCGCCGGGAAGCCCTTTGTGGGTAGCTGTCGTGCGTTATAAATGCAATAATAAAAAATAATAAATAATAAAAATGGTAATTCTCCGATTGCAAATCATATACCCATGGCAACCTGGATTGCACATTTTGCAAACCTGTATTCCCCCCAAGACTCTAACTTGCAATCTGCTGCTGTACCCCTTACTTCTTGCAGTAGAGTCACTTTAGCATTTAGAACTGATTTGGCCCCATGTGCCATTATAGGTGATTCTCCTGAATGCTTAGCTGTTCCAGACAAAGAAATAATTGTGGCAATTAGCAACATTGTTCCTCAGAAAGCTCCAGGTTTGGACAGGCTATCAGGATTTCTTTCTCTTGGTAAACCTGACGTGTGGGGGGCTTACTTTTCTCTGGTCTTCAACACTTTGATGCAAGGAGCTCCCATACCTCCAACATGGCTTTAAACAGAGATAGTTCCCGTTTTTAAGAAGGGAGCCCGCAATACTCCAGCTAATCATAGGCCTATTACCCTAATGGTTTGCACCCAAAAACTCTTTGCAACCAAAAACTATTTGCATGGGTTCTTTTGAATAGACTTGTAGAGTGGATGTATGAGTCTCAGATCCTCACACCCTTGCAGGCAGGGTGTAGAGAACGGATCAGCACGCTGAACCAGGTGCTTTGCTTCCAGTTCCTTTATTGGACATTTGTTCTTTTTGGTTACGGATGGCTTTACATGGTATTTGTAGATATTAGATCTTCTTTTAATTTAGTTCCCCGGTCCAAGTTTTAGCAGCTCCTGGTTAAATTGGGGGTACAGTAATGCCTGTTGAATATGATTAAGCGCCTGTATGATAATAATTTTGTTGAAGTGAGATGTGGTTTGATGGGTGAATTGACTGAGCCTTGCTCTGTCCAAAGGGGGGTGATGCAGATCTGTGTCCTAGCCCCTACCCTCTTTTCCCTTTATATAAATGATCTAGCAACTTTTGTGGGCTGTCGCAACCCAGATGCCCCCTCCCTTGCAAACATCAGGACACCAGTCTGATGTTTGCAGATGATACGTTGCTTACATCGAAGTCCCCCATGGGCCTACAAAAGATTGTGGACAGATTCCATATCTTCTGTACCAATAGAGGCTTAGACATGAATATTACCAAAACTAAATGTATGGGGCTCAGTCCCTGCAGTGCTACACTGCCTATCCCTGTCCTTAGAGGGTCCCATTTGTAGTGTGTTTGCATGTTCGAGCACTTGGGAGTAACCCTTAATGAGCAACCGCATCTAACTAGGAGCAGGCTAAGGCTTGAGCATACCATCGGGGTATCATAGAATTACAAAAGTCTTCTACATTTCACCCCATTTCCTTGGCAGTACAAGTTTTCTATCATCAAGCACTCGGCTAAGCTCTTTATGGAGAAGAGCTTTCAGGGTATAATGACAAGTAACAACCCCAGGCAAACCAAAATTCCAAAGTGCAATGAAAACCAGCAAATTAAAAACGACACTTTACTAAAAAACGATTTTATAAAAAAATCATCAGAGCATTGAATCATTTTCTTAATACAAATTACACAAAAAATGCATATATTTTCTAAAAACCATATACATAATAATTAAAACAGACATGAACATAAAATTTAAAAATGATGGTAAGGGTGAAGTAGTGACGTTTTCTTCAAAGCGTTTCAACACCAAGTGTCTTCGTCAGGAAAGTACCATCATATAATTAATCTAAAATTAAAATTAGAATAGACAGTCTTTAATACAGATTTTTACAGACTTTTCTACCTAAGTACATTATTAATTGCCGGTACATACATAGTCATAGTTCTAATTTTTTTAAAACATACCAGTTTTTGAATTTACATTAGGGAGTACCCTGGAGTTGGCTTCGAGGAAACAGAATTCAAGACAGAGCATGTAAGCAAAGAGATAACTCATATAGGGCAAGAACTAGATACCCAAGATGAAGGTGACTAAGACTGAATCTTGCCAATTATTAGATGATAAAATTTTGTATGAGCTAACAGTAAAAATAACCGCTTGTCTATAGGGCGGTACTGTAATGTTGTTATAGCAGCAAAACACAGGATGGGGGCTGGCCGCATTTCGATATCCATTTTGTTCAAGGCAAAAGTGTCTTCTGATATAAAAGAACTAAACATTAAGGTGCGCATGTGCCAGTGTTATAAAACCTTCACACAAATTATATTTATAACCCAGCTTCAATTATGCCTGCCAATTGACTAGAGGGAGAGAGAACAAGGATGCGATTCTGTAAGTTTATAAGTGATCTCACCTGAAAAATTTAGCTTACGGCACTGCACGGTCAGGTTCTGATTTGTCTTAGTGATATTTGTGGCAATAAGGCGAGCGTGTCAATCACTATGAAAACGCTAAGATCAAAAAGACATGAATGAATAAAGTTTATATAAAAGGCAAGAGGGGGGAAAAACGTTTGTATTGTTCTTACTACAGGAACAATGTGGTTAGTAAAATTCAAACATTTATGTCATGGGTACACCAATAAACATTGGGCTTGGGCAACTCTGGTCGGTCCCTGTAGAGTGCAGTGAAATATCAAAGGCCCAACTTAAGAATGCTTATTGGCAGGATAAGCTAAATCTGTAGCATGCTCAGGCTTATATAGGAACTTTAACTTTGGCCTTCTTTCAGTGGAAAGATAATTATGGACTGGAGCGCTACCTGGATGATATTGAGCCGGTAGCTGCGAGGAAACTTTATCTGCAGTTCAGGTATGCATCTATACCCCTCCTTTCCTTCACAGCCAGATGGGGGGCTGATTCGAGGCCCTCTCTCCACCAGTGTGCCCTCTGCTGCTCAGCAAGTAAAACAGGAGAGCATGTTTTATTCTTTTGTCCCGCATACCAAGACCCTAGGAACTTGTACATCCGACCATTGTGCAGTAACCTTGGATATAGGACATGTAAAGAAGCCCTGAGAATCCTGAAGAGTGATCCCACCCACTATGTAGTATTCACAATTTCAGTTTTTGCTGGCTATGTGGTGAACTAGACAAAACTATATGAAAAGAATCATTGCCTTGTTTCTTTGTGGTGTAAATAATGAATCAATTGAAGCGCTCATTGCTGTTTTATTATTTTAAACTTCTTATATGGATTTTATTGATGCATTTATGCTCAACTATATTTATTTATTTTACCATGATTACAATTATTTTATCTGTACTGATTTTGCACTTTGATTGCATACAAGGCAAATAAAGTAAAGTAAAAAAGTTAAAAAAAACTAGGTCAAGAAGTGCTAGTAGAAATGCATCAGTATATTGACATCTAGATTTAGATTTTAGAACATTTAGATTTTATTGTTCCAAAATTGTATCCTCTCAAAAACTGTAGTGAGCATTTTTATTTCATCCATCCCAGTGAGTATTCTTAAACTGCCCATACTAGAAAATAACACAGATAATCCAGGTGACATAGCACACCCTTAATAAGTCAACTTCTAAGGACTCTTCTGAGGTTTTTGTTCATTTAGCTTTTTGTCTTAGTATGTGGTAGCTTTTTTACAACCGGTGTATTTTGATTGCAATTGTTTTATATATTTATCCTGTTATGAGTTGTGATTTGTATTTATTATGTTTCTGTGTATATATCATAAAGCAGGTTTGCTTGCTTACTGGACTGCTAACCAGACGATTGCCGCTCACACTGACACCCAAAAGGCGATCTGCTTCCTAGCCACTGACAAAACGAAAGGAAAAAACGCGGAAGTGCTGGAAGTCACAAAATCCATCAACCTCCATATTTACTAAACCAAGGCCCAGTATGCCTGACTAACACGGCAAATGCAATCGTCACCCGCACAAAGGCCGTAACAACAAAGGGTGCTCTCCCGGATTACAATTCAACCCACACAACCCAGCGGGACTGGAAAATACTGCTATACCCCGAATACGCCACACAGGGCAAGTGGGACATTCTCAACTGCAGCAATCTTCTAACACTCTGTGCAAACATCCCCGGTCTAGAAGGGATAAAAACCACGGACATCGAGTCTGTCTCCTTTCTCAGCTCAGACTCTAATGAGCCAAACGAGACCACAGAGCTCACTTTTACCAGCACAGGCATGGCAGAGGTCCTGAAGAGAAACCGCCCGCTACTGGAAAGTTGGGGCATAATAATAAAAACCCAGCCAGCATTAAAGTACCCCTCAATTTTAAAAACTTGCTACTCTATGACTGGCATGGACATTCGGGAACCGACTACTGGTAGGAACCCAAGTACGAACGCCCCGCCTGACCGCACTCCACGCGTGGGGTCCATTCTCCAGGGGAGCAAAGGTGGCACGCACACAGGCCTAACTAATGAAACTGCCATTAAAATAACAACTAATCCGGGCCAAGGAAAATGCTCCTGCTTAATCAGGGGGTGCGCAAGTAAAGAATGGTCTTGGCTGCCAAAAGCTTTAAATTCCAGCTCCTAACATCCACCCCCTTGGAAAAAAGGGTCGAATTCAGCATTGCTGGACAACCGGCCAGAACAATCACATAAATCAACCACTGACCATCAAGAGATTGAATATCTTGACCTGGAATGCTGCTGGGATTACAAAGCTTCTCCAAAACCATGCTGCAGTAACTTTTCTGGAAACGGCAGACATAATCTGCATACAAGAAACTTGGGAGACAAAACCGTCATCAATAAGAGGATATGCAGAATATGGCAAACCAGCCACCTAGACGAACTCATTTGAAAGGCCTTCAGGAGGGATAGACATTTACATCAAGCTTTCGCTGAACCTTGAATTCACGGAAATAAAAGACTTACCAAATATGTTCTTGGCGGGCATCCTGAAAGGTCCTTATTCGATCAACGTGCCACGCCCAATCCTGTTAATTATCATCTACCACAACCCGCATGGGCTCACAGCTAAGGACAACCTGCCCACATTATTAAATCAGCTCGAAGCTCTGTTATTACAACATCCTTTATTAGACTGCATCATCCTTGGCGACCTCAATATACACAACATAGGGATTACCGCCAAACAAAATCACCATTCTGGAGCCACCAATGCACTGAATGCTTTTTTAAAATCTCACAATCTGGCAGCAGCTCACTCTGTCCTCTTAAAGAACAATCCTGGGGCTTTTATTGCCCCAACATACAACAATCAAACAACGATTGATTATAATATTTTAAGCGACAAACTAAAATCCCTGATGTCAAATTATACAGTGCACCAGCGAAATGAAAGTGATCACGCTGCTCTAATCCTCACACTGACTCTGACATCAGAAATTTGTCATAGGATACATTGCATTGGGGCCCCAAACGGCGATGAATTGTTAAAGCTTCCTAGAAGAATCAAATGGGGGCCAGTATCAATCACCACGTTCAATAAATGGACAAACACTTGGGCAGGTTGGCCACCGAGCTCCCATAAATCGGGGGCAAAAATAAAAGAATGGGATAAAACTGCTGGGAACTTAGCATATCTACTTCAAAGTGATAGCGCACACATAAACCGCAGGCACCCACCACTCTCATTTGGCTTCAACCAGGCAATAAAAGATAGCGCCAAACACCTGAATGCAAAACGAAAAGCACACCGGAAAAGTGGCACAGCTTCGGACAAAAAACTACTACAAAAAGCAGCAGAAAGCCACTCAAAGAACGTGTGGGCCGCGAAGCGCGAATATTGCGAGGGACAATGGCTGAAGATCTTCGACTTGCTTAGACCGTGTAAATCGCAAGCGTTTTGGAGCTACATAAACAACCTAACCCAAGGGAAAAACCAGAGAAAACTCCCTTGATGCACAGACCTGGGTTGCCCATATTCAAAACATTGTATAAGGAAGAAATAACCGGATCTCACTCAAACAAAGTAGGCGCAGAAAGGGAAGAGTCAGATCTTACTGCACATTTGAAGGCTGCTCCCGGAAAATTTCTAGTATCCAAAGTCTTAAAAAAAATCAGACAAAATGGGGCCCCATGCCCCAATGGCCTCCCAGGCTCTTTGTTCAAGGCGAATATAGAATTTTGGTCTGAAAATCTGACCCATTTATATACTGAATGCTGGCTCCTGGTGGACGTCCGGGACTCCTGGAGAGGGTCGCTTCTGCACCCGATACATAAAAAAGGGCCTAAATCAGACCCGTCCAACTATCGCCTGATCGCCCTCCTGGACATCGAGGGCAAGGCCTAAGCGAGCACCATCTTGGCGGACTTAGCAAATTGGGTAAGCACAAAAGGACTTTTGCCCCGTTCCCAAACAGGATTTAGACCTGGTGCCTCCACTGTGGTCAATATAACTGAACTCTCTTATCTAGCCCACCAAGGACGGCTGCGCAAAAGTCTCCCCTTCTTCGCTTGCTTTATCGACTACTCAGCAGCGTTTGATGGGGTTGACCTCGCAATTCTTTGGAAGAAGCTGAAACTCTGGAACATCAACCCAGCCCTGTTGAAAGCAATTCAGTCACTGTACCAAAGAACGTGGGTCAGAATCAAGCTCTCAAGTGACTCCGCATCAGAGAAGTTCAAAGCGGACCGTGGCTTAAAACAAGGGTGCGTCTTAGCACCTCTGCTGTTTAATTTATACACAGCAGATATGGATCAAGCCTTGACTGGCGCAGCCTTAGCCACACCAAGAATCGAGGGCATTAAAATCCAGTTCATGCAATATGCCGACGACCTGGTACTCCTAGACCATACAAAAATAGGCCTACAAAAGGCGCTATCGGCCCTGGCAATTTACAATGACAAAAACAGGCTGGTGGCCAATGCAGCCAAATCCAAAATCGTCATCTTTGGGCACTATCCGAAATAAAAACTACCTAAATGGAGGATTGGCAACTTGACACTGGGTTGCACGCAGCAATACAATTATTTGGGCGTTTGGTACCATGAATCGGGGCTACCCGGTGTTCACCTAAGGAAAATCCAACTTAAAGGGAAAGCAATTACCTATGCCATTTGCAAACTACAAGCTTCCCTACATAGCCCCTCTACAACGGCCATTCAAAGAGTACTAAAGGCAAAACTAATGCCAGCCCTTAATTATGCTCAACAAGCAATCCCGGGAAAACTAAATAAAGATCTAGAAAAAATTACCTGCTGCGCATACAAAAAATTATTTCACCTACCTGCGTGTACCAGAAACACCCTTGTACGCCTCGAGTTCTCTCTGAACCAACAAAAGTTGGCAGAGATGGCTGCTTTGAGCAAATATTACTATCTCACAACAGTGGCACATGACAAAACACTGAAGGCAGTCTTAAAAATCATTTTTCAGGAACCCGGGAACCCTTGGTCAGCGACCCTCACTGCGGCAAAGAACTCACTTAGCTTAGCCACGGAGAACTGGTGCTCTGAGCAAGTCAACTATTCTGCTATTAAAAATGCAATTAAAAAACAAGTCCGCCTACGCTCTCGTGCACTGGACTTGGAGTCCCTGGCAAAAAGAGGTAACATAATTTCTGGTTGCACTGTGGGTGGTTGTCGTTTCGGCTTCAAATGTGAGAAAGGCTCTGAAAATGTTCCTGGATGGAATGTGATGCACTGGCAGAACATGGTTCTGTGGTATACGTGAGTGTGTGTGTGTGAGAGTGTGTGTGTGTATATCTGCATATGTATGAGTTTGGGTGTTTGAAATGCACTGTGCATTCTATAATGACGCTAGCAGACAAGTCCTAGGGACACAAATCTGAGACAAGAAATACTGCCAATTTAATTAATGACACACGGCAGAGTAAAAAAGACCATTTAAACTGTAGCTGCCTTTGAACTGTAAATCTACAAAGAAGGATTTGCAGAACTTTGAAAGAGGAATTAATCCACTTTTTGTGAACGTCGAAATGCTTGTTCTGATAACAGTTGCATATTGTTCAAACACCCATGACCAAGATCCTACTTTCAACTCTATGTCCAGGTCCGATATGATGATCACAATCTCTCACATTTGATAGTGAAGTACATTGCTGTGAAAAGCTTGTCCTGTTATGATCACTAACCTTCATGTTTGTTATGACAGTGATGCCACAATAACCAATTTTTATCCCAAAACCCCATCTGCTGCGGAGCTGCCCTATGCATATACAGAAACAGCGGGTCTGTAACTGGTGGAATATTTAGGCCCCAGGTTGCTCCTTAATTTTTCTGATTGGCATTATGCACCCTCAACAAGCGCCAACATTGTACATTGGCAATGAGGTTACAAGACATGCCTCAATCCTAAATGTAACTTTCTCTGCACAAATTGATCGCAGTGAATAAGAACCTACTGCGTTAATTTCATTCTTGCCATCATAACTTCACACAAGCCAGCGTGAAATGCTTAAAGGCACAAACCGCTCACCAGAAGTCAACTTGCTAGGTAAATGACTTTGAGGCAGAAGGTACAAGTCGAGGGGGCTTATTATGTATAGCATCTGTAGCCTTCATGCTGTACATCATTACTGTGGCTGACTGTTGCATCCAAGACAGATTTGGCTGCAGGTGATGCACATGACATGGGGAAATTACTTGCATATAGGCAGGCAGACACACAGGCACACATGTGTACCCACTCTCCAGCCCTTGCTCTCTAAATGAATGACAACACTGTTAAGCTGCAAATGCACACATCTACATCAGACCTTTTCATTGGAATCCTTGCTGCCCGCAGAGCAGAGACGTTCCTGTTGCCTGCTCTTACTGCCTCTCGTGGTCTTTTATGGCTTCTTATGGCCACAAACAGACTGCGGCTGATGGGCTGTCATGCCACACTGCTGCATTGCTACGGTGCACAGACATAATATTGAGTCCAAAATATCGATTGGACATAATATCGAGTTGTAAATATAGACTGGACAAAATATCGACAGGACAGAATATAGATAACCAAAATATCGTTTTTAAGGTAAGTGATGTTATATCGACTGTTAAAAATATAGAAAGTTAAAATATCGAAGTATATAATATCGATAGTTAAAAATATTGATTTTCTAATAATATCTAATTTTTTATAGTGTATTTTTATGTTATAATATGTGGGAAAAGTGTGTATTTATGTTATAATTAATTTTAATTAATGAATTCTGATTTTATAAATATTGCGTAATTTAATTCTGTAGCAGGTTGTGGGTTTATAGGGGAATAGGGTGGGAAGTAATTTAATTATAATTAATTAAATATGTACATTTATTTATTGATAGTAATTTTTAATTAATTGTTTATTATTTTATATTTGTTAATTAATTACATTTTAATTGGTAATTAATTTTAAATAATTGATTAATTGGTAATTATGTAAACTTTACTAATTTATTTTCTGTAGCAGGTTGTGGGTTTATAGGGGAATTGGGTGGGAAGTAATTAAATTATAACTAATTAAATATGTACAATTATTTATTGGTAGGTATTTAGAATTAATTATTAATTAAGTATTTATGGGTAATTATAAAATTTTTATTTGCCAATTAATTTAATTTAATTGATCAATTGTTAATTATGCTAATTTTAATAATTTATTTTCTGTAGCGGGTTGTGGGTTTATAGGGGAATAGGGTGGGAAGTAATTTATTAATAATTAATTAAATAATTAAATTTATTTAAATTGATTTAATTGGAAATAATTGTTAATTGATTTTTAATTATTAAATAATGAATTGTTAATTTTTAATTCATTTGTATTAATAGGTAATCAATTGAAATAGTTATTGTTAATTTGTGATTTTAATACATTAATTATTATATATTATTACATTTTTTATTATTATTAATTAATTATTAATAGATATTAATTTTTAAATTTTTAAATAATATATGAAGTATTTACTTTCTCTAATGTTGTATTCTCTGGAGTGGGAATAGTAATTTTAACCCTTACGCTATCCAACGTTTTCCCTACTGTTGCACCCACTGGAGTGGGAATAGTAATTTTAACCCCTACGCTATCCAACGCTTTCCCTACTGTTGCACCCACTGGAGTGGGAATAGTAATTTTAACCCCTACGCTATCCAATGCTTTCCCTACTGTTGCACTCTTTGGAGTGGGAATAGTAATTTTAACCCCTACGCTATCCAACGCTTTCCCTACTGCTGCACTCTTTGGAGTGGGAATAGTAATTTTAACCCCTACGCTATCCAACGCTTTCCCTACTGTTGCACCCACTGGAGTGGGAATAGTAATTTTTACCCCTACGCTATCCAACGCTTTCCCTACTGTTGCACTCTTTGGAGTGGGAATAGTAATTTTAACCCCTACGCTATCCAACGCTTTCCCTACTGTTGCACCCACTGGAGTGGGAATAGTAATTTTAACCCCTACGCTTTCCAACGCTTTCCCTACTGTTGCACCCACTGGAGTGGGAATAGTAATTTTAACCCCTACGCTATCCAATGCTTTCCCTACTGTTGCACTCTTTGGAGTGGGAATAGTAATTTTAACCCCTACGCTATCCAACGCTTTCCCTACTGTTGCACCCACTGGAGTGGGAATAGTAATTTTTACCCCTACGCTATCCAATGCTTTCCCTACTGTTGCACTTTTTGGAGTGGGAATAGTAATTTTTACCTTTACGCTATCCAACGCTTTCCCTACTGTGGCACCCACTGGAGTGGGAATAATATTTTTTACCCCTACGCTATCCAACGCTTTCCCTACTGTTGCACCCACTGGAGTGGGAATAGTAAACTTTACCTCTAAGCTATCCAACGTTTTCCCTACTGTTGCACCCACTGGAGTGGGAATAGTAATTTTAACCCCTACGCTATCCAACGCTTTCCCTACTGTTGCACTCACTGGAGTGGGAATAGTAATTTTAACCCCTACGCTATCCAACGCTTTCCCTGCTGTTGCACCCACTGGAGTGGGAATAGTAAATTTTACCTCCACGCTATCCAACATTTTCCCTATTGTTGCACCCACTGGAGTGGGAATAGTAATTTAAACCCCTACGCTATCCAACCCTTTCCCTACTGTTGCACTCACTGGAGTGGGAATAGTAATTTTAACCCCTACGCTATCCAACGCTTTCCCTACTGTTGCACTCTTTGGAGTGGGAATAGTAATTTTTACCCTTACGCTATTCAACGCTTTCCCTACTGTTGCACTCTTTGGAGTGGGAATAGTAATTTTTACCCTTACGCTATCCAACGCTTTCCCTACTGTTGCACCCACTGGAGTGGGAATATAAATTTTTACCCCTACGCTATCCAACGCTTTCCCTACTGTTGCACCCACTGGAGTGGGAATAGTAATTTTAACCCCCACACTATCCAACGCTTTCCCAACGCTTGCACTCTTTGGAGTGGGAATAGTAATTTTTACACTTTTGTTATTGTACGTTAATAATATTGGCTATTATTTAATTATATTTTGTTACTATATATATATGTTTTAACAAATATGAATTAAACATTTTTTTTTACTTTCATTAATTATTTAATTATCATAAGTTAATTTAAGTATTTTTAAGTATATTTTAGTAATACATTTTTAATATTAATTTAATTTAACATTGTTTTTATTAAAGTCGATATTTTTAAACACTATATTTTAATAAACAATATTTTTAACTCAATATTTTTGTACTTACCTGTTTGTAGATAAAAACTCAATATTTTGTCTGTCGATATTTTTTCAACGATATTCTTGATGGTCGATATTCTATCCCTCGATATTATGTCAGTGATCCATTGCTACATTAAATATTGCTGTCACTTGCTGATGCCAACTGCTGCTGAGGGTCATTGACTACCTTAAATTGTTTCATCAATCTACTCATCTCACTTTATTGAGATGAGGCTCTTGATTCTTAGGTGTTTTTTTTGCCAACTCTTTCTTTGTCCAAGAGGCTGAACGCACGTGTGCTGCCCCACCTTGCTGGTTAACATGGAACTTGACCACCCCATGCACTGTGAATCCTGGGGGGCATATTTGTGCACAGTGGGGGATTTCACAGTACAGGAGACTAAGCTAGAATAACCTCCATCTGCAGGTAGTGGTGTCTTGACTGAGAGCCAGCCTTATCATTTTAAGGTCACTGGGCTTAAATTAAATTTACAATATCTCGCGGATTTATGTTGTGTATTTGAGGAAAGAGGAGGAGGCAGTCATTTTTGTCTCGAAGAGGTAAGTCTTCACCATTTCATTTTATCGCTTGGTTTCTCTTCTACATTTTCCAATATTTTTCCTTTTCATCATATTTTCTGATAAAACTATAAAGAGCTCCAAATTGAGGTGCCACTTGTCCCTGCTGCCTCTCCGCTTGCTGAGCATGTAACTTCACACCTGCTTCTGTAGACTAGACTCTACTGACATCCCAGGACAAGGAGAAAGGGCAAGGGGATTATTTAAAGGTTATTTAAAGGGTAACATGGGTTCCATAGCAAAACATATATTTTTTTGTCCTCATTTGTGCAATAAACAACTTAGAAGATTTCAAGGGTCCCATATTCTCTCTGCACCAACTTGGATTTCATTCCATGACCCTGGGGTAATAGGGAAGATACATCAATCCAGCGGTCCCCTATCTTCCTGTCCCAATAGTTCAATGATCAGTCTACCTCTGGAGCCACCAGAACCGTTTCCTTGCTTATGGGTTATTGGTGTGATGCATAATCATTGGACATCATAAACCCTTATAATCATTTAGACCCCAGGATTATTTTTCTGTTCCCATATATCCCAGAATCCAGACCTCCGGCTTTGTAATCTACTACGATCCAGTTTATTAACCTTTTGTACCAAAGCTAGCCACTCACATTGCATTGGAGAATTATGGGTTATCCATTTCATGTAGATTGCTCATCTAGCCAGCAGTATTAATACATATATCAGATTTTTTTGTTACTTAAATTAGCCTTTATTCCATCATCACTTACAACCCCAAACGTGACTAGTTCTATGCTTACCTCGACCTCTTGACCCAACACTCTCATGAGGGCCTTACTCACATGTTGCCAGTATGTCTGAAGTTGGGGACACTGCTTAAACATATGGATATCGTTTGCCTTTTCTTCTCCACATTTGGGGCAGCTCTTCACCTCCTGATTACTCATCTTCACCAGCTTTTTCAGCATCCAATACGCTCTGTGTACAATGAATACGTTTTTTTCCGGAGAGGTGCCGATTTAATAGTATAGTACAAAGCAGGCAACGATACTTGCCATAATTCTTGCACATGCAGGGTCAGCTGGTCCCTTCCCCAGACCTCTGTAGGCAAAGTGAAATCCTCTACCCCGGCAAACGTCAACATCTAATACCATCTCAAAACGTCCTTCTTTTGTACTCGGCTTCCTTGTAGTTTTCCCTCGAGTTCACTATTTCCTGACTCATCCGTCCCCAAAACCTTCTCAGAGCTTGCCAATTGGTAGTATTTAAATTTAGTTAGCTTACCATTAGTGATTATTGACAATGCTCCCATCTTTTTTAGGTGTTCGCTATAATAAGCTGACCCCATTTTGTTCTGCCCTCCTCCATCAAAGGAATTGAGAGTTTGTCTTTCAGGCGTTCTGGGGTTCCTGGGGAGGCCCATATGGGGCATGGCCACTATAGTATGGTATTTGTAAGGTTCTTTTGATTTGGTACCAAAGTTTACAAGCCAATAACATCTTCAGGGTCGTTTTTTTTTTAAATACTTTGGGTGACCGAATTTATAGAGGAAAAAGGCTACCCTCCATCCGTGTCACAACTTGAAAGTGAGGGGCATGGGTTAGATTTTCCTTAAGTAATGATCTTACATTCTTGAATTGAAATACTCTGCAATTCTGATAAAAGTCCAGGCTAACTATCTCTTCCCGCTCTTTTACCCTTCAAAGTTTTTTCCATGCTATTCTTATCTATTTTGAGGCTCAAATTAAACTGCCCAATTTGTCTTGCAGATTTCTGAACCATTCGTGCTTGAATTCTGGTGGTATTGTGTTAAAAGTATACATGAATTTGGGAAATTTTTACATCTTTAAATGTTAGATTGCCCCATGAATGAGAGTAGGAGACCTAACCCATACTTTTAATAACTTACTAGTCTCAGATCCCATCATTTTATTAATATTCAGGTGAGCTATTGCATCAATATCCTTTAATACCATGAGACTTTAATATCTTATCCTCTCTTTTACTAAAGGATTATTACACTACATACCCTGACTTATAATTGGGTCCAAGACCTTAGCTTAGCAGCATTTGTATACAGAAATACTACACATGAAGCTATTAGGGTTTCCCCCTTATTTGCATTCTAGGATACTACCCATAATCACTCCCAGTCTTTCTCTTAAATGATTCCACTCACACACCTGCAGTCAAATAACTTCATGATAATCTTAGACCCTTTTGGTCAGCAGTAAAAGAAAATTTCACACACTACAAAACAAGCATGAAAGTGTAAGCAGACCGCAAATGTATCAAGGAACTGGACTATGCAGTAGAAGATATTGTATGGTTGTCAACCAAGATTCTCCACCTATCAGCCCTACGGAAGCTTCAACCTCGATTTATAGGTCTGTTTCTAATCACCCAAGTCCTGAACTCAGTCTCTGTTAAGCTGACCTTGCCCTATGAGTATCAGATACACCCAATGTTTCTCGTCTCCCTTCTTGGTTCTGCCCTGCCCTCCCTTCTTTCCGTCTTGGTGGATGGTCATCCTGAGTATTAGATGTGCCAGGTGCTGGATTCCAGGTGCATCAAAGGATGACTTTTTTACCTCTTGGACTGTAAAGGGAATCTTCCTGAAAACCAGTTCTGGGAACCTGCTGCCCATGTTCGTGCCCCTCCCCAGGCCTGTCAGTTCCATGCCAGACACCCCACCACGCCCATCCTGTCAGTCTGCTTCGGGGGAGAACTGTTGTAGCTCACTCCACCTGCCTGGTTACATCCCCTGTCACTCTCGATCCAGTCGACCCTCTTCCTCCTGTTATCTTGACCCTTCCACCTCCCCATTCTCCTGCTCCTGACGTTGACAATCGATCGCCCCACACTACCATTGCGCTTTAAACTTTGGCCTCCTTCATAAAGCCATTGCTCTTTTTATTTTGACCTCCTTCTTACAGCCCCTGGAAACCCTTCCTACACGTCTGGCCTTGGGGAGTCGCTATCATCAAGGGTGTGGTCTTGTACACACACCACCCCTCTGCATGTGCCAAATGCTTGGCATTCAGACTTCCCAAGAAGAGAGTCTGTTTTTCCCTAAGTCCTGTTTGAACCATTTATCCGATTCTGCAGACCGGACTCTTTGTGGCAGCTTTCTTCCGTCCGGACATCCGAAGTTGATGTTTTCTGATCAAGGCGATTACTTGCAGGGAAACCCAAATAGACAGTCATTACTTGCATGGTAGGAAAATTACTGCGCGCTTGTGCTAGCCAGGAAAAAGAGAGTAGCAACTGTAAAAAGGCTTGTTGGACGATGGTATGCTGATTTATTTTTAAGTGTTTAGGTTAGAGCAACAGTCAAAGACGTTCACAATGAAAAGGCCACAGCAATTAAGACAGAAAAGAAGAACTAAGACGACCATGAAAGCAAGGCATCCTTCTGAACTTTAAAAACTGGCAAGAGATGATAAAGATGCCACAAAAGAGGTAACTGATTAAAAGAGAACACACACTTGTATGGTATTGTTTAACTATCCCTAAGGCTAATTCACTCCTTGTGTCTTTAGGGAATAACAAAATAGGAAGGGAAATACATGAATATCAGCCACACTACTTACTGACCCACTGCTACAGAAAAAGCCCTTGGGAGCCCCAACACTTCTTCCCTCATAGAGACAAGGTACACAACTAGAAATTAGGGATCGGGGGGAACCTGGTTGGACAGGTTAATAGTTAAGGTGTACAACTTTTCCTCTACTTTCTCTTAAAAGAAGGGATCCACAGTTCCACTAAAGTTGAGGCCTTGGAGATTGACAGCCAAGGAAGTCAGAAAACACACACCCAAGTCGTAGAAGAAGTCGGACAACTCTCTTCTTTTTCTCTTTCCCAACCTCCTTTCCTTTTGGTGTTATTCGCTGTGTGTAGCTGCTAGTGAGCTGTACATAGTGCCAGTATTCAGGGGATATCAGGGTCTCAGTTTCGCGCCTACAGACTCCTGGAAAATTTTAGGTTAGTGTTTTCCTGGTACTGGCCCTTTTCAGCCAAGTATGAGGAAAATTCCAAATCTTGGCCATTACCTGAGTGGGCTCTCAGTGCTTCCGAAGTTATCTAGCAAGAGTGTTTATTCACCTCTATTTAGCCAGAATATATGTGTAGAATCTTCATATAAAATAAGGATATTCTCTCATTTTTTATAGAAGGATTTTAATGTGATAAATGTCCATCACGTTTGTGCGTACAGGACACCTGGGACAGTGATTAATTTGAGCTTGATGACTACTATGTTATTATTATTCCTCAGGAAAAAGTATATTTTAGTCCATGCCATTGGAGGCCCAGCCATCTTGCTCTCTGCAAATATGACTTGATGCTACAAGGTCTTGCCCTTCCCCTTAACCTCATCTCACTTTTTCAGTATTAGAGTACTCCTGTGACAATCATGTTATGATTAGGTAATTTCTATCGTACTCCTTAATAGTTATAGTACCCCCCCACCCCCACGCCCCCCTCCCGGCGCAATCTCTAATAATGAACTGCTGGACGTTATTGCAGCAATAGCTCAAAATGACAAGGTTTCTTGGCTTATAATAACGGAAGACCTAAATAAATGGTCAAATAAAATAATGTATGTGTTTGAGACTAATGATACAGAGATATCCTGGAATATCCTGGGAGTGCTACTTTCATCTAATATAAAGCACAACTGAGTGGTATACTTTTACACTACAATCTGAGAGAAATGGAAAGCTTAAGGTTATGTAAGCAGCTAGATGGTGATATACCAGCTCAATATCCAAGAAAGGCCCCTCCTGTAGAAAGTAATAGACTAAGCAATTACAGCATTGGAATCCTTCAATTTTGTTAGAGAGCTCCAAATAATCTCTAGTGATCCAAGCGATCCTTGCTCCTTTAACTCAAAGTTGATCTGACAACACTGAAAAATTCAACATGGAGCTTGGGGGGATACTTGCTGTACAAATACAGTGTAATCGTCTATATTAGTATCTAGAGATTATTACTTCATTACACGATGTGAACTATGGAAAATTAAGCATGAGTGGAAATGCCTCTGTCTTTGATTGTTCAAGTTAAGTGACTGAAGAATACATAATCACTGTATCAAATTTTGTACTGAAATTGAAACCACTGTAACAAGTTTTGTACTGAAAATTCACTTGAATGAGAAAATTATCCTTCGCAAGCATACTATGAAAAGGGATGAAACTGAACATCCACTACCCTTCAAAACAAACAACTTAATATAAAGGCAATATTTTTACCTAAGTTATGTTAAACAATGTGTTAAGTGCATAGCTGCCCCAGTGACGGGACATCCCAGCACTAAAAAAGAGCAAAATGCCAGAAGCGACCTATCGCATGGTGTTGCAGGAACAACTAAGAAGAAAACAACCCTGTTTCCAGAATTTTCCTTATAGACAGAGGGAGTGCATTGCAGAGGGCAGGGGCCTTAGCATAGAAGGAATGTCCTCCAGCTCTTGCTCTATCAACATGGGAAATACAAGCCAGATTCTGATTGGTTGAATGCAGTGAGTGCAGGGGTAGATACAGGGACCATAGATTGGACAAGATGTGGGCTCCCTGGATAGAAGAAGATCTTATGAGTGATGCGCAAGGTCTCAAAGTGCACACACTTCTCCACAGAGAGCCAGTGCAATTTACGAATAAGACTAGAGGCAGGACTATGCTTTGGAAGAGAGAACAGCAGCCTGCCTGTGGCATTTTGAGACAGCTGTAGTCTGCAGATCACAGCCTTGTTGGTCACAGGTAGAGGATATTACAATAATCCAACCGGGTAAGGATGGCAGCCTGAATGATTACTTGTCAGATGGAAGGGTAAAAAAAAAAAAGAATGGGTTTAAGGCCACGTATAAGCTTAAACCATGTGCCTGCCACTGATTTCGCCTGTGATTCAAAGTGTTGTCCATCTAAAATACTATGGGGCAGATTTACAAGCCCCTTGCGCCTCTTTTGCGCCACCGTTGCGTCACTCTTGTGACGCAACGGCGCCGCAAAGGATGCCCTTTTTTTTCCCCATGGTGCGCCGCATTGTAAATGCACTAGATATGTAGGTGAACAACCCAATATACCCTTGCGGGCTCGGGCAGAACTTGTTATAAGACAAATGGCCAGCAAGGGATTTTATTGTATTTCTATTTCTCAACACTGTTAGGACCTGTTGTAAATAATCAGAGTGCCTAAAACTGAGTTTAATCAGTGGCTGTCCTATGTTATTAACTTTTTAGAAAAAGGAGTCCAAAAGGATCAGAACAAACAGTGTTACCACACTAACACAGTATATACAATTAATGATGAATAAAATGCAAAAGACCAGGGTTTTGTATTGTCTGAAAGTTATTATTTGTTTTCAAGACAGAAAAGTATATTTTTTTATACAGAAAAGGTAAACATTCATATAAAATAGGGTACATACATGGATACTATTTAGATATTCAAGGTATCAGTTGCTTCCTCCTTTGATATATCCAAATCATAAGTCCAGACTGCTTAAACACAATGATACATTGATTTCAACTCAAAATCAGAAGAAAATCAAAGGTGACATAAGATCAAAAATGCAGAGTTGGACTAAGTAGTCGACGTTTCGGTCTTTTTGGGAGTTTTTCATAAGACCATCATCAGGACAAAATAATTCTATATACAATAGATGACCCTTTTTACTTAGTTAGAGACACGTCACTTTTATATTCAAGGACGGCAGCAGCACTTTCAATTGTAGCGTTGATGCGGGGCAAAGAAATAAATCTCTTTATGCCAAAATTTACTCGTGTTATATACAGGAGTGATGTCTATAATTTCTGACAGGATCGTGATCGCGCCAATACTCCAAACGAATCAAGCCCTCACCTGATTCGTTTGGAGTTTTGGCACGATCACGATCCAGATTCGAAAAATATACAAGTGCTCTGGAATTTATCGAATTTGGACATCCTGTCAGAAATTATAGACAGGACTCCTGTATATAACACGAGTAAATTTTGGCATAAAGAGATTTATTTCTTTGCCCCGCATCAACGCTACAATTGAAAGTGCTGCTGCCGTCCTTGAATATAAAAGTGACGTGTCTCTAACTAAGTAAAAAGGGTCATCTATTGTATATAGAATTATTTTGTCCGGATGATGGTTTTATGAAAAACTCCCAAAAAGACCGAAACGTCGACTACTTAGTCCAACTCTGCATTTTTGATCTTATGTCACCTTTGATTTTCTTCTGATTTTGAGTTGAAATCAATGTATCATTGTGTTTAAGCAGTCTGGACTTATGATTTGGATATATCAAAGGAGGAAGCAACTGATACCTTGAATATCTAAATAGTATCCATGTATGTACCCTATTTTATATTAATGTTTACCTTTTCTGTATAGAAAATATACTTTTCTGTCTTGAAAACAAATAATAACTTTCAGACAATACAAAACCCTGGTATTTTGCATTTTATTCATCATTAATTGTATATACTGTGTTAGTGTGGTAACACTGTTTGTTCTGATCCTTTTGGACTCCTTTTTCTAAAAAGTTAATAACATAGGACAGCCACTGATTAAACTCAGTTTTAGGCACTCTGATTATTTACAACAGGTCCTAACAGTGTTGAGAAATAGAAATACAATAAAATCCCTTGCTGGCCATTTTTCTTATAACAAGCATTGTAAATGCGGAGCATCATGAGTGGCGGAGGCATGGTGCACAATTACTGGCATAACCTTGCTAATTTGCAGGGATGCGCCAGTAATTGTAAATATGCCTCAAAGTTTTTGATCACCAACTTGAGATGAGGAGGGATTCAGAGTGCAGGAGACCACCAATGGTCGCCCCAAGAGTCTGTATCTTTCCATAGAAGGAGAATTTCAGTTTTGCTTGTGTTTAGTTGCAGACAGCTGGTCTCCATTCACTCAGCAATTGCTACCATCCTCCTTTGGTACTTACCAATGCCTGACAAAAGAGAGCACTAGCTGGGTGTCATCTGCATAGGACACCAGCACGAGCCCTAGGGATTTCACAACTTGAGCCAAAGGTTGGATGTAGATATTAAACAAAATAGGGATTAGTGAGGAAGCTTGAGAAACAACTTGCTGCAGAGTGTGCAAATTAGAGCTAAATGGGGGGGAGATAACCTGTAAATAGCGGTCAGAAAGATAGGATGCGAATCAGTCTAAAGCAGGCCCACCTATACCAATCTTCTGAAGGCATAAAGCTACATTTTAAGGGGATACAGTGTCAAAAGCGGCACTTAAGTCAAGCAGGATCAGGGCAGAAGACCTACCTTCATCAAAGGTTCTGCGGAGTAGCTCAGGAACTGCAAGAAGATCCGACTCCATGCTGTGTAATGGTCTAAAACCATTCTGAGAGATTTTCAAAACCTGGTTATTTTCTAGAAATGTTGTTAAAACAGCATTAACATGTGTCTCTGTGACCTTGGCAAGAAAAGGCAGGAGAGAGATAGTGTGGAAACTCTTTGGTTGGGAAGCATTGAAAGCAGGTTTTTTTCAACAGAGGAAAACCTTGACATGCTTCCAGGGTTCGGCTGCAGATGATGAGGAGGAATTAATAAAGTAATGGCAAGATGAGAGTAGACAATCTTGGAATTCAAGAAATGTGTGTGGTTTGAAAGGATTGGTGGATGAGCCTGATTTAACTTTGTTACATAGAGTAAGTAGCTCATTAAGGTGCAATTGGGGGAGAAGGGAGAGCAAGGGCGGGATAGTATCACTGTAACTGTCAAGCGTAGTGTCAATAGTATTAAGGGAATATTTGGAATAAATGGCTTCTATTTTGGTAATGCAACACTCTGACAACTTCTTGTAGTGGTTATTGAACACATCAATAGGGTCAGTTGTGAGTACAGGTTTGGTAAGACTATTTAAAAGAGAATCAAATTACTTTAGCCAGATTGTTACTGCACTTTATTATATTAGCAAAGTATTAAGCCCTAGATTTTCAAATCAACCTGTAATAGGACTTGATAGTTTCTCTATACTGATTTTTTTTAAAGACCATAAGACTTCCTCCAAGAGCATTTCAGTACCTTACAAGGCTTTCTTGCCAAAATCAGAGAATTATTGAACGCAGGCCGTATGCTCTTTCTTTCTGCGGACTGTCCTGGCAGGGATTAAATATCTAGGGCAAAAGTTAGCCCGGAATGTAAGGTTTTGTTAGCATCCTCTGCATTAGCGGCCAACTGAGGGTGGCATATCTGAAGAAAGTCTTCCAATTTCTAAAAGTTGAGTTTATGCCAGGGGCGTTTGAGAGTGAAATCCCAACATGGGGTTGGTTTCTGACTTCCTAGGCAAATTGACAGAGAAATCTGAAAGTGATCCTCCCTGACATGGGGAGGGAAGTAGGTACCTTTCAGGGAAGAGTGATTTGAAAAAACTGGATCGATAAGGTGGCCAGAAGAGTGTGTAGGACCAGAGACTAGTTGTGTCAATTGACATGCAGCAAGATCACCTAAACACATTGCCGATATCACCATCCTGAAGAGTTTCCAGATGGAGGTTAGTATCGCCGATTATGCTTAAATGATCGGACTTAATAGTGAGTGAGGCAATCAGATTAGCCAGATATTCCCTAAAGATTTTATAAGGGCCAGGCAATTGGTAAATTTACACCCGTGATAGAGCGAAGTTGCTTTTCGAAGCAAAGGACACTTTCACATCGAGGATCAGTCGTGCAGAGGCGTTTTGGATGTGTTGAAGTCACTTAATTGACTTGGTCGGGGCTCCCGCGTAGAGGACATTTCCGTAGTCGAGTCTGCTGCTGACGAGGGCCTGGGTGACTGTCTTTCTTGTATCTGTCGGGGTCCATCTTTAGATCTTGCGGAGCATGCAGAGGGTTTTGAAGCAGGAGGAGGAGACTGCGTTGACTTGCTTGGTTATTAAGAGCGTTATGTCGAGGATGATTCCCAGGTTGTGTGTGTGGTCGGTGGGTGTCGGGGCTGCCCCCAGTGCTGTCGGCCACCAGGTGTCATCCTAGGCTGAAGGGTTGGACCCGAGGATAAGGAGCTCCATCTTGTCCGAGTTCAACTTCAGACAGCTGGTCTTCATCCAGTCGGCGACGGCCTTCATTCCATCGTGGAGGTTGGCTTTGGCAGTGATGGGGTCAATGGTGAGGGAGAGGATCAGCTGAGTGTCGCCAGCATAGGAGATTATGTTGAGGTTGTGCTGTCGGGCTACGTGTGCGAGCTGGGCCATGTAAATGTTGAACAGCGTCGAGCTGAGAGAGGATACCTGGGGTACGCCACAGATGATCTCGGAGGCTTTGGAATAGAATGGGTTGGAGGCGGACGCTCTGTATTCTGCTGGAGAGGAAGTAGGTGGTCCAATCCAGAGCCTTGTCTCAGATCCCTGCGGCGTGGAGGCGTGCGCATAGTGTGTGGTGGCAGACGGTGTCGAAGGCGGCAGAGAGGTCTAGGAGGATGAGTGCTGTGGTCTCGCCGTTGTCCAGCAGGGTCCTGATGTCATCGGTGACGGCGATGAGGGCGGTCTCGGTGCTGTGGTTGCTGCGGAACCCTGATTGGGAAGGGCCCAGGATTCAGTTTTCTTCGAGGTATCGGGTTAACTGTCTGTTGACGGTTTTCTCAATGACCTTGGCCGGGAAGGGGAGCAGAGAGATGTGCCGGAAGTTCTTGAGGTCTCTTGGGTCTGCCTTAGGTTTTTTGAGTAGGGCGTTGATCTCAGCATGTTTCCAGATCTCTGGGAAGGTCACGGTCTCGAGGGAGAGATTGATGACGTTGCGCAGGTGGGGTGCGATGGAGATGTTTGCTCTGTTGAAGACGTGGTGCGGGAATGGGTCTGACAGAGAGCTGCAGTGGATTGTGCGCATGGTCTTGATGGTGTCATCGCTGCTCACGCTGGCTCAGGCTAGCAGGGGGTCGTGGTCGATGGTGTGCGGAGGGTCTGTTGTGTTGATGTCTGTGTGTTGAAGCTGTTGTGGATGTCTGCTATCTTGCGGTGGAAGAAGGTGGCGAGTGAGTCGCACAGGGCCTGCGATGGCGGGATGTCATTGGTATTGGAGCTGGGGTTGTAGAGTTCCTTCATGATGTCTAAGAGCTCCTTGCTATTATGTGCGTTGTTGTCGAGGCGGTCTTTGAAGGAGGTCCTCTTAGCTGCCCTGATGAGGTGGTGGTCATTGTGGATGGCGTCCTTTCGTGCTGCGTGGCTGTCCGGAGTTTTTTCACTGTGCCATTTCTTCTCTAGTTTCTGGCAGACTTGCTTGGAGGCTAGAAGTTCTGGGGTGAACCAGCTGGTCCTCATGCTGGTGTTTATGTGAGGGGGTTTCTTCAGTGGGGCGAGGGTGTTGGCACAGTCCTCGATCCAGCGTCTGAGGCTGTGGGCATCGTCATCGGGGTTAGAGGGTTCGGTGGGTGGGCTGAGAGCCAGGTTTGCGTGTAGTTAGTCTTCGGTGATTTTACACCAGAAGCGTTGGGGGATCTGTTGGGTGTGGTGGTGTGTGGTGGGTTTCTGGAAGGCAAAGTGGATGCAGCGGTGGTAGGTCCAGAGGAGTTTGGTGGTGTGGCTGACGGAGACGTGCAGGCTTGAGGAGAAGATGGGGTCGAGCGTGTGGCTGGCGGAGTGGGTGGGCATTGTGATGAGTTGCTTCAGTCCGAGGTTGGCGAGGTTGTCGATCAGGGTTGTGGAGTTGTTGTTGTTGTTCTCAAGGTGAAAGTTCAGGTCTCCGAGGAAGATGTAGTTGGTGGCAGTCAAGTCATGCGTGCTGATCATGTCGGCATTGGAATCACTGAACTGGGGGCGTGGTCCGGTGGGTCGGTAGACGAGGGTGCCTCTGAGGGTGGAGTTATGGTCTGTGTGGATCTGAAAATGCATGTGTTCGGCGGTGCTGAGTGCGTCGTTGGTGCTAGACAAGACCCTGATGCTGTTCTTGTGGATAATGGTGATTCCTTCTCCGACTCCGTGGTGCGGTCTCTGCGGGTGATCTTGTAGCTGTCTGGGATGGCTATGGCGATATCGGGTGTGGAGTTGTTTAACCATGTCTCTGGAAAAGAAGGCGACGTCCGGGAATGCTGTGTCAAGCAGGTCCCAGAGCTCGACGGCATGCTTGCGTGCAGAGCGGGTGTTCAGTAGTATGCATCAGAGGTGGTTGGGGTCTTTCTTGGCAGGTGGTTCGTCGGCTCTGAGGCTTTTGTAGCTGCAGTTGAGGCAGATGAAGGGGCCGTGTGTGCATTTTGGGGCGGCCTTGAAGCAGGTGTGGCTCCGTCCGGAGTTGAGAGCGTGCAGAGTGCTGGCGTCGTAGTGGCGGCGGTCGTCGTGGCGGGTGCAGGGGCCAGGGGTTCTGGCACTGGGCGTGGTCAAGGCGCAGACAGGCTTGCGTTAGGCACGCCTTCGGCGCGCCCGCGCAGCGTCCGGCACATATGGGGAGGTGGGAGGGAGCAGCAGCTGGGAGGCGGGAGGCGGGGCAGCGAATGAGCAGTGTTCAGTCAGGGGGCGGGGACGCAGCGGCGAGGATGGTGAGGGACAACGAAGGTAACAGAAGGAAAAAGGGGCACAGAAATTAGGGAAAAACGAGTGCACAGAGGGCAGAGGGGCACAAAAAAGCGAGTGGAACAGAGGGCAGAAGGGCACAAAAACGAGTGCAACAGAAGGCAAAAGGGGCACAAAAATGAGGGGAAAACGAGTTGCAACAGAGGGCCGAAGGGCACAAAAAACGAGTGGAACAGAAGGCAGAAGGGCACAAAAAACGAGGGAAAAACGAGTGGCACAGAGGGCAGAAGGGCACAAAAAATGAGTGGAACAGAGGGCAGAAGGGCACAAAAACGAGTGGAACAGAAGACAAAAGAGGCACAAAAACGAGAGAAAAACGAGTGGCTCAGAAGGCAGATGTGCACACAAAGCGAGTGGAACAGAAGGCAAAAGGGGCACAAAAACGAGGGAAAAACAGGTGGCACAGAAGGCAAAAAGGGCACAGAAATACAGGAAAAACGAGTGGCAAAGAGGAAAAATACAGAATACAGAAATACAGGGGCAGTTAAGAACAGAAGGTAGAACGGGAAGAGAGGCACGGAGGCAGCAGGGGGAACAGAAGGGAAAACCGGGCAGAGACACGGGGGCAGAGAGGGGTACAGAGGAAAGACCGGGCAAAGAGAGCACAGGGACAGCGAGTAGAACAGAGGGAAGAAAAAGGGGCACGGACCACGGACAGGGAGCGGGGGAAGACAGACAACAGAATGTCACAGACACAACAATGAAAATACAGGCAATGCAATACACTCAATAAAGCGGAGGATGAACAAATCTACCCACGGCCTACCACTGGCCACCAGGGATGAGGCGCAGGTGGTAGCCTACGGGTGGTGGAAGGCCTTGAACTTCCTCAGCAGCGGCAGCTGGGGCAGGGAGACACAGGCGGTGCTGTGCGGAGGGGAAGCAAACTACCTTTTAGGGTCAAGGGTCTCATCCTTTCTTACCCATTTTCCTTACTTTAAAATTTGGCTAGCAATAGTTTCACATTGTTTAGGCATTTTTTCTTTACATGTGCAAATATACTGTGGCTAGTAGTGCCATTACTGTGTATGTATGCTGCACAGGATGTGGTGGAGGATGACCAGTGGTGTTATTAGAGTCCGGTGGGAGACAAGAAAGTGGCTGCTGGGGTGATTGGTAAATCAAGTTTCTTTTATTATAAATGACTACTGCTGCATTTGTTAGGGACATCTTTGCTAACTCTAATATAAGCCTGCTAGCCAGGCCTGACTCATTCTGTTAAGTTATCTTCCATCCATGTTTCTATCCCTTCTTCTCAGCGATCTACTTTAGTGAGTAGAACGCAGGAGGTGATCAGTGCCTAACTACAGTATTCGAGGGGTAGTGAGGGGGTGTGATGGGAAATTTAACCGAGTGAACGGAGAGTGAGAGAATTAAAAGGTAGAAGTAACGCCTCGCTGATGACGCGGTCCCAGGGAGGAGACCTGCACGGTGAGAAAGAACTTACTTCGAGAAAAGAGCGTGCGGGTCCGTTAGTTCAATCGGTGTGTGTTGGTGTTCCAGCTAGGAGAACGCAGTGGTGTGTAGGGAGGTTAAATGCGGGGGTGTGGCAGTAGAAAGAGGACTAACGTGGTGCGAGTAAAGAAACGACATAGAAAAGCGGTTACATTTCCCACTACACCCCCTCACTACCCCTCAATCCCGTTATTCTTTTTCACCTTCCTAGGTCACCATGCGATCCACTTTCCACACTCTTTATTTAGCGTTTAGGCACCTAACTTTTCACATTCATTGATAGGCACTTAACTTAATACTTTTTAACATGTCTTTGTTTACTAATCCCCTACCCTGACATTGGCTCGTCTCTTCTTTTCAGCTCTCCTTGATAAAGGGCTTCTCGCCCGAAATGCATCGGAGTTCCCATTTACCATCTATGTGTTGATTAATCTACAAACTCTGCTGATATGATGTTAATATCACCAAGAAACTTTTTATGATCATCATCAAAAAATAAAAGTATCCTTCTAAGAACACTGGAATACATTTTTTGACCCACCCCGGAGTGCCTCATTTAGGGATGTTCACGCATATTTATGCGCACACAACTCGCTTCATATTTTAATAGGCGTTTGACGGAAACGCCACCTATGAGTGCACCCATCTTTTCAAAGAACCACCAAAAACTTTGCTTAACCAGGCAGTGCACCAACCATCTCCTCCTTGTAACTACAGTATTCACCATACCTACTACCACTTCTGGAGCCCAATGAATCCCATTCCGAGCCCTCTCATGTATTTTTCCTATGTTTCTTCTTATTCCATCCTTTTCACGAGTCCCTCTTCTACCTTTCATTAACAAACTACCTAACCCATCCATATCTAAAGTATCAAACTGTACCTCAAGCTTTGGCTAAGCTCTTATCTTGCACAATAGAGTAATACTTGTTTCTGGTCTCTATCCCAAGAACTGACTAAGTAACTATGTGCTAGCATTGGGTACAATTCACAAGTTTTTCTTCTATCTTTAGATCTTCCTGCTGCTCCCGCTGGAGGTCAGACACAGGATGAAGAAGAAAACCCCAAGAAAAAGGCCAAGTGGCACTTAGCTGCTCAGGTGCACCATTCTACGATTTAGGCCATCACTGTGTCTTTCTGGTGCCTGGGGGACTAGGAGGAAGAAGAAGAGACAGCAGTAACATTTATTTCCCAGTTGACATCTCATCATCTTCATCATAGCCACTGCAGGCAGTCAGGCCACACCACCCCTTCCAGCCTCCCTATCTAGCAGCCAACCAAATTCGTTCTGGACCCACATTCAAGGAAGACTTCCTCTGTGAAATACTAAGGGGCACTAATGATCTTTAAAAGGGCAAGATAAACTGAAAAGGACCCGGAAAGGCTTTGAAAAATGACTTGCTATTTTTGAGAGTCATTTTCTTTAGGGTAGGGTGGCTCTGTGATGCAGATGGTGCGGGTGGGATGTTAACAGATGGAAAGGCATTCGTTTTTTGTCATACTTTTGTTGTTCTCTTCAGTTGAGTGAGGTAGTGGGCCAGCTGTTGGTGGTGTGGATGGTGTGATTTAAGGAAGGATTATGATGTATTCTATGGTTCTCTGTGGAGTTTAGATTGTGGAAAAAATGTTCATTCCATCTATACTTGGACTAGTACTGTGGTGAGGGCAAAGTATCAATTTTTGGTTACTTCCACTTGGAACAGTTTAGCATTACTTATAACACTTCTTTCCTGCCAAGTATGAGATCTTTAGAAGGTGAAAAGATAAAGTACAACAGCTTGAACAACGTGGGAGAAGAGTGTTAGGAATTTCATGGATGGATGCTTAGGGGTAATTTGGGAAAAGTAAGAGAGAGAGAGAGAAACAAAAAATGTACTTGCTCCTTGAGAAGGTCATATCTGTCATGGAAGGAAGATGACAGTCAATTTCACCCATTCAAACAGTCTTTAGCAGCCCATAGACTCCTGGGTTAGTTAATAGTTAACTCAGCTAGAATGAAATATATGAAGGACCCACACAGCTAAAACAATATTTATAATAAAAGTAATGATACTGTACACAATTGGTGCAGCTGCATTCTTCTTTTCAGTACCTTACAAGGCTTTCTTGCCAAAATCAGAGAATTATTGAACGCAGGCCGTATGCTCTTTCTTTCTGCGGACTGTCCTGGCAGGGATTAAATATCTAGGGCAAAAGTTAGCCCGGAATGTAAGGTTTTGTTAGCATCCTCTGCATTAGCGGCCAACTGAGGGTGGCATATCTGAAGAAAGTCTTCCAATTTCTAAAAGTTGAGTTTATGCCAGGGGCGTTTGAGAGTGAAATCCCAACATGGGGTTGGTTTCTGACTTCCTAGGCAAATTGACAGAGAAATCTGAAAGTGATCCTCCCTGACATGGGGAGGGAAGTAGGTACCTTTCAGGGAAGAGTGATTTGAAAAAACTGGATCGATAAGGTGGCCAGAAGAGTGTGTAGGACCAGAGACTAGTTGTGTCAATTGACATGCAGCAAGATCACCTAAACACATTGCCGATATCACCATCCTGAAGAGTTTCCAGATGGAGGTTAGTATCGCCGATTATGCTTAAATGATCGGACTTAATAGTGAGTGAGGCAATCAGATTAGCCAGATATTCCCTAAAGATTTTATAAGGGCCAGGCAATTGGTAAATTTACACCCGTGATAGAGCGAAGTTGCTTTTCGAAGCAAAGGACACTTTCACATCGAGGATCAGTCGTGCAGAGGCGTTTTGGATGTGTTGAAGTCACTTAATTGACTTGGTCGGGGCTCCCGCGTAGAGGACATTTCCGTAGTCGAGTCTGCTGCTGACGAGGGCCTGGGTGACTGTCTTTCTTGTATCTGTCGGGGTCCATCTTTAGATCTTGCGGAGCATGCAGAGGGTTTTGAAGCAGGAGGAGGAGACTGCGTTGACTTGCTTGGTTATTAAGAGCGTTATGTCGAGGATGATTCCCAGGTTGTGTGTGTGGTCGGTGGGTGTCGGGGCTGCCCCCAGTGCTGTCGGCCACCAGGTGTCATCCTAGGCTGAAGGGTTGGACCCGAGGATAAGGAGCTCCATCTTGTCCGAGTTCAACTTCAGACAGCTGGTCTTCATCCAGTCGGCGACGGCCTTCATTCCATCGTGGAGGTTGGCTTTGGCAGTGATGGGGTCAATGGTGAGGGAGAGGATCAGCTGAGTGTCGCCAGCATAGGAGATTATGTTGAGGTTGTGCTGTCGGGCTACGTGTGCGAGCTGGGCCATGTAAATGTTGAACAGCGTCGAGCTGAGAGAGGATACCTGGGGTACGCCACAGATGATCTCGGAGGCTTTGGAATAGAATGGGTTGGAGGCGGACGCTCTGTATTCTGCTGGAGAGGAAGTAGGTGGTCCAATCCAGAGCCTTGTCTCAGATCCCTGCGGCGTGGAGGCGTGCGCATAGTGTGTGGTGGCAGACGGTGTCGAAGGCGGCAGAGAGGTCTAGGAGGATGAGTGCTGTGGTCTCGCCGTTGTCCAGCAGGGTCCTGATGTCATCGGTGACGGCGATGAGGGCGGTCTCGGTGCTGTGGTTGCTGCGGAACCCTGATTGGGAAGGGCCCAGGATTCAGTTTTCTTCGAGGTATCGGGTTAACTGTCTGTTGACGGTTTTCTCAATGACCTTGGCCGGGAAGGGGAGCAGAGAGATGTGCCGGAAGTTCTTGAGGTCTCTTGGGTCTGCCTTAGGTTTTTTGAGTAGGGCGTTGATCTCAGCATGTTTCCAGATCTCTGGGAAGGTCACGGTCTCGAGGGAGAGATTGATGACGTTGCGCAGGTGGGGTGCGATGGAGATGTTTGCTCTGTTGAAGACGTGGTGCGGGAATGGGTCTGACAGAGAGCTGCAGTGGATTGTGCGCATGGTCTTGATGGTGTCATCGCTGCTCACGCTGGCTCAGGCTAGCAGGGGGTCGTGGTCGATGGTGTGCGGAGGGTCTGTTGTGTTGATGTCTGTGTGTTGAAGCTGTTGTGGATGTCTGCTATCTTGCGGTGGAAGAAGGTGGCGAGTGAGTCGCACAGGGCCTGCGATGGCGGGATGTCATTGGTATTGGAGCTGGGGTTGTAGAGTTCCTTCATGATGTCTAAGAGCTCCTTGCTATTATGTGCGTTGTTGTCGAGGCGGTCTTTGAAGGAGGTCCTCTTAGCTGCCCTGATGAGGTGGTGGTCATTGTGGATGGCGTCCTTTCGTGCTGCGTGGCTGTCCGGAGTTTTTTCACTGTGCCATTTCTTCTCTAGTTTCTGGCAGACTTGCTTGGAGGCTAGAAGTTCTGGGGTGAACCAGCTGGTCCTCATGCTGGTGTTTATGTGAGGGGGTTTCTTCAGTGGGGCGAGGGTGTTGGCACAGTCCTCGATCCAGCGTCTGAGGCTGTGGGCATCGTCATCGGGGTTGAGAGCGTGCAGAGTGCTGGCGTCGTAGTGGCGGCGGTCGTCGTGGCAGGTGCAGGGGCCAGGGGTTCTGGCACTGGGCGTGGTCAAGGCGCAGACAGGCTTGCGTTAGGCACGCCTTCGGCGCGCCCGCGCAGCGTCCGGCACATATGGGGAGGTGGGAGGGAGCAGCAGCTGGGAGGCGGGAGGCGGGGCAGCGAATGAGCAGTGTTCAGTCAGGGGGCGGGGACGCAGCGGCGAGGATGGTGAGGGACAACGAAGGTAACAGAAGGAAAAAGGGGCACAGAAATTAGGGAAAAACGAGTGCACAGAGGGCAGAGGGGCACAAAAAAGCGAGTGGAACAGAGGGCAGAAGGGCACAAAAACGAGTGCAACAGAAGGCAAAAGGGGCACAAAAATGAGGGGAAAACGAGTTGCAACAGAGGGCCGAAGGGCACAAAAAACGAGTGGAACAGAAGGCAGAAGGGCACAAAAAACGAGGGAAAAACGAGTGGCACAGAGGGCAGAAGGGCACAAAAAATGAGTGGAACAGAGGGCAGAAGGGCACAAAAACGAGTGGAACAGAAGACAAAAGAGGCACAAAAACGAGAGAAAAACGAGTGGCTCAGAAGGCAGATGTGCACACAAAGCGAGTGGAACAGAAGGCAAAAGGGGCACAAAAACGAGGGAAAAACAGGTGGCACAGAAGGCAAAAAGGGCACAGAAATACAGGAAAAACGAGTGGCAAAGAGGAAAAATACAGAATACAGAAATACAGGGGCAGTTAAGAACAGAAGGTAGAACGGGAAGAGAGGCACGGAGGCAGCAGGGGGAACAGAAGGGAAAACCGGGCAGAGACACGGGGGCAGAGAGGGGTACAGAGGAAAGACCGGGCAAAGAGAGCACAGGGACAGCGAGTAGAACAGAGGGAAGAAAAAGGGGCACGGACCATGGACAGGGAGCGGGGGAAGACAGACAACAGAATGTCACAGACACAACAATGAAAATACAGGCAATGCAATACACTCAATAAAGCGGAGGATGAACAAATCTACCCACGGCCTACCACTGGCCACCAGGGATGAGGCGCAGGTGGTAGCCTACGGGTGGTGGAAGGCCTTGAACTTCCTCAGCAGCGGCAGCTGGGGCAGGGAGACACAGGCGGTGCTGTGCGGAGGGGGAGCAAACTACCTTTTAGGGTCAAGGGTCTCATCCTTTCTTACCCATTTTCCTTACTTTAAAATTTGGCTAGCAATAGTTTCACATTGTTTAGGCATTTTTTCTTTACATGTGCAAATATACTGTGGCTAGTAGTGCCATTACTGTGTATGTATGCTGCACAGGATGTGGTGGAGGATGACCAGTGGTGTTATTAGAGTCCGGTGGGAGACAAGAAAGTGGCTGCTGGGGTGATTGGTAAATCAAGTTTCTTTTATTATAAATGACTACTGCTGCATTTGTTAGGGACATCTTTGCTAACTCTAATATAAGCCTGCTAGCCAGGCCTGACTCATTCTGTTAAGTTATCTTCCATCCATGTTTCTATCCCTTCTTCTCAGCGATTTACTTTAGTGAGTAGAACGCAGGAGGTGATCAGTGCCTAACTACAGTATTCGAGGGGTAGTGAGGGGGTGTGATGGGAAATTTAACCGAGTGAACGGAGAGTGAGAGAATTAAAAGGTAGAAGTAACGCCTCGCTGATGACGCGGTCCCAGGGAGGAGACCTGCACGGTGAGAAAGAACTTACTTCGAGAAAAGAGCGTGCGGGTCCGTTAGTTCAATCGGTGTGTGTTGGTGTTCCAGCTAGGAGAACGCAGTGGTGTGTAGGGAGGTTAAATGCGGGGGTGTGGCAGTAGAAAGAGGACTAACGTGGTGCGAGTAAAGAAACGACATAGAAAAGCGGTTACATTTCCCACTACACCCCCTCACTACCCCTCAATCCCGTTATTCTTTTTCACCTTCCTAGGTCACCATGCGATCCACTTTCCACACTCTTTATTTAGCGTTTAGGCACCTAACTTTTCACATTCATTGATAGGCACTTAACTTAATACTTTTTAACATGTCTTTGTTTACTAATCCCCTACCCTGACATTGGCTCGTCTCTTCTTTTCAGCTCTCCTTGATAAAGGGCTTCTCGCCCGAAATGCATCGGAGTTCCCATTTACCATCTATGTGTTGATTAATCTACAAACTCTGCTGATATGATGTTAATATCACCAAGAAACTTTTTATGATCATCATCAAAAAATAAAAGTATCCTTCTAAGAACACTGGAATACATTTTTTGACCCACCCCGGAGTGCCTCATTTAGGGATGTTCACGCATATTTATGCGCACACAACTCGCTTCATATTTTAATAGGCGTTTGACGGAAACGCCACCTATGAGTGCACCCATCTTTTCAAAGAACCACCAAAAACTTTGCTTAACCAGGCAGTGCACCAACCATCTCCTCCTTGTAACTACAGTATTCACCATACCTACTACCACTTCTGGAGCCCAATGAATCCCATTCCGAGCCCTCTCATGTATTTTTCCTATGTTTCTTCTTATTCCATCCTTTTCACGAGTCCCTCTTCTACCTTTCATTAACAAACTACCTAACCCATCCATATCTAAAGTATCAAACTGTACCTCAAGCTTTGGCTAAGCTCTTATCTTGCACAATAGAGTAATACTTGTTTCTGGTCTCTATCCCAAGAACTGACTAAGTAACTATGTGCTAGCATTGGGTACAATTCACAAGTTTTTCTTCTATCTTTAGATCTTCCTGCTGCTCCCGCTGGAGGTCAGACACAGGATGAAGAAGAAAACCCCAAGAAAAAGGCCAAGTGGCACTTAGCTGCTCAGGTGCACCATTCTACGATTTAGGCCATCACTGTGTCTTTCTGGTGCCTGGGGGACTAGGAGGAAGAAGAAGAGACAGCAGTAACATTTATTTCCCAGTTGACATCTCATCATCTTCATCATAGCCACTGCAGGCAGTCAGGCCACACCACCCCTTCCAGCCTCCCTATCTAGCAGCCAACCAAATTCGTTCTGGACCCACATTCAAGGAAGACTTCCTCTGTGAAATACTAAGGGGCACTAATGATCTTTAAAAGGGCAAGATAAACTGAAAAGGACCCGGAAAGGCTTTGAAAAATGACTTGCTATTTTTGAGAGTCATTTTCTTTAGGGTAGGGTGGCTCTGTGATGCAGATGGTGCGGGTGGGATGTTAACAGATGGAAAGGCATTCGTTTTTTGTCATACTTTTGTTGTTCTCTTCAGTTGAGTGAGGTAGTGGGCCAGCTGTTGGTGGTGTGGATGGTGTGATTTAAGGAAGGATTATGATGTATTCTATGGTTCTCTGTGGAGTTTAGATTGTGGAAAAAATGTTCATTCCATCTATACTTGGACTAGTACTGTGGTGAGGGCAAAGTATCAATTTTTGGTTACTTCCACTTGGAACAGTTTAGCATTACTTATAACACTTCTTTCCTGCCAAGTATGAGATCTTTAGAAGGTGAAAAGATAAAGTACAACAGCTTGAACAACGTGGGAGAAGAGTGTTAGGAATTTCATGGATGGATGCTTAGGGGTAATTTGGGAAAAGTAAGAGAGAGAGAGAGAAACAAAAAATGTACTTGCTCCTTGAGAAGGTCATATCTGTCATGGAAGGAAGATGACAGTCAATTTCACCCATTCAAACAGTCTTTAGCAGCCCATAGACTCCTGGGTTAGTTAATAGTTAACTCAGCTAGAATGAAATATATGAAGGACCCACACAGCTAAAACAATATTTATAATAAAAGTAATGATACTGTACACAATTGGTGCAGCTGCATTCTTCTGGCATTGTCCATCTTGGGAGTGGGGCTGAACCACAGAGTATGAATGCCATGAAGGATTTAGCTGTTGACCAAAGCAGCTGCTTCTTTATTGACATTGGTAAATGTTTGGTCCACCTTTTGCAAATGTTCTTGTAGTATGTGCAAAAACGGGACTGCTTGGGTCTTGGTACTGTCATCCTTCATGTGTCAACATCTCAAATGGCACCAACTTGGGATCAAACACTCCACTAGCCCCCAATTGTCAACCTTCACCTTCACCATCATGGCTTTGCCGGTTGCATCACTTTTTGTTTGTACTAAGTAGTCATTGCTAGACCTGTACTGCTCAAACAGATGTTTAAGCATGTAGAAGGTGGCGATCCAATGGGTTTGCACCTCTGGAATGATAGCTTTTAAAGGATCTCAATTAGCACAGTCACTGATCTTCAACTGCTTCCGGACTTTGAAAGAATGACTAAAATGTATGCAAATTTTGTGATAGGTGACTAGTATGTTGTTGACTCATACTTCAGTTTTTAGGAAATCCTGCACAAATAAGTTGATGTAATACACTGAACATAGGATTTTGAAGTATTCTCCATCAACCATGGCTTTGACAATTTTACTGACATTGTCAGTGGTAACAAACCCAATGCTAATCCCTCAATGTTAAAATATTTGTAGACTTAGGTGTTGATTTATTCCAGATCATGTATGCCTGTATGTGGTTTCTCAACGGAGAACACTGCAGCCTTGAAAAGCATCCTCAAAGGTGAGACCAGTGGTTAGCCTTTACTTCACCCCCTTGAAGGAGATCCAGTGAGCCATGAGGTAGATGTAGTCTGTTGCTTAACAACTGGTTCCCATTTCTTTCACGAGGTGGATGATTGAACAATACTCTCCGTCATTGCTTCCCCAGCTGATTCCACCACTTGATGGTGCAGATCTGACACAGTAACAGTGGAAAATTAGATCTGCTTTAGAACCTTCCATTTTGGACAGAAATTCCAGGCAGGAGGTCAACCACTAACAATTTTTCTAGTTGCCTATTGCAGAAATGGACATCATCGTGGATTTGTTGATGCACCACCTCTTTGTTGAACATAGACTGGATAGTGGGTTGTTGTGACTGTTTTTTGAGATGATTCCACCACAAGTGGTCAAGGGGCATCAACTAGGCTAAATGGGTGTTTTGGAGTGACTGTTTCCCTCTTTTCCTTGAGCCATGCTCAAGGTGCTGCATGTGATGACTGCACACTATCAAAGTCACAGGGCTGCTTTGCATGACAACATACTCTTCTTCCACACCACCTCTGCTCCTCTCTCACTCACATCTATCGATCGGAGGTGCTCTTCCCACCTGATTGCACATTGGTTTTTCAGATGGACCAGTTGGCCCCTGGCACTATAATGTTCACCTATCTTATCAAAATGCACTGGTTTGCAGGAAAGTGAGCATTTTGCAATGTGCTCCTCGTGTGGACTCAGTTTTAAAAAAACTGGGGAGGCGAGATTTCTTACTGAGCCAGTGCCTGAAAAGATTATTGAGTTTGAGCTAGGAAGTTGTGTTTGTTTTTCCTTAGAGTGGGTTGAGACTGCAGTGGGGTTGGTGGTTGCTGCAACTTTTTGGATTCTTGAAAAGACAGAAGCAGGTTGTGCTGGAGGTGCTACATGACCAGTTTGAATAGAGGCAATATGTACTTTCCCAGTGCCACTCTCCACACAACCCTTGGGTCATCATCTTCCTTACTTTCAAGGCTTTTGGTGACCTTCCTTTTCCCTTGTCTGTTGTGGTGGGCCCTGGGTAAGATCCAATCCATGACAAGATCATTTGAAAGGGAGATCAAGGATTGCTCTTTCTTTTCCTTTCTGGAGATTGTAAAGATGATGTGTCCAATGGAAGAGCACTCATAACAACATCTTTCTCAACCTTATGCTCGGCTTCCACCTCAGAAAAATCAGGTGTGGCAGAGTGTGGTTGCTTTTGAATGCTCTGTAAAGGTTTGCTCCTTGGACAAATTGATTTCAGGCTCTGTGCTCTCAGCCAAAACGTCAGTGAGAGACATCAGCTTTGGTTTTGGAAGTGGCGGTTCCTTTGTTGATTGAGATGTGGTTCTCCTGCAGCTTCTTCTATCTAGAGGAAGGTGAAAGAGGTGTGCCGCATTACCAGAAAAACTGGCTTGATGCCAGTGATGGCAATAGACTACTTCGTCAGATCAACCATTTTCTTGGCTGGATCCTCCTTCTTTGGGGCCAGCTTCTTTACTTTGTGTATGTGTCAGCAGCATGAACTGAAGCACTGAGCAGAGAAGGCTCTGGATAATGGTGTCACTGTCAAATAATTCACTGATTTCTCTTCATCACATTATTGTGGCATCTCATGTATCTGAAGGTTATAAAAATAAGCAGGAATGCACTGAAATGTGGGCATTCTTGTCAAGTCATCATCATCATAAATGCTTAACAATAATGTACTCACGATTAGACAGCACACAGAAAAACTAACATGTGTGCATCTAGAATCCACAGGAACCCTATGGGAGGCTAGGCATGGGGGAGGCAGGCCTTTAAATGGATAAGAATCATAGTCTATTGAGGAGCCCTGTTCCAGAGTTTTTTACCCTTGATTCCGGTTTCTACAATCTGTTTTGAATGTTTCACTTTTTTTGTGCCACTTGCCCACATCTTTCAAAGGTTGTCTACATTTTTTATGTGGGCGGGGGGCGAAGTTAACTCATTGCTAGAAGAAAGTTCTATTATTTAGAGTGGCTCCAGTGCCACTATATTATTTCTTGATATAGGCTCAGGGTTTATTGCATTATTTGGTACCGGATGCGATGTGCTAGGCTCCATAATAAATTCTGCAATCGTGCCCTGTAAAGCACTTTTGGTAGCCTCAGCTCTCAGCTCAACATTTAAAATCTCGTCATTAAGTCCTCCAATGGCATTAGTTATGGTATTACTTGTTTTTGAAACCTTGGAGCTTTTGAACTCAATACCCTAGATCAATTTTCTTTTCCCAATCTTGTTGACTCTAGTGTATTTATCTGCTTCCCAGCCAGCTTGCCCTTAAGGTGCTGATTACTCTTTATCGACCTCTCCCAAAGTGTGTACATACAGCAACCACATAGAAAACGCAAAATGGTTTCCCTTTTATTTCAAAGCATGCTTTGTTGCAATAAAAATGGCAGTAAGGGTGCTCAGCCCAGCCTCCTCTGGGCGATAAAGGGCGCAGGACGGGCCCGCCCATGGCCCAGACTTTGCTATGGCACGGCCAGTGCGCATACAGCGCTGCAGGACTTTGAAGCACTGAAATAGCATCTTGGCAGATGGGCTGCAGGTGTAGGGCCAGTATGGAGTTATGGGAAAGGTAGTTCTCTGCAGCGGTAGTAATCAGCTACAGCGCTTCCCCAATAGAAATGCACGTCCAGGTCAGGAGTATTGCAGCCCCAACACAGGAAGCAACACAGTGGCAGGAACAGGCAGTATCCAGGGCTAACAGAGTACTAGGCTGGAGACCCAGAGGGCCCACTTCACATTCTGCAGGGGGTTACCATCACTTTATGTTATGCCACTGTCTCAGAGGTGGTAGACATTTTCTCTGCCCGCCAAACATGTACAAGACGAAGGTTCCTCCTACTCTTCTATAATCAGTTGAACGCTTCTTTCAGAACTGTTGATCTTTTTGGGTCAAAGTGAAGAGTAAAGTTTTATTTATGTTTTACTCATTGAGGTAATCCTCACCAGTTCAGACATTTTGGATGTTTACTTATGGGAGTCCTACATCACCTTTGCACCAGGTAAAGTGGTACATGAGTAACACAGGGCTCTCATGGAGATTTATGAAGCTATGCAAAGGCACCCTGTGTAGCTTTGAGTGACCTCCTAAATCATGAGTAAAGCGACGTGGTGCAAAGAACTGCGTCTCCTTACTTTGCACCCGGGAGGAATTCCAAGAGCATTGCGGTGGGACAGGTACCCAACAGAAAGTGATGTAAAGCTGGTGAAGGATCAAATATGTAAGCCTCCCGAGGTGAGGCGTAATGAGGAGAAATATGTTAATTTCACCTAGTTCATTTCTCTTTCCAGGTGTGCGGCGCAACACACACAGAAAGAGAAAAACACCTCGTATGATTGTTTTTGTGCAGGAAGGTGCCCATTCCTTCACAAAAAACAATTCTAGCTATATTGTTGCTAGGCTGCTAAAATGGCACCAATGCTGGCAGGAATGATAGGAATGCTTCGTATTACCGTAATGCCCTTTCATTTTGGTGTAGGGCAGCCCTACGCCAAAATGCCATAAATGAGGCCCTTAGAATTTATTTTGGCATATCAAGTGCATATGTTAGGGACTTACACCAACCATTAGCTGGGGTTACTGAGCCTCTCCTTCTGGCTGAGAGAGCTTGTAAAAGTAGAAATAAATACATTATCCGTCCTAAAAGGACGACTGTATTGGAAAGGGACGTCCACTCGGTCCCCCCGAACGTATGATCGGGTGCCCTGATCCTCCCGGGAAACCATTTTGGGCGGGGGGCGTGTCTCGGCTGGTATGCCCGAAGCGGCGTAGCCGGGGCGCGCCTCTTTCCCGCCTAAGAGAGGTTGTCCTAGACACTCACACCGATGACCACGCCCAGTAGGCGTACCTGGGGCGGGTACACGCCCTCCCGAAGAAGAATAAAGAGAGCGGGAATCCGAAGAAGCGTCCTCTTGTTCCTGTGCTTGGAAGGCTGCATCCACTCGTTGCTCGTGAGCCCTCGACGGAACAAGGAGCCATTTTTGAGAACTTGTAATTCTTGTGTTTCTCTTTCAGTGACCGTACAGCGAAGGATCCAGGACCGTGTCGATCGATCCGGAGGGGATATTTGAAACCATGTCTGGCAAGAAGGCAGGAAAGGGTTCCGAGACAGACCAGGTGCTTCGCATGTTGGTGAACAGGATGGCGAGAATAGAACGGAGCATCGGACAGGTCCCAGCGCTTGGTCGGGATATGGCGGGCATCAAGAAGCAACTGGCCGCAATGAACAAGCCTGGTAACCCGAAGAAGGTAATAGGCCCGGCATTGCCGGGAGTCGTCCCCGAGGGTAAAGGGAAACGGGTCAAGAGGAGGGCGGTGGCAGGGGGGGATCCGGTCCCGGAGGTGCCCCCGGTCAGCCCTGCCATACCAGTCGACGACCCAGTACCAACCCCAGACGCGGGTCAACCGATTCCGGTTGTGATTACGCCCGCTAACGAGGAGGATATGCCTCCTGAATTGGCCACCCAGTTAGCCGCATGGCTCAATAAGAAGGCAGGAGGTGCTACGGCGCCAGGAGACACGGCCGAAGAGGCCAAATTACTAATCCAGCAGTTGCGGCAGTCACGAGATGCCGCGAGGGCGAATCTCCCTCTTGTCTCCCCACAGGCAACACCAGAAGGACCAGCAGCAGGTCTCGAGAAAACGGCGGGAACAACGACCGCACCAGGTAAGCTCGCCCTGCCAGTGGCAGGGGAGGGCTCATTACCCTCAAGGCGGGAGAGGGTGGTTCAGCATATACCGTTGGCCACTAAAGAGTTGATCTGGGCAGACAAATATGTCAATATGTTTTCGTTGTTAACTGACCATCGCGAGATGGAGTATGCTAAAACACAGAAAGATTTGTGGCACCCGAGCGTTTGGCGCGCCAAGATGGCAGAGTTCAGGGTTAAAGAGACGATAACAAATTGGGCTAAGGCCTTTGCAATGTTTACTGCAATTATTGGGGAACGTAAGCCCGAGGTATTGCCCGAGCTGTCTTGTTATCAGGCATGTATAATGGATTTTTATGAAACGTATGAGGGGGGTGAATGGAAAGGTTACGATATGAAGTTCCGTAAAGCAAAAGAGTATGATTCCTCTCTGACATGGGATTGCCTCGACTCCATTTCTTGGCATAAACAGCTCCTGCCTGGGGCGGCGAAAACTTCCTCGGCAGGGGGGAATGGGTCGGGGGTTTCCCGCCAGAAGTCCGCGGTGCCCTTTCGAGCAGGCACCGGCGACGATCACCAGCCGAAATCCGGCGGGAATGGTGGAAAGCGGGGGGTCTGTTGGGGCTTCAACAGAGGCAATTGCAACAGACCGCAGGGTACATGTAGGTTCAAGCACGTGTGTGCGGGTTGTGGGAATCCCTCTCACACGGAGAGCTCATGCAGATCAATAAATAGCGGGGCGGGAGGTAAAGGAGGGTCCAAGCAGGACTGAGGTGGATTGTGGGGTACAATTGCCTACTCCCGTGGATCTCATGGCTATGACTCCTTGGTTAAACAAATACCCGGATTATGTCTCCGCTGGGGTGTTAAGGAAGGGATTCTTATATGGCTTCCACATCCGGGCGGGGGATTTTCATGGGGAACCTTTTTGCAAAAACCAGCTTTCAGCTCAACAGAATCCAGGTGTTGTGGAAAGAAAAATCGATAAGGAAGTGAGACTGGGCCGAGTGGCTGGGCCGTTTCGGCTCCCGCCAGTGGCGGATTTTATCTGTTCCCCGTTAGGGGTGGTCCCCAAAAAGGACCCGGGTGAGTTTAGGCTGATCCATAATTTGTCTGCTCCAAGCAGTGGTAGAAGTGGGGGGGATCGGTGGGCACGGCGTGCCCCTACTTCTAGAAAATTGTTCAGTCCGATCCCCTACTTCTTGCTTTCTAAAAAGTGTCCCGGGACGGCAAGACTAGTCCAACTTTAAAACTTTTTTCATTCGCTTCCAGGGGCTGCTTGCACTTCTCTGTGAACTCCAGAGGCTGCAGCAGTCCCTCCCTGAACTCAAACAGACCGAGGAGGCCCATTGTCATTCCGATTGAGGCTGATTACCTCTTTCGAATGACAATGCGCCGCCCTCTGCCTTTAGCATATCAAGTGGCCCTGAGATTAGAGTTGATGATTAGAGATGAGCTTTCCCCAAGCAGGGTACTGTGGGGAACTTGACACCAGTGGCTATCTTGTGACGAGTTGTGAGTGTGTGTGGTTAGTGGATGGAGACGGCAAACTCAACCCCGGAATCTAGCCCCTGGCGCTGTTAATGTTCTACAGATAAGTGTGAATGCGGGGCTTGTTATCTTCACGATCTTTTATTTTAATTTAATGCATTTTTATGTAGCGCGGACTTTATCCGAAGGTGATTGCAGAACAACTTCCTCAGCACCGATCAACCTCCCCAAGTGAGCTCCGTCGATATCTTGCAGACAGGATGCTGTGGCACAATTGTATCAGCAACTCCTGGCACATACTTTTAGTAGGGGGATCACATGTGCGAATTTAATTACGTGTTACCATAGTGACTACATATCAGCCACTATGTCTTTTTTCCTTCTCTCACTTCATGGTGCTGCTGTACGCTAACATTTATTCTAGTCAGGATTTAATTTCACCAGTGAAATGGGTTTCAAAACTTAGAAACAGATGCACTGGTGAAGTGCCACCACGTGGTGCGCCCAGCCTGCTGTTTCCTTTAGCAACCTGCGGAGGAGCATTAGAAGAGCCAGGAGTACAGCGAGGAATCTGTCCTCCATTATAAGAGAAGGGTTGGAATTGTCTGTATGACTGCAGAACGCCATGCAAACCTTTTTACTGTCTTTTTGTGCTTGGCTGAAAGTCAACATATGCAGGCCCTGGTGAGTTTAAAGTATTTGGCATTGCCCTGGCTGAAATGTTAAATGGCTGTGTGTGTGTTTTCAAATGACGTGATTTTAAAGTCTTTCTTCTCATCGCTTTGCAGAGCAAAAGAGCGAGAACTGCGTTAAACACATGTAGGTAAATCCCATTTACCGATTTTGAAATACCGAATTTTACCGATTCGGTATTTCAAAATCGGTAAATGGGATGTAGGTACCAACATCTGGATTTTTTACCGATACCTTGAAATTCGGTATTTACCGATTCGGTAAATACCGAATCGGTATTTGCTATTGAATCCTATGGGCCTTGAAGCCCGTAGGATTCAATTCAAATACCGAATCGGTATTTACCGAATCGGTAAATACCGAATTTGTCAAGGGTGCAGGGGGTGTCACTTTGACACCCTCTAGCACCCCCAAAACGGGCATGTGTGCAATGTGGCACACAGACATGCCCTAAGGGCACGTCTGTCTGTCACATGGCACATGTGTACATGCACAGATGTGCATGTACACAGGAATCGGTATTTTACCATGGATTTGTATTCCATGGTAAAATACCGATTCTGAAAGGCATGTGCCAATGGAAAATTGGCTACCCACATTGCATTTTCGGTAATTTTACCGAATCGGTAAATATTACCGAATCATTACATTTACCGATTCGGTAATAATAATGATTCAGTAAAATGACCGAATATGTGCCCCTACATCTCCATAGCCCTTTACCGATCGGAAACGGACGAAAATCGGTATTTTCGGCCGATTCCGATTGGTAAAGGGCTACCTACATCTGGCCCATGAAGTGCAAAATAATGTTTCTTTGTAAATAATTTGAAAGAGCTAGCAATGACACGTTTTAACCTGTCAACAGTATTGTGCTGGTAGACCCATAAGACGTATCATAAAAGTACCCAGCACCAAGCTTTTTTAACTTTTTCTCTTTTGTTTAATAACACTGTTCATTTTACGCTACACTATTGGTACCAGGCTTATCCTGTCCAGTCAACAATATACCATACCTCCCTTCCTCTTTAGCTTATGCCTACTTATGTTTGCTCACTAATTGATAATTGGTGTCTTCATTTTACACCCCACCACTTTCAAACTTTACCAGCCAGCACTGCTTGACACCTTTGTCAATGTTGTACACAGAGTGAAGTGAGCTGGGCAGGAGCAGTGACCGGACAGAAGAGGCGACAGGAAAGGAGAGGTACTAGGGCAGGAGAGGTGACGGGGCAGGAGAGGTGACGGGGCAGGAGAGGTGACGGGGCAGGAGAGGTGACGGGGCAGGAGAGGTGACGGGGCAGAGAAGGTGACGGGCCATGAGCTAGAGCAGTAACCGGGTGTGAGCGGTGAAAGGACAGGAGCGGTGAAAGGACAGGAGCGGTGAAAGGACAGGAGCAGTGAAGGGGGCAGGAGCAGTGAAGGGGGCAGGAGCAGTGAAGGGCGCAGGAGCAGTGAACGGGCAGGAGCAGTGAACGGGGCAGGAGCAGTGAACGGGGCAGGAGCAGTGATGGGGCAGGAGCAGTGATGGGGCAGGAGAGGCGACAGGGCAGGAGAGGCAACAGGGCAGGAGAGGTGACCGGGCAAAAGAAGTGATGGGCAGGTGACATGACAGGCAGGTGACATGACAGGCAGGTGATGTGACGGGTAGGTGAGGTGATGGGGCAGGAGAGGTGATGGGGCAGGAGAGGTGACGGGGCAGGAGAGGTGACGGGCAGGAGAGGTGATGGGGCAGGAGCATTGAACAGGACAGGAGCATTGAACAGGGCAGGAGCATTGAGTGGGGCAGGAGCGGTGAGCGGGGCAGGAGCGGTGAGCGGGGCAGGAGCGGTGAGCGGGGCAGGAGCGGTGAGCGGGGCAGGAGCGATGAACAGGGCAGGAGCAGTGAACAGGACAGGAGCAGTGATAGGCAGGAGAAGTGAGGGGCAGGAGAAGTGACGGGCTCCCAGACCCCCTGGCCCCGCACTGCCCACCCCTCCCGCATTTCATACAACGCCTCTTCCCTCTCAGCCCTTAACCCCGGCCGACCACCAAACTGCTACCAAGCCGCTCCTGGACTCACCAATGGACCTTTCACCTGCAATTCCTGCAAGTTTGCCTGCATTAGGACCCTCACCAAATCCACAATCACCAAACAGAACACCTGCTCCAACCACCTGAAATGCATCCTTATCAACACCCGTTCTGTCCACAGTCACGCCATCCAACTTTGGAATCTACTTGACACCACAGCTCCGGACGTCGCCTTCCTCACAGAAACCTGGATGAACGCCTCTTCAACACCCGACATCGCCATAGCCATCCCTGACGGCTACAAGATTATCCGTAAGGACCGCACCAACCAAACAGGAGGAGGCATTGCCATTGTTCATAAGAACACCATTCACATCTCAACCAGTTCCGATGACAACCTCGCAACCGCCGAACACCTCCACTTCCAGATCCACATCGACCCCAAGACCACACTCAGAGGCACCCTCATCTACAGGCCACCAGGACCCCGCACACAATTCTGTGATGACATCACTGACTTCATCAGCCCACACGCCCTCCCCTCCGAGGACTACATTCTACTAGGCGACCTCAACTTCCACCTGGATAAGAACAACGACAACAACAGTACCACCCTCTTGGACAACCTTGCAAATCTTGCACTCAAACAACTTGTCAACACCCCCACCCACTGTGCCGGACACACGCTCAACCCAATCTTTACATCCAGTAAATACATCTCCTTCAACCACACCACAGCTCTCCATTGAACAGACCACAGCTGCATGCACTTCAACGACAAAAAGACTACAACCCACAACCACCCACAACAAATTCCCCGCAGAAACTGGAACAAAATCACCACCGACCAGCTTCTCACATCACTCCACCAATACCCCCCTGCCTAATCATCAGACCCAAACCAAGCAGCCACCAACCTTGCACAATGGATCACCCGCAGCGCTGACGAATTAGCACCACTAAAAAACAACCCTACCAAGTTAAACCTCAAGAAAGCCCCCTGGTTCAACGATGAACTTAAAAAATCCAAGAAGACATGCCGCACCCTCGAGAAAGCCTGGAAAAGAAACCCATCCACCGAAAACCTAGCCACTTTCAAGAACGCCTCCCGTAAACACCATCAACTAATACGTTCCACTAAGAAAACAGCATTCAAAGATTGACTTGACAACAACGCCCACAGCAGTAAGGAACTGTTCAACATAGTAAAAGAGTTCACCAACCCCTCAGCCGGCACCAATGACATCACTCATTCCCAGTACCTTTGCGACTCCCTAGCATCATTTCTCCACAACAAAATCGCCGACATTCACAACAGCTTCATCAACCAGTCGGGTGACCAGACCACCCCACCCACCTCAAAACCTAATCCCCCTCCTAACAACCTTTGCAACTGGAAACCAGTCACCACTGAAGACACCATCCGCCTGATGAATTCCATCCACTCAGGATCACCAACCGATCCATGCCCCCACCACATCTTCAACAAAGCAGACTCCATCATCGCTCCCCACCTTCGCGACATCATCAATAGTTCCTTCAACTCCGCTACCTTCCCGGAAAGCTGGAAACACGCCAAACTCAGCGCCCTCTTGAAGAAACCCACAGCAGACCCTAATGAACTTAAAAACTACCGACCGATCTCGCTCCTCCCATTCCCTGCCAAAGTCATCGAGAAAGCTGTCAACAGTCAACTCGCCGCCTTACTCGAATCCAACAAATCCCTCGACATATCACAATCCGGATTCCGTGCCAAACACAGCACCGAGACCGCCCTCATCGCAGCAACAGACGACATCCGAAAACTACTGGACAATGGAGAAACAGTTGCCCTCATCCTTCTCGACCTCTCTGCAGCTTTCAACACAGTCTGTCATAGCACCCTTATTCACCCCCTCAGCAACATCGGAATTCAAGGAAAAGCACTGGACTGGATCGTCTCATTCCTCGCCGGAAGAACGCAGAGAGTCCGCCTCCCCCCTTTTAAATCAGAGGCCACCGAAGTCATCTGCGGTGTACCACAAGGATCATCACTCAGCCCCACACTCTTCAACGTATAAATGAGCCCCCTCACATCCATCATTCGCAAACACAACCTCAACATCATCTCCTACGCAGACGACACCCAGCTGATCCTCTCCCTCACCAAAGACTCAAACACCGCCAAAACCAATCTACACAAAGGGATGAAAGAAGTGGCCGAATGGATGAAGAACAGTCGCCTTAAACTGAACTCGGACAAAACAGAAGTCCTCATATTAGGATCATCCCCCTCCGCTTGGGATGACTCATGGTGGCCACCGGCTCTGGGAAACGCCCCCAAACCTACGGACCACGCACGGAATCTGGGCTTCATCCTAGACTCCACCCTATCGATGACCAGACAAGTCAACGCCGTCTCTTCCTCATGCTTCAACATTCTACGCATGCTCAGAAAAATCTTCCGATGGATCCCCACCGAAACAAGAAAGACAGTCACCCACGCACTGGTCACCAGCAGACTAGACTACGGAAACACCCTTTATGCCGGAACTACAATCAAATCACAGAAAAAGCGCCAACATATCCAAAATGCCTCAGCCAGACTCATTCTAGACGTCTCACGCAGAGCTCACATCTCCAGTCACCTGAAAGACCTCCACTGGCTCCCCGTCAGCAAAAGAATAACGTTTCGTCTCCTCACCCACGCACATAAAGCACTATACGACCTTGGACCCGAATGCCTCAACACACGACTTTCCTTCTACACCCCCTCCCGCAAACTCCGATCGTCCAACCAAGCCCTCGCCACAATACCAGTTCAGTTTTTTAACGTCTTTATTTCGAATTTTCTTCATAAAAGACACATATATAAGCAAAATTACATAAAATACAATTAGTGTGGCAGAGTCATAAATATTTATATAAACAAACTAGCCAAAATCAAAATAGGAAGAATAGTTAAAAGTCTCAATTAAACATACATGTAAAGACGTCAAAGGAAAGTTATTAGAACATTTAGGTATATGCATATATATAAAAAGCAGATCATCAATACTGGTAAAATCAAAATGTAGTAGGCTAACATACTAGTTAGATTAATCAGGTTGAGGTGCTACGAACTGACTTAATTCTTATTAACCAAGCCCATCCAAGGAATTTGGCCAATCCGATGGATAGCCATTCAGAGGTGTTAGTTCTCAAAATATACAATGCTTCACTACTCACTCGGGTGCTTAATCTAGTACATATAGGTTTTAGCCACTTGTAACGTGGTTCACGGTAAGCAGTGCATACAAATAAAAAGTGACCTAATGTTTCTTTACAGGCGGTACAACAAGGACAGAGAGTTGACTCTGACTTCTGCCAGCCACTAGAAAAAGCCCTTAGTGGCAGTGTATCTACACGAAACTGATGGTATAGTTTCCTATCTAATGTTTTAAGGATAACATCCCAATAGGTCTCTGTGTGGGGAACTGATTTGTGGAGCAAAAACTGGCCTGTCAAGTTCGATTTCTCTGAGAGGGCAACGTGTTCTTCTTTTACCATGGATCAAAAGAGAAGTTTAAAATCTTTCTTAGAGGGAAAGGTATAAGAACCCGGCTCAGACCAAAGCAAGGGAAGACCCATTTCAATAAGAGTATTCCTAATTAACTTTAACCATGGTATATCACCTGCCCCTTGTTGCATTCTCACGTCCTGTAGTTCTAGGGCAAACATGGCGAGTTCCGGGGTAGACCAAATGCGCCTCCATAACGCCACCATCCTATAGAGGGCTTGGTGTTTAATGGAATAAGTGCCCATGTCCATCAAGAGTGGTAGGACTGGTGTTGAGGAAGGGAGACTGACTAAATTTCGAAAGAATTTATTCTGTAACCTATCTAGGACAGCCAAGTCCACACAACCCCAAATATCGGCCCCGTATAATATGGCTGAGCTAATTTTAGCACTATAAATTTTAAGTGCGGGCAGTACTCTTTTGGTCAAGGAACACCGCTGCTCCTTTACTAAGCAACCGGACAGGCGAGCAAATCTCAGGCTAAGCGCCGGTATTTGCTCTTTCCATCGCAGCCTATAATCCAATGTGACACCAAGGTATGTCATTACCTCAACCTGCTCCAGGCTAGACCCATTCATTGAAACATGGCCCCTCAGTGGTTTGTTCTTTGTCAGGACCATGAACTTGGTTTTGTTAATGTTGATTTCTAGATCGTTCTCATTACAGAAGTCCGTGAATTTATTTATAGCTACCTGTAAGCCCTTCTGAGTTTTTGCCAATATGAGAGTATCATCTGCGAAAATTAAAAGGGGAAATTTAGTCCCACCCAGTGATGGAGCATCAGTAGGGGTATCTGAGAGGAACTTGACCACCTGATTAATAAAGAGTATGAATAGGGTGGGGGCCAGGACACATCCCTGCCTCACTCCACGGGTCACGGGGAAGGATTCTGTAACCTGGCCCTGACGACCCCATCTGACTCTAGCAAAATTTCCCTCATGCATCCTGATGGTGAGTTCTAGAAGTGCAGTTGGGACACCCATCCTTCTCAAAGCTGCCCACATCTTCCCTCTGGGGACCAGATCAAACGCTGATTTGAGATCCACAAATGCAGCGAATATCGTCCCACCTCTCAGTAACACAGTTTTCCAATAGATCATGACAAATCTTAATATCTGATCAACTGTGCTAATGTAAGCCCTAAAACCCGCCTGCAATGGAGACAGAATATCAACTTCTGTCATCCATGAGTGGATTTTCCCTAGCAGCATTCTGGCTATTACCTTTTGTAGGGCATCGATAAGACTGATGGGTCGGTAGTTTCCCGCATCAGTTCTATCCCCTTTTTTATGCACGGGCAAGATCTCAGCCCCTTTCCACGAGTTAGGGATTCCAGTCCCTCTGGCTATTGCATTCGCTAAAATTGTTATGTACGGGACCCAGTGCGTTTGATCATACTTAAAGAGGTCCGCAGGGATGCAGTCCATGCCGGGGGCTTTGCCATTCTGCACTTGTTTAAGAGCAGAAATAGCTTCTGTTTCGGTAAAAACAATGTGATCAAGTGAGGGCACCTCAGACTGTACACTGGCATCTTCCCTAATAATAAGGGAGATCCGTTCCGTGTTGCTGAACTGCGCCTCATAATGCTTGACCCATTGCTCTGCAGGGACTTGGTTTACCGGGATATGCAGATCCCCAGTCCCTCCCCATTTCACAACCTCCCAGAATTTTTGCTGGTTAGATGAGGTACTTGCCTGATATAAGTCTAACCAACGCTGTTCATCCCAATTGGTTTTTGCCACTTTAAGTGCTTTCCTATAATTAGCCCTTGCTAACCTTATATCCGTAGCTGATTTAGATTTGATGGCAGTTAACAGGGAGCTATGGGCAATACGACAGGTTTTGTCATACCATTTAGTCCTAGTTTGTGCTGGGCCATTATTTCTTCCTTTTACGGGTTTGATAAAAAAAGATTTAATTTTATTAAAAAGAGACTCATGGATCATCCCGATTTGATCGAGTGAGGTTCCTGCATCCAGTATGGGTACCATCAAATTTGTAGCAGCTAAGACCTCAGTCGCAACTCTATTGATAGTAGTAGGGTTGTCTAGGAGCCTAGCCCATCGTACCCTTCTGCAATCATTTGTAAGACCAGCATCTGCTGTAGCGATGTTGGTTGCAGAATCCATAAGAAGACCCTCATAGACTGATAGTTTTATTACCAGGGGATTGTGATCACTCTCTGGTCTTATGACTACTTCCATGTCCTCCAATATTTTCCAAAACTCTAACCTTAACAAAAAATAATCAATGCGCTCGAATGCTGGGAATTGTCAAATGTGACCTTTCCCATCGAGTCTGATTTGGTCCTTCCATTCGCTGCACGCAAATCCCATTCAAGACAAAGACCTAACCACTGCATAACAGCCTCCGTGACTTTTTTAATTGGGGGGATCGATAAAATGGGAATGTTCCAGATCTGATCAATTTCCCCATATCCCCCATTGTCAAGATTGGGAAACGGTTCAAATGAACAGTTAAAATCTCCTGCTACCATGACACATTTGTCTCTGCTAATATTATTCAATAGGGAGTCTAGTTCAACTACCGCTCTCGCAGGCTTCCCACCTGGTTGCCCTCTTGCATATATATTAATCAGGAAAAAGTCCTGGTTGTTTTTGCCGGATAATTTCAAGGCTAGAATGTCATTGCTTAAGGTGGGAAGGTCTCTAATAGTAAAAGCTAAGGATTGCCTTATCCAAAATAACCAGACCTCCTGACGGGCGTCCCTTAGGACCTTTACAGGCTGGTTTATAATAATTAAGGTAGCCAACCCGATAGATAGCATCAGTTGACCAACTTTCCTGTAAGATAATTACATCATGAAAATCCATAAAGGAGCCCCAATCAGCCTCTGACATTTTCCCCTTTAATCCCGCTATATTCCATGACAAGATTGCGAGGGTGTGAGTCGGTTTCTCTTCCATATTAACAACTAAGTTCACAATCTCCTCAGAGATCAAAGGTCTAGGAATACAGTTTGAGAATGTTTCCCTTGTTACCGCCCTCTGTGTTATTTCACTTGACCCTGAAACAGTCTCTTCCCTGGGGGCTCTCAAGTTGTTTGGGGAGCAGTTCACTACAGCTCTAGACAGCCCAGCGGCCAAGGGTTCTTTGTCAAGTCAATCCACACCTTCCAGACCGGATAGGGGGGCAAACCGGTTCGCAAGGTGGGGATAAAACATTGGGCAAAGCGGAGTATCAAAATTAAATCTCCCTCTAGACCTGTCCCTTCTGGTGTGATGAAACGGAGTTTGGGGTCTATTTACATATAAAGCGGGATAAAAATAGTGCAACGACAACGTTTGCACATCCCCAACTCTTCCGAATCTTGGTTCCCTGCTGATAAATTCAGCAACCCAGGGCTCTCTAAAGCTAATTACCACGCAATCCCCCTCAAGATCTTTCTTACCAAAACCTATCCAATCCACCCTCCTTACATTAAGAATTTCAGGGTTTAGGTTGGGAGGGAGCGGGCGATTTTTATTGAGCCAGAATGTAACCTTATTATAAAGATCCTTGTGTGTTTCCCTCTTGCCATCACCAAGCATCCGCAGATCCACCATGGGGGGGAAGATCCTTCTTCTACCTTGCGGCCAAAACCTGGAATTCCCTCCCCACCCATCTTCGCCTTACCCAAAACCACCTCTCCTTCAGAAAACAACTCAAAACCTGGATATTTGATACGTAATCCCCCACCTCCCTCAAGCGCCTTGAGACCCTATGGGTGAGTAGTGCGCTATATAAATGCCAAACTTGAACTTGAACTTGAAGTGACGGGCCAGGAGAAGGGAGGGGGCGGGGGAATTGACAAAGCAGGAGTGTTGATCGAGCATGAGCAGGAGTACTGACTGGACAGGAGCAGTGAAAGGGCAGGAGCAGGCGTTTCCCAGGGCGACTGGAAGGGTAGGGGGACAGTTTAGTTTGGGGGGACGGGTTTTGTACAAGTGCAGGAGTTTTAAAAACACTGCAAACTTATTTGTATATTCAGCAGGTTTCGGTCAACAATACAAGTGCCAAGATAACTTTGGTAATCAATGTACCTGCTGGAGAGAGATGGGAGCATGTTTTGTCTAGTGGCTGTTTTACTCATCTAAGGTAGTGAAGAGGGGTAATATGCCTGCTGCAAAGAACATGTACCATGTATATCAAAGAGCAATATGTTATGTGTATAGTTCAGTGGGTACTGCTTTGTGTTCACTTCCCGAATGAAAGGACACTTGAATACATATGGCCTGGCGGTTCGGGCTGGACTGTTCACATTGGGCGCAGGATCAAGACTGATTTGCATATGGCTGGGTCCAAACTGCAATGGCATGGTGAGCAAAAAACGATGGATTTAAGCCCAGATCTCTGAACTGGGGTGAATGTATGACATTGTTCTGCATTCTGTACATCAATTGTTCTTTTTGCATTTGTCACCCCGAGTGGGACAGGTATGCTCAGACATGAGTCCCATGCTCTCCATGCCACTGGAATCAGGCTATCCTGCCTGATGAGGGCTGAAAGCCCGAAACCGGTCCTAGGATGTTGTTTCCAGCCCAGGGGCCTGGCCTGGCAGTTCGGGCTAGACTGTTCTCATTGGGCGCAGGATCAAGACTGATTTGCATAAGGCTGGGTCCAAACTGGAATGGCGAGCAAATAAACAATGGATTTAGGCCCAGCTCTCTGCAATGGGGTGAATGTATGATATTGCTCTGCATTCTGTCCACCAGTTGTTCTTTTTGCTATATTATGATTGAGCAGCTAGCTGGCTGACATGAATATGAAGGAGCCTTTGTGGGTTTCCGTGAGTCTAGATTCTCCTGAAGAGTCCCTTTCTCTTCTGAGCCCTGCTTAACACATTTGTATAGGAAGAGCCCTGCATTCATGACCACAATGTTTGAGACAAAAAATAATCATGGATTTCTGAACAATGAGCGTAAAAGCATTAAGGTAACATGTTGTTCCTGCTTATATTTCACATGCTTTACATAAACCTGTATTCCCTATGAGTGTTTGCTTTTTCCTGAATTAAACCTCAAATAAACATATCCATTCTTTTAATTAAATAACGTTATAAGCTGTAACGGGTCAGTGAAATGCTAAACGTACTAAAAATTTGTATGGTTTGCTATTTCTAGCCACACCCCTGACTCCGCCCACTGATTCAATCTTCGGTTATTCCCGCCCCCTGATTCTCCACCCACAGTTCCCCTACTTTTTTTCCCCACTTCGACCACTGGCTCCAAGGGGCTTCTCAGTAAATGATGCTATTGACCCAGAAGTCTGTTCGGTACGGTACGCATCGTTCGATGATGCCGTCACCATGTTAAATCGCCTGGGCCGCGGAGCGCTGATGGCGAAATCGGATATCGAATCAGCGTTCCGGTTGCTCCCGGTACACCCACAGGATCAGCGTTTGCTAGGTTTTTCGTTCCAAGGAAGTTATTACATGGATAAATGCATGCCGATGGGTTGCTCCATTTCGTGTGCCTATTTTGAAAAATTCAGCTGTTTCTTAGAATGGGCATTCACCGAGGCCACGGGGCATGGGCATGTTATGCATTACCTAGATGAATTTCTGTTCTTGGGAGCGGCCGGCGACACGAAATGTGCCCAGGCGCTACACGACTTTTGCATCCTTATGAGGGAGTTTGGAGTGCCATTGGCACCCGGTAAGACGGTTGAACCATCTACTTCACTCGAGTTTCTGGGAATTGAGCTCGATTCTGTGGAGGGATGTTTCCGTTTGCCAGGGGGAACGGTATCTAAATTTAGGGCTTCCCTGGAACTTTGCCTTAGTAAGGCGAAAGTGACCCTGCACCAGTTACAGCACGCAGTGGGTCAGCTTAACTTTGCCTTGAGAGTGATACCAATGGCCCGCCCCTTCTCACGCTCTATTGCACACGCTATGACTGGTCTCAAAGAAGCAAACACAACAAGTGATGGACCGAATGTGGATCAATGTCACACACTCGCCCCAGTCCAAGGATCTGGGCCTAAATCCATCGTTATTTTGCACTCCACACGACCCTGGGTTAGACAATGGCGATATGCAAATCAGCTCTGACCCTGAGCCTCATGGGAACAGTCCAGTCCGAACTACAAAAGCCATGTCCTTCCCGGAACGGAATCAAGCATCCGAGGACCGGACCGGTTTCGAGGTAACACCTCTCATCAGCCCGGCTAGCTTGACTGTAAAAAAACGATGGATTTGGGCCCAGATCTTTTGACTGGGGGAATGTGTGACATTGATCCACATTCGGTCCATCACTTGTTGTTTTTGCAATTGCCGCCCTAAGTGCGCTGGGGATGCCCAGACGTGGGTCCCAGGCACTCCACACCACTTGGAGTCAAGCTAGCCGGGCTGATGAGAGGTGTTACCTCGAAACCGGTCCGGTCCTCGGATGCTTGATTCCGTTCTGGGAAGGACATGGCTTTTGTAGTTCGGACTGGACTGTTCCCATGGGGCAACAGGGTCAGAGCTGATTTGCATATCGCCATTGTCTAACCCAGGGTGGTGTGGAGTGCGAAAAAAAACGATGGATTTGGGCCCAGATCTTTTGACTGGGGGAATGTGTGACATTGATCCACATTCGGTCCATCACTTGTTGTTTTTGCAATTGCCGCCCTAAGTGCGCTGGGGATGCCCAGACGTGGGTCCCAGGCACTCCACACCACTTGGAGTCAAGCTAGCCGGGCTGATGAGAGGTGTTACCTCGAAACCGGTCCGGTCCTCGGATGCTTGATTCCGTTCTGGGAAGGACATGGCTTTTGTAGTTCGGACTGGACTGTTCCCATGGGGCAACAGGGTCAGAGCTGATTTGCATATCGCCATTGTCTAACCCAGGGTGGTGTGGAGTGCAAAAAAACGATGGATTTGGGCCCAGATCTTTTGACTGGGGGAATGTGTGACATTGATCCACATTCGGTCCATCACTTGTTGTTTTTGCAATTGCCGCCCTAAGTGCGCTGGGGATGCCCAGACGTGGATCCCAGGCACTCCACACCACTTGGAGTCAAGCTAGCCGGGCTGATGAGAGGTGTTACCTCGAAACCGGTCCGGTCCTCGGATGCTTGATTCCGTTCTGGGAAGGACATGGCTTTTGTAGTTCGGACTGGACTGTTCCCATGGGGCAACAGGGTCAGAGCTGATTTGCATATCGCCATTGTCTAACCCAGGGTGGTGTGGAGTGCAAAAAAACGATGGATTTGGGCCCAGATCTTTTGACTGGGGGAATGTGTGACATTGATCCACATTCGGTCCATCACTTGTTGTTTTTGGTCTCAAAGAAGGACACCACCACACGAGACTGTCTGCAGAGGTTCGCCAGGACATGCGCATTTGGTTGGCATTCTTGGCGGACTTCAACGGTCGAGTGGTGTGGAACAAGCCGCCGGTGTCCTCGGCCGAGCTGGGTTTGTGGACCGACTCAGCGGGAAGCGTGGGATTTGGCGCCATCTTTGGTAATCGATGGTCGGCGCAAACATGGCCGACGTGGTGGCACACCAGCGGTCTCACAGGTAACATAGGGTTCCTCGAGCTATTCCCTATTTTTGTTGCTCTAATGGCATGGCCGAACGAGTTCCGCGACCGCTCGGTGGTATTTTGGTCTGATAATATGACTGTTGTCGAGTGCATCAACCAACAGGCAGCACGCTGCAAATGGATCTTGAGATTGTTGAAGGAAATTGTGCTGCTTTGCATGAGACTGAATGTACAGTTCAGGGCGAAACATGTGCCAGGTGTACTGAATCATGCGGCTGATGCACTCTCTCGTTCACGTATGCAGGCGTTCAGGGTTTATCTACCTACAGCGGACCTAGTGGCTGCACCATTCCCCGAAGCACTCTGGCTAATCGGTGCCCCGGATTACAAGACCTCGTGGCAGCAAGCTTAGCCCCCAGGACGAGGAAAGCATACGAAGGAGCGTTTCGTTCCTATTGTGCATTTTTGGGTCCGACCGGGAGTCAGAACTGGAGTCAGGAGGATTCCTTCCTTGGGTTCCTGGTAGCACTGCACAGGGGGGGGCGATCAGCGGCTACGGCCAATAGACACAGGGCAGCCATCTCATTCATGGCGCAGGTGCATGGCATCAAAGACCCAACAGGTTCCTTTTTGGCGAAAAAAGCCCTTCGCGGCTGGCAGCGCCTCGAGTCGAGGGTCGCAAGCAAGACGTAAGGCGCCCGATTGGCTTAGAAAAGTTGACCCTGCTCATGGCAAAACTAGGCACGACATGCTCCTCCCAATTCGAGGCGGTGCTGTTCCGAGCAGCTTTCGCATTAGCGTTCCATGGGGCTATGCGGGTGAGCGAACTGGTCGCAAGAAATAAGACAGATGTAGAGGGTGGCTTGTGCAGGGATCACATCCTAATTAGGGGTGATTCGATGATAGTCACGATAGCTAAGTCCAAAACTGACCAGGGAGCGATGGGAAACAGTGTTGTTGTCCAGCGCATGCGAGGGTCCCCCACGTGCCCGATAATGTGTATAGAGGAATACTTGGCACTGAGGGCGGATACATGGGGAGGGAGTCTGCTGAGGCACATCGATGCCACCCCACTGACCAGGTTTCAGTTCCAGAGGGTGCTAGCACTGACGATCGCTGCGGCGGGCATGGACCCGTGCGATTTCGGGACCCACTCCTTTAGGATAGGGGCTGCTACTGAGGCTACAGCCAGGGGTCAGAGTTCAGAAGAAGTGAAACAGTTAGGACGATGGTCCTCGAATTGTTTTAAAAGGTATGTGTGATTGCACATGTTGTGAAGTCAAGTTACATGCACTCACGCTTCTTGTCTTCTGTTTGATTTACAGTTTCGCGAGCATGTCATGCGGGGCGGAATTTGCAGTCGACCCAGTACCAGGGGACCAGCGGTCATGGAACACCGTCTGAGGAGAGAGTGGTTTGGGTCGTGGGCCACTCATACGTGAGGCGGGCCGGGGACGTATTCAAAGCAGGTGACGCGACTCGCGCAGCTGGGGAATACGGGTATAGAGTGGCCTTCCACGGAAGGGGCGGGCTCTGTATTGACCAATTTGAATCGTTTATGGAGGGTCTCTTAGGGCGGCAGAGGTCACCGCCATCTGTAGTCATAGTACACCTGGGGGGCAACGACTTGGTGACTCTGGGTAGACGAGTATTGCTCGAGCAAGTGTTGTCGGCCGTTAGCTGGTTGGCAAAAAGAATCCCGGGGTGCACGATTGCCTGGTCCCACATGGTTCCCAGAAAGGTGTGGCGGGGGGCCTTTCGGTGTCAGCACTGAACCATTCACTGAAGAAGGTTAATAACAAAATTGGTAGATTGTTTCGCTCGGCGCAGTTGCATAGCATTCCGCATGGGTGTATTCGGGGGGATCACATGTATCTGAATGATGGGGTTCACCTGTCCCGGGAGGGGAATGTTTTACTCATAGGAGACTTCATAGCATGGCTAAGGGGTTTGAGGAAGCATGACCTTTAGGAGGGTTTGGGGGGGCCGGATAGCCGGTCAACTATCCGGCCTGTGGCGGTAAGGTCATGATCGGTGAGCAGTAATTTCAAGGTCCCTAGAGGGGGGCGCCACCCACTATGGATGGGAGCGCCCGGGGGGAGGTGGCCATTGGCCCCTCCCACTGGGAGGCGGCACCCACTAAGGATGGGTCACCTAAGGGGAGACGGCCATAGGCCCCTCCCAGGGGAGGAGGCGGCTATATGCCCCTCCTATGAATTTCCCGGGGCCCGGATATCCGCGACGGCCAAATAACATGTCTTCATCGAAATGTAATAAATGAAAATTGTACATGATTATGAAACTTTTATTTAATGTTTTAATTTTGTTTCATATTTTAATAAATACGGCCGGGAGGGTGACTCCCTCCCGCCTTCCAAAAGTTCAGAACTGCGTCCGTCTTCCCATCCTTGGGGATTGTGTTGGGAGGGGGTGACGGGCATCCCGGGCATATGGAAAGGGGCGACCACTCGGTCCCCCCGAACGTATGATCGGGTGCCCTGATCCTCCCGGGAAACCATTTTGGGCGGGGGCGTGTCTCGGCTGGTATGCCCGAAGCGGCGTAGCCGGGGCGCGACTCTTTCCCGCCCAAGAGAGGTTGTCCTAGACACTCACACCGATGACCACGCCCAGTAGGCGTACCTGGGGCGGGTACACGCCCTCCCGAAGAAGAATAAAGAGAGCGGGAATCCGAAGAAGCGTCCTCTTGTTCCTGTGCTTGGAAGGCTGCACCCACTCGTTGCTCGTGAGCCCTCGACGGAACAAGGAGCCATTTTTGACCCACCCACCAGCCCCTTATGGCAATGTTCGTTTTGCAATAAAGTTTTGCTCTGACAACATATTTTTCCCTCCGTATAGCAGGAGAATGAATGTCTAGATTGACGATATGACTTTTATCTGTCTGTTTCTTTCAGGAGTAAACAGTTTGATACAATTAAGTATGCTGATATTTTCTTCCTTAGTAGGTGAACAAACGTCGTATTTATTTTTTGGTCGGGCGGTAAGGTCATGATCGGTGAGCAGTAATTTCAAGGTCCCTAGAGGGGGGCGCCACCCACTATGGATGGGAGCGCCCGGGGGGAGGTGGCCATTGGCCCCTCCCACTGGGAGGCGGCACCCACTAAGGATGGGTCACCTAAGGGGAGACGGCCATAGGCCCCTCCCAGGGGAGGAGGCGGCTATATGCCCCTCCTATGAATTTCCCGGGGCCCGGATATCCGCGACGGCGGATGTGATAGAGAGTGTGGGGGTGGGGGGGAGTCCACGCTGTCCTTCCTACGGATACCTCACACGGGTGCTCGGACGACCTTTAAGATGGCGTCGAGCGGAAAGAGGGGTCCCCAACAAGACAAGGGCAATTACAGTTGGCCATGAGGGTACAGTCCTCTGCGCGGCCGTCACTCACACCGTGAGGGCGAGAGTTTTTGGTAGTAGGGATCTGACACCGGTTAAGACCTTGCCGTTGGCCCTTAATGCTAGGATGTACAATTTTAATTTAGAAAGTATGCATTTGCAGGATGTTAGACTCGGCTAGGATACCTTTTGTATTAGAGATTTGTTAAGGTTAGCCAAATAACATGTCTTCATCGAAATGTAATAAATGAAAATTGTACATGATTATGAAACTTTTATTTAATGTTTTAATTTTGTTTCATATTTTAATAAATACGGCCGGGAGGGTGACTCCCTCCCGCCTTCCAAAAGTTCAGAACTGCGTCCGTCTTCCCATCCTTGGGGATTGTGTTGGGAGGGGGTGACGGGCATCCCGGGCATATGTAATTTATACTGAGCTCTTACATCGTTTCACTTTCGTAAGAGGATATAGGTTGATGAATGGACAACAGAAATCAAATGAAATCCATATGAAAGGATATAAATTAAAATATAAGCTACAGTTTAGATATAGAGGATTGCACCAGATTAAAAATGTATTCAAAATGTGTAGACTTTGTGTTCTCTGGGAAACCTCAGCCTCATCTTGGTACGATTCATAAACACAAAATTAGAAGATCATTTTTTTATTTCGAACAGACAGCTTTCCATCTGTAACATTTTTAACATTTTCAGACATTTTTATGAACATTTTATGGCTGTTTCCAAGTTTTTATTCTTTTTATATATGAAGTTTGTTTAATACGAAAGGTTCTCTTTTTTAAACCTAGAGTGTGTAATATTATTGCGTTGTTTATATAGACAAAAAAGTCTATTAAACGATCTGAACATTTAATTGAAAAAATAAAACACATGATAGAAGTACAGTTAAAAAATATAATGTCATACATTTCGTAACGCAACACAGGCATCATAATAATAATAATAATAATAATAATAATAATAATAATAATAATAATAATAATAATAATAATAATAATTTATCTACTACATTCTGTACAAACAGTTTACAATTGTGCCCACCCTCCGTACGCGAGAGCCCTTGGGGTGACAGGAATCTGAATCTCATGCTAAAGAGAACCGACAACAGTTTGAAATCTTACCGCCCTCTGTCACAGCGGTTGGGTTCATCAGTGCCTTGAAGCCATGTAACTCTCTTACCAGATCCTTAGAAACAGCATCTCCAAGGCTGGGACATTAAAGTGCCGGAAGGGGAAGACAAAATGAAAGGCTTCTTCCGCTATGGAAAACGGCCCTGTACTTCCACTGCGGTCTGGACAGCAATCTCTGTTCCTTCTCCACTTGGAAATAGAGCTAAAGGCCCATTGTACTGTGGCCGCCAGGTTTCCAGGCGCTTGAAAGATTATACTCACTTCAGCTCTCACTCGGCTCAGGGTTCTTAGCTCCCATTTTGTCTCTTAATTCCAGTGGCGGCTCTGTGTTACTGTAAGCTACTGTGCATTTCATTAGTGGCCCCTCCCCCACCCTTTTCATATAAACACACAATACCACTCGTCAGTAGCCATTAGCTGGACCCTTGTTTTCTACTGTAACCCCCTCGTCTTGTACAGCGCCTGTAACTAGAGATACATCAAGTAAATAGTGTAATCGGTGCTAATCGCCATTTCACATCAATTAGATACATATAGGCCCATACGTTATGACAGCATTCCTTTACACATCAATCACAAAAAACGTATGTAAAAATCCTCCTCTAAAACCCCTTTTTTCATGATGAATCACCTATATCAATTGTGTTTTATTTCCCATCTTATGTACATATATATTTCTCTCCTGAGAGGCCAATGGCCCAAAGCGTAAGTACAGTTTTAAAAGGTAACTCCATACCTTTGCGAATCAGTCTGCCGTGTTGAAATATTGCTAGTGATTTTCGGTCAAGTCCCAAAAATAAAAGAAATGGCATAGTCCCAGATCCTGAACGCTGCAAGCTTCCTTCTCACATCATGGCCAGCTTCCGAATCCGTTACCATGCAATATGAACTTCTGCCTGATAGATGCTGTGAATAGTTTCCAAGCGGGAAAATAAAGGCTGCAAAATGTATTTATCCTCCTTACAATTTGTCCATTTCCCATGTCTTGATCTTTGAATTATTACCTTTCAAACCTCGGCACGGATTTTCCTTTTTTTTACGTCTAATAGAGCAGGGCCGTTGCTGTGAAGAGCCCATCAAGGGAACATATACTGTTAGGCTGAATATGAATGGATGACTATGATTTCTAGTGACAGTAAATGCCGCGGTGACGCGCCTCAGCGATTACTATTGATGCCTGGCATTACATAGGTATTGATTAGACAGCCCAAGAGCAGAACACATTAGCTACAGCCTCTCTGACCTGCGGCCGCTTGGCGCGAGTTCAAGTCAAATGCCCAGTTACATTAAGAGGAGTCTTGCTCTGGACGCCTAATTGCTAACGCGTTTATTGTCTAGGCCAGAGGTTGAAAGAACACAGACTTACCATGCAAAAATGAGTAAAGTGCAAATTTACTGAATACAGGGCCAGGTGCGCTAATTATTGGTGGCAGAAATCTGACTGAATGTTTACAAACCAGCCTATGTACTGATAGGCTGGGTTCTAAAACTCGGATTCGGAGTGGGTTGTGAAACCTAGTTCATGAATTTTAATGAGATAGGTTGCAAATTCCATCTCACTCCGAATGGGCGTGATCACCAGGGGCCTTATTTATGAAGGCCTTGCGCAGGTTTTGCGCCGCCGGTGCATCACTTTTTGTGACGCACCAGCGGTGTAAAAAATACGCCTCGTTGCGCCATATATAAAAAGTGACGCATCTAGGTAGATGCGTCACTTTTTAAACCCCTGCGCCACATTATACCTGCGTCAGGTATAATGTATGCAGAGAGGGCGTTCCCCCGCAAAAAGCCTCGTAATAGTGATGCAGTGAAATCTATGAGATTTCACTGCATCACTTTTAGGACGCTGTTGCGTCAAAATCTTGCGCCTCCCTCACAGCAGGCGTAAGACTGATGCAAGCCCTTTCACATGGGGCTTTCCCCATGTGAAAGGACGCATTGCTGCAGTTGCATCACTTTTGTGACACACTCCAGCAATGCGTCACTTTTGCGCTTACAGATACGTCAGAAATACTGACGTATCTGTAACTCCTTGCGACATGATGCGTCATACATTAAATATGACGCATCAGGAATGTCGTAAGGAGTGCGCAGTGAAAAGTGACGCATCGCTGTTTTCACGCAGCGATGCGTCACCTTTCATAAATGAGGCCCCAGGATGGTAGCCTGCCAAGGTCAGTGGACTACCATGACTATCATGGCCTTTAAATCAAGTAATTTTCTTTTTTTAAATGTAGACCATTTTCCTTGAAGGAAACACTGCTACCTTTAAAAAAGGCTACTTTCAAAAAGGGAAAGTATCTTCCCTTTTCCCAACTTGAGGGTTCAGTCATTCTTCAGAGTTTTTCAACCATCTTTCAGACGCGAAACACTGATACATGTTATAACAGTATGGAATCTGGAAGGGATGCCTTTAATATGCCCCTTCCTAATGGCGAATCGGTATGGGGTCGCAACCCGCAATCCCATTTTGGGAGTTGGTAAAAGTTTACTGACTCCTAAAATGGGATTGGGGTTGGTACTTTAAAACATAATTTTTGCAGTCAGAAACTCTGGTATGACTGTATGGAACTGTAAAAATGGTTTGTCCACTGATGGCCCTTAATCATACTTGAGTCTTAAAAATGGAAAAAAAAGGTATTCATCATATTCTGGCTGATAAAATACTTAAGAGGTCATTTTGAGTTTAGTAGAGCGGAAGCTGTGACATAAACAGGTTGAGTTCCTGTGTTTGAGTGTAAGCACATTAAACCAGCAACATTAGAGTTACATGTGGCATTGTAATTCCACTTTGCAGTGAAGTTGTGGTTTCTCTCCCACAAAATGTTGGAGAAAATTGTGAAAATTCCTTGCTCTGCTATTTGATGTACATCAGGCCAATTTAATGATCATCTTGAAGGAGTTTCAGTTTCAAGCTTCAAATGTTACTTTATTGTAAAGATAAATACAATTTGCCATGTAATACTAATTAGCCACTATATATTACACCAATTATTAAACTGGTAAAACAAACAAACATTTTTAATATATTCAATATTAATTTTACCGCAGAAATCACAGCTTTTTAAAACTACTTGCAGCAATTTCACTATTTTAAAAGAGCACACTACTTTACCTTCCACTGCTAACCTCTCCATGAGGCTTTTCCTGATGTAAACACTGCAACCCGTCAAGATTGCAACCCTAGGTGTTTTTTACATTATGCATTACAGTGAAATAGGGCACTGTCATAAGCATTATCTCAGCTGCTGATTCCATTGATAACTTTTCCCCAAGCAATGCATTTTGATGAACATTAGTAATACTTAAGCTACCATAGTGACCAGCCAATAAGAATCACTCATTACTTTTATTTGATTTGATACTTAAGAAATCACTTCTCTGTGCTTTTTAAAGACTTGTTCTCAACATGATTAAAACAAATAGATTTGTATTTTTCTTGTCTAATTCAGATAATCAAAGGATTGTATGATATCACAACATCTCCAATTAACTAACAGATTAGATATTGCCCATCAGGAAATGTTTGGGAAGATTGTGCTAATTGGATCAATTCATATAGTAAATACTTGAGGGTTCATGAATATTTTAGTGCTGTGGGGCGTAACAGTTCCCGCTCTAAGCCTTCATTTGAATTTCATGTTTTAGTTTGACATTGTTTTCTAATGGAGCATTGTGCTTACCTGATAATTCACTGAGAAATCATTATACATGCAGCTCATTTCTCAGAAAGCATTATTATCATGTTATTCATACACTCTGTCCAAAACTAGGAACATAGAATGCCATGCCCTTGAATTTAGTTGTCCGATTGGAAACAGCTTTTTTGCTCCCGACTAGCCATCGCATCAGCTCTGCACCTATGACAGTGCTTTTAATATATAAGCAGCCTCATCATTATGTTCCATTAGGTAAATGGGGTATGACCCAGAAAGAGTCCAAGGACCTGGGTAACGTATAATATAAAAAACAAAGTGGTCCTAGAAACAATTTATCTAGTGCATTTCAATGTCATATTCATTTATGCGTATAGGTAATCTTTAAAGGATTTAATCCTAGAAATTGTCTCCTAGCAAGCGTGCACGCAACGCGTCTGGCGTACCTTTCCCAACGCCACTTCTCTCGGCTGGTCTGAGGTGATGGCACCAATTTAGGAGGTCGTCTTGATTTAATACAAGATGTTATTTTGGAAATAAAAGATTGACATTTTGACTACGCTCCTGTAAAACAGTTAATACAGTCTCTCCCTTCTGGGATGCCTCGTTTTTGAACATCACCCTTGGTGATTTGGATACAATCCATTTGGATATTTTTCTGAGTAACCTCTCCATGCAAGGTTGAGTTGCTAAATCAGAGTTTTGAACTTTGGATTAATGGAGCACACCATTAACTGGTAGCTACCCCCAGTCCTTGTGGGACGCTGTCTCTGCAGTCTAGGTTCGCCCCATCCCCCCCTGTCCGTCCTGATGAAGACCCGTAGCTGAGGCGTTGATCCTTCCCCAACACCGTTAGGGTCGAAACGTCGACGATCCCCACCCTTTCGGAGACCTGCACCCTTCTCTCTTCCCCCGCTATGTGAAATACTATAACAGAACCATATGAACAGTACATGAGGGGCAGTCTCAACACTAAGAGAATAGAACCTTGCCTTTTGTTCCACAACCATTTGAATTTCTTTTCTTTATTTTCTCTGTCTTTCTTGAGCACACCTTAATGCACTCTCTACTGCACTGGCAGTACTTCCTTATTCCTGTCGTTTATAAATATGTATATACTAAGATGAAATAAAATGTGAATTTATATTTTTTCAAAAAACTCAGTGTGGTAATAATTCTTTAGGGTACATATGTATAATTTTGCGCTGTGACTGCTTACACATTTGGCTTTCGGTTGCTTCTTCCAATTTCTAGGATTAAATCCTTTAAAGATTACCTATATGCAGAAATGAATATGACATTGAAATGCACTAGATAAATTGTGTCTAGGACCACTTTGTTTTTTATATCATCATTACGTTCGGCAGAGGTACACTTCTGCTGGCATTGTCCTGGAAGGCAACACATTGTAGCTGAGATGTATACTGCTGACTCTGACCACTGTCCTGCAAAGAACAATAGCCTTACCTGCACATGCCAGCTTCCTGATACATCCTATTCAGGTATGGCGATGTTAGGCTAGACAAAAGGATGCTCTCAGTAGTATAGGTAGTGTTAGATAGGAGTATAAATATATAACCATAAAATCATAAAATGACGTAGTAACCTTATAAAGGCTGAACTGTTTATCTTTTTCACCATTCTTGCTATTCTAGTTACAATGCTTTCTTTTTACTGCCTAAAATTGCAGCACACTCTTATTATACAAGAATATGATTACTTCAAATCATGTTTGAAAAGCCAATTCGTATCTTTCTTGTGTTTACCTTGGGTGTGCAAAACTAAACAACAAAAGTGTGGATCTGTTTTCACGTTGTCCTCAGGGTAGTTAGAGTGGTCATGTTTGAGGTTGCTAAAACCATCTGCTACCCTAGTAAGATTAGGGGTTCAAATTGGGTACTGTGAGCTAGCTAGGAACCAGGCCAACAATCACTGATGGTGTGTGATTGAAGTTCCCATATTCTGAAGTTTATGTTGTTCAGATACACAGTCCTACTTAATGCGTAGGAACCGTATAACATGAAGACTTCTCAACTGAAAATCCTAGACACACAAATTGGGCCCAATTCAAGATGATGTTGCTGCAGCTTACTCTTGCACCACTCCTGACTCACATCTGAATTCCAGCAGTAAGACAAGAGTGTGACAAGAGTAAATTACACTTCTTCATAGTAAAATCTTGGTCAGTCGAGCCCAGTATATTTTAATAACAGTTGGACAGTAACATAGGTAGCATATGAAATGATGTAAACGTTACTTTATGAGATGTTTGGGGTTACCCTTTAAGAAGTTTTGGAAAAGAGTGTGCCAAATATTTTATTTTGAAGCCACTGGACTAGTACCAATAGTAATTCAAAAATAAATTTAAATGGCATCTTATGCAGTGACCTCTGGATACTGCATACAACCATACTTGCCAACTCACATGGTGCCACCGTGTGACACACAATATTGGCCCCTTCACAAGATCATGAGGAGCCAATATCACACGGTGGCAGGGAAAACAAGCTGAAAACCACTGTAAAATGTGTTTTTCCAGTTCGTTTTCTGAGCCTTTGAACTGCTGAAGTCCATTAAGGGGTGTGAAAACACCCCAGGACATTGGCACCTGCCTTGGCAAGCCATTTATTTTTTGGGTGGGGGGTTTGGGGGCAGGGTGGGGTTCGAATGTGCCTCGTAGGTACTTCTCAGCATGAGGCCCTGTCTCCTTCAAGGCCCCACCCCCTCCTCACATGGTGAGATTGTTCTTCAAGTTAGCAGGTATGCATAACAAATGTTTTGGAAACAAGGTGCAAAATGGGGTATTTTAAAGCACACTGGGCCCATAACACTGGTGAACATACGATTTTAAAGAGCCCTCATTGGGGGGGGGGGGGGGCGTTTCGTAATAGTGACTAAATCCAGATGAGCCATTTTACACAAGAGTTGGGAACCTCTAAGTCCCTCACCAGTTTATGTAATAACAGAGGTGGCATTATACAGGAAAGTAAACTTTAAAGGTGCGTAAGAATTTCATGTCAAGACCGGAGGCTAGCTTTATGCTTAATCTTTTATTGCCATTCCAAACTGCCGCACTTTAAAGCATATTTTGACCATACTTAAAATGCTATATAAACCAAAGCCCAGCTGCAATCTTCCTCTTTCATTGGTTTCACCTTGCCAGTTAAGTATCTGTTATCACTGTTAAGTGCATTTTGTAGTTTATGGTATTTAGACATGTTTTTGTACTGTTTTAATATAGGCAATGTAGTGAGATGTATTTTGGATAGGTGCATTTCTATAGTGTTTTTTTATCTTCCTAATTGATGGGATATGTGTGTATTTGTTGTGACAGTTAGGTTGTTCTGAGCATTATAGGCGCTTTTAGATTTAATTTAGAAACAAGAGACTCTTGCCTGTTTTTTTCAAGAACTCACATTTCGCAAGGTTTGCGGAGCATCGAGGGTGAGGGAAACGGTTTATCAAAGCGAGGCATTCTTCCAAATTGGGCCTCGTGCTGACTTGGATGTAGAAGGCCTGGGTTGCTGAGGGCCTCCGCAGCTTCCAAAGTCTTTGTTACCTTGGTGCTGAGCAGAGGAATCCTGAGGGAGCACAGGAGGAGCGGGTCCCTGTGGGCCCCTATAGTTTCCAAACCCAGTGTTTCAGTGATGTTGCGAATCATATGTATGTCAAAATGTAACTTCTTTCAGGTGGACATTACCTGTGAGGATTGCCATGAAGATTGGAATCTCTGGCAAGCTTTACAGTTGATGTAAGTTGTCTAGATACTGGCGGGCAGCTAGGGCTCTAACACGCATCAACAGTGACAATTTTGTAAAGTACATTCAAATTTTAATGAGACAATTATACAGATCAAACTAGATGTACATTTATAGACAGGTCTCTAATCATACATCTGATTAATTAAAACAAAAGCTGTGATAATACATGTGTTCTAACAAGACAATAAATTACAAATGATCATTTTTAATAACCCAACCCAATGCATTTTGGGACCTGCGTCCCTTCGTCAGGGGTTTTCTGTGGAAACAAGAAACAAAAGGAAACTTTTACATTTGTCGCACATTGAAAGAATTTTAGAAATGATAGTGAAGACAAACTAAGTCTACCAAATAAACTCCATTTAGAGATTTCAGCCATCACCAAGGTGAAAAAACGGCGTGTGCACACACACAAACTTACTGAATAATATCTAGGTTGTTGCTGCCACCAGCTGTAAGGACACAAAGAAATACCAAGAATAACTGTAGTCTCCGCAATTCATGAGAGCTCCAAAAATGAATAGACCGGACCAGAACAGATACGTAATAAACATACCTTATTGAATAATCTCTGAAGTAAAAAGGTCACTTCAACGTGTTCAAACAATATGAAAGTGAATCTAAGAATGAAATTTATAATTTCAGAGGCCAGACTGCATAAATGGTCTTTATCTGAAAAAACTTTTAAAGTATCCCTCTTCTCACCAGAAGGTAGCAGTAACAAAAAGAAGCGATCGTTCTGGCCAACAAGTTGAAAGGTCGATAATCCCTGTAAAACAATTACAGTGCTTGATTCTAATATGAAACACAAGTAGAGAAAAAAAGATTCAACAGAAACAGTGTGAGCCGTCAAGGCTCACCTCAACAAAGCGTAGCAGATGGCCAGAGGGTAGTCTATCTCTGTATGAATGCCGCAATATCAAATCTCTGTGTGAAACGTAAATACAGTAAAAATCAGTGCTCGTAAGATAACCCTGAAAGTAAAGTTACTGGAAGAAAAAGTGACGCGCTTACCTAGGTGTCTCTCCGCTGGATAAAGTTTTAGAACACTTAGAGTCCTTTATCCACTGCCTTTTTAGACACTGTGAACCCAAAAGGGTTAATTGAACAGATGGAACTTAGTTGCCTTTTATAAAGGAACTTGATTGTGTTCACATGTGACACTTATTAATTTTTTTCTTGAAACATACATACTTAGTGTATGGATTGTGAATTTAGATGTTTACTTTTAATGTTTAATTTCCATGTTCTACAATTATCATAATGCACCTGCAGTATTTTAATCACTCTTTGGTTTTGAATTTGGATGGTTAATTTTCATGTTTAATTTCCATATTCCATTTTTACTTATTGTTCACATTTATCGTAGTGCGCCTGCATTATTTGAATCACTCTTAAACATTCTATCGAACGTATCTAGACTATGCCTTGGTCGAGATACCATTGTTTATGTTCTTGTCATGCACAGGTATCATTATTATTCTGAAGGGACTCCCGTTGTATGGTTTAGATTAAATATTGCCATCACACTGTAATTCATGTAGAAATATCTTTTGACTGTCTAGCTGGTTGATTGTTAAATGCTGTGTTCACTATCTCTTATCTAGTTTAGTGTTGTAGTCGTGAACACATATCACTCTGGGGTAATTTCCGGCCAGAAGCTTTAGCTCCTTCTATGTCAATTGTGGTGGTAGTTTTGTAGTTTAATGATAGAACTTTCACTTCCGGGTATAAGACTCCTTGAAATCAAGCGTACCATCTAGCACGGAACTAACTGCACCGGGAGGAGCCGTACATGCACCCCAAATTAAGCACGAGTAAGCCGCATTTTGAATGGCACTACAGTCCACATCAGTTTACTGCTTTTTTGCTTGATTTTAATGAATCCTCTATGTTTTCAGCCATGTTTTTAGATATTAAACATAACGAGGAATGAGCTTGTGTAACACGCGGTCACTGAATATGTGGTTTTGAGTAAGTCTGCATGATTTTACCCACTCGTAATACAGGTGACTATACACCTCTCTACTACATTCGTGCATGGCTTGAGCTGTTAAAAGTCATTAAGAACTAAAGATCTTCAAACCAAACACCCATTTACATCATTCTCACTAAAAATGTGGCACAATCCGTTACTACCTCATGTTTATTTTCCCTGATTCGTTCACCCTGTTTTTAATGAAATCCTGCTTGAGACGGAAGACTATTTATTTCACTTCCTGCTTGTCAACTGAACTTTTCACCTAGAACAACGGCAATAGATTTGCAGGTAGCACCATTCTATTGCCAAGTACTTACTTCATATTCACCCCCTCTTTTTCACATAATATACTGCATGTAGAGGAGAAACACTCTATAACTTTCACACCTAGTTTGGCATGTTTGCTGTTCACATACTGAGCTAGAATTTTTTCATTCTTTTAGAAAAATCCCTGATGATGGGGAATTGCCCGAAATGCATTGGGCACACGAGCATATGTAAAATATTAACATATGTAAGAAAAGTATTGTCATGAATAACTAATGAACAAAACTAATGAAGAAAAAAGTGATAACTTAATAGAGAAATTTGCAAAGAACTTATCAAGAACAAAATAACTGATCTTACAGTTACTATTGAATGCAAGTTGGAGACGCCCCTCAAGCCTTGAGAACTGCACTTCAAGTACATATTCCCATCCTTACACTCAGGAGGATAACATATTGCACCACCAACCCTCCTTAGACCGAATCCCAATATACCACAGGGAGTGCGCCTATCTATCTATTTACTGGCCCGCATAACTGAGACCAGTAGCCTCATTTCACAGGGAGAGGGGATTCATATGATTATGTATCTCAACAATTTTTTAATAATGTATCAGAGTTAGGAAGAGTGAGGGCACAAGTGTCTTTAGTACTACAATTTCTTGAGTCCCTGGTGTTTTTGATCAATGTGGAGAAATCCGTTTGGGTTCCTTGTCAATAATTAGAGTTCCTTGGGTTTCAGGTGAACACTATTCATGCGATTTTTGGTTGTAAAAATAGTAACAGAGGTGAAACAGATTTTGAAGAAACAATACATTACATAGATTTATTTCCGTCTTCAATTCAGTGGGTCTTTCCGGGACCTCTTCACTACAGAGGATTGCAGAGACTAAAAGTGGAATCCCCTATGTTTATGTTTTGGAAACCTGGAGCAGGCTTCTGGAGGAGCACAGGAGGAGTTTGATTGGTGGCTACACAATTTAGAAGCTTGGCATGGGCCAGCAATATTTGGGGTATGTCCGGACTTCATTTTTGAAACATATGCAAGCCTTTCCGGATGGGAGGGATGTTTGGAGCAATAGGAGACAGGTGGCAGATGGTCACAGGAGGAGAGTCAAAGCCATATAAATTGGTTAGACCTGAGGGCAGGCCTTTTTGCACGACAGAGTTTTGGGAAAAATTGAGGAATTGCAATTTTTTTAAAAAGATGAACAATGGGTTTGAAATCCGTTATATAACTTAATTGGGTGGCAGAAAATCAAAGAATTTAACTCAGGTGGTAAAAGAGATTTGGAGTTACTGTCTGGAGTAGAAAATAGGGTTTCAGGCAGAATACTTGCCAGGTCTGAACAATACAATGGCAAATTGGAACTCAAGATACCTCCGAAATTACAGCGGTTGGAAGTTGAGTGTGCATTTATTCACGACAATTCAGAATGTTTGGGGTCCCTTGGGAGTGGATCTGTTTGCCTCAAGCTTAACTTACTAGTTACCTCAGCGTAAGTAGTGGATGTTTTTCAGCAGGTTTGGAAGGTATGTCAGGGGTATGTGTTCCCTCCATTCTCAATGATTCAGAGGCTGCTGTTAACGGTGAGGAGCAAAGGTGTCAGATTATTTTGATCACTCCTTTTTGGAAAGCTCAGCCTTGGTTTCCAGGGTTAATGTAGTGGGTAGTAGAGGAGCTTTACTTGATTCCTGTGTCAGAAGACATGTTTTCAGGTTCAGGAGGAGAGGTTCATCTGTTAGTTTTAGAGGGGTCTTTAAATCTTCTTGTTTGGAATATTTCAGGGGAGGAAGACAGTTTCAAGGACTTTCTGAATAGGCTCAGGAGTTGCTCAAGGAAACTTGGGCACCTGGAACAAGGAAAAGTTATGTTGGAGCATGGAAGAGATGGGTTAGTTGGTTCTTGGAGAGAGACCTGGATTCCGTAGAGGCATCTCCTGTAGAATTTTAAAGATTTTTGTCATGCTTATTTGAGAAGGGTCTATGTTATAGAACTATTAATTGTTATATATCTGAGGTAATGGCAGGTCATGCTTCGAAAGGGGGCTATTATAGGAAGGTATATTTTGATTTGTAGAGTGATGAAGGGGATCAAGATGTGGAGACCAACTAGGCCTAGATATTGTTATTTATGGGATGTGAATTTGATTTCAAAGAAATTAGAGAGCTGGTCATTGAATATGTTTTTGACATTATGCCAGTTGAAATGCAAGATCGCAGCTCTTTCATACCTAATATCTTTCTGAAGAGTTTCAGACGTGCATGCATTGGCAGCACGGCCTGTGCAGGTAAGAGTGGTGGGGCTGAATGGGGGGGATTTCGACAGACGATGATGAGGGAAAATGAAATAAATAATTAATTTTCTCTTGTCCTTTCGAAATCGTCCCCCACCCGGCCCCACATGTCTTACTTGCACGGGCGGCGGCTGTGCATTGGGGGTGAGTAACCACTTCTACAACTTAGATGGGGTGATTTGTAGCATTACACAAAGAACTAAGACAATGTCATCATCTGTATTTTATCCCATATTTGATGACCATCCAAAGCTTTGTGTTGTTGAGAGAATATGAGAGCAGGATGGTTGAATTCAGAAAGGATGGAATGACTCAATTTTCTTTTTTTAATATAGAGCCTTGTATTCCAGTGAGTGCTTCGACAATTGTGTTTTGGGTGAGATGTTGTATACTTGAAGCAGGTGCAAAGATTTTGTATGCAATAAGTAAGAGGGGCTATGGCAAGCAAGGGTTTTACATCTGGAGGTCGTCTTGAAGAGATTTTGAAGGTAGCAGACTGTTCATATGCTGGTGTGTTTGCAAGGTATTATTTAAAGCCTGTGAATGATGTTTCAGAGGCTTGTGTTATCACAGCTTTGAATATGCATAATGCTAGCCTCTTGTCTTGACATGAAATGTAGCTTCTCCTAGTTTTATGATCAGAGAATCTGGATTTCATTAAAGACAGAGAGGCTAGAACTATCCCACCCTTCCCATGTAGATTTAATTATACGGACGGTGAAGAGTTGGTGGAGTAAAAACATTCTGTAAAATGTATGAAGGGTTTGATTTTTGTGTACTATCCTTTTGGTATGTTGTTTTGCAAGGAAAGTACTTTACATTCATTGTTATGTTGTGTTTTTCTAGAAAATTAATAAAGAAGAAGAATTAGAGAAGAGAAGTAAAGAATGGAGAAAAGGATATTTTTGTTTATCTATGGTTACAAGTTCCAGAAGGTTATCCTTGGAACATCTCAAAAGAGGAAGATGCCGGCTGGGCTTTGGTTTATATAGACTGTGATGGAGTTCTAATTTTGAAATTTTAAGTATGTTTCAGATGTGCTTTATAGTGCTGCAGTTTGGATTGGCAACAAAAGGTTATGCAGAATGTTAGTCTCTGTGTCTTTAATGGAATCCAGATTCTCTGATCATAAAACTAGGAAAATCTACATTCTTCATTGGCGTATTTGGGGATTGCACACATTTGCAGGAAAATAAACTATTTACATATGGCTTGCTACATATAATTCTGGTATTTGGGCCAACATAAGGTGATGCCAGTTTGATAGCTATATAAACAAGTAATGCTGGTCTCCACATGCTCAGAAATATGTAAAGCTTGATCCACATACTCATCGTTAGGTAAGATACCCTTACCAAGCCCACCAACAGGTATTCAATTGCTGCATCTTTTGTACCACACCATTCAGCCTATATCTCTATAACTCCCTTTGTTTCACTCTCATTTACAGTCTCCCTCGCTCTCTTTCTATTTCTGTCTGCCTCTTCCTTTTTCTCTTTCTGTTTGTAAGACTCTCTTTCTGTTCCAAACCATCTCAGTGTTTGAGCCTGTCTCCCGCTTTGCTTGTACCAGTCTCTCACAACCATTCAGTCTCTCTTTATATCTTTCTTAACTTTCTCTCTCTTTCTCACTCTTAGCCTCAGTCTTCACTCTCTGTTTCTCTTGTACACTTTCTCAGTTTCTCTATCTATATCTTTATAAATATCTGTTTCCTCTTTCTTTCAAACTCTTTCAGCCTCTCACACTTTCTGTTTCTTTCTCTATCAGTGTTTTTTGTATTTTATCTCTCTCCATTCCCTCTCTCTGTCAGATCCTCTCTCTAGTCATCTGCATCTTTCTTCCTCTCTCTCTCTGTCTCTCTCTCTCTGTCTCTCTCAGTTTCCCCTTGAATCTGTCACTGTATTTCTGTTTATCTTTCTGTCTGCCTCTGTTCTGTTTTTCAAACCCTGTTTTCATGTGCTAAGTCTTTTTCCCACATTTTACTACCTATTTTTTTATTCTCTCTAGGTCATTCTCTCTTTCTTTGTCACAGCCGCACACTGGCAATCTCTCCCTCTCTTCATCTTTCTCTTCTTATCACTGTATAAATGTAAGGAATATTAATGTTCATTCTACTCGCTCTTTCATTCTCAATTTCTTTAAGATTCTCTGTCAATCTCCTTCCCTTGCTTCCATTTTCTCTGTTTATCTTTTTTTCCACTGCCCCTTTGTGTCAATCTCTGTCAGTCACTCTTGCTATCACTCACATTACTCTGAACCCTTCTTTGAATCAGTTCTCCAGCATCAACCCAGAGGCTGCAACAGCTATGCCTCTTGTAAGTGCACTGTAGTCAACTCTGTCACTCGCAATAAGGGCGTGGGGGATTGGGGGGTGCAATGCGCGGCTTGGCACAGCAGAGGTCTGAGCCATAGATAGGGAGCCAGGAGAGCAGACTGCAACCACTGGTCACAGAAATTAGTCTGTTTTCAAGCGACAAAAGAGACATATAATAAGTATAAAGTAGGGGAGTGACTTGTTTGTGGACTTGCTTGTGGATTGGAAACTGAGGATTGCCTTTAGTGCAGTGGAGCAGTGAGAAGGAGACGAACCAGGCTGATACCATATTCCTGCCTGCAACTTGCTACGCTGCTTGCCGTTAAGCCACCTCTCGCATTTCCCGCTTCGCGGGAAACACTCGCAGCGGAGGTCTAGTGCCCAAGAGGTGGTCAAACTACAGGGCCCAGGAACCAACGGTGCCAGGAGGCACCACCGCGACAGGCCCCCTACAGGTGGTGTAAATTGGGCTCCAGCACCACGCACCGTGGGAGTGACTTGTTTATGGACTTGCTTGTGGATTGGAAACTGAGGATTGCCTTTAGTGCAGCGGGGCAGTGAGAAGGAGATGAAGGAGAAGAACCAGGCTGATACCATATTCCTGCCTGCAACTTGCTTCACTGCTTGCCGTTAAGCCACCTCTCGCGTTTCCCGCTTCGCGGGAAATGCTCGCAGCGGAGGTCTAGTGCCCAAGAGGGTGGTCAAAATACAGGGCCCAGGAACCAATGGGGCCAGGAGGCACCTCCCCGACACGCCCTCCACAGGTGGTGTAAATTGGGCTCCAGCACCGTGCACCACGGGACACGCGCGGGACGAGCCAGGCGAAGCCCGGGCCAAGGGCAGGCCCGTCTGAGCCCGTCAGAGACAGTAGGAGACTGGACTGGGCCACCCCCTTTGTCTTTTTTATATTATCTTAGTGGGCTTTTATGTATTAACCGGTAAAGTCTAAGGTGTGTGATTAATAACTGCTGACAACTGTCTCTTTAAGATTGTTTTCCAACACAAGAGTATGGCATCTAAAAAACCTAAAGGCAACAAATCTGGTAATAAGGGAGGTGGAGGGGGAATCATTGGTCCCATATATGCTTACATCACCCTGGCCACTTCGGCTCTGGAAAAGGAGATTGATTTAACGGTTCGCCGACTATCCCTTGACCCCGTGTTTCAAAAAATATCTTCATTTGGGAATTCAGCATTAGCGACGTCCCCAGCTCAAGCCCAGACTTAGAGTGCCCTTGTAACCAAGACAAACAGGGAGCATTCGATTACCTCTGATATAAGCGGGCTGGACACTAGTTTGGTTTCTTTCATGGCCTACCCGAGTATTGAGGCGGGGGCCAGAAAAAGCATTGAGCAAATAAATGAACTCTTAGCTGCTCACAAATCCTCAGAAAGCACGCCGGTGTCCGCATTAAAGCGTAAACTCGGTGGTAACGGACAGAAGGGGGGCGCATTAAGAGGACAAATGCTACTATACCCAAACATAGGGCAAACGTTCATGAAGACAACAACAACACTTCTACACAGGGGGAGACACCTGGCCATATACAAAACAGCTCCATTTTCGAAATAATTGATAATGCACCTAGAGATACAGTGGATATAGCTCGTTCATTAGATAAAATTGAACATCTGGTTAAGTCTTTAATCCTTCCACTTGTAGAGCGTTTGAGAAGGATAGGCACCCAGCTAGATGCCCTTAATAAGGTTACTCTGGCCAACTCAGATATGCTCAAGAAATTGGCGGAAGTAAAACACTCGCCGATTAGTGCACCTACCCTGCCTAATCCCCCCAAAATTATTCATAAGCCTCCTTCCAAAGAGAAGTTGTCTAAAGGGGATAATGCTTCTTCCAAGCAAGGTGGGGATAAGACCAAAAGTAAGATCCCCCAGTTAGCAAATCAAGCGCTCAAAGGTAGCGTAGCTGTTAACAATAGCCAGAGTACCCCTAAGGGGCCAGTGAAAACAGACACCATGGTAGATCAAGTAAAACCGGCGGGGTTAAATAGCCGGAGTAACAATAAGAGAGTTGATCTGCCACAGGAGTCTTATCCTTTTGTGATTGTACTAGCTGGGGTCCCAGAGTGGCAAAATGATAGGGCGGAAACCTACCACGAATTAAAAAATAAGGTGATGTTTTGGTTGACGAAAAATCGGCCCCTTAGACCAGATCTACATGGGGAAATTATCAACGTTAGGAGAGCAAGCTGGGTGGGCCATAATGCAAAGGATGTAGAGGGAGACTGCATCATAGTGAACTTTAGAAACCCACAAGTAGTACAGTTCATTAGTGGTTTCCCGAATCTGGATAATCTTGGTGGGATCTTGTCTTTTGACCTAAGTCATTTTTATCCATTGGCCCCTGCTATGGCTGGCAGAGGGAGTTTTTTCGATCCATCTTTTGGGAGAAATTATGCTCCAAGAAGGCATTGTGTTAACACTACGGCAGTATTTACTACGATTAGAGGTTACCCCCAAAACAATAACAGCACCGAAGCTACGTTGCTGGCAGTGTCGGACAGTATCAGATCCTCCGTAGACCAAGGAGGGGCGGTGGCACTGATACTGCTCGACCTGTCAGCAGCGTTTGACACGGTCTCTCACCATCGCCTGCTGAACATACTTCGGCACAAAGGAGTTCAATCTAATGCCCTGAATTGGCTACACTCTTTTCTGCGTAATCGCACTCAGGCCGTTCATATGGGCCAGTTCCAGTCTAGATCCACCTCCATCGACTGCGGGGTCCCGCAGGGCGCCTCGCTGAGCCCCACCCTTTTCAATGTATACATGTCATCTCTAGCCAACATTGGAAGGAAGTGGGGCATTGGCATGTGCTCGTATGCGGATGACACGCAGCTGATGGTGGCCTTGGATGAGAACCCTGAGATCATGAAAACCAAACTACAGGGTTGCCTCGCAGAAATGGCTCAGTGGATGCATTCCCTCTGTTTAAAACTAAATGCAGGGAAATCCGAAATCCTTTTGTTGGGTGGTGCCAAACAAGTGGGGGATGCCTCGTGGTGGCCGCCCTCATTGGGTCTTGCCCCCACTCCCAAACAACATGCTAGGAATTTGGGGATTATCATGGACGACGAACTGTCCATGAAAGACCATGTGCGATCCCTCTGTGGCAAGGGTTTCGCCATCCTGAAACTCCTAGCTAGGTTGTTCCCCTGGATACCACTGGACTGCAGACGCTCAGTTACACAGGCCTTACTGGTTAGCCGTCTAGACTACGGCAACGCGCTGTTTGTAGGGATGAACGAACACCTGTTCTCTCGTTTACAGGTACTGCAGAACTCGGCCGCCAAACTCATCTGTGATAAAGGCAGGTTAGACTCGGCATCGGAATGTCTAAAGACACTCCATTGGCTGCCGATGTGTCAGAGGGCCGCCTTCAAACTACACTGCCATGCCCACAGGGCCTTACACAAGACAGGCCCTATCATTCTTTAAGGAAAGATTGAATTCTATGTCCCTACTAGGAACCTACGATCAAGCCAATTAGCATTAGCAGGGACAAAACGTATCTACAGAGTCAGAACCGGCGGCCGTTCATTCTCTTACCTAGCGGCCAGGAGGTGGAACGAGCTTCCAGATGACCTTAGACATACCACAAATTATATCCTGTTCCGAAAAAAAATTGAAAACCCATCTTTTTCCCATTTCTCAATAGGCCCTCAGCTTCAGTTTCAATAGTGTTCACCTGGTATTAGCGCCGTGATATCCCTTGGGATGAGTGATGCGCTCTACAAAAACCACAAATAAATAAAATAACATTCATCAAGTAGGAAATCTTTTTAATGTCCCTATTTTGATGCACTGTCCGATTTGGGTTGGATAGATTGACAAGTGGGGGAGAAAGCGATAGCAAATGGAAATGAAACCCTTATCTCTCATTATGTAACGGCCAACCAAATGATCCCGGGCCCCATGGAGATGGTTGAGGAAACTGTACCTGTTACCCCGAAATCAGCCCATGGTTGTGATTCCCTAACAGGTATACACTGTCTACCAGACAGGTTGGCCAATCTACCTAGTAGTACAAATATAAAGCTTGTAACCTGGAACATCGCAGGTTTAAGAAATAAAGTAGATGACCCAATCTGGAGAGAATCTATAGGGATAGCAGATATCATTGGGTTGCAAGAAACTTGGGATACAGGGAACATCCTCAGCCTAGACGGTTACTCCGCGCATTTCCTTCCCGCGGTAGTATCACCCATGGGTGAGAGCGAAGGGGGGGCTGGTTACATTAATTGCGGCAACTATCCCCGGGATTCATACTCAGATAGCAACAGGTTCTCCCTATTGCTTGGCAGTTCAAATTGCCTGTAAAGGGGCATGTAACATTTTAATCGTACATTTTTACAATTCTTATGACAGAGTCACTATGACTGACCATCTGGCTATCCTTAACCTTTTTTTGGCAGATTATAAGGAGGTCAATGATAATCATTGTTCGATCATTCTTCTGGGAGATTTTAATATTCATGGGCGCCCAGATAAATGCTTGTCATTAGACCAGTTAGGCCCCCCTGAACAGGGTGATACTCATTTTGAGCACTCTGCACAAGGAGATCTCCTCGAAAAAAATTTGGCTGATCATGGCTTGATGCTCCCGCAAAGGGAAGCGGAGGAGATACCTACTTTCAAAGGCAGAGGTAGTTGTTCAACTATTGATTATATCTTCATTAGCCTTACGCTGGGGAATAAAATTAGTGGATACTCTGTGGCCTGGTCACATTTTAGCGACCATAACCCAGTGACCCTCAGCGTTATAGATCTAGTTAAAATACCTGAGAAATGCCAAAATAGGGCTGATAAGTATGACATTCGCCCGACAGATCAGGCTCGGAGGATCAGATGGGGCAGGGTTGTTCCTGAAGATTTCTTAAATAATCTTTTAATTAACAGATGCATGGAGTTGCACACATGTATGGACCCCGAAGCAGGGGATAAGGAGGTTTTAGATGCCTATCTAATAATTTGTACTCAGATAGCTGCGGATCTTAAACGTCCTGGCAAAGCAAAGGTCCTCGGGGGGGTTGGCTGGTTTGATCATAATTGCTCACTAGCTAATCAAAAATTAAGGACTGCCCTGAAATGTAAACTAGTTGATAGGTCCCTTGTGGCGTCTTTAAGGAAAGCCTACAAAAGTGTTGTGGAAGCTAGAAGACGAGAAATTAGGGCAGCAGCCTGGGAAGAATTAACCTCCTTAGATGTGCTAAAGAACAGTGCCAAATTCTGGTCTGTTGTTAACAAACCTTATTTTAACGATCCATGTAACAATCAATTGGATTGTGGTATACAGGAACAGGAGTGGTTCTCTCATTTTAAATCAGTCTATGAAGGGGTAAATCAGGGCAGGAGGATTTACCCACCCCTATTTGCACTCGTATACTTTATTAGTTACTGAGGCAGAGGTGGCAGAAGCAATCGGGAAAATGACTAGTAACAAGGACCCAGGTCCTGATGGTGTTCCTGCCGACCTGTTTAAGTCAGATGTCAAGATATGGTCCAAAGTTTTAACCAACATTTTTAATAGAGTGTGTAAATCCGGCATTCCAACTACCTGGTCTAAATCAGTCATTGTACCGATTTTTAAAAAAGGTAATAGAGGGGAACCTAGTAATTATCGCCCGATCTCTCTCATCGATTCTGCAGTGAAAGTCTTAGGTCGAGTGGTCTTGAGTAAACTAACAGATACATTGGAAGATACAAACACCCTTTCTGTCCTTCAATTTGGTTTTAGGAAGGGGCGAGGCACTATAGATCAAAGCCTCAATCTCCAATTATTAATTGGGAAATATACAATTGCCAAAAGGGGTAGCTATACATAGCATTTATGGACCTGTCCTTGGCCTTCGACCGAGTGAACAGGTCCAAACTATGGGGTTTGCTCCTAAAGTTAGGCATTGATGAAAACATTGTGTATTTTCTAGCAGATCTGCACAGGGACCTCACGACCACAGTTAGATTTGATCGCCAGGGCAACTGCACGGGTAAGATTCGGATTACGAATGGGGTCAGGCAGGGCTGCATCTTAGCCCCTCTACTTTTTACCCTCTATAATAATGAACTGGGTGCTGTGTTAGGGGAGGCTTGCAAGGATATACTGAGGGCAGGCAAGTTTTCCTTACCGGCATTACTTTATGCGGACGATGGCGCTCTTTTAGCGTGCATGCCAGTAGGGTTACAATGCCTTTTAAACTCATTTTATGAAAGTATTAGACCTTAGTGTCAACTATTTAAAATCCCATGTAATGGGGGTGGGCAATAATGGCAAAAAAATTAAGACCCTGCATTGTGAGGGGACTGTGTTGTTAAAGGTCTCGAGATTTCCTTACCTAGGGGTCATTTTTGACGACAGCTCCACATGGTCGCCCCAATTGGCCGCTAAACGCAATGTTTTTGCAAGGTCTACTCTGGCTGTTCTTGGTTTTTCATGGAAACTAGGAGTAAAGCCGTTGCAGGCCGTTCTGAAAGTTTATGATGCCAAATGTGTCTCTCTAGCCATATATGGAGCAGATTTATGGGGCTTCAAAAATGTTAAGATGTTGCAGATTGTAGAGGACAAGTTTCTGAAGACTATTTTATCGGTCCCTCAATCGACATTGTCCACCAAGAATGTGGGGTGGAATATTTGGAAGATCGAATAGCTTTAGCACCGCTTCTAAAATGAATTGCAGTGTGGTTGAACCCTGAACTGGAATTAAATCATGAGGTTTTGAGGGACTGTTTAGCCCTTGAGCATAGTAATTCCATCCCATGGCTGAATTATATCAAACTGTTTGATCAGCCATCTAAACTAGTTAAGGGGGATGTGAAATGAGCAAAAGATACATATAAGCTCAGCAAGGGACTGGACAGAGAAGATAAGGAGTTGACCAAACCAACTGTAAGGGCTCACCAGCCATTAATAAATTCCAGTGAGATAGAACTATATCTGAGAACGGTTAATAATGCTAATCATAGATTCTTGTTGACCAAGTTCAGGTTGAATAAATTCCACCTCCTTCTTACTGAACCTCGAGGTTGGACCAAGACAATAGACCTTGAGATCTGCCCTTGTGACGGATTCTCCGTTATGGACACTACGCACTTTATGTTTTTTTGTAAATATTTTAACTCAATAAGAAAAAAGTTCATCTGACCTTTGATCAAAAATAAAGGGTTCAGACAAGTTAAACCAGCCCTTATGTACCTCCAGCTGTTGTCTAACATTTGGGAAATTTTGAATGTAGCAAACTTTTTGACAGTAGCTATGAGACTAAGGAAAAAAATTAAGTGGACTTGTTGTAAATAGTGGATTTTAGGAATTGCATTGGAATGCTCTGTTCTGCTCTTTTATTTTTTTAAATGGTGTCCTTTTGTGTCCAAAATGATCGCTAGTGGATGATTTTTAATATGTTAATGTATTGTATGTATTGTTAGTTTTTAATGTTGTATTTTATTTTGGGCTTGATTCCTGATGTTTGTATGGTTTTATGGTTTTTGCTATGAACCGAATAAAGTACTTCTGACTGAATAAGTATAAATGTTCTAAAACATTAAAGCTTAAAACTCAATTTTTCATGAAGTTAACATAATGAGAAAGTTGGTGAACAAAAATGTTATAAAAACAAAATATACTTTTTGTATTCATACACAAATGTATAATATTGACATAAACGCAATGTTTAAAACTCAGTGCTTTGAAAATTCATAAATATAAACATGATTTTGTGATGCCTCACTTAAATTCAATATAGAACATATCAATATGTAAGCACATTGTGGAGTTGATAGCCCACTCCTTCAGTTTACTAATACCCGTCCTTTATTAGGCACAGCTGCGTGGCACCTCACGTACATGTATTCTGGTTTATGCATTCTTTATTATTCTCTGTCCATTCCTGTGTAACAAGGGGGCACTTTGTACCACATTGTGAATGCTAAAGTTATCTTACATTTCCTGCAGTCCCAATACTTTTCATCTCTTGCTGTAATTGTGTTTGTGCATATTTCATGCTGATTAGTAAGTCAAAAGGGAATATTTTAAAGCAACACAATGATACAAACACCTTATGTGAAAGCCTTTTAAACATAAATATATGTAACTAGCCCTACAGCTAGGGGTATTATTCGATTATCATTACCTCCCTTGCTATAATATAAATATTATGTAGGGGTACAGTACCCCCTGTCATACTTTATAAGGATATTGCAAGTCACAGAGGAGTTCTGTGATCAGACAAAAGAATAAGGCAAATGGCTGAGTTTCTTTATAACACCATGGAACTTCGCAGGGGGCTACAATATCATTGTAATGTATAGTAGAGGATACTTTATTGACTATAATGCATACTCACACCATCACCCTGGCCGCAAACCGTTAAAAGGTCCTTGGTGTTATGCTTTTTCTCATATAAAAAAGACAGTATGAATGTAAAAAGGAAGAATAAAGGTAGATCTGTAGTGTGAAATTAAACACCCCATAAAGCAGTTAGTAATATGTTGGAAAAATAATATTAGAATCAGTTTAATGCAAGTCTGAGTTAAAAGTGCTTTCACTCAGAATGTGTGTAAACATGCGGAATGATTCAGTCTTTCTTGTAATGACCTGTAGAATGCACAAAATAAACATGTTGCCATAAATGACTCCTATCTGCAGTGTTCATTTAAAAATGAAAAATAAACAGATCAAATGGAAGAATCGAAATTTGCCTAGCAGTGTAACGGTAAGTTTCAATTCTATTAAGGACACGGGGGCGAGGATTATGCTTTTGGACCTCCTTCGCTGTTTTATTACAAAAGTCACAGCAGCCAAAAACAAACCAAATAACAACAGCCCTACCTTAGAACCAAAGATATGGGCAACAGAAAAACAAAGTCCATCTACTACAACTCCCATGCGTATTACAAGGAAGTCCATATTATAGTCCCTTCTTCGCGCGAGGCACGCTATGTCATTACTGATCCTGCTTGGCACCATCATTTCCTATCAAGAAAAAATGCCACAGCGTCAGCAGTGAAAGGGCATCCAAAGCACACACAATGCAACACTGTCAAGTTACATCAGCATAAGACTGGAAAACCTGAGTACTTACTGCAGTACGGGCGGGTAATCTCCGCAGGAAACCGGGAGGGATAATCCTCGCCTCCGTGTCCTTAATAGAATTGAAACTTACCGTTACACTGCTAGGCAAATTTCGATTCTATGTCAGGACCGGAGGCTTCAGATTATGCTAGTTTAAAGCTTACTCACCACCAAATGAGCAATGTCAACCACAGGTTTAAAGTAAAACCTATTAAACGTGGAGTCCGAAGAATAATCTGCTGCTCGCATCAAATCCTCCAATCGAACTCCTAAAGAAAACGCCTTCAAGGCCATGGCCCCTCTAGCCGAATGAGCACCAAACTGCTTCGTGTCAATACCTGCTTTCTGCATTACCCACCGTACCCATCTAGCGATGGTGGGAGAAGAGACAGCCTTGTGCGGCTTTCGCAGCGCGATTAGCAACTGTCTTTTGCCCGGAGGGCGAATTTCCAAGGTTAAGTCCTCATAAGCCTTCAAACACTGGACTACACACAATTTGGGCATGTCTGCGAAGCATGGGTAGAAAATCGTACGTGAGCCACACTTCGTGCGACGTCCCAGCGTGAAAACCACCCCATCAGGGGAAAAAACTCTTGCCGCGACATCCAGGGTGCGTACATCTGACACTCATCTGCACGACACCAGACATAGAAGCATCGCCAATTTCGCTGAAAGCTCCTTCAACGACAGACACCTATTCTGAGGCCATGACAAAAAAAGGTTCAGAACGAGATTGACATCCCAAAGAACCGAATAACGCGGTTCTGGGGGTAGGGAAAGGCGAATTCCCCGTAGGAGGCGACACACAAAAGGGTGCTCCCCCAGCGGCACACCCGCAATCGGCTGGTGGCCCGCGGAGATCGCTGACCGCATCACATTGATAGTACGGTAGGCTAGCCCGGCCGAAGCCGATTCTGCCAAATAGTTCAACGCCGGAACGATACCCGCGACCACGGGATCCAAGTCCCGTCGAAGACACCAACGTGACCATTTATTCCAGGCAGAGCAATAACGTTTTGCGGTGCTGCCTGCCCAGGCCTTCGAGAGGAAACTCTCAGCTGGTCTCGAAAGGCCCGGGAGCGACCAACGTCGCCCGAAAGCCTCCACGCCATGAGGTGAAGGGAGCTCTGAGTGAGCAGATGATGGGGCTCCCAGTCCGCATTGAGAAGAAGACGTGGAAATCGGGGGAGTAGGATTGGAGAATCCCAAGAAAGTTCCAGTAGAACCGGAAACCAAACTTGAGACCTCCACCATGGAGTCACCAGGACTACGTCCGCCTGCTGGTGGCGAAGGTGGACAGCCGTCCTCAGTATCATTGAGAACGGAGGAAAGCCGCAAGACTTCTCCCCGCTCCAGTTCTGGAGGAAAGCGTCCGTGGCCTCCGCTAGAGGGTCCGGCCTCCAGCTGAAGAAACACGGGAGCTGGAAGTCCAGACGAGACGCAAAGAGGTCCACCGAGAATGGGCCCCAGGTGATATTCAGGCATTTGAACACCTGAGGGTCCAGTTTCCACTGACTGGAGTCCCGCAGGTACCGGGAATGCCAATTCGCAACCTGATTGTCCCGACCCGGCAGGTATTCGGCCGTCACTGACACTTGATGCACCAGGCAGTAATTCCAGAAGTCCTTCGCCAAGTCTGAAAGGGCCTTGGAAAAAGGACCCCCCAGATGATTGACGTAGCGCACTGCCGAGATATTGTCCATGAGCAATAAGACGCAGGAACGAACCGTGTCCTTGGTCCAGCAACGAACCGCAAAAGACCCGGCCAGCAGTTCCAGACAATTGATATGGAGCTCCTGTTCCCCGGATGACCAGGCGCCGCCTGTGGAAAACTCTCCACAGCGGGCGCCCCAGCCGGCCCGGCTGGCGTCGAACTCTATCACCAAGTCGGGAACAGGCCCGAAAATCGCTCAGCAATTCCAGGCCTCCATGTGAGCAAGCCACCAGAGTATCTCCTCCTTGACTTCGTCCGACAGGGGAACCACCTGATCGCACGTCAGGCCTCTCCGGAGATGGTGCGCCTTGAGGCGCTGCAGGGCACGATAATGCAGGGGCCCGGAAAGATTGCCTGGATGGAGGACGATAGTAGGCCCACCACCCGGGCAATCTGACGGAGAGGGGTGTGCGATCGCAAGACCGTCTGGCAGAGGATGTGCCGGATTTTCCCCAACTTCTTGGAAGGGAGACTCAAGGTACACTGTACCGAATCCACAGTAAAACCGAGGAACACCACCGTCTGAGACAGAACCAGAACAGACTTCCCGCTGTTGATTGCAAACCCCAGACCCTGGAGTAAGGATATCGTCTGGCAGAGATGAAGGTCCAACTGTACTGGGCACTGCGCCATCACCAGGATGTCGTCCAAATAGACTATCATCCGGATACCCTGGCTCCGCAAAAATTCCACCGCCGGCCGGAGGAGCTTGGTGAAACACCAAGGGGCTGAAGAAAGTCCGAAAGGAAGGGCGGAAAACTCGAACACCTGACCCCCCCACTGGAACTGCAGAAAGCACTGGTGCAGGGGATGAATTGGAACCACCAAGTAAGCATCCTTGAGGTCCAAACGCACCATCCAAACGTTGGGAAGCAAGACGTCCCTCAGAAGATGGATACCCTCCATCTTGAAATGCCGGTAGATCAACCAACCGTTGAATTCTTTGAGGTTGATCACCGGACGCTTCCCCCCGTCTGGTTTGTCCACCAGGAAAAAATTGCTCAAAAACCCTGCTAGGTGACGAACTGAAGGGCAAATGGCGCCCTTGCACAGCAGGTCCGACACCTCCTCGTCTACCAGAAGTGCGTCTGCACGAGAGAAAACGATAGGGGGTGGAGGCCTGTCTTGGCGGGGCTGGTCGTAAAATTCCACATGGAAACCCCGTATTGTTTGCAAAACCCAAGCGTCCGCTGTGAGTGCGGCCCAGGCATCTGGAAACAAAGCCAATCGTCCTCCCACGCGGACCTTGTCCGCCGAAATGACACTCACCGTTAGAGTTGTTTCCGGCAGTATTCTTGAACCCACCACGGCCACGGAAACGTTGTCCTCTGATGGGGTAGAAGGTATTGTAGTGCTGAGAGGAGTTACACTGTCCTCGTCCGAAGCCTTGATTCCTGTTGGTCGCCTGTTGACCACCACGGCCGGTCGCGCGGCCCCCTCCGCGACCGGCCCCCCTGGAGAAACGTTGGTGGAAGACCTTTTTAATATTCGACTGGGCCCTATCCAGGGACGTGAAGGTATTTACAAACTTCCCCAGTTCTTTTATAAATGGTTCTCCAAAGAGACCACCCTGGGCCACTGCTCCCGCTTGAGAAGAGGCTAGGTCACACAACTTAGGATCCAATTTAATTAAGAGGGACCTTCTACGTTCAGTAGACAACGCGCAATTTGCGTTCCCCAGGAAAACCACTACTCTCTGCGCCCAGTTAGAGAGGACCTCAGGGGAGATGGCCGTCCCGGGCTCCTTGGCCTCCTCCGCCATGTCTAGAATCTTTGTAATGGGGCCTATGGCATCCAAGAGCTTATCTTGGCAAGACCGCCAGGAACGGTCAATGCCTTTGCGGGGATCCTTAACGAATTTAGCCAAAAACGTGGCCATTTTTGGGTCTAACTCCGTGGTCAGGGCCACCTTTCCCTCTAGCGTAGGCCTAGGACATTCTCTGCGCAAACAGCTCCTTGCCTCCTTTTCCACGGGCTTGCGGAGGCAGCCAGCGACAAACTTTGCCACCTTCTCCCCAGGGGCCCAGGCAGCGGACCACGGAAGCATGATTTCATTTGGGTCCAACATCCCTGAGGTGTCCCGAGGGAGCTCGGCGGCGGAGCCCGAAGGGCGCCAAGAACGCTCCGACCCATCCTCATCATCAGTATCCGCCGGGGAGGTAGGTACAGGAGACAAAGGAGCTGGACCAGCGGATCCCGAGGGGCCCGGGGCCGGGTAAGACGCAGGGGTGGGATCCATCGCCTTAGCTAGGAATGCGTCACGCAACCTCTCAAAGGTGTCCCTGTCCACACCATGCGAACCACCAGACAACCCATCCTTACAGGGTTTCTTAGGGGCCGGGGGAGTAGACCCCGTCGGGGCGGAAGAACCAGCAGAAACCCCTAGGTGCGCCTGGGTCACCCTCTCGCACTCCTGAGTAATACGTGTGAGAGAGCGCAAACTGACCAAAATGTAGAAGTGCGTCACACTTACACGTAGTAAGCACAAGTCATGAAGAGAAATGCCATGAGTGCTGATAGTACCTACAGTTATATTCTGAAATGTGTAGTTAATGTAGAGATTTAAGTAGAAGTGGAACTAATACAGAAATGTGTGAAACAAATGATTTAATTAAACGTGATTATTCCTGAATCCATGTTGTGTAGCTGCTAAAATATAAGATGGCATACAGTTAAACGTAGAACGAGGTAGGCCTCAGGGCCAGAGCTAGAAGGGAGGGGGAAGGTGGTTCAATTTCACAACATGGATTGCACTAATGTTTTAGTAATAACAAATAGACCATGATTTATAGATGTGTTTACTGAATAGCAGAATAAGAGTACTAACATGCCATAATTAAAGAAAAAGTCGAAAGTTATAATCATTATGAGAAATGTTGTAGGCCTGAAAAGTTTAACGTTGATTTACACATATTAGTCTGGGCCGGGGAATGTTGCAACGCGGTTGGAAAACTATGAGAATTGGGATTTGGCTGCAAATGTCTGTCTGTAAGAGAAAAGGGGGTATTCAATTATACGAAATATGAATAGAAGGTTGTTCAAGAGACGGACTAGACATGGAGGAGGGTTCCGGAATGTTTGAGGGGTATCAGCGGGCCGGAGACGAGTCTGAGAAGCAAGGTCGACGCTAACCACAAGGCATCATCATGGAAAAAGCCAGAAGCTACACCACGTGAGGGGCGTCTCACGAGGGGCGTCCTAAATGTTGTTGTATTTTTGTATTAGGGACAGCACCCCTGGGTGGAGTTAGAGCAGAAGCCTGAGGACCCTTAAGAGAGCGGATGGGTAGGCAGAGAGGGGTCATGATTGGAGAACTATAGGTTTTCACCAAGAGACTGAGAGTGGGTGACTTCCCTTGGGGGTCATTCACTGCTGACACCTTTGTTAGGTAGGGACCTGATTAAGTAGGGATACCATCTAGATCAGGGTAGGGACAGCCTAACCTGTCTTTTCCCTCCGGCTGTAAATGTCTGAGAGATCTCAGTATGTGTCTATGCTAATAGCCCTATTATTTTTAGAATTGGTGCTGGTAGTTTCCGTTGCTCGTCTGAGGGCTTTCAGAGAGCACATGTATGTAGTTGGGCCCGTGTATCTTGTGAATCTCATCTTGAGATGCTTGTACCTGCAACTTATCTTGACTTTATAATAAATCCTTGAAAGCTAGAAGTTGTTTGTGATCCTTTGAAGTGGAGTCCTTTATTGGGTGAACTAACTTGGTAAGAGATGCACTTTCTTCCCTCAATGACAGGCAATAAAGATTCAGTCGACCAGATCGGGGTTTTAGATCAATAGTGATAAGATATCGATCAAAATCTCGCCCTTCCAGTTGGTAGCTATAGAGAATGGTTGCCTTCTTGAGGAAGGTGATCTAGGCCAGGTTAGATTACCCCAAGGCCCCTAGAGATCGATGATCGGAAGAACCGCCCGCCGAAGAAGGACCGGATGACGTGAGACAGAAAAGCAGCAGTATCGGTCGAGAGTGAGTATAAAGGGTCATGCGTGTTAAGATTGCGGTGTTTTGTATTGTATCTATGTTGTAATGTCTGGCGGAGTTGAATGCCTGTAGAGTGACTGTGGAACAGGTTGTGAGCGCGCACAACCGGTGGAAATCTTAAGTTCAAGGAGAGCTTAAGTGGTTCGGGTGTGCCGGACACCCAGAGTAATTGTCAACTAGTGTGAAGGGGGGTCACGAGGTACCACTGATCACCCGAAGTACCGAGATAGGGGGAACGTAAGAGTGAGTGCGTGAGTAACGGACGCTGGTCGGAAGTTACTGTGTGTGTAAAGAACCTATCAGAGAGACGATAGACATCTCGTCAGTTGTGTTGACAATTACAGATAGACTGTGGACGTACAGTCGAGGGAAGTGACCGCTTGGTCGGAAGTAGTCATTTTTCGGAGTATGAATGGGACGCATGCATGACCGCGAAGAGAGCTGAGAAAGGAGGGGTGCTGCTGCGAAGCGGAGACTAGTGACGTCAGAAAGTGCCGCGCTGGGATTGGCCGGCCGGTGAAAGACCGCGCTGCGATAGGCCAGCTAGCAAAGCCGCGCTAGGATTGGTGGATTGTCATCAGGAAGTAAACAGAGTATTCAAGCTGGAAATTTTACGCATAATTATGAAGTGTTTTAAATGGTTAAGAGCGCTGTTTAAAAGAGAGAGGCGGGGATCGTATGAAGGGGAAGAAGCCCCGCCGGAGGGTACACCAGCCCGTTATATGGGGACAAATGTTGGGCTGCATACGATTCTATGGATCACAGAGTGGAGTAAGATGACAGACGGAAATGAGGAACTTACGTTCCCGAAGTACGGGACGTTCAGATTAGAGGTGCTACACAGATTAAAAGCAATTATGACCTCAACGAGACCCTTGCCTAGACCAACCCAGTTTGAAGCCCTTAATGCATGGATTAGGGCAGCGCATGAAAAGAACATGAACAGACGGCAAGAAAGAGTGAAACGTTCGGTAAGGGCAGTACAGGATGCCAAGTGGGATGCGGATGCTAAAAGATGGAGGGTGCATAACCTGGAAGTAAATAAATTATATCCAGTGTTAGAGATGCCCGGGAACAAAAGCCCCCTAGAAGAAGATGACGAGAGCGAGACAGAGGACAGCCTGATAAACAGATTATTGACAGACAGGCCACCTCCGTATAACAGAGCAGGGGGAGATGTTGAGAATAGTGAGAAAGGGGGGGGCAATGCAGGAGAGCATGGGCCGCTTCCCAGTCCTGATTGGGATCCCGCTGCAAAGAAAGAACTGTCCCAGCCTAGCCAGGTGCAACAGGTAGTTGGGAGGTTTGTGGTACAAAGGCCGCCAGAGACGGAGTGTGCCACATCCTACGCATTACCCGATGCACTACAGGTACCTGTTACCATAGGTCCTATAGTATCGATATATGACCCAGAGAGAGCTAGAGGGGAAGAACGGGTACGGAGGGACAGAGAAAGAGCAGAGATGGCAAGGAGGAATGATACGATCAACTCCCCAAGCCAGTTGCCGATACCAAGAGAGTGGAGCACCCCAGTACACACAACAGGAGATCCGGGGGGCCATAGATGGCCAGAGGATATGAGGGGATCAGGACGGAAATCCTTTCAGGAGTTAAACGAGTACGTGAAGAAGTGGGATGAGGCAGTGGAGGCTCACAAGAACATCATAACTGCGGAAGCTGAAAGGGAAAGGCAGGACAGCAGAGCCCGGACTCACTGCGGGGCTGAAGAGAGCAGTCCGGAGTGGGACGGGAGGAAGGAAGACAGTAGGAGAGGCACCCATTGGGCCCGGAGTGAAGGTAGATCAGACCTGGAAAACGGGGGCCCAGAGAACGGGGGGGTGTCTCGCCCAATACATAGTGAAGAAGACAGGAGGGCTCGGGAGTACAGAGACAGCTTTAAGTGTATCCACTGCGTGCCAGACAATAGAGAACAGAGTGGGAGTTGCGAAAGGCCGCACCATAGTCCCTGTGATAACGGACATGAGCGCAGCCCAGGGAATATGGGAAAGCAGGAAGGATCGTATCAGATACTGAGTGATACGAGGACAAGAGAGAATGGAGACCGAAGGGAGAATAGCAGAGAGTCCTACTGTGAAAAGAGAGGAGAGAATGGACAAAGTAAGATAGGGGGTAACAGGCCCGTGTTCCATCACCTTCCAAGATCGGATGGCCGAGCATGGGACCTGGAGAGATGGGAACAAGAGAGAGCACTCCCCAACTCTCCCGAACCCAAACGTAGGGCCCGGAGTTGGGATGGGAGAGAAACCTGTGAACCTCCCTCGAAGGAGGTATTGCGAGCAGAAATAAAAGCCAAAAGACTCGATGTCTCCAGCTTAAAGTCGGATCTGGATGACATGGTAGACGGTACCCTGCCCTTAGAAAGAATGGACATGTATGAGCAGGATGAAATTCTGTTCATGGCAAAGGACGTAACTCGAAAGGCGAGGACAATCCATGAGAAATTGGGAGAACTAGCAGGCAAATATATGGTGGACCTGTCAAGAACCAAAGCATTACAGGGCAACCACAGACTACATTACACAGACCGAGATCTAGATGAGAGGAGAACCATCGGATTGAAAACACACATAAGGGAGCTGATCACTGGAATAAGGACATGGAGGGCCCTAGATAAGTGGGAAGAGAGGTGGTCCAAGAGAGGGACCGTCAGGAGAAGCACACTTAGGATGACACCAGGAGGACAGCAGGGAGTAGAGACATACCCTTTGAGGGAAGTCGCAAATGGGACCTATGTCCACGTCCCTTGGAGTAGGGGGGATTTAGCTGCTTTTACCACCTCTTTCCCCAAACTGCGGGAAAACCCAGTGGAGTGGTATAAGCAAGTTGAGAGATTCGTAAAAATCTCAAAGGTCCTATGGATAGATTTGAACACGCTGTTTGACATAGTAGTGCCAGGAGATTTGTGGACCGCATGCAAGGTTAGCGCTGAGTGGCCCACCATAGAGCCCGAGAGAGATGCTAAGACTAATGGGCCGTCCGAGAGTGTGATGGCAAAGTTCGAGAGAGTAATGACTTGGCTGAAAGATAAAGTGCCAATGCAGGACATAGATTGGGTAAAAATTGACTGAACAAGACAGGAACCCAAAGAGACAGTTCACGAATACTATGAGAGATTGCTGAAGGCGTTTAAACAGTATAGCGGTCTGGATGTAATGGATCCAAAGGACATAGGGCAATTTGTGTCCAAGTTCGTCTTGGGCCTGAGACCGGATATTAGTTTAATGATACAGCAACACTTGATTTGTTGGCAAAACAAACCCCTAGACGAAATACTGAGGTATGCCAGGTACTGCTGTGATGAGATAGACTCCAAGGCTAAGAAACTAAAGGAGAAACTGATGGTGGTACAGATGCAGGCAGCTGGGAAGGGGGGACAGCAGCAACAGCAACCAGGAACCGGTACTGGAGGAAAGAAACAGTACAGTCAGAACAAGGGCAATGAGGAGAACTCCACCTTTAGACCCAGGATAGATATAGCTGCCTTAAAGAAAACAACTAGGTGCCACCAGTGTAACGAGGTGGGGCATTGGAAACGCGAGTGTCCCTATAATGTTGAGATAGGAGACCAAGAGGTAGAAGAGGAAGTGACCCAGAGTGCGCCTGCAAGAGGGGTAACGCAATACCAGGGAAAGGTGCTCAAAGGGGGGGGCCCACCTCCCCGAGCTCAGTTCCCGCAGCCGCCCAGAGTAGGGACTATGGGTAAGACCTATAGACAGATGCCACTGTTTGTCGGGGGAGAGGAATGCTATTATGTGGACCCACTAACTGGACAGAGGGTAGAAAGGGATGACTGCACCCTCGGGGCAGCTCTGGAGGTAGATCAGAGGGGACCCTATGTTGAGGCCGAAGTGGCAGGGTTCCCCACGACATTTCTAGTGGACACAGGAGCCACCCGATCCACGATCAGATCAGCCGCAGTTCCAGGCCTGCCCATGTCTGGAGAGACCATACAAGTGGTGGGGGTCGCTAACAGGAGAATGACCAGTCCTCTGACTGAACCCGTGCAGGTGAAAATAGGGAAGTACAGTGATGAGCATCAGTTTGTGGTTTGCGATTCTAGTCCTGTATGTCTGCTAGGAAGAGACCTTTTGTGCAAGTTAAATTGCACCATATACTGCACACCACAGGGCGTGGAGGTATTGACTAATGACGATGATGCTGACTTTAAAGTCGCAAATTCCAGAATATGTGTGGAATTGTATCCCACTCTGACGGTAGATGAGCTCCCCTGGGATCTGAGAGAGACGGTTGCTCCAGAAGTGTGGGATTTCACGGGGGAAGAGATTGGGTTGGTGAAAGGGGTGGACCCAGTGAAAATTGTAGTGAAACCGCATGCTGAGTTTCCAAGAACACCTCAATATAAATTGACTCCAGAAACGATTGCAGGCATCAAACCCGTGATCGAATCCATGATTAAGCAGGGAATACTGAAGGAAATCGTGGGTAGTCCATGTAACTCCCCGATTATGGGTTTGCAGAAACCAAATGGGAAATTCCGGATAGTGCAGGACCTCAGAAAGATTAATAACATAGTCGTTTCGTGTTGTCCAGTGGTACCGAATCCATCAGTGATATTGTTTCAGATACCGTTCCAAGCAGAATGGTTCACTGTAATTGATCTTTGTCAGGCTTTCTTCTCGATCCCTCTGGACGAGGAAAGCCATTTTCTTTTCGCATTTAAGCTGGAAGGTCGCGTCCTAACATGGTGTCGTATTCCTCAGGGGTATACAGAGAGCCCATCGATCTTCAACCAGCTTCTAAAGAAAAATCTTGAAAGTCTAGTGCTGCCCCAGAGGTCAGTTCTGGTCCAGTACATAGACGACCTCCTTGTGGCGTCAGAAACAGAGGAAGCTTGCAGGGAAGACTCTATTGCTTTGTTAAATCACCTAGCTGAGAATGGGCATAAGGTGTCCCCGGGAAAATTGCAGTACTGCTTGACAGAGGTGCAGTACTTGGGACACAGAATTGAGAAAGGGAAACGAAAAGTATCACCAGATAGGATAGAGGCCATCATGAAGATGAATGCACCTAAAACACAGAGAGAAGTCAGGATGTTCCTAGGAATGGTGGGATATTGCCGACAGTGGATTGCAAACTTTTCACTGAAAGCAAAGCCCTTGCAAAAACTGACGCACAAGGAGGTGAGTGATCCGGTACCATGGGACAAAGACTGTTTGATGGCGTTCCTGCAGCTGAGAGAGGACTTGTGTCGTGCTCCGGCTCTGGGAATGCCGGATTACGATAAACCATTCTTGCTCTACTGTTGTGAGAGAGAGGGTTGCGCGCTGTCTGTGTTAGTCCAAATTCATGGGAATGCCCGTAGACCAGTCGCTTATTTCTCGGCTACTTTAGACCCAGTAGCCGCAGCGTTGCCCGGATGTCTCAAATCCGTTGCCGCAACAGGTGTCAGCATTGAGAGGTGTGAAAATATAGTCATGGGGCACCCGTTAGAGGTGCATGTGCCCCACTCTGTTGAATTGTTGATGACCAGGACCAAAACACAGCATCTGACGAACAGCAGGCTCACGCGCTATGAGCAAGTCATTCTTGCTGCAGAGAACGTGACCCTCAGGAGATGCTCTGTTTTAAATCCTGCTACCTTGATGCCACTTCCAAACGATATTGAGGATGATGATGATTGTACAGACCATGACTGCCTCGATGTGACTGAACTATGCACCAAACCAAGACCCGACATCGTAGATGAGCCACTGACTGACCCAGATGAAATTTTCTTTGTCGATGGCTCATGTGTAAGAGACGAAGTTGGGCAGTTGAGAGCAGCTTACGCTGTTTGCACAATTACTGGAGTAGTGGAAGCTGGATGCCTGGAAGGAGTACACTCCGCTCAGGTAGCCGAGATTATTGCCCTGACACGTGCCTGCCTGGCAAGCAATCAAATCCGAGTCACCATATACACTGACAGTCAATATGGTTACGGGGTAGTTCATGATTACGGGCAGTTGTGGTCTCAAAGAGGTTTCATGACCTCTTCAGGCTCTCCCATTCGCAATGGAGAATTTGTGCGCCTGTTGTTAGAGGCATTGCAATGTCCAGCAGGTATCGCAGTTGTGAAATGCACCGCACATACCAGAAATATGGACTTCGTGTCACAAGGCAATAGATATGCCGACGAAGTCGCGCGGTATTGCGCAGAAACAGGGTACTCTTTCACAGAGGTGGAAGTGGGTGGAATAAATGTAAGGACTGAATTAGCCATGATATTAGAAACTGTTGATACATGGGACGAACTAAAAGAAATGCAAGAAAATGCTCCTGATTGTGAAAAAGAAACATGGCAAAAGGCAGGATGTGTGATGGGTGAGGCCCATTTCTGGGTCTCAGCAGATGGCAGAGCAGTGTTGCCCAATGAGATGGTGAGCCCAATGGCCAGACACATACATGGTCCTGTCCACTTAGGAAGAGATGCTATGCTGAGAGTGTTTAGACAGACCTGGTACAACCCTAAGTTTAGAGTAGCAGCCGAAGCAGTGTGCCAGCGTTGTGTGACGTGTCAGCAGTTGAATGTAGGGAAAAAGACACCAGTTGCACTGAGCCACATTGGGAGGTCAGGAGGTCCATTCAATCGAATGCAGATAGATTTCATTGAAATGCCAAGGTGCAGCCGCCTCCGTTATATCCTGGTGGTTGTTTGTGTTTTCTCCAGATGGGTTGAGGCATATCCTACACGTAGGTGCGACACCCTCACAGTAGCCAAGTTACTGCTTAGGGAGCTTATCCCGCGCTTCGGGGTGCCGGCCTTTTTGGAATCAGATAGGGGAACGCATTTTAACAGCTCGCTTGTGAAAATGATTTGTGCAGCTTTGAACATAGATCAGAAACTACATTGCAGTTATCGACCAGAGGCTTCAGGAATTGTGGAGCAAATAAATGGCACCATCAAGGCCAGAATTGCAAAGGTGTGTTCATCAACATCCTTGAGTTGGCCTGATGCGTTGCCACTGGTCCTTATGAGCCTCCGTAGTACCCCGGATAGGAGAACTGGTTTGTCTCCTCATGAGGTATTGATGGGAAGAGCAATGAGGTTACCTTCTGTCCCAACTGCTGCATTGATTAGCATCACAGATGATATGATCCTGGACTATTGTAAGGGGCTGTCTGACGCCATTCATTCTGTGTCCCTTCAGGTGCAGGCTGCCGAGGTACTATCGTGCCAGGACCCGTGTCATGACTTGCTTCCTGGGGACTGGGTCCTGGTGAAAAAACACGTGAGAAGAAGCTGTTTGGATGTTCGTTGGCGTGGGCCCTTTCAGATCATCCTGATCACGAACACGGCAGTGAAAGTGGGAGGCCTGCCCAACTGGATCCACGCGTCGCACACGCGGAGAGTACCAGCACCTCTGGAAGACACAGCTCCTCTCTCGGATAGACGTCCAGCTGCGGACCGAGAAGCCATAGAGGGGGCTAGCCAAGCTGTAGAGGTGCCAGCGGAAGAAAGGAACGAGTCTGACCAAGCTGAGGACGGTCAGTACAGCAGCGAAACAGACAACGCTACTGAAGGAGAAAGTAGCTGGGAGTACGAGTCAGACACTGACAGGTCTGACAGAGAGCGTGAACAGACAAGAAGGAGAAGGAGTAGAAGGGTACGTGGAGAAGCGGATTGGCCGCAGAGAAGAAGCTCTAGTCTGAGGTCAATTCCAGAGAGAACCCTTCCTCCGATATCAGAGGATTCAGACCCGGAAGAAGGTGCTCAGGGCGCTGAAGCACCGGCCTTGAGGAGGTCAAGAAGAGTGCGTGTACCTAGCAGAAGATACTCCACCCCTGAGTGGACATATCTGGCGACAGATGGCTTCGAAACCAGTGACAGGGAGGATCCGAGCGGTGGTGGTGTCCAGTTCTGAGCCCATCATAACAGTGGAAATACGACTGTTAGTACCCGGTGTCGAACAAGAAGGGTCACTGACATTTATGGTTCCCCGACCTCCCCGCCTCAGCAAGTTAAAGCACATGTTTCTCACAGAATTGCAATTCCCCGATTTTGGTACAAAGATATCAGCCCAAGAAGAGCACAATCTTCGTATGGAGATATTGAACTTTGCTGTCGAAGCTGCAGGCGATCGCCTGATAGTGGATGCTTAAAGGACTTTGTAAATAAGCGAGAAGAAAAGAAGATTACCTAGCGCCCAGGAAGCAGAGAATCTTAGGGACCTTCCCTTGAGTTACTGGAGAAGGGCTAGGGTTGTCTGTATTGAACTATAAAGAACTTTTGCGAAGAGGGTTGTCAGCTTCCAGTTGTGTGGTTCTAAGGACAATAAGGAGTAAAAGAGACTGTAAAGGAACGAAAAAGAAAGAACTTTGTGCAAAGATACGAGAGAGCCATACAGTCTGACGAAATGGAGGCCGGCATCCAGAACCGCAGAGCGAAATGTATAATAGGTACACTAATAGTAGGAGTGATAGTATTAATAGCTTTAGTAGTAACAGTCTCTTATGTAAAGGGACGTGAGGAAGAGGCAAAGGTAACTGATGTGAAATCTGTAGAGGCGCTTACACCCACCGTTGCTGGTGAGAAAGGGGAAAACACTCAAGAAAAAGCGTTATTAGCTGCAGAAGCCCGCAGGTTACACGTAGATGAGTCCCAAGGAGACTTTAGGTCTAATGCTTATGCTAAACTTCTGTATGAATACGTGGATGCCATGGAGGTTAAGGACTGTTACGTCTGCATGCAGTTGCCGGCGTCTGTAGATGAAGGCATTCGATATCATCACCTCCCGCTGACGTATGGCATTACATGTAGCTTATTGCTTAGTATATTTTATGGGAGAGATAGTTTTGAATACTATTTCTCCAATTACGATGCAGTGTTACCAGAAGTCCCTAATTATAAACAAATGAATAAATGGGACTACTGGAAGAGTGAAGACAGGTTGGCAAAGTTTTTCATTCCTTGGATTACCTTAGATACTTCACATGCCCGTAGAAATAACCTGACATGCAAGGTGTCAGAAGTCGAGAAAAAGTTCATAGGGCAGGTGGATGATCGAAATAGGAGACAAAGGATTTTGAAAAAATCAGGACAATGGAAAACAGATTGGACCGAGGAAGAAAAGGCACACAAGAGAAAAGGTAGTAGTGGTCCAATAGCTTTAGATAGAACGCAGAGAGGAAAGTTATGTCTTCATAGAGCCAAAACGTATTATGAAAATGTATACGTGGGAGAAGTTAGCTGTGAACATGCTTTCAATTTAGAGTACTATACTAAAGACTTCCTGAAGGGAATGCAAGCGATTCCAAATGTATATTTTGTATGTGGGAGAAATGCCTACGTAAGACTACCTGACAACTGGTATGGATCATGTTACTTGGCAATTATCTTCCCTAAAATATATCATGCCCAAGACTTAGAGATCATCGAGGGCAAGACATCATCGAGGGGAAGGAGAGATGTAGGAGGGGTAGAAATGGTTGGAGATGTCTTTGGAGCTGTGTTCCCTCTTTTGGGATTAATCCTTAATGATGTTAAAATTAGACGACTGGCAACAGTCGTAGACAGGTTGTCTGCCAGCACTGCTCAGTCCTTAATGCTGGTAGAAGGAGAGATGCAATCGATAAGGGCTATGGTTCTTCAGAACCGTCTTGCCTTAGACGTCCTATTAGCAAAAGAGGGCGGAGTCTGTAAGGCTTTGAAGGTCCAGGAATGTTGTACTTACATTCCAGACAATTCGAAGCCCCTTGAGAAAGTTATTAGGAACATAACTGATATTCACAAAGAGATCGAAGACCTGAGCAGAGAAAATGTCTGGGAAAAGGTGGGCCATGGAATAAGTGAAGCAGGAGGTTGGCTCACCACCTTAGGCAAAAGCTTTGTGTGGAAAATACTAAAACCTATCATCATAATATTGATCTGTGGGATCGTGTTGTGGGGATTGGTGAGGGTATTCAAATGGTACAGATCAAGAAGGTCAGAGAGGGCTCGGAGAAAACAGCTGCAGAGATTGGCGGCCATACAAGATAGTCAGTACCGGAGTCTGAGGGCTCTGGAAACACAGAAACGAGTTATGCTAGCAATCACTGCAGTTTGAATGTTAATGATGACCCCAAGAGGTCATCAAAGGGGGGAACTGAGAGAGCGCAAACTGACCAAAATGTAGAAGTGCGTCACACTTACACGTAGTAAGCACAAGTCATGAAGAGAAATGCCATGAGTGCTGATAGTACCTACAGTTATATTCTGAAATGTGTAGTTAATGTAGAGATTTAAGTAGAAGTGGAACTAATACAGAAATGTGTGAAACAAATGATTTAATTAAACGTGATTATTCCTGAATCCATGTTGTGTAGCTGCTAAAATATAAGATGGCATACAGTTAAACGTAGAACGAGGTAGGCCTCAGGGCCAGAGCTAGAAGGGAGGGGGAAGGTGGTTCAATTTCACAACATGGATTGCACTAATGTTTTAGTAATAACAAATAGACCATGATTTATAGATGTGTTTACTGAATAGCAGAATAAGAGTACTAACATGCCATAATTAAAGAAAAAGTCGAAAGTTATAATCATTATGAGAAATGTTGTAGGCCTGAAAAGTTTAACGTTGATTTACACATATTAGTCTGGGCCGGGGAATGTTGCAACGCGGTTGGAAAACTATGAGAATTGGGATTTGGCTGCAAATGTCTGTCTGTAAGAGAAAAGGGGGTATTCAATTATACGAAATATGAATAGAAGGTTGTTCAAGAGACGGACTAGACATGGAGGAGGGTTCCGGAATGTTTGAGGGGTATCAGCGGGCCGGAGACGAGTCTGAGAAGCAAGGTCGACGCTAACCACAAGGCATCATCATGGAAAAAGCCAGAAGCTACACCACGTGAGGGGCGTCTCACGAGGGGCGTCCTAAATGTTGTTGTATTTTTGTATTAGGGACAGCACCCCTGGGTGGAGTTAGAGCAGAAGCCTGAGGACCCTTAAGAGAGCGGATGGGTAGGCAGAGAGGGGTCATGATTGGAGAACTATAGGTTTTCACCAAGAGACTGAGAGTGGGTGACTTCCCTTGGGGGTCATTCACTGCTGACACCTTTGTTAGGTAGGGACCTGATTAAGTAGGGATACCATCTAGATCAGGGTAGGGACAGCCTAACCTGTCTTTTCCCTCCGGCTGTAAATGTCTGAGAGATCTCAGTATGTGTCTATGCTAATAGCCCTATTATTTTTAGAATTGGTGCTGGTAGTTTCCGTTGCTCGTCTGAGGGCTTTCAGAGATCACATGTATGTAGTTGGGCCCGTGTATCTTGTGAATCTCATCTTGAGATGCTTGTACCTGCAACTTATCTTGACTTTATAATAAATCCTTGAAAGCTAGAAGTTGTTTGTGATCCTTTGAAGTGGAGTCCTTTATTGGGTGAACTAACTTGGTAAGAGATGCACTTTCTTCCCTCAATGACAGGCAATAAAGATTCAGTCGACCAGATCGGGGTTTTAGATCAATAGTGATAAGATATCGATCAAAATCTCGCCCTTCCACGTGCTGATAAGCGTTCCTCCATAGGTCCCACTATTTCAGAGACACATCTATAAATCAAGCTATCTACAGCCTGGTAGAACTCGTCGTCGTTGAGGTAGCCCTGCGACTCCTCCTCTTCATAGTACTCGTCCCCCATCACCCCTAGCTGACCAGCACCAACCTATGGACCTTTAAAAAGGAAAAAATGGGCAAGGGTCAACCTGGGGAATAGGGCCGCTGGTTAGAACCAGAACAAATATGTGGGCAGAGCGATGCTGCCTAAAGTTGGTGCCCAGTGGAACCGCAAATTCTGGGGGCACTCACCCCACTAGCGCGCAGGCCCTCCTGAAAGGACCGGGCCTTAGTCAACTCCCAGCGCGCTAGGCTCATGAAATGGAAGCAGAACCAATAAAGAGTGCCCTTGAACGCCCGCTGGCGGCAACGCAGTCACGCCGCTATACAGACCCCCACCGTGGCGTTGAAATTACTTGTGGGGCAATACAGGCTCAGCCGAGCGTCAGGGTGAGGCGACAGGGAGCAATTGACAGAAACGTTCTCCTCAGCGCGATTCCCCGACAGGAAAACCACGCTGAGGAGAACGAGACGCAACAGCACCCTCTAGTGGCCGGAGGCGGCCGAAATAATGGCAAAGTCGCGTAGGAGCAGAAAAAAGGCTCCCGCTACCGAAATGGGCTCTGTAAAGAAAACGGAGCACACAGCAAAGCCCCACAATATAGCACACACGATAACTACCAAATGAAGTCCCAACAAACCCCAAATACAACAGAAATGAGGAGAGAGGGCAGAAAACCACTTAACTGGCTGTGAAGCAGCGAAGAAAGAGGAAGTGGTCATGAAGGGGACGTCCTGTCTAACTGCAGTGGAGACTGAGAAGGGACTATAATATGGACTGCCTAGTAATACTCATGGGAGTTGTAGTCGATGGACTTTGTTTTTCTGTTTGCCCATATCCTTTGTTCTAAGGTAGGGCTGTTGTTATTTGGTTTGTTTTTGGCTGCTGTGGCTTTTGTAATAAAACAGCAAAGAAGGTACAAAAGCATAATCCGAAGCCTCCGGTCCTGACATAGAATCAGCTCTGGTTTTGGTCATTTAAAATTCTACTTGTATTCTGCTCCATGACCTTGCTTTCACCCTTGCTCCTGGCTAAGGCAGAGAGCATTAGGACCTCTAATGTCAAAACCGAACTGTAATAATAAATTGCAGTTCAACGGCTTTGTCATTTCTTTATGTCTGGTGACCAGTGAAGTCACAAGACAACAGAAGCTTTTACAAGGATTGAAGGGTCCCAAATAATATAATAATTGTCTGCACAATTTTGCATATTTTTGTATTTCACCTTTGAAAAGACAATTGACAAAGGGAGACAGCAGTAAGGCAATATACAAGTTATTTAGTAGTATAGTGGCAATTGTAAAAACTGACCTAAGCACCCTCATGGATAAGTGGGAGGCAGACCTAGACTTCTAGCTGATCCCTTTTCTTTACTTCTCTTCCGCTGTCCACCAATCTCTATATTTACATCCATCCACCCTCTCTTTGAATGAACCTCTCTATACCCCACTTCTCTCTTCCTCATTTCTCTCAGCAAATTTCCATTTTTAATTGTAAATCTCTTCCTCTTGCACACCTCTCCCTAACTCAAACTTTTCTAACTCTCCAATCTCTGCACCCCATTTTGCTTTTTTATGTCATCTCCAAAATCTACTTCAAGTACCTCTAAATCTCACTCCTCTCTTTTCTTCACCTCTTCCTATCACTAGCTCAGTCTTCTCTACTTCACAACTCTCACCTCACCTCTTGCTACCTCATTTTTATCTGTTTCGTATTTCGTATATGTCCTTAAGACTTTCCTTTCTTCCTCCTTCTATAAGTAACACCTCAATTTGCATTGCCATTCATTCAGTGCATCACCTGTTCATTTCCCCTTCTCTCTTTCTACCACTCTTCCCTCGCTCTCATCTCACTCACTACCTTACTCCTTTTTAGCAACAGCTGTTTCTATGCCCATTTTTTCACTACTATTACCTCTCTCAGCTCTTTCTGCACCGCCTTCTCTAACTCAGCTCATTCTATCCACATCTCCTTCACCTTCCTCTCTCTCCTCATTTTCTCGTTACCTTTGTATATTTCTTACTCACAACTCTATCTTATCTCTATGTCACACTCTCTAGCACTGTATCAACTTCATCTCTCTATTTAACCTTCACCTTTTTCTCTCTATCTTTCTTCCTTGCTATTGTTACCTGACATGTTTTTTCTATACCTCTTCTCACTTTCACTGTTCATTAACTCACCTCTCTAACTCTCTCTTTCTCTGTCTCTATTTCTCTCTATACCCCGCCTCTCTTTCTCGCTTATGTGCCTCACCCTTCACTCTCTATCTACATTCCCTCTCCCTATCGCAAGCTTTTTTTCTTTTCTCTAACTCATTCCGAAACCTTTACAAATCCCTCTACCTCCGTTTCTTTTACCTATTCAATCACTTTATACCGCTTTGACTTTTTCTATCTAACTACCCCACATTTCTCTCTATACTTTTCATCTCTTTTGTCTCCCATATCTCGCGACATCATCTCTATTTCTCACCCTTGTCTCCCATTGGGTGCCATGAACACTGTCACATAGCCTGTTTAAACTTCCTCTATTTTATTGTCTGCTGACTTGCAAATTCTTTTGTCTCTTTGTATTAGAGAATGTGAAGTTTTAGTAGTGTGCAGACATGTTAGCATCATATGAGCTTCCTATCGATGCTGACATACTTCTTTGTTTATATTATTGTCGCTGACATGCTAACATGAATGCTTACAGAGGAGGCTAACATTTCAGCATGTGGATTAAAATGACACATTGATCGCCATACTTATTTTGTCTTGTTGGAACTTTAGTGTCACCAGACTTATAAACATGAGATAAAAATCGGCAATAAGGTGCTATAAATTCCTTGTATTTGGCCATATTTTGAAGAGGCTTTGCTACAGAAATATCAGGCCAGAGCTCACACTGGTTTGCAGCAAACCAGTCCCAAATCAGGGGTTGCCCTGGGGATCAGAGAGTGGATCAGAAAAGTGGCCTTCAGCTTGGTGTTGCTTATCAGCTATTTCTTGATGAGAAAGGTATTCTTTCTGATCCATTTAAAGAAACTTGGTCTATAGGCTTGGTATTTTCTGCTGCTGCAAAATATTGGCATAGCACGTAGAAATAGTGATATGGTGTTAGGATGCTCGGAATGTTCTATCCGTGTTGAAACTGTTCATATTTTGTTGAATGGCTATGTTATGCAATGTTGCATTTCTTATCTCATTCTGTGTGGTTACTCTTTATATTTCATGCACTATATTTTGGGTTTTAGAAAATAAACATTTTTAAGTGTAACCCCGTGGTTCTCAGTGCTATTTTGAGTGTTTGCAAAAACAACAATTGATGGACAGAATGCAGAAAAATGTCATACATTCACCCCAATACAGATATCTGGACCTAAATCCATTGTTTTTTGCTCACCATGCCATTTCAGTTTGAACCCAGTCATATGTAAATCAGTCTTGACCCTGTGTCCAATGGGACCGAACTGGCCCGAACTGCCAGGCCAGGTCCTCCCTGGACTGGAAACAAGCATCCTAGGACCGGTTTCGGGGTTTCACCTGTCATCAGCCAGGATAGCTTGACTCCAATGGCATGGAGAGCACTGGACCTACATCTGGGCACACCCGTCCCACTCGGGGTGACAAATGCAAAAACATCAATTGATGGATGCTTCAGACCCTCAGAAATCCATAAGATGGCATTGTATCCAATCCACCTGCCCTTTTACCAATTAGCATTGCCTCTTACCTGCACAAAGATGAGCATGCCCTTCCCTAGTTCGGTAGAAATAACTAATTTTGAGGATGGAACACCTTGTAATTGACCCTGGCTTCCCACCAGCACCCCTCACATTAGAACTGACTATAAACGTTCACTTTAAAAGTTCTCTACTCCTTTTGGACTTAAAAGAAGCTCTGCAGAAACGTCCTGAAAAGACTTGTGTCTTAGACCGAACAGTTGCATAGCTGTGTGTGGCTGTCCCATCAATGTGGGACACTTGCAAGGATTGTGAATACATTTGCTGCAGTGCCGTCTTGGAGCACTGGGTTAAAAGCTGCCCTGGAGGGAAGGAGTGTTGTCATAACCTCCAACTTCTGCAACACAGAGGACAGGAATACGACCTGGTTCCAAGGTACTGCAGCTGTCCTGGCTTGATCTGAACCAAATAAATGTCTGTGACCAACTCTGTGAACTCATGGTCAAGTATACATGGGGCAAGCATTGGATCTACAAGCTGGCTTGATGATAAATGACTTCATGAGTCGTTGAGCCTGCACAGCAACTTGGCCTTCATAACCGTTTTGGAGTGGATAGAGACTGAGAGGTGGAGAAAGGGTTTTCACTTTGACTCCAGGTTACTGGGATTTGGCTGTGCTGGTCATGCTGATGGTGAAGCCATTTTAACATGATTCTATGACATGTTCAAATGTTGTAGGAGCATGCTATTTAGCAGCACCATTGGGCTCCATGCCTAATCAGTGGATGAAACTAGCTACTGAAAATGTTTTACTGCGACTAATCATTTATGACATATTCACATCAGACATTTAATAACCCTACATTGGGTGCTAAATACATTCCAACCAACAGAGGTTCAGTTCTTACAAAACTTACGTTAGCTTTGTGTGGTGTTTTTTTTTTAAGTGTTTGGCAAGTTCTCCACTACTTGCAATCAGACCTGTTAACTTTTCCCCACATGCACACCTGCAGTCCGGATCACCAAACCCACATAAAGGACACGTATGTCAAAGAACATATGATGCATTTATAGAATTCTGTATTGAGGCACATTTCTGAAGCTTTATAGCTTAATTATAATCTCTCTGAGGGCCACACAATCTTTAAGTAAATAAATAAATATATGTTTGTATATATAAAATATGTAGGTTCCACGATTCACCCAGCACACGTACGGATCTTACAGCATCTGCGAGCAATCACCAATAATGATCCCACGTACCCCGTAGCCAGACATATACATGAGAGTCATAACGGTAATGCTAAAAACATCCAGTACTTTGTAATTGATAGCATTCCGAAAAACATGAGAGGAGGCAACCGCCCCCTAGCTTTGCGCCGCTTGGAGTCCAGGTATATTATACTCCTTAACTCCAAGATCCCATTCGGCCTGAATGCGGACGAAGCCTTAAGTGTCCACTTATAACCAGGATACTTGGATACATCTATGTAGTATTCCCCTTTCCCCCAGTACCATTCGTGAAACATCTGCAGTTCATCTACGACAAAATTCACGGGTCACCTATGGGCACAATTTGAGCACATTTGAGACATATATTATGTCCAAGTACATAGCACATATCACCATATTCTACACCTCACGATTCACATTTAGCCACTTTGCTTCATGTACCCCCCGTCCACTCACTCTACTTAGAGAGACACCTTGTGGATATTTTCTTAAAAGACACACGCGCTAGTAAAACACAAAGCCTAACTCCAGACGTGGTACGTTACACAATACCAAAAACGCAACTGACTATAAACCAGCAACAGTGATTTACGTACAAGCCAGTAACAATTGTCATTCACTGTTATTGCCACATAATATCGAACAAGTAGTTATGCCCACTCGGGCAACACTACATAGAACTCGGACTCATAACCACGAGCGACATCAATGGGCATGTAAATACATGTAAACACAAAGCAGCCAAAGCGCGCGCATTACTTACAGCGGTATTTTCAGTCTGTGACACGACGCAGCTAACCGGGTTGGCGAGCACGCCCAAACAACCATGCTGTCACGTTTGGGGGAACCGTACAATGGTAACACAGGCAAACCATAGAGCCTACCAAAACAGGACCTTTTATTAGGAACATCCATGGCAAGTACACGGGGAACCAGTAACAAAGTGTGCTAATCAGTATACATTTTTTTCTTTTTTCTTTCTCTCACGAGAATCCCATGCATTGCTATTTACCTTAAATGTTAGCTGTGAATATTAACATGCTACATTACAAAAAGGTTGCTAATATTATTTTGAACACATGTTTTGGTGATTTTAAGAATTTAGATCATGTTTTAAAAATTATTTCTTATGTAAAACGTGTCAAATGTGTAATACTGAAAAAAGACCTTTTCAACACACAGGTGAGCCTCAATGTAACCATGGCAACATCTGGTTTGAACCTGTGTGTTAATGGATAGACACGCACATGACTCTCTTCTTGTATATATGTAGAAACGAAATGTAAATGCAGATGTAGTGAACAAGGCGGCAACGCCGAAACGCGTCTAAGCAGATACTGATCGAATAAATCGAGTTTGGATTCAGATTCATGGTGTCAGCGCCTTCTTCAAAATGTACAAGTTTGGCAAGACTGGATATATAGGGTGGTAGTCCTTGAAACCCAACGCTGACCCTCCTCGTTTTGGCTGCTCTGTGGAATAGAGGACACCGGCTGGTATTTCTTCGCAAAAAGACACACAGAGCCCCCCGGAACCTGCAAAAGCCTGGAAACCCGAGTAACCTGCCAAAACAGCGGAACGCCATCTGACTGGAGATCCACGACGGCTGGAGAGTAGTCGGAGATTTCCAGGTAAGACGGCTGTTAGCTGGAAGTAAAGGGAAGCGGGTGAGAATAAGATTTCGGTTCATGGGAGAGGTAGACCCGGTGTGTGAGCAAATATACATACGGGCAGTGAATCTATGCAAACTAAAGATATTGACCTAAACACAATCAGTATGTCTGCCGAATGGGAAAGGGAGAGAGAGGAAGCTGCTGTGGATGTATTCACGGACACTGACAAAGGCATAAGCGGCAAAAAAACTCCTAGCGCTCAAGCACAACCCAGTGTACTGGATGAAACACGGAAACTACTCATGGAATTGGAGTAATTGCGCAAAAAAGAGACTAGCAAATGGTGGGAAGTAAAATCACTAACAAGATATCTAGAGGTTGGGAGAATCCCAAGAGGGCTCAGAATCCTAGTAGCCCCAACTTATGAGGACCCAGACCCAGAAATGCTACAAATGTGGGCAGAAAATAGCGCAAAGTCCTCGGAAAACATGCTGAGAATTCTAGTCCAGTTCGCTGACAGTGACAGACAGAAAATGTTAATCCGTATTAAGGAAATAATGCAACAACTTGAACAAAAACCAAATCAAGATGAGATCACCAAGAGTCTAAATGAAATCAAAGAAAGAGTTTTGAAACTGGAAACAGAAATAAAAGAACGCAAAGCAACTAAATTCCAGCGGGATCGCAATGATTATTTAAGTGGGAGAATATACACTTTTGCTAAGAAATATGATCAAATAAGAAGGCAATCCCCCCCTAAACCACAAACAAATGGGGCGAACACAACAGTGGAACAGAGCGAGAATGAATTAAGTTCAGAATATGAAACAGGTGGGGAGGCAGGCACTGGCCCTCCACCCACACCCGCACAAGAATTGGCTTTTTTAAGAGTGCAGCGCCTCAGAACACTGAGGCCACGTTTCCCATCAAAACAGGATTTGGGAGCAGACAAAGGGAAATCGAACAACAAAAAGCAAAAACAACAACCAAAAGTAGGAGAAGAAAAAACAGATGGTGGAGAAAAACAAGGCCAAAATCAAAAACAGAACAAAACACAAAACAGACGATACAGACGCCGCTAATGGAAGAACAAAATGAAATAGACAACACAGTTATCAATTTAACTAACATGGAATTTAGCTCACAAGAACTTGAAATTTTATCTCTGGGATTGTCCTACTGTTCTAACACTAACTTTGATTATGCCCAAACCCGAATCGATCTGTTTCAATATGTTCGAAAACTGAAATTGCAAAAGTACTTCATTAACGCCAAAAAACGACCGACCCCAACAACCGGGCTGGGCGAGCATGCCCAACAATTGTCAGTGGTAAATATGGAAGCTCTGCAAGACTTAATAGACCTGGAACAAGAGAATATAGGTGAAGGCATAACACCTAGTGGAGCAGCATCCACATCGGAAATTGACATCTGCGCATCAGTCAAAACTAATTTCAAACCCAAATCCCAATTTATGCCAATAATGGGCAAAGATAACCTGGACTTATTCTCAGACAATGTTATTAAAGATCTAAAAAATCTGTCCCTACAAAGTACAAAAGAATATTGGCAAGAAAACCAAGACCACAGAAGGAAATACAACAACCTAATGACAAAGATCAAATCTAGATCGGATGTGGTAGTCAGATGGTCAGACAAGGGGGGCAATGTGGTATTGTGGCCCCTCCAAATGTACAACCATGAAGCCCTAACACAACTCCAAGACAAGGATTGCTACATGAGGGTAAGCCCTACTCACAACGTAGGCGTGCAAGAAAAGTATCACAATGAGTTGTATAGATGGAAAGGAATGGGACTCATCAGTAAAGATGAATTTAATTATCTAAAGAACGACTATCCAATGACACCTCAACTTTATTTAATACCTAAGGTTCACAAAAATGAACAAACACCACCTGGAAGGCCGATAATATCAGCAATTGGCAGCCTCTTTGAGAAAACGAGCATTTTCATTGATTCTTTCCTTCAACCAGAGGTCAAAAAACTCCCTGCCTACATCAGAGACACAAGTGACTTTCTGGCAAAGATCTTTGATGTTGACTGGCATGACAATTACAGGTTCATGACACTGGATGTCCAGTCACTCTACACCAGTATTAGACATCGAGACGGCCTCAATGCCATGAAATTCTACCTTGGAAACAGACCCATTGAACTTTATCAGCACACACAAATGGTATTGGAAATGGCTGAGTGGTGTCTGACAAACAACATCTTTATTTTTGACAGACTTCATTATAAACAGCTCCAGGGATCAGCCATGGGTACTTGCTTCTCCCCCAGCTATGCGAATCTACACATGGGCTGGTGGGAGGAGCAGGTCCTGAGAGTCCAACACAGAGACACTATGGTAAACAATGTTGTGATGTATAAAAGATATATTGACGATATTTTCATTTTATGGCAAGGGAGTGTTGAAGAAGCAGAAAGATTTGCACTGGCTTTAAATGAAAATGTACTGAACCTAAAGTTCACATGCAACACAAATGCTGACAATATCCAATTCCTTGACTTAGAACTGTATGTGCAAGACAACAAAATACAGACACGCACATATAGAAAACCTACTGCAGGAAATGCCCTGTTACATGCGCACAGCTTCCATCCAACACCATTAAAACAGTCAATTCCCTATGCAGAGTGCTTGAGAATGACACGAAACTGTAGCACCAATGAGGGACTCTCCAATGCCAAACTAGAACTGTTTAACAGGCTAAGAAAAAGAGGGTACACCAACAGCACTTGCCAAAGGGCCGAAGACAAATGTAGTGATAAAAACAGGAAAGATCTAATTTTCCCTGTGACCACAGCAAAAACTACAACTGAGCCCAACAGTAAAGATCCTCCTAGACTAATAACGGGTTACAATAGATACCATAGTAACCTACGCAAAATCCTGACCAGACACTGGCCGCTAGTTCGGGGAGACCCTAAAATAGGTGAATCAGTGGGCACTAGCCCATTAATAACATTCAGGAAAGCTAAATCTATGAGAGAAGAACTGGTATGTAATGCGCCAGCTCTCAAAAAGACCAAAAATTGGTTAGAGTCACAAAGGGGCTTTAAAAAGTGCTCAAAATGCAAAGCCTGCACCCATGGTGTGAACACTACTAAAGTACAAGTCCCTTTCAGGATTAAACCATATGTTCTAAGAGACGCATTTACATGCAAAACAGACTTCGCAGTTTATGTGCTATCATGTTCATGCGGTAAAAAATATGTAGGTTCCACGATTCACCCAGCACACGTACGGATCTTACAGCATCTGCAAGCAATCGCCAATAATGATCCCACGTACCCCGTAGCCAGACATATACATGAGAGTCATAACGGTAATGCTAAAAACATCCAGTACTTTGTAATTGATAGCATTCCGAAAAACATGAGAGGAGGCAACCGCCCCCTAGCTTTGCGCCGCTTGGAGTCCAGGTATATTATACTCCTTAACTCCAAGATCCCATTCGGCCTGAATGCGGACGAAGCCTTAAGTGTCCACTTATAACCAGGATACTTGGATACATCTATGTAGTATTCCCCTTTCCCCCAGTACCATTCGTGAAACATCTGCAGTTCATCTACGACAAAATTCACGGGTCACCTATGGGCACAATTTGAGCACATTTGAGACATATATTATGTCCAAGTACATAGCACATATCACCATATTCTACACCTCACGATTCACATTTAGCCACTTTGCTTCATGTACCCCCCGTCCACTCACTCTACTTAGAGAGACACCTTGTGGATATTTTCTTAAAAGACACACGCGCTAGTAAAACACAAAGCCTAACTCCAGACGTGGTACGTTACACAATACCAAAAACGCAACTGACTATAAACCAGCAACAGTGATTTACGTACAAGCCAGTAACAATTGTCATTCACTGTTATTGCCACATAATATCGAACAAGTAGTTATGCCCACTCGGGCAACACTACATAGAACTCGGACTCATAACCACGAGCGACATCAATGGGCATGTAAATACATGTAAACACAAAGCAGCCAAAGCGCGCGCATTACTTACAGCGGTATTTTCAGTCTGTGACACGACGCAGCTAACCGGGTTGGCGAGCACGCCCAAACAACCATGCTGTCACGTTTGGGGGAACCGTACAATGGTAACACAGGCAAACCATAGAGCCTACCAAAACAGGACCTTTTATTAGGAACATCCATGGCAAGTACACGGGGAACCAGTAACAAAGTGTGCTAATCAGTATACATTTTTTTCTTTTTTCTTTCTCTCACGAGAATCCCATGCATTGCTATTTACCTTAAATGTTAGCTGTGAATATTAACATGCTACATTACAAAAAGGTTGCTAATATTATTTTGAACACATGTTTTGGTGATTTTAAGAATTTAGATCATGTTTTAAAAATTATTTCTGATGTAAAACGTGTCAAATGTGTAATACTGAAAAAAGACCTTTTCAACACACAGGTGAGCCTCAATGTAACCATGGCAACATCTGGTTTGAACCTGTGTGTTAATGGATAGACACGCCCATGACTCTCTTCTTGTATATATGTAGAAACGAAATGTAAATGCAGATGTAGTGAACAAGGCGGCAACGCCGAAACGCGTCTAAGCAGATACTGATCGAATAAATCGAGTTTGGATTCAGATTCATGGTGTCAGCGCCTTCTTCAAAATGTACAAGTTTGGCAAGACTGGATATATATATATATATATATTTATATATATATATATATATATATATATATATATATTCACTGAAAAAACCATAGGTTATAGACCATATATAGTTAGGAAGTCGCATTTACAAAACCTTATTTTACTCACACAAAACCATTGAAATTCCATATATAGTTAGTTGCACTAACTATATATCGCGCACCCGCAATCCACTGCTGATGATGTCACATATTACATCATTCATGACATGGTCAGTGACATCACTGATGACATCACTGATGACATCTCAAATGACATCACTGATGACATCTCAAATGACATCACTGATGACATCACTGATGACATCTCATTTGACATTACTGATCACATCACTGATGATATCATTCATGTGATAATACGATGAACCTCTTCAGACTCTAATATAACCTTAGATACAATCAGTGTAAACAGACACTCACAGACTGTCACTCATCCATGGAGTTACTCACACACCTAGTCAGTCAATCAAAGAATCAATCACACCTCCATTTCCTCAACTATACAGTTATACAAACTTTACTTATTCAAACATATACTAACACATATTAACTCTCTTATACAATCCCTGATACAAGTTCACAATGATCCATACAGCCACTCACACATTCACTGGCTCTTATGCACAGTTATTTATATATGTCAACTCTCACATGTACTGTGTTTTACATATGTACTTACTTTGACATGTAGCACTGAGATATCCATTCACTCACCAATACACTCATGCACACAGTCAACCGCCCATACAGCTGTTTCCACATGCACTTTTGAAACCATACATCTAGTGAATCAACTGCTCACACATCTATGCACAGAGTCATACACCTCCCAGCCACCCACACACACACTCAGTATCCCATACAAATACTTGGGCAACCAATCAATAACCCATATAGTTACTCATATAGCTACTTATCAACACATGCAACAGTTTACAGAACAACAGACATAATGATGCACAAATTAAGACAGTTTAGTCACTAACCCATGCACTCAGTGAGACACATTTAATCACTCACTCATACAGTCAGTCATGCACCTACTAAATCCTTCATCCAGACACTTATACATCCACTCATTCTTCAATATGTAAGACATATTTTAACTTTACAGAAACATACAGTCACTGGATGTTGTCATCAGTGATGTCATCAGTGATGTCATTTGAGATGTCATCAGTGATGTCATCAGTGATGTCACTGACCATGTCATGAATGATGTAATATGTGACATCATCAGCAGTGGATTGCGGGTGCGCGATATATAGTTAGTGCAACTAACTATATATGGAATTTCAATGGTTTTGTGTGAGTAAAATAAGGTTTTGTAAATGCGACTTCCTAACTATATATGGTCTATAACCTATGGTTTTTTCAGTGAATTTTCAAGGTTTTGTAAATGCTAATTCCTAACTATATATGGTCTATAACCTACGGTTTTTTCAGTGAATTTTCAAGGTTTTGTAAATGCTAATTCCTAACTATATATGGTCTATAGCCTATGGTTTTTTCAGTGAATATATATATATACATACATATATAAACATATATCATCTGTATATCTACATATAAATACAAACATAAATGCATGCATACATATACTTATATGCATTTTAGGGTTGTTAGGGCGTTTTCGTGTGTATTATGTTGCTTTTTTAGGGCTTTTGGGTCAATTAAGTAGGGTTCCCGGAGCCTAGGGCTGAGGGGCCGGTTCAGTTTCGTGCGTATTGGTGTTGGCAAGGTTTTGAGGGATTTTGGCGGTTTTTGGTCGAGATTTGGCCGTTTTATGGCTTTTTTTTGTGTTTGCGGGGGGCGCGTATTCGGGTTGAAATTCGTCCCCGTTCCAGTGGATGGATTGAGCTGATTTTTGGTGAGATGTTAGGGAATCGCTGGAACTAGTGTCCAGCCAAGTTTGAAGTGGATCGGAGCAGTGGAAGTGCTTTAAAGAGCAATTTTTGTGCGGAGTAGCGAATTGTCATGTTATTCAATGGGAGTTTTTGGTGCGCATGGAGAAGGTGAATTTGGGATGTTCCAGTTGCGCTAGAGGGACGGGGCTTGGGTGAGCTGTAGGGAGAGTGGATCGGCAGGTGTGCCGAATTTTTGGGATTTGTTGGCCGAAGGGAAGGGTGTGCTTGGGCAAAGTCGATTTGGTGAAAACGGTGCGTTATTTACATGAAAGTTGAAAAAACACTAATAAAAGCAAAGCTAAAAAGCCACCTCATTACAAACAGAATGGCTTTAACTTAAATGAGGGCGAGATCTATTGCATTTTCAATGCTTGTTTACTTTGGTTCCATCAAGAAGGCATTCAGATGTGTCACACATTTGCCATAAATTCTGAATGTTAGCACTCTAGTTGCACATTAGATCACTGTAGTAAAGCTACTGCTCACCAGGGACGTCTGCTGCTGGTATTCAAAGTGCATGTTTCAGTCTGCATGTCAGAATTTTTTTAATGAAATAGAAGAGGATTTGAGAAGTCACTCAAAATGATCCCTAATTTTTCTTTCTGAAGCACTAATCATACTTTCTATGGCAAAATTAACCCCCTCATGTTGTTCCTTTTTAAATTGAGTGTTTTAAGACTTACCACTTCATTCCAATCAAGATGGCTTCTGGTGTGCCATACTTTTGTCATAAGTAAGACTGTTAGCGCTCTAGTTGTTCTTTAGAACACTCTGATACATTCTGTCATTGGGCTATACTTGGGGTACATCTGGGTGATATTTGGGCTACATTTAGGCTCTTTTGTCTCTAGTGGCCATCTTGCGAGACTATGTCAGAATTTTTTAATGAAATTGAAGAGGGTTTGAGAAGTCACTCAAAATGTGCCCTAATTTTTCTTTCTGCAGCACTAATCATAATTCATATGGCAAAATATACCCCCTCATTTTGTTCCTTTTTAAATTAAATGTTTTAAGAGTTACCACTTTATTCCAATCAAGATGGCTTCAGGTGTGCCATACCTTTGTAATAAGTAGGACTGTTAGCGCTCTAGTTGTTCTTTAGAACACTCTGGGACATTCTGTCATTGGGCTATACTTGGGCTACATCTGGGTGATATTTGGGCTACATTTGGGCTCTTTTGTCTCTGGTGGCCATTTTGGGAGACTGCATGTCAGAATTTTTTAATGAAATAGAAGAGGATTTGAAAAGTCACTCAAAATGTGCCCTAATTTTTCTTTCTGCAGCACTAATAATACCTTCTATTGCATAATATACCCCCTCATTTTGTTCCTTTTTAAATTAAATGTCTTAAGAGTTACCACTTTATTCCCATCACGATGGCTCCAGGTGTGCTATACCTTTGTAATAAGTAGGACTGTTAGCGCTGTAGTTGTTCTTTAGAACACTCTGGGACATTCTGTCATTGGGCTATACTTGGGCTACATCTGGGTGATATTTGGGCTACATTTGGGCTCTTTTGTCTCTGGTGGCCATTTTGGGAGACTGCATGTCAGAATGTTTTAATGAAATAGAAAAGGATTTGAGAAGTCACTCAAAATGTGCCCTAATTTTTCATTCTGCAGCACTAATCATACTTTCTATGGCAAAATATACCCCCTCATGTTGTTTCTTTTTAAATTAAATGTTTTAAGAGTTACCACTTTATTCCAATCAAGATGGCTTCAGGTGTGCCATACCTTTGTAATAAGTAGGACTGTTAGCGCTCTAGTTGTTCTTTAGAACACTCTGGGACATTCTGTCATTGGGCTATACTTGGGCTACATCTGGGTGATATTTGGGCTACATTTGGGCTCTTTTGTCTCTGGTGGCCATTTTGGGAGACTGCATGTCAGAATGTTTTAATGAAATAGAAAAGGATTTGAGAAGTCACTCAAAATGTGCCCTAATTTTTCATTCTGCAGCACTAATCATACTTTCTATGGCAAAATATACCCCTTCATGTTGTTTCTTTTTTAATTAAATGTTTTAAGAGTTACCACTTTATTCCAATCAAGATGGCTTCAGGTGTGCCATACCTTTGTAATAAGTAGGACTGTTAGCGCTCTAGTTGTTCTTTAGAACACTCTAGGAGGCTGCAGTAGAACACAAAGGAATCAACTGACAGTCTCTGTCCTTGTTGGATGTACATGTTTTACTGAGAATGTCAGACTTCATTTTCACATGACTGAGAAAGATAATGTGAATTTACAGAAAATATGCTTTCAGTTTAGCTTATAGATCCCCTTCCAAACCACTGTGGAAAAATCATGAGATATTAGTTTTCTTTCAAACAATATTTATGATATCACAGCAGAAGGTTTTTTCACATGGTAAAATCACCTTAGAACCCACCACAATTCCTAAAACGAGTATGGTACCATCAACAAATGATTTATAATGTAACTAAAGTCCTAAAACCCTCTATTAACTACAATGCTTTTTAATGAGGTGCTATCATGTATATTGGTCCCAAGATGGCTGCCAACACTTCTTGGATGAAGTGCTGACAGCCAATCAGATCAGATGTGTGGTTAGGCTCCGCCCAGATATATATATTTTTTTGAACCTAAATTACTCAAAATCCACTGGAGCACATATATTGAGACCTAGCAAAGGCACATCAGGCTAACAGTCCCTATAATTTTGCCAAGTTTCGTGCAAATCCATTCAGCCGTTCGAGCTAAAAGTGAGGCCAACCGCCCTATGGAAATTAACATGGGAAAAATGCGTTTTGGGACCCCCCTTTTTTCTCGGCCCCCCCTTGATGAACCCCCCCCAAATTGTCAGGGGCTGCTCAGAAACAAAATGTTCCATTTTCCTGAAAATTTCAGCCAATTCCGTCCACAAACGCCAAAGTTATTAGACATAGAATTTTCAAAAATCCCATAGAGAAAAAATCCTAACTATATATACCTACTGGCGACCGCCAGTAGGTAATATATATATATATATATATATATATATATATATATATATATATATATATATATATATATATATATATAATTTCCGCACTTGTACCCTTACAGCGACGGGCTTTCAATCCTCAGCCATCGACCAGAAAGAACACGGAAGACCCAGAGTGCAGGTGAGTTTTTTATTTCCCAGTACACCACACCAGCATAACGTTTCGGCCTTCACAGAGGCCTTGGTCACATGAGGCACCGAGAGGGTTGCGTGAATTTAAAGTGCTCGTGCATTTACAACAGTACCATTTGATTGGTTATCAAATAATTAGTGGGAGTGTCCAACATTATTATTACGCAGCAACTTGCAATTGCAAAGGGGGAAGACAGGTTATTTTCTGAAAGTGCCTATTTTTGCAATACATGTTTAAATACATTATTATCCGATAATTCGCAAACATTAATATATGAGGAAATTCTGGGTATTCTTAAAATATCTATCAAAATTCATATATTTACAACACGTGCAACTCTACAACCGCGATATAGTCGGTTGGATGGATTTTTTTGATAACTGCATAAATACAATATATACAAAATTCCATAATGCACAATCAAGAAATCCTCAAACTTATTTTTAAAATATATACACAACATTTCATATATATACAAGTATATACCATCGAAATCTTGTGTACTACTACCCATGCTCGCTAAATGCTATTCTGTAGTAGTAGATTAATCGGATAGAAAAAAGGCTCGATCTAATATATGCCTCATATTTTCCCATCTTGCCCAATTTCCATTGCTGCTGTTAACTTACAAATGCTGTTGTTACAAGTGCAGTTAGAAACAAGTGTGATTAAAACCAATTCTTACTGAAATTATCATGTTATATACAGTTAAACACACCTACTGAGGATCTATAACACATAATTACATTGTGGTTGATTATATAACCTAGTATTTCCTTTCTTGTATAGTTATATTTAATCAACAACAAACATCAGTGATACTTCGACAGTCAGCATATATGTTAGCCAGCGACAAAACAGGTGGAGAGATGGTGTTGTCAAACCTTAAAATATAGGTGACCTTATCGGCATGTGTAAAAATCCTCTGTGGAGTTGAGACCATTAGGACTTTTACTGTCCATCTCCAAGATGTATCTGGTCTCAAGAGCCCTTAAGATCCCATCTCGATTGCCGCCTCTCCTAAGAGGACCTACAGAGTCAATAGCATAATATCTAAGGAGTCCACTGTTGTTATTATGGAACTCCTTGAAATGCCTTGCAACAGGGTATGTGGCGTCATTTGTGTTGATGGCCCTGATGTGCTGGAGCACCCTTTTGTGGACCTGCAATTTGGTACTACCAATATATTGCAGGACACATGGGCACTCCAGCACATAGACCACATATTCTGATTTGCAAGTTAACTGCTTGTTAATTTTGCGAGGCACTGTAGAAAAAGCTGTCAGGAACTCGGTTTTATTGAGCCCCTGAGAACATGCTTTGCAACTTAAACATTTCCTAAATCCTCTACTGGCTGCCAGCCAGTTTTTGGGTGGAATCACCTCAGGACTAGATTTAACTAGTGCATCCTGTAATGAAAATGCCTTCCTGTAGGTGATCGCAGGTCTATTAGGCATATGTTCTCCAATGACTGGATCCAATTTGATCAGATTCCAGTGTTGATTGATAATCTTTCTCAGTGCCCCGTGCTGACTATTATAGGTCCAAATGAGTCTGACTGGCTGTTCACTACTGGATGCTGTGGTTCTCTGAGCTTTCTTGTGGGTCAGTGCCTCATTGCGAGACAGGGCATTGGCTTTTCTGATAGCTGTATCAATCAGATTCTCACGGTAGCCCCTTGCCAGAAACCTTTGTTTACTAGCAGCTTGTGCTGCTCTACAATGTGAGTCCGTACTGCAGACCCGTTGAATTCTAAGCATTTCCCCGTAGGGAATGCTTCGAATTAAATGCGGGGGATGATGACTGTCAGCATGCAATATAGTATTGCCCGCAGTAGGCTTCCTATAAAGCTTGGTTTCTAGTCTGCCCTGACTGATCTCCAGGGTAACATCAAGAAAGTGTGCTTCCTCCTGACTGATATGGGATGTGAAGGACAAATTGAATGAATTAGTATTCAAAACATCAATGAAACTGGAGGAACAAGTCAATGTAAGTAGTGGCTTTCTCCAACAAACCCCCGCACGCCGAAATGATGGGTCTACCTGGCGGCTTGATCGCATTTTTGTGTACCTTTGGAATTAAGTACAGCACAGGGGTTATGGGATGATCATTTTTTAGGCATTTCAACTCATCCATACTAATGAGACCACTGGATCTCCATTCCATCAGGAGAGAATGAAAATCTATTTGCGCTTTCCTGAGTGAGTTCACATCACAGTGTCTATAGCAGTTTGGGTCATTCAGCTGGAGGTAAGCCTCCTCCAGATATAGTGCTCTGGGCCAGAGTACGATGTTGCCCCCCTTGTCAGATTGCCTGACTATCATGTTGCCATCCGTTTTTATTTTTTTGATTAGTTTTTGATATTTATTGCTGCCATGGTGTTTGCCATAGTTAGATTTCAACGTCTTCACATGTAAAGCCTTCACTAGTTTTACAACAGCATCCTGAAAAATGTCTATGTTGTCGTATGGGGTAACAGGAGTAAATGTCGAACGTGGCTTGAGGTTGCTTAAGCCACCAGTTTGGGTACTCAGTTCCCTCTGAGTGTTCTGAGAATTTGGAGCCTCCGCTCGCAAAACTGCCAGATCCTGCATCAGAGGGATATCATTCACCACTAATCCCTGAGTAGCAGGTTCAGCCACCGACCTTCTGCCAGTATTACGAGATTTGCTGTTGGCAAAGTGTTTTTTGAGCTTCAATTTCCGTGTAAATTTAAAAAGATCTATTCATAGGTTTCACACATGTTATAGTTAGCTGGACATTTCACTCATACAAAACCATTGAAATTCCCCTGTTATGGTTAGTTCAGCTAACTATAACTCGCGCACCGGCAATACACTGCTGATGATGTCACATATTACATCACTCATGACATGGTCAGTGACATCACTGATGACATCTCAAATGACATGACTGATGACATCACTGATGACATCATCCAGTGAATGTGTGTCCTTCTGAAAAATAAATATGTTTTATATATGTATATCTAAAGGTCGATGGAAGAATAAATGTGTAAATAAGTGTCTAAATTGTTTTTTTTTTGTAAAATTGATTGTATAACTGACTTATTAAGTGTATCTTAGGGAATACATGTATTAGCGAGTAATGTTTAAATATGTAAATATCTGTATCAGTGTCTCACTTTGTGTATAAGTGGCTGCATGGGTTGGTGACTAGCTACATGAGTGTCGATATGGGTTATTAGTTGGTTTTTAGAGTATCAGTATGAGTGTCTGTATGGTTTGGTGAGGGTATTACTTACCGCATAGATGCATGAATGGGTGACTCACTGTTTGTATGTGTTTTGAAGACATCTTGTGTGCAAGAGTGTATGGGTGGATGAGTGTGTGTATGGGTGTGTTAGTGAGTGAATGACTGTCTCAATAGGGTCTTTATGAGTAAGAATGATGGAAGATGAAGTGTTGAAAAAACTTATGTTTTCTACTTCTAATGGTTGGGATGCGCAATTGTGCAATGATATATGGTTTAAAGGTTTCATCAATGTTGCAGAAGAGTTAAGTGTAAGAGAAGGAAAATTGTGGAGGAGTGATAAATTAGTACCACCGGAGACTCTTAGGTCTAAAATTGTCATTATGGCACAAGAAGGTCATTTAGGAAGAAATATGACTAAGCGACGTGAACGTCAGTCATACTGGTGGCCAGGTTTAGATAATGAGGTTGAGGCAGCTGTCAAGGACTGTTATGCTTGTGCTGCTAGTGACAAAACCAAAGTTTTACGTCAACCTCCTCTTGCTTCTGTGAAGTTTCCTGAGCGTCCTTGGGAAAGGTTGGGTTTAGATTTCGTTGGTCCTATTTCCAAATTAGGAACGAATTGCAAATTCTTAATGGTTTTAGTGGATTATCACTCCAAGTGGTTTGTGGTCGAGATTACGCTCTTGATTTGACGTAATGTATGATGCTCAAAGAAGAAAAGCCATGGAGGAGTTCAGTGTAACGCGCAAGCAGAGAATCGGAAGATGCATCCAAGCAATGGTAAGAATGGCCGGCAAAACGTCTCTGTTTAGATTCAAGCTGACAACTAACAGTCAGTTTCCCGATTTTCGCCAGCAATGACAAATCGGCAAAAAGGCTTGAAAATCAGAAATAGTTGAAAGCAGATAATCCAGCGCTCGTAAATACCGATGTAGAAAGAGCCAACGCTTGCACATAAAACACCAAAATTACTTCAGGAATTTCAGTAGTTCAAGCTCTGTATTCAACCACAAGAAGGCACAAGTATAAATTTTAGATATTTCAAGACTTGAAGGGCAAGAAAGTACTAATAGTATTTCACAAGAATTCCATTTTGATTGGATAAAAGTTCATATTGCTTTCAAAATTTTGTATTCTCTTCTTATCAAAGGTAGAGTTAAAAAATAGTTGGAAGTTTGGATCCAAATATATTCAAGTTGGGTACAGAATTTAATCAGTTGAGTACAGAATTTAATCAGTTTACTCACTAGATGGTGAATGATGATATGTAAAATATTCCAAAGTCCAAGGGTGGAGGCACCAGCATCTGCCCCTTGCACAGAAAGGTTTCCCTCGTCGCCAATGTAAAGATGAGTCCAAATAGATTGATAAAATTGATATCTTTATTGTAGAGTTAGTACAGGGACCTCCAGCTCATCCACAGCCTGCTTCACAGCTCTGTTTGATCTACTTAAAAGATAACATTCTAAGCTGTTAGGCAACTCATTTGCATTCCATATGAGTCATCTCTACACAGTATGTGCCAGGGGGCTGCATTGCAGAGAGGTGTAATGAGGCCACATCCTTTTGTACACCTCTCTGCAACGCAGCCCCCGGGGGTGTTTGCAGAGGGGGAACTAATTCCCCTTGCATACTGTGGGTCCCTGGGGGCCAACTAGCGCACCTGGAACTTCCAGTATGCGTCAGGGGGCTGCATTGCAGAGAGGTGTAATGAGGCTATTCCCCTTTTTACACCTCTCAGCAACGCAGCTCCCTGGTGTGTTTGCAGAGGGGGAACTAATTCCCCTTGAATACTGGTGGTCCCTGGGGGCCAACTAGCCCACCAGGAACCTCCAGTATGTGCCAGGGGGCTGCATTACAGAGAGGTGTACTGAGGCCACACCCCTTGTTACACCTCTCTGCAACGCAGCCCCCGGGCGTGTTTGCAGAGGGGGAACTAATTCCCCTTGCATACTGGGGGTCCCTGGGGGCCAACTAGCCCACCTGGAGCCTCCAGTATGCGGCAGGGGGCTGTGTTGTTTTGCCCCGGGGGTGGCGGTCCCCAGGGCAGTATGGGGGGGGGATTGGGCCCCCCCACACTTATTTTTCACTATGTCCTCTCGATTTAGTCCCCCCCATGGGGTAATTTAAAAAAAGAGACCGGGTTTAAAAAAAATTGGGCCTTCGGGGTCCTTGTGGGACAACCTGGGCAGGCCTGGGGGTCAGGGTGTTTCTACCCTGCCCCCTTTTTGTGTCTACACATTTGTTTTTCTGCTTTCTTGTGCCTCGGCCTACCAAGCACAAGATGGCTGCCAACACTTCCTGGTTTTGAGTCTTGACAGCCCATGAGCATGCAGCTCGTGCTCGGAAAGGTACGCGTACGTATGCGTATGTACGCGTACAGGTCCGCGTACCGTACGCGTACCCCGCGATTTTTTTGGGGGGGCCTTGGGGATCCTTGTGGGACTCTCTGAGCAGGCCTAGGGGGTCAAGATGCTTCTACCCTGCCTCCTTTTTGAGTTTTACACGTTTGTTTTTCTGCTTTCTTGTGCCTCAGTCTACCGAGGCACAAAATGGCTGCCAACAATTTCTGGTTTGGAGTGTTGACAGACAGTTGACAGCCAATCAGCATGCAGCTCGTGCTCGGAAAGGTACGCGTACGTACGCGGACCTGTACGCAGACAGTACGCGTACGGTACGCGCCTATAGATATATGTATTTTTTTCTTTTGATTTTCTCAGGAACTACTGGAGGGATTTACACCATTTAAGCAAAAGCGTGATCTGCGAATCAGACTCTACCATTTTACCAAATTTCTTGTAATTCTGTTCAGCAGGTCGGGCTGTAGCCTTGTCTAATTGTCCTATGGAAAATAACGTGGGGAAAACACATTTTGGGACCCCCTTTTTCTCAGCCTCCAAATCCCCCCAAAACTTTCAGGGAAGGAGCGGAGCAGAGCAGGCCATCTTCTTTGAGAAATTCACGAAGATTCATCAACCGGCGCCAAAGTTATTCCAAATAGAATGTTGAGGATTTTCTTTGGAAACTAGGTCCTAACTATAACTACCTACTGGCGATAGATAGATAGATAGATAGATAGATAGATAGATAGATAGATAGATAGATAGATAGATAGATAGATAGATAGATAGATAGATAGATATAGATATAGATATAGATATAGATATAGATATATAAATATATGTGTATTTTATCAATTCAAGCTGTAATACTGTGCCTGGAGTGATGAATGGCTTTTGTCATTTTACAGCTCGGCAAGGACAGCACTGTGCTAGTCCTATGCTTAAAGACTTTGCTGTAGAAATGGCAAAAGACTTTGGGGCATATTAGCAAGAACCCCGTTAAAATTATTGCTGTTTTAGCTGAAGAAATCTGCAGCTAAAACGGCGATAATGGGCTTGATATTATGCGTTATTGAATTCCAATAGATGCCCAGGGGGTCAGCTACAGGGGGAATATGGCGGCGGGCTGACGCTGGCTGCGGGAGCTCCGTTCGGGCTGGGAGATGCTGTTCGATGTCTGAGTCCGCTGAGGCTCACGCACAGCTAGGAAGGGGTGAGAGGGCAGAAATGATATGCCGCGATTAGGCTTGCCCAGATATTTACCCCATGTACGTTGTTTTCTTTTCCTGATTTCAAAACCGGCATTCGCCGAGCTGTGGGATCCAGGGGCAGTCTCGGATGGGTGCTGAGGCTGACGGAGGTGAAGGAGGAGGGGGGCGGGGTGGGTAATATATATATATATATATATTGTTGTATTCTCTCCACTTATGTTTTGCTGTATCACTTTAAGTTTGACATTCCATTTTCTTGATGTCATTTTCCACTGTGTTCTGCCCAGTCAGTTAGCTCTCTGCTTTCTGATGGGATCACCAGCTTTTCTCTGTAGTGCATAATAAATGCCTTATAACCTTTCATTGGCCTCTCAACTTCATTTACATCACATGGCGACGATGAGCAGAGAAGCTAAACAACTACAGAGGGAGTGAAACTCTACTGGTGAGAAAAGAACCACGCGAATAATTTTATTGTGGACTGTACTTTTAAAAAAAAAAGAGAAATTCAGATTGAAGAAGAAAGCTCATTCTGGAAGAAACTCACTGAAGATATCGGAAGAAAGACAATTGTATAAATGTATTACTAAGATACAAAATTAATATTGAACAGCTACTGGTATTCCAAGTAATCTGCAACTGATGGGAACTCTACTCCTCACAGCGTGAAGCAAAGAACCACATCTTCGTGTGCAAACCCCTGGAATCACAGCTCCAGTGCAAGTCAACTCAAGTTTAAAAAAAAACACAAGAAATCGTCACCCTACCTAAACATGCGGTGAGTGTGTCTGTGAGACTTTTCACTTTTTAGCTACTCTAGTGGAATACCCATGTCAAAAGGGTGAATGTCTATTTTTGTTTTAAATTACTAATCGATCGTTTACTTGAGATCGATTTTGGGACTTCGCTTTGTTAACTTGTCAAAAATCTGGAGGAAAACTGGATTCATTAACTTGTTGCATTTTTTAAACAAGCGCCGAGCATTTTTTTGAAAACCTGCACGTGCAGGACAACACGAGCTGCATTGTAAAGAAGAGGACTTACTTCAGAACGTCCTTCGGTGCCGAACGGAGTCTTCATCACGTCACAGGAAGGTGAGCAAGCGTCAGGCGCCAGGCAACGTCAATCAGACAAGAGGCAGCGGAGATGACGCAAAGACGCTACGCAAACCTTAGACGCCATCTTTGATTCAACACTCGTTACTAGGCAACCCCGGTAACACGCTTCAGGACAACGCTAGCGCTAACGCTGACTACGCTCTTCAAAGGATTACCGCGTTTTAACCCAGCGTTACAGGTTCTCAACGCTCCGTGTTGCCTTATGGTCACAGATCGAATCTGTGGAGGAACAGTTTACTGCACAAGTTCAGTTCAAGTAAAAACGAACACGGTAAGCTTTTTACACAACAAGCAGTGCCTAGTGCAATTGACATTATTAAAAAGAAAGAGGTACCTAGTGCAAAGATTACTTTGGTTATTTGAAGTGAAGGATTAAGACATTGAGAGGAGCAGTGCAATTGACATTATTAAAAAGAGAGAGGTACCTAGTGCAAGGATTACTTTGGTTATTTCAAGTGAATGATTAAGACATTGTGAGGAGCATTCCAGTAGAATAACTTTTATTTTGAGGCTGTGTCCACATATAAGAATACAGTGCACACAAGAGCAAGCACCCACACTATTTAAAAAAAGATGGAAAATCTAAATGTTATAGTACCTCCCATGTTTCTACAAACAACTGGGGATCCACCCATTGAGTGGGATGAATGGATAGACATTTTCGAGAACTATATAGAAGCACTTGATGGAAAGGATTTTAGTGCAACTAGAAAAAAAGCCCTGTTGTTAAGCGCTCTAGGCAAGGAAGGCCAACGTTCCTTTAAATATCTTCCAGTAGGATTAAATCAAGATGGGAGAGCAATAACCAATGTATATACTGAAGCAAAAGCTCGCATGAAGAAGCAGTATGCAAAGGAAGTAAATATTGTTATGGCCAGGCATAAATTTTACACTCAACCCCAGAGGAACGAAGAATCAGTAGACCAATTCGTAGCTAGGTTACGAGAACTGTCCATTAAATGTAGTTTCGGAGAGATAAGAGATGAAATGATACGTGACCAGCTGATAGTACAATGTCGCAATAAAAAGATGCAGGAAAAACTGTGGGCCGCAAAAAATCCGACCCTACAAATGGCCATTGATATAGCGAAGGTAGTTGAGGAATCGAATGCATGTATGAGAGAGATGGAAAAGAGAGATAATGGAAAGGAAAATGTTCAAGGGAATGGTGTTTCTTGTGTTGAACATGATGAAGTTGCCGCTGTGAACAGGAAAGGCGTAGATTTGAGCGAAAGAGGTCCGAAGAAATACAACAATGGGTTTCCAGGAAGTGACAGGAACAGATATCAAGGAAGGATGTGTAGTAGGTGTGGGAGCACTTTTCATAACTCAGATTTTAGGAGATGCTTTGCTATTGACAAGGTCTGTAGGAAGTGTGGGAGGAAGGGACATTTCTCCAAGATGTGCAGGGGAGGAAATGCAGATAAAGTAGCTGTTGTAGAAAACAGGGAAATAGTGAGAGACGTTGTTGGTGTTGAGGGTGCCAACAAAATATTGTGCTTGGGTGAGGATGGTGTCAGTGAAGGTGAACCCGGTAGAAGGTTCAGGCCCAAAGCTCAATTTCTTATCGATGAGATAGAGACCCAGCTGATGGTCGATCCAGGGTCATTGTGGACTATCATTCCCAAGGATATGTATTTAGAAAATTGGAAAAATGTGCAACTATTACCTAGTGATATTAGTCCTTGTGGTTACCAAGGTGAGAGCATAGATGTAATTGGGTTTATGGTATGTGTGATATCATTTAAGGATCGTTCCGTCAAAGGGAAGGTGTATGTATCCAGATCAGGCCCAGCAATTTTGGGATGGGGGCAACAGTATGACCTTGGTATAATCATTAATCCCAGGGCAGCACAACAGGTGATGGTTGTGGATAGCATAACTACGGATTCAATTGTTGAAGGGATGCATTGTTTGTTTGATGAGCACATTGGAGAGTTGAGAGGTTATGTGCATAAGATTGTATTGCGTGACGATGCCATGCCTATGCAACACAGGGTGAGGAAGGTTCCATTTATTGCACGTGAGGAAGTGAAGAAGATGTTGAAGGAAATGTTGGATCAGGGAGTGATAGAACAAATAGAAACATCACCCTGGATTTCTCCCGTAGTTATTACAACCAAATCTGATGGAAAATTTCGTTTTTGTGTGGACCTTCGCACCCTGAACCAGAACATTGTAGTAGATAACTTCCCGTTACCAAACATCAACGAGTTGGTTCTGTCACTAAAAGGGGGGAAGTACTTCTCTAAGCTGGATCTTCGCAGCGCTTATCATCAGATAAAGTTACATCAAGACTCCAAGGCTTTGACAGCTTTTATAACAACCGAGGGGATTTATCAATTCACACGTATGCCTTTCGGACTTGCCTCTGCAGCCGGAGTGTTTCAAAGAATGATGGGGGCTGTACTGAAGGGAGTGAACAACGTGGTGTATTTCCAAGATGACGTTCTAATATTTGGTGAGACTGTAGAGGAACACAATCTGATCTTAAAAACTGTTTTAGAAAGGATGGAACAATCTGGATTAACTCTTAAGAAAGAGAAATGTAAATTTGCAGTGGAGGAAGTTGAATACCTGGGTTATACCCTATCTGTCGATGGTGTGAAACCCAAGCGAGATTTACTAGACTCTATCAGGAATGCACCAGCTCCGAGCGACAAAGATCAGTTGAGGTCGTTTCTCGGCCTCATTGAGTACTATGCCAAATTCGTAAGGGACTTTGCAGAGAAGACGGAAAAAATTAAGGTGTTGTTGAGGAAAGGATGCAAGTTTGTGTGGGGTGTGGAGCAAGAAGAATGTTTCAAAAAAATCAAAGATGAAATTTGTGATGCAGGCATCCTGACACCTTTTGATACCAACCGTAGGTCAGTCTTGACTGTGGATGCCAGTGCTGTGGGTGTTGGTGCGGTTTTGGCTCAAGTACATGAGTCTGGGATCAAGACTGTGGCTTTCGCTTCAAGGACGCTCACAACGGCTGAGAGGAATTACTCTATTATCGAGCGTGAAGCTTTAGCCGCAGCGTGGGGTTGCGAGTATTACAGGATGTATTTGTGGGGGTTTAAGTTTACGCTCTTGACAGACCACAAACCCTTGGTTAAAATTCTGTCACCTGGTGGGGCCGGCAAGGGTTCTGCGAGGGTAGCTAGACTCGCTGCTAGGATTCAAGAATACCTGTATACAGTTGAGTACATCCCAGGTTGGAGGAATTGCCAAGCCGATGGACTCTCTAGACTACCACTACCTTGGGAGTCGGTAGACAAGCTAGGAGTTGAATCATCCAATTCCGAAGGGTCTGTAGCTGCTGTGGATGAGGTAGTAGATATCTGTGCCGGGGCAATTGGCAAGAGTTTGTGGAATACCTCCATGGCAAAGGATGTGGTGTTGAGAGAAGTCAAGGACTTGATTGTAAAGGGTCCGAGGAGAGAGAGTTGCCTATCCCCAGCAGTTCGCCCATATTTGAAAGTACTTGATCAGCTTTCTGTCTTGGACAAGGATGGCTTCTTGATTTAATGGAAGATAAGTTTATTCCTCCACAAGATGTGAGGTTTACTATATTTAAACTAGCCCACGAAGGCCATCTGGGACAGTCCCTCACCAAGAGGAGAGTTAGGGAGAATTTTTGGTGGCCCGGCATGGACTTGGAAATCTCTCAGTGGGTGGAGAAATGTACGGACTGCTTGGAGAGTGAAAAGAGGCTTAAAGTTGGTAGTCATACTGGTTGTGGATCAATAGGTGACCCGGGGTGTCCATGGCACACTATATGCCTTGATTTCATTGGCCCGTTCTACCAATTGAGCCAAGATATGAGGTTTGGGTTGGTGGTAGTTGACATTTCCTCAAAGTGGTTAGTGGTTAAGTTCATGAAGGAGATCACTACCAACAACACTATTACTGTGTTGAGTGACATTTTTAGGGAAGAAGGTTTTCCTACTAGGATTGTTACCGACAATGGGACCCAGTTGACTTCCTTGGAGATGGCCAATTTCTTAAAGAGGTGCGGAATTGCACATTCAAGGACCTCACTTGACAATCCCCAGGGGAATGGAATAGTCGAGAGGGCGAACCGGATGGTTAAAGGTGCAATTCAGATGGCAATTTCGTCCAGAACAGATGTGAGAGAATTGGTAAACGACCTGGTTTGGGCCTACAGAACCACTGAGAATGGTGTGACTGGAATGATTCCTTTTAGCATCATGAGGGGGCGTTCAGCTGGCACCAAGCTGGTTGCCGCCTGGATGAAAGAATTGATAAATGTTGGTCCTGACAATCCCGGCGCTGTGTGTAAACCGAATGGAAGTTGTAAGATTGCGGTGAATGATTGGGTGAAGGTCAAGCCTGGTCGAGTTGGGGTCGGGTTGACCAAGTTCAGGGGACCATTCAAGGTCAGGTCTGTTCATAGAAGGTTCATTACTCTATTCAACGGCGAAAGTTGGAACTTGAGGCGTGTGGCACTGTACAAAAAGGCTGAATGTAGCCGTGTTGTTCCTTCTAAGGAGATCAATGTTGGTAGAGTTCAGAGAGTTAGAAGACCTCCAGGTTACTTGCATGATTTTGTTTGCAAATAAGGTCTCTCTCTGTAACGATGAGCATGTGCTTGTATTTTTTTTTTTTTCTTCTGCTTCTTCCATACGAAGGGAAGAGGATATGTTGTATTCTCTCCACTTATGTTTTGCTGTATCACTTTAAGTTTGACATTCCATTTTCTTGATGTCATTTTCCACTGTGTTCTGCCCAGTCAGTTAGCTCTCTGCTTTCTGATGGGATCACCAGCTTTTCTCTGTAGTGCATAATAAATGCCTTATAACCTTTCATTGGCCTCTCAACTTCATTTACATCATATATATATACATATATATATATTATATATATATATATATATAATATATATATATATATATATAGAGAGATAGATAGATAGATAGATAGATAGATAGATAGATAGATAGATAGATAGATAGATAGATAGATAGATAGATAGATAGATAGATAGATAGATAGATAGATAGATAGATAGATAGATAGATAGATAGCACTCACAACTGCAGTGAAAGTAAACGTCTACACTCCAGATAGGCTGACATGTTTCGACCAACACTGTCTTTCTCGAAGCCTTGAAACAGGCCTTGTGTAATGGCTTTGAGAAAGACCTTGTATGTCGAAATGTGTCAGCTTTCAAAGAGGTATGTATATAGTAATATGTGTAGTGCAATGTTCAGAATGGATTATTTTTACATATTATTTTTGGATGTGTTGGTGGGCATTTGATTTTTTTTTTGTTTTCTGCTTTTGCGACGTGTCCGCAGGCATCACGATTACCAACGTCATTGTGACCTCCACTGTCACCGTGGACTCATAAATAGTTTTTATAGATGGTTTTTATCAAAACAATATAGAAAAACATGACTTTAGAGAATACTTCAAGGAACCCCTAGTGCGCAAAATGCTGTAGTATGTGTGGATGTGTGTATTAAGGACTTTATGGAAAAGGCACGATCGTCAATGTTAACAACCTCATCAGGACGTCCCGAATAACTCAAAAACAGAAAATAGGTCTTATGATGGATTCTAAAGAAACTTAGGACTTTGAGAGTCGCAAAGCACACACATGTGAGTTTTTAATGTGGTCCTCAAACTTGAGATCGCTGCCAAACCAGACCCCCAAGTTCTTGGTAGGGCCACCCATGGACTTGGGGCAGGGCATGTCTGGTGGCCAAAGGTGATTTTTAAAATTGTCCGGAAAAGAGCCATAAAAGAGAACCTCGGACTTCTCTTCATTGCACTTAAGTTGAGCAAGTGCTAGCCAATGAAAAACAGATGAAAGACAACGCCGAACAGCCAAAGTGTCCGAGTTATCCTTTGGCCAGGTGAACAGAAGTTGGGTGTTGTCGGCGTAAGCCATTATTTTTGCCCCCAACTGTTCGGCCAGATAAATCAGAGGCGTCAGATAAACATTAAAAAGTAGGGGGCTCAGAGTCGACCCCTGAGGGACACCTGTTGAGAGATTCTTAGGCAAGGAGGCATGGGGTGGCATCCAGACCTGCTGCGTCCTATCATCCAAGAATGACGTCAGCCAATCAAGAGCTAACCCAGAGATGCCAACGGCAGCCAATCTAGTAAGGAGTAGGGTATGGGGCACCGTGTCGAAGGCGGCAGAGAGGTCTAGTAAAATCAGAACCGCTCTGCCACCTCCATCTAAACACTCCTGAATCGCCTCGGACATCTCAACCAGCGCCGTTTCAGTGCTATAGGCAGCACGGAACCCTGATTGAGCCGGGTGTAAAGCTTGAGATGCCTCAATAAAATGGTCTTACTGCCTGAAAGCAATCTTTTCACAGACTTTAGCCAAGGCTGGCAACAATGAGATAGGTCGATAGCTAGATGGAGCGGCCGGATCCAATCCGGTCTTTTTTAGTAGCAGCAGAAGTTTTGCTTGCTTCCAACATGACGGAACATTGGCAGAGGAGAAAGAGAGATTAACAATCTAAGTAACCTCTTTACATACCATATCCGCCACCCCCCCAAGGACCCTCACTGGACACGGGTCAGAGGGGGACCCTGACTTCAGGGCCTCCAATGCTAGGATGTCGGACTCAGCAGAGGGAGAGAAGCTATCAAACTGCTCAGTTGGCTTGGGCCCTGAGGGAGAGGGTAATGCTAAAGGGGACTTGGATCTGTCACAGACAGAGCGCAGGTCGTCTTGAATCTTAGCAATTTTATCAGTAAACAAGGAGGAGAGCTCTTCACACCAGTGGTCCGATGAGGGCAACCTAGGTAGCGCGGCACATGGGGATACAAAGCTCTGAACAATAGAAAAAATGTCTTTACTATTGTTGTTTGCTTTTTCTATTCTCTCTGTATAATGGCTGCTCTTAGCTAATCTGATCTCAGCATAATAGTCGTTTTGGGCAGCGCGCAAGTCCTTCTTAGCCTCAGGCAGATAAGCTTGTCTCCACATCCGTTCGAGTTTCTTACATCCAAGTTTTAATTCTCGTAGGGAGTTGGAAAACCATGGTTTAGAGGGGGTAAACCGTAGCCTACGAATGCAGTTGTTATTAATAGAAGCCGCTGAACCCTGTTCCATCCATATGTTAAAAGTACTGACTGCCTCAAAAATCTTCGAGGACAGAATCGGACGATTTCGGGATAGGGATAGATTATGAAAGGACAGCAAAGGAACGATGTCTCGAAAGCGTCTCTTCCTATCATGATCTGATTAATAAATGAAGAATTCAATCCATGCTAGAAACGGATGAAGTTCTGTTCTTGAGGAACTGTGAACCAATGATTCCGACCTTCTATCAACTTCCCAAAGTACATAAAAGCCTGGTTGATCAGCCTGGAAGGCCGATTGTTTCATCGAAAGGAGAATTAACAGAAAATCCCTCAAGGTACATAGACTCCTTTCTCTTCTAGATGGTTTTGGAACTTGATTCGTATGTTAAATACACTAAGGACTTCATTGTCCAAATAAAGAACATTACCTGGGACCCTGCATTTATATTAATTACTCTTGATATCATAAGTTTATATACTTGCATTGAACACTCACAAGGTATTCAAGCCGTAAGCTATTTCCTGATGAAAAGATCTCTCAAATTTGCAGAACACAATACCATGTAATTGGAGTTGATCAATTTCTGTCTACATAACAATATATTTTATTCCAGGGAGATCTGTTTAGACAAATCTCAGGGACGGCGATGGGCACCTGCTTCTCCCCCAGCTATGCGAACTTGTTAGTCGGCTGGTGGGAGGAGCAGGTGGCCCTTTCCGGGGAACACACCAAGTGGGTGGAACATGTTGTTGTGTGGCGTTGATACATCGACGACCTCTTCCTGATATGGAAGGGCTCTTCCAGTCAGGCTGAGAAATTCATCAATGATTTGAATAAGAATGCCTTGAATTTAAGATTCACACTTAAGATGAGTACCACTGCAGTTAATTATCTTGACCTAAGAGTATTTGTGAGAGAGGGGGTCCTGGGAATAGAACTCTATAGGATGCCCACTGCTGGGAATTCAACCCTTCATGCACAGAGTAGCCATCCCCCGAATCTAATCAAGAGTATTCCATACGGAGAACTTCTCCGATTGAAACAAAATTGTACCTATGATTCAGATTTCGAGAAAGCAGCGGCTGCCTGTCTAGCCAGATTTAAGATCAGGGGCTATGATCAAGGGCTGTTAATTTCTGCCTATAGAAAAGTACAGGCCAAATCACGAGAAGATTTACTGAAGAACAAAGAGGAAGTTTTGACAGGAGGTAACAGCAACAAGAAAGATCATAAGGCTCAGTTTCAGATGATTACCAGTTACTCATCCGAGGATGCACATACTGTCAGACGCATACTCAAACGTAACTGCCACATCTTACACACTGACCCTGTGATAGGTAAGGATGTCCCGGCATTACCTCTTATGACTTTTTGTAAATCAAAGTCGTTGAAGGACATACTAGTAAAGAGTCACTTGCCATCACCCACGCAGAAAATAGGAAGCCTCAAAGATATGAGGGGCTTTTTTCCCTGTGGGAAATCTAAGGCTTGGGCCACAAGTAAGAGGACTTTGAGTTATTCGATCCCAGGTTGCAGTAAAGCTAAGATGATTGGGAAATTCATCTCCGGTCTTACTCCATTTGTGGGTTATTGTCTGGTATGTCCCTGCGGACTCAAATATATAGGGAGTAAAATGCACAATGTGAAGGTCAGAATTCTGTAACATCAACGAGCAATAGCAAATAAGGATGATAATTACCCGGTAGCTTGCCATTTTGCCTTGAAACATCAAAGCAATAGGGAATTGCTTACGTACTATGGAATTGAGCACGTACCTGTGAGCCCTAGAGGGGGGAACATGGTACAGAGACTGCGGAGATTAGAATCCCGCTATATCATTGCTCTGCAAACAGCGCGGAGATACCCTTACGGGATTGATTCCTGCGCTTTAGAAGAATTTAAAATAAAAAATAAATAAATAAGACTCCTAATGGACTGAACAGTAGTGAGGAATTAACAGTACATCTGGGGTAAGGCATGCCAATCTATCTCTATTGAGTATAAGCTGGGTCGTAATTGTTGTATGAGGTTACTTATAATGTATAATGTTCAATATTTTTGTTCAATATGCTCCATTTTGTGATTGGGAATTTTTCTTTATGCTCACAATAATGGGGGTCACTAGATGAGACTATTTTATATTTCATCTGATTGTGTTGGAAAATTCATGGACACCAGGTTATGCCGATCCTCGGCTAGATTGTATTGTCCGCCAGCGGGGTAAGTAAATCGATGACATCCAGGTTGAGAATTTTCTCCTAGGTATGCTCTTAATAATTTTATGAGCACTTTACTCCCACTATGTGGACCTGTGCTGATACACGGTGAGATTTCTTTTTGGTGTGCCGAGCAAGGTTCCTAAAACAATGTTGGATATTACGAGCAAAATCATGTTGCTTAACTATACTGTACCTTCGAGGGCAATACGGAGCATATTTGTACATTGTGTGAGATTTACCACGCTAAGGTGGCGGATGTTTTCTGTACCGTATCGCTGATTGAGTGAGCCCGTCGTCATTGTTGCCATCTGGGTGACGCGGGTAGGTTTAAAAATGGTGCTTTATTGACAAAAAATGCAACACTGACGAAGGATTTTATCCAAAACGCGTATGTTTATCGTACCATCTGCTGAATAAATATCGTTGATGGATGCCTCCTGTGTGCCCGAATTTCTGTTATGAACTGATGGAATTGGCAGCGTGGAGTATATTTCGCGGCAAGCACCTCCGCGTTCGGGCACCCGCCTGGGAGTGCCACGTTGAAAGGTGCACTTGGAGCTGTATATATATATATATGATCAAGCTCCGCCTGCGGAGCGAAACGCGTCAAGGAGAGCACTTGCTCTGTTTATGCTGCCAATAAACCTCACTGCAACACGATTCACGGTGTGATGGCGTTTCCTTAATCTTCATTCGAAGTGACTATAAGGTGTGGTGGTCTGCCCCTGCTTGTGACCGCTCTGATAGCGGTCAGGATTTTCCTTCATATATATATATATCAATCTTGCAAACAAAAGGGTCCTTCCGGGGTCCTTGCTCCCATGGTCAGGTGGCGCGTTATTCGGCGAACCCCGCCGAAAAAGATTAATAATAAATCCACAGTGTGCTTCAAAGCAACACGCGCACTCGGTAGTAAAGATGCTTAGGTTTCTTTATTCTCAGACAACGTTACGCGTTTCGACACCAAAGTGTGTCTTGGTCACACGTTAGTAAAACCCGACATTCAGCTTGCTTAAGTACACACAAACAGTGGAAAAGTGTACTAAACAGAGAGAACGTACTCATGCTATAGCTTGTTCCTACTTAGTGTTAATGGATCTGCCATTTTGGACTAGTGTATTTGTCAATGCATTTCCTATCAATATACATCTATATAAGAACCATCATAATGTAAGCAAGCCATGTAAAGCATATTAGAATCATAATATTGCACATTGAAATATCCTATGGGCTCAGAGACAAGAAAGGCAAATGCCGGTCAGAGTTTTTTTGTATACATTCTAGTGTATGCCTTTCTAGTAATCGCAAGCTCAGTTTCAAAGTATCTTACTTTCAAGGTCTAGTGCCATTAGCTAAACAATTACTATCATCATATAATTTATCAAGTATAACAGTTTTTGTATACATTTCCTTTGGTCTAGTGCCTATAGTGCCCGTTTTTTAGTACATTGTACAGATTAAAAGTATTGCTAATATGCCCCTAACTTTTTACGAGCAAAAATACGTTTCTACCACGTCCCACATGTTAGTTGTTCATATGCAAGCATCAGGCCTCCCAAAAGAATTTATCAATTGTAGTCCTGGATAATGTCCAACATATAATAGTGAAAAGTGAATATTCTTATCTTAGTCAAGTGAGGTGATTTCATTATTCGCCGAAGAAAAGGGTAGGGAAAATGTGCAGTGCTTTGAAAAAATTAACGTTTCCCTTCCTTTTCTCCTGAAAAAAGCAATTAAAATATGCTTATGCATACGCTGGAAAAATACCACGAATCAGTGATGTCATCAGTGATGTCACTGACCATGTCATGAATGATGTTATATGTGACATGATCAGCAGTGGATTGCGGGTGCGCGATATATAGTTAGTACAACTATCTATATATGCGAATTTCAATGGTTTTGTGTGAGTAAAATAAGGTTTTGTAAATGCTAATTCCTAACTATATATGGTCTATAACCTATGGTTTTTTCAGTGAATATATATATATATATATATATATATATATATATATATATATATATATATATATATATATATATATATATATTCACTGAAAAAACCATAGGTTTCACACCAGTTATAGTTAGGAATTAGCATTTAAAAAACCTATCAAATTCACTAAAAAAACCATAGGTTTCACATCAGTTATAGTTAGCTGGAAATTTTACTGACATAAAACCATTCAAATTCCACGTTATAGTAGTTGGACTCACTATAACTTGCGCGTGTAATGCACTGCTGATGATGTCACATATTACATCACTCATGACATGGTCAGTGACATCCCTCATGACATCACTGATGACACCATCCAGTGAATGCATGCCTTTCTGATAAATAAATATGTTTTATATATGTATATGTAAAGGTCGATGGAAGAATAAATGTTTAAATAAGTGTGTAAATGGATGTTTTAAAAAAAAAAAATTATTGGTTAACTGTCTTATTAAGTGTATCTTATTGAATACATATATTAACGAGTAATGTTTAAATATTTAAATATATGTATCAGTGTTTCACTTTGTGTATAAATGGCTGCATGGGTTGGTGAGTAGCTATATGTGTATGTATATGGGTTACTGGATGTTTTTTTTAGTATCAGTATGAGTGTCTGTATGGTTGGTGGGAGTGTTACTTAGCACATAGATGCATCAATGACTGACTCACTGTTTGTATGTGTTTTGAAGACGGCATATGTGCAGGACTGCATGGGTGGATGAGTGTGTATATGCATGTGTTAGTGAGTGAATGACTGTCTCATTAGTGTCTTTATCAGTAACTACATATGTTTTAATCTAGTATATGTGAGTATTGATGTATATGAGTGAGTATATGTGAGAGTGAGAGATTGAAAGAGTTCTTGTTTAAATAAGTATGTGTTTCTATAAGTGATTGTTTAAGAGAGTAAGTATGTGTAAGTTTCCTTAGAAGTAAGGTGGTCGTGTGTGTATAACTGTATATGCAAATAAATGGATGTTCAATAGTTTATTTGCATGTGTGAGTATGTGTGTGAGTAACTTTTGGATGACTGTCGGTGTGTAACAGGATGTATAGGTGTATCACTACATATGATGAGTGAGTATATGTATGAGTGACTATATAGAACTGTTGGTGAATGAGTGACTGTGTATATAGATGGTGGAATTATTAAATTGGTTGTTGTAACTGGTATGGGTAATTCAATTTATATTTTTCAATATGTGTTTCATGGGTTACATTACAGTGAAAGGAGGTCTGTCACTCTGTCACAAGGATGATGTCATCAGTGATGTCATGAGTGATGTCACTGACCATGTCATGAGTGATGTAATATGTGACGTCATCAGCAGTGCATTACACGCACAAGTTATAGTGAGTCCAACTAACTATAACGTGGAATTTCAATGGTTTTATGTCAGTAAAATTTCCAGCTAACTATATCTGATGTGAAACCTATGGTTTTTTTAGTGAATTTAATAGGTTTTTTAAATGCTAATTCCTAACTATAACTGGTGTGAAACCTATGTTTTTTTCAGTGAATTTCATAGGTTTTTTAAATGCTAATTCCTAACTATAACTGGTGTGAAACCTATGGTTTTTTTCAGTGAATTTCATAGGTTTTTTAAATGCTAATTCCTAACTATAACTGGTCTGAAACCTATGTTTTTTTCAGGGAATTTCATAGTTTTTTTTAATGCTAATTCCTAACTATAAGTCTCACTTTATAAGTAAGACTGTTAGCGCTCTAGTTGTTTAGAACACTCTGGTACATTCTGTCATTGGGCTACAGTTGGGCTACATCTGGCTGATATTTGGTCTACATTTTTTTTTGTCTCTGGTGGCCAGCTTTGGGCTACATTTGGCTACATTGGGCTACATTTGGGCTACATTTTGGCTCTAACATATATATAGCCCAATGTAGCACAATATATATTTTTTCAAAGTTAATTTTCATAAAAACCACTTAAGAATAGGGCTACCAGTCCCTACAATTTTTCCCCTTTTTGAAAAAATTTCTTTTTTTGTTGCTTTGGAGCGCCCCGAAAAGCGTACTTTTATAAAGCGCTAATATCGCGAATGAAAACATGATCGTGACGTATCGCGTAGCCGCGTCCGCATGATACGCACAGCATAAGCGCACCCGGAAGCACTCGAGCGAATACGATCGCGCAACATAAACATCCGACGCGCTTACGTGACGAGACCCGGGGCGCGCCCCAGGGCGCTCCCCGGGGCGCGAGGCATAAGCGCGTCAGGTCATGTGACCTGAAAATAACAATTTTTATTGGTTCATAACAGTTTTGGTTTCATAATGATGAAGCCCCTGGTCATGTGACCTGAAAATAACACTTTTCATTGGTTCAATACATTTTTTTTTTCAAAAGGATGAAAGACCCCACCTTTTTTCCTTATTCTGACTTTGTCCTTTGACTTAGGAAGACCTGTTTGTAGCTCTCTCTACTTTTTTGCTCAAAATAATGGCTTCAGTAATAGCAGCAGCTGGTGCATCTAAACCACCACCACCACCACCACAACCACCAAAAGGACCTCCTCAAGATATCATTGGTGGTCTTCAAGAAGAGGAAGAGGAGGAGGAGGGGACTTCAAGATGGCTGGAAGAACACAATACCCCATACCAGCCAAGACCACACATTATTTGGGAGTTTTTTACTCTCCCAGAGGGGAAAAAAAAAGTAAATGCACCCAAGGTCAGTTGCAAAATTTGTGGCATGGAACTTTCCAGGGGAAACCCAAATAAAAAATATTCATTGGGGAACTACACAATGATACTTCACATGCAGCGCAAACATCCTATAAACTATTCTGCTGCAGAAATGAGGGAACTGGCCAGTAACCCTCCCCGATAAACAAGAACCAGCTCAAAAAGGAAACAACCCACTGCGTCTGCACCAGAGGAAAGTGAGACAATGCTGTGCATTCAGCGCGGATTTGCAGATTTCAGAATTATCTGTAAATATTGTGGGAAGACCATCTCCTACGGAGAACAGAGCGTAAAGCTCATCGTCCTTGCTGGGGACAACCATAAATTCCCCAATCAACCCTCATTTTTTCTTTTCTTTTAGTTTTTTGCTCCAGTTGAGCCATTTTCAATTCCCTGTTTTTTCGTTTTTCCCCATGAAAAATACAAAAAAATCTAAAACTGTTCAGAAAATCCCAAAAAAGTACTAAAATGTTCAAAAAAACAATATAAAAAATATAAAACAACAAAACGAAAGAAACAAAACAGTTCTTTTTAGAACTACCTCCAATTTCTAAAAAAAGGCAACATTTTTAAAAAACTCTATCATTCATTTTTCCTCATGGTACGCTCCCCGGTCCGCTCCCTGGTGCGTGTACCGGGCACGCCCCCCGCGCCAAACAAAAAAAAAAACTTTTTTGACCCGCGGGGCCCTTTTTAAGCCCCCACATCAAACCTATGGGGTCAGGGGGGATCTACCCTGCCCCCTTATGGTCATTTCCCCCTTTGTTTTGGCCACCTCTTGTGTCTCGATACTACCGAGACACAAGATGGCGGCCGCTCTGGACTGTTTCGAATGTTTACAGACACCCAAGAGCCAATCAGATTTCCGTGCGCACCTCGCGTGTCGCGCCCGGGGTGCTCCCCGGAGCGAGTAACGGGGCGCGCCTACAGATATATATATTTTTTTAACCCTAAATTACTCAAAATCCACTGGAGCACATATCTTGAGACATAGCAAAGGCACATCGGGCTACCAGTCCCTACAATTTTGCCAAATTTGGTTGAAATCCATTCAGCCGTTCGGGCTAAAAGTGAAATCGAAGCCCTATGGAAATTAACATAGGGAAAACGCGTTTTGGGACCCCCCTTTTATCTCGGCCCCCGCTTGATGAATCCCCCCCAAACTTTCAGGGAAGGACCGGAACGCCGCAAGGCCATTTTGGGGAAATTTTCAGTCCGATTCGTCAACCGGTGCCAAAGTTATTCCGAATAGAATTTTGAGATTTAACATTGAAAAAAATCCTAACTATAACTACCTACTGGCGACCGCCAGTAGGTAATATATATATATATATATATATATATATATATATATATATATTCACTGTAAAAAACATAGGTTTCACACCAGTTATAGTTGGCAGGAAGTTTTACTCGCATAAAACCATTGAAATTTCCACGTTATAGTTAGTTGGACTCACTATAACTTGCGCGTGCAATGCACTGCTGATGACGTCACATATTACATCACTCATGACATGGTCAGTGACACCCTCATCTGTTCAGTCATGCCACAAGGGCCGCCCAGATCTTACCATAGCTTGTACTATCACAGGCCATGCTAGACTCGTTTGTATAGATGATATATATCAGGCACTCTGAAAAAGTGGGGGCATTCTCATCTTTCCAGGCCCTGCATATTTCTCGCCTTGCCAAGATGATAACATAAAAAATTAATTTGGACGCCATAACGTTGAGATGGTAGTCTATGGCTAACCCAAACAAAATCATCCCCGGGGTAACCACTAGTTGTATATCTGGTACCTCAGCCAGAAATTCTTGTATTTTAGACCAGTAATTTTTTTAACATTGGGCATTCTACAAACATGTGGAGATCATCCGCGGCCAGCAGTTTACACCTTGGGCAATGATGTTCTAGACTTGTGATTTTAACTAATTTTTTGGGTGATGTATACACTCTGAACATTGTAAAAAGATGGTTTCTTTTAAGGGTGGCTGACTTGACCACTGCATTGAGCATAGTTAAAGAGTCCACCCAAAGGTCCTTCAGGTTATTAAGGTTTAGAGCCATAACGTTGCCCCACAATCTTTGAAGTTCGGGTTCTGTCACTCCCTCTGTCTCAATCATGGCCCAGTCTGGGAAGGATAGCTCTTTTCTCCATCCGCCCTTTCTGCTTACTGAATCAAACTTTGGATTGGATGTGTTAGGATCCCATGATATAGTAGCCCACCAACCTGACAGCTGATAGTACTTGAACCTAGTAAAAGTTCCGCCAGTCAATCCAGATAGAGATTCCCAATCCAAAAGCAATGAATCCTTTTGCAAGTCATGCCAGTGTGTTATTCCTGCTAATTTAAGAGGGCATGATAGCTGGTCATTGAGACAATCTGGCATCCCTGGAGAATCCCATATCGGGCATGAGGCGCATAGTAGGGAATTCACAGCCTTTTCCTAATAAATATCCAATTTTTCAGGGCCGCACCCAGGATCTTTAACCTCACCTTCTCAGAGAACCTTGGATCGCTGTACTTAAACAAGAAGTATTCATGTCCTTGTGGGATACCATGAAGTAGTGCCTGTAACAGTAGACCTAAGGAGGAGGCATCTACCTTATCTGCCAAAAGTCTAAAATTCTTGAAGTGGAAAGAGTGACAATAAATAAGTAGGTCCGGCAAAGCTAATCTTCCTGTTTTTAGATATCTCCTCAATTTTTTCCAAAAGATTCCTGGTGTCTTCGTGCTCCAGATGAAAGAACCAATTTTCCCCTGTACTTTGGCTATGTCAAAGGGACTAAACATTAGTGGTATTGAATTGAAAAGAAAAGTGATTTTGGGTAAGATGACGATTTTTATTAGGTTCACTCTTTCAAAGATGTTCAGCCTGAGGCCTGACCAGCGTTGCAGAAGGCTGCAGACATCCTTATAGACTCTATTTAGATTTATTTGAGATATCTCTGAGATATCCTGAGTCAGATGTATTCCAAGGTATCTCCTACGCCACTTTACACCTGGGGTCACTGCTCCCTGGTTCCATTGCATAATCTCAGTTTTTTCTTTCTTTATTTTATAGCCCGAGATTTCCCCAAAGGACTCCGCCTGACCAAATAACCTGGGGATAGCCACTTCCGGGTTAGAGGTAAACATTAAGAGATCATCTGCGTATAGGGCAAATTTTAAGGCTAGATCTGCGATATTAAAAGATTTAATTAAAGGGTCTGATCTCAGCTGACAAACAAAGGGTTCAATGTACAAGTTGAACAAAAGGAGGGAAAGGGGCACCCTTGACTAGTTCCACGTGATATGCGGACCCAGTCTGTAAGAAGTCCGTTTATAAGATTTTTTTCCCTAGGGCTGGAATAGAGTGATCTGATTGATGCTATAAAATTCTCCGGAATTCCAAAACCAGATAGTGCCGACCATAGATACAGCCAATTTACTTGGTCGAAGGCCTTAGCGGCATCGATAGCTACAATAGTCAAGGGAAGTTTTTTATCAGTAGTGAAATCTATGGCAGTAATAGCTTGGAAAGTTCGTTTGTTTAGCTGCCTGCCCGGAATAAAGCCTCTCCGATCTTTATGTACTATAGATTTAATAACTTAAGCCAATCTCGCCAACAAAACCCCTACAAAGATCTTGTAGTCAGTGTTTAGCAACGAGATTGGCCTATAATAAGGACTCAATAGTTAAAGGGTCCTTATTAGGTTTTAAGATCAGAGTGATTGTGGCTTCTGACCAAGTTTGTGGAATAGTCTCGCCTGACAGATGTATCTTATTAAACAAGGTCGTAAGGACAGGGACGACTTTATCGGAGCCTATTTTATAAATCTCTACCGGGAGCCCATCTGGGCCAGCTGACTTTCCCTCGGCCATTTTTTTTTATCTGATTATGGACTTCACCCTCTTTGATGTTTGAACTCAGAAATGCTCTATCTGCCTCTGTTAGCTGTGGTAGTTCAAGCTGATTTAGCCAATCTTCTGCTCTTCGAGATGGAAAGCCGTTCTCTTCTGTATAGAGATTTTGCATGAACAGTTTTGCCTCCGCAGAGATCGGAACATTGTCATGGGAGATGACCCCGGTGAAACGCATGATTAGACCCTTGATCTGGTTTCTGACCCTGTCAGACCTGGCCTTCCAGGCAAGAAATCGTCTGCATTTTTCCCCGTAGGTGAAATTTTGCAATTTACTTGCATCTCACCTATCTTTAATTATTTTATCAAGATTGGCCTGATAATCGGCCCGTAAGGAATCTAGCTCACTCGGTATAACAGCTAGATTAGTCTGCTGGTCTAATGAGGCCCTCTGTAGCTGCTGTTCTTTTTGTTTTATTTTAAGGAGAGAATCTTCTTCCACTCTTTTTCTGGATCTATTTCTCCCGATCATTTGAGTAGTTAGGAATCCTCTCATATAGGCCTTAAAGGCCTCCCATACAGTTTGACCAGCTGCTGTACCGCAATTTATCCTGAAGTACTCCGGCTACCTGTATCTCCAGATCGACTTTCACCTCCTCTTTCAAAAGTATCAATCTATCAAGAGTCCATCTTCTTAGTTGATCTCCCTGCTTAAGCTTGATCATTAATTCCACCATAGAATGGTCCGATAACAGGGCTGGAATGTATGATACGGTGTCAACAGCAGGGAGCAGTGCTTGATCTTGGAGGAAAAAGTCAAATCTAGTTTGGTGCCTGTATCTGCGACTATACAAGGAGTAATCTCTTCCGTTGCCATTTTTAACCCTCCAGATATCCAGTAGATTGAAGTATTTCATGATGTTTTTAAGCTCAATTTGTGATTTAGGTGGAGGGGTAAATTTGACCCTGGAAGTGTGATCCAATGTTGCATTAAATATCAGGTTAAAATCTCCTCCCATAATAATGGGTATTTCCAAATCCAAGAGACTGTTTTTTAGACTTAACAGAGCACCTGGGGAATCTAGATTGGGCCCATAATAGACTGCGCATGCCAACCGTGAGTTCTCCACAACTAAGGATGCAGTCAGCCATCTGCCTGAACAGTCCGTCTCATACTTCTCTACCCTGATCCTGCTATTTGCACGAATTATAATTGCCACTCCTCTAGTATTTCCTCTCTGATTGGAGCAAAGGAGGTCCTGAATCCACCTTTGGTTCCTAAATGCTGCTGTGCACTCTTGTGACTCTAAGTGGGTTTCTTCTAGGAGACAGATGTCAGCCTTTGATTTGTTCAAAAATGTGCAGATTCTAGAGAGTTTCCTACCTTCCCGTAACCCGTTAACATTCCAGCTTACTATTTTTATTTCATTAAATGTACTTGTCATGAGAAGGGATATCCTGAAGAAAACTCATAACTATCCCGGATCTTTTTCCTACTGGAGAATTGCCCCTTTTTTTTCTTAGCCTTCATGGTTACATGAGGAATATTTTTTGTCTTTATTACCCCCACCCCCCCGGCTCCCACCCGCCACCCTTGAGGAACCCCCCCTTGTGAACCTTGGCGATCTTATCACCATTTGGGAACCCTTGGTTCCGACTTGGGATCTGCCTCTGTGTCAAAAAGATATAAGGAAACCTATAAAGCTAACTGTGCCCCCTACTAGTTATAGGTGAAAGAAAAGGAAACAAATAACATGAAAAATTATTTTTTCCATTTTTTCCCCTTCTTTTATTTGGTTACTTGAGTGTATTAACTACCATATGTGTTCTATACTAATATTTAGTCTATTATTCCCTATTGTGCTTACCACTCCCAGTCTTATCTCGCTTCCCCCCCTTTTCTTTTTCTTTTCAAAAAGATAGGCAGTGATGGACTAGGTGCAGAATATATATGTTTAATCCTATTAGTAGCCCTATCAGAACACGAAGTTCTAACGTTGAGTCTCCTTCATACTGATTAGGAAAGTGTTGACTTTCTGAGGAGAGGTGAAGTTATATGTTTTATTTCTCCACACCACCCTCAATGCTGCAGGAAATTTCATCATCACTTGGGCTCCCTGACTTCTCAAGTCTGACATTCGAGACCGCAACTCCCACTGCCTTTGTGCTGTAACTCTGCCTACATCGGAGCGAATGAGGTATTTAGTGGAGTCTATCTGGAGAGAAGGATCAACGAGGGCCCTACCTAGTATCAGCTCTTTCACAGCGTAGGTGTGAAAATTAACCAGTATCTTTTTTGAAGCTTTCCTATCTGGATGTTGCCTAAATGGATCCCTATGTGCCCGCTGGATTTCACTCTCAAGATCGATGTCTGGTTTATCTTTTAGCACTCCTTCTCTCAGTAGTTTATAGACCAGGGATTTTACATCTCCATTTTCCGCCCCCTCAGGTATTTTCAGAAATTTTAAATTGTTCCTTCTGGCATGGATCTCTAATCATTCCATGTCCATTTGCAGTGATTTGTTCTGTGCTTTTAACTCAGTTATATCTCTTCAGTGGGCCTGGGAAACTCGGGAGAGGGTAGCAACTTCTCCTTCCAACACCTCCGTCCGAGTGCAGATATCGTCTAGTTTATTCTCCAGACAGTACACTTCTTGTTGATCTCCTTCTGGTTCCCCTCGGAGATTTCAAATTTGGGGAGTAATTTCGAAAGTAAATCCTTGCGTAGGGATTGGAGGAGCTGGGACTGATTAGTTCCCTTCTCTATCGCTTGAGCCGCCCCCAGAGAGTATATTGCAGAGTTATCGCAGAATGATCTAGCTGTGAGCTGGGAACTATGCTCTGGATAACTGGGGTGATGGCTGGGATAAGGAACCTTCCTCTGCCTCCAAAGTAGGCGTAGGGTCGCCTACACCTAAATCTGTCTCTGGCTCAGAAAGCAATGGGGAATACCTATTCTCCAGTGTGACTGATACATGAGGAATTACGAGGGGGAGCACCTGCTTACCCACCTGCTTGCCCACCTTATCTGTACTTGCAGTAGGGGTAGTAGTAGTAGGGAGGTCTTGGGAGGAGTCACTTTTTCCATTATTTTGAAATAAGACTTCAGTGAAGGGGCAGGTTTTGATATATTTAAGCAATTTTTGAGTTTCTTAACCTACCCTGTCTTGCTTCTTTCCCTCTTTTTCTGTTGTGGGGGTAGAGGGACCAGCCCTCCTGCGCAGCTGGTAGAAGGGAATTACTGCTCCTTCTCAGGCTGGAAACGGAGAAGGCATCTATTTCTCGCCACTGGAGGGCAGGACTGTACTTCAGATGGCTGTTTTCTGCTTTCTCTCCCTCCAATACCCTCTCCCACTACTTTCCCCCTCTGATGTGCTTTCTGCCTGACAGGGAGCTCTTCAGTAGTAGTTGTAAGGGGCTGCTCTAAATCAATGTCCATCCCTTCGTTCTTCTCCCTGCCAAGTCACGCAGTAACCTCGGACCAGCGCCCAGGCAACAGTCCTCCACAGCACCTACTAGCTTCAGGAGCACTGACACCAGCAGCACCTACCAAGCGGTATTCGCCTCTCCTCCCCCGAACCCCCGTCACTGACCGTGCATCTGTAGTCACAGCTCGAACCCGACTCACGGCCCCATTCACGGGTCGGAAACTAATCCTCGCTGCCGCCGCCCAGATTCTACACCAGAGCCTTGCTCTTCTTCGTCCACAACAGGCACCTACTCCCCCACCCCGCCCCCCTCCTCCTTCACCTCCGTCAGCCTCAGCGTCTCAGCACCCATCCGAGACTGCCCCTGGATCCCACAGCTCGGCGAATGCCGGTTTTGAAATCAGGAAAAGAAAACAACGTACATGGGGTAAATATCTTGGCAAGCCTAATCGTGGCATATAATTTCTGCCCTATCACCGCTTCCTAGCTGTGCATGAGCCTCAGCGGACTCAGACATCGAACGGCATCTCCCAGCCCGAACGGAGCTCCCGCAGCCAGCGTCAGCCCGCCGCCATATTCCTCCTGTAGCTGACCCCCTGGGCATCTATTGGAATTCAATAACGCATATTATCAAGCCCATTATCGCCGTTTTAGCGGCAGATTTCTGCAGCTAAAACAGCGATAATTTTAACAGGGTTCTTGCTAATATGCCCCAATGGGGCTTTTCGGGGGGTGGCCGACCGGAGGGAGGCTCGCCCCCAGGGAATTTGGGGCCCCGGGAGGGAAGGGTGGGGGGAAGGATTAGGACGGACACAGGAAGGGACTTTGGGCTGGTTGGGCTAGCTGGTGGGTTTTGGGCTCCTTTTGAGCTTGGGATAATAAAAGCGGCCATTTTGGGTCACTGTGCACCATTTCGTGGGACAGTGACCCAGCAGCCGGGGGGCATCATTTGAGCATTGTCTTTGTAGTGGCATATTGCGGTTGTAGGGGTTGTTTTGTGGCAGTTTCTGGTAGCGGTAGTGTTGGGGGTGATAGCTAGGTGGTCTGGAGAGCTGCAAGTGGTGTGCGCCAGGCGGGGGTAGAGCGAAGACTGCGAGACGGCAGGCCGAAGGCGGAGAGTTACCTGCAGGACGATGTTGGAGGAGGCGATGGCGGATCCCCGGGTTCGTGAGGCGTTGCGCCTCTTGGGAGAAGCGGGCAGGACTGATCTCCTGCGCGGCGATGTTAGGGTAAGGCCCCCGCGGCGCGCTGCAGATGGTGCCGCGGCAGCAGTGGCAGCTTGCGAGCCTCTGCGTTCGCGTGCGCGGAAGGGGGAGGGGGCGGGAGCTGTGGGAGGAGCGGCGCGAGGTGGCGGTCGGAGGGCAGCTGGGGCGCCGAAGAGGGTAGGAGGATTGGCTAAGCGGAACGGCGGCCGGAAGAAGGCACCGCTGAAATTTGTGGAGGGAGCGGGGGGCCTGGGGGGGTGGGAGGAAGCGGGGGGCGGGTGGAAGCGGGGAGGCGAATAAGGAGGCGACGGGAGGCGCAGTGGGGAGGAAGGGGCCTGACAGGGGACAGAGGAGTGGAAGGGACACCCAAGTTGCGAGGAGGAGTACCAGGCTGGGGGGGGGCGGCGGGGGGGAAGGGGGTCAAGCATCACGGGGATGGAGGGGATGCCGGGGGGGCTCGGAGAGGCCAGGAAGGGGAGGATGGAGGGGTATACGGGAGGGTGGTCGGAGGCGCGGTTGAGGAGGAGGGAACAGGGGTGCAGGGCGAGGCGGGAGGGGACTCGCCGCTATTGATTGAAGAATCGGAGGAGGAAGAGGGGGCGGGTGAGGGGGTGAGAGCGGGTTGGATTGGGGGTCTTCAGCAGGAGAGGACATAGTTGCTCCCAGTAGGACGGGATCGCCGTGGGGCGCGGGGAGGGGCGTGGGGCAGAGAGGGGGTGCGAGGGGAGACGGTGGGGGGCGGAGCGGGGGTGTGGGGATGCCATGGGTGTCCGGGGTGGACGGAGGATGGGGGAGGGTGAGGGGGGGTTCGGTGGAGGGGGCCAAGGGTTAGGGGGGGCACGGGGTAGCAGGGTGGGCCGCAGGGATGTGGAGAGTGTGGGGGGACAGGGGGGGTGCGTGGGACAGACAAGGGGAGGCGGGGAGCTGGGGGTGGGGGGAGGGGTGGGGTGGGGTGTCCAGTGCGGCAAGGAGGACATTCAGCGGCAGAGGGGAGTGGTGGGTCAGGAGGGTGGGGAGGCGCCAGAGATGGTTTTGCCTCGGCATGCTGGACTTCCCCATTTTTCTCTTGGCAGGAGCAGTTGGTAAGGGGCTCGGGTGAGCAGCATGCGGCTCCAACCCGTGGAGAGGATGGGCCGGCTCTGCCTAGTACGGGCGGTCGCGCTCCAACGAGGGACCATGTGCGTACTGACAGTGGATGGCAGGGTCATAGGTCTCCAACGCCCCCCTCCCGATGGGTCGATCCGGCCGCCGGGGGACGGGGATGGAGCAGCAATCTGGCAGGCTATTCTGATTACCAAACAGAGGGCAGGAGGAGGGAGAGTGTGGATTTGGGAACACTGATGACAGCGTGCAGGGACAAGGCAGGTCTGAGCAGGGTGTCCACAGGAAGGGTCTTGGCAGACGGTGATGGTGGTGGAGAGATGGAGTCGGAAGAGGAGGGGGAGCTGCGAGAGAGCAGGAGGGAGGCCAGTAATGGTGTTGGCAGTGTTTAACAGGTATGCCCCCGGAAATCGGTGCAGCGAGTGACGGCCCCCCACCAGAACTGGTTAGGACGCCAGCCTTGATGCCAGGTAAGACCAGTGCAGGGTCGGCGAGTGGCTTGGGCGGGCCTCATGGAGGCAAGGCGTGTGGGGGTGTGGATGGCGGTTGCCAGGTGTCGGTGGGGACGGATGCTGGGGGAGGGGATGAGGTGAGACTGTTGAAGGGCAGGTACGTGATGGATGCCGGGGTGTGTACGGAGGCGGGTGGCGTGGCGTCGGTGAGTACGGGGACGGGCGAGGCGGCGACGTCTGGCGGGTCGGCTGCGGCTGGCGCCGGGGCGAAGGAGAGCTGTGAGGTGCCGGTCAGGAAGCTGCCGTGTATGGGTGTAGTGAAGCCGCTGGGGGCGCATTTGTCACTGGCGACTAGGGAAAAGATTTGGAAGGGGGAGTATGTGGAGATTTTGAAGCTGCTCTACAGGGAGCTGATGGCCAAAGAGGGATCGAAGGAGGAGGAGCAGGAATTAGCCAGGCGTCCTAAGGTGCCGGTGACCATTGAGAATTGGTCAGCGGCTTTCCTGATATATGCAAGCGTGTACTGTGAGAAGTACCCCGACAGGGCGGTCGCGCTGTTCAAATACATGGATGTGGTGCGGCGGGCGCAGGTGACCTACGGGGGTAATGCTTGGTCGCATTACGATGAAGAGTTTCGGGCGAGCATGGCATCTGATCCGGAGGCAAAGTGGAGGGAGTTAGATGCGGACCTGTACCAACAGACGATGAGTGGGGCAAAATTTGGCCGCACCATTTACACGGCCAGTGGGTTGCCACTGGCGCCGCCCCCCTTTTCGGCCCGCCCCACCCGTGGGGGGGTAGGGGCGGGGGGAGCCGGGAGCAGTCACAGTTTCGGGCCCTGCTGGGATTTCAACAGTGGTTCCTGTCTCTGGCAGGTGTGCCGTTTTCGGCACGAGTGCTCCACATGCGGGAGACGCCACCCGGAGGCGCACTGCTGGGGGCTTGGGGGAGGCCCTGCACAGACCCAGTACCCGGCTCCCGGGCCCGGCAGGGGGCGGGGAGGAGGCTGGGGGGCGAGTACCCTGGGAAAAGGCTCATACACCGGTTAGGCTGGATCAACTGGAACCGTTTTTGGAGGCGTATCCGCGGGCGGACGATGCAGCAGTGCTCCGTCGGGGTTTCAGGGAGGGTTTCCGGTTGGGATACGAGGGTCTGCAGATCACTCGATGGGCAGAGAACCTGAAGTCCGTGAACGCACACCAGGGTATCGTCCGGGAGAAGCTCTTTAAGTAAGTGAAGGAGGGGAGGATGGTGGGGCCTTTTGAGGAGGCGCCACTACCGGACTTGATCATTTCACCCATTAGAGTGGTCCCGAAGAAAGAGCAGGGTCAATTCCGGCTGATTCAGCATCTCTCATGTCCGGAGGGTGCGTCGGTGAACGACTTTATCTCAGCGGAGTTGGCGTCAGTGTCATACTCGTCCGTGGATGTCGTGAGAAGGTTGGTGACGACGGTAGGTCGGGGGGCGCTCATGGCAAAATGCGATGTAAAATCGGCGTTTCGGTTGCTGTCGGTCCATCCAGCGGATCATCAGTTTCTTGGGGATTCAGCTTGACGGGCTCATTTTTGTCGATAGAGCGCTTCCTATGGGATGCTCCGTGTCGTGTGCCTTGTTTGAACGATTCAGCTCCTTCTTGCAGTGGGCTTTTTCCTGGCGCACAGGCTCTGAGGCGATAACGCATTACCTGGACGACTTCTTCCTGGTGGGTCGGCCCGGTTCGACGGACTGCCAGCAGCGTCTGGACAGTTTTACGGACCTGATGGGTTACCTGGGGGTTCCTTTGGCGCCAGAGAAGATGCAAGGGCCCAGCATGGTGCTGTCGTTCCTCGGGATAGAGCTCGACTCAGCGGCCATGGAAGCACGCTTACCGGAGGAAAAGCGGGCGGTGATGCTGGACTTGGTGAAGGGCATGTTGGCCAGGCGAAAGGTGTTGGTGCGAGAGGTGCAGGTGTTGCTGGGGCATTTGAATTTTGCGTGCCGCGTGGTACGAGTGGGGCGGACCTTTTGTCGGCGGCTGGGGTTGGCCTTGTCCGGTTTGATGCTGCCCCATCATCATGTGCGTCTATCGGCGGGCTCGAGAGAAGATCTGAGCATGTGGTTGGCTTTTTTGGAGCGTTTTAATGGTGTGCCCATGACACCCCCGGAAGACTGGGAGTGGGACGTGACGATGTCGTCGGACGCGGCGGGAGTCGGAGGTTTTGGACTCTACTGGGCGGGCAGAAGGTGCGCGGAGCAATGGCCGGAGCAGTGGCAGGCAGGGGGTAGAAGCATTGCGTTCCTGGAACTGTTCCCGTTAGTGGTGGCTGTGACAGTGTGGGCGCGGGAGTTGGCGCACAGGCGTGTGTTGTTCAAGGTGGACAATATGTCAGTGGTGAAGGTGGTGAACCGGCAGTCCGCGAGGGAGCCCCAAGTACTGAAGTTGATGCGCGTTTTCGTCTTGAGGTGTTTGGAACACGATATCTTGTTCCAGGCTCAATATGTGCCGGGAGTGGACAATGACATTGCAGATGCTTTGTCTCGTTTACAGTGGCAGAGGTTCCATGGGCTAGCCACGGAGGCAGCGGCGGACAAGACAGAGGTGCCGGAGGAGCTGTGGTTGGTGGGAGAGCGCGGGTCGTTCAGTTGGTGAGGTCGTCCCTGGCAGCGTCCACGTGGAGGAGTTACGAGCAGGCCTGGCTGGAGTTTCTGCGGTTTGGAGTGGTAAGGCAGCGGGGCAAGTGGCGTCGGGAGGAGCAGGTGGTGCGTTTCATGCTGGGGTTAATGGACAAAGGACTGGCGAGAGTGACGATTGCGGGAAATCTGGCAGGATTGGCTTTCATGGGCAAGTTCTGGTGGGGGTATGCCCCCTCGGCGGGAGAATTGGGGGGGCATCTTCTGGAGGGTTGGGGGAGGGAGAGAGGGGCTCGGGCGCGGAGGAGACGGCCGATTACGGAGGCGATGTTGGAAGGCCTGGAGGGCCGTTTACCGGTAGTGTGAAGGGATCAGGCGGAGACGGTGCGGTTTTCCACATTGATGTCGTGGATGTATTTTGGAGCCTTTCGGGTGTCGGAGTTGGTGGGTCTGAAGGGACGTCCGGGCCTGACGTGGGGGGAGGTGGAGTTCCGAGGCCGGGAGGTTGCGGTGCGGCTTTGCCGGTCCAAGACTGATCAGAGAGGGAGGGGTACTTGGGTGTTGTTGGGTCCTGGGGGAACGGAGGCGGTGTGTCCGGCGGAGTGGGGAAGACGGCTGGCAGATGGCAGGGTGCAGGATGGTGCGGAGGTCTTTGGCAGGAGAGGGGTGGGATGTGTGACAGAGGCACAGTTGCTGTGGGTCCTGCGGCAGGCCCTGCGGTCTATGGGTGAGGACCCGAAAGAATTCGGAACACATTCCTTTCGCATCGGGGCGGCGACGGAGGCGGCGCGGAAGGGCTGGGGGAAGGAAGAGATTAAACAGCTGGGGCGCTGGAAATCAGACTGCTATAAGACGTATGTCAGGTTGCGAGGGGTAGTGGTGGAGTAGACTTGGAGTTTGGGCTCGCTGCTTACATATGTCTCTTTGCAGGTGCGGTGGCGGGGCCTACGGCGGCAGCAGTGTCCATATACTTGGTGGGCCGTTCTTTTGTAAAAAGAGCAGAGAGGGCTGATTGGAAAAATGTGGGAACCTCAATCTGGAATTGGATGAGCAGTTGTTTAGGTGTCATTGGAGGGGTAAAGGGGGCATGCGTTGGCACGAGTTGGTGCCGGTTTTGAACAATGTTGTGCGGGGGGGTCTGGCCGGATGTGGTAGTCATTCACCTGGGGGAAAACGATTTGGTGCAGTGTAAGGGACTGGCACTGGTGAAACAAATGAGGAGGGATTTGTTGGAGATCAAGAGATCATATGGTCAGAATTCATACCCAGGAGGTGTTGGAGGGGGGCGGAGAGACCAGGAGCTATTGACAGGACTAGGAGGAAGATTAACAGGGAGATGCAGGCCTTTTGTGAGAAGGAAGGAGTGGGTAGAATGGAGCACCCGGAACTGAAGTATGGGGCAGTCTACTTTTTCATGGAGGATGGAGTACATTTGTCGAGATATGGGATGGAGCTCTATATTGTGCAGCTGAAGGAGGCGTTAGACTGGGCAATAGGGGTGCACAGGTATCCAAAGGTGCAGGGGTCCTGGGGGGGGTCGAAAGCCATATGGGGCCTTCGAGTGGTGCTTTTCCCTAGTTAAACGGGGGGGGGGGTAGGATAGGAGGAAGGAGTTTTACTGGCTGAGGGGGAGGGAGTGTACATATGGCAGATGTTTAAACAGTTGAGGCAGGCGTTTGGGTAATTGATAATGATGTTTATGTTGTTGGCGGGGAACTGTTTAGGGGTGGGGGTGGGGGGTTTGGTCAGGTATATGTATAATTAGTTAGGCCTAGTTTTGTACGGCAAAGGCCAAGGTTGGGGTATGTTTTCAGGATGCACCTGTTTCCCAATAAAGCGGCTTTATCACACCTTACATCTGTCTCCGGTTGGTTCTTCGACTCCCGTCTCCCGATGGGCCCCAATGGGGCTTTGCGGGGGTGGCTGACCGGAGGGAGGCTCGCCCCCCGGGAAATTAGGGGCCCCGGGAGGAAGGGTGGGGGGAACGATTAGGACGGACACAGGAAGGGACTTTGGGCTGGTTGGGCTAGCTGGTGGGTTTTGGGCTCCTTTTGGGCTTGGCATAATAAAAGCGGCCATTTTGGGTCACTGTGCACCATTTTGTGGGGCAGTGACCCAGCAAGCGGGGGGCATTAATTGAGCGTTGTCCCACCCGCCCTCCCTTAGGTCAGGTTTTGTTGGGGGGGGGGGTAGAGGGGAGGATGTCCGGGGTTATGGCCTTTCTGGGTTGGGAAAAGGGGTTTTTGTGGGAAGCAGGTGCTTTCTGGGTTAGGATGGTTTGGGAGTGTTGTCGCTGGGGGCAGGTGCTGGAAGGTTTATGTCGGATGGCGCTTTTTCCTAGTTAAACGGGGGGTAGGATAGGAGGAAGGAGTTTTACTGGCTGAGGGGGAGGGAGTGTACATATGGCAGATGTTTAAACAGTTGAGGCAGGCGTTTGGGTAATTGATAATGATGTTTATGTTGTTGGCGGGGAACTGTTTAGGGGTGGGGGTGGGGTGTTTGGTCAGGTATATGTATAATTAGTTAGGCCTAGTTTTGTACGGCAAAGGCTAAGGTTGGGGTATGTTTTCAGGATGCACCTGTTGCCCAATAAAGCAGCCTTTATCACACCTTACATCTGTCTCCGGTCGGTTCTTCCCCTCCCCGTCTCCCGATGGGCCCCAAAGTCTTTTGCCATTTCTACAGCAAAGTCTTTAAGCATAGGACTAGCACAGTGCTGTCCTTGCCGAGCTGTAAAATGACAAAAGCCATTCATCACTCCAGGCACAGTATTACAGCTTGAATTGATAAAATACACATATATTTATATATCTATATCTATATCTATATCTATCTATCTATCTATCTATCTATCTATCTATCTATCTATCTATCTATCTATCTATCGCCAGTAGGTAGTTATAGTTAGGACCTAGTTTCCAAAGAAATCCACAACATTCTATTTGGAATAACTTTGGCGCTGGTGGACGAATCTTCGTGAATTTCTGCAAGAAAATGGCCTGCTCGGTTCCGCTCCTTCCCTGAAAGTCGGGGGCTGATTCGTCAAGTGGGGGCCGAGAAAAAAGGGGGTCCCAAAACATGTTTTCCCCATGCAAGTTCCATAGGGACCTTTAGCCAGGGCTACAGCCCGAACGGCTGAACTGAATTACACGAAATTTGGCAGAGAGGTAGAGTTTGGTTCGCAGATTGCGCTTTTTGTTAAATGGTGTAAATCTGTTCAGTAGTTTCTGTAGCGATATCTAGAGACGGAGTTCAGCACGCGTACGGAAATCCGTTCAATTATGAGCGTGAGCTACATGCTGATTGGCTGTGAACTGTCTGTCAACACCCGAAACCAGGAAGTGTTGGCGTGCATCTTGTGCCTCGGTAGAACCTAGTCACAAGAAAACAGTAAAACAAAGTTGAGAAATAAGGGAAGGGGGCAGGCTAGAAACATTCTGAACCTCTAGGCTTGCACAGGGAGTCGTACATGGATGCTTAGGCTCTTTTATTTTTATTTTTTTCAAAAAGAAAAATCGCGGCGTACGCGTACGGAAATCCGTACAATTACGAGCAGGAGCTGGATGCTGATTGGCTGTCAATACTCCAAACCAGGAAGTGTTGGCAGCCATCTTATTTGTCACGAGAGCCGAGTCACAAGAAAACAGTAAAACAAAGTTGAGAAATAAGGAAAGGGGGCTGGGTAGAAACATTCTGAACCTATAGTGTTGGTCAGGGGGTGGTACATGGATCTTTAGGCTCACTTTTTATATATTTTTTTAAATAAAAAATTGCGGGGATTCTCGTCCAGTACTCGTACCCGGTGGAAAAGGTTGAAAAATAACTAGAGGTCCGTTTTATTTATTAGGTCCTGGGGGGCAAATTACGGGGTCAAATATTTTGCATAAAGGGGGCTTGTAAGGTGCCTCGAGCACTGGGGAACGGCACTCCTGTTGTTTTATTTTGAAGTATGAGGGGTGGTTACGGTCCTACTCCCAGCAGTCTCAGAGAGCGGCACCCCTCAGGTCTTTCTAAAAAAATATATGTTTTGAGTTCTCCCTCCCTCTATCCCCGTACACATCGCGGGGAACGCCACGTTTTAAGGGCAGTAATATGTAAAATGACCTTCCAGCTACGGGTATCTGCACTGTCTGGGGTTTTTTATTAATGTTGGGAGGGTGGGCTTGATAATACGTCCTTGTTAATTCCCATAGAAGCACATGTTCTGGTGTTAACATAGGCTTCTATGGGAAATAACTAGGCCGTATTATCAAGCTCATTATCGCTGTTTTATTGGTAGTTTCCTGCCAATAAAAGGGCGATAATTTTTACACCAGTCTTTGATAATATGCACCTAAGTTTACCGGTCAAAAAAAGAGCAATAGGCCATATAATCAACAAAAGGCGATACATTATCTCCGCTTTTATCTGCAGGAGACTGCCGATAAAGCGGCAATAATGGTCTTTATAATATGCCCTTGTGAATTGCCATAGCAGCCCATGTTAATACCAGAACCTGGGCTGCTATGGGAATTTAAAAGGGCCTATTATCAAGCCCATTATCGCCGCTTTATCGGCAGTTACTGGCGATAAAAGCGGCGGTAATGTATCGCCTTTTGTTGATAATATGCCCCTTCATTTCTATGATAGTATGTATAACTTTCCTTTTTTTGTCTAGTAGTTATACTCTGTACGTATGCGCAGCCTGGTTTCGAAGTCCCCGTTTTTTTCTTTTTCTTCAAGTTCAACAAACAAACCTTTCTTTAATTCAGGTATTAAATTTGCCGCTTTGTTTTCCCGGGTCGTGTGTGTCATCCGCTGCTGTACTTTTGTAATATATTAATAATCGTATTTTATCTAGATTTATTTGAAACGTAGTGCCGAGGCACCAAACGTTGATCACGTACTCCGTCCATCGCCATTTTAGTACTTTTTCACCGTTTTTATTAAATCTGATACTTTCATTTTATCGTCCTCCTTTTCTTTGTGATCGACGAGATTTTGAGGCACACCACGGTGTTTGTCCTTAAACTCTGATGTTATCAGACTTGGTCACACGTATACCTAAAAACTACTTTGAAGGACGTAAGTCACAGCCATTACAATGCGTGTTCGTCAACACAAAGACATTATTAAGATTATGCGTGGTAAATGGATAGTACTTGTAAAAGCATGCGAGGTAAAACTATGGGGCATATTATCAACAAAAGGTGATACATTATCCCCGCTTTTATCAGCAGGACAGTGGGGATAAAGCGGCGATAATCTATCTCGTTTTGTTGATAATATGGCCCGAAATGCATGCTAATGGCTTTGTGGTGACGTTCACGCGTGGTTATGACCGCGTTGTAATGGCTGTTTCCCCCCAGGAAACTGCAGCAACCTGGTCTGGGCGTTGTGGACTCCAGGGCAGTAGGCGGAGGGCCACGCAGCTCCTCATACAATATAGAAATCTTTGTGGGGTGATTGTTTCCGTGGTGTGGGTCTGAGGATGAGTACCTTCCTTTTGTTTAAGTTCATGTTTAGAGAGCTGCTCTTTAGTTGGTGACGTCCTTCTTTGTTTCGTGGAGGTTGCTTTTGGTGGTATGTTGCTTTTTGGTGAGAAAGAGGATGAGCTGGGTGTTGTTGGTGTAGGAGATATTGTTAAATTGTGATGGTGGGCTACTTGTGTGAGGGTGGCCATGTAGATGTTGATTAGTATTGGGTTGAGTGCATTGCGGGCACGCAAGTTATAGTTAGCTGAACAAACTATAACGGGGGAATTTCAATGGTTTTGTATGAGTGAAATGTCCAGCTAACTATAACAAGTGTGAAACCTATGTTTTTTTCAGTGAATTTCTAAGGTTTTTTTAAATGCTAATTCCTAACTATAACGTGGCTTAAACCTATGTTTTTTTCAGTGAATATATATATATCCATATCTATATCTATATCTACATCTATATATCTATATCTATATCTATATTCACTGAAAAAACCATAGGTTTCACACCAGTTATAGTTAGCGGGAAATTTTACTGACATAAAACCAATGAAATTCCACGTTATGGTCAGTTGGACTCACTATAACTTGTGCGCCTGCAATGCACTGCTGATGACGTCACATATTACATCACTCATGACATGGTCAGTGACATCACTCATGACATCACTGATGACACCATCCTTGTGACAAAGTGGCAGACCTCCTATCATCATAAAATAACCTTTGACACACACATTCAAAAATAGAAACTAACATTTTCTTAAAAAAGGAGAAACCAATACCAATTACAACAACTTATTAGGTAATTCCAACATCTACATACACATCCACTCATTCACCAACAGTTCTATATAGTCATTCATATATATATTCACTCATCATATGTAGTGATAGACCTATACATCCTGTTACACACCGACAGTCATCCAAAAGTTACTCACACACATATTCACACATGCAAAAAAACTATTGAACATCCATTTATTTGCATATACAGCTATACACACACTACCACTTTACTTCTAAGGAAACTTACACATACTTACTCTCTTAAACAATCACTTATAGAAACACATACTTATTTAAACAGGAACTCTTACAATATCTCACTGTCACATATACTCACTTATATAATCAATACTCACATATACTAGATTAAAACATATGTCGTTACTGAAAAAGACAATAGTGAGACAGTCATTTACTCACTAACACACACATATACACACTCATCCATCCATACAGTCCTGTACATATGCTGTCTTCAAAACACATACAAAAAGTGAGTCAGTCACCAACCCATACAGCCACTTATACACAAAGTGAAACACTGATACATACATTTCAATATTTAAAAGTTACTTGCTAATATATGTATTCACTAAGATACACTTAATAAGGCAGTTAACCAATCAATTCTTTTAAAAACAAACATCCATTTACACACTTATTTAATCATTTATTCTTCCATCGTCCTTTACAAATACATATATAAAACATATATATTTTTCAGAAAGACACACATTCACTGGATGATGTCATCAGTGATGTCATGAGTGATGTCACTGACCATGTCATGAGTGATGTAATATGTGACGTCATCAGCAGTGCATTGCAGGCGCGCAAGTTATAGTGAGTCCAACTAACTATAACGTGGAATTTCATTGGTTTTATGTCAGTACAATTTCCTGCTAACTATAACTGGTGTGAAACCTATGGTTTTTTCAGTGAATTTCAAAGGTTTTTTTAATGCTAATTCCTAACTATAAGTCTCACTTTATAAGTAAGACTGTTAGCGCTCTAGTTGTTCTTTAGAACACTCTGGTACATACTGTCATTGGGCTATAGTTGCGCTACATCTGGCTGATATTTGGGCTACATTTGTATTTTTTTGTCTCTGGTGGCCATCTTTGGGCTACATTGGGCTACATTTGGGCTACATTTGGGCTCTAACATATATATAGCCCAATGTAGCCCAATATATATATTTTAAAAGTAAATTTTCTTAAAAACAACTGGAGCATATATCTTGAGACATAGCAAAGGCACATCGGGCTACCAGTCCTTACTATTTTTCAAATGTATTTTTTTTGTATATTGTTTTTTTTTTTTTGCCCTGGAGCGCTCCTGGTGTGCGCCCCGGTGAGCGTCCCGGAAAGCGTAGTATTTTGAAGCGCCCCGGTGCACGAACCGGGAAGCGTCCCGTTAGCGGCAATGTCGCGATCGAAAACAACATTGTGACGCGTCGCGTAAGCGTGACGTATCGCGTAGCCGCGCGATGTGTCTTATGACGCGCTGCGTAAACGCACCCAGAAGCGCTCCGCGGCGCGGCCCGGAGCGCGTAACGTAAGCGCGCCGGAGCGCGTAACGTAAGCGCATCGGGTCATGTGACTTGAAAATAACACTTTTCATTGGTTCTCATCATTTTGTTTCTCCAAATAATGAAAACCCCCTCCTTTTTTCCTCATTTTTACTTTCTTCATTGAGAGAGCAAGAGCTATTTTTGAGCAAACAATGGCATCACTTGTTGCTGCAGCTGGTGCACCCCCACCACCACCCCCACCACCAAGAAAAGAAGGTCCACCACCACAGTTTCTTGGAGGACAAGAAGAAGAGGAGGAAGAAGAGAAGGAGGATCAACAACCAAGGCGCTTCCTGCCTGAAGAACCAAGACAAAGGCACGTTAAAGTGCACTTTATTTGGCAATTCTTTTCTTTTCCTGATGACCAGAAAAAGGTGAACGCCCCCAAAGTCACCTGTCTTATTTGTGACAAAGTTCTCTCCAGGGGCAATCCCACAAAGAAATATTCTTTTGGTAATTTTACCATGATCCGCCACATGGAGAGGTGGCATCCCAATAACTTAGCCCAGGCTGAAGTACAGGAACTTCGAAACATCCCACCCCGTGTGGCCAGCACTTCCTCTACTGTACCCTCACTTTCTGGTCCTGAAGAACGCCAAATGGTGGCAAATATTCAGCAAAAATTTGGCAACCTCAAATTTGTTTGCATTTTCTGTGGCAAAACATTATGTTATGGTGAACTTAGTGTCACCTTAATAAATAATGCTGTAGACAACCACCAATGCAGCAAGAAAAGGAAGCAGTAATTCTTTTCTTTTTTTTGCTCCTGTTGAGCCATTTCCAATTCCCTGTTTTTTGTTTGTTCCCTTAAAAAAAAAAATATATATAAAATTGTTCAAAAATACAAAAAAATAAATGTTCAGAAAAATAATAAAAAAAATATAAAACAACAGAAAGAATTTTAAAAAAGTTATTTTCAGAACTACCTCCCATTTATAAAATATTGCCAAAATTTTTAAACTCTGGCATTCTTTTTTCTCTTTTGTGCGCTTCCCGGTGCGCGTACCGGGCGCTCCCTCCGCGACAATCGAAAAAAAAAATATATTTTTTTTTTGCCCTGCGAGGCCCTTTTATAGCCCCCACATCAAACCTAGGGGATCAGGGTGGGTCTACCCTGCCCCCTTATGGTCATTTCCCCCTTTGTTTTGGCCACCTCTTGTGTCTCGATCCTACCGAGACACACAATGGCGGCCGCTCCGGACTGCTTCAAATGTTTACAGACAACAGAGAGCCAATCAGCTTTCCGTGCGCAAGTCACGTGGCGCGCCCGGTGCGCTCCCCGGTGCGCGTACCGGGGTGCTGCCATAGATATATATATTTTTTTGAACCTAAATTACTCAAAATCCACTGGAGCACATATCTTGAGACATAGCAAAGGCACATCGGGCTACCAGTCCCTACAATTTTGCCAAGTTTGGTGGTAATCCATTCAGCCGTTCGGGCTAAAAGTGAGTTTGACCGCCCTATTGAAATTAACATGGGGAAAACACGTTTTGGGACCCCCCTTTTATCTCGGCCCCCGCTTGACAAATCCCCCCGAAACTTTCAAGGAAGGACCGGAGCTCCGCGAGGCCAATTTGAGGAAGTTTTCAAGCAGATTCGTCAACCGGCGCCAAAGTTATTCCAAATAGAATTTTGAGATTTTGCATTGAAAAAAATCCTAACTATAACTACCTACTGGCGACCGCCAGTAGGTAATACATATATATATATATACATACATATTTTATGTATGTATATATATATACATACATACATATATATATACATATATATATATATATATATATATATATATATTATATATATATATATATATATATATATATATGTATATATATTCAATGAAAAAACCATAGGTTATAGACCATATATAGTTAGGAATTTGCATTTACAAAACCTTATTTTACTCGCATAAAACCATTGAAATTCCATATATAGTTAGTTGCGCTAACTATATATCGCGCACCCGCAATCCACTGCTGATGATGTCACATATTACATCATTCATGACATGGTCAGTGACATCACTGATGACATCACTGATGACATCTCAAATGACATCACTGATGACATCTCAAATGACATCACTGATGACATCACTGATGACAACTCAAATGACATCCCTGACAACATCACAGATGACATCATTCATGTGTTAATACGATGAACCTCTACAGACTCTGATATAACCTTAGATACACTCAGTGAAAACAGACACTCACAGATTGTCACTCATCCATGGAGTTACTCATAAACCTAGACAGTCATGCAAAGAATCAATCACACCTCCAATTCCTCAACTATACAGTTATACACACCTTACTTATTCAAACATATACTAACACATATTTACTCTCTTATACAATCCCTGATACAAGTTCACAATGATCCATACAGCCACTCACACATTCACTGGCTCTTATGCACAGTTATTTATATATGTCAACTCTCACATGTACTGTGTTTTACATATGTACTTACTTTGACATGTAGCACTGAGATATCCATTCACTCACCAATACACTCATGCACACAGTCAACCGCCCATACAGCTGTTTCCACATGCACTTTTGAAACCATACATCTAGTGAATCAACTGCTCACACATCTATGCACAGAGTCATACACCTCCCAGCCACCCACACACACACTCAGTCTCCCATACAAATACTTGGGCAACCAATCAATAACCCATATAGTTACTCATATAGCTACTTATCAACACATGCAACAGTTTACAGAACAACAGACATAATGATGCACAAATTAAGACAGTTTAGTCACTAACCCATGCACTCAGTGAGACACATTTAATCACTCACTCATACAGTCAGTCATGCACCTACTAAATCCTTCATCCAGACACTTATACATCCACTCATTCTTCAATATGTAAGACATATTTTAACTTTACAGAAACAAACAGTCACTGGATGTTGTCATCAGTGATGTCATTTGAGATGTCATCAGTGATGTCATCAGTGATGTCACTGACCATGTCATGAATGATGTAATATGTGACATCATCAGCAGTGGATTGCGGGTGCGCGATATATAGTTAGCGCAACTAACTATATATGGAATTTCAATGGTTTTATGCGAGTAAAATAAGGTTTTGTAAATGCAAATTCCTAACTATATATGGTCTATAACCTATGGTTTTTTCATTGAATATCAATGGTTTTTTAAATGCAAATTTCTAACTATATATGGTCTATAACCTATGGTTTTTTCAGTGAATTTCATTGGTTTTTTAAAAGCTAACATCTGTAGCTGTAAAATGTATTATTCTTTAAATCCCAAAATATATATAGATATTTATTGATAATTTTTTTTAAATATTTTTTTCTTCGCTTCTAGTTCGCGAACCGGGAAGCTTTCCGTTAGCTCATCTTGATGCCGCGATCTAGTACGCGAACCGGTCAACGTTACGTTAGCGGAACAGTGACGCGCCGCGGAAGCGCGATGTATCACGTTATCGCGTAATGCGTCTAATGACGCGTCGCGTTAGCGCTCCCGGAAGTGCTCCGGACAGCGAACCGGAAGCGATCTGGGACGCGGCGCGCGCCGCGTAACGTAAGCGGAACAGGTCATGTGACTTGTTTATCAAACTTCTCATTGGTTCATTTCACTTTTGGTTTCCAAATGATGTATGACTAGATCATGTGACCTAAAAATAACACTTTTCATTGGCTCAGAACTTTTGTTTTCCCCAAATCAAGTAAACTCCTCCTTATTTCCTCACTCTGACTTTCATCTTGGTGAGAGAAAGACCATTATTCAGAAGTTCCACAATGGCTTCCATTCTTGCTGCAGCTGGTGCACCCCCACCACCACCTCCACCTCCCCATAAGAAGAGAGGACCACCCAGTCAAATTATGACTAACAGAGAGGAGGAAGATGAGGAAGAAGAAGAAGAGGAGAGAGAGGGACAACAATTTGTTGATGAGTTGCCCCGGGTTTCTAAACGAAAAACCAGTTTCATCTGGCAGTTTTTCACCATCCCTCCTGGAACCAAGAAAGTGAATGCAAAATATGCCACCTGCCTCATCTGTGACTACAGATTATCGAGAGGCACAGAAAAGAAGTACAGTATGGGGAACTATACAATGCATCGTCACATGAGCAGGTGGCATCCCTTGAACTACAGCCGGGCTGAGTTGAGGGATCTTGAAGACAATCCGACGGCAACTCCTGTGGCAAGATCTACATCCACATTGTCTTTGACGGGAAGAGAGGCACAAGAGACTGTGCCAAACATCCAACCTAACTTCCAGCACATGAAGTTGTCTTGTATTTACTGTGGTGCTATGCTGTCATATGGCAACATGAGTGTCAACCTCATGAACATTGCATATGAAAATCATAAGTGCCCTAATGCACCCAAAAAGTAATTTTCTTTTTTTTTGCTCCAGTTGAGCCGTTTTGAAAGCCTGTTTTTTGTTGTCTCCCCTCCATAAAAAACACAAAAAAAACATAAAACAGTTCTAAAAATACAAAAAAATCAAAAAATGTTCAAAAAATAAAAAAAAAATATAAAACAACAAAAACAAAAAAAAACAGTTCTTTTCAGAACTACCTCCCCTTTCAAACAAAATTGCTAGAATGTTTATCACTCTGGCAAGCTCTATTTCTTTTGGTTCGCTTCAAGTTCGCTGACCGGTTCGCGAACTTTAAGCGAACTAAAAAAATATTTTTTTAAAAAAAAGAAGAGTTAGTATAAGGGAAGTAAACAGAGAATAATGTAAAAAGAAAGACAGCTAGAGAGAGTAAATGAGAGATACTGTCAATGACATCATCAGCAGTGCATTGCGGGTAAAAAGAGTGGAAAACATTTACCTTATAATTCTTGTTACCTTTTTTAAATATTTTTTCATACTTTCAATCTGTAAAACAAAGAACAAACATTTCAAAAAATATTAAAACATGTATTTAAAAATTAGAAAAGACAAGGGAAAAGGTTCAAAAACAAACAGTTTTTCAACAACTTTGACATTTACAGAAGTCTCTGCTTCTCTACGTCCCCTACACAATCCTAAAGATATATATTCGAAAGAAACTGTATCTTGATATTGCTGAACTGAGGCCTATTTTGGAACATGATGTTTTTCTTGCACTGCTAATGTCTCACAATAGTGATGCAATAGCAGCGCAAAAAAAATGTAAAGCCATAATAAAATTGTGTCTAACATTGTAAATGATTGTTTTAGGATGCAAATAAGATGTGTGCTTTCAAGAGCTTTCTTTGAGGTGAGGCCTCTTTTTTTAAAAAAAAAAAAACACTACCCAGAAGTACAGCACTCTAAGCATTAAAATTGATATTTACAGAACTCACCTTACCCATATGTACCACACATTTCTAAATGTATATCATAAGGACAAAAAGCATAACATTAATTATACATGTTAAATGGTTTATTTTTGCTGTTCTCAGAATGTATCAAATTTCACTTAAATCAGTGACTTGAAGGTATTCATCATGTAACAGCGGGGAAAAAAAAACACAATCAAAATGACTGTGTTTAAAAAACCCATACAACCTAAGAAATCTGATTTCAAAACTTCTTAAAATTAACTTACTTTCAATGACGTCGAAGGATCTCCTATAAACAGCATCCACTCTGTTGTGCTTTAAATATTTTCAGCCCGCCACTTTCTGAAAGAAAACCTCCATCGATACGTGAAATATGTTACATAGAAAAAAAACTTCTCTCATTATATCACATGTTTCCACTAGGCCAAATCATGTTGCCGCGATTCGCAAATCTTGTAATTCTTCCAATCAAATCCCGACATTTTCTATTTTCGCAACTTTCAAAAATAAAATATTTGAGATTATTTTCACAATCCTGGACTACTAATATCTTACTCTTCTTTGTCACTCATGTTCTCCTTTTCCTATGACACTGATACTGCTTACTATGAAGCAGACTTACTTGCATTAGGTTTATATAGTTGAATTTTTAATCGAGACAGCATTGCAGACTTACATTCCCTCTACTTAAAATTTTGGTTTTAAAAACACCAGGTAAGAATTTTTAAGGTCAAACGGCAATTTTTTTTTGAACGTTACAACAGAATCATTACAGAATGACCAGCCGTTTCCAGACTTTAAGTAAGCTGTATAATGTCCTGATGTTGTTGATGGACCATCGTGATAGATAATTGCTACAGTAACAAAAGTCCTCCCTGATATTGACAGCTGAGAAGCCACAAAATTTTTTATTAAAGTTGACAATTTTGTTCCATCAGGCCTACATCGTTGCATCATTAAAATGACATACTGGCCATATCTACGTATAAATAATGTTGACATCATATCACATTTACATTGGCTACACTCCATGTTGTGATCCGCTGCATTTACTAGCTTATTAAAGGAGACTGATTTACTGTCTGGCAAAGTTAAATATATAAATCTTTCTGAGTCTACACTAGTAGTACTTGATACCATACAGTTCTCGCAGTCATGCTGCCATTGATAAGAAAGCCCAAACAGGTGATCTACATCTACACCCTCAACTTGCAATATATCAAGCATATACATTAAAAACTCCTGACAATCTTGCTGATTATTTTCAGAGAAGTCTGTTTGACCTGAACATTCATCTAACAGATAACGAACTTCAGACACACTTTCTACTTTTGTTCGATCAGTGCTACATTTCTCGAAAACAGAATTCAACAAACAGCATAAAATTTGTTCAGAATTCAACAGAATCTGTTCTTTTAAACTCTCTAGTGAAAAGAGAACATTAACCACTACATTTGCATAGCAGTTGACACCAGAACTGTTTTCAAATTGAAAACCGACAACATCTTCAACAGAATCCACTTTCTTTCTGCTAACAATTTTCGGTTCATTGACTTTTAGTCTTTTTGCAACAACCTCCCTACTATTACTGCTTTTTCTACGTTTGCGGCCTACCACACGTTTCTCAAACAAAGGATATTGAGGCAAATGTGGCGCATACTCTCTTCTTAACCTATTGTATTCCTTAACACAATCTAGATCCGCACAAATGTTTGTGACATCACAGTCAATCAAGTACAATCCCGATAAAGTTCTAACTCGTGACAATGCCACATATGCCATACCCTCCTTGAACACAGAACTGCCAATATTCACCAATGCACAGTCTACACTTAAACCTTGCGATTTATGGATTGTCACCGCATATGCCAAGCAAACAGGAAACTGTTTACGGCGAACATATAAATCTTTAACAAGCAAAAACCTAGCAGAACAACGACCAATTTGCTGTACTTCCTCAATGCCATCAAATTTAATTTTTAAAAATTCTATTCCATCTCTATTTCTGTATTTCTCAAAATCAACAACATTACCCATTGATCCATTTACCAGACCTCTTTCTACATGTAAATTCCTTCTCAAAATAATTCGGCAATTTAAACACACATTCAAAGTCTTTTCAAAACCCGCTGTTTTAGATATAGTCTTCTCTAATGAATCCAATTTTGATTTCAAATTGTCTGACAAAATAATTGTTGATCCCATATGCTCTAATTTGTCGATAGCTTCAAGTTTCACAATCTCTTGCTTTTCTAAATTCAACATTTTGTTGTTGAAGATGGCACATTCTGCAAGAGTTGGCATGAGACATATCCCGGATTTCTTCTCAGTAATTTTCTGAAAAATATTCTCAGGCACAATATCTTGTTTGGGATACAAATTTGACAGTAACCGTGCATTTAAAGCTTCTTTCCCATGCTCGGTCACTTTTCCAATTCTAATATCTTGTAGAATATTCTTATAATCTTCATCCTTTGCCTGACGCATATTTTGATGCAGTTCTGCATAATTGAAATTTAACCATATATTGACGTTGCCAATGCTCCCTAGGCACTTCCTGGTATCTTCATGCGTGAGTATTTTGAACACAGGTTGACCTTTTACTGGTGTCAGCTGTAGAAGATCTCCGAAAACAATAATGTGTTTCCCACCAAATAAGACATCATATTCAGTTTTAAGTACTTCTTGCATTCTCAAATGCACAAAGGCAAGCATGACATTGGAAACCATGCTTACTTCGTCAATGATAAGTAGTTTCATTTTCCTCAAAACTCTTGAAACTTCACAGCAAGCATCTCCAGATAACTTGTTGTATTGTAATTTGTTGTCATGCTCCACCGGCAGCATCAATAGACGATGCAAAGTAATACCTTTAATATTATGTGCTGCCAGTCCAGTAGGAGCGGTGACAACACAAGACAGCGATGACTCAGTCCTTTCCTGCAAATAACAAGAGATTGCTTTAATGAGGAAACTTTTTCCAGTTCCCGCTTCTCCACTCACGTACAGTCGGACAGGCTTCAACGACGTACACGAGCACTCTTTCTTCTCATGACTTAATCCGTGCTCAATTTCCTTGGTAACTTCATCATATATTTTCCTCTGCTCAACGTTGAGTTGTTTTTCCAAGTCTTGTAAGTTAACAGAATCCTCCTGAGCATGTGCCATGGCTCTTTCTACTTCATTCATAGCAGTGGCAGCTTCATTTTCGATAATAGGTCCTCCAAGTGGATCTTGACTCAATGAAACAGAACTCTGACTGTCCTGAGAACTGTCTCTGGCAATCTCGGCTGCAATCGTTGCTTCCTGCTCAATTTCCAAAGTTAGCATTTCTTGATATTTAGAAAAAGCAGGACATTCTATGGACTCCTTGGCTGCATTGAAAGAGTCTTCGTAACAGAGGAAATCTCCAAGCAGTTCCTCTTCTGCACGCCAAGGCTTGAAAAGTTGCAAAAGTGCTAAATAGAAAAACTCCTTTTTTTCTGGAGATTCGCCACTTAATTTTCGATGGTTTACTAATTGGCATTTTCTTTGCTTGACCAGGCATCCCTCACTTCCAATTACAGCATACACTCCTTTCTCAATATCTTCTTTGATGTTCCTCTTGAATATATAATTTTGGAGAACCTCATATAGACAAACATTCTCAAGGTGACTGCTTCGATTTGGATAATATGTATCCAACATGTTGGTCTTCAAAATGTCGGTACTGTTTGGTTCCTTTTCTGCCAAATACTCAATTTCCCGAACAGGTTTTAGAACTCGATTTCGCGTTGCAGCAAGACCAAGACTCGCCCAAACGAGACTCCTGGATTTGGCATAGAGACTTGCTGAAGACAATCGATCAGAACATTCGTAAGCTCCGATTTCTCGATGCGACAACATCTTCAGACTGAAACTGTACAACTTCTTGCTGAGGCTCTTTTCATGGGAAATGTCCTCCCACATATCCTTCAGTTCGGTCTTTTCTTTTTTGGTGATGTAAGATGTCACATACCGAGCCACAGCCATACAGTTGTCAGCCACAAACTGTATATCCATGTTGGCATTCCACATGGACAAAATCACTGGGTTGTAGTCATTGATGTACTTGGACTCTTCGTTCCTTTTCAAATTGTATGTATTCTTGGGTGATTTCCTCGTCACATTATGTCGCAGCGAAGACATCAAACTGTTCACTCTTCCTTTAGAAATCACCGGTCGTGGAAAGTTGAAACGACATTTGGTGTAGAACTTGTCCTTGTTTCTGAATTTACGACGACAGTACTTTCCACAACGATGGCTTTGGAAACGTAGAACTTGTTCTCTTAGACTTTTCTTCTCCGTTGCGTTTGGAACAGCACACGTAGAATACTGTTCGATGAAATTCATCACTAAGTCATCCGGATCTGTTCCAAATTTAGGTGCATCCTTGATCCACAGCAACATATGTATATGAGGGGCACCTCTTGCTTGGTACTCCTTTCTCCAGAAGAAATCCAACACCTCTCCAAGAGGTGGATTCTTTTTATTTGTGATGAAAGACATCATAGCTTCAAATCTATGATTGAAGTACCTGCATACATTCACAGGATCCAAAGAACACAGTTCTCCAGGTGTCTTGAATTCAATGTTTTCAATATTTCCATTTGCCTCTCGTAGAAATTCAAGTAAGTCATCCCAGCCATACTCGGCACAGCTCAGAGTGAGGAACCATGTCGGAGTTCCTAAGTTCCTCAGCATACATTTTAAGTCACCATGACGACGGTACCAGTACTCATTAGTACCACGCTGACACGCCATGAGATTAATTAAGTGAGAATCCAAAATACTGTCTTGGACATTGACTTTATGCATAAAGTCACTTGCCGAGATGTTTCGCATCTGTATACCACTTTTTAAGATGTGGTTCACTGCATATGACAGTCCAGACAGATCGCTTTCAAACAGGAGATGAAACAAATAGGGAATGCATTGCCGAAACCTAGGATCTTCTGCATACAATCGTAAAGTCCGGTATTCAGACGCAGGAATTTCACGAGGTCGCTCATCATATCTTCCTCCTTGACCTGTGGGAAATAGCTGTGGGAAACACCGAGCTTCCAAACTTTCCTCCCAAACACTAATGGGACTCCCTTTGGCTTGTTTCATTTGAAACAACTCAATAGCATTCCCCATCACTTCCTTGGAATGCAAAGGATGAACACTATAATGTTCATATATTTCTTCACTTTTAGAGGCCTCTACTTTCTCAATTTGGCCAGCACACAAATCGCTATCCTCTTCATCACTTACTTCCTCTTCTGCAACATATACATTCTTATAGTACTTATTATTTTTCTTCAAATACACTGTTGCCTTTTTGACTTTCCTAACATCCACTAAATCTTGCCATATTTTCTTATTCTTTGTCGGAACCCCATTAACCAAGATAACCAGAGGTTCCTCTTCCACTTTTTCTATTCCAATTGTGTTAATGTTTTTGTTCAAATCTAGAGGCAAATAAACAACTCTTCCCTTTAATCCTCTCTGTAAATCTGCTGGAGGCAACTTCCCTGTCTTTGGCTCCATTCTTACAATAGCCTGAAAGGGATGGATACTTTGAATCAAAATAGATTCATAAGTATTTAAATCCTTCAATTCAGAAGGAATCTCAACCAATTCCAGATTATTATGAACTGCCCTAGCAGGCATCTGGTTTTGGTTTAATTTATTACAACAATAAGTACACACACGTTGATCCGATCCCAAATCAAAATAATTTTCTACCATCAAGTATGTGGCTAAATCCTTCCATTCACTATTATTTTCCCTTTCACTTTTTGCATATAAATCCACTACCTTAGTCTGATTCTTATAATAAGTGCGTCGACAACATACACAAGTGAAATTAGGCCTCTCACTTGATTTCATCTGAAACGTGGCAATTTCCTTCTGAAAATTATCTGTACTGGAAACCTGTACATTATCTTCCACATTACCCTCTACTTCAGGGTCAATTTGAACATTCTCATCTTTACTACCAAAGTAACAAAACTCAATTTCTTCACAAAGATTCTTCACATCTATTTCAGAACCATGCAAAAGAGCAGCACATAATTGTTTAAGCATAATTGCTGGACTCTTAGCATAATACAACATTCTCACTAATTTTCTCACTTTATTATGATGCACTGCTAGCATCCTGAAATGATGAAAAACACTCTGGCATACTCTCCTGGAAAGACAAGCCAGTGAATGACCACGCAAACCTGTCATTTGTCTCACTCTGCAAGGATCTAAATCTTGCAACAACTTCATTTTCTGCTTCAAACTTTTCTTATTAAATGTCCGTATAAAATCACAAAGCAAATTGATGGAAACCTGTCGCACACTGCAAATAGAACTACACTTCCAAATGTACACAGGACCCTTAGGACGTCTTCCTAAAACCTCATCACTTAGCGCCTCTTCTGTCTCTGTTGTCACAAGTTGTTCTTTTTCAACTGGACAACCATCCTTCACTTCATAAGCTCGACCACTGATGTCAACTGCATGCACCAAATCATTATCCTGAAAATAAGTCTCCTCATTAAAAAATGCCTCAGAACTTGAACTATGCATCCATTCTCCAGAAAAAACTTCACAAAAGTTAGTACGATTTACTACTCTCTTCCATCTACTTTTTGTTTTGAAATCAGAAATTACCTTGCTTAGTTTCCTAATTCTATTGATTACCAAAATAAACAACTTTCGCTTGATTTCAAAAGCATGATCAATAATTTTCTCTACATTTTTCTTCTTCCTATAAAATGCCGCTTTCTGTTGGCCTTTCTTTTTAATATTTTTCAATAAATTAACTAATATCCTATTACGGAACATTCGTTGTCGAATGTCCCTAAACTGTTGTTTCCTTCTACTATCATGCACAGAGTTATCTCTTCCTCTACCAGTAACATTTGTGATGGGTCTCTCCTTTCCATTTAAATTACTTCTCTTTTTGTGAACAGACACATTTTTTTGAGCAAAATTTTTTTTACTACAAATATTTCTTAAGAATGATTTCGTGCTCTTACCCGGACCTTTCTTGGTGTTTTGACAAGTATTTGGGGAAGAGGACTGCTGCAATAAAACATCATCCTGCTGTCTTTGACGTTTTCTAGCCTTTCGTATTCGACTTCTGGAAGGCATTTTCCAAACTATGAAAGAATCTGCAGTTGAATCTGTGAAAAAATATAATATAAAATGTTATTAACCACTATTACCAAACAGTAAATAAATAACAGTCATCTAAAACTTAATGCCGTACTAATTATTTAACATAGCAAATATTTTCCACCAGCACTGCATCACAAAAATGACACTCAATGGTACAAAACAGGCATACAACACTCATAAATCACTCCCTAATATTTTAAATCATTAATTCAGGATGACGATAAGATGTAGCCTATCTAAAGGTTTGTTTAGGCCCAGATCTTTGGACTGGGGTGAATGTGTGTCATTGATCCACAATCAGTCCATCACCTGTTTTGTTTATTTGAGGTGAGGCCAACACATGGTTGCAGATAAGATTTTCACTGAAAAAAAACCAAGGTAAAAAAACATGTGAAAGCCTACCAATGAAGTAAATCATTAAATGAAAACCAATACATTTCTGGAAATATGCACTACTAGTGCTTCATAAGATGTTTTGGATCATATTTATAAGTTATTTGAGTATCTAGTATGCTATTTTACATTCTTCATGGTGCAAATTTATTGTAAATACGCTCCCACCTGCGCTTGGCAAATTTAGATTTTGATTATGGGAGTTAGATAGGCATGTTAATAATTTCCCAAAAATGGTATATAACCCCAAACAACCTTTGAAGCAAATGCTCTTAGCCATGTTATCCACCTCCCATTGGATAACATGGCTAAGAAGTGCTTGCAAATGTGATAAAAAAAGGCCTGCAATGCATGAATAACGCAGAAAAATCAGCGATATTCATGCATTTTCCAACAAATGCTCTTAGCCATGTTATCCACTTCCTATTAAATAACATGGCTAAGAACTGCTCAGGGCACCATGAGGAACGCTTTCCATTTAAAAAGGGAAAAATAACATCAAAGACACTAAAATGCCTTCTAAATATGAACCCAAACAACCTATGAAGCAATGTGGAAAAAACTGCCGCAATGCATGAATATAGCAGAAAAATCAGCGATATTCATGCATTTTCCAGCAAATGCTCTTAGCCATGTTATCCACTTCCAATTAAATAACATGGCTAAGAACTGCTCAGGGCCCCATGAGGAACGCTTTCCATTTAAAAAGGGAAAAATAACATCAAAGACACTAAAATGCCTTCTAAATATGAACCCAAACAACCTATGAAGCAATGTGAAAAAAAACGGCCACAATGCATGAATATAGCAGAAAAATCAGCGATATTCATGCATTTTCCAGCAAATGCTCTTAGCCATGTGATCCACTTCCTATTAAATAACATGGCTAAGAACTGCTCAGGGCCCCATGAGGAACGCTTTCCATTTAAAAAGGGAAAAATAACATCAAAGACACTAAAATGCCTTCTAAATATGAACCCAAACAACCTATGAAACAATGTGAAAAAAAACGACCACAATGCATGAATATAGCAAAAAAATCAGCGATATTCATGCATTTCCCAGCAAATGCTCTTAGCCATGTTATCCACTTCCTATTAAATAACATGGCTAAGAACTGCTCAGGGCCCCATGATGAACGCTTTCCATTTAAAAAGGGAAAAATAACATCAAAGACACTAAAATGCCTTCTAAATATGAACCCAAACAACCTATGAAGCAATGTGAAAAAAAACGGCCACAATGCATGAATATAGCAGAAAAATCAGCGATATTCATGCATTTTCCAGCAAATGCTCTTAGCCATGTTATCCACTTCCTATTAAATAACATGGCTAAGAACTGCTCAGGGCCCCATGAGGAACGCTTTCCATTTAAAAAGGGAAAAATAACTTCAAAGACACTAAAATGCCTTCTAAATATGACCCCAAACAACCTATGAAGCTCTAACAGTACATATCCTGAAATTTAATTCATTTCAAAATTCGTTTTTAAACACAGCATATAAATCAATTGTATACCTGCATTCATGAAGAAATGACTAAAAATGTCCTTGAGACACATGAAAGTGTTTTCTGGAATGCCCTAGCACCATTTTTGGGACACTATTAACATGGCTAGGTAACTCCCATAATCAAAATCTAAATTTGCCAAGCACAAGTGGGAGCGTATTTACAAGACACTTGTCCCATGAGGAACACTTTACATTTTAAAAGGCGAACACAACATCTTAGACACTCAAATACCTTATAAATATGGCCCAAAACAACCTATGAAGCTCTAGCAGTACATATCCAGAAATGTAATTGATTTCTTAAATCGTTTTTAAAAGCAACATATCTGTTTCAGCTTACATAACAGACCATGAAATGGCCTCCATGTATTACAATATCTTGTGTAACTGCATGCCAGAATGTTACACCAAATATGCAATTATAATTTCTCTTTGAAACTAATTCTATTAGTATATCACTAGAGACAAAACCACATTTTAAAAACACAGCTTTCTTCATCATTTTCTCCTTAAATCATACTATTCTCTATCTAAATTAAATAAATCTTTTCTCACCTTAGCAAATATTTTTTGAGTTTTGAAAACAGTCTCAGAAATACACCAAATTGTCTTCAGCAGAAGAAAAAGGATGCACTCCAAAGGCTGCAGCTATTGAAAGCACAGAAATACAGATATTCTTTTCACATATCTCTCATATTAGCCAATCATACCTCTTCCCTCACTTTTTTCAAATCAAAACCCTCCCCCCCTCTGCCCTGTCTGCCTTGTTTCCATAGCAACCACCTCCTGGAAGACCTCTCATGTTTGCAAATTCACACAACAATGTTTCAATTGAACTCTGAACTCTCAGTGCACCTGCGTATCCAGTGCAATCTTTCATTAAATGTTTCTTCCTTGACCATTCAAATTACATCTTTCAAAGAACACATCCATGCACCCTAACTTTCTGTTTTCAGAAATGGAAATGCACCAATCACTGCTAATGAATCATTAGCATTGTAAATCCACAGTTTTTTTTCTTTAGAAACTCCTACTGTTTCAACTGCCCTTTCATTACCACACTTCATCTGACTGCAGAACAACCTTCTTCCACCATGTTTAACGTCTGGATTGTTGGACATAGTTACATCCACTGGGCTCAAAGGTATGCTGAGAGCAGAAATTTACACAACCTCAATTTACAAGATGTGGAAATTAAGTGGTTGGGCCAAAGAGGATTAAAATGTCACCAATTGATACCATTGGTGAAAACCTTTATGCATTTGCCAAAACCTGACCTGTTAATAGTGCACTGTGGAGGTAATGATTTGGGCACTTTGACAGGGGTAGGTCTGGAAATGCTTTTAAAGGACACCTTGGAGCAATTAATGGCACTTTTTCCTCAAACTGCCTTGGTATATTCCAATATATGCCAAAGACAGAAATGGAGGTGGTCCAACCAATTTTGTCCACAAATTGAGAAAGCGAGGAAGCATGTAAACAAATCTGTTTCAGCTTACATGAGAGACCATGGAATGGGCTCTCTGTACAACAATAACTTGCGTTACTACATGCAAGATATCTACAGAGGAGATGGAGTTCACTTCTCAGATGAGGGCAACAGAATTTTCATTCTGAATTTAAGACTGTGCATTGGTACCTACTTATAAGTACCTAAATGTACCATAAACCCAAAAGCTCTTCTCAGAGCTACCCTACATCTGATCACTCACAATTATTATTTTTCTCTAACTTTTTTCACTAATTTTCCACAAAATTCGCTCCCCGGAGCGCTACCCGGTTCGCTAACCGAAAGCTAACCTCGCGGAATTTTTTTTAAAAAAAATTTTTTTTCCGCACATATAAGCCTCCTCAGCCACGCTCAGAAAACCTAGGGGGTCAAGATAAGTCTACCATGACCCCTTCTACCCATTCTAAACATTATTTGCCCTCCATCTTGTATCTTAATGCGAACGAAACACAAAATGGTGGACTCCCGTGACGCTTAAGGTTCGCTAACCGGGCAGCTTCCCGGAAAGCGGTCCTAAAAAAAGGCGGGAAAGTAATTTACAGAAAAACGACTAGAGACACTCTCACCAAATATAGATTAGCTCATACTACATAACAATCCCTTCCATTCTCACAAATTTCATTGAAATTCCATTTAGCCATTTAGCCTGTAGACCTCTCCAAGTACCGTGAGGTAAATTACTTCACAAAACACATCTGAATTGTTGGAATTGACAACCAATGAAAATGTTACTTTCATTTTCTACTTTTATTACCTGACATTTAATTGGTTATATACCTGTATATATATAAAGGGAGAGAAGGAAACACAGCCATTTTGACTACTACTTCTTGTTGTACCTCCTATTTCAATAGCTTCAAAAAACTTCAACTTCTTTGTGAAGGTAAGTTATAATTTAATATATTGTGCACTATGACTTAATATAGTAGACTTTTTCTGCTACATATACACTATCCCTCTGTAGTAGTAATGTATTTAGATAGACTTCTCTGTTATAGTTATCAATGGAGTAAGGCTTGTCTTGGTTAAATCACATACACTTTTTTTTAGTCCTATTTCCACTCTCATACTATACACTGCCAAAAGATAAATTCACTGATAAAAACTGCCTATCTAAAATTAATCCCAACAGTGCCCTATCTCTACTAATATATATTTTTTTAATCCAAATTTCAGGCAAAATGGAAGGCGAGCAGCAAGTTTCATTTTCGATTGAACTGAAGGAGAGCAGCCAAGACAAACTTGATGACTTTATGGATGACAGTAGAGACCACGAACTTCTACAATGTGTTGAAGCAGTAGACAACTTGCTTCAAAATGAAAAACAATTACACCCTATAATAAATTATGACATTTCTGACAATGAAATGTTAGAAAATTTAATAAAGTATGAAACACAATCATAATAAAAAAAATAAATAAATAAAGAAAACAAAAAAAAACAAGAAAAACAACAAACAATTAACATACAGTATTAGAAAAGTCTTTCATTCTTCTATCCATAAAGTTCGCTGCCCAGAAAGCTATCCGGTTCGCGAACTTGGCGCTTACCACGCAAAAAAAAATTTTTTTTTTTGGACCCTCCTAGGCCCTTTTAAAACCTCCACATAAAACCTAGGGGGTCAACGAGGATCTACTATGCCCCCTTATGGTAATTTCCCCCTTTGTTTTGGCCTCCTCTTGTCTCTCGATCCTACCGAGAGACAAGATGGCGGCCGCTCCGGACTGTTTAGAATGTTGACAGACACCGGAGAGCCAATCAGCTTCTCATCGCAAAGTTCCGTTACGCGAAAGGTTCGCTAACCGGATAGCTGCCCGGAGCGCTGTTACAGATATATATCTTGATTTAAACGTTAATTTCTCAAAATCCACTGAAGCACATATATTGAGACCTAGCAAAGGCACATCAGGCTAACAGTCCCTACAATTTTGCCAAGTTTCGTGAAAATCCATTCAGCCGTTCGGGCTAAAAGTGAGTCCAACCGCCCTATGGAAATTAACATGGGAAAAAGGCGTTTTGGGACCCCCCTTTTTTCTCGGCCCCCCCTCCACAAAACCCCCCCAAATTTTCAAGGTCTGCTCAGAAACAAAATGTGCCATTTTCCTGAAAATTTCAGCCAATTCCGTCCACAAACGCAAAAGTTATTAGGCATAGAATTTTCAGAAATCCCATAGGGAAAAAATCCTAACTATATATACCTACTGGCGACCGCCAGTAGGTAATATGTATGTATGTATATATATATATATATATGCCCCCCCTGTACATACGACAAACGAAATACTTCAGATAAATAAGCATACACATCTAAGTGGAAGTTGCAAAACTGATGCCAATTCACATAGGTATTTTCAAACATAAAATTATGTTTACAGCTGAAAATACCTCGTTTTAGCCTCCCAGCAATTCACAAAAGAATGGTTTTACTGCTGTGCATTATTCCACATCATGTCTGGAGAAACCCATAGAAGTAAGTCCCATGCAAGAGATGGGTTCTTAGTAAGCAAACAAAGGCATGGGGAGTCTTGTAACATCGGAAATGCTTACAATCTCGTACATTTCTAGTTATTCCCAAACTCTGAAATGACTCGTTCCCATCATGGAAATAGTCAGAGATTTATTCTGCCCAAGGACTGCAGTAACTCCCCATTCGGGATACGAAAGGGAACGTATCATCCTCAGAACTTGTGGGGGGGAAAAAGATGTTTCCATGTGGTAAAATATTTTCCATGCAAAGTAAATAAAGGATAAAAACGTACTTGCACAGCGGTCTACATTCACTCTGTGTGCAGTTCTATATTTTATACATTGTGTATTTGCACAGTGATCCACAGTTACCCTGCTCATAATCCAACATCATTGAGAATTACACAAAATGTGATCCCCAGTAGTACGCCTAAATAGTTCTGCCTGAAACAGCTTATGAATGACAAAGTCTGTACCTCTACCTAGATGTATTTTTAGAGGTACAGACATACTACTTTCATTGTAAATTGGCTCAGTTAACATTTATTACATGAGCACAACCTAGAGTAAAGGAAATACACGTACTAAAATAAGACGAATAATGATGCAAATGTGTGTTACTTTGCCAGGGTGCAGGGAAGGAAATTTAGGCCGTCATGTACAAACATTCCATTTGAGGAATCATAAATTAATCCACAAATAATGATTCACATTCTTCGATTCCTTAATGGAATATACAAAGATGTATTTGTTAGAAGTGGTCACATTTTGCACACCTACTTCAAACAAATCCAATGGTATTTTGCGAACCGACCAATGTAATAATATGTTGGTTCTCAAGATACCAATTCGTAGTGGGTCGCAATTCAACCTCCCTCATTAATATGCATTAGGTAGGTCGTACATTGAGATCCACTGTGATTGGCTACAATGACAGGCAGGCTTAGCAGACCACCATACCTGTGATTTCCTTTGGAAAAAGCTAACTTACATTTTTTTTTATTTTGCCCGTTTTCCTTAAAGGAAAATGGGATGCGTTTAAAAAAAATAGAAAAAGAAAAAGACACAAACCTTTTCTATGAGCATGCAGTTCTCTCATGGACTACTGCCTGCTCAAAAAAAAATTTTCTTCTGAAAATTATAAAGGGGAAACAGGTCCCTCTGGGGGCCCCCTCTCATTTGGGAATGTCTTTTCACCTTCTTTGGGGAGGTGCGTAACATTAACACATACATTCTGAAAGGGACGCCGTTAACATGCTTCTTCCAAATACCGAATCTGTATTTATTCCCAAAGCCAAATCGTGATATGGTAAGATTCGGTAACATGTTAGCGAATCGCAAGCTGGGTTTGTGAATTTAAAAATGCCATTTTGCAGTTGGAAAGGCTTTGATTTTACGAATAGGCCTTACTGACCATAAAGCAGGTTCAAACATGAGGGCCTCAGTTTTATATCTGGGTGGGAGAAGCCAAAAACTGCTGAATTAATAATTGCTTAAGGCAAAACGTAGGTCTCCGCTTCCTTTGCCGAAAATGGTGACAGCTGACACTCAAACGTAATCAAAACACAATCTCCAGGTCTCTGATATGCACTTGACGCTTTATCGGCAAGGGCTGCCACTGTGCATTTGTATAACAGTTTGACCTCCTCGCTCAAAGATCTAGCTCAAAGGCATTTACGGAAACAGGAATAGAAAGTAGCAGAGGGGATCGAGAGAGACAGCAGAAATCCGGCACTTAAAAATACATGGTGCATATGAAATGTCATATTAACTTCCATCCACGCCAGGCCTTCCTTAAGGGCAAATAAGATGGTATGTAATCCGTTCTGATATTTTCAACTAGACTGAATGTCAGTCGAACAAAGGTATTACCAGCAGGAAGACATTTATAAAGACCGGATGTCCACAGCCGGAGAATTGATAGATTGACTCATTTTAAATATGTCTTTTGTCATTAAAAATCGGAATTACTGTAGAAAAAAACAAAAGAAAATAATTTAATCTTTTTACTGAACGAGTTTTTTGAAGCCTCTGAAATAGTTTATTTTGACACGCATTTTAACATAGATATTTGATCTAGGAAATTAGATACCTGACGGACTTGATCAAATGATCACAATGAAAATTGATTATGTGGCTGGGTAGAAATTACTTGTGTGCTGCTGGTAATCATGATTTTGGTGGCACTGATGTTTATTCACTAACAGCCAGATTCATCATTGAAAAATGGGCTCGCAAAGGGCCAGATTCTGAGAATCTGGCCCTTTGCGAGCGCAATTTTTGCATTTGGGATTCATTATCCCAAATGCAAAAATCAGTAAATGCGAAATGGCTAAATTGCGAGGAATTGCATTTAAGGAATTTCTATTTGAGATTCCTTAAATGCAATTCATTAACCATTTTAAAATTGCGAATTCGCTATTTTTGGCCGCTATTTACCGCGAAGTCTGACTTCGCGGTAAATAGCGAAAACTTAGAAAAATGCACTTTAGTGCATTTTCCTAAGTTGTATGTTACACACACACATGTCCTTTGGACATGTGTGTGCGCAAAATCAGTCTACAATTATATTTCAGGGGTGCTACAGGGTGTCCTTCGGACACCCCTGGCACCCTTGAAATCTCATCCTTATTTGCGATTAGCAAATTGCTAATCGCAAATAAGAAATGACTCCCCATTCATTTCTATGGGCCTTTGGCCGATAGGAATGAATGGGGAGTCATTCCTTATTTGCGATTAGCAATTTGCTAATCGCAAATAAGGAAGCTGTAGGAATCGCAAATAATATTGCGATTCCTACATGAATCCCGTTTTGCGAGTCATTAATAGCGATTCCTTAATAATCGCTATTTAGGACTCGCAAATCGGGACATTGATGAATCTGGCTGTAATTCTTGAAACATGCAGCGGCAGCCGGCGCAGGTAAACGCGGTAAAGCGGTAAGGGCAGTGGGGAGGGGTGGGAGGGGGTAAAAAGACGACAGAGGACAGAATAGGTATAATTAAATAAATAAATAATACCTATTCCGTCGTCTGTTGCCTTCCCCCTACCCCACGCTTACCTGTGCCAGCCGCCACTTGAAACATGGCTTGCCCCATCTGAGAAACAAAGCTCTACTTCACAACCTTGGAAAGAACAGAGCGCACAATAGCCTGGAACCCAAACTGGGCAATTGAGATTTCCCTACCTACTGGAATGTTATCTGTTTTTGAGTATCGGTAGATTCAGGAACTCTCTTAAAATCATTTGTGTGGTAATAATTGTTTACAAAACTGAATTATTATTTAAATGCATATAATAAAAAAATAGAGAATGAAAATGAATTATAATATCAAGCACTCGATATTAAAAGAAAAAAGTATTTTATAACAACAGAAAAAAACTGAAAAATATTAAAGTAATAATTAATACAGAATAATTAACATTAAACTACATTTTAACATTAGAACATATATATATATATATATATATATATATATATATATATATAAATATATATATATATATATATAAATATATATATATATATATATATATATATATATATATATATATATATATATATATATATATATATATATATATATATATTCAATGAAAAAACCATTGGTTTTAGGCCATATATAGTTAGGGATTTGCATTTACAAAACCTTATTTTACTCGCATAAAACCATTGAAATTCCATATATAGTTATAAGCGCTAACTATATATCGCGCACCCGCAATCCACTGCTGATGATGTCACATATTACATCATTCATGACATGGTTAGTGACATCACTGATGACATCACTGATGACATCTCAAATGACATCACTGATGACATCACTGATTACAACATCCAGTGACTGTATGTTTCTGTAAAGTTAAAATATGTTTTACATATTGAAGAATGAGTGGATATATAAGTGTCTGGATGAAGGATTTACTAGGTGCATGACTGACTGACTGATTGAGTGAGTGATTAAATGTGTCTCACTGAGTGCATGGGTTAGTGACTAAACTGTTTTAATTTGTGCATCATTATATCTGTTGTTCTACAAACTGCTGCATATGTTGATCAGTAGCTATATGAGTAACTGTATGGGTTATTGATTGGTTGTCCAAGTATTTGTATGGGAAACTGAGTGTGTGTATGGGTGGCTGGAAGGTGTGTGACTCTGTACATAGATGTGTGAGTAGTTGATTCACTATATGTATAGATTCAAAAGTGCATGTGCAAACAGCTGTATGGGCGGTTGACTGTGCATGAGTGTATTAGTGAGTGAATGGATATCTCAGTGCTACATGTCAAAGTAAGTACATATGTAAAACACAGTACATGTGAGAGTTGACATCTATAAATAACTGTGCATAAGAGCCAGTGAATGTGTGAGTGGCTGTATGGATCATTGTGAACATGTATCAGAGATTGTATAAGAGAGTAAAGTAAATATGTGTTAGTATATGTTTGAATAAGTAAGGTGTGTATAACTGTATAGTTGAGAAAATGGAGGTGTGATTGATTTTTGGCATAACTGACTAGGTGTGTGAGTAACTCCATGGATGAGTGACAGTCTGTGACTGTCTGTTTACACTGATTGTATCTAAGGTTATATTAGAGTCTGAAGAGGTTCATGGTATTATCACATGAATGATATCATCAGTGATGTTATCAGTCATGTCAAATGAGATGTTTTCAGTGATGTCATCAGTGATGTCATTTGAGATGTCATCAGTGATGTCATCAGTGATGTCACTAACCATGTCATGAATGATGTAATATGTGACATCATCAGCAGTGGATTGCGGGTGCGCGATATATAGTTAGCGCTTATAACTATATATGGAATTTCAATGGTTTTATGCGAGTAAAATAAGGTTTTGTAAATGCAAATCCCTAACTATATATGGCCTAAAACCAATGGTTTTTTCATTGAATTTTCAAGGTTTTGTAAATGCAAATTCCTAACTATATATCCACTATAACCTATGGTTTTTTCTGTGAATTTCATTGGTTTTTTAATATCAAATATGAAAAGCTTTAAAATGTCAAGTACGTGATAGATAAAAACATTTTCGTATTTATGCACGCTGATGTGCTTTGAACGCTGCCCCCCTCCCCTCTTTTCTCTTAGTAGTACTCTCTCTTTGCAGATAGTGAAGAGTAGTTAACGCAGGCCTTTACCCCCGTTGTAATCCGTCCTGCCTGCTTGTCTCTCCATTTGATTGATTATTATCCAAGCATTTACTGTTTTTCAATTGATTCTCTTTGGTTCATTCTCTATTTACAAACAAGCACAAAGTCGCAATACTCTGTTTAGTCTTTGCAGATCGTGAAAAATCGTGTAAAAAAATAAAAGTAATCGAGCAAAATCAGTAGGCCACTAATTGGATCTCTTTTTGACCTCGCTAAAATAGAAATATTATAAACAACCCTTCATGAGAAATACGAAAATAGTGAGATGAACTGAGCTCCACACCATGAGGGCTGCAAGACAGCTCGGCTCCGTCACCCACCCCGCCCAAAATAATGACAAACCCTATGCAAATATTAAAAATATAGACAACACACCAGCAAAGAAACAGGGTAAAACATTTTATTAAATAACTATTTACATAACGTTGGTTTATAAGATGATGTCAGTAGTGGACCGATGTGTGAATAGGTCGGAAGCAGCACAAGGCGCCAAGATCCGGATGGAAAGTCCTGGATATTGGGTGCCATAGTTCAGAGTTCTGAGTTTGAGCCTTTTTCAATGCCTGTGCTTTGTTGTTTCCCCTCCATCAAAAACAAAAAAAATATATAAAACTGTGCAAAAATACAAAAAAAACAAAAAATGTTTACAAAAGCAGTGCTTGTAAGACTGTCTGAAGCTTATTTCCACCTACTGCAGCTTCACTATTCCAAAGTAAGTGAGGGTCGTTTGTGGACCTGACTGCATTTGAAAACAATGTTATATGGTACCTCCCTAAACCGCTTGACGGAGGCCCCCGAGGGGCGGTGTGATGACACGGACTCGGAGAAGACGCTTGGCTCCGACCCCCTCCCCAAGTCTTATAGCACTGGTGTAGCCTGAGATCGCCCCCGACATAGGCGGCCGGCTCCCGGGGTCCGGCGGAACTTTTTGCCTTTTGATGACTCTTCTATTCTGGACTTTGTCCCACAATCCGTTTGACCTGAAGACACGCTGTAGTGGGGCGCCCCTTTACCGTTTTAGTTGCCATTCCGCCCGCTTTTGCTACACTGTGCCTCTTCCGCCATTCAGCTGCTTACCGCCCGCTCTTGCGACTACAGCGTCTCGCTCACCATGTAGTTAAGTTGCTCCCGCTCTTGCGGTGCAGCGATAGGCGGCTGCCACAGGACTCTCAAAATGGCGTCCGGCTCTTCGGTTTTGGGCCTGGTCCACTAAAATGGCCCTGGGACACCTTGGAACTCGGACGCTTCCCTGATAGGGCTTGGGTCCCATTCTCGAAAAGCGTCCCCTCAGCCGTGAAGATTCTACAAAAGTCTTGGGGGCCCCCGACTCCCGCAGGCTTCTGGTGGGGAGCGGCTGCCATGATTGCTCGTGGAATGGCCACGACGGAGCTACGAGATGGTAGTGCTCTCATGCTGACGCCAGCTTTAGTCTGAAACATCCAGAAACACTGTAGACTACCAATTCGATCAGTTCCGGTAGCGCCCCAACATGACCCGGAAGAGAAGAACTTGCCCTCCCCTCTTTGACTGATGGTTCTTGTTGCCTGTCCCCTCTGTTGTCATTTAACAGAACTTTTTGGACTGCTGAAAGGGGTTGTGTTCCGAACGCTGGTTGGTGGAGACATTTTGACTATATTCTTGACCTACGTTGTCGCGTAATGCGTTATATGACACGCCGCGTTAGCGCACCCGGAAGTGATCCGGGGCGCGGCGGGCAGCGCGTAACGTAAGCATAACAGGTCATGTGACTTGTTAATAAAACTTTTCATTGGTTCATTTTACTTTTGTTATTTTAATGATGAAAAGCTTGGTCATATGACCTAAAAATTACGCTTTTTATTTTTTTCGAACATTATTTTTTTTAAAACATATATGTTATAATATTCCAGGCTAATGTACTTTCCCGGAAAATTTACAACTGTCCTGCAAGTAAAATATATTCCTTTTTCGAGAAAAAGGGCGTTTCTTCGTTCCATGACGGAGCCGTTGAGTAAGAGAGACTCGGCCTGCTGTCTTAGTCGCCGATACGCCTGATTATCAGATTCTTATCGATCACTTTATGTTGCAGAAATGAAAAACACAACTGCCCTTGACCATTTATCTTTACTGCGTTCCTACATATTATACCTTTTATCCGTCATGTAATTGGACTGCTTTATTTCACTTGCCTTTTACTGATTCGAAAACAGTGACTAAAAGTAAAAACTTTACCAATGTAAATACTACTACCGTGTTTTGTTTTAAAAACCTTTATTGTGAAAATATCAGTATACAAATACGGGCCTATAACCACGTGGGCCGGCCACGGAGCAAACTGAAATCGTATATGATGAGGAGACATTTACACTGTAGAGGAACGTAACGAGCGGGCCATTAGGTTGCAAGAACTAAGGTGTCTAACAGTTGCGGAATCGGTGGACGTACATTTTGTAATTAAAATAAGACAGGGCCACTTACAATAACATTTTCTAGATATACATTTGCGGGCAAGGAGTTACGAGTCCCATTTATACCGGCGCCATTTTGGGCGAGGCCGGGCAGGTCCAAGATATAGTCAAAATGTCTTCACCAACAATCGGCCAGACCAGAACCCCTTTCGGCCCTTTATGCTACAAGATGGTGTCTTCCATTCAGAAAATATTGTTGGCAGCATTTTGAAAGGAAAGATAAACAGCCGTTCTCCTAGTGAGTCTCACATTGTTACATTTAGGAAGAATGTTGAAGAGTAATATGTGCAAAATCTGAAGCCATTTTTCTACAAACTCTCAATCAGCCTAAGTCATGGGCGATCTTTGTCCACACCAGGGCAATAGTGAAGCTGCAGCAGGTGCAAAAGAGCTTCAGACAGTCTTACAAGCACTGCTTTTCTAAACATTTTTTTGTATTTTTGCACAGTTTTATATATTTTTTTTTTGTTTTTGATGGAGGGGAAACAACAAAAAACAGGCATTGAAAAAAGCTCAACAGTGCAGGGCGCCTTGTGCTGCTTCCGACCTATTCACACATCGGTCCACTACTGACATCACCTCATAAGCCAACGGGGCACCCCACACTGACTTTCGGCGCAGCATTGTAGGATGGCCACACCAGTGCGGCAACTTGCTGGACACCACCTCGGTGCCATCCGGATCTCGGAGCGTTCGAGTCACTGTACCGCAAGAGTGACCGGAACTCAGCTGGTCACGCCGTCTTTCGGCGCAGCATTGTAGGATGGCCACACCAGTGCGGCAACTTGCTGGACACAACCTCGGTGCCATCCGGATCTCGGCGCGTTCGACTCACTGTACCGCAAGAGTGACCGGAACTCAGCTGGACACGCCGTCTTTCGGCGCAGCATTGTAGGATGGCCACACCACTGCAGCAATTTGCTGGACACCACCTTGGGCAACAGTGAAGCTGCAGCAGGTGCAAATAAGCTTCAGATAGTCTTACAAGCACAGCTCAGAACTCTCAACTATGGCACTCAATATCCAGGACTTGCCATTCGGATCTTGGCGCCTTGTGCTGGTTCCGACCTATTCACACATCGGTCCACTACTGACATCACCTCATAAGCCAACGGGGCACCCCACGCCGACTTTCGGCACAGCATTGTAGGATGGCCACACCAGTGCAGCAACTTGCTGGACACAACCTCGGTGCCATCCGGATCTCGGCGCGTTCGACTCACTGTACCGCAAGAGTGACCGGAACTCAGCTGGACACGCCGTCTTTCGGCGCAGCATTGTAGGATGGCCACACCAGTACGGCAATTTGCTTGACACCACCTCGGTGCCATCCGGATCTCAGCGCGTTGTGCTGCCTTCGGCCTATTCGCACATCGGTCCGCTACTGACGCCGCCTCACGTGCCAACGGATTTTCTACGGTTTTTGTAGCCCTATGCCGCATAACAGGTCATGTGACTTCTTTATAAAACTTTTCATTGGTTCATTTTACTTTTGGTTTCCTAAAGATGGAAGGCTTGGTCATATGACCTAAAAATAACACTTTTCATTGGTTTAGAACATTTTTTTTTCCCAAACGATGAAAGCCCCACCTTGTTTCTGGATCATTCAGACTGAAGCTGGCGTCAGCATGAGAGCACCACCATCTCGTGGCTCCGTCGTGGTCATTCCGCGAGCAATCATGGCAGCCGCTCCCCACCGGAAGCCTGCGGGAGTCGGGGGCCCCCAAGACTTTTGTACAATCTTCACGGCTGAGGGGATGCTTTTCGAGAATGGAGCCCAAGCCCTAGCAGGCAAGCGTCCGAGTTCCAAAGTGTCCCAGGGCCATTTCAGTGGACCAGGCCCAAAACCGAGGAGCCGTCCGCCATTTTAAGAGCCATGTGGCAGCCGCCTATCGCTGCACTGCAAGAGTGGGAGCAACTCAACAACATGGTGAGCGAGACGCTGTAGCCGCAAGAGCGGGCGCAACTCAGCTAGATGGCCGCCACCTGGGGAGGCCCGTTCACGCCGCCTCCCCCACGCCCCCCCCCCCCGGGCCGCCGCACGCCAATTTTCGGAGCAGCATTGTAGGATACCAAAACCAGTGCGGCAGTTTACTGGACATCACCTGGGTGCCTGTCGTACATGTTGTGTCAGCCATGTGACACTGGACACAGACCGCTACTGACGAGGCCTCCCCCCGCACCACCCGGGACGCCCCACGCTGTTTTTCTGTGCTGCATTGTAGGATCCCTAAACCAGTGCGGCACCCAGGCGACATCACCTGGGTGCCGTCCAGAACTCTGCACGTTGTGCTGCCTTGGGACTATTCGCACAAAAGACAGCTTCTAACCATTGTTGCTTTTTGTGTTGAGAAATGTTTAAATGTTTTTAGTTTTTGTTCCGTTCGTTAAAGTTAATAGTTAATAAAGTTTTATAACCTTACTTTGTTGGAGTGTTATCTATTTTTTTAAAAACGGGTGAATGGGGCCTTGAATCGGGTTATTGTCATGTGTGGGCTTTGGAAGTGTGCTGCTGCAGGATCGGACATTTCAAACTCAAATGCTCGTTCTTTTTCTTACCTTTCCGAAGCATGGAGCGCAATAGCAAGCAGAGAAAGGGTGATGCACGTGTTGAACACTACCTGACCTGGCAAGTTGCTGGCAGTGCCCCCCCGCCCGCTCCTGAAAGAGGAAACACACACACCGCCGCTCCGAGTACTTCACAAATCTTTAAAAGACCATGCGCTTGTTCATGAGGCTTAAATGGTTTATCACCTCTTCTAGAACCCCTGCATCGACCCTCTGACGTTTCCTGGAAAAATTACCATGTAACACAATACCAAGCCCTGTCAGCTGAAACCCCCAAGGAATCGTGGGGCATATTATCAAGGGGGTTTATCTCCGCTTTTTTGGCTTTAAAAGCCTTGAAAGCGGAGATAAAATTATCTCCCTATTACCAAGCTGTCGCTAACACCAGTTAGTGACAGCTAAAAGGAGATAGCGACCATCTTGGGCCCCGCTTTGCATGTCAGTGATACTTATCACTAATGACATGCAAAGTGGCGTGCCAAGATGTTAGCGACTGGAAACAGTCCCTAACATCGCTACCTTCTATTACCAACTTTTGGAGATATTCGCGCTAAGCGCGAATATCTCCAAAATCTAACACCTGCCCTGAGCAGTTCTTAGCCATGTTATCCAATGGGAGGTGGATAACATGGCTAAGAGCATTTGCTCGATAATACATGAATATCGCTGACTTTTCTGCGATAATAGCAAGGTTTATCTGCGATAAAAATCGCCGATGTACGGCGATAATTTTTGTCTCTAAACAAGTTAGAGACAAAAATTATCGCTAGTTGTTCGTAATATGCCCCCGGGTTTTTGCTTGCAGAAATCGGGAGGCGGGAGACTAGCACTGAAATCAGTAGTCACACGCCCGAATCGGGAGGATTGGCATGTCTGAATTCTCTACAGCTGGGGCCATAAACTACATCCGCAGGGTTAGGTGATAGCCTGGGACCAGCCTGGCATCTAAAATGGCTGCCGTGCACGACAAAATTGTGGCATTGGAAAAAAGGCAAGATGGCGCAGCCGCTGGAAGAGATGTATCAACATATATCAGCCTCCTCAGCCACCCTCAGGAAACATAGGGGATTAGGATACGTCTCCCGCACCCCCTTATACCTAGTACTTTAATTAACGAAGCACAAAATGGCGAATTCCCGTTTCGCTACCAGTTTGCGGCCCAGTTCGCGGCCCGTGAAGCGCTTCTACCGTGAAAAATCATTTTTTTTTATTTTCCCCACGGGACCCTTTAATAACCCCAACAACATTCCTAGGGGGTCAAGAGGGGGATACCTTGCCCCCTTTCATTAAATTCCCCCTTAGTTTTTCACCTTTTCTTCTCTCTCGATCCTACCGAGAGACAAGATGGCGGCCGCTCCGGACTGTCACGCAGCAAAAAAAAAAAAAAGCTCACGCACAGCCGCTGGAAGAGATGTATCAACATATATCAGCCTCCTCAGCCACCCTCAGGAAACATAGGGGATTAGGATACGTCTCCCGCACCCACTTATACCTAGTAATTTAATTAACGAAGCACAAAATGGCGAATTCCCGTTTCGCTACCAGTTTGCGGCCCAGTTCGCGGCCCGTGAAGCGCTTCTACCGTGAAAAATCATTTTTTTTTTTTTTTTCCCCACGGGACCCTTTAATAACCCCAACAACATTCCTAGGGGGTCAAGAGGGGGATACCTTGCCCCCTTTCATTAAATTCCCCTTTCGTTTTTCACCTCTTCTTCTCTCTCGATCCTACCGAGAGACAAGATGGCGGCCGCTCCGGACTGTTTAGAATGTTGACAGACACCGGAGAGCCAATCAGCTTTCTGCGCGCAAAGTTCCGTTTCGCGAAAAGTAAGCGGACCGGATCGCTGCCCAGAGCGCTGTTACAGATATATATCTTGATTTGAACGTTAATTTCTCAAAATCCACTGAAGCACATATATTGAGACCTAGCAAAGGCACATCGGGCTAACAGTCCCTACAATTTTGCCAAGTTTCGTGCAAATCCATTCAGCCGTTCGAGCTAAAAGTGAGTCCAACCGCCCTATGGAAATTAACATGGGAAAAACGCGTTTTGGGACCCCCTTTTTTCTCGGCCCCCCCTTGACGACCCCCCCCCCAAATTTCCAGGAGCTGCTCAGAAACGAAATGTGCCATTTTCCTGAAAATTTCAGCCAATTCCGTCCACAAACGCCAAAGTTATTAGACATAGAATTTTCAAAAATGCCATAGGGAAAAAATCCTAACTATATATACCTACTGGCGATAGCCAGTAGGTAATATATATACATATATATATATTACCTACTGGCGGTCGCCAGTAGGTATATATAGTTAGGATTTTTTCTCTATGGGATTTTTGAAAATTCTATGTCTAATAACTTTGGCGTTTGTGGACGGAATTGGCTGAAATTTTCAGGAAAATGGAACATTTTGTTTCTGAGCAGCCCCTGACAATTTGGGGGGGTTTCATCAAGGGGGGGCCGAGAAAAAAGGGGGGTCCCAAAACGCGTTTTTCCCATGTTAATTTCCATAGGGCGGTTGGCCTCACTTTTAGCTCGAACGGCTGAATGGATTTGCACGAAACTTGGCAAAATTGTAGGGACTGTTAGCCCGATGTGCCTTTGCTAGGTCTCAATATATGTGCTCCAGTGGATTTTGAGTAATTTAGGTTCAAAAAAAGATATATATCTGGGCGGAGCCTAACCACACATCTGATCTGATTGGCTGTCAGCACTTCATCCAAGAAGTGTTGGCAGCCATCTTGGGACCAATATACATGATAGCACCTCATTAAAAAGCATTGTAGTTAATAGAGGGTTTTAGGACTTTAGTTACATTATAAATCATTTGTTGATGGTACCATGCTCGTTTTAGGAATTGTGGTGGGTTCTAAGGGGATTTTACCATGTGAAAAAACCTTCTGCTGTGATATCATGAATATTGTTTGAAAGAAAACTAATACCTCATGATTTTCCCACAGTGGTTTGGAAGGGGATCTATAAGCTAAACTGAAAGCATATTTTCTGTAAATTCACATTATCTTTCTCAGTCATGTGAAAATGAAGTCTGACATTCTCAGTAAAACATGTACATCCAACAAGGACAGAGACTGTCAGTTGATTCCTTTGTGTTCTACTGCAGCCTCCTAGAGTGTTCTAAAGAACAACTAGAGCGCTAACAGTCCTACTTATTACAAAGGTATGGCACACCTGAAGCCATCTTGATTGGAATAAAGTGGTAACTCTTAAAACATTTAATTTAAAAAGAAACAACATGAGGGGGTATATTTTGCCATAGAAAGTATGATTAGTGCTGCAGAATGAAAAATTAGGGCACATTTTGAGTGACTTCTCAAATCCTTTTCTATTTCATTAAAACATTCTGACATGCACTCTCCCAAAATGGCCACCAGAGACAAAAGAGCCCAAATGTAGCCCAAATATCACCCAGAAGTAGCCCAAGTATAGCCCAATGACAGAATGTCCCAGAGTGTTCTAAAGAACAACTAGAGCGCTAACAGTCCTACTTATTACAAAGGTATGGCACACCTGAAGCCATCTTGATTGGAATAAAGTGGTAACTCTTAAAACATTTCATTTAAAAAGAAACAACATGAGGGGGTATATTTTGCCATAGAAAGTATGATTAGTGCTGCAGAATGAAAAATTAGGGCACATTTTGAGTGACTTCTCAAATCCTTTTCTATTTCATTAAAACATTCTGACATGCAGTCTCCCAAAATGACCACCAGAGACAAAAGAGCCCAAATGTAGCCCAAATATCACCCAGATGTAGCCCAAGTAGAGCCCAATGACAGAATGTCCCAGAGTGTTCTAAAGAACAACTAGAGCGCTAACAGTCCTACTTATTACAAAGGTATAGCACACCTGGAGCCATCGTGATGGGAATAAAGTGGTAACTCTTAAAACATTTAATTTAAAAAGGAACAAAATGAGGGGGTATATTATGCAATAGAAGGTATTATTAGTGCTGCAGAAAGAAAAATTAGGGCACATTTTGAGTGACTTTTCAAATCCTCTTCTATTTCATTAAAAAATTCTGACATGCAGTCTCCCAAAATGGCCACCAGAGACAAAAGAGCCCAAATGTAGCCCAAATATCACCCAGATGTAGCCCAAGTATAGCCCAATAACAGAATGTCCCAGAGTGTTCTAAAGAACAACTAGAGCGCTAACAGTCCTACTTATTACAAAGGTATGGCACACCTGAAGCCATCTTGATTGGAATAAAGTGGTAACTCTTAAAACATTTAATTTAAAAAGGAACAAAATGAGGGGGTATATTTTGCCATATGAATTATGATTAGTGCTGCAGAAAGAAAAATTAGGGCACATTTTGAGTGACTTCTCAAACCCTCTTCAATTTCATTAAAAAATTCTGACATACAGTCTCCCAAGATGGCCACCAGAGACAAAAGAGCCTAAATGTAGCCCAAATATCACCCAGATGTACCCCAAGTATAGCCCAATGACAGAATGTCCCAGAGTGTTCTAAAGAACAACTAGAGCGCTAACAGTCTTACTTATGACAAAAGTATGGCACACCAGAAGCCATCTTGATTGGAATGAAGTGGTAAGTCTGAAAACACTCAATTTAAAAAGGAACAACATGAGGGGGTTAATTTTGCCATAGAAAGTATGATTAGTGCTTCAGAAAGAAAAATTAGGGATCATTTTGAGTGACTTCTCAAATCCTCTTCTATTTCATTAAAAAAATTCTGACATGCAGACTGAAACATGCACTTTGAATACCAGCAGCAGACGTCCCTGGTGAGCAGTAGCTTTACTACAGTGATCTAATGTGCAACTAGAGTGCTAACATTCAGAATTTATGGCAAATGTGTGACACATCTGAATGCCTTCTTGATGGAACCAAAGTAAACAAGCATTGAAAATGCAATAGATCTCGCCCTCGTTTAAGTTAAAGCCATTCTGTTTGTAATGAGGTGGCTTTTTAGCTTTGCTTTTATTAGTGTTTTTTCAACTTTCATGTAAATAACATGCATCTGTATGCATATAAGTATATGTATGCATGCATTTATGTTTGTATTTATATAGATATACAGATGATATATGTTTATATATGTATGTATATATATATATATTCACTGAAAAAACCATAGGTTATAGACCATATATAGTTAGGAATTAGCATTTACAAAACCTTGAAAATTCACTGAAAAAACCATAGGTTATAGACCATATATAGTTAGGAATTAGCATTTACAAAACCTTGAAAATTCACTGAAAAAACCATAGGTTATAGACCATATATAGTTAGGAATTCGCATTTACAAAACCTTATTTTACTCACACAAAACCATTGAAATTCCATATATAGTTAGTTGCACTAACTATATATCGCGCACCCGCAATCCACTGCTGATGATGTCACATATTACATCATTCATGACATGGTCAGTGACATCACTGATGACATCACTGATGACATCTCAAATGACATCACTGATGACATCACTGATGACAACATCCAGTGACTGTATGTTTCTGTAAAGTTAAAATATGTCTTACATATTGAAGAATGAGTGGATGTATAAGTGTCTGGATGAAGGATTTAGTAGGTGCATGACTGACTGTATGAGTGAGTGATTAAATGTGTCTCACTGAGTGCATGGGTTAGTGACTAAACTGTCTTAATGTGTGCATCATTATGTCTGTTGTTCTGTAAACTGTTGCATGTGTTGATAAGTAGCTATATGAGTAACTATATGGGTTATTGATTGGTTGCCCAAGTATTTGTATGGGAGACTGAGTGTGTGTGTGGGTGGCTGGGAGGTGTATGACTCTGTGCATAGATGTGTGAGCAGTTGATTCACTAGATGTATGGTTTCAAAAGTGCATGTGGAAACAGCTGTATGGGCGGTTGACTGTGTGCATGAGTGTATTGGTGAGTGAATGGATATCTCAGTGCTACATGTCAAAGTAAGTACATATGTAAAACACAGTACATGTGAGAGTTGACATATATAAATAACTGTGCATAAGAGCCAGTGAATGTGTGAGTGGCTGTATGGATCATTGTGAACTTGTATCAGGGATTGTATAAGAGAGTAAATATGTGTTAGTATATGTTTGAATAAGTAAAGTTTGTATAACTGTATAGTTGAGGAAATGGAGGTGTGATTGATTCTTTGCATGACTGACTAGGTGTGTGAGTAACTCCATGGATGAGTGACAGTCTGTGAGTGTCTGTTTACACTGATTGTATCTAAGGTTATATTAGAGTCTGAAGAGGTTCATCGTATTATCACATGAATGATATCATCAGTGATGTGATCAGTAATGTCAAATGAGATGTCATCAGTGATGTCATCAGTGATGTCATTTGAGATGTCATCAGTGATGTCATTTGAGATGTCATCAGTGAGGTCATCAGTGATGTCACTGACCATGTCATGAATGATGTAATATGTGACATCATCAGCAGTGGATTGCGGGTGCGCGATATATAGTTAGTGCAACTAACTATATATGGAATTTCAATGGTTTTGTGTGAGTAAAATAAGGTTTTGTAAATGCGAATTCCTAACTATATATGGTCTATAACCTATGGTTTTTTCAGTGAATATATATATATATATATATATATATATATATATATATATATATATATATATTTATATATATATCGTGTGATCAAGAGACCGGTGGGTCTCGAAACGCGTAGCGATTATCAAAGAATAAACTTGGTGTTATCTACCCTCGCTCTGAGTGTGCATTGAATCCTTTCTGGGAACCTTTGAAACTTGTGCAAAAAGTTACCGGCTTTGGGGTCCTGCCGGCATATGCGCCACCTGACTACGGGAACCATTCAGGAAGGATCCCTTTCGGATTAAGGATATATATATATATATATATATATATATATATATATACATATATATATATATATATATATATATATATATAAGGATCCCTTTCGGATTAAGGATATATATATATATATATATATATATATATATATATATATATATATATATATATATATATATATATATATATATATATATATATATATATATATATATATATATATATATATATATATATATATATATATATATATCAAAGCTCCAAATCTCCCGAGCCCGGAAGAAATTACTGCACTCCAGGGGGACCTTTGCAGAACTTTATTCGACAGCAAAGGACACAAACCTTTCGGCGTAAAGCATTTCCCCTAAACATGGAAACAAAGAAGGGACAAACTTCAGCTGGGGGTTAAAGACCACAACCCGAGTTAATGTAGATTTTCCTAGTTATTATGACGGAAAGTCTTAATTTTATTAAAGACACAGGGGCGAGTATTATGCATTCTAATCTTGCATTTATTGCAATAGCAGCCAAATAAGTGAATAAACTACAGTTCCCAGAGGGCCAGGCGACAACTGGGCCAGGGGAACGAGAAAAACGATAATAAAGTAACCAATCAGCATCAAGTAAATAGATAAGAGGCCATACCGACTGCGCAGCTTCCTCTTTTCACTGACGAGCAGGTCAGATAAAGTTGGTGAACAAAGGGAAAAAAAAGTCATAACAATAGAAACAGCCAAAGTCCAGGAGCAGATATCTTAAACCACGGAGAGCCAGGGCCAAAGTCCAACTTGAGCATCCGGAGAAAGAGCTGGGAGAGCTGAAGAAGTCCACAAGGGTGAAGCACGAAGACGATGGAGGGAAGACCTCTTATGATGAAGCAGGTCGTAAGGCCGGATTCGCTGTAGGGAGGGAGAACACAAATTAGCAGTGTAGAGGTGGGATAATACTCACCTCCGTGTCTTTAATACAATTAAGACTTTCCGTCATAATAACTAGGAAAATCTACATTTTATGACAAGACCGGAGGCTCCTATTATGCTTGTTCAAAGCATATTAATAACATCAGAAGCAACAGAATGAATAGGTTTACAATAGAACATGCGGAAAACACTTTCATTGGGCCAATCAGCTGATCTCAGAAAGTCCTCCAGATGGGAGCCGGACCAAAAGGCCTTAGAGGTCATGGCTCCTCTGGCCGAATGCGCTCCGAAAACGGAGACGTCAATACCGGCAAGAGACATGACCCAACAAACCCACCTGGCGAGGGTAGGGGAAGAGACGGGAAGGTGGGGTTTGCAGAAGGAAATAAGAAGTTGGGAACAAGAGGACATTCTTAGATTAGCGATCTTTTGTTCATACACTTTCAAGCATTGTCCCACACAAAGTTGTGGTTGGTCAGGAAAATAAGGGTAAAACACTGAATCCAAATTAGTTTTTGTTCTTCTGCGAACCTGGAACAGAACACCTGTAGGGGAAAATAGTCAAGAAGAAACATCTAAAGCTCTAACATCTGAAATTCTTTTGCTAGAGATCAAACAAAGTAACATGGTCAGCTTGGCAGATAACATTTTGAGAGACAAGGCAGAGTTAACAGGCCAATTCATGAACAGTTTAAGAACCACTGAAACATCCCATAAAAAGTTATACTTAGCCAACGGAGGTTTAGCACATCTAACACCCTTGAGGAGGCGACAGATCAGAGGATGAGCGCCAACCGGTTTGCCATTGATCTGAGAATGGTTGAGGGAAATCGCAGAGCGATAATCAGTATGATAGGCCTTACCTGAGCTGGCCTCAGAGGCCAGAAAATTGATTATAAAATTTAGACGGGCTGAAAGGGGATCGATATTCCTTTCCAAACACCAGCTTGCCCAAAGATACCAGGCGGATTTGATTGCTTTAGAAGTCCCAGGGGCCCAGGCCTGGTTGATGAAGAGAGCAGCCTCTTGCGAAATGAGGATGTCAGGAGGGGAAGGCCGGAAACTTTCCAGGCCGACAGAGTCAAGGAGTTGTCCAGAATGAGGCTGTGACGAAGGCCCTGGGGATTGATGAGCAGGTCGTCGAAAGACGGAAGAAGGATAGGAAAATCTATTGCCATCTCCAACAAGGAGGGAAACCAAATTTGAGTTTGCCAAAAAAGAGCAATCAGTACCAGAGAAGTGGACTGGCGACGAACTTGAGACAGAACTCTGCTGATCATAAGAAAAGGAGGAAAAGCATAATTGAGGTGAAGAGACCAATCCTGGAGGAATGCATCTGTAGCTAGGGCCAGAGGATCCGGCCGCCAACTGAAGAACTGGGGCAATTGACAATTGAGGCGGGAAGCACAGAGATCTATGGAGAAGGGACCCCATATGTGAGAAAGAGAACGGAAAACGGAGGGACAAAGCTTCCAATCACTGGAATCGTGGAGAAACCTGGAGTGCCAGTCCGCTACAGAGTTGAGATTTCCGGGAAGGTATTCCGCTGTTAAGGAAAAATGATGAGAGAGGCAAAACTCCCACAGACTTTTCGCTAGATCTGCCAGAGGCTTGGACCTGGTCCCGCCAAGATGATTGATATAGCGAACCGCAGAAACATTGTCCATGCGGAGAAGGATGGAACGTTTGATTCTGTCTTTGGAAAGGCTTTGGATCGCAAAGGAACCTGCAAGCATCTCTAAACAGTTGATGTGCAACTTGGACTCCTCTGACGACTATGTACCTCCATTCGAGATTAGTCCACAGCGGGCGCCCCAATCTGTCAGGCTTGCATCGGATTCTAATGCAAGATCTGGGGCAGTGGCGAAGATAGTGCGCCCGTTCCGCGCATCTAAATGGTCTATCCACCATTGAAGCTCTGTGCGGGACTCTGAGTCTAAGGCAACGAGGTCTGCGTAGGCAAGGCCTTGGCGAAGATGTCTGATTTTTAGGCACTGAAGAGCGCGGTAGTGGAGAGGGCCTGGGAAGATGGCTTGGATAGAGGAGGAAAGGAGACCGGCGATCCTGGCCAAGAACCTGAGGGACAGAAGGGAAGACTGAAGGACAGAGGCAATCTCCACTTTCATTCTGGAAACTTTGGAGAGGGACAGGTGGAGAGAAGCAGCCACTGAGTCCACAAGGAACCCCAGGAACTCCGTGTTCTGAGATGGAATCAAAGAGGACTTCTCCGGGTTGATGAGGAAACCCAAGTCCAGAAGAAGAGACTGAGTCATATGAAGATCAGACAGAAGAGAAAGTCTCAATACAAAAAGGGGGAACCAATTCTGGACGTTATTTAACGGGGTCCAGTGTACATGTCCAATCAACTATAGACAGCAGAAGGTACAAAGTTCCCCGAAGAATAGAAAAGAAAGTGTATATGTTGTATACGAGGAGAGCAAAGACAGGGAACAAGAAGTTACCTTGTTGGAACTAAGAGGCCTCACACACCCAGCCAGCTAGATGTCATGTTTCATCATTGGCCTCCTGCTCCTCGTCAGACTGGTGCTGCAATGTCTGACGGGCGCCTAATAGGCGCTCTTTGTCGGAGTTCTTTTGTTCCAGCCAATGGTTGGGTGGGTGTGAGGGGTCAAGTGAAGGTGTAGTCGTGAGGGGATTGTGATTTAAAAAAGGTAAGTCAGTTCACAAGGACATTTATTCACGTGGCTAACTCCCTTGATTAAAAAGGTGGGAGGGGAGATAGAGACTGTAAGGGGCACAGCGGACTACCTCGGACCCTCTGGTCAGGTCGACATGTTTCTTGCCCAAATGGCAATTCCTCAGGACCTCAAGTGCTCAGTACTACACAGTGATAAAAGAACAATAAAGAAAAAAGGAAAATACAACCTCTCTGGGTCTGTAAGGGGGCAGGCCAAGGGGCCCTGCAGTAGTAATGTGACCTAGAAGAAATGTATGCAAATAAGCCAAACATTTGTACTGGCATTATCTCATCAATAAATAAATGGTCACCACCGCTCTCCAAAGTAATTTCACACACACAAGGAATCATTAAAAATCGGACATCTCAGCAGTGTAAGCCCGTGGACACACCAGTACATAACAACGATTAAAAAACAGGAAATGGATGAAGAAGTAGGCTCATTCTTACCCTAAGGGTGTCCCTAATGGGCCCCGCAGTCTGTTCCCGTGGGGCAGCACAGTAAGGTGTGTTACCTGGGAAAACATAAATGTACACGCGCACCAGGTGCCAGATTTATAAAAGTGAGGGGGTGGGGCCACTTGAAAGGTAAACGATGTAAAGATGCCTTGATATCAGGTGTCTAGGCATGATCGTAGTAGCACTAGTACCCGATATCCGGATCACCGCGAGCCGAGACTGGCCCCCAGTACCTCCCGTCCGGTTAGCGTGCAGTGAAGCCCCACGATGCCAGCAAGCAGACACTCTGTGTATCACACACTGCATGCTCAGCTCAAAGTCAGGCATGGGCCATGTTGTTTACGTCCCCGTAGGATGGCGAAAAGAGGTGAGGCAGACAGCAGGGTTCGTTAAAAGGTACACTAAGTCCCGAATAACACAGCCCATGGGAGGTCACGTACACAACCCACCGATTGTAGTGAGGCCCAGCAAGGCCATGTAACTGACTCGAGTGGGCCATTGAACATCGTGGTCGAGTACCGCCAACAACAATGCAACAAGAGCCTGCAGTATCAATAAGACCCGGCACACAGGACACTGACACATTCCTTACCTCTAGTGCATGCAGCCAAGGCTTGTCAACCTACCCACATGCATGGCGCTCCTACAGTAGCGCGGAACAGCTGGTGCTGACTTCCCGGTGCAACCGTGTTTAAAAGCTGTCCGTGTCTCCGCGTAAGGGACCCGGCAAGTAAGCGTGGCCTCAAACAAAACATGTCAGCGCATGCGTCTGAGGGGTTTGCTGTTCCCGTGTAAAGCTGCTAGTGTATTATCGTGGAAACGAAGCGGCCATCCTACAGTGGGGTCTTTCGAGTGTTGGTAAAACCCCAATGCCTCAATAAAGATACTAGGGGACAGTGCATAATGTAACAACATCAGTATGGTCGTGTCACCTTAATGCTCTGTGCAACTACGAAATATATATATAAAAAAAGGTTATATACATATCAGGGAATACTGCTTGTTACTGACAGACATAATATACCTTCTGCTTTCTATAGAAGAGAGAGTCTGTCGGAATTGAGAATCAGAATATCGTCCAGGTAGATGATAAGTCAGATTCCAAGAGAACTGAGTAAGGCAACCACTGGCTTTAAGATTTTTGTGAAGCACCAGGGAGCGGAAGAGAGACCAAAGGGGAGAGAGGTAAAACAATAGGTCACACCTGACCATTGAAATTGAAGAAACTTCCAATGGGACTGATGGATAGGAACAGAGAGGTAAGCGTCCTGAAGGTCTAAACGCACCATCCAATCTTTTGGGCGAAGGGTGTCTCGCAAATGGAGAATAGTCTCCATTTTGAAGTGACGATAAATCACAAACTGGTTGAACCACTGGAGGTTGATGACAGGACGCAGTTTTTTGTTTTTCTTTTGAACTAGAAAAATGGAGCTTAGAAAGCCTGAGGAGTCGAAGGGAAAAATCGAAATAGCCTGTTTCTGGAGGAGAGATTGAATCTCGTTTGAGATTAGAGTGGCCATAAGTGTGGAGAAAACTAGAGGGGGAGGAAAAGAGGTTTGGAGAGGAGGAGAGGAGAACTCTATGAGGTAGCCCTGAACAGTGTTGAGAACCCAGGGGTCTGAACTTGTGGTGTGCCATTTTGACAGAAACAATCTTAGACGACTACCTACAGGAGGGGAAGAAGAAGGGCTTACCTTGTTGGTTGCAGTTGGAATTGCGATAGGTTTTCTGTCCTCTACCTCGGAAGCCACAACCCAGCTGTGGGTAGAATTGGGGCTTGTAGTCCTGGGAGGTATTGTAGGAGCCTCTGGAGTCTTGATTGTAGGGACGGCTGGAAGAGCGACCCCTGCCTCGTCCGGCCCATCCAAAAACACGAGGAGCAAAAACTTTTTTAATGGATTGTTGCGCCTTATCCAAGGAGGCAAAAGTAGAGACAAACCTGCTGAGGTCACGGACCAAGTTATCGCCAAAAAGAAGGCCATTGGATTTGGGACCAGGATCCATAGGGGCGAGATTGGCAAGTTTCGGATCCAACTTGATCAAAAGTCCCTTACGACGTTCGTGGGTAATGGCAGAGTTGGCGTTGCCTAATAGACAGAAAGCGCGTTGAGCCCACATAGAAATGTCCTCTGCAGAGAGATCAGTACCTTCAAGTCGGGCGGATTCCACCATGTCGAGAATACGGGCCAGAGGACTCACCACATCCAAAACCTTGTCCTGGCAGGAGGACCATGCCTTGTCAACTCCTTTGCGTGGGTCTTTGCCAAATTTGGAGAAAAAGGTGAGAAGGGGCTGATCAATAGAGGGAACTTGAGTGATTTTCTCTGGTAAGGAGGGCTTTGGGCATTCGGATTTAAGTCTAGACTGCACCGCAGTCTCCAGAGGAAGGCGTAAACGGGCCGAAATATATTCGCCCACATGGTGAGAGGGGAGCCATTCCGTGGAATTAGGGTGACGGATGGAGGCAGGGTCGAACATGGGGAGACCATCAGAGTCAAAAACCGGTTCAAAAGCAAAAGAGTCAGATTTGGGAATTTTTGCAGGGGGGGAAGGAGGGTCAGCTACATCAAATACATCAAACAAATCGTCTGCATCAGCCATATCATCGTCAGTGTCCAAGACAGTGGAAATTACCAATTTTTTAACTGGTGACTCTGCGTGCTTTGACTTTTGCTTCTTTTTGCCCTCGGTACCGACAAACCCCTCCTTAGCTGGAGGCCTGGGAGGCACTAAGTCCTCAGTCAAATGCGAGAAAGACTCGCCCATCAACAATGACGATTTTTTAGTAGTATGCACAGGAGCAGAGTGGTCCACCTTACATTTTCTGCTATCCCCGCAAAATGGGCCAAAACCTTGGACATAATGCTGAGCATAGAGTTTTCCATTGTCTTTGACATGCGTTTCATGGATAAATCCACAGCATGTTCCACAGAATTATTAATGACTTTGCTCAAGTCTTGTTTAAAAGACCCACTATCCTCCTTGGAGGGCACATCTTCAGAGGAACTGTCACGTTCCATTATAATCGAGACAAAACAGAAAAAAGGTGGCAGGAAAGGGTTAATGAGCTGAGCAGCTCTGTGGGCGTGTGCAGGGCGGGTCTGAGAAGAGAGAGGCAGTCTGCGTCAGCGCTGGAGCAAGACGCCGAGGAGACAGAGGCTTCGAGAAGCGCTGAGGGAAAAGAGTCAGACGACAAAGGTGAGAAGGAGGGCGAGCAGCGCGAGGGGCAAAGCCGGACGAAACCACCGGCACTCGGAAAGGGGGGGGGGGAACAGCTGACAGGTTGTACGGTGAAGATAATAATAGCGCGTGTAGCGCGAAAAGGCAAGCGCGCCGTGGCGCAATGTCAAAATACCAAGGGGAAATAAATTTAGGCAACAACACAATATTACACTGAAATAACAATATTAAAACACTGGGAGCAAAGATAAGAGCACTTATTTGACTGCAAGCAGCAAGAAAAGAGGAAGCTGCGCAGTCAGTATGGCCTCTTATCTATTTACTTGATTTACTTGATGCTGATTGGTTACTGTATTATCGTTTTTTTTCGTTCCCATGGCCCAGTTGCCGCCTGGCCCTCTGGGAACTGTAGTTTATTCACTTATTTGGGTGCTGCCTTCCTGCACAAAAACAATCCCCTGAGGCATTTTCCTTTTTCTATGTATGCTGCAGAATGCAGCACACATAGAAAGGGAAGTACCAAGCAGAAATACAGATATTTAGACTTCTTATGCCTTACTTGGGGAGATGTAGCATTTTGACTGAGCATGGGCGAATTTTGCGAATCTGGCGTTCGCGAATTTGCGTATTTGCGCACTCGCTATCCTCAAAATCAGCGAATTCTGTCAAATTTGCGGATTTTTTTTTGTTCGCAAGGGTTTCTGCCAGTTCGCGAGGGTTTGGTACCAGTTTGCAATTGCGAACTTACTTGTCGGCTCGCAACAGTCGCGACTATGTTGTTTCTACGTCTGGTTCATCATCACAGGTTCCCAGCACCCTCTGTTTCACCAATGCCACCCACTGTTTCACCCATGCCACCCTCTGGTTCATCATCACTGTAGATTATGGGGGGGAAAGCAAGCACACCTGCCCTGCTTCAACTGACATGAATTAATTTGGGGTTGGTTTATTAATGTGTAACTGGTTTTAAAATTCCAGTCTGGCACCTGCTTCCTTATCTGTAATTTGCTTTCCGTTGCAGTGCAATTTTTTTTTCCAGGACCTTTGTGGCCTATTTGTAGCTATACTATGAGCCTGCTGTGAGGGTCAGAGCAGGGTCATACAATTGTTGCAACTAGTAACTGAACTCTGGAGGGGCCCCAGTCAGGAAGCACTACAGAGAATGGTTACTATTACTAATGATGAGTTTGAACTTTTGCACCTGCTGAGTGCTTTCAGTTTTGCAAAATTCTTTTTCTGCAGAACAGCAACTGTAATGCCCCAAACAAACATAGTCAACTGAACTCTGGAGGGGGCCCTCAGGAAGTACTTCAGGGAATGGTTACTAATGATGAGTGAACTTTTACACCTGCTGAGTGCTTTCTGCAGAACAGCAACTGTAATGCCCCAAACAAACTTACTTATGAAAGTTGATTTCTAATCCAAAAGTGATCCAAAGAGAGTCAAAAGGCCTCAAATCCAAAAAAGTGGAGGCAAATGTCAACTTGAGGAGTTATTCTGATAAAAATCATCATTTTCAGAGTTCTATGCTGCTTGCTAGTGGATTGCAAATTTTGTAATTTCGCGAGTGCGAGATTGTTGCTGCCCGCCGCACCTACATGTTCGCAATTGCGAACTCTTGCGATGCGTCGCCAAACTCCCGTGGGATCCCGCAGCAAGATCCAAAATGGCGCAGCACTCGCAAAATATCGAGAAAAACAACTCGGCAAACGCTGAATGACGGTAAGTGAAAGCCGCACGCCGCAAAATTGTATCACCAAGAAAAAAAAAATCCGCTGCGTGCGAATTTGCGGAGTTTGCGGGAAATTCGCAAATCTCGTGGATTGCGAATTTACCGAAAATCTGCAAAATCCGCGAGCGGAACTGATTTTCCGCCCATGCTTAATTTTGACGCATTCCCAGATCTACCATTGATGCTAAATCTGGAAATGCACTTGTAACAGGTAACCAGATATGATTCTGAGTCAGCGTGGGTTATTCTGTAGTTTTTGAATGCATCTAACGTTTAGAGGTTATAATAAACAAAGAGATTCACAGTAGCTGTATGGGATGTTCTCATTGGGGGCCTTCAGGGTGTCTTCCTTGTACACCTTTTTCCTAGCCCAGTTGACCCTCAGGAAAAATTAAAGTATACAGGCCTTAAGTAATCAGTCACTTCTGATAGAATTTTTTTAACATGTTCTTATTGCAAAAAACAAAGTACAATACAGAAGTCAGAATGTACGTACATCTCATGATACTCTGAGTAGGGTACTATAATAGGCATACCATATCAAATGGGCTATGTATCCCTTCCTTTTAACTATAACCTATGCCAAACTGACGTCCAACCCCCAGAGGGACATCACAGCAAGGAGCAGAAAAAGGCTATGCAGCAGCAGCAGTAGAACTACAAATAGCAGGCAAGAGATGGATCAGAGGGATGCGAGCACTAACAAGGGGGGAGAAAGGGAGGCAAGACGAGACAAGAGGGAACAAAGCAGTAGGCTTAATCCACATTTCCCCAATCTTCAGTCTGCAGCCATTAACACAGGAAGTCGTCCCCACCCGGGGGAGGGTAGCTCTCCGAGGGTGTGGGGAGGACTCCTACATATCTGCAGAAGGCACCATTCCATCTGTACCTTGGGTTTCTGCTGATGCGGAGGCTCCCCTCGGGGCTCTGCCACAGTGAGGCCTTCTAACATGTCACCCCACAATTCTAGAACTTATTCAGCATTCTTATCACTGCACACCTCTCTCAATGGTCTTTACACTGCCACTCCCCTTTCACACATATCTGCCATCCAGTTTTGAGTAGTAGGCGGGGTGGACTGTGCTCAATGGATTGCTATGTATCTCTTATTCAGTAATAGCCCCAGTAGGGTAAAATGGCGTTTCATCTTAGCTCCCTTCTTAGGAACAGGGAGTACTCCCAATAAACAATGTGCAATAGAAGCATCCACCTGAGTGTTTGTGGTTTAGAGCGCGAAAGCAAAAGACATACAAATGATGGACGGAATGCAGAACAAATCAAATGATCACACCAGTCAAGAGATCTGGGTTAAATCCATTGTTCTTTTGCTAACCACTCCACCCCAGTTTAGATCAAGCCATATGCAAATCAGTCTTCATCCTGCTCCTCATCATGACAGCAGTCCAGCCTGACCTGCCAAACCAGGTCCTCCCTGGACCAGAAACAAGCATCTCGGGAGCGGTTTTGGGGTATCACCCCTCATCAGCCAGCCTAGCTTGAATCCATTGGCAAAGTGAGTGGATATGCAGGCCAACTGTTATCAGGGTGCATGGCCATCCCCACAACTTGGACTCTATTTGGAGTCTCTATCAGGCCGGCTGTATCAGCAATCATGAAGTTACCGGCTGCCTCCACCACCCCTTTGCCACAATATCACTAATCCAAGAATGGCTGATCGGGCCATGCTGAGTCTGCGGCCCGGGACAGAATGTCAACGTTGCCCAGCAGTTTCCCAGCTCAATGGTAAGTCTGAAAGGAGAAAGTTTGGAGTACTAAGAACCAAAAAAGGACACAGGGATTGGTATCATTATGATGGGCTAACCAAGGAAGAGGAATGTGGTCAGCCAGGAAGAAAAATGAGTGGCCCAACAAGTAGCTCTGGAGGGCCTCCATAGCCCACTAGATGGCCAGGCACTCCTTTTCAATTGTGACGTTATGCAGCTCATTGGGCAGTAGCTTCCTACACCACAGGCTGAAGTTAGCTAGTGAGGTACAGCTGCTATAAGGCTACCCCAAGACCCCTATCCTAAGCATCAGTCTGTAAGGAGAGAGGCTTCTTAAAATTAGGGCATATCAGCACCCGATCCCGACACAAAATGTCTTTCAGCATGTCAAAGCTCTGCTGTTGGGTTTTGGACCTTTGGGATATTTTGTTAGGTTGATTCTTTAGTAGCAGGTCGGTTAAAGGAGCAGCCCTTTCAGAAAAGTGGGAGATAAATCAACTGTAATACCCAAAACCCCCAAAAATTACTTGACTCCTTTCTTACAGGTAGGCCGGGCAATTCTCAGATGACTTTCACATTGTCTACCTACGGGCTGATTTTCGTGGCCTGCATGTGATATCCCAGATTGCCAATTGATTCAGTAACCACGGTTCCCTGGATTAGCTGTGAGAACCACCTCTCGGCGGACCTCCAGATGCTGAAGTGTTGATTCCAGGAGAGGCTGAATATGACAATGTTGTCAAGAAATGCAGCCACATATTTGTGATGGGAGCATAGCATCAAGTCCATGAATCGCTGGAATGCCACAGGGGGCCCATGACGTCCAAGGGGTAGGATTCTAAATTGATGTAGACCTGAAGAGGTTGAGAAAGCATTTTTCTTTTTGCTCTCTGGGTTAGGAGGATCTGCCAATAACCTTAAGTAAGAGCAAGGGTAGTGAGTTATGCAGCTTTTCCCAGATTTTCAACCATCTAGTCCACTCATGTCATTGGTTATGTATCACATTTGGAACTGCAGTTGAGCTGGCGTAAATCAATTCAGAACCTAGGAGAGATATGGTGTTTTGCGAACAAAACTACTGGGGAGCACCATGCACATTTGGAGGGTTTGATAATGCACTCCACTAGCATACTGGCCACTTCACTTTCAACAGCACCCCAATTAGCCTCCGGCATCCAATATGGCTGTAATCTCTCCACCTGGGTACCCTCTGTGACAATGTCATGTTGGACTAGAGAAGTCTTCCCTGGTTTTACTGAGAACACATCCCAATACGGGTCTAAGGCAACCTGTACCTTCCTTCCTGTATAGAACGGAGACAAGTTCCAAGTTTGTTCTTATCAACATATGTAGATGGTTCCCATTGGGACAAAGCTAATGTCCAGGCGCTGTGAGTCAGTTACAAAGAGAATGGGTTTCCTTCTACTGTTCTACTCACTGACATACTCCCACTTCTTCATGAAATTGATGTGATATATCTGTCCCTTTTCTGTACTATGGGGTACTACCACCCTATATGTTACCTGTGTGACCTGTTGCAGGACTGTGTAGAGACCGTGCCACCTAGCCAGTAGTTTATTTTTGGAGGTGGATCGTAACACTAGTACCTTGTCACCTAATATTGGAGTGGCGGTCAAACCCTGGTTTTTGTTTCTTCTTATTTGTTCCATTATTATTACAAACTTCCTCTCAAAGGTTGTTAACCTTTGATTTTAAACTGGCAGCATGTTGTAGTGACTCTAAGCCAAAAACCAGTTAAAACAGGCTGAATCCAGTAGAACTCTGGGCCTGACTACGTATGGCAAATATGACCAGCAATAGATTTCTGCCCAATCCCTACCAGTGCCCCAAACCAGTATTTGCAGGATGGTTTTGATAGTACACTTGTACTTCTCGAGCAGATCATCCATTCGGGGTGATAAACGGAAGTTCGAATTTGTTTGATCCCCAGAATTTTACATTCTTAAGACATCAGCTTCGACATAAAAGGAGTTTCTTGGTAGGTGAGGAGCCCCTTGGGGTATCCCACTCTAGATAAAAATTCTATCATAGTCTGTGCAACTGAGGTAGTGGCAAAGCAGGACAGTGGCAGCTCCTCCGGATACCTTGTGGCATAGTCCACAAGGACTAATATGAATTGATGGTCCCTGGACGAGGACTCCGAGGGACCTACGAGGCCCATACCGACTCTCGTAAACGGAACAGTAGTGGTCAGAAGGGTGCTCTGGGTTAATCGGGCTGATTAACAACTTGGCATAATTCACACAAAGCACAAAATCTTATTACGTCAGAGTACACACCAGGCCAATAGAATCTTCTTAGCAAATATTCTTCAAATTGTTCCCACCCATAGAGTCCACCCGTACTTGACAAGGAGCTAAATGGTGCACTTGGTTGCAGGAGGGTAGGAGAACGATCAGTTGCAAGACCTGACTTTCAACCACATATATTCTTCGGTACAATAGTCTCTTCACCACATATGGTTCTACCTGTCCTTCATTCTGTGTAAGTGTATGGTCCCTTGCCTGAACTAGATTGTTGTCTACCCTCTGACGGGACAAGTTAATGCTGCCAGTTGCTCCTGATAGCGAATACAACAGGAGATTTTGAGACAACCCACGGAAGGGGTGGTCGCGACTTTTTACCCCAGGGCTGGTAGGAGTTACAATGGCCATTTGGGGTCAGGAAGAAAAATGTGTCCAGTTTGAATGCAGTGGCTAAATAAATATTTAATGCCCTGAAGAAATTGCCATCAATTTATACAGCAATGAAACATGTTGGCGAGTGGTGTGTGGCTTTATAGGTAATCGCCCCACCTAGCTTTTTACTTAGATAATTCTGCACGAAAGAACAGAATAAAGGTCGTATGGATGAGCAGGTTATCCTATATTTATTTTTTGTTTGTGTGTTACACTGTCTGTATTGTATGTTTTACACACATTTGTTCCACTGCACATTATTTGTATATACACATTTATGTTTGCTTGGATACATTTCATTTAAAGCTTGATGACTGCCGATGATGAGAACAGTATTTAACAACAAGGGGTGGTGATGGACAGAGTTTCTGAATTAAGCAGAATACTCTCACCCAGTCAAGAGATCAGGGCTAGAGCCAACACCGTTTTTTAGCTCACTGCACCATCCTAGCTCAGAACCTGGCTATATGCAAATTAGTCTGTTCCTGTCCCAGTGCATGATGGGAACAGGGCAAACCAAACTACCAAGCCAATTCTTACACTGGGAAGGAAACAAGCTACCGGGGACCGGTTTCTGGCATTTCAGCCGTCGTCAGCCCGGCTTGCTTGAATCCTGATGGTGCAATGAGCAAGGGACTCACATCTGAGTATACCCTTCCACGCTTAGGGTGGACAAAATATTTAACAACAAGGGGTGGTGATGGACAGAGTTTCTGAATTAAGCAGAATACTCTCACCCAGTCAAGAGATCAGGGCTAGATCCAACACCGTTTTTTAGCTCACTGCACCATCCCAGCTCAGAACCTGGCTATATGCAAATTAGTCTGTTCCTGTCCCAGTGCATGATGGGAACAGGGCAAACCAAACTACCAAGCCAATTCTTACACTGGGAAGGAAACAAGCTACCGGGGACCGGTTTCTGGCATTTCAGCCGTCGTCAGCCCGGCTTGCTTGAATCCTGATGATGCAATGAGCAAGGGACTCACATCTGAGTATACCCTTCCACGCTTAGGGTGGACAAAATATTTAACAACAAGGGGTGGTGATGGACAGAGTTTCTGAATTAGGCAGAATACTCTCACCCAGTCAAGAGATCAGGGCTAGATCCAACACCGTTTTTTAGCTCACTGCACCATCCCAGCTCAGAACCTGGCTATATGCAAATTAGTCTGTTCCTGTCCCAGTGCATGATGGGAACAGGGCAAACCAAATTACCAAGCCAATTCTTACACTGGGAAGGAAACAAGCTACCGGGGACCGGTTTCTGGCATTTCAGCCGTCGTCGGCCCGGCTTGCTTGAATCCTGATGGTGCAAAGAGCAAGGGACTCACATCTGAGTGTACCCTTCCACGCTTAGGGTGGACAAAATATTTAACAACAAGGGATGGTGATGGACAGAGTTTCTGAATTAAGCAGAATACTCTCACCCAGTCAAGAGATCAGGGCTAGAGCCAACACCGTTTTTTAGCTCACTGCACCATCCCAGCTCAGAACCTGGCTATATGCAAATTAGTCTGTTCCTGTCCCAGTGCATGATGGGAACAGGGCAAACCAAACTACCAAGCCAATTCTTACACTGGGAAGGAAACAAGCTACCGGGGACCGGTTTCTGGCATTTCAGCCGTCGTCAGCCCGGCTTGCTTGAATCCTGATGGTGCAATGAGCAAATGAGCAAGGGACTCACATCTGAGTATACCCTTCCACGCTTAGGGTGGACAAAATATTTAACAACAAGGGGTGGTGATGGACAGAGTTTCTGAATTAAGCAGAATACTCTCACCCAGTCATGAGATCAGGGCTAGATCCAACACCGTTTTTTAGCTCACTGCACCATCCCAGCTCAGAACCTGGCTATATGCAAATTAGTCTGTTCCTGTCCCAGTGCATGATGGGAACAGGGCAAACCAAACTACCAAGCCAATTCTTACACTGGGAAGGAAACAAGCTACCGGGGACCGGTTTCTGGCATTTCAGCCGTCGTCAGCCCGGCTTGCTTGAATCCTGATGGTGCAATGAGCAAGGGACTCACATCTGAGTATACCCTTCCACGCTTAGGGTGGACAAAATATTTAACAACAAGGGGTGGTGATGGACAGAGTTTCTGAATTAAGCAGAATACTCTCACCCAGTCAAGAGATCAGGGCTAGATCCAACACCGTTTTTTAGCTCACTGCACCATCCCAGCTCAGAACCTGGCTATATGCAAATTAGTCTGTTCCTGTCCCAGTGCATGATGGGAACAGGGCAAACCAAACTACCAAGCCAATTCTTACACTGGGAAGGAAACAAGCTACCGGGGACCGGTTTCTGGCATTTCAGCCGTCGTCAGCCCGGCTTGCTTGAATCCTGATGATGCAATGAGCAAGGGACTCACATCTGAGTATACCCTTCCACGCTTAGGGTGGACAAAATATTTAACAACAAGGGGTGGTGATGGACAGAGTTTCTGAATTAGGCAGAATACTCTCACCCAGTCAAGAGATCAGGGCTAGATCCAACACCGTTTTTTAGCTCACTGCACCATCCCAGCTCAGAACCTGGCTATATGCAAATTAGTCTGTTCCTGTCCCAGTGCATGATGGGAACAGGGCAAACCAAATTACCAAGCCAATTCTTACACTGGGAAGGAAACAAGCTACCGGGGACCGGTTTCTGGCATTTCAGCCGTCGTCGGCCCGGCTTGCTTGAATCCTGATGGTGCAAAGAGCAAGGGACTCACATCTGAGTGTACCCTTCCACGCTTAGGGTGGACAAAATATTTAACAACAAGGGATGGTGATGGACAGAGTTTCTGAATTAAGCAGAATACTCTCACCCAGTCAAGAGATCAGGGCTAGAGCCAACACCGTTTTTTAGCTCACTGCACCATCCCAGCTCAGAACCTGGCTATATGCAAATTTGTCTGTTCCTGTCCCAGTGCATGATGGGAACAGGGCAAACCAAACTACCAAGCCAATTCTTACACTGGGAAGGAAACAAGCTACCGGGGACCGGTTTCTGGCATTTCAGCCGTCGTCAGCCCGGCTTGCTTGAATCCTGATGGTGCAATGAGCAAATGAGCAAGGGACTCACATCTGAGTATACCCTTCCACGCTTAGGGTGGACAAAATATTTAACAACAAGGGGTGGTGATGGACAGAGTTTCTGAATTAAGCAGAATACTCTCACCCAGTCATGAGATCAGGGCTAGATCCAACACCGTTTTTTAGCTCACTGCACCATCCCAGCTCAGAACCTGGCTATATGCAAATTAGTCTGTTCCTGTCCCAGTGCATGATGGGAACAGGGCAAACCAAACTACCAAGCCAATTCTTACACTGGGAAGGAAACAAGCTACCGGGGACCGGTTTCTGGTATTTCAGCCGTCGTCGGCCCGGCTTGCTTGAACCCTGATGGTGCAATGAGCAAGGGACTCACATCTGAGTATACCCTTCCACCCTTAGGGTGGACAAAATATTTAACCACAAGAGGTGGTGATGGACAGAGTTTCTGAATTAAGCAGAATACTCTCACCCAGTCAAGAGATCAGGGCTAGATCCAACACCGTTTTTTAGCTCACTGCACCATCCCAGCTCAGAACCTGGCTATATGCAAATTAGTCTGTTCCTGTCCCAGTGCATGATGGGAACAGGGCAAACCAAACTACCAAGCCAATTCTTACACTGGGAAGGAAACAAGCTACCGGGGACCGGTTTCTGGCATTTCAGCCGTCGTCGGCCCGGCTTGCTTGAATCCTGATGGTGCAAAGAGCAAGGGACTCACATCTGAGTGTACCCTTCCACGCTTAGGGTGGACAAAATATTTAACAACAAGGGATGGTGATGGACAGCGTTTCTGAATTAAGCAGAATACTCTCACCCAGTCAAGAGATCAGGGCTAGAGCCAACACCGTTTTTTAGCTCACTGCACCATCCCAGCTCAGAACCTGGCTATATGCAAATTAGTCTGTTCCTGTCCCAGTGCATGATGGGAACAGGGCAAACCAAACTACCAAGCCAATTCTTACACTGGGAAGGAAACAAGCTACCGGGGACCGGTTTCTGGCATTTCAGCCGTCGTCAGCCCGGCTTGCTTGAATCCTGATGGTGCAATGAGCAAGGGACTCACATCTGAGTATACCCTTCCACGCTTAGGGTGGACAAAATATTTAACAACAAGGGGTGGTGATGGACAGAGTTTCTGAATTAAGCAGAATACTCTCACCCAGTCATGAGATCAGGGCTAGATTCAACACCGTTTTTTAGCTCACTGCACCATCCCAGCTCAGAACCTGGCTATATGCAAATTAGTCTGTTCCTGTCCCAGTGCATGATGGGAACAGGGCAAACCAAACTACCAAGCCAATTCTTACACTGGGAAGGAAACAAGCTACCGGGGACCGGTTTCTGGTATTTCAGCCGTCGTCGGCCCGGCTTGCTTGAATCCTGATGGTGCAATGAGCAAGGGACTCACATCTGAGTATACCCTTCCACCCTTAGGGTGGACAAAATATTTAACCACAAGAGGTGGTGATGGACAGAGTTTCTGAATTAAGCAGAATACTCTCACCCAGTCAAGAGATCAGGGCTAGATCCAACACCGTTTTTTAGCTCACTGCACCATCCCAGCTCAGAACCTGGCTATATGCAAATTAGTCTGTTCCTGTCCCAGTGCATGATGGGAACAGGGCAAACCAAACTACCAAGCCAATTCTTACACTGGGAAGGAAACAAGCTACCGGGCATCGGTTTTTGGCATTTCAGCCGTCGTCGGCCTGGCTTGCTTGAATCCTGATGGTGCAATGAGCAAGGGACTCACATCTGAGTATACGCTTCCACGCTTAGGGTGGACAAAATATTTAACAACAAGGGGTGGTGATGGCCAGAGACAGACTAATTTGCATATAGCCAGGTTCTGAGCTGGGATGGTGCAGTGAGCTAAATAACGGTGATGGATCAAGCCCTGATCTTTGGACTGGGTAGGAGTGGTCTGCCTAATTCAGACACTTTGTTCATCACCACCCCCTTTTCTGAATCGTTTTTGGCCACTATAGGTGTGGCAGGGTATACTCAGACATGAGTCCCTTGCTCACTGCACCATCAGGATTCAAGAAGCCGGGCCGACGACGGCTGAAATGCCAGAAACTGGTCCCCGGAAGCTTGTCTCCTTTCTGGTGAAGAATTGGTTTGGTAGTTTGACCTACCCTGTTCCCATGATGCACTGGGTCAGGGACGGACTAATTTGCATATAGCCAGGTTCTGAACTGGGATGGTGCTGTGAGCTAAATAATGATGATGGATCAAGCCCTGATCTTTGGACTGGGTAAAAGTGGTCTGCTTAATTCAGACACTCTGTTCATCACCACCCCCTTTTCTGAATCGTTTTTGGCCACTATAGGTGTGGCAGGGTACACTCAGACATGAGTCCCTTGCTCACTGCACCATCAGGATTCAAGCAAGCCAGGCCGACGACAGCTGAAATGCCAGAAACCGGTCCCCGGAAGCTTGTCTCCTTTCTGGTGAAGAATTGGCTTGGTAGTTTGGTCTGCCCTGTGCGCATGATGCACTGGGCCAGGGACAGACTAATTTGCATATAGCCAGGTTCTGAGCTGGGATGGTGCAGTGAGCTAAATAACGGTGATGGATCAAGCCCTGATCTTTGGACTGGGTAAGAGTGGTCTGCTTAATTCAGACACTCTGTTCATCGCCACCCCCTTTTCTGAATCATTTTTGGCCACTATAGGTGTGGCAGGGTATACTCAGACATGAGTCCCTTGCTCACTGCACCATCAGGATTTAAGCAAGCCGGGCCGACGACGGCTGAAATGACAGAAACCGGTCCCCGGAAGCTTGTCTCCTTTCTGGTGAAGAATTGGCTTGGTAGTTTGGTCTGCCCTGTTCCCATGATGCACTGGGCCAGGGACAGACTAATTTGCATATAGCCAGGTTCTGAGCTGGGATGGTGCAGTGAGCTAAATAACGGTGATGGATCAAGCCCTGATCTTTGGACTGGGTAAGAGTGGTCTGCTTAATTCAGACACTGTTCATCACCACCCCCTTTTCTGAATCGTTTTTGGCCACTATAGGTGTGGCAGGGTATACTCAGACATAAGTCCCTTGCTCACTGCACCATCAGGATTCAAGCAAGCCGGGCCGACGACGGCTGAAATGCCATAAACCGGTCCCCGGAAGCTTGTCTCCTTTCTGGTGAAGAATTGGCTTGGTAGTTTGGTCTGCCCTGTTCCCATGATGCACTGGGCCAGGGACAGACTAATTTGCATTTAGCTAGGTTCTGAGCTGGGATGGTGCAGTGAGCTAAATAACGGTGATGGATCAAGCCCTGATCTTTGGACTGGGTTAGAGTGGTCTGCTTAATTCAGACACTCTGTTCATCACCACCCCCTTTTCTGAATCGATGATGAGAACAGGGCAACTCTGGTGAGGTTCCTTCCAGGTTCCCCATTGGTGGTTCGCCCGTGAGGGGTCATCTAGCTTGCACACATTTTTTTCACTATATACACTGTGTAGTGTAGAGGTTATGACTGTCTGATAAGAAACTGTGGCTTATTTTAAAATTTGGCATGATTTTGATGTACTCTTTACCCCGTGTATCTCTGAGATAGGGGAGATATTTGAAAAGAAGAAAACTTTTTTCGAAATATTGTACATCAATTCAAGGAATTAAGAATAGTTCCTCAATTGGACCAGGTCATTGCATTTTGAATTACTTTATGAGTGGAGGGCGACCTGGGTTCCTTCTTTCCCTCTGTGCTCCTTTTTGTATTGATGGTACCCTCTGGGTGGCTCAAAAACTATGCTGCCTCTCCAACTGCTCATCTGTAGAGGAAACTTTAAAAGGAAGTTTAGCTTCCCCATCCAGCACATAACACTTCTTGTTGACATGTTTTTTAGTTCTAGACAGCTTATTTTCAGTCTTACCCCTGTCTAGTGTTTCACTCCAGAAAGGAGCTTCTTTCAACTATTCTTTGGTGTTTTACCTCTCTCGGTTTCTCACAGAAGTTGGGGGAACTGAGGATAGTCAGTCCCTATTATCAATTTCTCAACCACCCCTTCTATCCTTCAGTTGAGACCATCTTTCTAATTTTCACCTTGGGTACCAGGTACATTTTACAGTCCCCATGAATACAGTTGATGGGTGCACTCTCACCTGTTTGGGTTCCACCTACTCTTGACTGACTATTGAGCAGTGGCCACCGGAGTTGACTTAAGCCATTACTCGAGTTCCATTAAGCTCCATGATTTGTTTATATCTCCTGGGTCTCCCTTACACCCATAAGGCACATAGAGTAACCTACTTTCATTGGTTGGGGAGTTTAAGGGTTCTGGGGCAGTTCCAGGCTAAATGACCCCGTTCTGCTCACTAAAAACATTGGGTCTCCCTGCCCAGGTTCCTTTATTATTTCGGTGCTGCAGTTTATTTTCCAGGAAGGGTTTGGGCACAGCTTTCGGAAGACTTCTCCATTTCTGGGGTGGGAAGGGTTAGTCTGTTGGGGATTTGACCTTGAATTCAGAGGATCTGTGGGAAGCATCAGCCAAGTCAATCGCCACCATGACAGTGATGCTAGGGTGCTGGTGAATCCACACCCAAGCGGGGCTTAGTTAGGCATCCAAAAACTGCTCAATATATACCTTCTCTAACACTTCTTCCATGGAGGAGGAGGTAGGCTTCCGCCACCTATTTACCAAGTTGTGCATGTGGTAAAACAATGCTCTGGAGTTATGGCTAGGGTTCCATTTCTCCTTACTGAATTTGTCCCTACAAAACGTAGTATCATAGCAAAAGCGATTCCAATGTCATCCTATGTATATCTACATAAGGTGTCCATGCAGGATTAGTGGTTTGATATGCCATTTGTAATTCTCCTGACTAGAGGGGAGCAATATACTGACACTACCCCTCAGTGCCCCACACAGCCATGATTGCCATTCTTTCAAAGTTGGTGAAGAAGAAGTCCGCGTTTTCATCCACTTGATTCTTCTACAATACCAAATTGGGAATGCTTGGGTGGACCTTAGTGTTAGCTATTACATCTGTAAGTCTCAGTATTGCTGTGTCCTGAGCTTGTTAATCAGCAGCGATTACTGTGGCCTTTGTTTTAAGGGGTGTCTGTGAGCTTTCCTGATACTGCTAAGCAGCTTTAGTTTCTTGCTTGATGACAGACATAAGTGTCTTTGTCCTTCAGCCAATTTCTTTATCTTGTCCTCCATTGTAACAGGCTGAGTCACATCCACAGCTTTGTAGGGAGTGATAAAAAACTTCCACTTCTGACACCACTGTAACAGGTTGCCAGATATGACTCTGAGTCACTGTGGGTTATTAGTTTGTTTTTATTACCTTAAACTTCTGGCTGTTATAACAAACAAAAGGATTCTCTTCGCAATAGCTGTTGCGGATGTCTTCCTGGGGAGCCTTCAGAGTGTCTTCCTAGTATGCCCTTCCCCTAGCCCACAATGGTGCTCAGGGAAATAAATATATACCGGCCTTAAATAATCAGCCACTTCTTATACCAATAGTGCAAATTTCGGATTAGTGAGGGGTTTTACAGTACACCCAATCCACAGGTGTCTTTGCAGGGGATTTTATAACATATGTGTGTCCCTAATAGGTCCACCAAATACTTCCTGTTCAGTGCTCATCAACACACAGTGCCAGAATCCCCTCGCGACACATGCCTGGGGTCATTGCTTTGCGACGGAGCCTCAGTGGGATGGCCTGCAAAGTCTTTCCCCAGCAATGGGCTGGCTCCACTATCCTCCCTCTCTGGGTTCTACTAGTCTACTTCCAGCTGGGCTGATGTTGTGTCTCCTCCTTGATGGTCCCGCAGTGACTCCTGCCATCCTGCATCTTTTTCTCTTCGGAGCCGACTTTGCTGCTCCACACGAATAAGGAGGAAGTGTATGTTCTCAGTCTTCTTCTTTTTTTTCAAAAGGTAAGGTCTCTGAGCCCTGAGGACAGGAGAAAAACATCTATCAGAAACATTTTAAGCATTACAGGTTTTCTTGCTAATTCAAAAAGTTCTCTTATAACTTTGGGAAGAGAGACCTTGCTGGGATAATTAAGGGCATTTTGAGCTTGTGATAGAGAATAAAAGATAAGCAGTGTAGGATGTTTTGTGATGGGGTGAGTGGTAGGGACAAAGCAGGGTTGGCGCTGTCAAAATGCTGTTAGATTTTCTGTACATTTTCTCTAAACCAAGAGGCTGATAGTACTGCATTTAGCCTGTGGAGTGTGTGTTAAGTGGGCGATGCAAGGGTTGATATAATACTTGATTTTCCTGAAGCATGCTCTCCTTCTTTTGACTCCATCGTTGTTGACATTGGTGTATATTTTGGCTTTGGCTGATGTGATGCGTTGTATGTATTTTGCTTAGGTGGAATGTTGCTGTGTGAGGTCATTAAGGATTATGCTTTGCTTTCATTTTTCTTCCTGTCTGTTAATGGTACATTTGTTGGTAAGATCTTTGCCAAATCATAATGCCAAAGGGTTTGTCTTGCACTAACAAGTTTTCATTGGTGCCTAGATGTATACATGGTTTCCAGAAATATATTAAACTTTGTGAGGAGCATAATGACATTGGAAGCTGAGAGTGTGGTGACAAAGTGTAAGACATAAGTTTGAGCTTTAGACTCTTGCTAGAGAACACCTCGAAGGTTCTGAAGGTATGTTGTTATCTTTTTGCTTGGCATTGGAGAATTGGTTAGAAATTAAGGTTGGTGTTGGGAATGACAACATTGTCAGTCCAGTCCAGGGATGAGGGTGGTTTGCACTGGATGGTAGGTGATGTAGAGATCCAGGCCATGAGTGTGGCCAATGGAGTGGGTGTGCTTGGTGACAGGCTGTATAACGTTGAGCATGATGATGAGGCAGAGGAGCGTGTCTCTTGTTTTCTTTGTGTTTGAGAAGTCCGGGAGGTTAAAGTCTCTGAAGAGGGTGGTGCCAGTGTGATGAGTAGATGACATTGTGAGTAAGTTAGAGAATGTGATTATGAAGTCTTAATTCTGTTTCAGAGCCCTGTAGATGAGGTGAAAGGTGGTAGACAGAGCTGTGCAGAGTGGAAAACAGCATTTGAAGAGCTCCTTGCCACTTGATCCATGTGGGTGCATGGTCAGAACAATATGTGGACAATTATAGAGATGCCTCCTTTCATCTTAACCAAATGATGAAATGTCTCTGGCACCGTGTTACATAAAGGCAATATGCCACCACTCACTGCCACACAGCACACACCATTAAACTACAGATGTTGGTTTGACATCAATTCCCTCATGTGTATCTGATTGCACCTCTCTCCTTTCCAGAATGTTATCTATAAATTAACAACTGGATCGTGTTGCATGAATAAATGCATAGAATGTTCTCTTGAATGAAGAGGAATATCATTCAGAGTGTTCTTTTAAGATCTGATTGTAAGGTGGGTTTCATAAATGCTTCCACTTGATCATTAAGTTATCTTTTTATTCTCATTTGCATGCAAAAACCATCTGCAGATTCAAGAAAATGCACCTGATTCGCCAACTTAGGTGAGAATGTGTGACATACGATACATGGTCATTGATGTTCACTAATATGTTGAGTAATGCCATCGATTTGGGGTTGGACGGCTGATGAAGCCTCCCTACTGTGGATGACTACATTACGCTCACATATTTAATTCATTAGAACACCCTACTTGCCAACTAAAGATTTCATATTGGGTGCTGAGGGTTCTGTGAAACACGTTTTAGTGTTGCCTGTCTGTGTCTAATTCAATATTCAATACAATATACTTTATTTGATTCTTCACAAAAAAATCATAAAAGCAGAAACAATCAAAACCAGTATGTATCATCATACACATTTCATATATCATAAAAAACACATATATTTATAAGTTATTATATACAATGATCTAGTAAAACTGTAAATTCTATGATATCTTAGTTTTTCTGCAGCCAATTATGTTCCTTAAAAACCGTTCTATAGACCTGGTAAAATCCTCATTCTGTGAAAATTGTAAAAACAATAATGAAGGTCCGCATTGTTTACAACCTAATATCTTTAAAATTAGTAAAACCCATATATTTCTTTGCACAGAGTAAAATTTACAAAAAAGCACCACATGAATTGTAGATGGAGCTGACACGTCATTACATGGACACTTACTTAGTGTTTTGTCCAAATCGTTCACTGTAGGAAAGGATGTTCTTCGGTGGAAAATGGCAAACCTAAAACAGGTCAGGACAAATCTATCTTGTGTATCCTCCATGTATTTTAGGTACGGTTGCATGCCATATGTATTAGGTAACAATTGATTGGGCTGGAATGTGGGCCTCCCTATTTCTGTAGAGAGTCTGCAGGACTCTAAAAGAGTCATACACACTTTTTAAAAATCTTTCCAATTAACAGAGAGTGCAGAGCTTGACTTCTCATAGTATTCCGGGTGTCCTAAATCCTGCCTAAAATCTTTTATGTGTTTCAACCATGGGATATTGGAGGCCCGATCTAGTTTAATACAATGTCTTATAATATCCCTGTTGACATCGTTTTTTTTGTTTGTTCATATTATGTACCATAATAGGACTGGTTGGATTTGTATTAAATTAGTTACATATGGTAACCCCAATCCTACATCACATATATAAGTGGAAGAGCTATCAGGGGCTGTTAGGAGGAATCTTAGAAAATAGTTTTCCTGCATCTGTAGGGGCTGAGTGTTAGTATAACCCCATTTACCCGCCCCGTATGTAGCGGTGGTGACAAATTTTGCTCTATATATGTTTATCAATTCCTCAGGGGCTCTTTTTCCCAGTTTCCATGCAACGTTCGATAGGGCTGCTGTTAATTTTAAGAATGCAAGCCTCCTGGCATTAACTACCTGGGACCATGTGCCATCTGCCCTTATGATCAAAAAGAATTCCTAAGTAGGGAAATGTCTTTGTGGAATGTATCATTGTTTTGTCTATGTATATATCCCTGCACTTAGTGCTTCCTATTCCATACTTTATAATGAATGTCTTTGGTATATATACACTTGAAGACCCAGCTTCTGTATAGAAACAGTGACGGAAGTTAACCCCATAGTAGCCCCAATTGTTTGCGTGAAATTAAAATGGCATCATCGGCGTAGAGAAGGACCGGTATAGGGCGTCTGTCAATTTGTGGCAAGTCCAGCACTGATCCACCAATGCTTGTCCTAATCCATTGGTTTAGAGCGTAAATAAAAATGGTGCCAGGACACAGCCCTGTCTTACCATCTTCTCCACGCTGAATTGAGCCTTGCATTCACCTTTTACCCCATAGCGTACCCTAGCTCTCATATTTGTGTATAGGTATCTCAGAAAATGTAAGAGTGGGGCTTCCAAACCTATGTTGGCCAATATGGTCCTCAAATTATAGTGTTCCATGCAGTCAAATGCTGCAATTAGGGCAACAAAGCCCAGATATAATTTGCCCTGCTTGGCCACTGCAAACTTCCTGATTAGCAGGTTTAGGTTTTATCCCTGCTCAACCATACCCAGGCCTTCCCAGAAACCAAACTGCAACTCTGATATTATATTGTTGTCCTCAGCCCATACCTTGAGTCTGTTAAATACTACGTGCCCTACCACCTTCATCAGGGAATCACGAAGTGATATTGGCCAGTAACAAACTGGGTTTTGTCGATCCCCTTTCTCAAAGATCAGAACAAGGATTGAATCTGACCATGTTGTAATGAACCCTGCAGAGCAACAAGCTTTTATCACTTGAGTTAACAATGGGGCCCATAATGGCAAATTGCCTATAAATAAGTCTACTGGCACACCGTCCGGTCCGGGTGTCTTACCTCCGTTACTAAACTTAAATGCAGTGATTACCTTGTTATGTGGAGGTCCATTGGGTGCTTCCTTATGTCAGTTGAAGCCCGCACTAGCTGGGTTTGGTCAGTGACTGGCTTTTCTTGTGTAGCTTTATACATGTCTGTAAAGTGTTTTACCCATTCATCTATTGTGGGAATGTCATGAGATATCAGGAATGGAACATTGACTGCCCTCCAAAAGACAGTATTATCTCTGGCTGTCAATGCTTCATGCAATGCTATCCATGCTTCCCTCTTTACATCCACCTTGTGCTCTGTCAAGGTCAGTTTATATTCCTGTCTACATTCTTTTATCTCATCGCTGTCTCTTGGTATCTTATGGAGAACGTGTTTCAGCTTAGTGTATGCCTTCGTGCATCTACCATTAAACCAACCTTGGGGTTTCTTGTGGTCCTTTTTATTTTTCATTGTTCTAGTAATTATTGCAACGGCTACTAAAATTTCTGTATCGTCGGACGCCTCCTCAAGACAGACTGCAAAGGCTGGTCAATGCTTCCTCAATATTTCCCTAGTGAATTCTGATGGCTCCACCTTCGAACACCCATGGGCATAACTGTTAAATTTATTGAACGCTATATCTTGCACTAGGTGTGTAGTTGTGCCCCTAGTACTTATCGCCTTGGTTGGCATTTGGATAGCTACTCTCTGTGGAAAGTGATCATTCAAAGCATTATTGTGAGTTTTAAAACCTTTGAGGCTAGTTAGGTGTCTATTTGAAATGATATGTAATCAATAATCGATTTTGCACCTCTCCCATTAAAGGTGAAATCGAAAGGTACCAAGGGGGTACATAAATCATTTGCAAAACCTAAGTCAAATGTAGACATGATCTCATTTAAATAATCCCCATAGTGTGAGTGTGTGAGTTGGGTATAAGGCTCATTATCCTCAGATACCATACCACAGTTCCCCCCTCTACCTTTAAGGGTAGACAATCCAATTTTAAAATCTCCTCCCCAGAGTACTAAAGTATCTTTTACGGAGTGATTCAGTGCATTCTGAAGATCATCATTAATTTTCCCTAAGACCCCCAAAATTTGGTCATGCAAGCATTATCATGGAGATTAATCACAACTATGAGATGAGGTTGTCCTGTTTTAATAGTAATTAGATTGTAATGGGTATCAGAGATTGCCAGAGTTATCCTATCTGTGTTCATATAATTAGATACATACGTAATTAATCCTCCTTTTGATCTCCCATGTACTGATGGTACTGCTGAAGCATGGTAGGTCTTATACCCATTAATATGTATAGGGTCTTCTGCCCTAGTCTCCTGGAGACAGAGAATATTAAATGTTTCTACCACGCCTAGCCAGAGGGGGTCTATTATTTTCTTCTGCCGACCCGCGACATTCCAGAATAATATTCTTGCTTGGTCATCTTTACTGTTACTGCCATTCAATTTATTTTCAGCAACCATTGGGGGGGCGGGGTCATAGGTCGAGGGTTTTGATATAAGTCTATTCCTCCATCTGTTCTATCAACGGACTTGTTCTTTGAGATGTTAGAGACTATATGATCAGGAGAAGACATTCTGGGTGGTGTTTCTAGAATGATACCCTTGTGTGAAATTATCTCTGTCTCAGATCTACTCTCTTGTGAATCTAGGCCTATATCTTGCATATGTACATTGGATAAAACTCCCCCAGTGTCAGTCCTATTCAGTCAATCTACTTCGTCAAATACTAGGAGATCATGAAATTGGTTACTAACAGGGATGTTATAGGCGTAACGTGTTTGTTTTCACCTATCTCTCATACCTATTTCTGGATCTCGTGCTAAAGTTTACTTGGGGATGATAGGAAAACCCAACTGTAAAAAGTTAATACTGTTACTGGTAATTGTTGACTACCCAGTCTTCTGAGAATGTTCTCTAGCGAGGACGGTGATTTGAATGATAATACAACCCAGTCACCTTGCAAGATTTTTGGTTCTCTGCCAATCCAGCTGACTCTTCTTACCATATTGAATTCTGAAAAGGGTAACTGGGTTAGGCATGTTTTCATACCTATCCAATGCAGCGCTTTATTTTTTAAGGTATCCCAAGATTCTGTTTCCTGATCCGCTAATCTCGGCACACTTGCAAGAACTACTGTGTAGGGAGTTGCTGTTGGAAGGAGATCCGGGCGATCCCAATTGGGCAGGTGTCTATTTTGGTGCTCAAGAGGTTTCGGCTGATTGTTTTTATTTAGAGGTGGGATATTAAAAAGTTGCTGGCTTACCCTCTTGTTTCCAACTATAATGGCTCGTGCCGAGTTGGGTGGATTATACAGTAGGCCTCATGCTTTCTACTTGCGACCTAGGTGCAACCTCAATTTGGCATTTCTTACTATAAGATTCTTTAAGGTGCTTGTCTAACCTGGGGGCTGCCTGAGGGTCTGTGGCTATCCCTATATGGCTGGGCTCAATTGCCCTCTTTTGCTTATGGGATGCTAGCGGGCTTGTCTTCGTAACAAAACTAGCCATTTCTCTAGGGATGTTTTTTAATAGCTCCACAACCGAAGCCACTCTGGACATTAAGGTGTCTAGCGCATCCAGTAAAAATCTCCCCAGTTCTTCTACTGTTGCCAGTAATATGGTGGCTTCTAATTGTGGGTTTTTATCTTGCTTTTTCCGACAGGATTGTCCTGTAGGCCCAGTAGCTGTAGTAGCTGCGGTTGTAACATGCTTTGCATTTTTACTCATTGTTTTCTCTTTGGAAGCAACCTCTGGGTTACTAGGGCCTTTTGCGGTGGCTGGTTATCACACTCCAGATCGCTAATAATAATATGGTCTGGCATGTTTTTAACACATCCGTTCTGGTCATGCATTGCCTTAGGGGCCTCTATCATTTTTATCCCATCTATCCAATCTGTGGCTTACACCAAGTCCGTTGAGGGTGCTATTCCCAGCCAACCTGAGTTTAACAATTCCTCCACAGTTGTGATTTATTTCTCTATTGCCCTCATCGCCCCAGTGAGATATTTCATCAATGTTAAGAAAGGGGCCTCTAAAACTTTTTTCTTTTGGGGAGATTGATGATTTGTCACCTTTCTTTAATCCATCACGCCCACCAATTACCCCCCAAAAATGTATGAAGGGTACAGTATTTAATCAATTTTGAATGTAACAGCAACTAAAAAAGTCTCAAGTTTGTGAAGAGTCTACATAGTAGTTGCATTGTTGCTGCCGGTAACTATTTTTGTTTCACTCCCAGAAATAAATAAGGAAGCATACAGTGTCAGACTTAGTAATACCAACAAAATATACCAAAAGTTTTAAAAAAACTCACAGGGCTACAGCAGTAATCCATAATCAATTGTAAACGCAAGGTCCATGGGGTTGGCCCTGCCCTGCCTCTTCCTGCCAATGACAGGCAAGGACAGGCCCACCCTCGCCCGGGCTTTGCTCAGGCACATCCCGCGCAGCGGTGCTCCTGTGCTGGCAATAAGCACCTTCTGGTGCAAGAAAGATGACGCGGCTGCATCCGTTCCCTGGGCTGCCTGGGGCTGAAGTCCTCACCCGGCTGCTGCAGAAAGGAGTGTCTAATTAGCATAAGGACATCTCTTCAGATTCACTTAAAATGTTACTCTGGGGAAACAAATGTTCTAAGTTTTACTGAGCCTATGATTAATGCGTTCCTGTTGCTCTCATTGGGGTCAGACAGTGCTAGTTATTTGTTTTCTAAACTGAGGGCCATATTTATCTTTTTTTCATGCAATGCAAACCAACACAGCAAGACCCCTTGCTTCACTGCACTGCACTGCACTGCACTGCACTGCATCTATCAAGATATGGTACAATACTGCTCTTTCCTTGCACTGGTGCACTTTTGGCTGTTTAGTGCCAATGCAGACGGATTTGTTTGTGCAGAGAGACACCTTCCATACAAAAACAATCCATCGAGGCTTTTTTCTCTATCTATGTGTGAATGCAGCACAAGAAAAAAGAGAAAAAAACAAGGGAAATAAATATATTTTCCTCGTTATGCCTCTCCTGGAAAGGCAGAACAATTCCACACATTTCCAAGTCCCCCACTCATGGTAAACCTGGTAAATCTGGGAATGTGCCAAAATCCATGGGTGAATACATGGGATCACTAACACTCCACTCATGGAATGTCTCCGTGGAGCAGAGTAAGGCATGGCAGCGACTTGCGCTGCCTTTTATTACTCAAGATTTACAAGCACTGCAGGGCCACACAAGGTGGCCTTGCATGGCTTGGTAAGTCTCATCTAGGTTTTGTGTCACACTTGTGTTATGTTGTGTGGTGCTAAATATGTCCCTAAGCATAAATAAATGAAATTTGAATTTGAATTATAAAATGTGTCATAACAGACCAGTCCTTCTCTAATGTGTAAAACTCTGACATGTGCTTTTCAAAATCTGTAGTTGTTCCTATGTTAAGCAAAGAGTGAACCAAGTGCAGACAGGATGGGGCAATCATATGATACTCTGTACTAGCTATTGTTGAGGCACAAGCACCATCAATGCATTAACCATGACCTTTATCTCAAAATGTTGGTATTTCTGGAAAACTGGAGCACAGGTTGTGGTTGTAAATGTAATGTCATTGTAGGTAATTCAGTCATCACAATACCAAACATTTTAATGCATTAGGAGCTTTAATAATCATTGTCGTCCTTTCTCGGTTGTTTTAATAAATTTTTTCTCCCCAGTGGTCACTTTGGTATTCTAGAAGAAGGAACAGAGGCATGTACAGCCCCATTTATAATATGGCAAAAGTGTTTGCCAGTATAATCCCAAGGTCCAAGGTAAATATAGGAACTTTTCTGTCCTTGCATATGCACCATGTCAAAGAGTGGGTGCATGGGCAAAGAAGCTGTCAGGAAGCACATAGATTGTGCGTCACATATCGGGTGGTACATAGTCAGTGTGCCTCCCAAAGTGCCCCCTGGGAGTGAGAATCAGGGGTCCCAGGGATTATCCAGGCTCACCCACTTCTCTAAAATAGAGAGTGGGTTTACCACCTCCTGTGAAAGGCAGGCCAGTAGTTTCTTGCCAATGACTAATATTCAGCTTCCAGTGTAGGTTCACATTCTAATGCAAATATGGTCAGTGGGTCAAATGAAAGTGTGTAGTTGTGAAGGGCACAACTACACACCTGCTTTTTGCACTTTCTAAAATGCAAATAATTAACTCGAAATCTTACATGTTAATGCGTGAAATACAAGCAGCACAGCTTGGATACAGAAAGCTTCAGCCACTGCTCATTGTTTGAGTTGTGCTGTCTACTAGAACACATGCACCGAAGTCCCTAGTGACTGTAGTGTAAAGACTTCAAGGGTTTGGGTTAACCACTAAGTTAGTTCAGGCATAGTTCTAACCGCTACTTATGAGATCACCATTAACAAGCCCGCAACACCTGTGTCAACCTCAAAACAAAAGGCTACATAAGTTGTTTTGGCTGTATCTTTTGCTGATGACTTAAGATTAGCCTGACACAAGTATCATGCATCTCATTCAACTTCTGACCATCTACCATGTTAACCTCAGGAAAACCGGGATGCTTGTAGGGATTTTTTGTTTTAAACCTTGTCCCATCACAACCACCCACGAACACTAGGGGGTCAGTGGGATAGACCTCACCCAATGGGCTTTAACTATATGGTAAGTGGTGCAGCAAGCAGTGGTTACACTCTATCGGGCCTTGTGTTCCACATTAGTACTTAAAATGTAAGATCCCAAGTGTGATAACCTTCCTTTTGAAATAAGAGGCTCGGATTAGACAGGGTACACATGATTCTTGTTTACTTCTTAGGATCCTTCTGTGCAGTGTGTGCATGGTTTATGTCATGCCCGGTTCCTCAGAAGCGATGCTCTCAAGATGATCTTTTTTTGCAGCACCCACTCTGAGTGTTATATTTTACCAGAATATCGTTGTTGGCAAATGGGGGGTAGAGAAGTTAGGGTGGGTACTGCAGGGAAGTACCCCTGGAAGGAAAACGGTTAGTCAATAATTATTGGATCTACCTTCACGAATAATTGTTTTTACATTTCACATCAGAAAATGCAGGTTGTTTTCACTAAGGGAGCAAAGTCCAGAATTACAGTTCCTTATGTTTACTAACACAAAGTTCTTGATATTCCTGAATCAAAAACTGTAACACTTATTTTCAAGGTTCATTGCGAGTTCTCAAAACATACCTTTATATCCAAAAACAAATCTTTACTGAGGGGCAACTAAGAGTTAGTTCCGAATGTGTCTCTCATGCTATGGTTGGTTGATCTCTCTTCACCAACCACTAGTACAGACCAGAATGTGTCCCACTACTCCCCACCTTACCAGAGTGCTGTGCTTGCCCAATAAACCAGAAGAATTTCTGCTCAAGCACCAGAAGGTGGTACCTTATCCGAAGGTGTGAAGAAGGTGAGCGGGGACTGAAAGCACTCTGATAGAGAACACAGTATGATGAAACACATTCAACTTTGATCTGTAGGAAGATCAGAACAGCTTTTTCGAAATTGAGAACACCTTTTGGGTGTTTAGCTCCTTGATGTGGAAGCTCCTTTCAAAACCAAACATGAATGCAAGCGCAGCTGAAAGATCACAGCCTCTTTAAATAGAGGTTCTATCTCAGAAGACTTGCCCTCAAGCATGCTCCAGAACCTGCACCTGCTGCCAAGGACAAACAGCAATGAAGTAATCAGTCAGCACAAACAAATGAGTTATGAGGGTCAGCCGATCATTTGAACATGTTCTAGACAAACACCTGCTGCTAAAGGGAAAAACAATGAAGTCACCAGTGTCAGCACACAAAAATGAGTCAGCAGGTCATTTGAGCATGCTCCAGAACGGACACCTGCTGTCAAAGATAAACAATTAATGAGTCATTAGAGTCAGCACAAACAAAACAATAGCAATAAAGACAGTATGGTAATACAACATATCTGTGGCTTTGGAACATTATTGGTACAAACAAGCTGATGAGATGGACTTTTGATACTTGTTTTAATACTTCCAGCAAGGAGTTTGTGACCGTTTATATAAGCAGACATTTTTAACACAAACTTTATCGAGTACTGCAGATGGTATATACACATGTATGATTACAATCAGACCTTTTGTTTACATTTTTCTATTACAAGATGGTGATAGTCGCATACATGTACCACATTTTCATTATTCAGAACTAGTATCCACTTAACAGTAAGAGTGGAAGCATTGTATAGATATGAATCTGGCACCTTATAAGTGCATAAGCTATAATATTGTGAGTATCATATATATAAGCAGACTTATTGTCTTGCTCAAGGAAGACTTTTCAAAGGAGCACCAGTGAGTCATCTGGATTTATTTCACTGCTGCCATGAGATGGGATTTTCATCAGTGATGATCTTCCTTTTGCATGGTGGTATCAGGATGAGATATACTAACTTTACTTTCTTTTTTATGGTGCCTACTTCGTGCACTACCTGGGACTACCTCTGTGGTGTGATTTATTATTGTGATGCACTGACACCCCTTTTTCCTGTATGGATTCAACTATGTACCTGTAGCACTCACAGATCAATTTGAAAAATGTGTTAGAATATCAGTGATTCAATGTATTGTGAGTACGTCTGCACAAATGTAACACATGCTGGTAGTTGTTGACCTACCATTTTTCTATTTGAAGAGTTAGCAGGACAACTTTTGTCTCCACTCAGAAAAGTTATAGTGCACAGTGTGGAGAAAAAATAGAATAAGGTATGTATCCACTGTTCAAAAAGTGTGAGAACACTAAACTGCTTGCCATAATGTCACTCTTGGTTTGGCATTTGGGGACCTTCCTATACCTTTCTTATACCTAGCATGCATAGATGTTTATCAGGTGATAAAAGTATTAGCTTGTTGTTTCATAGTTAACCCTTCATTGGGTGCACTATGTCGCTGGTCTGCGTTATTAAAGGGCTCATGCAGCATTATGTAATGACAAAAGAGAAATACTTTTCAGTGTTAGGAGTAACTTACTTTTAGAGAGCTAAAGGATTGTGGGGTCTATGCACTAAAAGTATGTTTACACCTGAATCATGTATGCTTTTGCTCTTACACTTATGGATAACTGTACTGCTTTTGGCTATTCACAATCTCCAATTGTAAAGTAACTCTTAGGTGTCTTCAGTCCATGGAACTAGGGAGTGGAGACAAATTGTAACTTTTCACACACAGACCCGAGGTTTCTGCCACTGGGGAGGTTTCCCTAGGGTAAAGTAAAAGAAGAAATTATAAAGGTAATTAGAACATTGGAATGTTGGGAGCTCCATTGCAGACAATGGAGTGCTCCCTGCTTCTACAGTCCGCAGAGCAACATTCCAATGTTCTACAAAGGCTTCTCGAAACTCGAGGGGATTTATATCCCTTCGAGCTTCGAGAACTCTTTGTTTAATTTGTAAGAACATTCTGCCCTCTAGTGGCAGAATGTTCTAATAGCCTTATAGCCCTTCGTAGCAGGGCTATACCGGCAATTAAAGTCCCGCTGTCTCGTTAAAGTCCCTCGCCTTCGGCTCGGGCCTTTATTAGCCGGTATAGCCCGCTACAGCGGGCTATAAGGCTATAATAAACCTTAAAATACATCATTAAAAATATTTCAATGGAAAATATTTGTAAATACTTAATTTAAACCCAGAACACATAAAAAAGTCTCAGATCATTAGCTTAAAATGTAATTAAAAACATGTATTAACAGAGATAGTATTAGTTTATAAATGAAAAAGATATTAGTATTGTGGGTATCTAAAGTTGAGTACTTGAAGCCTGCTGAGAATTGATGATGCTGGTTTATATGATAAACAAACATAATGTAGGGTCTGAAAGACCCTGATGCACTAGCCCTCTGGCTCCTTGCTCCTTCTTTCAACGTTTTTGATTGACTCTGTATGTTTTAAGCACATAAACCTTGTGTTCTGGCTCCACTAACAGTGCTCTACAAGCTTTGAAAAAAGTTGCTCACCATTAACTCTGTTGTAAATGTACTTCACTGAAAGGGAATATTTTTTCAACATGGGAAAAGTGTTCTATAATCAAAAAACAAGAGAAATTCCATGTTGGTAACATGGGATCTCTGGTATTACCATGAAAGCAGAGACACAGAAGGCCCAATTCATAAATGTTAACTTACACCGTTGTGTATGTTTCCTTGTTTGGTATTCACCAACAAACAATGTAATAGTAATGTTATGACTGTAAGGACTCTGCTGTAGGGACAGCGATCTCTGCACATAAAAATAGTGTTCCATGGAAGAGCTAAACATAATACTTCACAAACAGTAGGTGACATTTTTGAGGCTGTTATCCCATCTGTAGGAGCAGCTCCAAATGATTTAAAGATTAGAGATCTGTCTGCATTAGTCAATAGACTGGCGACCAATGCATTTGCACGCTCTTAGCCATTGTTACAGAATTAGTAGCCATTAGAGCAATAGTTTTGCAGAATAGGCTTGCTTTAGACATTTTGCTTTGCAAAATGCTACTCATCCAGCAATATTACATGTACATGCCAGATGAGAGCCAGGAGAGCAACAAGCGTGTGAAGAATTCCACAAGGTAATCTAAAGACTTGAAGAGTTAGAAGAGAAGTGTCTGAGAAGCAATTGGGTAAGTATCCTTTGCTGTAGGTAAATGGTTTAGTGACACTGGTAGTGGGCTTCTAAGCACTATATTTAGACGAGTAATGATTATTGCACTTTGTGTGATTTGACTGTTCTTGATGGTAAAAGGATTCAAGCTGATGAAAGGAACAAAGCATTTAGAACAGAAAGAAGGAGAGAGATCAACAAGGAGCAAGGGAAGAAAAGAAAACAAGAATAAATAGAATTGGGGGAGAGACAGTGTTTTATTTGTGATGAATTAAAGGAACTACAGGAGTCTAGACACAAGCAGCAAAAGTCAACAAATGGTATCTGAAATTGTCATGAGGGAAAATTGCGACTGATTTATGTGATGACTATGTGAGTCATTAGAGAGGGTAATTTGGTGGCACAGTGTCACTATTGTTAATTTGCTTTTAATGCCGTGCAAATGCATACCAGGTATAATCAATGCTTCATATATTCATGGGCAATTTTATGTTTAGATTGATCATAGCCTGTGCCTTTTACATCAAGACTTAATCATAGTTAGAGGGTGTTCGTATTAAGTTGGACACAGACACTGTAGGAACCGATTTGAAAGGCTCCATATTAAATGAAATGTTGTGATTGTGCTTCCTTGTATAACAGTTTTCTTATTTCAGTAGCAAGGTTTCAAACCCATACTCCTTAAAATTGCATTGTTGTTGTTAAGTTCTGTGTGAAAGTCATCTAAAGTATCTATTTATTAATTGGGACAGTAAATTTCAGCACCTGTGCCTGAGAATAGCAGGTAGAGAAGAAATTCTCCCTTGGATGATATCTGTGAAGACCATGTAATTGAAATCTTCTATTGTATGAGTCGTGAGAAGAGGGGTGATACCAAGTGCTTTGAAAATGCTGGTTTTGATTGGATCCTTCTCTGTGGGAGCTGTGCAGAGTATCCTTTTGCTGAATTTCATGTTTTTAATTGTGTGTCACTGCTTTTTATTAGTGTTTCTGTTCACCCTTGGAGTTGGATTTCCCTTTCCCACTCTTGAGGAACAGTGCTGCTTTTATTTCTGCTCATAGAGTTAATCTTTGCACAACCACACTTAATCTTTACTTGATCTGAACCTTTACTTAGTTCTGCTTTGAGGCTATATTTGATGACACTTGCTACTTATGTTTCCCCGACTTTACCAGAAAATTGAGTTTCCCATTAGGAGAACAGAATCTTTAGTAATTTGCCTACTCTATCCTTCGATAACTTAGCTTTATATTTACTGTTTGACCTGTTTGGATTATATTTGTTTGTTCTGTAACCATGTGATTAAAGACTAAACTGATTGATTTTAGCTTGTAACTTTACTAATTTATTGATAAAACCTTCATGGTTTGCAAATCTACTAATCGCTGTCTTTACTGTGGTGCAAAATGTGGTTCACTGTCATTGATATGTTATTAAATTGTTGATGTTGAGCCTCAATTCGAGACAAAGATCCCTCCTTGGAGGGTAGCTTGAGGATTTCCATGACACTTTACAAGCAAACACCATCATTTGCCTTGATGATGCTTCATTATGTATACAGTACAGTTGAAGACATGTAGAGGCTAGAACATCTAGGGTGATGTATAAAAGCAGAGGCACAGTTAGTTCAAAGCAAGTGCAGACCTTAGCAGAAGACAGTGCTAGCCAGGCACAACCATTGTAGCTTTAGCCAGACCCCTGCATCAGCTACAAGGGTATATTTAAGTTCCCTATCTGCTTAGGACAAAGTTTCCTTTCATATTTATTGACTCCTGCACGCAAAAAGCAACATTGTTGAAAGCTAGAGTAAAGCAAGGAAGTCAGTATTCATGACGAGTTTTTAGACCTCCATCTGCCTTTGCTTGAGTCAGAAATTGTTATACAATATGTTCTTGCATTGCACAATCTTTAATCACTATAGGATGGCCACCATTGTTGTTGAAATGTTCATATCACCTAAGATAAAGTGATTGGAGCCCAAAATAGTCACCAAATGAAAATAAAGGTTGAGACCCTTTCAAAAACAGTCAGAAGTTTGGTCCAAGTGCGGTGCCAAAATGACGTAGTCAGAATATCGTATCATGTAAATATCTTTTCCTAAGTAATGGCTTCAACATATCTCATTCTTGGCGGTAAAAATGTAAAATCTTCATCCAATGAGGAGATACATCTTTATGTCAAATGGCATTTCTGAATATGATAGTCTGATATACAACCCATTTCACTTTTGGTTGATTTTCTCAGGCTCACTTTGGGCCAGGTTCCAATTGACTGCCAATACCTCATGGGTAGAACCGTATCTACCATTGTTGCACCTGGTACAAAGCTACCAGGTCTCAACGTCCTGAGGGCCCCATTGAAAATTGACATTGCCACATTTTACTACCTGGACAGCAAGGGGGTCATTTTCCTTGCCTGCAACAGGGCCCATGGCATCCTTGCCACGCCAGTGCTCATGGGTGCTGTCACTGAGGGCTGGAAACTGTGGCCATCCATTGGAGATGTTGCCTGCCTCGCCTCCTCAGAATGACCAGGGCTCTAGAAAAGTCTTGCCACCATCAGAAACAGAATACTATGCTCATCAATTATGCTGTAGGCCAAGCTGAAAGCATTTATTTAAGCCTTCCACATGGAGTTAGCACAGCCTGCCAGGGTTCAGCATGTGCACTCACATTCTTCGTTTTCTTCAGCTTGGGTTGCAACGAGACAAGTTACTGATGGTTTTTAGCATAGACCAAGCACATATAGAAACCCTTTGAATCCTCTTGCACAAAACATTCTACTTTATCTATCTATAGCCACCAAAGTGTAGCTGTCCTGCGAGTCAAGATCTCCCAAACTCTATCACAACCTGTAGCATGTTAGATATAGTGTCTGAGGGCCTGATTTAAAGTTTTGGCAGACTTATTACTCGATTAAATATTACTCTCACTGCCTCGTGTGGCTATCACCGGTCATTACTACCACGATTGTATTTACTTAATCGCCACCTTTGTTCTGTAACATCAGCTTACTCTATATGTATGTCCCTATATTTGTTTGAAATGTGTATCCTAACTTTTCACACTTAACAACATTGCAAAACATCCTGTATGTCTAAATTAAAGCAGTAAAATCGGTTTTGCCCATGCTTGTTTGCCAGATTTAGATGACTGTGGTGCAGTGAGAAAGAAAACATAGCATTTTTCAAAAGCAAGCAGCATGGGTAGAAGTAAATAGGCAGCTCACTCGAAATATTAGTAGACCAAAATGGTAAGCATGGTATGAGTTTGATATTTAATTTTATCTTAACTATATTTACAACTATTTCTTGAGCCGTAGGCATACGCCAACTGATCCTGTGTGTAATTGGATGAAATATCACTGAAGCAGACTGCCTCCACTTTAGTCAATATTTTCTCCAAGTTATAGTTCCCTTCTGGAAATATATCTAAATATGTGTGCAGTAGGGCCTTGAGGCAATGTACATGTGATCATTTACTTGCTGTAGTGCTAAACCCTCAGTCTGTCAATATTTGTCAAGGACACATGATTTTCTTCCCTGAATTGTTTAGTAGTTTGGTGATGATCGAGACAGCATTTTAAATAAATGACTGCCAGAACAGCACTCAGAGAAGTCTGGGGCCTAATTGCATCCAGGTCCAGACTTGAAACAGAAACCAGCCCTGGCAGTGGGGTAGTGAGGAGTGGATGGGGGCAAGAAGCACTGCTCCTTCTTTTGTTACAGGGGGCTGATATTGCAGCACTGCTCCAAAACTAGCCCTCAGTGACAAAACCAGCCCCCACTGGGGAAATGTGCCCGCTACGGCCAGTACGGACGTGTTTCCATCAAATGCTAATGGGGAGGGCAGGGTGGGAATGGAATGTGAGTCTTACCAAGCAATGTGAAAGCCCCTGGAGTGGAGCATTTCTGTCAGCAGGAGCAGCTCTTGGGGCAGCACTCATATCAGTGGGTAGTGCTACAATCTGATTGCATAGTCAAGCCTCAGCAACACACACTGAGCCTAACGCCGATATAATGTGTTCCTCTAAACTATCCCAATAGCTGTACCATACCACACTGAAAGTTTCAGCTCCATGCCACTAAGTGGCAATGCTTGAAAGAGGTATTCACATTCATATGCATTGGCTCACTTTCAAAAGAAGCTCAGTTGAGGCAGCAGGCAAGGGCTCTGCAGAACCAAAGAGGGAAACAACGTGTGTTGGGTGGAACCAGTGCTTAATTTGTAAAAGAATAAGTGCTACTGCCTACAGGTTTGCTCATAGCCCTGCAGCCATCACTTCTCAATGGTGGGGTGCCAAATGCCAAGGCTGTCTAGTCTTGATTCCACCTCTTGCGTCTTTTATTCACCAACAGGCACTCCCTGCCCCTTTAGATCACTCTTTCAGATTCAGTTTCATCCTTGCTTTTTCTTTGTCACAGTTTTTCCACCTTTCTCTCCCTTTTTTCCTTCTCACTTTTGTGTTTTTCTCTCTCTTGCTCTGGGTCTAATTCTGAGGAGAAAAAATAAATGCGGGTCACCAGAAATAAGTACTGGTGTGCGACACCCACAACCACCATCTCAAATTAAGTACTGGTTGGAACGGTTAAATTAGTTTCAAAGCCATACTATTTGCCACATATTTTATCTGGGTATCTCCTTGTTCTTGCCTCAATTATCAGCTTTGTGCTTGCTGTCAATAAAGCTGCCTGAGTACGGACCATCTTCCATTCTAAGTGTAAGACCAGGATCCAAACCTCCCTGTCATTCTGCACACATCCAGGTTTCCTTTGGCTGCTGACAGCTTTATCTCTTGGTCTTGTAGTTTATGCTACAGTGACTTAGATTAAACTATGATAGGACTTCTTTATAATACCCGAGCAGACAGAAAGCAGAACACTGTAGAATGGAAACAATTTTTGTGCCTGAATCGAAAAAAAATGGTCACTGGCCATCTGGTTTCAGGAGGTTGGCAAAGTTTCTATGGAGGTAATCCCTGGCCTAGGTCATGGGCATGCTTTCTAAAAATGTTCCTCCATAAAGTGAAATAAGAGATAATGAGAGAGATAATGTGTTGGTGCTGAGTGATAATGTGGTGGTGCTGAGTGGTGCTGTGGTGGTGCTGCTGAGTGATGTTGTGGTGGTGCTGAGTGGTGCTGTGGTGGTGGTGCTCAGTGGTGCTGTGGTGGAGCTGAGTGATAATGTGGTGGTGCTGAGTGATAATGTGGTGGTGCTGAGTGATAATGTGGTGGTGCTGAGTGATGCTGGGGTAGCGCTGAGTGATGATGTGGTGATGCAGAGGGCAGAAAGGCACAACAAACGAGTCTAACAGAGGGCAGAAGGGCGGAAAAACAAGGGAAAAACGAGTCTAACAGAGGGCAGAAGGGCACAAAAAACGAGTCTAACAAAGGGCACAAAGGCACAAAAAACGAGTCTAACAGAGGGCACAAGGGCAGAAAAAAAAGGGAAAAATAAGTCTGCATACACTTTGCATCTAGGTGGGTTCAATCCCAGCGAACATTATGTCTCAATGCACAGAATATTTGTTCAGACAAAATTATGCCGGAAATTTTACAAAGGCCACAGACACCTACTTTAAGGTACAGTGTCCATTCAGCAAAAGATATTCAGAACTGGGACCAATAATACAAACGTCATAGTTATGAAGGTGTAAGTGCGAGGATACCTGGGTCTCAATATGAAATATTCACCAGCTATCCACAGCTTAACAAGTGCCCTACATAAGAAGCATTTTAATCCAAGAATAAAACGCTTTTATCGAGAACAGATATCAGAAAAGAATGGTTCCGCCCGCAGAAAGTGGAGTGTTCCACTTTCAACATGGCCATCTGGACACGTGCGCAGTCTATGCCTGTGAAGGAAGCCATGCCCGGTCCAGGCAACCAACTGGATACCTGGTGTTTGTTTTCAACAAATATCGGATGGTAGTGTCTTGTGTAATTGCAACCTCCTTGTAAACAAGAACGTCAACGAGAGCGTAGCCAAGTGAACCACGCAGCTACGGGTCACCCACATATAATTAAGAGGCAGAGGGTTCAGATCTCAGTGTTGAGTTGCGGAAAAAAGGAGGATACAGAAAACTCACAAGTTGCACTTTAACTACAGTAGTCGTTTCCTGTAACTCATAAAATGAATGAATGAGTTCAGTGCTGATTCGCTGAGGTGCTTTGAAGAAGGAATTCCGTTTTTTATTAACAAATTGTATCACAGACATCACTATGTACTGTCAGGACTTAAAAACAACACGTTGTTTTCAGTATAAGTGAATGCAATTACAACAAGCATTGGCGCCGCGCGGCTGTAAATGTGACGCCGCGCGGCAATAAAAAAAACAAGTGGGATGGGGTGGGGGGCGGGGGAGAAGGGGAGTAAGCGAATGGGAGGGAAGCGCTGGCTCTCTGCATTGCATGGGTGGGGGGCGCATTCCTTTGAAGTGTGAAGCAGGCAGGCGGCTCGGAAGCAAATAGATAGCGCGTGCACGGACACACATGCACTAGTTTAGCTTTCCTGGTTTCAACTCAATAGTCTCGACATCTGCAATGCGCAAGCGCATTGGCAGAGGTCGAGACCTAAAAAGAAGAGAATGGGTGGCTCTAGATTCTCAGTCTTCACATCTAGCATCTGGAATTTCTTCCATCTATAGAGATCAGGACAGTCCCATGTTACTTGAAATTCAGGAAACTCCTAAAAAAACCTGGTAATTTAGACAGACATACGATTAACACCCTGCCCAACAGTAAAATCCTGCATCATGCACTCAGCGGCAAGGAACCGTCTGATGAACGTGTGCTCTACAAATTCGAGTTACATAACATCTCTTATGTCCTTAATGCTCCTGAGTTGATATCATCTAAATGCCCCCAATTCCATCAGTCTTATTTGTTGAGCCCTTCCATTGTGCATAGTCTACCCCTGATGTGCAAACTCCTTTACGGGGAGACCTTCATGGCCGCCATACAGTGCAGCAGAAATATGCCATAAAACTGGCATTATCGTATTTGCCATTGGATATGGGATGCTTTGGATGCATTTGAAATAAAACATTGAGCAACCCCATCAGTCTTATTTGTTGAGCCCTCCTATTGTGCATAGTCTACCCCTGATGTGCAAACTCCTTTATGGAGAGACCTTCAGGGCTGCCATACAGTGCAGCAGAAATATGCCATAAAACTGGCATTATCGTATTTGCCATTGGATATCGGATGTTTTGGATGCATTTGAAATAAAACATTGAGCTTGCCGCCACTCAAAATGTTATCGTCTTCTTCATTTTAATTATAAGTACCAAATATGGTTTTGCTAAAAGAATGTAGCACTTCCCATTACGTGTATGCTGGAAATGTGCCAGCGTTATATTTTTATATTATTTGAAAGACAGAGTCACACCTCTGCTAACACTATTTGTCTCTGTGAAACACCAATTAAGAAAAGTTAATTACAGATGTTGGCTCTTCTGTATAACTCATCCCAAGGGGTTTAAGACCTGCAATTTGAAAAGTATGAAAAGCACTACTGAAGTGTGACATGTGCGGTTCAGAAAAAATACCAGCACTCATAGACGGCAGACACATTCCAGTACACCTCTTCGATTAGAATATTAAGGCATTAGTAAAAATATGTTCATGTATATTTCTAAGAAATGATAATAGGAAGTGCATTTGATAAGGTGGTACCTGACTATGACATTTTAAACAGAACACGCATGATTTGTGAAGTGCAATGTTACCGGAAGCATTTTCTATCGAAAACAGTTGAATTGGTTTACTTCCTAAAGATGGAAAAGGGTTGAAAAATGCTAGCTGCTGACAACAGGTAAATGTCATTTTTTTCTTCTGAAAACAGTGTTTGTGGAGCTATTTTTAACCTTGGTGACCTTCATAAATGCATAATTGTTCTAACAATAGGGTAACCAATGTGCATATGCCCTTGTTGATGCCTGGTTTTGGCCTCAGTTAAAACAGAAAGGTCTTTGATAAAGAAAATGAATGTCACCTTTCCAGGTGAGATGCTTTTTGGTGCTACATGCCTTATTTATTATAAGAAGCTGGTCAAATCTAAGGAATAATAAAATTAAAAAAACACCCGCCAAGGCTTAGGTGAAAACAGATTTGTATAACAGGGTGTCAAGTACGTGTCATTACATTTATACGCATGGCCGAACCTTGACCCTGATTCATAACAACTGGGGCAGATCACAACTGGTGTAAGTTACACCCTATCAGTGGTTTAAATAAGACCTGTCTCTGTTCTTTATAGAACATACCAAAGTACACATGCGTAAATGAATGTGGTGAGCAGCTGGTGTGGTAATTTGTAGGCCCTTTTGTGGGTAGATTGAGGCCATCCGCAATTATGTTATAGAATTTCAATCTGCTTTCAACTCTAACTTTACATTATCTGTCACTTTTTGTCACTGAAAGTTGATGTTTGTTGACCTTTCTGTTCCCTGTGCTAAATCCCGATTAGCAATGCTTCTAAATTCTCTTTTATGCCTTGCCACTAAAGGCAAACTACCTTTTTTCAAAGTGGGTTCTATTTTTGACACACTCCGGGTGCATATTTACAATCCCTTTCGCCACCACAGCGTCACATTTTAGGACGTTGTGATGGCGTTCACAAGACAGCATTAAGCCACCTAACATTGCTTAATGCTGCCTTGTGAATAAGGCCCACTTTCACGCTATACTTAGCGTGAAAGGGGTGGGCAATGGGTGTAGCGGTGTGCCTTCCACCCCAACACCCATTGATTTTGACGCTGCCCCATATTTACAAGGGCAGCATACTTATAGGGCAGTGCCATAATTAAGACAAGGGAAATCCTGATTTTAAACAGGAACAACAAGGAAAAAATGTTCATTACTCCTTGTATTTCATGTTTCCATGTGTACAGCACACATAGAAACAGCAAAAGGCGCTTGATTGTTTATGTGCAGTAAGGTGTCCCTTCTTGCACATAAACAATCATTAAAAAATGAAGATTTGCAACTTCAATGTGTGCTTAAGTAGCGCACATAGAACTTACATAACGCCATTTAAAGATTGTTTCTGTGCACGAAGGGAGACCTTCCTGCACATAAACAATATTCCTCTGCACGCAGATACCCTTGAACTATGGTGCAAGGGTGCCTGCATTGGCGCTTAGCTGCCAAATTTAGCCCCAGCACAGGGAGAAATGCAGGGCTGAACCATATTGTTGTAAATATGCAGTGGCGGCTCCTCGAGGGAGTGCTGCGGTCGGTGAGGCGGGGCGTGGGAGTGGCAGGGTAGGGGTTTGTAAACTCCGGGATACGGCTTAACGGAGTTGAGTAAATAAATAAATAAAACTAATTATATTGTGCGTGCTGCAACACCAAATCGGCGATGCAGCGCGCAATGTAATGTGTTCTATATATTTATTTACTCAACTACGTTCAGCCGTATGCCAGAGTTTACTACACTCCACCTGCCCCTCCTCCACCCCACCCCACAGCTCCGGAGCACTCCCTTGAGGAGCCGCCACTGTAAATATGGTTTAGCCCTGCATTTCAGATGTAGCGGAGCACATGCTTAAGCCAAGGGGACAAGCACGCACTCCGACACTTCGTAGTAAATATGCCCCTACATGTTTCCTGTTGAAAGCACAGGATCATTAATCTTCTTTCAGATATGTTTTCCAACATTCTAATGGATATTATTTCTCATTAAAACCAAAGGGGATGATGGACGGAGTGTTGAACATTGTACACACTCACCCCCAGTCAACTGATCTGGGTTTAATCCATCATCATTCTTTAGCTCACTCCACCACCCCAGTTCAGACATGGCCATATGCAAATCAGTCTGACCCTGTGCCTCATGGGAACAGTCCAGCCCGAACTGCCAAGCCATATCTTCCCTGGACCGGAAACAAGCATCCTGGGGTAGATTTCTGGCTAATCAGCCGTCATCAGCCAGGTTAGATTGAATCCAGTGGCAAAGTGAGCAAGTGATCCACGTCTGGGCATACCCTGCCAACTTAGGGCGAACAAAGCAAAACCAAAGGGGATGATGGACGGAGTGTTGAACATTGCACGCACTCACCCCCAGTCAACTGATCTGGGTTTAATCCATCATCATTCTTTAGCTCACTCCACCACCCCAGTTTAGACGTGGCCATATGCAAATCAGTCTGACCCTAAGTGTCATATTCTCTGACTATATTTACAAAGATCACTGACATGTGTATAAGTTCCACGGCAAATGTCAGGTTTACTTAGTGTAACGCTTAAGGTTTGGCCCAGAAGGAGGACTAGCTGAGGAGTAATGCGAGCGAATTTTAAAATATTTCTTTCTTACGGCACAAAAGAATGTGCACATTCAAGTAGGGCCTCTGACCATCGCCTCGCCTGCACACAGATGCACACACCCTTCCCAAAACCAGGCCTGCCACAGCGGAATCAATGGGTTACGTATCGGCCATCTCTTCCAAGTTTATCCCTGCAGGGCTATGCTCATTCCTATCATGGTCAAAATACACATTTGTCACTCTCTAATTTAGGGGTGTAAAATGAGACCATCTCTTCTAAAGCCTGAACATCACCTTAATATGAGGAGATCAAACATGTTTTTATGTACTCCAAAATAGAATCTGTTTGGTCACTTCCCATTGATTGTGACTAGCTATTCTTTCATTCACGAGAGAACTAACAAAAGTGGAAAAATCATTTTGCCGTCTTGTTCTCACATCCCAAACCAAACTATTTCCTTATGTCCATCCATTCTCCTTCTCTTTCATATTAGTAATCCTCCCTAACTTATTCGTAGATTCCTACGGTCGCTAATATCAAGGCATTGCGACACATATACTACTAGTGATGTGTTGTGTGTCATTACTTTGTCACTTCCATTCCCCTTTTATCTAGGAAATACATTTGTCATTTGGAGTTGCGATTACCATGTCCACAACCTGCAACACCTGAACAACTGCATCCTCGTCATGTATTTAAATCACTTTCTCTCTTCCTCTTTTATCCTGCACTGCCTATCCCAGATGTATAACCTTCAATATTACTCTCAAGTGTTGCAAATGACACTCATTGCCTAACTCCTTTTCCCTGGCGGTGGGACGCATGCATTTCTGTCCTCTCCTCATCACAGTACATCATGGGAGGATATTAAGTTGGTACTATGTTTATGAGATCTTAGTTCCCGTAATACAGACTGCTGTAGGAACAGTAATGTTATTCATGCCCACCTTCACACCCTGGTTAACCTTCCACTTTCTCAGACATCTACGGTCAAAATGGCAGGTCCATATCAAAGGTAGCACACAGCTCCTTCAACAATTTGTTAAGGAATGGAGTACACCAAATCAAGCTGCTGAAGTGAGTGATGCCAAAACATGGATAAATGCACTCCAGCAGCACCTTGTGGGTCACCAGTATTCAAAACTAAGGTGTCATACTTGGTGAACCCAGCCATTGCTCCCAATGTATGTTTGTACCCCTAGTTGTTGAGGGGCACTTAGCGTGTCAAGTCTCCAGTGATGGTTTTTAATGGGTCATTTGATAGACAGCTCTGGTTATAGGTGCCATTCTACCTTCCGGTAAGTTTAGTTAGGGTGTAACTAGGGTTAAAACCTGAACATGCAGTTGACCAAATCATACTTCATTCTTCTCCAACATCACCATACCTACATTGCTCACGCCCATATCTTCACTTGTAGATGAGTTAAAATCGATGCAAAATGGTTCCCTCGTAGAAAGATCAATTTTTATTTATTTTGAGAGCAATAGGACTGCCTCATTGACCAACTATTGCCTATTTTTTTTAAGAACTCCTAATCCTCAAGTTTTGGTCCACAAGATGCAGACTTAGATACATTTTGTGCATCCTCCTGTTATGTTTTGTAATGTACCCCAATATAGGCCTGGGTAGTCACCTAACATTTCACCTACATTTTCCCTGTCATTGTACTACATAACGGTTTCTGGTATTGACCTTTTACTTAGTTAAGGTACTGCATAAATGTTGTGTGGTTTTCCCAGAAATCTAGCCTCCTTTATTATGCATGAGGATTCTCAGAATCACAGCAGGATTATCATCTTTTGCATAATAGCTATGTATAAGGGTCATCCTTTCGTCATCCTCGGCCAAAATGACACAGCTAGGTAGAACTCCTAAGGGTACTTTTGGGGTACAAAAACACCATATCTTTGCTGGGGCAGGCAGACTTCCATGCTTACACAGTGACTTGAGATGCTGAGGTTTCTGCACACAGATACTCCAGCATGCAGTCGTCTGACATCCCTCGTGGGGTGTCCATTTTAAGACCAAGATGGGGTCCTTTATTCTCTCACACCAGGTAATGGGGTTGGCTTCATCCTAGAGGGATTCTCGGCTCTAGACCTAGATACATGCTAGGTACACTTAGGTACATCTAGTTAGGGTTGCATCGTAGGAGTACGCATTAATATTATCATGTATTTATGTACCTGCCTATATGCATTGTTTTAGCACAATGGTAGCAATCTACCCTCCATTTACTCTGTTGATGCATGTATATCTGTTTCTGTCTGATGGTTGTTTCAGCACAGCTATTTAACACTAGAATGACGCTGGTTCAATAACTGTGTATTGAAAATGTTCCCACAGTTTATTCTGTGTATCTCTCTGAGACAAAGTGAGCACGAGTGACTGAGCGAAAAGTACTCTACTGTTTCCATGATCCTGATGGGACAGGATTGTCATGTTCAATAGTTGCCAAGAATTATTCTCTCCTTGGTAAGAGGAGTTTAGAGTGGCACTGTGAGCTAGCTGGTATATAGGCAAACATACCCAGTGGGGGTCTCTGGAATCATTCTGGACACTAATCCCACAGTCTATGTTGTCTAATGGCACAGATCCTATGTAGATGTATAGGAACTACATGTCACACCTCGTATTGTTAACTAGGGTTGGTTAGTGATGAGTTTTCCTTTTGCTCCTGCCATATAGACGCAAAAAGATGATGGAGGGAATGCTGAGCAAATCAAACATTCACCACAGTCTCAGATCTAGGTTAAATCTATAAATGCTTTGCCCACCTCACCATTCCAGTTTAGACCCAGCCATATGCATTTGTCACCCAGAGTGGGACAGTTATGCCCAGACGTGGGTCCCACGCTCACCATGCCACTGGATTAAAGCTAGCTTGGCTGATAAAACTGGTCCCAGGATGCTTGTTTCCAGTCCAAGGAGGACCTGGTCTGGCAGTTTGAGCTGGACTGTTCCCAGGGGAAGCAGGGTCAATACTGATTTGCATATGGCTGGGTTTAAACTGGAATGACATGGTGGGCAAAAAACTGATGGATGTAGGCCCAGATCTGTGTACTAGGGGTAAATGCTTGACATTGTTCAACATACCTTCTATCAATTGTTCTTTTTGCTCCTACCATATAGACAGAATTCTGTCCCTCAGCAAGGTCATTTAAGCGAGGGAATTCTGCTTTCTCCTTGTATGCTCCTCGTTAACAACATATTGATACACTACTGTCACTCCATCTCATATGAGAACCAAAGATACAATCTTTAAGATCTCCTTATTAAATATGTGAGCCCACTCATAATATTACACTTTCACACAACTGAGGAGCAGATCCTATGAAGAAGCATGCCGCCTTTCGGGTGGGTGAGGGCTCTGTGTCCTTAAGACAGCTAAGCTAACCTTTGGGTGGATAAATGGAATACTGGGCTTTCATTTGGTGTACTTAAACTTTTGAGTAATGGTTGCTCTTACCACCTAGAGTACTAGTGGTTCATAATGATTGTTATTTTACCCACACACCTCTGACCCGTGTAGATATCCTTCTCTGTGAAATAGGAATTAAAAAACGTTTTAGTCATGCTCTTGGGCTTTGAATTGAAAACAAGTGAACTCTAGAATATCCCTAGTCGCTGCTCATTGTGTCAATATATTTCAAACCCTAATTGATTTATTGTGGGTTTGTCAAGATGTGGAAGGTGAGGTGGACAAAAAAATTGAATGAATCTGTATTTTTTGAAAATCCTATCAAAGTTATGCGCATGCTTGTAGTTAAATATGAGATTCATTTAGTAAAAACATAGGCATAAAGTAACACAGAGTGCTGAACAAGACAACAGTTTTACACACAGTGGAATTATGGTTACGGGTGGGTCAAGGGGAATGTGCCAAAGAAGGGAGGGCGTGACAGCGAGGCAAGAGAATATACTGATTGTAGACTGAAGTATACGGTTAGCGGAAGGTCGTATGATTAGGTCAGATATGCCTGAATCAATGCTGATCTAGCATTGGGTGGTTGGTAGAGAAGATAGAACTTGATGATCCTTTTAACACATAGTAAAAAATTACAGGGAAATAGATGAAAGATGAATGTCTATTGAGGTTACATATTGGATGACCATGACAAATTTTAGATAATTGTGACTCCCCCAACTCTTTGGTATGGCAGAATAATGTCCTGGATGCTTTGGTCATGTGATACCAGGACCTGCGAATGTTGGTGTTAAGAGATGTAAACCAAGCCTCTTCAATAAAAATGTCATCAAGATTACAAGTGGTAATAAGGCAACGTTGTTTGCTCCTCGCATGATGATGCAGAAGAATTTTAACTTGTGAGAGTTTTTTTTAGGAAGCTAAGTGCTCTAAGTGGCAGGTTGCTGACATCCTGGCCCTTGCCAAGCTCAAATAGGATATGGCCTTGTTTGATGCTCTTTGCAGAGTAAGACTTTGGAAACATTGTGCCCTGGAAGTGAAACAGAAGGTATGTGCATGCAGCATGGTCAAATGAGTAAACCTCCCTCTGATTCAGGGGCTAATGCTGAAGCTGGAAAAAAGTGACTTTCTTTCTTTTTTCTTTATTTTCTGTTAAACATTTTTATTGAGGACTCAGAATGCAGTAATGCAGCAAGAACAATATAACAATGATACATATTACAGAATAATATAACTTCTATGTAAGTTAGAACAGAGAACAAATTAAAAAGATAAAGTTAGTTAATATGATGAATCCAAATCTTTTTATATAAAAAAGGAGCAAGAAGTAGCAATACAGGGAAAGTGTGGCAATAAGGAGGGACAGTAGAAAGAAAAAGAAGGACAAATAATACAGGACAAATGGAAAAATAGAGATATGAAAGCGAAGATATAGGTGAGCGTGTAGACAAAAATGTAGTAAAAGGTAACTAATATTTAACTAATTTAATCTTCTGATGGAACAATAATGAAGAACGATTTAATATTCTGTGTTCATCATAAATAATATTCCACCATGTTGACACAGACAGTTTAGAGGTATCTTTCGAATAAGAAAGTTTAACCTCAAAATCAAGTGCAACAAAAAGATCAAATAACACCGGTTTGGGCAAAATATCATCAAAATCTGTGAGTCAAGTTTTGACAAGTGAGAGAGTAGCTATTGATGCTGTACTGTATGTCCCAGACACGATTGTTCCACGAGACAACATTAAAACGTTTGGGGAATAAGACTAGACAATCAGGAACAAGGATGACAAGCTGCAAAAACGGAAAGGAAAAACAAAAATACACCAATTATTAACAGTAATATAACATTGTAGCAATGTAAACATAGTAATAAGAAGAGACCAATAAACACTCACATAATCACAGCATCAAAGAACAAGAAAGCAGAAGCAGAAGATAGAGTATGGAGAAAATAATAAAGAGGCAGACCAAGGCTAGATATCCAGATCTGAGGAGAAGAGCATGTAAAATGAGCATGAGGCACGAGCAGCAGAGACACAGAAAAAGAAAAAATATATATACAAGAAGCCATATACTCAAGAACTGTGGAAGAAACTAGAAGAACGTGCATGTAACAACATTCTTAAGAACGTTGAACATTAGTGAACATAGCATTAGATTAAATATTCTGAATACACACCTCTGATTTAAGAAAGTCATCAAAAGATCTTTAAGTGCCTTCGTAGGTAATTTTACATTGACAATGGTGTAGAATAACCATAACGAATATCCAATTCTCTCATTTGAGGTCACAGGGCAAGAACATTTTTCTTCTCGCTTTTGTAACAATAGAAAGGTCTTGCGAAATGAAAATGTTGTGACCCGACCAAGTGAGGCAACATTTATCTTTGGCTGTTTTCAGGACCCTTAGAAGATCTATAAATTCCAGAAACAGCATGATGATATCGCTAGGTCAAGAAATAATTAGGTTGAGGATGATCAAGACAGTGACCCGGTGAATGTTGGGAGAAATTTTGGGAAGTCCAAGAGGATCAGGTAAAAACTTCTTCAGAAATACAAGAGGGTCAGGACCCTCAAGGTTTTCCAGTAATCCATACAAGCAAAGATTGTTCCATCTATTTCAGTTTTCAAGGCCCTCAGTATGTAGGTACATTTTTTAATTTCTTGTTTGAGAGGTGGCCACATCTTGAAAATTGCTAACATGCTGCTCCATGTCAAACCTCTCTCCTCATCGAGTATAGTGTCCAAAACAGGACTATAGGAAGACATAATAGGTGATGGATGGATAATGTTTCACCCTTTTACGTTTCATGCTAGAAGAAGTAGATTTTGCAGTATCAAATAGGTCACTAGCAATTTTAGCGTAATATGTGGCACGATAAGGAGACTTCTGAAAAGGCCTTGTCGTGCCCATACAATGTAGTGATAGCGGGCCCGATTCACAGAATGAACTTAAGACTAAATCCTAAACTTACTACTATTTGGTATTCACAGAATGCATTTACTACTTTTGGGATTCACAGATTAAAATAACTACTTTCGGGATTCACAGAATAAACTTACTACTTTCGGTATTCACGGAAAAGATTTAAGACTACTAACTTTACGTCCGCACTCGGGCTGTAAATTACGGCCCGGAGGCGGAGCTTACGGCCCGGAGGTGGAGCTTCCGGGCCGGAGGCGGGGCTTCCGGGCCGGAGGCGGAGCTTGCAGCTTGGAGGCGGAGCTTCCCGCTCGGAGGTGGGTATTTAGCCATGGCTGAAATCTCCACCTCCGAGCCGGAAGCTCCGCCTCCAAGCCGCAAGCTCCGCCTCCGGGCCGGAAGCTCCGCCTCTGGGCCGTAAGCTCCGCCCCCAAGTCGGAAACCCCGCCTCCGGGCCGTAATTTACGGCCCGAGTGCGGACGTAAAGTTAGTAGTCTTAAATCTATTCTGTGAATACCGAAAGTAGTAAGTTTACTCTGTGAATCCCGAAAGTAGTACGTTTAATCTGTGAATCCCGAAAGTAGTAAGTGCATTCTGTGAATACCAAATAGTAGTAAGTTTAGGATTTAGTCTTAAGTTCATTCTGTGAATCGGGCCCAGCGTTAGCAAAACAAAAGTCTAATAAAACATAGCATAGCAACCACAAAAAATATATATCAGTATTAACACACAATTCAGATCAATGTGGAGTAATATGGCCAAAGGAAGGGGGCATGAACCCCTGCAAGGGCTTAATGCCTCTGGGCCATCAATACAATAAGAAGCAGAAACAGAGATAAGGAATAGCTCTGTGAAGGAGACAAAGGAGAAAAGAGGTTATAAAGATTCACATCATTGTGTTGCAAATGAGGAAGAGGCCATTACTAATACTGGCATAAAGATTGCATGCCTGAAGGAGAACTCCGTAGGAAGCTTGAAATCTGAGGTGTGAGCACCCTGCTGACATGATGGCAGCCACTCGTTAATTATGTAAATCTTATAGCTGGAATGCCATGAAACAAGAAACCTTGCAATATTCTTAGGAGCAAACGTGTGTTACAGGGCTCATGCATACATTACTGCAGCAATCCCAATGCCGCAGAAAGAAGAAGGCAGAAAGCATATCGAATGAATGGCATGCTAGCAAAATAGCGGCTGCTCACGTTTGACAGGAACTCACCACAGTGAATCCTGGGCACATAGAAAGCTCCTCAAAAGCCTTCCACTAGATTAAAACATTGTCCAAATGTAAAGGAGCTGCAGTTAAATGAGAGCAGGCTGAAGGGGGCTAAAAGTAAAACTTGTTGCTCAATGTCACAAGGGAGCTCAGGGGTCTGCCACCATCATGCTCAGCACAGAAGCTGTGCCCCAACTTTATTTCTTTTAATGGATCACATTTGGCAGTATACCAGGGTTGTCTCTGATTACTGTGTCAAGGACACATTTCCTTTTTTTTCAGGAAGCATGGCTGCCTCTGAATGATAGCTAGTGTTTTTTAAGCTGGTTTGTGCAGTGACTAGTCACTAAATTAGAATTTGTGATTTTCTGTAATTTTGACATGCTGCCACTCAATTTATATACGCTACAAAAATATGGCATTAGCTGATTAAAATGTTGAACTTTGTACTGAGAGCTAAACATCGTACTACATTTACTAAAATGCAAAGTGCTAATGGCGCTGAGACGTGTCAGGAGTGTGCTCCTATCCCCTTTCACTGTTTAAATAGGCTCCCATGAGCCACAGAGCTGAGGAGCTTTGGAGCATCTGGTGCCCACAGTGGAATTGTGCCTGAAAAATTGAGTGTCAGCATGTCCAACAACCTACTAACATTTTTTCTGCTGATGACGGATGAATCCAGAAACATGTGTCTAGAAATACGCTACAAAACTATGGCATTAGCTGATTAATATTTTGAACTTTGTACTGAGAGCTAAACATTGTACTACATTGACCAAGATGCAAAGAGGTGATGGCGCTAAGACGTGTCAGCAGTGTGCTCCTATTTCCTTTCAGTATTCAGGCCTTTTTTTTCAGGAAGCAGTGGTTGCCTCTGAATGATAGCTAGTGTTTTTTAAGCTGGTTTGTGCAGTGACTAGTCACAAAATTAGAATTTGTGATTTTCTGTAATTTTGACATGCTGCCACTCAATTTAGATACGCTACAAAAATATGGCATTGGCTGATTAAAATGTCGAACTTTGTACTGAGAGCTAAACATCGTACTACATTTACTAAAATGCAAAGTGCTAATGGCGCTGAGACGTGTCAGGAGTGTGCTCCTATCCCCTTTCACTGTTTAAATAGGCTCCCATGAGCCACAGAGCTGAGGAGCTTTGGAGCATCTGGTGCCCAAAGTGGAATTGTGCCTGAAAAATTGAGTGTCAGCATGTCCAACAACCTACTAACATTTTTTCTGCTGATGACAGATGAATCCAGAAACATGTGTCTAGAGATACGCTACAAAACTATGGCATTAGCTGATTAACATTTTGAACTTTGTACTGAGAGCTAAACATTGTACTACATTGACCAAGATGCAAAGAGGTGATGGCGCTAAGAAGTGTCAGCAGTGTGCTCCTATTCCCTTTCAGTATTTAAAAAGGCTCCCATGAGTCGCTGAGCTGATGAACTTTGGAGCCTCTGCCCAGAGTGGAATTGTGCCTGAAAAATTGAGTCACAGCATGTCCAGGAAACCTAACCTTTTCTCTACTGATGACACAGGAATCCAGAAACACGTGTCTAGAGACAAACTATAAAAATATGGCATTAGTTGATTAATATTTTGAACTTTGGACTGGGAGCTAAACATCATACTACATTGACCAAGAGGCGAAGAGGTAATGGCGCTGGGAAGTGTCAGCAGTGTGTTCCTATCCCCTTTCACTCAATAAAACGTATTGTGTGACAGAATAAGGCTTATACACCAGCTATAAGTTAGATCAAACAGATGATAATTATGGCGGGTCTTCACTCTCTGAGTAGATACAGTAAAAGGCTACTTATAAGAACACATATATACGTATATATTAAGCTCTTGCAACAGCTGTCCTTGTCCTGCTGCCAAGACCCCTTCCCTTTTACGTCTACTGCTGCCGAACCCTCTAGGCCTATTTGTTTCTCTCATCTTTCTTCCTCTTGCCTTAAACTCACTCATTCTCGATTCCCAAATATTTTTCCACACCCAAGTATAAGGTAGGTACACAAAAACAACACATTGTTATTTCAATGGGAGGATTTTAACTTTGCAAATGGGAATTGCTTATGCAGAATTTCTTGCTGAGTTTTTCCATGTCACACACTCCATATTTCATTCCAGGGAGATCCTTTGGAATAGGGACTAGTATTGTCTATTTTCCTGTTGTAACATCCTTGCGACGCAGGTTTCCAATGCTTTTGTTTGTCATGCTTACTACAAGACGACATATGATAGATGACACTAGTTTGCCACAGTGATCACTACAGTCTCCAAATTCTTTCATGCACATGCTTATTAAAGGGAAAGTGCCAAGCCAAAGTGTTCTAAGGCCCTCAATAATTTGAGCAGCCTAGTGACTTGTGGCCGGTGCAGCAATTTCTGTTTTTACATGACAGCCAGACGGTATTCATTTTCTTTCAAGTCAAAGTGAGGTTAAGTGTTTTGCTCAGAATCATGGATGTTGATCATGGCCATTATCTGAAGCTGGTTCCCCAGTTGCCAAGTCAATGAAGAACCATTATACAACATCTCCTTTGTAGATTTTGGACCAGAAAGTTCCAAGATCTACATGTTATTCCCCAATTCATTCGCAATTGGGTGGTGTTTATCACAGCCGATAAATTGGGACTTGGCAGAGTTGGATTTTATCAAGTGTGATAAACATCATACCAATTACCGGGCAACTTGTAATGAGGGCCTAAGGTTCAGCGAATGCCAGTTACTAAAGAAGCAAAGAAATCTGCTAGAATTTATCAAGCCATATTTGTATGTGAAATGGGGACTCTAGGGTCCATAATATATAATGTGCCTCGGGAAACTACAGTAATTCCCCTTCTGTAATACTGATACTACTGGTCCACATTTAGCGCCGGTGCTATCTTGAGAGTGCGTTCCCTCATTTGCATGGGGGCATGGACCCATGCAAATGAGAAAATCCCTGTTTCTGGTGCCTTTCCCTGTTACCGATGTGGATACAGAAGTAAACAGGACCTTAGAAGGTGAACTGACGGTGTGCCAAAAAAGGTGGCACACTGTCAGTGCGCCCCTGGGTTTAAAGGTGGTCCCATTGATGCCCCCCAGACATCCGTCTCAAGATAAATGCAGTCACTCACTGTACCAGCCTGCAGGGGGATCTCTGTCCCCTCTTTAAATGTCAGACTGTTGCTGCCACACTGTAAAACAGTGAGCAGCTGCACCAGGCAACCGCAAGGTTGCAGCTACCATGGGGACAGCACGCTGATTGTAATGGAGTTCAGTCTCCCTGCTTGTGCCCTGCACACCTGCTTAAATGGCCCCAGCCGGTATATGTACCACTCACAGAAAATACAATTAGTATCTGATTTAGAATACGGGCCGTTATCCTTGTAGGCAAAAAACGAGGCATGCCTATTATTATCCACTTTTCCAATGAGTGGAAATGTATTTTTATTCTGCAGCAGCGGGTTGTTTAGCAACAATAAGTGTTGGGTATAATTACATTATTTCTAAAAGCATTTTCCAGCTGACGTGTTCGAAGTGAGCATTCGTGGTTATTCCACTAATAGGTGCAGAGGCACCAAGGCTGCATTGGGACTAAAATAGTTTGTCACATTTCTGCGGATCTCCCGTTGGCTGCCCCTTAACTCTTACAGTTGCAAATGTATATATATATATGCCTGATTTCTAAGATTTCTAAACCAGCAGCAAGCACTGCCATTGAGAACAATGTACTGAGAATCAAGATGAGATTAGTATGAGTATGGGGAAATATATATAAATGTCAGCTTAAGTGTATAACATATGACAAATATGACATACTGCTTAGCCTCTTAATTTAAGAGCGTAACATGTAATATTCTACACGGTTTTACTGACATGAAAATATTGCACTGGAACTCGGCTGAGTTATCTTTTACAAGGTGTACAGGGCTAGTCAATTTAATTTACCTCTGATGAGAGATAGCTGAACTCTACATTTCAGTGTGCCTTCCTTTGAGTCCCACAAGGGAGGGTAGTGTCTAGCAGGACAGTACCCTATTCCTTAATCAGCACCAGGTACTGTGTCTTTTCTCCAAGTCCTGCTGTAGACATCACATTTCAACTGGTCAATACAGATTAAAGTTTAATAGAACGTTGCTAGTAAAATATTAAGCTGGGCTACCGAAACTCTTAGCAGTCTAAAGAATATAGATCAAGAAGGAACCCAAGACATTCTAGACCAAGAACTGCAAATTGAATCCCTCTTCATATTCAGTTCTTTACTGAACTGAACTGGGAGATGAGTTGGCCTAACAGCTACGGTTGTCCACTTCAAATCTGGAGAACTGGGTTCGAGTATCGGCAATGACACTGAACATCCTGTGAGTCTGGCCAAATCACTTAATCTCCCGTGCCTAATAAAATAATTTTTAGAAAATGAATGCAATGCAACTGGTGCTATGTAAAGCGCTTTGATACCCGATTCAGGTCAAGGTCGCACTATATAAAACTCTGTAAAAAGAAAACACAACTTGCCAATCAGAAATGTGGAAGGTAACGTTTTGATTCTCCTTTAGGGAGACACTCTGCCTGCTTCTAGTACAATGCATTCCTGTTCTTGTCTTACTAAATCCACCCATAACCTCAGGATGTGAAACGTAATACAACAATTGTTGGTGTCATACTAATAAATGTGTTCTGCTACCCAAAAGGAACCCTATTTATTAACGTTAGAATAACCTAAGATTGAGGAAAAAAATAAATAGGTTTGAAATGTGTGTCTTGCAATTTGCATGCAGTGCTTTGAAGCCAGCTCATAGCTCAAAGCGCAATATGAGAATGTTTGTAACTCATGAGCTCCAAGTAACACAGAATGTCTGTGACAAAAGTGGTAACCCACTGACCTATCTACGTAAAATGCAAATCTGTGATCTGCATGTTACACATTGTGCTTTGTAATGGAAACATTAGCTCTCTGTGCTACTTTATCATGGGTCAAAAAAAATCACAAATCTCCCCACCAAGTGCACTAACCTCCCGAGTTATCATGCTATTGTTATTTCCCCTGAACAAGGCATGACGTGTTAGCTTCTCTTATCGTGCCTCAGCCTGTCTTGCAAAGGGCACCTCCTCGAGATAGGCACCCAGTGCATTGACACCAGTTGCACTGTCCTAAAACCGGGCTTGTTTATATGCCACCTATCAGTCAACCAATCCCCAACCAAAATTCCCAGTCCAGTTTCCGTTGGCTTTTGTGTTGTAGAAAACATCCAGGTTTTCTGACTTATAGGAGACTGCACTGTGGTTTTCCTGTTCGTTTTGTCTGCGCAAATGTATATTCCCTGAAGTGATTAATGTGTAAGAGGAAAAAAACAGAAATACATGGGCCCAAAGTTGTCCTTATAAATCCACCCCTGGCATTTCAAAATGCAGGGAATAGTGAAAACCAAGGCTGCCTAATATTGATTCTGCTTTATCTAAGCAAAAATTATCAGCTGAGTTTTTAAACAGCAATTATCTGCAGAGCTTGCTGCAGCCAATAATATATTTAAAACTCAACCATTCTCCCAAATAAAGTTCTATATTTACTCGAGTCTTATAGTGAAATGAAAAGCATACACTATTGACACTGCTGGGATTATTTTTTGGGTTGGCCATAAGAGAGACAAAAACTTGAAAAAAAAGGTTGGCCACATCATATAGGCATCTACAAGTGATGATTAAACAAGGAGAACCTAAAATGTTTTATCTGCAGATGAAATACTAACTTCATAGGTTATGCTTACGTGCCTTCTTCAACTACATGGCATCCTAAAATTCATGGAAACAGGCAGTGCAGTGAGACTAAACTTAAAAGTCTTAAGCCTGAAACTTAGAAAGATCGTAGTCAGAAAAAGCAGGCACTGAAGTCGACCTCAATGGATGAAAATTGCATTATTTACAGCTTGCGCAAGACACACAATATAGGAATGATATTGTTAAGAACTATGGGGTAGATGTATCAAGCCTTTTGAGAATCGCAAAAGGCTTTTTTGCATTTTTTGTTATGTATCAAAAAATAGCAAAATAAGGAATCGCAAAAATTTGCGATTCCTTATTTTGCTTAAGCATTTAAGCAATCGCAAATTTTGCAAATCCTTAAATGCGATGTATGTGGGTTTTAGAAATTGCGACTTTGGGTTAAGAAATCGGTAAATTGCGATTTCATTTGAAAATGCCCTATTTGGCATTTGTGAAGGTGGTATGTGACGCGCATATGGTGCACATATGGGCATGTATGTGCACCATATGCACACACATGTAAATTTCAGGGGTGCAGCAGGGTGTCTTTGAGACACCCCTGCACCCTTATAATTATTCTCAATTTGCGAATTAGCAAATTGAGATTTGCAAATTAAGAAATATTTTACAATCATTTCTATGGGTCTCCTGGCCCATAGGAATGAATGGGAAATTATTCCTTATTTGCAAATTCGCAAATTGTGAATTCGCAAATAAGAAAGATTAAGAAATCGCTAAAAAAATTAGATTTTTTACATGCATCCGATTTTGCGATTTCTAAATAGTGATTCCTTAAAAATGACTATTTAGAAATCGCAAAGGGGAATGTTGATACATCTACCCCTAAATGTTTAACACATGACTTCGGTGATGTGTGTTTGAGTATATGCTTCCTCGGATTTGATTGGCAAGTATTCTTTGAAATTTGATGTGGCATATCTAAGACCTTGATTGTGGTCCCATCTTGCGACCCTGTCAGCAAAATGTTTGTTGCAAAGCAAACATGTCATTGCGATATGGACATTTTCATTGCTTTGTTCTGGGTATCTTTTATGCATTATTGTAAATTGTGTCGATTTACAATCGTGTAACTTATGCAGTCATTCATAAAATACACATTTTGGCCCTGATTACGAGTTTGGCGGTCCGAAGACCACCGGGCTCGCGAGGCACGGCGATGGCGGTCCTGCCATGGCCACACCGGCACTCCTACCACCCCATTACAAGTAGGGCAGTCAGACCGCCATTGCAGCATGGATGCCACCAGGGCAGTGGTGGGTTGGTGTAGAGGCAGCAATATGCTGTCCCGCCAAGCATATGCTAATTTAATCTCTGCCAAGGTTTTCATGGTGGTTCCTCCTCCATGAAAACCGTGGTGGAGACAAAACAAAGGGACCCTGTAGGGCCCTCTTGGCCTTGGGGTGCATGCATGGGGGCACAACACTAGCCCACCTGTGTGCGTGCACCACAGTTCCTGCATGGTATGGACTTTACAATCCACACCGCGTAGGATTTATTTTGTCATTCCATTGCGGTGGCCATTTTTAGAGGCCCTCCTGTGGGACCGCCAAAAAAAGGTGGGCGGCCTGACCATGGATTTGGCTGTCCTGGAGCGGACTGCCGGCAAGGCAGTCCGCTCCCACACTGCCGAACTCGTAATCAGGTCCTTTGTGTATTGTAAAAAACAGGAGGGATTTTAAAGAAGAGATTCCTAAGTTTAGATTTCATAGATGTGCTTATCTCAGCAACAAATCTTAACAACAAAACATAAAAGAGCGGCAGACAGTTAGCCATGCATGTTACCACTGCAGTCAAGGGTCTATGTGAAAATGTTACTTTCTAAAGCAAAAGATCCAAGCATTTGTTTCTCATATAGCACAATGAGAATTCACAATCTAAAATCCAGGCAAAATTTGCTTTAGGTACCCAAGCCACTCGAAGCAATAGGTTTGCAAAGCGTTGACATACACATAATCTGCTGAGCATACCTTTAAACACGAGAGATGATCTATAATTTCATGACCTACGGAGTAGTTTAGCATTGACAAGGCTGGAACAGCCCCTTCTAGGTTAAATTTGCTAAGCCTAAAATCCAGTGGGAAGTATTTGGCCTTTCCCAACCAGGATAGCTAAAATCCCTTTAAATGAATATTGTGCAAAGAAAATCAGCATCCGTATACAACCTGACAGCCAATTGCATGACCAAAATATGTGTGAACAGTCTTTAATATACTTAAGCAAAATGACTGCTAACAAGTTCTACACATTTGAGTTGAATAAAAAACGTATTATCCGGTTTCACCAGGGCTCACAGGGGCCAGTACTCTGAGTGGGAGCTGTCAAGCAGTCAGATTGTCATGCAATTATAATTTGTGCAATAATAGCTAATAAATTCGTCAGATAAGACTCACTGTGTCATGGGAACACTTTTCCATACAGATTGGCATTGTGCGGCTATGTGCTATGGAACACTGTGTAGTGCAGTCCTGTTGATGGTAAATATTCCAACATAGATGTTTGCTCTAGACTTTTCATTATTTAGGTAAAAGTATTTGTTTTTACTTTATTTAGCACATTTACCACATTTTCACAATTTTATATGGCACCACTTGAATTATAGTCCATCTACTGATTTTTCCTTGTTACGGTAGAAATATCTCCTGCATGGTCAATGTGCTTGAATGTCTTATAACTTACCGGTAATCTTCATTACTCCATGTCCCGTTGTCCTCGTCCCCTTCATACTTACTATCGAGATAACCTATCTCCCAAACAGAAAAAAGAAAAGCAGGAATGCTGGTACAACCCTCCCCCTCCCTACTGGGAGTATATAAGGGTACAGTACCCAGCATGCCTCCTGAACCACCAAGCCCAAGATGTGGGCCGGAAAGCCCGGGAGGGAGGGATGGTATGAAGGGGACGAGGACAAAGGGACCCAGAGTAATGAAGATTACCGGTAAGTAATAGGACATTACCCCAGGTCCCTCCTGTCCTCGTCCACTTCATACTTACTATTGAGAATACCCAAGCAGCAACCGGCCATCATCAAACAACAAACCACCAGGACACAGCAGTACAGCAAAACCCAGCAATTTATTGAAAACAACAGCACAGTAGAAGGAAAACAAGGGGAATCAGGAACACAAAGCCCGAAGAACCCCCAAACAAAAGTTAGTGTCATTCCCCAGAACATTCTGGATACGGTAATGTCTAACAAAGGTATTAGCAGAAGCCCAAGTGGCGGCCCTACAAATCTCAGTAAGGGACACCCCACGAACCTCCGCCCAGAAAGCAGTCATCCCCCGAGTAGAACACCCCTGAACCCCAGCCGGGGAGGAGAACCAGTAAGAGAATATGCCAGAACAATAACCTGCTTTAACCAACGTCCAATGGAAGAAGAAGAAGCACGGCAACCCCTGGAGACAGCCCCAAAAGAAACAAACCGGGAGTCAGAAAGCCGAAAGGCATGGGTCCGATCAACATAGACCCGCAAAGCCCGGCAAACATCCAGCAAGGACCAAGGAAGGTCGTCCTCGTCCATCTGAGCCGAATCCAAAGCTGGCAGGACCAGCTCCTGAGAGTGATGGAATTCGGAGGAAACCTTAGGAACAAACGAGGAATCCAAACGAAGGACCACACCATCAGCAGAAAAGGACAGAAAAAGCTCCCAAGCCATCAAAGCACCCAGCTCCCCCAGGCGACGAGCAGAAGTGATAGCCACCAAAAAAACAACCTTGAAGGTGACAAACTTCATGTCAACCTCCTCCAAAGGCTCAAAGGGAGCAGCAACCAAAACCCTCAAAACCAAGGAAAGATCCCAGAGAGGAAAAGAAGGATGCACCACAGGGCGGGAATGCGCAAAACTGCGCAACAAACGAGAAAGCAAACTATCCACATCAGGCATATTCCCCCAAGGGGCCCGAAAAGCCCTGATTGCAGCCCACTGAGCTCGGATAGTAGAGACAGACAAACGCTTCTCGAACCCATCCCAAAGGAACTGAAGAACATCCGGTAAATGACAAACCAAGGGTGACAATGCCAGGCCACCACACCAACGTTCAAAGTTACCCCAATGCCTACCATAGGACTGATGGGTAGAAGGTTTCCGAGACCGCTGAATAGCCAAGGCTAAATGCTCTGGAAGACCCCTATTCCGCCACCCTTGCCTCTCAAGCACCAAACCGACAGCCAAAGCCGCCGCAGGGGCAACATCGGAGAGGACTGCAATGGAGACGGAGGGAAGGGGAAGAACCACGGACCCTGAACAGCCAACAGCATCAGAGTGGAAAACCAAGACCTGCGGGCCAGAAAGGCACCACCACCACTACCTCCAGATCCTCCATCAGCAGCCGAGACAGAAAGCGAGATATCAGAACCAGAGGAGGAAAGGCGTAAAGCAGGCGGGAAGGCCAAGGAAGGGACAGGGCATCCACCCCCCAAGACCCCTCCGGAGGAATCCGGGAGAAGAACCGGGGAAGCTGCACATTGAGCCGGGAAGCAAAGAGTTCCAGAACGGGAAGACCAAACCTCACGCACACCTGATGAAAGGCCACCGGGGTCAAGGCCAACTCCAGGGAGGCAGGAAAAAAACAACTGAGGGCATCCACCACCTCCTTGTTCACCCCCAGGACATGTACAGCCACCAGGGACAGAAGATGGCACTCCGCCCAGCAAAACAAGTTGGGACACCACCGCGTTCAGGGACCGAGAATGGATACCACCCTGGTGATTTAAGTAGGCCACCGTCACTAAATTGTCTGACCGAACCAACACATGCTGGCCCATCAGAAGGAGCCGAAACCCCCGGACAGCCCGACACACAGCAGAAAACTCCTGCCAGTTCGAAGAGTGATGACCCTCCAGGAGGGACCAACGACCCTGAAGGCACTCCAACCTCAATGTCGCCCCCCAGCCCAGAGCGCTGGCATCCGTTGTAAGGACCACCGGAGGCGGAGACTGCAGAAGCAAGCCCTTGCCCAGATTGGACGACAGAGACCACCAACGCAGGGCAGGAAGGATGGACAGGGACACAGGAATCCAAAGGGACAAGTCCCCCGACAAGGGATCCCACCGAGCCAGAAGGTAGGACCACAGAGGACGAAGATGGAAACGCGCCCAAGGCACCATGAACACTGTGGCCTCCATCAGACCCGGAAGGCGCAACCAAAGACGGACCTGGAAGGACCGACCTACCAGAAACCGATGTGCCAGGGAACACAGGGTCACAGCACGAGCCACTGGCAGGAAGACCCGATTAAAATCCGTGCAGCAATGCGCCCCTATGAACTGCAAGTCCTGAGATGGCAGAAGCTGGCATTTGGGGAGATTCAACAGAAACCCATGGTCCCGCAAGGCCGAACACACCAACCTCTGATCTCTCAGCAACAGATCCGCGGTGGGAGCATGCAGGAGCCAATCGTCTAGATACGGATAAACCATCATCCCCTGGAGGTGCAAGAAAGCCACCAAGGGAGCCACCACCTTGGTAAACACCCTGGGAGACGATCTCAGGCCAAAGGGAAGAACCATGAACTGGTAATGCACCCCCAGAAGACAAAACCACAGGAAAGGATGAGTAAGTGGATGGACAGGCTTGTGATAATAGGCATCCTGAAGGTCCAGAGTGCACATGTAATACCCAGAGGGATCACCCGCTGAAGTGTCTCCATCTTGAAAGGAACCCGCAGCACAAACTTGTTCAGGGCCTTCAGATCTAGCACCAGATGAAAACCTCCCGTTATCTTGGGGACCAGAAAAATGATCGAATTAAATCCCGACCCCGCTCCCCAGGAGGAACCACCTGCACAGCCCTCTTGTCCAACAGAAACAGGACGCCCAAGACAAATCCTCCCTCTAGACCCGACAGGACGGCCAGCGAGTCAGACGGACGCCCGAGTCCGGAGGAGGGACGGAAAATCCTAGGAGGTACCCCAAGCGGATAACGTCCAGGACCCACAAGTCTGAACAGGAGGACATCCAGGCCGGAAGAAAGAACGGAAGCCGACCACCGACCAAGGATCCGACCTTGGACCACAGAAAATCAGGAATGAGGCTTCGCAGGAGGGGACTTCGTCTTCTTGTCCCGACCCCAACCAGGCTGAAAACGACCACGACCCCTGGAAAACTGCCTGTGAGAGGAAGGACGAAAGAAGGGCTTAGGGCTTTGAAGAAGCAGGAGCAGCCGAGGACTGCTTGAAAGATGAAGAATGTTTCTTCTCCTTGAAATGCCGATGCAACCTGCCCTCCAACTCTGCCCCAAACAACATGGAACCCTGAAAGGGCAAACACAGAGCAGCAGACTTCTGGGCCGAATCCGTCTTCCAGTCCTTCAGGACCAAGTTCCTATGAGCAGCCACGTAAGCACCCTCAGGGAGGGCAGAAGCACGCACATCGTCGAAGGAAACGTCAGACAGAAACTTCACCTGACGCTCAACATGAGCCAGAATATCAGAACAGTCAGTGTCATTATCCATGGAACCATACAAAGTCTTCAAGTCAAAGAAGCAGAGACTGAACAACATAAGTCCCGTAGATGCCAACCCGCAGAGCTAGATGGGAGCCAGAATAAACCTTACGCAGGGAGGCGTCCACTCTCTTGTCCACAGGATCACGCACAACTGCATCCTCAGCCAATGAAGTGCGCCCCACCAGACTCACCACAAAAGAATACACAGGAACAGAGTACGGCAAATCCTTGGCCATATCCTGAAGAGGATAGAGCTTAGCCATGAAGCGAGGAAGCAGAATACGATCTGGATCCTTCCACTCCCGATCCAAAACCTCCTTGAGACAAGGATGGACAGACATAACCACAGGAGCAGTGCACTGGAACTGGCGAAGCAAGGAACCCCCAGAAGTACCCGGGACATCATCAGCAGGGAACCCCATATTCACCTTAACATGACTCAACAAGTCAAGCAACATGTCCTTATCCACATATTTGCCCTCAACCACTTCACCCTCCAACCTTCCATCCTCAGACTCAGAGGAAGAAGAAGAAGAAGGAGGCAGAGCACGATTGGACCTGGATTTGGACCCAGACCTGGGACCCCCCATCTCCAACAAAGTCTCTTTAATCAGCTCCTTCAATCTGGCATCACCACCCCTGTAACGATGCCTGGACTGCGCAGGAGAAGGAGACGAGGACGAGGAAGAAGAAGAAGAAGAGGAAGACTCCATAACATCCCTGCTCTTCTTTGCATGTTTCCCCATGACAAGGCACCGGTAAGCAGAGAGGGACCGAAGCCAACCACTCCCAGCAGGACACACAATGTAGAGCAGGACCCTCCAGAAGCCGGACCACAGGACCCTCCGCGCTGACCACGGGCGTCTGGCCAAAGACCCCAGAGTGAAAAGGGCACGATCGGGAGGCCGTCGCTTCTCCGTTAATGCAGCGACTCTGTGGAACTCACTCCTGCTATTGTTGCGTACTGAACAAAGTTACCTGCAGATTCGTAAGCTTCTCAAAACCTTCCTTTTCCCGCTGGGCCCCTAACTCAGCATTTCCTCCTCAGTAATCATTGCTCTATAGCGCTGGGACGCCTCCGGGTAACCATGCGCTTTACAAATCCATTTCCATTCCATTCCAGTCCAAGGCAATGGCCAACAAAAAAACGGCAAAACAGCGCTCCAACAGCACCAGAAAGAAGTAAAGAACCTCACTCCCAGCAAGCCACAAAATAATGCAGGCATAGATCAGGAACACTAGAAATTTAAAGAAAGGAACATCCGCTACGCGGTACTTACAAGTAAGGACCGAGCAACATCCCCAAACACAGCCGCCAGCCCTCCTCGCCTTCGAAACGCCTGACTTCCTGCTTCAAACAAAGGAAGCCAGGCACACTCCGGAAGGAAGCGCCCCAGCCGCACAGGGGCCGCTGCACCACCGGAGCAACAGGAAAACACTGCAGAGACTCTGAAAAGCCCAGCAGAACAGAGACTCGGACCGGACACCCCCAGCTCCACCACAGGACAGAAAAAAAGGAATAACTCTGGAGCAGCTAGGAGGCAGCCACAGGGAATCCCTCAAGCCCGGCAGGAGGGGAAACCCAGAAGACCAGCCCCACCTGAAGCCCAGCAACAGGTAAGCCCCAGGAGCCAACAGGCTCCTGGATCCAAGCAGAAAACTGTTGGAAGTCAGAAAAAAGAACAGGAGGCATGCTGGGTACTGTCCCCCTATATACTCCCAGTAGGGAGGGGGAGGGGTGTACCAGCATTTCTGCTTTTCTTTTTTCTGTCTGGGAGATAGGTTATCTCGATAGTGAGTATGAAGGGGACGAGGACAGGAGGGACCTGGGGTAATGCCAACCCTGAGTGCCATACTCCATGTGGAAGTTGTACCCTGCCTTTATTTTGGTCTATAACCACACTAATCTAGCACATGTGCAGAGGCGGTGGCCTGTTCATGATAATGCAAGGTCCAGAACCTGTTGTGTGACCTGGAAGGGCGCACTTAATGTGCTCTCAAAGTTGAAAAAATGATAGATTGGGATGGGGCCCAAGCGATTTCCAGTGACTAAGATGAATTCAAGCATTCCATTCATCACCTTATTGTTTTTGCTCAGAGCTAGTGAAGGACTTCTGTCCATGACCAGTGTGAGCCACATAAAGTGGTGGTGGCAGCTTACTGAATTTTGTGAATCAATATTTGACCAGCCCTTTGGGACCAATGGGATCCTTTTTGGAAACACCCTAGTTGTTACTTAACACAAGCTGGTGGGTGGCACATCCCGAGACATTGGAAGTGACTTAATTCCTGTTACTAGAAGATGGACACTCCAACTTTGAAGTGAGTGAGGATGGAGACAGGGATACCCTTAGAAATTCAGTGAGTTCCTTGTCTGCAAAAGACTGCAGATTAATAGTTCCTGGGAACTGCATTTTGGTAGATAGCAAGGTAGAGGTGAGAGGTACAAAGCATCTAGGCAGGACCTGTACTTTTTCTGATCCTGATTAATGCTTCAGGTAGGCTAATGATAACCACGTACATAAATCTTACGCTTGAGTGTGCTCTTGTTATGGTTTTGGTTTGAACCAGCACCATTGCTTCATGCTGCAATAGCCATCGCTTTACACATAGGTTCTGTCTGCAAGATAGCCAGAAAATGACGGTTGAACCACCCTACCCCAGTTACAATGCCTTATTGAGTGGATCCACATCTACCATCTGGAAAATCGGTATAAATAAGCGACCCATACCACACCATTTTGTTCCAGTCCCAAAATGATCTTGACCAAGGTAGGGAGTACTCCACAAAGTACTCAAAGGGCTACTTGATGATGATGGTTGATGCCTGCATGATAGCCAGTCTCCCAGAGGCGAGAGAACATCACATGAAGTTTGCACTTCTTGCCATAGGGGCTGAGAGTCTGGCTTTCAACTACAAGCTTGCCTAAAAGAGAGTGCCCGGTCTGCAGCATGAGAGACTGCCCAGAAGGCGAAGCCCAGCTTGTTACCAGCATGAAGAATACCCGGAAAAAGTGGACTGATAGCGTGATGGAAGCCAGGAGCAACCCATGTTGTGTGGGTCTCCTTGTGTCTCTGGTTGGTTCCCATTGTGCCATGCCATTCTAGTGATAAATAAAATCATGCTGTCCAGAAACCTGCAACGCACCCAATATTCTGGTGCTGTCTCTGTCTCACATCAAAGCTGCCCCAAGAGGATAAAGCAGCATCACCAAGGTGAAAGCCTATATTCTGCCCAGAGTATGTAACTGCCAATAACAACAACCCACTGAGGACCCGACTTGGAGGCTGCAACTGCCATGACTAAGTTCCCGTCTGAAATTGGCTTTGAGGAATGCAACTGTCAAAGACAATCACCATCTGAATGTCCCGCCCAGAAGCTGATGAGCTCAATGGCTTTTGGACAAAATATCAACTTCAAAATTTCGGAACACATAAATTGGGAGAAAAAAAATGTACCGCTAAAATATTGTGGTGTAGAATATCGTTGTCAAGAATATAATATTTGGTAAGCCATTTGAGATGTCATCAGTGATGTCATGAGTGATGTCACTGACCATGTCATGAGTGATGTAATATGTGACGTCATCAGCAGTGTATTGCGGGCGCGCGAGTTATAGTTAGCTGAACTAACTATAACGGGGGAATTCCAATGGTTTTGTATGAGTGACATGTCCAGCTAACTATAACATGTGTGAAACCTATAATTTTTTCAGTGAATTTGCAAGGTTTTTTAAATGCTAATTCCTAACTATAACGTGTGTGAAACCTATGGTTTTTTCAGTGAATTTGTAAGTTTTTTTAAATGCTAATACCTCACTATAACATATTTAAAACCTATGTTTTTTTTTAGTGTTAAGTCATGTCAAAGATAGCTTTATTCGATTTCCAATAAAAAATCATAAAAGCAGATATAAAATACAGTAAATACATCAGTTAAATATTAAATTCAATTTAAAAAAGTTCAATTTAGTTCATGGTTAATCTGCATCTAATAGCATTTTTTAAAAACATAGCTACTAAGTGAATTACCATCTCATCTTCTAGCATTTGGAGTTTCAGTAACGCTGGTCTACATTGCCTGAGACCCCATCTTTTCAGCAGAACACCCAAATATTTTTTTCTGACTATTGAATAAAATTTACAAAACAAAATGCAATGTAGAGTAGACTGCTGGGATACATCGTCACATGGACAAAGAATTAGATCCCTTTACCAGCTATTCACTTCGGGGAAAGTTATTAATCTGAAAAAGCTTCCAACTCTGAAACGTGTGAGGAGCATCCTATATAACTACTCTGCTTATTAGATCGGTATGGCTGGATGCCCTCCCCTTTTAGCATCAGTTTGTCCTCCTGCGCCGAGATTTTCTTACTTTCTACTTGCCAGCGCCTATTTTCCAAGAAGAGGAAGCATTTCTCTTTCAACTTTTTTCTAGAGATTGTCGTTAAAGTCGTCAGAGAATCAAAGAATTCAGGGTGACCTATCTCTTTCAAAAAGCCCTTAATATAAACAAACCAATCAATCTTCAATGCCCCCTGTAACTTCCAGCAATCCAGCACTACCTCTCTATTAAAACCCGTTTCTACTGTCATCCAAATCTTATGCCACAATAAGACTGGACTACCTTTTATAAGGTCAGTAATGTAAGCCATTCCTATCTCTTTATGGCACACAAATGTCGAGGTCGATCTGGGTACTGCTAGCAGATATCGCAAAAAAGTGTTTTCACATACTTGGATCTTCCGGGTTTTCGCTAAGCCCCATAAACCGGCTCCGTAAATTACAGTAGAGACACATTTCGAGTTATAAATGTCTCTCAGAATGTTAACTGGTCGACCCCCCAAATTATTTCAGAAATGGCGTACCGCGCCGATGGCCCGGGAAAAGGCCAGTTTCCTCATGTTTACCGCAGATGTCCATTTCCCATTATTATTAAAATTGATACCCAAATAAGTAAAAGTATCGGTTAGTTCTATCTTTGACTGGTCTAAATAAATGTTGCACTGACCATTTCTCTTAGGTGAACAGCACATGCTAAAAGTTTTTCCCACGTTTATCTTTGAACCTCTGACACCCATATAGCCTGCAAAAATTGCAAGCGCTCTCTGGAGGCCTACTTGTGTTCTTGCCATATTGACATCGTCATCCGCATAAAGTAAAATCGGAACCAAGCAGCCATTAATTTGTGGGAAATCTAATCCATGGCTAATAAGGTGACTTGCCACACTATTTATGTAGAGGTTAAATAAAAACGGCGCGAGTATGCAGCCTTGCTGGACTCCTTTTTTATGGGGAAATTCGCTGTACACTCGCCCATATTACCGAACCGTACCTTTGCACCCGCCCCCCGGTATAGCTCCTTTATAAAATTTAAGATATTACTTTCGATACCCAGTTTTGTCAGGGTATCCCATAGAATTTAGGCCTAGATGTAGGTAATTTTATTTTACCACTTCTTAAATACCGAATTTTACCGATTCAGTATTTAAGAAGTGGTAAAATAGAGGGGGGGGGATGTAGGTATTACAGAATCGGTAAATACAGAATCGTTAAGATTCGGTATTTACCGATTCTGTAAATACCGATTCGGTAAAGCCCATTGATTCCTATGGGCATTGAAGCCCATAGGAATCAATGGGCATTACCGAATCGGTATTTACCGATTCGGTAAATACCGATTCCAGCAAGGGTGCAGGGGGTGTCACTTTGACACCCTCTAGCACCCCAAATACAGGCATGTGTGCCATGTGGCACACAGACATGCCCTAAGGGCATGTCTGTCTGTCACATGGCATAGGTGTGCATGCACACATGTGCATGCACACCTGGATTCGGTATTTTACCACCCAATTGGATTGGGTGGTAAAATACCGAATCTGAAAGGCCTGTGGCACTGTAAACTGTGCCACCTACATTTGTAATTACAGAATCGGTATATTTACAGATTCAGTAATTTACCGATTCAGTAATTTTACCGAATCAGTAAATATACCGATTCTGTATTTTTCAGCCCCCTACATCTGAAAACCCTAATACCGGTCGGAAACGGCCGAATTCGGCTGTTTCCGACCGGTATTAGGGCTCCTACATCTGGCCCTTAGTGGCTTAAACAGTCAAAGGCCGAGCTTAAATCGACAAAGGTTAGGAACAAATTTCCCCTTTTTGCTGTTACATATTTGCCTATGATGATGGCAAGATTAAGCCCATGTTCAACTGTGCCCAGCCCCCCTTTAAATCCATACTGGAATTTTGAAAGAGCTCCTGTATCGTCTGCCCATCCCTGCAGTAAGCATGGGCGAAAAATCCGTTCCGTTCGCGGATTTTGCGGATTTTCGGTAAATCCGCAATTCGCGAACTCCTGCGAATTTACCGAAAATCCGCAAATCCGCTAGCGGCGGATTTTATTGCTTGCTCGCACTATTCGCGCGAGTTCGCGGCTTCCCAGTTCAATATCGCGCTTATTCGCGCCCCGCGAATAAGCGCTAAATTGCAGAAAAACGATTTTTGCAAAACTGAAACTACTTACCAGGTTCAAAAGTTCAAGCTCATCATTAGTAGCCATTTCCTGTAGTGCTTCCTGAGGGGCCTCTCCAGAGTTCAGTTGCCTACTTGCAACTATTGTGTGACCCTGCTCTGACCCTCAGAATAGTTACACGTATGCCACAAAGGTCCTGAATTACAGCTAAGGGAGACAAGCAGGAGCCAGGCTGGAAGTTCAAATTCAGTGACACATTAATCAGCCCCTAATTCATTAATGTCAGTTGGGGCAGGGCAGGTGTTGTAACTAATTTTGCAAAAATTAAAGCACTTAGCAGGTGCAAAAGTTCAAGCACATTATTAGTCAGGAAGCACTAAGGAAGCAGGTGCCAGCTAAAAATTATATTCTATGACACATTAATCAGCCCCAAATTAATTCAGGTCACTTGAGGCAGGGAAGGTGTGCTTTGCTTTGCCACAATAATGTACACTGGTCAACCAGCGGGTGCTGTGATGAAACAGAGGGTGGCATGGGTGGGCCAGAGGGTGGCATGGGTGAACCAGAGAGCGGCAGTGGTGACAGAGGGTGGCAGTGATGAAGAAGAGGGTCGCAAACAGGCTGGACATGTAGAAACAACAAGTTCGCAAAACTTGCGACCCGACAGGTAAGTTCGCGTTTGGGAAATTGTACAAAAACCCTCGCGAACTGGCAGAAACCCGTGTGAACACAAAAATCCGCAAATTCGAGGATCGCGAATCCGCAAAATCCGCCCATGCTCACCCTGCAGTCTATTCAGAATAATTCTACCAGCCACCTTCATCAAGGAGTCCAATAGTGATATTGGGCGGTAACACTTGGGGTCATTTCGGTCCCCCTTTTTAAAGATCGGGACCAATATTGCCTCTTACCATGTTCGTATAAACCCCACGTTGTTACCGCTATTTAACACGTTGGTCAGAAGGGGGCCCAAAGTTCTAAGTTCGATTTGTAGATAGCAAAGGGTACCCCATCTGGCCCTGGGGCATTACCTGCCGCACTTTCTCTAATTGCAGCTTCAACTTTAAGTGTTGTGAAAGTAATATTTAATGGATATGATGCCTGTAAAATGTTTCCAAGCTGCCCACCAGGTTCGACCGGGTTAATTCCCTGTAAATCATCTCTTTTGTAGAGCTCTGTAAAGTGTTTTACCCATGAGCCTTCCTCTATAGCCATCTCTATAGTACCAGTCTTCCTATCCTGGAAAAACGGAGCATTCACTGCTTTCCAAAAGCCAACGTTATCTTTCAGAACGCAGGCTTGGTGAAGGGCTCGCCATGCTTCCTGTTTAATCTGGGTCTTCCTTTTCTTAATAGCGCCATAATAATTAGCTCTTGTTTTCCTTATATCTAACGCATTTTTAGGCTTAGTTTTAAGGCTCTGTATCAGTGCTGCATGGGCCTTTCTACACTCTATATTAAACCAGCTCTCCCCCTTTTCACTTGTAATCCTTCTTTTGTTTCCTGTGAGTGCCTTCGAGATCGCTGCCAACATTTTTTGGTAGGCTGTCATAGTTAAGAGACTGTCATTCTCATCTGATAGGCAGGTCATAAACTCCTCTAGGTTATTACTTAGGAGACTTTCCATAAAGGACAGGGGCTCTATCTTTTCCCATTTTATGGCATAACCATTTAATTTTGCTAAAGATAACCTGTACTTCTATAAGCCATCTACAGCATCATGTTTCTTATTGTCATTTTTTAAAATAAGGGATAGGGAGAAGCTCATAGGATAGTGATAGCTTATGGGAATGTCACCTATATTGAAGTTGGATACTTTTCCAAAATGACACTTTGACAACAAGGCATAATCCAGTACAGAGTTACACCCCCTACCATTAAAGGTAGGACTAAAATCCACCTGTGGGTTACATAGTTCATTCACATACCCCAAGTCATATTGTGATAAAAGAGTATTAAAAAGATTTCCATGAATAGTATGGACAAAGTGAGTACATGGTTCTCCTTTAAGGTTTTCTAGCCCACAGGTCCCTGTATGGCTATGCTGGCATATGTAACAATTATAATCTCCCAGCCAAAGGATGCAAGCCCCTGCTGGGGCATCTACTTCTATCATCTACTTCTATCTCATTCACATGGTGTAAGAGCTCATTGAAAGTGAAGAGCGGATCAGCCTTTGAGATGTTATTATAAAAGTTGATCAGATTAATAATTTTATATCCTACCCCCTTCTAGGATCAGAGATTGAAAGTAGGCCGACCCCAGATTATGGTTTTTGATTTTTATATTTTCCGTGTTGGAAATGTAGGTACAAAGACCCTCCGAGTTTCTCCCCCTCACTGAAGGCTTAGCAGGAGTGTGAAATGTTCGAAAGCCATTTATGTGTATGGGTTCCAACGCCCAACATTCTTGCAAACATATAATGGAGGATTGATCCACCAGGGATAAAAAAGCTGGCTCCCTAATTCTACTCGCGAGTCCTGCTATATTCCAATTTAGGATACCAAGTGTGTCACCTGTGTGCCTTTCACAGGGAGTTATAGGACTCTCGCCCATTGCGGGGGACTTTAATTCCCCTGCAGTTGTTCTAACAACCGCACTCGGATATACTTGGTCTACCATTGAATCTGCGATCCTCCCAAGCGTTCTAGGGGCCAGGGGTGCTTCGGAAGGCACTTGCCTGTATACTATATCTACCAGGGGTAGGGGCACCAGGGCCGAAGTTACCTTTAAAGAGTGACTCTCTTTATCCCCCGGTATAATTTGGGTGCCCTGCCCTGTGATGTCAACCCTAACCGTTCACTTCTTTAATGGTGATTTAGAGGGGTGGGACTTGCCCTGACCTTCCACTAATCTAGGGAGATTTCTTTTTTTAGGCGACCCGAGTCAATCGACATTTTCAAGACCACTAAATCTGTTATAGGGTGGGATATCTCTCCAATCGTTGAAGAAACCCTGCCCTTCGTGTACTATCCTAGCTCTAGTATGATGCATGACCTGTATCCAGTCTGCACCATGTTCCGGTGGATTGGGCGGTGGGTAAAAATGGGAAAGTGGCTGGGGTTCAATTGTTGTTCTAGTAGTCTGATGTCTCCAATTACAAATATGATCCACCGTACGAGGATCTTTAAAATTTACTAGTACACAATCCCCCGGCGTTGTTTTTAACTCTGTTTCCCACCCATTGGACTCTGCGTATCATCATTATTTTGCTCGAGATATGATGGGGTAAGGGGCGGTTTATGTTGAGCCAATGTATTGCTTTATTCTTCAATGATAAGTAAGATTGTAATGTGGGGTCTGGTAATTCTGGAACTCCTGTCAATACCGCCGTATATGGGCTACATTCCGGGGGTAAATTAATTCTTCGGGCTTTGTCCTAATTCCCTCTGCCAGTACCCGTCTATCTTCCCTGGAGTTAGACGTAGTTGTTAGGGAATCTTTACCCAAAGGCGCTGTGAACCAAGGCGGCTTTGTTGGTGTCTTAGTCCTTTGCGGTACACGGCTATTAACATTATGTTGCTTCTTGATGGGCAGGGATTTATTACTTTGTAGGCCCTTCACAGGCTCCGGTCCCTCCTTTGTAGAAACTAGTAAATGGGAGAGTTGTTTCTTTATATTAAATAATCTAATTTCTAGCGGTTTAAGATAAGATTTTAACAGTGCTCCTAATTTATCGAGCCAACGGTCTTGTAAGATCCCAGTGCTTTTAACTGCATTTCCAGCACCTTCTAGGGCCATATCTTGAATCGATATAGCTAGTGCTAGTAATGCGTTGCCAGCATTTGAGGTCCCAGTCGATCCTTCCTGTTCCTTTGTGGGTATCAGCAGCGGTGCGTCCATTGGGGCGTGGGGCATAGCCCCACCAGCCACATGGACCCGCATCGCGGCCGCAATCCTATGTAAATAAAAAAAAGTACATGATAAACAGCAAGTTGCAACATTCAATAATCAGCCGCCGGGAATTGCGCAGGGGCCAGGGGGGGTGGCCTGCTGCAGCTTGAGTGACAGACAGTCCACACACTCAGGCTGCAGCAGACCGTACTGCGCAAGTGCAAATAAGTTTGCAACTTGCCCAATCATGCGCACTCACCGCACTGTAAGGTCCCCAGCGGGACCTTGTTCGCCTGCCAGAGCCCGGGGTTTTCAAAGGGCGACAGGACGAGCAGAAAATGGGCCCCCCCCTAGCCAGGATTGGCTGGTCCACCGCGCAGCATCCATCATTGGATGCCGCGCGTGGTGGGGGTGGGACATCCTGTCAAGGGAGAGCTCTGTCGCGGCGGCCTGTGGTCAGCGTCTCAGATTTATAACATATCGGACATTTCTTTTCTTTTAAATGCACAAAAGGCAGCTCGGCCGTTTTTTCCTGATTCTTTTTTGGTGCATTCAGCGCCGAGTGGAGACGTCACGTCGTTCGGCCTTAAGATGTTGAGGAAGGCTAGTCTGAGGGGCCGCGGCACCGAGTGGAAGGAGAGCTCCCTGGAATATGGTGTGTCTGTCGGCTGGCGAGGGTCACAGCGTGAGTGGTGAGGCACTCCGGGATTGAGAGGTACAGAAAGACGCCTGGTTTAAAGTAAGAATTTATTATGAGCACTGTGACTGTGTTAGTACAATGGATGCGGGCCGGCGGCCCCGGGGTCATTAAAGCATGGGGGAGACGGGCACACTGGCTTCCTATACATGTTATAGCAACATGCTGTCAGGCTTTATAGGGGGGGGGGTGTTATCTGTGCTGCCACGGTCGGTGACTACACCTCTGAATTTAATCAACTGAGTTTGAACACAGTAGTGCAGCAGGACAAATATTGTCTCCGTGAAAGGCATTAAGCAATTTCCCTACCTATGTATAAAATACCGACATTTACATCAACCAGCATACACATTTCTTTTTTAAATGATTTAATAAACACCGCGCAGCACTTAAATATCACCCTATATATGTTATTGCGTGCTTTCATTTTGAAATTCAAATAGAAGCTCTCACCCAACGGCTGAGGAGCAGGACGGCTTCAAACATGGCAGTTATTACATACGAGCACTGTTCTCCCCCTTGCACCTACCTCTCTGCCTTAGTTTACTCCTTTTTTCTTCACTACTTGTTCCCTCCCCGTTTTGACCTCTCTCTATTCCCACCACTTCTCTCTATTCTTCTTTCTCCATGTTCTGCTATAACCAGTTTATTCTTTAGATCTAACCCACAGTGTTCACTTTATTTCCCACCTTTTCTGATTTCGGCTTATCATTCTATGGACTATTAGTATGGTGAGTGTGGTCTTACCTTCTAATTACTTCCTCATTCGTTAGACGATTGTACTCATACTTCACTGTTAACTTATATGAAGTTAAGTTATCGCTCATGTCTATTTGTCTCTGCTGTCCCAGGTAACTTAGCCTTTATCCTTCCTTTATCTCGTATAGTCTTTCTTTTGTATTGTCAACATTTTAGTTTTTGCTGTTCATTTGTAAGTATGATGTTTTTTTTTTATATTTGTATCCCTCCCCCTTGTATGTATTTGTACCTTAACGCTGGACATTTGTAACTTTGGGCCAGATGTGCTAAGAGGCAAATAGGGGGTGCCAAGTGCACACTAACATTTTTGCGACCTGCCTGTTATTTTGCGATGCAACATGAATCATTCCTTCCTAATAAAATCATTGCTTGAATAGAGCTGCTGAGCAGTTTCAAACCTGAAATATTTAGAAATGTCTCTAGTTACCATTAGAGCACGACCTTCCCTATTTTAATAATTATCCTGTCCTGAAAAAACAACAGACTTCAGCCTTCGAGGTGTAAGGACGGGAGATGGGGTGCATAAAAACTGCAGAGCTTCCATAGTCAGGAGCAACAGGATTTTGCAGGTAGTAATGTGTGACGGGATCGTTTAAGAAAATTTGCTTTGTGGCATTTCCTTGTGCTAATGGTGTGTTCTGTTGGTTTTTTTCGTCCTTATTTTTTATGCTGCATTACTGCAATGCGGTTTCGTTTTGTTTTATTGTAGTTTTATGTCGCATTCTGTTTTGACTGTGCTATTGTGGTGAGCCAGTTTATGCTTTAATTGTGGGGCTGAATTGTGTGTGTGTGTGTGTGTGTTATTGTGTTATGTTTAGGTGCTTACAGTAGTTACGTCAACAAACCATGCCATAGTTCAGCCAAATGCAACCCAGCATTCCTTGGAAGTTCCTGAGAAAAAGCATATATTTACCACTTTCCAAGGTGGTAAAATAGCACTGCTTTAACTAAGACACCAGGAAGCCCAAAACTGTGGCTGTTGACAGTGTTCACTTAATGTGACATGGCCTCGGGGGTGGTACTTCAAAAACCGTTGTGTAGAAGCGTTACTTAATTTTGACAGAGGTCATGGCAGTGCCACGTAAAAGAAATTGATGTCAGCGATATCTAAATTGTAGGTTAATATACTCATTTATCATTAGTTAAAGATGCAGAGTTTGATGATAGCATTACACTACACTTAATAACACATTTTCATTGCTGCTAGGGTTATTTAAAAAATATAGCACAAAAAATGAGAATACTATGTACGGCTAACTAATTAAAATGCCACTAATTGTAATAACTAACACACATCCGATCATGTGTTATGCCCAACACTGCAAGCTAATTAAAATACTGCTGGCATAACACTGTATGTGTGTGTAAAGACCAATGACAATTCGCCTTATACCATACTACATACAACTTCGTTCCCATGCTTCAGAAGGACACACAGCGATGTTAGGGTATCCTGCAGTGGTGCAAGACTCCCTCACTTAAAAAGCAGGTATAGCATAGGCAGCAGATATGCAAGCTCCTTCTTATGACGCAGCTTGTGCTGTCATGTGACTGATTCTGCCCCACCCCCACCAGCCTTTCAGATGTGCTGGTGGTTTATTGGGAAATCTTAAGCCAGCCTGCAGTGATTCACTCTTAAGGAGGCCTACTGGTTTTTCATAAGTGATAGATGCAAGTCAGCCTGTTGGGACATCTAATCACTGACTCCACCCACGATGACACATATCGAGAGGGTTCGACATTTCAAAGTCACAGACCTATCTGGAAATCTTCTGATGTCACCAGCAAATATCACTGACTGAGATCCAATCATATTGAACTTCCTAGGTCACAGATCTGCTCACAAATCTAGCATTGGTGGGGGCAGACAAGGTGCTGGGACAGAAGGGGTTAACTTAAGGTCATAGATTGTGTGATATTGCACCTGGTGGATATAGAATGAGCGAGGGCACAGAAGGAGTGACGGGACAGGATGTCCTACCGACCTTGGAGCTGGGGAATCCGGTTTGGGTCTCGGCTTCGGCTCAACAACCTGTGATTCTGGGCAAATTACTTAATCTTCCCGTGTTTATCGAAAATGATGTGTATTGTGATTGGTATTCATGTAAAGCGCTGCAATACCTTCTGGTCAAGTTCGCGCTATATACAAACTGCAACAACAAAAAAAGCGGATGAAGGCTTGAACATGGGGTTACGAGTACAAACCGAGTGGTATGCGCATGGGGGAGTGTGACGCAGTGGTAGACGGTGCACAGGGCATGGGTGCCATAGAGTGCAGGAGGGCAGAGAGTCCATCATAGCTCAGTGAAAGTGGGAAACTTCGCAGAGTGGGCGAGGGGGAGCAGGCCGTGTGAGGGGCAGACTGCCACAGACAGAATGGGAGAAAGGCGTAGGTTACTGCACGCAGGGCAGCAGGTCTGCCCATATGAGCCGAGGAACCATCATGATCAGACAATATTTGGGTGCCAGACTGCTTCTATTGACGTTCTTCAGTACATTTTCCTTTTGGTTCTGTTTTACCCTGTCTCAAGGTGCTACAAATCAAATATAATTGCTTGCTGTGTATGAAGGCAACTGTGTGTTTATGTGTGTGTGAGCGGAGGGCAGACATAAATCGCCTTGGCTAATCAAAGCACCATTGACCGCTCCACTTAGTACATGGTTTTGCAATTAGGAGCGTATTGAAACAGTTGTTTAGTTATTTTTCACAGCATTAAGCTGTCGCTGGTTGTAAGTGCATGGCACTTTTCCCCTGAAGGGTTTTTCAAGCAGCCCTTTACCTCTGTCTGAATTGTTGTATTGCATAGTGATTTGTTGGTGGCCTAAATGTTGACTTGGTAGTCGTGCCTACTGTCATAGTTTGCCTCTTGAGTATTGAACGACCACTGATCTCTCACTGGCTGAAAGGACTTGTGTGACAAGCATCAGTTCCCAAAGTGGATGTGGTTTTTAATGGGATGGATGGATGTACGCTTTTAATGGGATACGCTAAAGTATTACCAAAGTATTCCTAAGTGCCCCTGGCTCCTGGTTGTGCAAGCACACCCGCACACAGCAACCTCGAAATGGCAACAAAAACAAAAAAACACTCGGAGATAGTGCAGGAGGCATTGAAAGGTTTGAAAAAAAATGGAAGAGGAGTGTTGGGAAAGGGTTAGAAGGCACAGGAAGGTGTGCCAGGCAACAAATGGCTAGGAGCTAATGGGGAAAGGATGAAATATTTTATAATAAGTTGAGCGGGATGGGGACAAGTGGAGGAAGCTATGGACGAGTAGAGGGAAGCAACAATGAAAGTGACGAGGTGGGGTAAACTAAAGGGGAAGCAGCACACAGAGGAGAGAGCAAGAGAACACACACATTCCTGTGGTGTGTTGAAACTAAAAGAAGTATTTTCCCGAATTCAAGCAAATTCAGCAATGGAGGGATACAACCCAACCAGTGTGAGTATTGTTTCTGGGCAGGACAAATGCATGAATAACAAGGAAAGCCATTAAATCAGGCAGAGACAACTAAAATAGTCAACAAAGCCATACAATCACAAGCAAAGCGCAAACTCTTTTATGTATTGAAAACAATAGGTCTGCCTTCAGCCTGCTAAAAGCCAAAACTTAAAAAGAAACTCCACAAAAATAGAGTTGGCAGCAAAACCAACCTGAAACATTAAGTCTTGCTGGAACCATTTTCAATGTAACTAAGAAAATGCAAAATGTAAACCAGTATCACGCTGTAAATTTTGCTCTGTCATTTCGCTTTTTTGCCCATGTATGTTTCCTATTCCTCCCCTGTTTTTTGTTATTTGACTAGTTAATTCATCCTCTTTTGTATGGTTTAAGGGAGGGGTAGTTCCACTTGTTTTGTTCTGCTTTAGAATATGCTGTAGAACACCTTGCATGGTCATTCTGTGGTTATACTGAATAAGCAGCTACCTATGTTATGCCATCTATTAATGTAATAACTGCACTTTTACAATTGCTTTATTAACCTTCCTGCTTTCTCAAATTTGCTTGAAAATGCACGATTTTTCTTCTTTTTTAAAAAAAATTTCTCGGGGGGGGGGTTATCCCCCCAAGCCCCCCTTTTGGGGTTCGAGCTTGCTCGCTGCGCTCACTCGCAACGCTGCTGTATGCACATCACTTTGCGCCCCACCACTCTGAAATGTTACCCACCGCCCCTGGTGGGTATATCATTTATAACAGGGCCTTTCGCTACTTTTGTTTTTGTTTTCCTACCTCCCAATATTGGTGTATTAACCTGCTTTTTCTTCGGGATAGTTCCTGCCCGTCTTTCTTTTAATTGTCTAATGTTCTGTTGTTCTGAGGAGTTTAGTATTTCATTCATCACGGGAGAGTCAGGTACAAGGTTAGGGTCTATCTTGCCTTCTAAGGCCACACTAGATTGATCTAGCGGGATCGGGGGTAATGTATCAGTGCCTGGGTGTCATTAGGCTTTTCACTTAGGGGGCGGTCCGGTGTGCAAGCTAGGGCAATATGTCCCATAGATGATCTTTTGGCCATTGCTAAATCTTGTGACACCCTCCGCTCCAATAAAATTATTTCTTGATCTATGAAAGAATTTGTTTTGGTAAGAAAATTATCTAGAGTGCCAGTTAGTAGCTTCCCTGGTTTAGTCGTCATTTTACCCCTACTTTGAAGTATAGACATACTTTTTGGAAATGGGCCCTCTTTTAACAAGGAAACAATTAAACATGTGTGAAAATAACAAAGTAAAATAAAATGCTATGTTAGAGAGGGGGCCCGGGCCGGGCTATTTCGGGCTAGAACGGGCTAAAACGGGCCCGTCCTTGGCCCGGGCCTCACCCGGCGCCCGTCCCGCGTCGCGGGAAAGGGATTTCAGTGTTAATAGTTCAAGCAGTGGGCGTGAGCGCCGAGGGAAGAGGCTGCAGCTGCGGGCGGTTGATATGGCCTGCTGGTCCTCGCAGTCCCTCTGGTAAGAACCTCCGTATCAGGTATCCAGGCAAAACAAACCTCTACAAGTGGCTCCTGCGGAGCGGGGGCCGCGAGAAGTTTATGGACAGTCCAAGCAGGGGGCGTGAGCACCGAGGGAAGAGGCTGCAGCTGCGGGCGGTTGATACGGCCTGCTGGTCCTCGCAGTCCCTCTGGTAAGAACCTCTACGAGCGGCTCCCGCGGAGCGGGCCGCGAGAAGTTTATGAGCAGTCCAAGCAGGGGGCGTGAGCGCCGAGGGAAGAGGCTGCAGCTGCAGGCAGTTGATATGGCTTGCTGGTCCTCGCAGTCCCTCTGATAAGAATCTCCGTATCAGGTATCCATGCAAAACAAACCTCTACGAACGGCAACCGCGGAGTGGGGGCCACAAGAAGTTTATGGGCAGTCCAAGCAGGGGGCGTGAGCGCCTGCTGGTCCTCGCAGTCCCTCTGGTAAGACCCTCCATATCAGGTATCCAGGCAAAACAAACCTCTACGAGTGGCTCCCGTGGAGCGGGGGCTGCGAGAAGTTTATGGACAGTCCAAGCAGGGGGCGTGAGCACCGAGGGAAGAGGCTGCAGCTGCGGGGGGTTGATATGGCCTGCTGGTCCTCGCAGTCCCTCTGGTAAGAACCTCCGTATCAGGTATCCAGGCAAAACAAACCTCTACGAGCGGCCCCCGAGGAGCGGGGGCTGAAAGAAGTTTATGGGCAGTCCAAGTAGGGGGCGTGAGCTCCAAGGGAAGAGGCTGCAGCTGCGGGCGGTTGATATGGCCTGCTGGTCTTCGCAGTCCCTCTGGTAAGAACCTCCGTATCAGGTATCCAGGCAAAACAAACCTCTACGAGTGGCTCCCACGGAGCAGGGGCCGCAAGAATTTTATGGGCAGTCCAAGCATGGGGCGTGAGCGCCGAGGAAAGATGCTGCAGCTGCGGGCGGTTGATATGGCCTGCTGGTCCTCGCAGTCCCTCTGGTCAGAACCTCAGTATCAGGTATCCAGACAAAAGAAACCTCTACGAGCGTTTTTTTTTTAGTGAATTTCAAAGGTTTTGTAAAAGATCATTTTTAAATGTACTAATTATTAAATTTCTTTCTTTTTATACTAATTTTTCGTTTTTATAATAAATATTTAAATATTATTTTTCCCTTATTTATATTTCACATTATATAGTAAAATAATTATTAAACTAAGTACAAAAATAATTTTTTCAAATCTTTTGTTATTTGCAAGCTTTTTTTTTTTTTTTGGTATCATCACAAGGTCCGCGCACCGTAATCGCACCGTAAGAACTCCATGCGATTAGCACGGAAAGTTTTTTTGAAGTTCAAAAACTTAATATCTACGTATTTAATGTAAATTTTAAAGGTAGACAATATCTGGTATAATGAAGAAAATGGGTTTTTTAAACTTTTAAGAACAGTATATTACTTTTTAAAGTAATTACAAATCTCGCGATGGTACGTCGCACGTACTTGCACCGTGAGACCGCCGTATGCGCACCGTAAGACCTACGTGCATTTACCCCTGAAGGTTTTATAAACTCAAAAACATTATATCCACGTATTTATTGTACAATGTAAAGATACACATTATCTGGGATAATGAAGAAAATAGTTTTTTTTAACTTTTAAGGACCGTATATTACTTTTTTAAGGCAATTACGAATCTCGCGAGGGTACGTCCTACGTAAATGCACCGTAAATGCTTCGTAAGCGCATGTAAGCGCTCCGTAAGCGCACCGTAAGAGTACGTCAAACCATGTGACTTTAAAACAAGACATTCTATTGGTTTATAATACTTCCTACTCCATTTATTGAAAGACCCCTCCCATGTTAATCATTCTTCTTTGACTTTCACAGAAGAATCATCTTTTTTCTTCAGCTCCTGGGCTTTAGATAAAGAATTTCAAATGGCTGGACTTCCAGAACAATCTGATCATTCTTCATCTGAAGAATTTGTAGAAGAAGAATCCATTGTTTGGAACATTTCTACCTTCCCTGAAGGTCTAAAAAAAGTTAACGCCCCACTAGTCACATGCAAAATATGTGACACTGTTTTATCTAGGGGAAATGCCAACAAAAAATACTCTTTTGGCACATTTAGCATGAAACGCCATGTTAAAAACATCCACCCCAACAATTGGGAAAGAGCAGTTGTGTGAAGATCGGAGGGCTCTGCTCCAAGCACTTCAAGGGCACTACCACCACCACCAATACCATCAAACATGATTCCTAGTATGCAGACAGAGTTTAGGAATTTAATGATTCGTTGCATACATTGCAACCAACTAATTTCTTATGGGCAAGAGTCCATAGAAGTCATTCTACAAAAGAACAGGAGGCACAACTGCTCCAAATATTTTTTTCTTTTTTTATAGTTCTTTGTTCCTGTTGAACAATTGTTTCGTTTAAAAAGTAAATTTTTTCTTTGTTTTTCAAGCAAACCAAAAACTAAAAAAACAGTTCTTTTTAGAACTACCTCTACTGGTCAAAAAAAGAACTATATTTCTATGTTTGTATGTAAAAGTTTGTCATAGTGAATGTCTAGTGCAAAAAGGATGTGGTACAGCATGAATCTGTAGGGTGTTTACCTATAGTATACTGTAGTACTTCCAAAGCACTAATATGTAACATATGTAAATAAATATGTTACAACTCTATGCTTCAATTTGCACTATTAGTGAAAGTGCATGGATGAATTTATATGTATTAAGGGCAGTTTTATAATCCACTTGTGTGTCTTTTACACAACCGTTGCATCACATTTGTAATGCAGCGGTGGTTCAAAAGATGCGCCATAAAGTATGATTTTTAAAATCTGATGTACTTGGAAGGTGCATCATATTGTAAAACCATGCACCAAAAGGAGGCTTTCCTGCATACATGGAGAATGTTCTGGTGCAGGAACACCTCCAAAATCCTGCACCTGTTTGAAACAGAAAGCCAAGGGGAATAAGCGAAAGTGAGCGCGAATGGGAAGGGGTGTGAGAAACAGACAGGAGGAAGTGGAGTGGGATAAGGGGAGTGACGGTGAGTAAAGGGCAGTGACAGTTAAGAAATGGATAAGAGGGTGAGGGAAGGGGAAGAGGGAGAAGAAAAAAAATTAAGACAGAGTGAAAGTGAGTGAGGGAGATAGGAGGAGTGGTAGAAAGAAAGAGGACAGGAGAATAAGTGTAAGGGAGAGAGAGGGAGAGAGGGAGAGATGGAGAGAGAGGGAGAGCAAGGGAATGAGAAAGAGTGATACAGTTATTCTGTCACAATAAGAGACTGATGAGAAAGTTTTTTTTTGTTTCTCATACTTACCTTATAAGTAATGAAAAGATAGACAGTGATGAGAAAATATTTGTCATACTTACCTTCTAAGAAATGAAAATTTAATAAAATATTTTTTATAAATATAATATCTGTGAAAGACATTAAAAAATGAATAATAATATATACAATATATATTTCACAATACGAGAGAGAAGGGAGGAGATTAAGAGTCAGGAAGGGAACTAAGGGATATAGTATGAGTGAAGGAAACAGAAAGGGAAAGTGAGGAAGAATGAGGGATAGAGAGAGAGAGAGAGAGAGAGAGAGAAAGAGAGGGAGAGCGCCAGAGTTTGCCGCCATCTGTGTGCGCCAGGAGGCACTTACATTTACATCAGGGCTCCCACAGCGCGGGAACCGCGCAGGCGAATCCCTGGCCAATGGCGGGCCCATCTGTGCCTGTCTTAGCCAGGAAGAGGCTGGGCTGGGCCCCCCTCTTGGTTCTGGTGGACGTGCCCAGACTTTCGTTGGAGCTTTTTAAAAAGGTACTGTTGTGAACAATATTTTTGTCATCTAAGGACTCTGGAACAACCATTGTACTGTGGTTATTTTGTAGTTATTTCTACCTTTGTGATTTCCCGAGTACTGGGTAAAGAGGGAATTCTGGGTTTCCTCATTGCAGCACATATAACTTAGCACTTGTTGTACCGAGATTCATACAAGGTTATGCGGAAAGGGAAGGCTCAAGATGAGAGTGGGGAGGGAACTGAGGGAGGGCCAAAGCGAAACATCAGGAAAAAAGGTAAAAAGGCACGTAAGGCTATCACTCACATTTTCATTGGTTGTACATTTCAACACTTTCAAACTCACATAATGTTCAACCTACCCCCACTGATCTTTCTGCCTGTTACCATGGTAACTCTCCACAGAACACCTGTGTGAACTCAAAAGGTGAAAGTTCATCACTCAGTGTTGCAAACCAATCAGCAAGTGTGTTTGACTTTTCAATATGTCAGCCTATCCTGTGCAAGCTTCTTTTCAATGACTTTTTCTAAACCAATAGTATTATTCCTTTTAAAAAACAGTAGTATGCACCCTAGTTTTCAATGTTCAATTATCAGAAACCACCAATAATTTCTTATTTTCTCAAGTGCACTGAATCTCATCCTCATTTTTTTCTACACTCCTATTTTTCAAAACACAACTGTTCTTTTTAGAGACAACCAACATCTGAACAGTCAAACTTGTTATTTAACTGTATTTTTTTTGGTCTTTTTTGGCCGCTGTCCGCGCACCGTGCGCGGACGCCGCAAATTTACAAAAAAAAAAGTTTTTTTAATCTTTGGGGTCCTTTAGGGACCCCCTGAGAAAGCCTAGGGGGCAGGGAGTCTCTACCCTGCCCCCTTTTCAGGTTCTAGACTTTTGTTTTCAGCTAGCTTCTGCCTCGGAGACAAGATGGCAGCCAGCACTTCTTGATTTCGACTGACTAGAATGTTGACAGACCTCCAACAGCCAATCAAAATACCGCTCGCGCACGTTAGCGTGCGCGCACGCTTGCGCGCATGGTTTGCGCACAGTGCAAAGCCTATAGATATATATATTGTTTCAAAAACGATTTTCTCAACAACTACTGGAGGGATTTACAGCACTTAAACAAAAGGGCGATCTGCGTACCAGACCCTTACATTTTGCCAAATTTATTGGAATTCCATTCAGCCTGTCTAATCGTCCTATGGAAAATTGCATCGGGAAAACACGTTTTGGGACCCCCTTTTTTCTCAGACCCCGCTTCACAAATCACCCCCATACTTTCAAGGAAGGAGCGGAGCAGAACAGGCCATCTTCTTTGAGAAATTCACAAAGATTCATCAACCAGCGCCAAAGTTAATCCCAATAGAATGTTGAGGATTTCCTATGGAAACTAGGTCCTAACTATAACCACCTACTGGCGACCGCCAGTAGGTAATATATATATACATCTTTCTTCGAGAGAGTTTGTTTTGATATATATATATATATATATATATATATATATATATATATATATATATATATATATATATATATATATATATATATATATATATATATATAGATATATAGATATAGATAGATATATTTTTTTCACAAATCAAATCTGTTTGAAATGATAGCCCGGACACCTCTTCTGTGCAAATATAATAGATTTAATGGCAATAACAAAGCGTTTCGGCGATTAAGCCTTGATCACGCTTACCGTCTCGCCACACAAACATCAGTTTAAATCTACAAACAAGTGCAAATAACATAGAAAAAGGACTGTTTTGCAGGTATACACAACATGATGGTAAATGTGTCGGCCATCTTAGTATGTCTAAACGCTTAAATAATAGCAATGTGACAGATCCAGGTAGAATTGTGAAGAGCAAATATAAGTCCAATATTCAATGCACACCCAACATTACGCCCTAGTGGGCGATCCCGAATTGTAGTGGTGATTGTACAAAAACATAATGCCCAAGTGGGCAAATCAAAGCGCTGAACATATGTACATCGCCCTACTGGGCATTCCAAGGAAGTCAATGCCAACAAAAGTTCTTGCCCCAGTGGGCATTAATGGTGTGTGCTGTATTCCCTCCAACAGGTAAAGTTCTTCACACAAAGCCTACTCTGCAAAACATGTTCTAAAAGTCTGAAAGAAAAAAGGAATTAAAATTACTGAAAGACAGTACTGACAAGCTACAATGCCACTTATAATTTTACTGTAAATGTATTGCAAGTTCTTCATTAACATTTAGGCCACCAGGTGCAGTACATTCGAAATCAATGATGTAGGTAGATTCAAGTTTCCTCAGAGAGAGTTCCCGGTTTCCCCCTCTCATTCCCAGATCTATCTTATCAATCACCACCATGCGGAGTTTGGTTTCATCGCTAAAGTGGTGTGTCTGGAAGTGACGAGCAACAGGGTATGTTTTGGTTTTATTCCTGATGGCTCGTAGATGTTCCAAGATTCTTTTCGTGGCTGTATGTTTACTACTTCCAACATACCACTTGTTGCATGGACATATTAAAATGTACACACAGTAAGTGGTATCACAGGTCAGGTACTTTCTAATATAGAATTCCTTTCCCGTGGTTGGAACCACCAGTTTCTCACAATTAACACTTCCCCTGCACGCTTTACACTTTCTACAACACTTATATCCGGTTCTGGTAGTGATATTCCTAGTAAGTGTGACATGATTATGGCTGAGTTCATCTTTAAGGGATCTACTTTTTCTGAATGTAATCTGGGGATTAATGGCCAGATCAGATTTGAGATGTTCATCATTCAATAAGACATGCCAATGCCTATTGAATATGTTTCTTATCTCGTTGGCTTGCCCACAGTAGGTGGTAATAAACCTTACATTCTTACTACTCTCTGGTTCTTTAGTGGAGTAGAGCAAATCGTTCCTAGCAATTTTGTCAGCTCTTTCACAAGCAGATTGAATGGTTTTGCTGTTATAACCACGTTCAATGAATCTGTCACACATCACTTGCTTCTCCATTTCGAACGATTCTGTAGTGCTACAGTTCCTCTTGGCCCTCAGCAATTCCCCATAGGGGATACTTTGTATCAGGTTACGGGGGTGCGAGCTATTAGCCCTCAGTATGCTGTTGCCTGCCATTTTCTTACAGTGTAGGGTAGTTTCAATGATGGAGCCATTGATGTTAATAGATATATCAAGAAAATCAATTGTCTTCCTGCTATAGTTGGCAGTAAAGACTAGATTGAGGTCGTTCTGATTGAGTTTCTTGACAAAGTTACTGGCAGTCTGCTCTGAACCATTCCAAATAATAAAAATATCATCAATATAGCGCAGCCACAAGGCAACCTGGGTGTTGAATTCTTCCAAGCGTCCGGCTACCTGCTCCTCCCACCAGCCCATAAAGATGTTCGCGTAGCTGGGGGCGAAGCAGGTACCCATCGCGGTGCCCTGTGACTGTCTATATATGTCCCCATCAAAAACAAAAAAATTGTTGTTCAGGCAGAATTCGATCATCCCGACAATCATGTTTGAATGATCGACCATGGAGATAGAACGAGTCTTGAAGAAGTGTTTTATGGCATTCAGTCCCAGTTGGTGCTTGATGCTGGTGTACAAGCTACCAACATCCAGGGTGATAAGCATGTAGTTATCCTCCCAGGGTATGCCATTAATACTGGTCAGGAAGTGGGTACTGTCCCTTAAGTACGATGGTAAAGCCAGGACATAGGATCTCAGAAAATAGTCAATGACCCTTGACGTATTTTCTAACAAAGAGCCAATGGAGGACACGATAGGTCTTCCTGGGGGATCTACTTTGTTCTTGTGGAATTTAGGCAATAAGTACAGAACAGGGATCCTTGGATGTGGGCAGTAAAGAAAATAGAACTCTTCCCACTCCAATAGACCCTTTTCTCTCCACTCAACTAGCATCTCCCTGTAAGTTATATTGGAGTTCAGCACATCCTTCATATTGGACTTAGAGTAACAAGATATATCCTGTAATTGTCGTGTGCCCTCTGCTAGGTACTTCCCTTTGTCTAAAACCACCACATTGCCACCCTTATCAGATTAGCGAATGACAATATTGTCATCCGCCTTCAGGTTATCAATTGCTTGAATTTGTGTTTGAGATAAATTCCTACGGTAGATAGGAGTTTTGTTAGGTCTAAGTTTTTTCAAATCTGTTAAAACACCTTTTTCAAACATCTCAATGGCTTCACATTGTACATTTGGTAAAAATGTAGACTTAGGTTTAAAGTCACTTCCTGGGTTGGAGTCAGTATTAGTCCCCCATTCATCCCAATTTGGGCTCTCTTCAGCACATTGTGTATTAGTGAGTAACAAATTGCCCATCATTATGTCCTCAATATTCAAATTACTCACAGTATCTTGTACTCTGTTCGTCTTGTCTCTTCCGGGTTTGGTGTTAAACCACTTCTTAAGTTTCAATTTCCTTGAGAAAAGGAACAAATCAATCCTAGTACGTGCAAAATTCATGTTGGTAGTTGGACAGAAAGAAAGGCCCAGAGAGAGTACATCCTGCTCATCTCTGGACAGAGGTCGTTGAGAGAGATTAATCACAGTCATTGTGTTTTTTGTTGTTTGCTGCCCCGTGTTTCCACTCCCATAGGGGCGCTCTCTGCGTTTTTTCCGCCTTGCTTTGGCTTTGCGGTTCCTCTCGTTTTTCCTCTGTATCCTCTGCCTCTGCCCCTTTGGGCGGCCTGATCGTGGCCTTCTGTCCTTGTTTGATTGATTGCCTGGAACTGTAACAAAAAATTCTTCTGGGTTCTTTGAAGCTCCGGTGTTATCTCTTGGTTGAGAGCAGATAGAAAGGCATCAGAAAGATTATCATCCGATATATCGCTTTCACTGATTGATACCACAGGCATCAATGGTTGCATTTGTTTGGCTCCACCTTTATTTTTGTCAAAAAGGTGATCATATTTCTTGTGGAATGTGAGGGTACGGCCCGCCTGATAATCCTTAAAATCTCTTAAGAATTTTCTTGGCCGTTATCTCATTTTCCAATTTATCCAGTTTGACAGTTAGATTTTTCATGAACTCTTCCAGTGCTTGTTTGGTTACCAGAGCACCTAGTTCTTCTGTGATTCTATCAATATCCGCCAAGATTTTCGCTCTGTCTTTTATGGCGTACTTGATAAGAATTCTCATCATGGTTAATGAGCAAGAAGCAGAGTTATCTGACCATTCTTCTAACATTTCAATATCTGGGTCTTCATAAGTGGGGATTGTGAATATCCTTAATCCACGAGGGACTCTTTTCACATCCACATAGCGTTGTAGACTTTCCGCCTCCCACCATTTATTGAGCTCCTTTTTGTATAGTTTCTCCAGGGTAATAAACAGAGTCTGTGATTTAATTTCTTCCGTAATACTTGCTGGGTTGTCAACCAACGCATTATCAGCAGCGTTCTGGGCAAAAAATAGCTTGTCAGCAGTCTGCTTTCTGCGAGACTCGAGAGCATTTGCCAGCATAATGTTTCCTTTTGGAAGATTTCCAATTGCACAGAAATGCCGGTAAGCGAACACGCCTGTTCGCAGTAGAAACCGGCTCCCTGCCGTGCTCTGGCTATCTGAAACTCTTTTGCTCTTCCGAGGGATGCGCGCCCGTGAAGCTATCGCAAGGCGCGAGAGACGCGCACACGGGCTTGTTGGAAACAGCGGCAGCCTAACGCTCACCTGGAAGAAGGGCAGAGTTCAACACAGGGCATCTGGAGTACGCCTCCGGTGAGTTCGGATTCCAAATCAGGCGTCGCAGTCAGCGGCGGAAAGTGCAGCAGTGCACCTGGAACGACAAGCGTTCCCGAATCTCACCAAGTCAGAGCAGGGGTCAGCGCTTCCACATGTTATGTTAAAAAATTTGTACCGCGCGCGTACACCGAGACGGTTTCTTGGCGCTCATAACAGACATGGCGAGCTGAGGCAGGGAGCATTACTCAAAGGCCAACTTAAAAAGGTGAGTTTTCAGGGTTTTTCGGAACAATTCGTAGGTGGGGCAGTGACGAAAGGAAGCAGGGAGGGAATTCCAAAAAGTGGGGCCTAGAAAAGAGAACCGGAGGCCACCGTGTTTTTTTCGGCGGATCAGTGGAATGCATAGGAGATTGTCGGCAGAAGATCGAAGGTTGCGGGATGGAAGGTATCGCTTGAGTTTGGAAGAAATGAACTCAGGGGCGTGGTTGTAAAGGGATTTGAATAAGGTGCAACCGAGTTTAAAGGAGTACCGTTTGGCCACAGGGAGCCAATGAAGGCTCTTCAGAAGAGGGGAAACATGCTGATGTTTGGGTTGACGAAACACCAGGCGAGCAGCCTGGTTCTGAATTAGCTGGAGTTTTTGAAGCTGGTAGGCGGGAATCCCCGCATACAGGATGTTAGAGAAGTCAACCCTGGAGATGACCAAAGCCAAGATGGTTAGAATAAGTGCCTCTCTGGTTAAGAATCTGCAGATCTTGCGAATCCTGCGCAGCTGGAAAAAGCAGGATGATGTGACTGCAGAGATCTGAGGTTTCATAGATAAATCCTCCGAGATGATCACTCCTAGACTTTTCACGGTACTGACTGGGCGAGGGGGGGTGCCAAGGGAAGATGGCCAGAAGTTATCATCCCAAGGGTTGGAGGGGCCGCCCACCAGGACGAGTTCCGTTTTGGACGGATTCAACTTGAGTTGGCTATGAGCCATCCAGTCAGAAATAAGTAGCATTGTGGTTTGGATGTTAAGACGGGAGGTGGGGGAAGTGTCCAGGGGAAAAATCAGTTGCAGATCATCTGCATAGTTGTATATGGTGGCTGGGGAGTGACGAAGGGATGCCAGGAGTGGTTGCATATATAAATTGAAAAGAAGCGGGGAAAGGGCTGAGCCTTGGGGAACACCACAGGTGAGGGGGGAGAAAGGGGCGGAGAAAGTGGAGAGGTGGACAGCCTGAGAGCGGCCTTGTAAGAAGGATCGAACCCAATCAAGGGCGACCCCACGGATCCCGGCGTTGTTGACACGGTCGATCAAGATGGTATGGTCGACCGTGTCAAAAGCCGCCGACAAATCTAACAAGACAAGAGCCTGAGGGATGTTATTGTCGGCGCCGGTTCTGAGAGTGTCCATTACTGCCGCAATCACCGTTTCTGTGGAATGTAGTGGGCGGAAGCCAGCCTGATGAGGGTCCAGGAAAGAGGAAGTTTCCATAAAGGAGCTAAGGCACTTGGTTACATAAGTCTCCAAGATCTTTCCCAGAAAGGGGAGGAGAGAGATGGGTCTATAATTACTCATCACAAGAGGGTCTGCGCTAGGCTTCTTCAAAATGGGTAACACAGTGGCCTGCTTAAAAGCCTCAGGAACAACCCATAAACAATCCTTTTCACGAGTGCTGGTAGTGGAGAAGCTCTGTCGGCGGGCGGTCCGAGCCGGGCACCAGCGGTCCCAATTAATTCTTTTCACAAATCAAATCTGTTTGAAATGATAGCCCGGACACCTCTTCTGTGCAAATATAATAGATTTAATGGCAATAACAACGCATTTCGGCGATTAAGCCTTGATCACGCTTACCATCTCGCCACACAAACATCAGTTTAAATCTACAAACAAGTGCAAATAACATAGAAAAAGGACTGTTTTGCAGGTATACACAACATGATGGTAAATGTGTCGGCCATCTTAGTATGTCTAAACGCTTAAATAATAGCAATGTGACAGATCCAGGTAGAATTGTGAAGAGCAAATATAAGTCCAATATTCAATGCACACCCAACATTACGCCCTAGTGGGCGATCCCGAATTGTAGTGGTGATTGTACAAAAACATATTTATCTATTATATTTGCACAGAAGAGGTGTCCGGGCTATCATTTCAAACAGATTTGATTTGTGAAAAGAATTAATTGGGACCGCTGGTGCCCGGCTCGGACCGCCCGCCGACAGTGCTTCTCCACTACCAGCACTCGTGAAAAGGATTGTTTATGTGGAAGCGCTGACCCCTGCTCTGACTTGGTGAGATTCGGGAACGCTCGTCGTTCCAGGTGCACTGCTGCACTTTCCGCCGCTGACTGCGACGCCTGATTTGGAATCCGAACTCACCGGAGGCGTACTCCAGATGCCCTGTGTTGAACTCTGCCCTTCTTCGAGGTGAGCGTTAGGCTGCCGCTGTTTCCAACAAGCCCGTGTGCGCGTCTCTTGCGCCTTGCGATAGCTTCACGGGCGCGCATCCCTCGGAAGAGCAAAAGAGTTTCAGATAGCCAGAGCACGGCAGGGAGCCGGTTTCTACTGCGAACAGGCGTGTTCGCTTACCGGCATTTCTGTGCAATTGGAAATCTTCCAAAAGGAAACATTATGCTGGCAAATGCTCTCGAGTCTCGCAGAAAGCAGACTGCTGACAAGCTATTTTTTGCCCAAAACGCTGCTGATATTGCGTTGGTTGACAACCCATCAAGTATTACGGAAGAAATTAAATCACAGACTCTGTTTAATACCCTGGAGAAACTATACAAAAAGGAGCTCAATAAATGGTGGGAGGCGGAAAGTCCACAGCGCTATGTGGATGTGAAAAGAGTCCCTCGTGGATTAAGGATATTCACAATCCCCACTTATGAAGACCCAGATATTGAAATGTTAGAAGAATGGTCAGATAACTCTGCTTCTTGCTCATTAACCATGATGAGAATTCTTATCAAGTACGCCATAAAAGACAGAGCGAAAATCTTGGCGGATATTGATAGAATCACAGAAGAACTAGGTGCTCTGGTAACCAAAGAAGCACTGGAAGAGTTCATGAAAAATCTAACTCTCAAACTGGATAAATTGGAAAATGAGATAACGGCCAAGAAACAAAGAAAATTCTTAAGAGATTTTAAGGATTATCAGGCGGGCCATACCCTCACATTCCACAAGAAATATGATCACCTTTTTGACAAAAATAAAGGTGGAGCCAAACAAAAGCACCCATCGATGCCTGTGGTATCAATCAGTGAAAGCGATATATCGGATGATAATCTTTCTGATGCCTCTCTATCTGCTCTCAACCAAGAGATAACACCGGAGCTTCAAAGAACCCAGAAGAATTTTTTGTTACAGTTCCAGGCAATCAATCAAACAAGGACAGAAGGCCACGATCAGGCCGCCCAAAGGGGCAGAGGCAGAGGATACAGAGGAAAAACTAGAGGAACGGCAAAGCCAAAGCAAGGCGGAAAAAACGCAGAGAGCGCCCCTATGGGAGTGGAAACACGGGGCAGCAAACAACAAAAAACACAATGACTGTGATTAATCTCTCTCAACGACCTCTGTCCAGAGATGAGCAGGATGTACTCTCTCTGGGCCTTTCTTTCTGTCCAACTACCAACATGAATTTTGCACGTACTAGGATTGATTTGTTCCTTTTCTCAAGGAAATTGAAACTTAAGAAGTGGTTTAACACCAAACCCGGAAGAGACAAGACGAACAGAGTACAAGATACTGTGAGTAATTTGAATATTGAGGACATAATGATGGGCAATTTGTTACTCACTAATACACAATGTGCTGAAGAGAGCCCAAATTGGGATGAATGGGGGACTAATACTGACTCCAACCCAGGAAGTGACTTTAAACCTAAGTCTACATTTTTACCAAATGTACAATGTGAAGCCATTGAGATGTTTGAAAAAGGTGTTTTAACAGATTTGAAAAAACTTAGACCTAACAAAACTCCTATCTACCGTAGGAATTTATCTCAAACACAAATTCAAGCAATTGATAACCTGAAGGCGGATGACAATATTGTCATTCGCCAATCTGATAAGGGTGGCAATGTGGTGGTTTTAGACAAAGGGAAGTACCTAGCAGAGGGCACACGACAATTACAGGATATATCTTGTTACTCTAAGTCCAATATGAATGATGTGCTGAACTCCAATATAACTTACAGGGAGATGCTAGTTGAGTGGAGAGAAAAGGGTCTATTGGAGTGGGAAGAGTTCTATTTTCTTTACTGCCCACATCCCCGGATCCCTGTTCTGTACTTATTGCCTAAACTCCACAAGAACAAAGTAGATCCCCCAGGAAGACCTATCGTGTCCTCCATTGGCTCTTTGTTAGAAAATACGTCAAGGTTCATTGACTATTTTCTGAGACCCTATGTCCTGGCTTTACCATCGTACTTAAGGGACAGTACCCACTTCCTGACCAGTATTAATGGCATACCCTGGGAGGATAACTACATGCTTATCACCCTGGATGTTGGTAGCTTGTACACCAGCATCAAGCACCAACTGGGACTGAATGCCATAAAACACTTCTTCAAGACTCGTTCTATCTCCATGGTCGATCATTCAAACATGATTGTCGGGATGATCGAATTCTGCCTGAACAACAATTTTTTTGTTTTTGATGGGGACATATATAGACAGTCACAGGGCACCACGATGGGTACCTGCTTCGCCCCCAGCTACGCGAACATCTTTATGGGCTGGTGGGAGGAGCAGGTAGCCGGACGCTTGGAAGAATTCAACACCCAGGTTGCCTTGTGGCTGCGCTATATTGATGATATTTTTATTATTTGGAATGGTTCAGAGCAGACTGCCAGTAACTTTGTCAAGAAACTCAATCAGAACGACCTCAATCTAGTCTTTACTGCCAACTATAGCAGGAAGACAATTGATTTTCTTGATATATCTATTAACATCAATGGCTCCATCATTGAAACTACCCTACACCGTAAGAAAACGGCAGGCAACAGCATACTGAGGGCTAATAGCTCGCACCCCCGTAACCTGATACAAAGTATCCCCTATGGGGAATTGCTGAGGGCCAAGATGAACTGTAGCACTACAGAATCGTTCGAAATGGAGAAGCAAGTGATGTGTGACAGATTCATTGAACGTGGTTATAACAGCAAAACCATTCAATCTGCTTGTGAAAGAGCTGACAAAATTGCTAGGAATGATTTGCTCTACTCCACTAAAGAACCAGAGAGTAGCAAGAATGTAAGGTTTATTACCACCTACTGTGGGCAAGCCAACAAGATAAGAAACATATTCAATAGGCATTGGCATGTCTTATTGAATGATGAACATCTCAAATCTGATCTGGCCAGCAATCCCCAGATTACATTCAGAAAAAGTAGATCCCTTAAAGATGAACTCAGCCATAATCATGTCACACTTACTAGGAATATCGCTACCAGAACCGGATATAAGTGTTGTAGAAAGTGTAAAGCGTGCAGGGGAAGTGTTAATTGTGAGAAACTGGTGGTTCCAACCACGGGAAAGGAATTCTATATTAGAAAGTACCTGACCTGTGATACCACTTACTGTGTGTACATTTTAATATGTCCATGCAATAAGTGGTATGTTGGAAGTAGTAAACATACAGCCACGAAAAGAATCTTGGAACATCTACGAGCCATCAGGAATAAAACCAAAACATACCCTGTTGCTCGTCACTTCCAGACACACCACTTTAGCGATGAAACCAAACTCCGCATGGTGGTGATTGATAAGATAAATCTGGGAATGAGAGGGGGAAACCGGGAAGTCTCTCTGAGGAAACTTGAATCTACCTACATCATCGATTTCGAATGTACTGCACCTGGTGGCCTAAATGTTAATGAAGAACTTGCAATACATTTACAGTAAAATTATAAGTGGCATTTTAGCTTGTCAGTACTGTCTTTCAGTAATTGTAATTCCTTTTTTCTTTCAGACTTTTAGAACATGTTTTGCAGAGTAGGCTTTGTGTGAAGAACTTTACCTGTTGGAGGGAATACAGCACCCACCATTAATGCCCACTGGGGCAAGAACTTTTGTTGGCATTGACTTCCTTGGAATGCCCAGTAGGGCGATGTACATATGTTCAGCGCTTTGATTTGCCCACTTGGGCATTATGTTTTTGTACAATCACCACTACAATTCGGGATCGCCCACTAGGGCGTAATGTTGGGTGTGCATTGAATATTGGACTTACATTTGCTCTTCACAATTCTACCTGGATCTGTCACATTGCTATTATTTAAGCGTTTAGACATACTAAGATGGCCGACACATTTACCATCATGTTGTGTATACCTGCAAAACAGTCCCTTTTCTATGGTATTTGCACTTGTTTGTAGATTTAAACTGATGTTTGTGTGGTGAGACGGTAAGCGTGATCAAGGCTTAATCGCCGAAACGCGTTGTTATTGCCATTAAATCTATTATATTTGCACAGAAGAGGTGTCCGGGCTATCATTTCAAACAGATTTGATTTGTGAAAAGAATTAATTGGGACCGCTGGTGCCCGGCTCGGACCGCCCTCCGACAGTGCTTCTCCACTACCAGCACTCGTGAAAAGGATAGATATATAAATATATATATATTCACTGAAAAAACCATTGGTTATAGACCATATATAGTTAGGGATTGGCATTTTCAAAACCTTAATTTACTCGCACAAAACCATAGAAATTCGCATATATAGTTAGTTGCAATAACTATATATCGCGCACCCGCAATCCACTGCTGATGATGTCACATATTACATAATTCATGACATGGTCAGTGACATCACTGATGACATCACGGATGACATCTCAAATTACATCACTGATGACATCTCAAATGACATCACTGATGACATCACTGATGACATCTCAAATGACATCACTGATGACAGCTCAAATGACATCACTGATGACATCACTGATGACAACATCCAGTGACTGTATGTTTCTGTAAAGTTAAAATATGTCTTACATATTGAAGAATGAGTGGATGTATAAGTGTCTGGATGAAGGATTTAGTAGGTGCATGACTGACTGTATGAGAGAATGATTAAATGTGTCTCACTGAGTGCATGGGTTAGTGACTAAACTGTCTTAATTTGTGCATCATTATATCTGTTGTTCTGTAAACTGCTGCATGTGTTGATCAGTAGCTATATGAGTAACTATATGGGTTATTGATTGGTTGCCCAAGTATTTGTATGGGAGAGTGAGTGTGTGTGTGGGGGTGGCTGGGAGGTGTGTGACTCTGTGCATAGATGTGTGAGCAGTTGATTCACTAGATGTATGGGTTCAAAAGTGCATGGGGAAACAGCTGTATGGGCGGTTGACTGTCTCCATGAGTGTATTGGTGAGTGATTGGATTTCTCAGTGCTACATGTCAAAGTAAGTACATATGTAAAACACAGTAAATGTAAGAGTTGACATTTTTAAATAACTGTGCATAAAAGCCAGTGAATGTGTGAGTGGCTGTATGGATCATTGTGAACTTGTATCAGTGATTGTATAAGAGAGTAAATATGTGTTAGTATATGTTTGATTAAGTAAGGTGTATATAACTGTATAGTTGAGGAAATGGAGGTGTGATTGATTCTTTGCATGACTGACTAGGTGTGTGAGTAACTCCATGGATGAGTGACAGTCTGTGAGTGTCTGTTTACACTGATTGTATCTAAGGTTATATTAGAGTCTGAAGAGGTTTATCGTATTATCACATGAATGATATCATCAGTGATGTGATCAGTAATGTCAAATGAGATGTTATCAGTGATTTCATCAGTGATGTCATTTGAGATGTCATCAGTGATGTCATCAGTGATGTCATTTGAGATGTCATCAGTGATGTCATTTGAGATGTCATCAGTGATGTCATCAGTGATGTCACTGACCATGTCATGAATGATGTAATATGTGACATCATCAGCAGTGGATTGCGGGTGCGCGATATATAGTTATTGCAACTAACTATATATGCGAATTTCTATGGTTTTGTGCGAGTAAATTAAGGTTTTGAAAATGCTAATCCCTAACTATATATGGTCTATAACCAATGGTTTTTTCAGTGAATTTTCAAGGTTTTGTAAATGCAAATTCCTAACTATATATGGTCTATAACCTATGGTTTTTTCAGTGAATTTCATTGGGTTTTTAAAAGCTAATATCTATAGCTGTAAAATATATTCTTTATTACGTGACATATCACGTAGCCACGTGAATAGCCTCATGACGCGTCACATAAACGTGACGTATCGTCTCTGCAGCGCAAACAAAACCCGTAACGTAAGCGTGCCAGAGCACGCTTACAGATATATATATATTTTTTTTAACCTTAATTAGACAAAATCCAAACGTGCACATATCTTGAGGCCTTGCAAAGGCACATTAAACAAACTGTCCCTACAATTTTGCCAAGTTTGGTGGAAATCTATTCCTTTAAATTTTATTTTACTGTTTCTCTTGGTTTTCCCCTTGTTACGCTTACCGGAACGCTACCCGGTACGCAAACCAGACGCTCCAAAAACACAAGATGTCGGACTCCCGATACGCTACCGTTTAGCTGCCCGGTTGGCGTACCGAGAAGCGCCTCTACCGCGAAAAATCGCAATTTTTTTTTTTCTTTTTTCCTTTTGCCCTGCGGGGCACTTTAATATCCCCCTCATCAATCCTGGGGGGTCAGGAGGGGTCTACCCTGCCCCCTTTCCTTCATTTCCCCCTTCGTTTTTCACCACCTCTTGTCTCTCGATCCTACCGAGAGACAAGATGGCGGCCGCTCCGGACTGTTTACAATGTTGACAGCCAATCAGCTTCTCCTCAGACTCCCGTTATGCTGCCGGTTCACGTACCGATTTGCGCCTCTACGACAAAAAAATGCAATTTTTAATTTTTTATTTTTTGGCCCCGCGGGGCACTTTAATATCCCCCTCATCAATCCTAGGGGGTCAGACGGGGTCTACCTTGCCCCCTTTCCTTCATTTCCCCATTCGTTTTGGCCTCCTCTTGTCTCTTGATCCTACCGAGAGACAAGATGGCGGCCGCTCCGGACTGTTTAGAATGTTGACAGACACCGGACAGCCAATCAGCTTCGCTTTGCAAAGCTCCGTTACGCGAATAGTACGCGAACTAGTGCGCTATCTAGGACGCTGTCACAGATATATCTGTTTTTTAAAACGTAAATTTCTCAAAATCCACTGGAGCACATATATTGAGACCCAGCAAAGGCACATCGGGCTAACAGTCCCTACAATTTTGCCAAGTTTCATGCAAATCCATTCAGCCGTTCGAGCTAAAAGTGAGGCCAAACGCCCTATGGAAAAATGAATGGGAAAAACGCGTTTTGGGACCCCCCTTTTTTCTCGGCCCCCCCTTGACGAAACCCCCCAAATTTTCAGGGGCTGCTCAGAATCACAATGTGGCATTTTCCTGAATATTTCAGCCGATTCCGTCCACAAACGCCAAAGTTATTAGACATAGAATTTTCAAAAGTTCCATAGAGAAAAAATCCTAACTATATTTACCTACTGGCGACCGCCAGTAGGTAATATATATATATATATATATATATATATATATATATATATATATATATATATATATATATATATATATATGTCACCTACTGGCGGTCGTCAGTAGGTACTTTTAGTTAAAACCTAGTTGCCACAGGAAATCCACAACATTCTATTTGGAATAACTTTGGCGCCAGTGGACGAATCGTCGCAAATTTCTCCAAGAAAATGGCCTGCTCCGCTCCTTCCCTGAAAGGTTCTCAGATTCTGCTTTTTGTTAAATTGTGTAAATCCGTTCAGTAGTTCCAGAGAAAAACATTGAGTAGGTTTTTGATCCAACAGTTGTTCTAACTGTTTGATGGTTGCAGATGGACAACCCCCCTTGTTCTTCTGGCATATATGTTATAAATGTCTATTGATTTGCCTTCACAGCCCTTCATAAAGATCCCCATTATATCTCGGCTGTCTTAACTGAGGAGTGTGATCTTACACCTCAATGCTATTTAGATCCAAATTAACAATCACCCGGCCGGCAGGCTTTTCCCATTCGGACTGCAGAACTATGGTAGCTACCGTACCCCACTTTGTAAATGAGAGCTAAGCACCAGGTTTCTTTCAAAAGACAGATGTCACAACTCTCCATAAAGTTTTTCCAATAAGGGAGGGACAATTTTTGCATACCCCTGTCACATTCCAAGAGACAAGCCTTAAGTTCGCCCCTTGGTCTGGGCCGGCCTGGGTCGAGTTATCCAGATTTTTATAGTTTCTAAAAATAATAAAGCCCCTCTGCTCTTTCTTGGCTACTGAGCTAATGTCTATGAGGGGCCTCTTACACATTGATATCCCTAGGCAATTGGTTTTCACTTGTCCTCCGCTTGTCCTGCCACTATTTGAGGACAACTTGTGAGAAGAGAAAGGTCGGGGGAATTATAACCAACATTTGCTGGAGTCGTATTTAAAAGTGACTCAATTGCTCCTGTAGTTGAATCTAGGCTAGGACAACCAATTGTGTGTGGATAAAATACTTTTACCTTGCCAGTAGGCATGCGTTGCTTGAATTGGATGGTGGATATGCCAGGCGGACAGGTTCGAATGTCGAGGGGTATCAGGTTTTTGACCAGCTCTTCACTTTTTAGAAATAGCTCTATGCTATAAAAAGATCAATCTTGGTACTTGTGATGCCTTACCCTCAGGATATTGTCTCTTATGAGTGGTCAGCACCCCCCATGTGTCTGATCCAATGTATTGCTTTCTTTTTTTAGGGATTCTTCACCCTCATACCCATTCTCACTTTCTTTGGTAGGTTTGCCATTTAACGATTTCATGTGGCATGATCTTTGGACTCTCCTTCTCTGGGTCAAATTGACTTCCTTTCTTGCTTGGTACAGCCCCCTTCCACTGGCTAGGACTGTTCACCCCGGGAGTGTCCCACGCACACAAGCCACTCCACGACACCGGACCAGCATACCTCAAAAGTCGACTCACCTTCTACACCCCGAACCGCCAGCTCCGCTCCGCCGATCGCACCCTCGCTACCGTACCCAGAATCCGAAGAGCAACCGCCGGCTGCAGATCGTTCGCCGCCAAGACCTGGAACACCCTCCCCATCCTCCTACGGCAGACCCAAGATCTACTAACCTTCAGGAAGCTACTCAAGTCCTGGCTATTCAAGCAGTAGCAGCACCCCCCCCTTGCGCCTTGAGACCCTCACCGATAAGTAGTGCGCTCTACAAATTCCTGATGGATTGATTGATACTTATGAAGAGAAACAGGCTAATTACTTATATGTGAGATTGGGATGATAACGTTGTCCAAACTGTACTAGATAAGCACATTAATTCCCAAAACGACTAGACTGTATACTTTAAACAAAGTACACAGTAGCTATAGCAATTCCGCTACATTTTAAGGTCAAATGAACCATATGAACCATGTAAACCAAAAGACTATACTATTAAAAGGGTAACCCAACAAGTATCTGTCATACACTTATTGGTGTGTTACAAACTGATTTGAAACAAAGACTAACTTTAATCATGTGAGAAATATACCCAATAATATGGATTGTTATGAATATCATGTGGATGTAGCAGAAATTGTTATTGTTTCACAATTGCTATTAGGCTACAAACATAGCCCAATACTACTACTCAAACTGTAGATGAAGTGAAACATGCAGATACACTTATTTATTTCATACTCTTGTATTGTTAGGAAAAGGATAACACAGTATACTTAGATTAAAGGTTAATACAAATAAAGTGCCATACTATTTATGATAAGATATATGTTACATCTTCAGGTAATCTTTGAGTAATACTTCAATGTAATTATAACTAACAGTACTGTTCCTTTTTTCTATTATTGTATACAGGTACAAGCAAAGTTACCACTATGCCTTCAAAACAGTATGAATAAATATATAAAATGAAAAGCACTAGAAATGTATTAGAGAAAAAAGTGCCCACACCTTCAAAAGGACAATGTGGATGGTCTAAAAAGGAAAATGGTAAGAATAGTATTATATGTTTGCAAAGTAAGAGACAAGCTTGTACTGATTATATGTATGTGCATGCAAATAAATGCTAGTATTTGTAAAGAACACACCTACAAAAATGTGTATTGTTCTCTGTTGTACAGTCATAAAAGGAAGGAGACAATTCGAAATATTATCTGAAAACAATTTAAAAACAGAGTTCTTGGTAATTTAGTAAAATAACATATTGCAAAACTTAAACATAAACAAAAACGTTCACTTGATTGTGGAGAAAGCCTTTGTTCTGAAAACAAAGTTGTTAACCATGAATCAGATGAAAACACTAATGCATTTAATTGTGGCATATGAATTAGGTAAGTTAGCCTAAAACACATTGAATCATTTAAACGTCTCTCTCATATTTGCAGGCTGATGGAGACACACATCCTGTAGTTAACCATACTTTCACAAACAAGGATACCACACATATACTAAGTGGGCACGTCTGTAAATAGTCAAGGACATTGCTATGTAATTCGGCATGGCCCTTTTGCTGAGTTAGAGAAGAAAGTGAAAAATGTAACAGACCACTCAAACCAGGATCTTGAGGAAAAAAACAATTAAACTTCCTGTTTACCAATGGAATTGCACTTCAATATGCAAGATTAGACATAGTCTATTGGAAAATTACAAAGATTTCTTACTATTTAAAACAAACTATTTGCAAGGTAAACATTGCACAACTGCCCACTTTTAAATATAACACAACTACAATGTCATAGGTTAGGCTGCGTTGCAAATTATATGTGTAATTCTACTTTTCGTTACATTAAAATGCTTTCAACTCATCATTCCACTCTACAAAAATGAGTGAGAACTTTATACTTTGTTAAAGGCCTGCAATACAATTGTAGCTAATAAATGATGCCCTATTACACTATAGTCCTGAGAAGGTCCTATCAATTACAAAATACATACAGTCAAAATGCTTTGGTTGTGAATCTGAAGATTACGTGTCTCAAAATAGTTTATGCCGAGAAAGTACAATGGACAATCTAATTATGGACATCAACCAGTAGGATTTGGATATTTTGAAATACAATTAAACCATTTCAGTAATTCAAATAAAGTGTGCATTTGCTATAGATGAACATGTTATGGAAAACAAACAGTATATAGTGGACAGACAAAAATATTATTTGATTGCAACCAAAATCTGGGAAATTTCAAGCTCACAAATTAGCGCATTCACTAAATGGAAAGGTTGTTTTTCTACCACTAGATTAAATAAAAAATTAGAAGAACTTTTATTTTAATTGGTTGATGGAGTTTCAACAAAAGATAAGAATATTTGTCAAGATTTATTAAATATTTCTAAAATACAAGACGCAATTTCATACTTGTTAGAAAATAAAATACACTACCTACCTTTTACACTGAATGACTTCATAGCCACCAATGAACTACCAGATCTGGACAAAAGTAATGTAGGCCAGTTCCAGAAAATCAGTAAACAACACTCAGAGGTAATATACGAACACTATAGTATACACCCACTGTATTCAAAAGATTTAATGGCTGATGACTTAGAACTCTATCAAATGAGAGAGGCTACCGGAGATCCTGTTAGTATTTGGGAAATGTTTTCGAAGGTCAAAGGTATCCAGTTTTCTTTCTAACAGGAATAGGACAGTGATATGATGATCGTCCTATTCCAATCACTGCAGCAGAATATTGCTCTACAAGACTATATTCTGAAGACCAACATTTTAGGCAAAACAGACCTTAAATGTTAACTTTACTCTATGAAAGTGAATTATCTCTTACCTCCTATGTTGTTTCGCATGTCACATGTTGTTAGCACATGAACAGCCACAAACCAGCGGCATCAGAAGCACAGGCAATACAAGCACGAGATGAAGTACACAGTAAACTGACACACCCTGATTTAATAATGACACGAGATGTTAACATGAAACAACAATATAATAGCATTTTGTAATAGCAATGTATATGATTTCTGATGACATTGTATATAGGAGGGCTGATTCATAAAATGGAGTAAAGAGTTGTAACATTGCACAGTAATTGATGTGATGACTTGAACCAAGGGCACCGCTTGTGATTAAGTGGTAAACATTTTATGTTTACTTTTCTTTTAGAATGTTTCCCTGATGAAGGCGAATTAACGCCGAAATGCATTGGAAAAAGAAATTTCAATCTGATGTATAAGAGAAGGAATCAAACTTAAACAATTATTTGATTATATGTGATTACAACATGATCAAGTCTAAAAAAATGAAATAAAAAGAACTATGCATTATCAATTTTTGGATTGAGCCAGAATGATTATCAATTTAAGCTGAAAGAGTTCAGCATTTAACCAGTGCCTTGGGAGACAGATCTATGAATCATAGGACTGCAACCTACCAGTTATTGTATACACTCCAGGCGGGGAGTGATTCTCGAGAGCACGGCAACGAGTTAAAATCAATTATCAAAATTAGAGGCAGTGCACGACCAGCACCCAAGCCTATTCGCATCTATCCCACCACTTGGACGGAGCACGCCCATTTAGTAATCCAATCATGCAACATGAGGAAATAACGCACTCTACAGAAAGTAGAGCAGAAACATTTGCATACACAGCAGAAGCAAGTGAACGGGTATATTCCTTGATACAAGCGGATCCCACGGATCAAACACATACTAAATCTAAGGAACAACATATAAAACACCTAAGATACCTAACACGGAAGGAAATCAATCAGAGACTCCATGCCAGCACGATGATAAAATACCATAAGGCGCAAAGGATTCCCAGAGGCCTCCGAATATCCCTGAGACCATCGTTGTGTAAAAATTCTAAAACATTCACCGATAAATGGTTCGCTATATTGAATAAATGTAGTCTGGATTTAATCCTTCTAATAATAGAAGAATTATCTAGCATATTGGAAGAATTGAAAACCGATATTGACAGCACAAAAGAGGAACTCAATAAAATGGTCACACCGGAAGAATTATCAAAGATTTTGGAAGACATTAATGAACAATTATTAAAACACACACAAGAAACAAATTAAAGGAAACTCAGGAAATATAAAAGGGACACACTGGACTATAAGCTCCAAGAAGTATATACCAGGGCAGAAATATATGCCAGAAGAAGACAAACTAAAACTTATACTTCTCAAACTGATACATGGTCTACTGACAGTGAGAGAGCCTGTCCAGAAAGAACGCGAACAACAAAGATAATAAACACACAAGACATGGCCAGCACATCAACCACTGGGCCTTTTTTAGAGAAAAGCACTGGAGAAAACGAAGACCCCGGAGGGGACACGGTAAAAGACAAAGAAAAGGGGCAACCACAAACCAGGAATGTCATGGCGAAAAAGGACAAAACGAAGAAACATTAACAAACCCTAAGAACCTAGTAATAAATATATCGGATTGGAAATTAAATCAAATACAAATAAAGACCTTACAAAAGGGAACATCGTACGTACCAACAGCACACACCAACAAGTTGGAATTAGAAGCGAGCCTCTTTAAACTGACCAGAAAACTAAGGTTGAGACATTATTTTGACAATGTAATAACTGAACAAAAAACAGACAAACCGGATGAACTCAAAGGATTAAGACCACAAAGTACCTATATGGCACCCATCAGCCACAAAACCATAGATCTTTTTGAGCAGTTATGTAAAAATCACATTGCACTTCTGAACACCAAAAAAAAAAGCAAAGCGTTGAACATGACCAATAAAGAGTTCAGTATGCTGAAATCAATAGCCAACAACGATAAAATAATCTGCCAAAAAGCAGATAAAGGGGTAGCACTGGTAATTTTAAACAAATCCTATTACCAATCAGAAATGAGTCAGCATCTAAGCGATGAAAACGTATACATGGAGATCAATTTCAATCCAACACCAGAAATTAAGAAAACACTACAAGTAATCCTGCAAAAAGCAATGGATAATGGAGTGATTAATGAAAGAACCAGGAAATATTTAACACTAAACAACCCAGCAAGCCCCACCATATATTTGGTACCCAAGATACATAAAGATTTGACAAAGCCCCCATATCGTCCTATTGTGTCCACAAAAAAAAGCTTACATGAACCAGTAGGTAAATTCCTGGACAGGCATTTACAACCGTTAGTTCTCAAAACCAAATCACATATAAAGGACACTACAGATTTCCTCATCAAACTGCAATCACTAAGTACCACCAAACAACTGGTAATGGCTACCATAGACGTTAAAGCTCTTTACACGTCAATACCACACAGACAAGGCCTAGAAGCTGTCGAAAAAGCATTACTACATAGTGATTATCCGGAGGACTTGCACGTTTTTTTGATGGAGCTCATGGAGTTCACGCTAACGCACAGTTATTTTACCTACGACAAAAAATGGTTCATTCAAAAGAGTGGAACTTCCATGGGTAATTGTGCCGCACCGGCGTATGCAAATCTGTACATGACCGCTTTTGAGGAAGAACACATCTATGAGGATGAAATATGGAAAACACACACAATAATGTATGTCAGATTCATCGACGATATATTCATGGTGTGGGATGGAACAAAAGACAAATTACTAGAACAAGTGGAAAAATGGAACACCAAAGATGACAGGATACAGTTCACATGGCAAATCAATGAACAAAGCATTCAATTCCTGGATGTAGAAATCAAGAGAGTAGAAGGAAAATTCACTACCAACTTGTACCGCAAACTAACGGATAGAAATAATCTCTTGAAGTATGAAAGTTACCACCCCCCAGCATTAAAAAGACACCTCCCCTATTCCCAGTTTCTCAGGGTAAAACGGGTGGACTCAGAAAAGGATCAACAACAGAATCAATTGATGATGATGATGACAGACAGGTTCAAGGAAAGGGGTATCCTGAAACCATATTGCAACAAGCAATACAAGTACAAGGACCAGATAACAACTATTAGTGGCCAAGGAACGCAACAGTGATAACCGAATAACATGTGTAAGCAAATATTCTAACATGAGTAACAACTTCAAATCAATCATTAAACGTCATTGGCCGACATTAAGACTAGAACAGGATTTTGTCAGTGAACCGTTATTTGCACACACACGAGCCAGAAATTTGGGAGAACTTCTGAAACAACCAACGGATAACATTACCAAATCCACTTATCGAGGAACCACCCCATGTTCAAATTGCAATAACTGCCACAATATAATGAGAGGTAATGTTATTACACACCCAATGAAAGGACACAACATACATTTGAAAGTCAATGCCACATGCAATACCACGAACATCATATATATGTTAAAGTGCCCATGCGGATCAATATATGTGGGACATACAGAAAGAAAATTAAAGGTTCGAATGAACGAACACAAGAGCAACATTAGAACGGGGGCAATGAAATCGACGGTGGCAGTACATTTCCAGGAGGCAAAAGAGCACATCAGCCAATTATGGGCATGTGTGTTGGAAGAAGTGATGAAAAAAGAAGGAACTGACAACAAAAAGAACTTACTAAAAATAGAAAATCATTGGATTTATCATTTAAATTCCCTTAAACCATTCGGATTTAATGATAGGGTTGAATGCACATGTTATTTATAGAACGACAACAGTAATCGGCAGATAGCATTGTCACATGCATGAAGAGTCATATGGATAATTTTATCATGGTAGCGAAGCGGGGGTCAGATTGCTACACAGTGTTCACATAAGGCACAGTCAGGTCAATAAAGTTTCCATTGTAAAAAAACACCCGACTTCACACACAAGCTGCGACGTATGCGCGCGATTCCGTTTTGATCTAAAACCTCGAGAGTACGGCATTCGCTTGAAACGCTGTAAGAGAGAAACAGGAAGGAGAGGAAGATACTCAGAAGTAAGCGCGTTCAACATCACGAAGCGTAGGAAGTTAGATAGGGCAAATAACATCATGCAACAGAGAGTAAGGTATTCAAATACACTAGCAGTGGTTTTGGCCAGCGCAAATAGATGCACAACATTTGTAAAAAACAGCGAGAGTTCCACACATTAACTAATAACGGTTGAGGAACAACTCACATAGTCAGCGTTTAGCGAATGAACAGCCACAAACCAGCGGCGTCAGAAGCACACGCAATACAAGCACGAGATGAAGTAAACGGTAAACTGACACACCCGTATTAAATAATGACACGAGATGTTAACATGAAACAATACTATAATAGCATTTTGTAGTAGCAATGTATATGATTTCTGATAACATTGTATATAGGTGGGCAGATTCATAAAATGGAGTAAAGAGTTGTAACATTGCACAGTAATTGATGTGATGACTTGAACCAAGGGCACCGCTTGTGATTAAGTGGTAAAAAATGTTATGTTTACTTTTCTTTTAGAATGTTTCCCTGATGAAGGCGAATTAACGCCGAAATGCATTGGAAAAAGAAATTACAATATGATGTATAAGAGAAGGAATCAAACTTAAACAATTATTTGATTATATGTGATTACAACATGATCTAGTCTAAAGAAATGAAATAAAAAGAACTATGCATTATCAATTTTTGGATTGAGCCAGAATAATTATCAACTTAAGCTGAAAGAGTTCAGCATTTAACCAGTGCCTTGGGTGACAGATCTATGAATCATAGGACTGCAACCTACCAGCAAAAGTAATGTAGGCCAGTTCCAGAAAATCAGTAAACAACACTCAGAGGTAATATACGAACACTATAGTATTCACCCACTGTATTCAAAAGATTTATTGGCTGATGACTTAGAACTCTATCAAATGAGAGAGGCTACCGGAGATCCTGTTAGTATTTGGGAATTTTTTTTCGAAGGTCGATGTTATCCAGTTTTCTTTCCAACAGGAATAGGACAGTGATATGATAATCGTCCTTTTCCAATCACTGCAGCAGAATATTGCTCAACAAGACTATATTCTGAAGACCAACTTTTTAGGCAAAACAGACCTTACATTTTAACTTTACTCTATGAAAGTGAATTATCTCTTACCTCCTATGTTGTTTCGCATGTCATGTGAACTGGAATAGGATTTCATAACATAACAGCAGCTTTAAAAGTCACAAACAATGGCAAAAAAACCTTGAATATAACTTAATAAATATCGTGGCATGTCAACGAGGCACAAATTAATATTGGTTCTGAAGACATTGAGAACTCAAATGTATGTTGAGAAATTTGGGACCAAAGACTTGGTTTCTGACTTTGAGCTGTGCTGAATACTTATGTGACGATTTATACACTTTTCTACTGGAAGCTAACAAAACTGTGGCTCTGAACACACATGGGGAATGATGTTCCTTAGATCCAGTAAATGTTTGTAGATTTTCTTATCACAAATTCCAATCAATGATTAAGTTTCTAACAAATAAAAAAATATATTAGCGCTAGGAGAGTTTGTTTATTTCTTTTGAAGAAGAGTACCACGTAGGAGATGCGCCTTGTATTCATTTGCCAGTAAAGATACAAAATGCACTGAAATACGAATATGACTCTAATGAATTGGTTCTTCAAATATTGAACAAAATGTGACCTGTGACATTCCAAAAAAAACAAAATTGTTTGAACAAATTATTACATTTCACAAATGTGGAAAATACTATTTAAACATTTTTTAAAACAGATCAATGAAGTATACTAAATGTTGTTTTGGACCCCCAAGACCAATTAAAAAAAGAAAGAGTGGATAATCTTGTGTATTTTGTTAGGCATATTGTTAAAGGAAAGTCCCCCAAAAACTTTTGAATTTATAAAGAGGACACGCATCACAGTGGATCAATGACTACAACCCTTTATTGCTGCACACGTAGAATGTTATTATTGATATCCAATACATTGCTTATAATTCAACTGCTGTTGCCTGATATTTCTCTTCATATATCACAAAAACTGAGAAAACTGATATGAAGGGAGTATGGAAAGAAATATCTGCTGGCCATTGTTTAACTAAAAGGCTGAATTGATTAAGCCTCCAATGCTATCTCATAGAGAGGTTAGAAGTTATGAGGCATGTGACCATTTAAGCTCTTCAAATATGTATGCCAAATCTCAGGCTAATACATAGCTTACTTTAGAATAAGTGTCCTAAAATAGAGGAGTTTTAAAAAGTTTGCCAAATAATTTAATATCTTGCTTACTTTGATCCTGAAAACAAGCCCATTGTCAAAAAAATGTAATAGACAAGTACTACCCTAACAGAAGTCTTTTATTGGAAAATGTATCACCTATTACCTCTCCTGAGGCGTGAGCCAGGAGATAGATTAGCGTTCCACTGTTAGTGACTTAATAAACATCTGGCATTTGCACTGTTTCAACCATCTATTTTGCACAATTCTGCTTTTTAAAACTTCATTTTTTACTGCTGCGCCGTTTTTAGATCTGACTAGTAAAATTGCACCTAATTCACTGTGACACGCTATCTGTACAGTCATCCCTTACTGCCCTTTACCTTGCTGCTTAGTAGCGGTCCCCAGAGGCCGGTTCTCGCTCCGTGGTGCCGATCCACCATCTTGGGTGAGTCAAGGTGAGCAGTCTAGGCTCTCCCAGCTGTCACACCTGCGTCCCTGTTAGTGCTCTCATTGTATATGGCATGAGGCTGGAGCGAACGGCAGAGGACGCGCGCAGCGGGCACGCAGCGGGCGCGCATCTGGCGCACCAAAGGTGCACCAAAGGCAAGCCCATCTGCGTCTGTCCACGCCAGCCATACTGCCCGGCATACGTGTGAGAATCAGGCTGGTCGGAGGTCCTTCCGTCGTAAGGAACTTTTGGTGCTTGATAACACCAAGTGCAAGGGGGGGATCAGTGGGCTGTCCTTCACAGTTTTCATAGCTCTTGTCCCACGTGCCAATTTTGTATCCATACCTAGTTGTCAGCCTTTGGTTCTTGAATTGAGAGGGAGAATAGGATTCGAGCTTCGCTTATTAACTTCCACTCTATGGTGAAACATGCTACGGATATCTATGAGCTCCTCTCTGAAGAATATCTAGATCTTCTATTTATAACTGAAACCTGGCTTAATGAACACTGCGCCCCTGTGGTCGAGCTGGTCATTCCTACGGGCTATAAAATTGTGAGAGCAGATCATAAAATTGGGAAAGGGGCGGGCTTGCAGTGGTATTCAGGGACACTTGGGCCTTCTCTATTGAGCCATCTGTGGGGATAGTGGATGGGGAGGCCCTTGAGTTCACCATTGCTATGTCCCCCATTACACGCTGGGTGGCACTTTGGTTTACCGCCCCCCCCTGGTCCTTCCGGAACATTTCTGAAAACTCTGGATGATGTCATTGTTCCCAGTGCCCTTCGCTTCTCATGTTACCTCCTCTTGGGCTTTTTCAAAATCCATTTAGATTGCCCGGATGTTTCTGATTCCAAAGAATTAATGGATTTGTTTGATCTGGCACAACTGACTCAGTGGATCTGGATCAAGTCTCCCTCTCACAAGGGAGGACATACGCTCGATCTAAAGTGTTGAAACTTTGCCATGTCCATTACTGACCCCCTTCAGGTCACTTGGTCTGATCAGTGTTCTTCACCCGGCGCAATCTGGCTTTAGGGCATCAGATAGCACCAAGACTGCACTGGTGGAAATGGCTGAGGTGATTAGAGAATGTCTGGACGCAGGCTGCAGAGCAGCTCTGGTGTTACTTGATCTCTTTGCCGCCTTCGATACGGTGCCCCACAATTACTTCTTACCCGACTCTCAGACAATGACATCGTTGGCCCTGCTTGGAATTGGCTGAAATCTTTTCTTGAAGAACGCACCCAAAAGGTCTGGATGACACCTTTCTCATCGGCTGCCAGGAAAATATCCACAGTAGTGCCACCGGGTTCTACTCTGAGCCCTTTGCTTTTTAATATCTACTTGACTACGTTGATCTCTCTGGCAGAGGATCTGGGAGAAAAAATAATAGCGTATGCTGACGACACCCAGCTCCTATTTACCTGGAAAGATTCTGACCTGTTGACCGAATCTGCCCAGAAATGTCTTGCCTCGGTGTTTCAGTGGCTTGCACTTGCCCAACTGAAGTGCAACGAGGATAAGTCGGAGATCCTTCTGTACGGTCAGTTCCCACCTGCCTTTAGAGAAGCTGTGGCCACCTGACTTCCCTCAACCCAACTCTGAGGGTGTCCCAGCAAAGAACTTCGGGGTATGGTTTGGAGAACACCTTTGGTTTTCAGTGCAAATCAAGAAACTCACCGGAGTGTGCTTCGGCACTCTTAAATCTCTAAGTAGATCCTCCCCCCTGCTTCCGAGGCCAGCTAAGGAAATGGTCTCCCGGGCTTTTATTCTTTCTCGCGTTGATTATGCCAATGGCCTGTACATTAGTATTCTGGGCTATCTGGTAAAAAAACTTGCAGACCATTCAAAATGCCAGGGTTAGACTTCTGTTCAACATCTCCAGAAGATCAAGCATAAGGCAGCATCTTCGAGATCTACACTGGCTTCCTGTGGCCCACAGAGTGCAATTCAAAGCTCTCACTCTGGCCCACAGAGGCCTGCATGGTCTTGGACCAACGTACCTTAGGAAGCGCTTTGCTTTCTATGCTCCCAGCAGGCCTCTGCGCTCAGCCACCCAACGCCGGATGGTGATTCCTAGATTTCATAGGATGCCGCTTGGAGGTCAGTCTCTCTTCGTGAAAACAGCCACAGCATGGAACTCCCTCCCCTTGGATTTACGATATTTTCAGGACTCTAGGTTGTTTAAAAAACAACTAAAACTTTCCTCTTTAACCAGCTGGTTTAAATGCCTTGCTCCTCAGGTCATGGTAACTTTGCGCGCCAGGATACTCATGAGTAATTGTTCGCGATATAAAACTACTATACCATAACTATATGAAGTAGCTCAATTTTATACCTACAAAAATAATGTCGTTGAGGAAGTTCATATGGGAAAGTTTGAGGTACAGGGAACAGACAGTGTTTAAGACGTCATTCAAAATCTACATTAATTAATCCCTGAAAACTTACATATGATAATCCTGCAAACAAAGAATTTCATTTTTTGGCACTATTACAGCTTTTTAAACCATGGCTGAAAGATTACGAATTGATTGAAACATTTGTATTTTATGAGGCAGCTTTTTATGACTACAATCCCATTATCACAATACCAGAGTTTAAGATTTATGGTGACATGTCGGAAAAATAACTTTTAGATCAAAAATAAATAAATTGGAACAATTATGCAATGCTGCAAGTACCAATATGGTTTGTAATATAAGTCCTGCAGACTCACTTGGACCAAAAATTCTAAATGAAGGTACAATTGCTATGGGTAAGGTTGAACTTGCAATGGCAGAAATGGACTGTGACAATTTTGACTACATCTTTTCACAATTAAATTGTGAGCAATGTGCAATATTTGAGGAAATTAAAACACGTTTTGATCATGGACTACAACATGAACATGGTTTATGTATATGTTCAGAATATCAGCTTATATTAAAATATTACCAGGCCAGGCTAGTACCAGGAACACTTTCCTTATAAAAATGATAACTGCTTACCTTCACAAAGTTAATAAATCTACCTTGTCTTGTGTTTTTACTGCTCGAACTGGATTAGCCACACATAATATTAAAGGAATAACATTGCACCATCTACTATTACTACCGGTGTAACATAATAATGAGCTATAATATTTAAAATTAAAGGGTGATACCTCACAAGAACTTTGTAGAGTTCAGCAAAAACTACACATTTCCGTTATAGACGATGTTAGTATGGTTTCCAATTAATGATGAACTTTGTTCACTTCTGTATGACAGAAATACTAAAGAGAGCAAGTGATAATCTATTTGGTGATAAACATGTCATTGTTTTTGGCGATCAACTTCAACTTACTCCAGTTAAAGTGGACCCCATTTTTAAAAGTGTGACAGCTAAAGAAATTATCCTACACAAAATATGAGACAGGCAAATGATGAGTATGGCTATTATTCAAAAGATGTTGGGCTAGGGATTGTTGCAGAAAATGCAAATAAATCCTTCTCACAAGAAGCATATCTACTTTATTTCCCAATTTTAAATTCTGGGAGAAGTTATGCATTAGGTTCTTTTAAAAGTATTGCCTTTTGTCTGTTTGATGGAAACCCTAAAGGAATACAGTTGTTTTAATATGGAAATGTTATAAATGTAAAATGAAAAAACGATGCATTTACCATGTAAATATTCTTTTGAAACTCATGGAGCAAATATTCTTATTACAAAACAAAAACCTTATATACAAAATTATTAAACATGGAGAAATCTGCGTCACAAGCAGCTGGATTAGAAAAAGATTACGTTCTTTACAAAAATAGCCTTGTTGTTTTACGACACAATTTGGATGTACAGCCAGGACTTGTAAATGGAGCTCTGGGACATATACTAAATAAAATGTGCACATTACAAAAATTTTGATGAGATTGAATTTGCAATTTGACAATAATGAGAACACAAAACACATTGCATGAGCAACAGCAAGATTTTTGTTAATGAAAGACAGATTCAAAGAGAGACATTTCCTTTAAATTCAGCTTATGCTGTTACAATACACAATTCTCAAGGTTTAAGCTTGTGTTATTCATTAATTCACATTGGCTAAACTTTTTTAAGAGGATATGGCATACGTTGCTTTATCCCATGTGAAAACCTTACAAGGACTATATATTATAGATGTTGATGACACCAAAATTAATGCAGACCCCTCTTGTGTATAAGAATGTAATAAATTAAGACAGATATACATTCCTTCTCTTGCTCAATATCAAGTGGTGTGTAAACCTAAAATGTATATGAAAAGGAAAGAAAACTTTACTATTAATGAGCCTTTGGAAAGAAATGGAACCATGTAATTGTCTGGTAAACCTTAACTAATTTGTTTTCACTACTTCAGTTAAACAAACAATTATGCCAATCTACAAGTGGAGTCAGAGATATAGTGGATGTTTGTACAGGAACTATTATTTTTTCAAAATATGAGCAACAGGATGCCGATGCATTTTGTATAGTTATTTGTGAAATAGTAGCAAATGTCTTTCCCACATCCATATCTTTGTGCTCTAAGCTATTATATTGCTTTCTCAACAGTCACAGAATTTGAAAGATTTGTATATCTTCCTGTTCCTAATTGTTAATCAGTATCTTTTAATACATTGATATATCAAGCTGTGCACTTAAACTTTTGTTCAAACCGTGGATGTCAAGTTCTCTAAACACTTTCCTTAACTGTGGAGTATAAGTATTTATATGTCATGATAAAAAGAAGGGCTCCAGATAATACAATAATTAATACCGTAATTACAGATTTCACTGCAACTCAAATGTTCATTTCTGGATGTACTTTCACTGCCCGGCAATTATTGTCCATCATGGGTGAAAACACTATTTGTGGTCATTACAAAAAATTATTTAAGAAACAATACAGGATGGACTGAATGTGAAGCCACTAAGTCCACCGTAAAGCACAGATTGCCCAAAAATGTAGTGAACTGTTACCTTCTGATGCTAACTCCTAACTTTTAACTGTATGTCAGAACCTGGACATTTGTGAAATATGAAGTCTATATACTACCTACAGTAGATATGTCATTATGTGGTCTAGCATGGTGGATGACTTGCCAAGAAATCTACTGTTTTAGGTAGGAAATGTGGTTAATTATTCAGAAGGGCTTTACAAATTAAGGTGCAACTCACAGTTGAGCAAGCACAGTATTAGGAAGAGTTTTTTCAAAATACATTTCATTTGTGTTTTTCCCCAGTGCTTGATGATGAACAAAATAGAATGTTAATCTGCACCCTGGGGGTTGATAAATGATACCATACCTTAGTAATGTTTCTGTTACTACCTGCTGAATACCAGTAAGAGCCAGATTTTCAAAAAATGCATGCAACGCAGTTCAGCCCCCAAAGAGGGTGTGCTGCATTGTGTGATAGGGAGGGAGGAGGAGAGCACCAGATCTACATAGATATGGCTCTCTCCTTGTTAGGGTTTGTGCACAGCAAAGAGCATGTCCCCTCTCATCGCACTAGTGGTCTCTGTAATAGCTCTCTTTAAACATACTACTGAAAGCCTTTCTTGTTATCTCAGCCCCTCCCTAAGACGTCTGTGTATGTTGCTCAATGTATTCACAAGTTTGGACATTGCTGTCTTGTTTGCACATTGGACCTTGCTTTTACCAAGGCTTATTTAGAAAACATTGGACCTTGCTTTTACCAAGGCTTATTTAGAACACTCCTCCCTAGGCCATGTGTTACTTCAACTCATTAGCATAATAACTGAAGCTCTGCACACCTGCTTGTGAGAACCACACCCAGTTCTTCGAAGCACACCCAGCTCTTCGAACCAAACCCAGCCCTGTCTATAAAAGGCAGCCCCTGAGCCTTACCCAGTGCTTGTGCTTGTCTACCTCCCACTTACCTGGAAAACAGATCCTTCAACAGCAAGGCAAACAGTAAATCAAGGACTTGCACAAATTGCCTGCTGTATTTTGATATAAAAGTACAGTATTTTTTTTATAAAACTTCTGGAAATGTGTGAAAAGTGAGTTTGCTATTAAGAATTTAGGCTTCAGTTATATTAGGTGAATGTTAGACTTTGGTAATTCTGATAATGATATTCGTTTGATTTTACAGAAGTTTTACAGTAATAGAAAGCTCATCCCAGAACAGTAACACATTCCAAACCTGGAAGCTTGAGACCAGGATCCAAGAGGTACTTTTAGAAGAGAATTTCTAATAAGATTAAGGTTTAGTCAGGAACACATTTAGGGATAGGTTGCACTTATCTGTTCTTTGTTTATGTTTCATTAGGCACCAGTTTCTACAGAAGTCAGAGAGGGCCGCAGATTTTAGCAGCTCTTCTACAGTTGAAACGCAAGAACGGTGTTATCTCACTTTTTTATTTTATCCACTTCCCCCCTTCCCTTGAGCTTCTGGTTCTTAGTGCACTGTTTTAAAACTAGTGTGCTGGAACAAGCAGTTTCAGGGTGGGGTCGGACTGTCTTCAACCTCCATCAGAACTGAACAGAAACTCAGGTGAGCTGGGCTTTGACACTCCTCCCCCTCCCCACTAAAGTATTTGAAATAAATATATATTAAGTGTTGATCTTAGTTTATGAAGTGAAAATAAAAGAAGGACAAGTCCGTAATATTACGGTGTTGATATAAGATGCTACTGTTACCAGAATATGAGAGAAGACAATAACAGCCGTATCTCTCTATTTGTTTTGTATGTCTACTCCAATAGAAGCATCTATGAAGCAGTTTTACTAAGGTAATCAAAACCATACTTTGCGATATGGATATCGATGAGATCCAATATCTTAACAGGAGATGATTCAGTAATAGTAATTTCGCTCTACTTATTTTGAAAAGTAGAGGTGGATGAAGTATCAAGTGTAAGACCATATTAATAAGGTTATTAGTGGTGATAAAAGTAAAAGTCATGTGTACAATTTATATTCCATGAACTGAGTGTATAATACAATTAAACATAAAAAAGAGAATAAGAAGATGCCTTTAATATAAATGAGGAATAATTTGGATTGACCTTTTGGGTATTTTGAAGAGTGTGATGGTAAGTATAAATTAAATATGATCGTATATGCAAATAACAAAAACAGACCAAATAGGACCTGTTAGGAATTGTATAAACGATAAATGCTGAAAAATAAAAATAGAAATAGATGGTTTCTCCTCAAAAACTGAAGTGGTCTCCTTTCCATAGACCTTATTGTTAATGTTTTAGTCAGCATATTCACATTTGTGCATGTGTAGGTAACATATAAACCAGAATTCTATATATTTACATCTCTATATAGTTTGTTAGAGATGTGTTTTAAATGATGGCTTGATCCCAGGGGATCTCTGAATTTAGACCATTGTTTACAGTATCAAACATAAAACTATGATATACTTCTCGTTTCTTTCTAATTTTATCACAGCAGAGCCCTGCTGTGGGTACAATTTTCTCCAATATATACCAGCGTATATCATCTACTGAATGTTGTTTTTCCAAATAGTGATATACTAATGGAGCAGCGATTTTTTGTGTACGGATGGCCGATCTATGTTCCGTTAATCTGGTATTTATGCTTCTAGATGTTTCACCCACGTATGCTTTTTGACATGGACATAGAAGAATATATACCAGATTTTTACTTTTACAGTTTGTCATCCCTTTGTTTTGAATAGTAATTCCATTGTGACAGAAAGTATCACTTTCTATAGCCAATGGGCACGATTTGCATGTTTCACATTTGAAGTTACCGTGAATGGGCTGTGAGTCTCTAATACTCAATTGAATAGAGGGTTTGGCTTTTGCCATGTGTGACCTCACTATTAGATCCTTTAGATTTTTGTTTTTTCGGTAGACAAACATAGGTTTTTGTAATGTCTCAGTAGAGGGTTTATTAATATTCAATAGATGCCAATGTGAACAGACTATCTGTCTTATTCTTTCATTGAGGATGGAGTGTCTGGTTACAAATACCAGATTTTTGTCAGAGGTGTTTGAATTGCCAGATAGTAAATGTTGCCTATCGTAAAAACGAGCTCTTTTATATGCATGCCGAATAATACCGTGAGGATATCCACGATTTTCAAATTTGGTCTTCATCTCTTCTGCTCTATTATCGTAATCGATAAGTCTAGTACAATTGCGACGTAGTCGCAAAAACTGTCCAAAAAGGATTGCATTTTTTTTATTCAAGGGATGGAAACTGGAGTGATGTAGGATGGTATTGCGTGCAGTGGGTTTGGTATATAAGTCCACATATAGCTGCTTATCCTCATGTTTAATCATGATGTCCAAAAATTCAATTTGAACATTGCTGAAATGAGATGTAAATCAAAGATTCTCATCACAGAGATTTAACCATTGTATGAATTCAGATAGAATTACGAGATCATCATTCCATATAAAAATAATATTATCTATATATCTAGACCAAAAATGAACAGTTTCGAAAAAGGGTGCCTCCTCCTTAAAGATGTGTTGGTGCTCAAAGTGGGCTACATAGATGTTAGCAATAGTTGGAGCACAGGACGCCCCCATGCTTACACCTTTTGTTTGTTTGTAGAGGTTACCTCTGAATTCGAAAACTGTTTTCTCTGAGAACAATTGTTAAACAGTCAGTTATGAATTTGCTGTTGCATTCAACTTGATAGGTTTCAATGAACCATTTAACTGCATGAATAGCACCTTCGTATGGTATATTTGAGTATAGATTTTCCACGTCTAATGTTACCAACCATTGAGTTTCTGCATTATAAGGAGTGCCTTCTAAGAGGCTAATTACCTGACTTGTATCTTTAATATATCCTGGTGTTAATTGGATATAAGGGCGTAGAATTGCGTCTAGGTATTTTGATATGGGCTCTGTAACAGAGCCAATGGTGTTGACAATAGGCCTTAGTATACAAAGATGACATTCTCATTTACTCTAAGAACCCGGAAGAACATACCCAACATGTTCGTGCGTAATTATCAAAGTTAAAAGAAAATCATTTCTTTGCTAAATTAGAAAAATTTACTTTTAACGTCAGCAAAGTGGACTTTTTAGGATACTGCCTGTCACCTCATGGAATAATTATGGATGAAAAGAAAATTAGTGCTATTACTGATTGGCCAGAACCATCATCTGTGAAGGATGTTCAGAAATTTCTGGGTTTTGCCAATTTTTATAGGAGGTTTATTTCTCATTTTGCAGACATTGCGGCTCCAATAACCACCTTATTGCGGAAAGGGCAACAATTTCTTTGGTGCGATGAGGTGGCTCACGCCTTTCAACTCCTGAAACAAAAGTTCACCTCAGCCCTAATTCTGAAACATCCTGATCCTGACTTGCCATTTTTTGTCAAAGCGGATGCTTCACAAGTAGCTTTAGGAGGAGTTCTCTCTCAACGAGATGCAATAGATGGCCAATTACATCCTATAGCCTTTTATCCAAAAAGTTATTACCAGCTGAACAAAATTACACTGTGTCTGAAAGAGAACTTTTAGCTATCAAAGTAGCCTTTTCTGAATGGAGGTTCCATTTAATGGGAGCCAAGTACCCTGTTACCATCTTTTCTGACCATAAGAACCTACAGTTCTTTGGAGCACTAAAAGCATTAACTCCACGTCAGATGCGCTGGTTAAATTTTTTTAGTACATTTGACTTCGTTATAACCTATAGACCAGGTGCACAACAAATTCAATCTGATGTGTTATCTAGATACGGACATACCTCAGACATGAAACAAGACAAAATAGGAGAACCCATTATTTCTCCCGAAAATCTTTTGGCACCAGTACAACAGAAGGATTTCATCACAGATCTATATAATGCACACATGCAAATGGCACCTCAAGATTTTTTTTTTGTTAGGTCTTATATAGTGCTCGACTTACCCTTGGGCATCTCGGCGCTTGCATTGGGAACCCGTCCTGGCCTTTCCCTGTGAGATAACCCGTACTGGGCATCCCCAAGGTGAAGGCCAGGCATCCCGCCGCGGTGGGGCCGTTGTGGAGATTAAGCAAGCTTAATGCCCAGAGTTGCAGAGTGTAAACCCATGATTAGAGTGGGCACCGAAGCGAGAATTATCGAGTCCGTGGACAATTGGGCTCAAGACCCTGCCGCGTCGGGAATTGAACCCTGGTCCCAGGTCTGACCTCTGCTTCAGGGTATGCCTCCTCTAACCAGTGAGCCACACTTCTCCACAGATTGGTTAAAGGATTCCCATAACTCAATACAACAAGGTTTATTGTATCACGACAACATGCTTTTAGTGCCCACCACAGAATTACAAACAAAGGTGATAATTTGGCTGGGTAAAAACCCTGCAAAATGTGCGAAAACAATTTTGGTGGGACAATATGAGTAAGGACATTAAGCAATACTACCTGTCCAGTTTGTGCAAGACATAAATGTTCTCATAAGGCTCCTGACGGTTTGTTAATAACAATGCCATCACCCAAACAACCTTGGCACACTCTGAGTGTAGACTTTATTGTAGGTTTACCACCAGTAAAATCCTTCATAATAGTATTAGTGATAGTGGATTTTTTGTCTAAAATGACACATTTTGTACCATTATGGAAATTGCCAACTGCGGGAGAATTTGCCGATATTTTTATAGGAGAAATTGTGCGTTTACATGGTTTGCCAAGTAAAGTGGTGTAAGACCGAGGTAGCCAGTTCAACTCTAGATTTGGGGAAAAATTATCCGAAAAACTAAAAATAGATGAGGCATTATCCACTGCTTTCCATCCAGAAACAGATGGACAAACTGAACGACTGAACCAAACCTTACTTCAAATGGTTGGAAGCTCTCCCTGTAGCGGAGTTTGTTTATAATAATACTGAGCATTCAGCTCTACTTTGCTCACCATTCTATTTCATGCCGGGGTATCATCCGAGAGCTATACCCATTTTATTAGAAGATTCCCTGTTGCCTACAGATAGACAGATAGACTAACCAGATTAGGTGACATACAAGACAAGGCCAGGAAACATGTATTGAAGTACAAAGAAAGCATGAAAATACAAGCAGACAAACACAGATCTGAGGTCCCAATGTATAAAATCGGTGACAAAGTATGGCTCTCCACAAAGAACCTAAATATAGAGGGATCCCGAAAGCTGCAACCACGTTTCATTGGACCCTTTAGTATAACTGCCATAGTAAACCCGGTAACAGTAAAATTGGACTACCCAAAAGAATACCCAGTACATGCTACATTCCATGTGTCCTTGCTTAAGCCGTACAACCCTAATACCTGACCCGAACCACCACCTCCACCCATGCCAATTAAGGGAAATCTAGAACATGAAGTGATAAGCATAACAGACGCAAAAAGAATTCATGGACGTCTGTTTTATTTAGTAGAATGGAAAGGATATGACGAAACTGAGAATTCATGGGAACCAGCATCCTATGTACATGCCCCACGGTTGATTAGACAGTTTTATCTAAAAAATCCAGGGAAACCCCGTCCAGTAGGAGGGCCTTTGTGGGTTGCGACTGTTAGGGTTTGTGCACAGCAAAGAGCATGTCCCCTCTCATTGCACTAGTGGTCTCTGTAATAGCTCTCTTTAAACATACTACTGAAAGCCTTTCTTGTTATCTCAGCCCCTCCCTAAGACTTCTGTGTATGTTGCTCAATGTATTCACAAGTTTGGACATTGCTGTCTTGTTTGCACATTGGACCTTGCTTTTACCAAGGCGCATTTAGAAAAAATTAGACTTTGCTTTTACCCAGGCTTATTTAGAACACACCTCCATAGGCCATGTGTTACTTCAACTCATTAGCATAATAACTGAAGCTCTGCACACCTGCTTGTGAGAACCACACCCAGTTCTTCGAACCACACCCAGCCCTGTCTATAAAAGGCAGCCCCTGAGCCTCACCCAGTGCTTGTGCTCGTCTACCTCCCACTTACCTGAGAACAGATCCTTCGGCGCTGGCACTCCTGCTCTCTCCAGACCTTCATTGACTTCAATGGGCGCGGCTTCTGGCTCTTCCTTCTTCTGGTTTCCGGCTACTTCTTGCCTCAGCCCCTCTTCTGTCCACTGCAATCGACCTTCAAAAGAGAAAGAGGTCAAGGTTAGAGTGATCAGTATCCCTTTTCAGCAACAAGTAAGTGCAAAACCTTTTATTACCTGAAAGAACTTTATCGGCGATTTCTGGATTCATGTACAGACAATTTGGAACAAGATATCTCCCACGAACTTTGTGGTTCAAACCCTTTGTTACAAGAATACTTTGTGGAACTTTGTGAAATAAACATTGTTTTACATGGAACTTTTTTAAGAATCGAATAGAGGAAAGCTTTGGCAGCAAGGCAAACAGTAAATCAAGGACTTGCACAAATTACCTGCTGTATTTTATGTAAAAGTACAGTATTTGTTTTATAAAAATTCTGGAAAAGTGTGAAAAGTGAGTTTGCTATTAAGAATTTAGGCTTTAGTTATAATAAGGTGAATGTTAGACGTTGGTAATTCTGATAATGATATTCGTTTGATTTTACAGAGGTTTTACAGTAATAGAAAGCACATCCCAGAACAGTAACACATTCCAAACCTGGAAACTTGAGACCAGGATCCAAGAGGTAATTTTAGAAGAGAATTTCTAATAAGATTAAGGTTTAGTCAGGAACACATTTAGGGATAGGTTGCACTTATCTGTTCTTTGTTTATGTTTCATTAGGCACCAGTTTCTACAGAAGTCAGAGAGGGCCGCAGATTTTAGCAGCTCTTCTACAGTGGAAACGCAAGAACGGTGTTGTCTCTCTTTTTTATTTTATCAACTTCCCCCCTTCCCTTGAGCTTCTAGTTCTTAGTGCACTGTTTTAAAACTAGTGTGCTGGAGCAAGCAGTTTCAGGGTGGGGTCGGACTGTCTTCAACCTCCATCAGAACTGAACAGAAACTCAGGTGAGCTGGGCTTTGACACTCCTCCCCCTCCCCACTAAAGTATTTGAAATAAATATATATTAAGTGTTGATCTTAGTTTATGAAGTGAAAATAAAAGAAGGACAATTCCGTAATATTACGGTGTTGATATAAGATGCTACTGTTACCAGAATATGAGAGAAGACAATAACAGCCGTATCTCTCTATTTGTTATGTATGTCTACTCCAATAGAAGCATCTATGAAGCAGTTTTACTAAGGTAATCAAAACCATACTTTGCGATATGGATATCGATGAGATCCAATATCTTAACAGGAGATGATTCAGTAATAGTTATTTCGCTCTACTTATTATGAAAAGTAGAGGTGGATGAAGTATCAAGTGTAAGACCATATTAATAAGGTTATTAGTGGTGATAAAAGTAAAAGCCATGTGTACAATTTATATTCTATGAACTGAGTGTATAATACAATTAAACATAAAAAAGAGAATAAGAAGATGCCTTTAATATAAATGAGGAATAATTTGGATTGACCTTTTGGGTATTTTGAAGAGTGTGATGGTAAGTATAAATTAAATATGATCGTATATGCAAATAACAAAAACAGACCAAATAGGACCTGTTAGGAATTGTATAAACGATAAATGCTGAAAAATAAAAATAGAAATAGATGGTTTCTCCTCAAAAACTGAAGTGGTCTCCTTTCCATAGACCTTATTGTTAATGTTTTAGTCAGCATATTCACATTTGTGCATGTGTAGGTAACATATAAACCAGAATTCTATATATTTACATCTCTATATAGTTTGTTAGAGATGTGTTTTAAATGATGGCTTGATCCCAGGGGATCTCTGAATTTAGACCATTGTTTACAGTATCAAACATAAAACTATGATATACTTCTCGTTTCTTTCTAATTTTATCACAGCAGAGCCCTGCTGTGGGTACAATTTTCTCCAATATATACCAGCGTATATCATCTACTGAATGTTGTTTTTCCAAATAGTGACATACTAATGGAGCAGCGATTTTTTGTGTACGGATGGCCGATCTATGTTCCGTTAATCTGGTATTTATGCTTCTAGATGTTTCACCCACGTATGCTTTTTGACATGGACATAGAAGAATATATACCAGATTTTTACTTTTACAGTTTGTCATCCCTTTGTTTTGAATAGTAATTCCATTGTGACAGAAAGTATCACTTTCTATAGCCAATGGGCACGATTTGCATGTTTCACATTTGAAGTTACCGTGAATGGGCTGTGAGTCTCTAATACTCAATTGAATAGAGGGTTTGGCTTTTGGCATGCGTGACCTCACTATTAGATCCTTTAGATTTTTGTTTTTTCGGTAGACAAACATAGGTTTTTGTAATGTCTCAGTAGAGGGTTTATTAATATTCAATAGATGCCAATGTGAACAGACTATCTGTCTTATTCTTTCATTGAGGATGGAGTGTCTGGTTACAAATACCAGATTTTTGTCAGAGGTGTTTGAATTGCCAGATAGTAAATGTTGCCTATTGTAAAAACGAGCTCTTTTATATGCATGCCGAATAATACGGTGAGGATATCCACAATTTTCAAATTTGGTCTTCATCTCTTCTGCTCTGTTATCGTAATCGATAAGTCTAGTACAATTGCGACGTAGTCGCAAAAACTGTCCAAAAGGGATTGCATTTTTTTTATTCAAGGGATGGAAACTGGAGTGATGTAGGATGGTATTGCGTGCAGTGGGTTTGGTATATAAGTCCACATATAGCTTGTTATCCTCATGTTTAATCATGATGTCCAAAAACTTCAATTTGAACATTGCTGAAATGAGATGTAAATCGAAGATTCTCATCACAGAGATTTAACCATTGTATGAATTCAGATAGAATTACGAGATCATCATTCCATATAAAAATAATATTGTCTATATATCTAGACCAAAAATGAACAGTTTCGAAAAAGGGTGCCTCCTCCTTAAAGATGTGTTGGTGCTCAAAGTGGGCTACATAGATGTTAGCAATAGTTGGAGCACAGGACGCCCCCATGCTTACACCTTTTGTTTGTTTGTAGAGGTTACCTCTGAATTCGAAAACTGTTTTCTCTGAGAACAATTGTTAAACAGTCAGTTATGAATTTGCTGTTGCATTCAACTTGATAGGTTTCAATGAACCATTTAACAGCATGGATAGCACCTTCGTATGGTATATTTGAGTATAGATTTTCCACGTCTAATGTTACCAACCATTGAGTTTCTGCATTATAAGGAGTGCCTTCTAAGAGGCTAATTACCTGACTTGTATCTTTAATATATCCTGGTGTTAATTGGATATAAAGGCGTAGAATTGCGTCTAGTTATTTTGATATGGGCTCTGTAACAGAGCCAATGGTGTTGACAATAGGCCTTAGTATACATAGACGACATCCTCATTTACTCTAAGAACCCGGAAGAACATACCCAACATGTTCGTGCAGTATTATCAAAGTTAAAAGAAAATCATCTCTTTGCTAAATTAGAAAAATTTACTTTTAACGTCAGCAAAGTGGACTTTTTAGGATACTGCCTGTCACCTCATGGATTAATTATGGATGAAAAGAAAATTAGTGCTATTACTGATTGGCCAGAACCATCATCTGTGAAGGATGTTCAGAAATTTCTGGGTTTTGCCAATTTTTATAGGAGGTTTATTTCTCATTTTGCAGACATTGCGGCTCCAATAACCACCTTATTGCGGAAAGGGCAACAATTTCTTTGGTGCGATGAGGTGGCTCACGCCTTTCAACTCCTGAAACAAAAGTTCACCTCAGCCCTAATTCTGAAACATCCTGATCCTGACTTGCCATTTTTTGTCAAAGCGGATGCTTCACAAGTAGCTTTAGGAGGAGTTCTCTCTCAACGAGATGCAATAGATGGCCAATTACATCCTATAGCCTTTTATCCAAAAAGTTATTACCAGCTGAACAAAATTACACTGTGTCTGAAAGAGAACTATTAGCTATCAAAGTAGCCTTTTCTGAATGGAGGTACCATTTAATGGGAGCCAAGTACCCTGTTACCATCTTTTCTGACCACAAGAACCTACAGTTCTTTGGAGCACTAAAAGCATTAACTCCACGTCAGATGCGCTGGTTAAATTTTTTTAGTACATTTGACTTCGTTATAACCTATAGACCAGGTGCACAACAAATTCAATCTGATGTGTTATCTAGATACGGACATACCTCAGACATGAAACAAGACAAAATAGGAGAACCCATTATTCCTCCCGAAAAACTTTTGGCACCAGTACAACAGAAGGATTTCATCACAGATCTATATAATGCACACATGCAAATGGCACCTCAAGATTTTTTTTTTTTTGTTGTTAGGTCTTATATAGTGCTCGACTTACCCTTGGGCATCTCGGCGCTTGCATTGGGAACCCGTACTGGCCTTTCCCTGTGAGATAACCCGTACTGGGCATCCCCAAGGTGAAGGCCAGGCATCCCGCCGCGGTGGGGCCGTTGTGGAGATTAAGCAAGCTTAATGCCCAGAGTTGCAGAGTGTAAACCCATGATTAGAGTGGGCACCAAAGCGAGAATTATCGAGTCCGTGGACAATTGGGCTCAAGACCCTGCCGCGTGGGGAATTGAACCCTGGTCCCAGGTCTGACCTCTGCTTCAGGGTATGCCTCCTCTAACCAGTGAGCCACACTTCTCCACAGATTGGTTAAAGGATTCCCATAACTCAATACAACAAGGTTTATTGTATCACGACAACATGCTTTTAGTGCCCACCACAGAATTACAAACAAAGGTGATAATTTGGCTGGGTAAAAACCCTGCAAAATGTGCGAAAAGAATTTTGGTGGGACAATATGAGTAAGGACATTAAGCAATACTACCTGTCCAGTTTGTGCAAGACATAAATGTTCTCATAAGGCTCCTGACGGTTTGTTAATAACAATGCCATCACCCAAACAACCTTGGCACACTCTGAGTGTGGACTTTATTGTAGGTTTACCACCAGTAAAATCCTTCATAATAGTATTAGTGATAGTGGATTTTTTGTCTAAAATGGTGCATTTTGTACCATTATGGAAATTGCCAACTGCGGGAGAATTTGCCGATATTTTTATAGGAGAAATTGTGCGTTTACATGGTTTGCCAAGTAAAGTGGTGTCAGACCGAGGTAGCCAGTTCAACTCTAGATTTGGGGAAAAATTTGCAGAAAAACTAAAAATAGATGAGGCATTATCCACTGCTTTCCATCCAGAAACAGATGGGCAAACTGAACGACTGAACCAAACCTTACTTCAAATGCTACGTTGTTTATTGGCTGATTATTGTAGTGAATGGTTGGAAGCTCTCCCTGTAGCGGAGTTTGTTTATAATAATACTGAGCATTCAGCTCTACTTTGCTCACCATTCTATTTCATGCCGGGGTATCATCCGAGAGCTATACCCATTTTATTAGAAGATTCCCTGTTGCCTACAGATAGACAGATAGACTAACCAGATTAGGTGACATACAAGACAAGGCCAGGAAACATGTATTAAAGTACAAAGAAAGCATGAAAAGACAAGCAGACAAACACAGATCTGAGGTCCCAATGTATAAAATCGGTGACAAAGTATGGCTCTCCACAAAGAACCTAAATATAGAGGGATCCCAAAAGCTGCAACCACGTTTCATTGGACCCTTTAGTATAACTGCCATAGTAAACCCGGTAACAGTAAAATTGGACTACCCAAAAGAATACCCAGTACATGCTACATTCCATGTGTCCTTGCTTAAGCCGTACAACCCTAATACCTGACCCGAACCACCACCTCCACCCATGCCAATTAAGGGAAATCTAGAACATGAAGTGATAAGCATAACAGACACAAAAAGAATTCATGGACGTCTGTTTTATTTAGTAGAATGGAAAGGATATGACGAAACTGAGAATTCATGGGAACCAGCATCCTATGTACATGCCCCACGGTTGATTAGACAGTTTTATCTAAAAAATCCAGGGAAACCCCGTCCAGTAGGAGGGCCTTTGAGGGTTGCGACTGTTAGGGTTTGTGCACAGCAAAGAGCATGTCCCCTCTCATTGCACTAGTGGTCTCTGTAATAGCTCTCTTTAAACATACTACTGAAAGCCTTTCTTGTTATCTCAGCCCCTCCCTAAGACTTCTGTGTATGTTGCTCAATGTATTCACAAGTTTGGACATTGCTGTCTTGTTTGCACATTGGACCTTGCTTTTACCAAGGCGCATTTAGAAAAAATTGGACTTTGCTTTTACCCAGGCTTATTTAGAACACACCTCCGTAGGCCATGTGTTACTTCAACTCATTAGCATAATAACTGAAGCTCTGCACACCTGCTTGTGAGAACCACACCCAGTTCTTCGAACCACACCCAGCCCTGTCTATAAAAGGCAGCCCCTGAGCCTCACCCAGTGCTTGTGCTCGTCTACCTCCCACTTACCTGAGAACAGATCCTTCGGTGCTGGCACTCCTGCTCTCTCCAGACCTTCATTGACTTCAATGGGCGTGGCTTCTGGCTCTTCCTTCTTCTGGTTTCCGGCTACTTCTTGCCTCAGCCCCTCTTCTGTCCACTGCAATCGACCTTCAAAAGAGAAAGAGGTCAAGGTTAGAGTGATCAGTATCCCTTTTCAGCAACAAGTAAGTGCAAAACCTTTTATTACCTGAAAGAACTTTATCGGCGATTTCTGGATTCATGTAAAGACAATTTGGAACAAGATATCTCCCACGAACTTTGTGGTTCAAACCCTTTGTTACAAGAATACTTTGTGGAACTTTGTGAAATAAACATTGTTTTACATGGAACTTTTTAAAGAATCGAATAGAGTAAAGCTTTGGCAGCAAGGCAAACAGTAAATCAAGGACTTGCACAAATTACCTGCTGTATTTTATGTAAAAGTACAGTATTTGTTTTATAAAAATTCTGGAAATGTGTGAAAAGTGAGTTTGCTATTAAGAATTTAGGCTTTAGTTATAATAAGGTGAATGTTAGACGTTGGTAATTCTGATAATGATATTCGTTTGATTTTACAGAGGTTTTACAGTAATAGAAAGCACATCCCAGAACAGTAACACATTCGAAACCTGGAAGATTGAGACCAGGATCCAAGAGGTAATTTTAGAAGAGAATTTCTAATAAGATTAAGGTTTAGTCAGGAACACATTTAGGGATAGGTTGCACTTATCTGTTCTTTGTTTATGTTTCATTAGGCACCAGTTTCTACAGAAGTCAGAGAGGGCCGCAGATTTTAGCAGCTCTTCTACAGTGGAAACGCAAGAACGGTGTTGTCTCTCTTTTTTTATTTTATCCACTTCCCCCCTTCCCTTGAGCTTCTGGTTCTTAGTGCACTGTTTTAAAACTAGTGTGCTGGAGCAAGCAGTTTCAGGGTGGGGTCGGACTGTCTTCAACCTCCATCAGAACTGAACAGAAACTCAGGTGAGCTGGGCTTTGACACTCCTCCCCTGTCCCATGCGCAACACACACACCTTAGCACTGTAGCGCTAGTGTGTGTGTGTGTGTGAGTCTCTCAAAGGTATTGTAAAGGAAGGGTACCCTTCCTTTAACAAATACCATGCCTAGACAATTGTAAAGGCTTTTCTCACTTTGTATGTTTGCTTTAAAGTGCAGCACGCATGCAAAGTCAGAAAAAAAGGAGAAATAGAATTTCTCCTGTTAGTGCCTTCTTTTAAGCGGCATTACCTTTTGGCACAAAACCCTGTATACAATTGCTTATAGATAGAGTTTTTCATCAAAAGGCATGGGTGGTTGCATGGGAACGACCCCTTGGTGCTAAGTAATGCAAAGCAGTATTTTGTTCTGGTTTGAGCTACTTTTAGAAAACTTTGCAGTGGAAAGTAAATCCCAGAAAAACATTTTGTGCTGGTTAGTGTCACTTTTGTGATGCTAGCCTAGCACAAAAAGTTTGAAAAGCTACCTCTATGGGCCTTAATATTAATTTGGCAGTCCTCCAGCGGCACTTCCACCGCGAAGTCCGCTGAAGGATTTCCAAAGCTGTGGTGCACCAGCCAGCCAGTCATGGTGTGGCACTGCATGCCACATAGTGCAGAAACAGGGGTGCAATTTGCAATTCTAACAGGGCACAACATTACCCCTCTGCTTGCACCCTAGGTCCCTAAGTGACAGGGGGCCCTGTTAGGGCCCTCTTTGTTGCCTTTCTGCCACCCTTTTAATGGCTAGGTCACCACCCTAAAAAGGGTAGTGGACAGGGAACTAAGAATATGCTCAGCCGTGTCGCAGTGGCACCACCAGAATATTCCTGCTCCTGACCTCTACATGACCGCTGCAGGATCCTGGATCACTGGCGGTCGCAGTGGTCCTATGACAGTCCATTTGCAACTCTCTGAATACTGTGGGTAGGCCCGCAGTGTGGTAGTGGGCAGCCCGCCACTGCAAAAAAGGCGGTCTTATGGACTACCATCCTTGTAACAAGCCTCTAAATGAAAACATTTTGTTTCAATATCTATGTCTGTTTATTACTGTATATACATTTTTTGTAATTCTGTGTTTTATATGAAAAAAATAACATTTGAAATTTTGCAAGGTACTGGCTAGATCCAACTCCCCCAGGCTTTCACCAGTGGTTGTCTCTTCTGCTGGCGAATTACAATTTTGAAAAAGCAATATACGAAAAAAGAGGGTTACGGACCCGATCAAAAAAAAATCTGGTAGAGGACTCAGACTTTGGGGGGTCTAGTTTTTAAAAAAAAGTATTGGTTTGGTAGGTTTCCCTAGGTGCCGGCAGAGCTAGGGTTAAAAATCTACAGCTAGGGCCAGTTTTCATTATGAAAATGTGGTGTGTCCATGTTACGTTTTGGTCCGTTTCCTGTCGTGGGCACTAGGCCTACTCACACAAGTGAGGTAACATTTTTCTCGGAAGACTTTGGGAAATGCGGGGTGGGTAGAATTTTGTGGATCCATGCAGATTCCAGAACTTTCCAACACCGAAATGTGAGGAAAATTTTTTTTTTTGTTCCAAATTATTAGGTTTGCAAGGGATTCTGGGTAACAGAACCTGGTGAGAGCCAGACAAGTCACCCCATCCTGGATTCTCCTGAGTGTCTAGTTTTAAAAAATGTATAGGTTTGCTAGGTTTTCCTAGGTGCTGGCAGAGCTAGGGTTCAAAGTCTACAGCTAGGCACCTTTCAAAAAAAGGGGCCATTTTCACTGTCAAAATGAAATGTGCCATGTTGCGTTTTGGGCTGTTTCTTGTTGCGGGAACTAGGCCTACCCACACAAGTGAGGTACCCTTTTTCTTGGAAGACTGAGGGGAATGGGGGGTGGGGGGAATTTTGTGGAGCCACACAGATTCCAGAAAGTCGACCACAGAAATGTGAGGAAAATGTGTTTTTTTTAAGAAACATTTTGAGGTTTGCAAGGCATTCTGGGTAACAGAACCTGGTGAGACCCAGTTAAGTCACCTCATTATGGATTTCTCTGGGCATCTAGTTTCCAAAAATGTATAGGTTTGCTTGGTTTCCCTAGGTGCCAGCAGAGTTAGGGTTCAAAACCTACAGCTAGGCACTTTGCAAAAAAAGGGTCCTTTTTCACTGTGAAAAAACTGCTTCAAGCTGGCTTGTTTTTTGTGCTATCCAGAACGAAATTTGCTCCTGACTGGTGGGAATCTTTTCCATACCAGCATTCAGTGTCTGTGGGTTGATACCCTTGGTAGCCAATCGTGGCTGTGCCGCTTGAGAAATCCATGCAGAGTAAATTGTGAGTGTTTGCATTCTGAACTGTGTAAGATTTCTGTACATTTTTACTAAATCTCTGCATAGTGCACACATTACCACTGCTGGTAAATTAGCAGTGCTAGGATGCGGTGTGTATGCCGCTAAGATCGGCCATGTCACTCTTTCTTTACTGAGAGGCCAGTCTCATGTTTTCTGTAGTGTAGGGGTGGGCTTCTGTAAACCAATTCATATGTCCTTGGTAAGATAGAGGAATGTCTATGCCTACGTATGGAGTGTATTCCTATGGTGTTTCTTCTTCAATGTATGTATGAAACATTTGTGTGCGAGCATCTGCAGCTGGGATTTTAACCCAGGAATAGAATAAATCCTTCCTGAACGCTTTTTGTGCCTCAATCTCGAAGGTAACATCTCCACCCGTTACAGGGTGACCATATTGTAGTAATTTTATAGTTACTGTATGTCTGTAATTATCTGTAAAGTTCAGAGCGTCTACTTCCTCTTCAACAATGTCCCTGTTCACAAACATTGTATGAGGAAAGAAAGAATTTTAGTAAATGTATTTATGGAGGTAGGATTTACACAATGTGGGAAGATGTCCTACAAGCTTGAACAATCTGCAGCCAATACATAGGGTATACCTACTCCGATGAGGCATATTTTCCTACCACCACGTACATCTCTGGTTTGGAGGTGAGTAGGAGCCTCTGAAAAAGCAGAACTGAACTACTCAGGTATACTGTTAAATAAGAACTAAACAAACATTAGTGGTGACTTGTAGTTCCCACTAATCCTGTCTTGGTCACAAACTTGACACCCCTTAACGTGATGTCAAACCACTGCTTGGTGTAGTCTCAGCATGCTGGGACCCTTGATGTCAGCTGAAGTGACTCTACTGAGAATCTTCTGAGATGCTTATTACTTATAATGAAAAGCATCCTTGCGATGTGTGTATAGATTATTAATGTTATGGATGTGTGGTTAGCCCTGTTGCCCCATGGATGAAGATAGAACAACATTTGTACCTCATGCGTAGACGCATTGTACTTGGTGTTGAAGGCATTGTGATGCTGTTATGCAAAGCAGATTTCTAAACAGAAGTAGCTTCAGAGAAACAATTCCAACATTGTCATGTATGTAAATATGTGCAAAAGGTCTCAGTAGTAATGGTATTCTGGAAAAAGAGAACAATGTAAGAAAATGTGCAGCTTCGCTACATGGGCCTAACCTTGGCAGATAACAGTATGAAGCTACTTTGCATGCAGCTATCCCGATGTGGGGGAAGAGAGCACACAGGTGTCGCCTGCCATGTTAGAAACCACCCTACCTCCAGTGACGTACAAATGTATACCAGGATGGGGTGAATGCAACTGATGATGATACTTGAGGAGGAGGAGGAGAGCAGAGAGGATCTTCAGACAGAGGATCAACCTATTTGGAATGTCCAGCCAGGATGTAAGGGCCAGGTACCGTTTCCCTCCAGAAGTCATCTTGGATATGGCATGTGAGTGGGAACAGGAATTTGACTCTGTGACCTGCTGCTCATATGCAATACCAGCATATCTCAAGATCCTTTCTGCTCTCCACTTCTTTGCCACTGGGTCCTTCCAAAGGGTCTCCAGTGACCATGTGGGCATTTCCCAGGCGAGCCAGTCACGGTGCCTGCATCAGGTACTGAGATGCATCACTGCTAGAGCCCCAACCACATACAAATGCCACATACACTGGCCATGAGATTAAGGTCAGCAAGGGATTTTTAGCTTCTTGCACAATTCCCACATGTGCTGGGTGAAATTGATTGCACCCATGTGGCCCTTCAGCCACCCCGCCATATTGCACACATCTTCTGCAACAGACACAGATGGTATTCCATCAATGTGCAAGCTGTTTGTGATGTCAGTGGGAGGTTCATCAATGTGCATACAGTGTTCCCAGGCAGTACCCATGACAGCTTCATATTCCACATGTCACCTCTTGCCTGGAGTATGGCTGCTGGAGAATTTGGCAACATGTGGCTACTGGGTAAGTACCAAGCACTTAAAATGAGTGATATGTGTCATTGAAATGTCTGAATGCCCCCCAATATAAAAAATTGTACAATAAGAATCATGGCCCAAAAGACACTGCATGTACGAACATATAGATCATGTTCTGTGCAAGTCAAAGAGGGAAATGTTAACAACTGCCCTTTCTTCCCTCCTCAGGCGACGCTGGGTATACACTCTCTCCACATCTCCTCACCCCTTACAGGCGTGCAAACACTGTACCTCAGCATAGGTACAATTGGGCACACATGCGGACTCGAGCCATCATAGAGCGCACTTTTGGTCTGTTGAAGTCGCGATTCAGATTTCTCGACCGTACAGGGGGTGTGCTTCTGTACTCCCCAGAAGTCGTGTGCCAGATCATATTAGGCTGTTGTGTTTGCACAACATTGCTTTAATGCATGGCTTACACATGCCTCTGGAACCTTGGCTAGCTCTGAATCTGGGAAACGGATCCATTACACATGACCGACGTCAGGGCATGCAAGTCCGTGATCAGCTTGTTGCCACGTTTTTCACATGTGGCTAAGTGGCTAAGTGAAATCTTGTAGATTTCACTCTGCCACTTTTAGGAGGCGTTCCTGTGCTGAAATGCCCCCCCCCTGCACAGGAACGCCCAACTGTTGGCACAGGGCTTTACAACGTGACACATTTCCCAGATGCATCACGTTGAAAATACCCCACTGCATGGCTTTGGCTTTGCGCTGCCGCTGCGTCACAAAAGTGATGCAACTGGAGTGGTGTGGCTCACTGTTTAGAGGCGGCAGACCCGGAAGCAGAGGACGGCCCGGGACCAGGGTTCAATTCCTGACGCGGCAGGGTCGTGAACCAGGGTCAGCGGACTCGATAATTCTCGCCTTGTGCCTACTCTAACCAGGGATCACACTCGGCAACTCTGGGCATTAGCTTGCCTCATCTCCACAACGGCCCCCCACAAATGCTGGGGAGGCCTGGTTTCACCTTGGAGATACCCAGGAGGGAACATCTCACAGGGAAAGCCTGGACGGGTTCCCCAGTGGTCTATAGCGCCAGGACGCCTCCGGGTAGCAGTGCATTTTACAAGACACACACATTGACATTTACACAACTGTAGCGCAAATGTGGCATACAGGGCTTGTAAATCTGCCCCCATGTGTCTGTGACATATCCACACTGCTCGATTGAAAAGTAACAACCTAGGCAATTTGACAATAAAAATCACATATAGATCGAAAAAGATATGGAAGTGAACTACAGCTGGCTAAAACACAAGTTTTTATTAAACAATTAACACAATTAAAAAAGGTCATTTATATGACATCAAATGACAGTTAAAAAATCACATTATATAATTGACAATTACACATTATTAATTAACAAACAATTTTAAAAAAATATAGGGGTATGTGGCATGAAAATTCGGTCTCTACGCGCGTTTCGGTGGCCAGCGCCTTCTTCCTGGAGCAGCCACACAATATTAATGGTTAGTTTTTAGCAAGGAGTTGTTTAAAGATAAATTTTCGTTCTCTCGTTTGAATTCTTTTGATGGCAGATAAATTTAGACTGATTGTTTTGGTGATTAGGTAGTTAGTCCCGCCAACCGGAACCCTTTTGTGATGGTATTGGATAAAATTCGTTCCTGGGTATTTCTCCTAGACTATATCTAGTTCTCTTGGGATTTTGTCAATAGATTTCCAAATTGATGGCTGGTCTATTGTTGGTGCATTTTTCGTATAAATCTGATAACCTAAAAAGAAGGATGCTTGTCTTTTTCAGGTTTCAGGCATAAGGAGGTTGTTAGTCCTTAGGCGTGTTGAGAGTAGAGTTAAAAGATCTCCCTGCCTGAAGATGGTCGGCAGGGCTCCCTATGTCCGGTGGCGGGATGAAACGTCTCGATGAACGGCAAGCGCGGGAAAAAGTGATGGTCCATCACTTACGCCTGAAAAAGACAAGCATCCTTCCTGTGCAGAAATGTCATGAAATGGTCTGTTCCCCCTTTTGTTACATATTCATGATTCACACCTGCACTGTCATTTCACTTTTTTCTACAACAGAACAACAGGATGGCAGTGGATTTGATTACTGATTGTGGATGGATCAGGATGAATACAAAATGGCTGCCAACTACTTCCTGTGATGTATTTCCTGTCTCCCACTTCCTGTATAACATCTTCTGTGTAATATAATGTGTTTTGGGTAATTTTCAGATGTAACTGTCCAAAATAGTAAGTTCCGGTGTCGCGGCATAATGCACGTGTGCGTAAACGACGCTCTGGATCCGTAAACTATGTTTCCGGGCCGCGATATCCTTAAATAAACTGGGACACATCATTTTATACAGGCAATGTTATACAGGAAGTGGGAGATAGGAAATAGATCACAGGAAGTAGTTGGCAGACATTTTGTGTTTATTCTGAGTCATCCTCTATCACTGATCAGATCCTCAGGCATCCTGCTGCTCTCATGAAACTTATTTCCCCATAATGGCTGAGGAGTATGAGGAGAGAGCACCCCCTTTCTCAGAAAGGCAATTGTACATTTTGGTGGAGGGGGTGCTGGAAAATTTTCCTCAGCTATATGGGGACGCTGAGCACCAGCTGAGCACTGCAGCCCGGGCCAGCTATGGGCCAACATCGGCGAGTGCTGCAGTACAGTGGGAGTGTCCACCAGGAGTGCTAGGGCGTGCCCCAAGTGCTGGGAGGGCCTAAAGCACTGGGCCCATCACAAGGCTACGGAGCTGGCTGGCCTGTCTTCCCAGCACCATGTGCATCGTCCTCGCCTCTCCCCACTTTACAGGAGGGTCCTGCGAGCACCTTGGCCGACCCTCCATGCTCAGCTGGAGGAGCATGAGCAGCAGGGACCTAGTAAGTGCATCATATGCAATATGTGTCTGGGAGTATGATGTGAGTGAAACAGTGCTGTACCATTGTGTGTCCCATGCCTCCATTCACCAATTCCTTGTCCAAGCAGCAGTCACCAAGATTAAAAAAGCACACTGTGGCATATGGACTATACAGGGCAGAGTGTATTTTGGGAGTTGTAGTTTCTTCATGACAACTGGATAAATGAGCCACACTCATGCATTCATATTGAATTCTGCTCTGCCAGCACCATTACCATTGAACCAAGTAAATCATAACTGGTGTGTGCATTGGATGAGCTATGGTACAGAGACTGTCCAGTGTGCGCATGGCAGGCCATAGGGTATTGGATGTTGTGATTTGCATTGCACCTGTAGAGTTTGGGTTCCAATTGAGACAGATCATCATGTCTCATGAGGTCAAGACGGACTTTGAGATCCTTGCATCACTCTTAAGGTTTCCTAAGTTTGCAAGGTGTGTCCACTGACAGACGTCTCAGCCTCAGTGGCCTGTATGATATTTTACATGTACAGGTAGCTGTCACAACCACCCACCACTGTTCACCAGTGTACTGCACTACCTTTTAAGTCAACAAAGCCAATATGTGGCACTTGATTGTCCGATGATGTGTGGGGACGGCAAAAGGCTAGACTCACAATGTAGCTAGAGGAGTAGTCCAGACCCTATGTGGATGTGTGACCCACATTCGGCTTGTCCCATACAATGCTACAAAGCAGATGACACTTGTCCAGATGTTAAATAGCTGCAACTCCATATCAATGGCCAAATTCTATTAAATCTGGACTCTTCATGTTCTCCATTGGTGGACTGATTTTTGAACTGGCACATGTAGCAGTGACAGGACACACAGATCACAAGAATGCCAAGGTTGAGGTTTGGACAATACAGTTGCGTAAGCCACAATAAAACACATGAGATGTCCATGTCAAACTTAATTCAGTATATGACAGTGAACATACATGTAATGCAAGTTCATAAACAGAATGGGAGTTGGGAGCACACTGCCTCACAGTCCCAGCACAGTACGCCCCTTTGCATCCTGGTAAATGCAGTACACAGTTCAAACTTACTTCAAAATTATCTGGACTTTTTCACCAAAGTTGGTGCAGACATTGCTGTATATCTCTAGACACGTGTTTCTGGATGGAGCACTTCATCAGTAGAGAGCAGCAGTTTTAGAGAGCAAAATAAAATCATCTGGAGTTGCTGTGTGCCTGTGATTGGTACTGTGACCTGAGAGGAACTTGGCACCATTTCCAGCAAACCCAGATGATTTTGAAGTAAGTTTGAACTGTGTACTGCATTTACCAGGTGGCAAAGGGACGAACAGTGCTGGGACTGTGAGGCAGTGTGCTCCCAACCCCCGTTAAGTTCATAAAGACTGAGGGGTAGATTTACAAGGCACTTGCACCTCTTTTACATCGCCATTGGGTCACTTTTGTGATGCAGCGGCGGAGCAAACAAAGCGCCATGCTGCTGTGTCACATTGTACAGCCCTGCACCACATGTAGGTGTCTGGCACTGGGGGGGGGGGGGGGGGGGGGGCGTTCCGGTGCAGGAACACCTCATAAAAGTGGCTGATTTCACTCACTCACTTTTAGGGCCATGCTGCGTCAAAACTCTGTGCCTGCTTGAAGCAGGCGTTAGGACTGACGCAGCATGTTTGCGATCGAGCACCCCCGAGCCTTGCTGGTGCGGGGTCGCACTTGCCACGCCACTCCAGCAAAGTGCCGATTTTCCACCGGGGATGCGGCAGGCATCTGCCCACCCAAGCGCCACGGTGTGCCGCATTGTAAATGCTGCGCATCAGGGGTGGCCGCACGGGTAGGCAAATGCAACGCAAATCTTCTGGCACACCTCGCTGGTTAGCAGAGATGCTCCAGAAGTCGTAAATCGGCCCCTGACAACTGTAGAGTGTGATCAGAGGAGAACAAAACCTGACCTTGGCTCATCTATATATGTGTCTTGTCCTGCATAAAAACAACCACCACATCAGGATTTTGCTTACACTTCTGCAGGCATGGTTGGTAAGCCAGAAGAACTGCAGGAACAAGTCTGTTGCAGGAGGACATCAGTTCGCCGGCGGCTACACCCTCTTTCCACCAGCGAGGAAGAAGAGGAGGAGAGGACCTCAACATCAGCAGGCCAGGGGCTTGCGCCCACCCGGGATGAGGAAGAACACGACTCTGGTGCTACATCCGGGCTGGAGGCTGTGGACATTGTAGAGGGGGGGAGGACCGGACACCTCGGACCATGATGTGGTGGAGAGCCACTCACCCACACACTCTTCACCAGTGGTTCCCGAAGAGGTGTGCCCGGGACAGGCCAACATTCAATCTGGCCCTGCCATCTCCCCCTCCCTACCTCTAGAGTCCCCCATGCCATCGGGGGCTCCAGCTCGATCCCCTGAAACCTGTCCCCCTCCTCGTAGCCGCCAAGCCGAACACATCAGCTCCGGACCTGAGGTACCACATCCCTCCTGTCCCCCGACCCCTCCCGGTGTTGTTCCTCCTGTGGCTGTACCGGGGGACTTGAGTTGGATGGTCGAGGGTCAACCTGACATGTCCGCTCGCATCTTGCTACAAGTGTGTCTCGAGATACGCACGATGCGAGCAGACCTTGTCCGATCTATGGACAACCTCGGCACCCACATCCAGTCCCTGAGCACAGCCATGTCATCTGTTGTCTCTCAAATCCCTTCCCATACCACCGTCAATGTGTCCCTCATCCGTTGCCCCACACTGTTTCCCCCCGTACTCCTTGTGTGTCATGTACACATGCGGTGCCTGTTCCTGCACCAGCCAGCTGTGTGCCTGTGTCGGACCCTGAAGATGTAGACATGGTGGTCCTGGAGGATGACCAGAAGGACACTTGACTTTTGGACTGAGACATTGTTCTGGATGACGTTTTATTTTTCCCCTTTTTAATAGACTGGTTTCCCTGACGCTCCCTGACGTATTATATTTGTTTTGCCCCACCCCAATCCAAGCTCCCTTCTCCTTCTGCATTAAGATCATCATTTATTTTCCTTTCTTCCTTCCAAACGGACGGTTTGTTTTTGTTCCTACATAAATATCTTTGAGGAATTCTACTTTGTTTAACTTGTTTGACTTCATTTTGAATGTCTGTTTCCAAATATGGACTCATATTTTGTGAGTCATATGCTGGGCACATAATAGCGTGTTGCTATGATGGGTTACACTTGTAACTGTCTCACACACACACACAGCCTACATCGTTAGACAGGACATGATACACAACAGGATATTACTTTTGTAGATCTTTATTTTCACTATACACCTAAGGACGCCAAGACAAATTGGCCACGTGATTGTCACTGGTGATCGTGTTTGCGTCTCCGCGATAGTTCGGGGGATGGACGCTGTGAGGAGTCAGGTTGAGCTTGTCGCCTTCGTGTATGTGGGTGTTGTACAGGGTAATCAAGAGGTGCAGGTGCAGATGGTGTCTGCACATTTGTTGTCTGTGCCTGGACAAGGGCTGGTTGTGCAGGTGGTGGGGGTGGTGGGTGTGACTGTACAGAGGTTGGTGGTGTTTGTGCAGGTGGTGGGGGTGGTTGGAGTGACTGTACAGAGGTTGGTGGTGTTTGTGTAGGTGGTGGGGGTGGTGGGAGTGACTGTACAGGGGTTGGTTGTGCAGGTGGTGAGGTTGGGGGGGTGCCTGTTCAGGGTGCCGGTGTGTTTGTGTACCTTTGCTGTGGTGCTGTGCAGTTGGTGTTACAGGTGTGCGGATGTGCTGTCCTGCAGACCGACATAATTGTTCTCTTCCCTGCGTTGGCCGTGAAGGGAGACTTTGGATCACTCCCACCATGCCCTCCATCATCCATGCCCAGGGGATACCTGCATCACAACAGGGCTGGTACTTCCCACAGATGGTGGAGTGAATGGCAGGGATACACTGCATAGGGAAGAGCGGGTAGGGGAACCACCGTGTCGGTCCAGGACGTGAGGGCTGTTAGGGAGTGATATCTGTGATTGGATGTGGGGGAGCCGTGGCTGGTTGGATCTATGTGAGGACATGGTATTGTTTGTTTGGGAGTAGGCAGATGTACGTTGCTTGGCAGAGGATGTAATGCCGTGACATCAGAATCAGCATCCACGGAGTCGATGGATATGTGGTCATCATCCTTTTCAAAGTCAACGTCCTCATGATCTTGATCCCGCTCTTGAGCATGACTTGCTGCCAACATTACTGCCTGGAGGATCAGGGGATTCTCCCCTCTGATTCCCCGTCAGCCAGCACTGGTCGTCGGTCTGTCATCCTCTCCCTCAGCATCATCTGAAACACAGAGGTTGCAACCGTATTAGTGATTGACCAGGTATTACATGTGGTGCAACACGAGGGTTGTATTAACTGTACTTTGCATCCAGAGATGAGGATCATGTGATCTGGTTAGGGTAACACCACAAATGACCACTCACACCATAGCACTGAGGTGTTACACAGAGATGTACATAATACTAGGAAACTCACCAGCTCCAGCCATAACTCTCTGTCCCTTGGCGATCCCCCCTGGTGTATCCTGCTGGACCTGTCTCCTCATAGTTGTTGTAGACATAGCTGTAGAGGGTAGAAACAACATTCTCAATGATCTGCATCACCAATTGACAGACAGGCATATGTGACACTCCTGGTTTGTATTTTACTTTGTAAACAACAACTGTTGATTCCATGCAGAAGGGGATCTCAATCTCTGTCATGGCTTAGTAATCTAAGCTGGTGACACACCTCATGCCCGATTTACCTGAAAGACAGGTGCGCGAGGGTTTCACTGCAGGAGCCTGGATGTCATGCATCCCCCGGGATGGTGTCCGCTGCAGTGGTCTCATCCTCTCAGCACCTGTGATGAGAAATACATGTCCATATTTTAGTACAACAGATTGTAGGTATGAGCCAACATGTCATTCTCATTAACCATTTACGGATAATCAAGGACGATGTGCAGAATGTTTACCTCATTGACTTTACGTGTGGGCACCTGCTCACAAGCAGCATTTGCCAGCTGTTACATCCATGCAGCACTGACATCAATAAGATGACACATCAACTGACAAACTTGTATGAGAAGGTTACTGATATTTCAAGGAAGGGGATAAATGACCCGGACTCATCTGCATCACACTGATTTCACCTTTACCATTGAGACTAACAATTTTCATGGATGTAATGTTGTCTGTTAACAAGTCAGAAAGGAGTACATGTGTGAGATGTGCAGTTGTCAGGGACATGATGTTGCCCATTTGTGCTTCCCTACCCATGAGGTCACACAGCTCATTTTTGAATGAGAGAACACAGATTACTAATAGCCATCCTTTGATTTTTCTCTGTTCCCATACTCCATTTCCAAAATCATGGTACTACTTACCTGACCACAGATGGTGTCTTGTGCAGCAGACATCCAAACCTCATATGTCAAACACTCACCTATACATGTGAATACGATGGAAGGGAGGCAAACAGAAAACAACATTTGGTTATGATCACACCTTACAGATGATGTGAGACGCTTTGAGGCTTCCCCTCTGCACTGGATTATCGTGTTGCTCTTCAGTCAATTCATTTTGTCAGGTGTAACTGCATCTAGAGTAAACTTAGTAGCCCCTACACCAATCTCAAAGGTACACAACTGGCACCAGTGTGTGCCTCAGCCATACCAATTTCATTTGGATTTAACCATGTATATTTTTCTAGGGATTTATCCTATCATTGAATTTCAAGCCTGTTGTGTTTTCGTCAGTTCATATGACACATTGTTCTATTGTACGTCCATTCTGCACACACTTGGCATTCATTTAGTGTCAGCCTCTCATTTGCCACCAGGGTCTGATCGGCCATGTGTTCAAATGTCATATGTGAGCATATTGTGTTGCAGGGCAACAGTGTTGTACAACACATACGGTGGAGGTGAAAGGCACAATTTATGAGCATTCAGCCAGGTTGACTTACCTGGGCCCAGCACCGGAGAAGTGTGTGGTCCCTGGACAAATGTCATGTCCAACCTAGTAGCAGAAGTCAGTGTGCGTTATTGATTTTGGGAGGACCGCATTGTACCTACAATGATAAGTGTGTTTTGTAACTTTACATTTCTGCTGCCACATGTGATGCACTCAATTTCTGGTACAGAGGACGAGCACAAGCAGTTGTGGGCACCACCGTTGCAGAAGTGTTTCATACATAATGTAATGAGTGATCCCACATATAACTTAGAATGGGCCCACTACCTTGATGCTACCTATATCACAATGACATGCCTACGAATCTAGAGGTAGGGTCCATTATTGTGTTTTGTTAATGCCCAGGAAATAGTCCATCCAATGTACGCAGTACATGACAAGCTGTGTGGACTGTGCAATTTAATGTATATTGGAAAACTTTGAAGTTGGACAGTGTATGCAATGCGAATACTACAGAGACTGGTATCTCACTGTATGTTCATCATTTCCATATCTGTGCAAATACTATTTCTTGATTAGGTCTACAGACACTATTACAATATAGTGGGCACAGCTTTTGACTAGTGTGGCCCTCAATTACAGGATTGGTTTCCCCGGTCTGGGACTGTTGGTGAAATACATGTTGTGTACCACAATTACAAAGGTATGATGAGCCAAGACATTTTATATTTTGTCTTTCGCTTTTCACAAATTTCATATGGTAAAGGTGAATGTCCATTTCATATGGTAAAGGTGAATGTCCAATTGTAATGAAGCAAATTTTGCATCTCTGGTTGACTTACATAGGTGGGCACTATTTGTCCCTCTGTCGTCTCCTGACAATGTATGCATTTTGATCATCTCCTGGCCAGTTTGACTTAACAGTTAGTGTGATTGTCATGCCTTCCTCTGTACGTTGCTGATTCCTCCCATTAGATGCGGTGACCTTTGCTACTGCAGTTGTATGTGCTCTGGCTGGATGTGTCAATCGGTGAGAAGAGAGAAAAGTGAACAAATGGGAAATGTGCTTGTGGAACTTTTCAGGAATTTGCCCATATCTTCTGCATGCTAACAGTGTTGTGAAGTACTGCCGCTGACGGGGCAGGTAGGAGCAGTGGTGTGTTGGGGATGTAATGGCGTGGCAGAGTGGAAAATGGACAGCAGAATATGTGTATGACATATTTAGATCTGATGATACTCTCACCTTCTGCTTTATGATTTAGGCTGGCACAGGGTGATGTGTTTCTTGGAGAATTTGTGGCAGGTTTACAAGACCCTTGAATAAGATTTACACTGCTGTTACATCACTTCTGTGACACAGCGGTGGTGTACAACAAACGACACATTTAAATTATTTACAACATGACGCTTCTATGGTGAAGCGTCACGTTGTGAGGCCCTCGCAACATTGAACCTGCGTCAGCTTTGATGTAGGCAGGGTGGGCATTACTTTGGGATATGCCGCGTACAAGTGAAATCTACAAGATTTCCCAGAGTCACTTTTCAGAGGCTGCTGCGATGCAACCTTACGCCTGCTTGAAGCAGACGTAAAGAGTGGCGCAGCACGTTAGGTATGGGCAGTCCATGGACATTATTGGAGTTGCATCGCTCTTGTGACACGACTCGAGCAAAGCCTCCCCTACACACCATCAGATTAAACACACATCTGTCTATCCCTGCGCCACAGTGCACCACCATGTAAACACGCGGCATCCGTGATTGCGCAAGGGTTGAATTGCATGTCACATTGGTACTGGCGCTTCCCTGCTAATATTTGTCAATTGCTACTTTTTAAAAAAAAAACTTTATTTAGCATTTCCATATGTCATTGCACATTTTCAGTCAATATGAACAGTTATTGAATTAGCAGGGTTGTGAATGTACGGCAGCAGTACTGTGCCCATGTTTTCAGTAGGGGGGAGGGATTCGCCTTTTCTGATGCAAAGGATTCTGGGACTTGTGGTGCTACATAGAGGGTGACACATGAGTCTCTGACTGACTATATTTTGATATACACTTTGGACAAGTTCCATAATCACAATCTTTTCATGCACTTTTTCTTTTCATTCCATTTACCTGGTACCACGTAGCGACGTCACTGACAGGCAGCCCATGGACCAAGTGGGGGTGTATTGTTGTGATGATATCCTCCTCCAATGGGGTGAGACGGATGCGGGGTCCAGGACATGCAGCAGGGAGGATCCTGCTTAATTCGATCCTGGAGTATTTCTCCTTCACCCTCTGCCTTTCGTCCTGCCACTTTTTTTATATCCTGTACTGTGCAGCTCTCTTCCCCCAATGCTGAGACAGCAGTGGTCAACTGCTGCCATAGGGCTGCCTTCTGTGTCCCACTGGTGCAGTAGGGTGAGAGTCCATATTGGCATTTGTGGTGCCTGCCTATGAATTCCACAAGCATGGTGGTTTCCTCTGCTGTAAAGTTCCTTTTTCTTCTCATTTCCATTTTCTGTGGCAATGTGAGCTTTGTGGACACAAACACTCTGTGGCCAAACCTGTTCCTTCAATGTGTGCTGCTTTTATGTGTTTTGTGATGCTGGTCAATTGGTGTTAATTGGCTTCAGCTGGAGCGTGGTGGAGGATGGTAGGCCCTGGCAACATTCATCATGGCAAAATGGAGCTATTGGCTGGGATTGGCTGTAGTGTGTCAGCTGATCCATGGTGGGGGATGGTAGGCACTTGGACAGGTGTTTACCCTTGACTAACATGACTGACTGCCAAAAATTTGCATCTTTCGGCCCAGAATTGTAAATTACTCCACAGAGCCGCAAATTCCGGCCCAGTGGCGGAAATTACGGCCCGGATGCGGACGTAAAGTTAGTAGTCCTAAGTCTGTTCTGTGAATACCAAAAGTAGTAAGTTCATTCTGTGAATACCGAAAGTAGTAAGTTCATTCTGTGAATGCCAGAAGTAGTAAGTGCATTCTGTGAATACCAAATGGTAGTAATTTTAGGATTTAGTCTTATGTTCATTCTGTGAATCGGGCCCAGTATCTTTATTCATTCAATGTGTCAGGAAACCTGCAGTGAGATGTGTTTTGGATGAAACACACATTTAGAGAAGCTCAGAGACAGGTTGGCTCACCCATACCACAGTGTAAGTGCCACCCAGCTTTCTGATTTACTGAATATTTCAATATGGAACATTAGATATTTAGGCAGCCATTTATTTGCACACAATACTAGGCATGGTCTGCCATGTGATGTGGGGGTAAAGACACATCTCCACTCAGGGCTATATGTCTGGTCCAATATGTGTGGGGCTTGCACAGTGCACCATGGTAGATGTGTTACAGATATATGTTTACATCTTGTTCGCCCCAAACCAGGCAGCTTGTCTAGCCGTGAGAAATGTAATTAATCATGAGTGACACAATGTATTGCAAATCAATGCATTGGCTCTGTCTGCACCAGAGAGGGGCCCCTTGATCGTAGCATGGGGGTTCCCATGCACACCTGATGGTTAAATATGCACTCCCAAACATACCAAACCAGGTAAACCGGTAAATGTGCCAGTACGTAATACATTCCCAGGAGTGGCATCACAAGGACTTGGACATACAAATCTCCTCCGCACTTCATTTTTCTATTTGTGCTGTGTTCTCCAGCACACATAGATAGTGGAATATAGCTCACAGGTAAATTTTGTTAGCAAGCAGACACCCCTTCATGCGTACATACATTCCTGCAAGCGATAGTTGCACCTCTGCTTCATGGTGTAAGTGGGCCTGCGTAGGCAGCCAAAACAGCTTTGGCACTTGGGAAAAGGCATAATTGTTTTCTACTCAGTGAGGTACAGCACATTACTTGCCATGTCCTTTCACGCACAGACATGTATGGAGACTATCTGTGCTGCACTGTTTGGCTACGTACATTCTATGCTCCTATGTTGACAATCAAAGAACATTTGGGGAACACTACTGTGATCCACATGTGTTGGATGTTAACAAACATTATGACGTGCATCAAACACACTCAGTCAACGCCCAATGTTTGATCTACATTTCCTCCTTTGGGCTGTGCTTGAGTGTCAGAAGGTAAACACACTCTTGTAGAACACACACTCTCAGCATGTGCACACAGTTCCACATTGCGAGAGTTCTCTTCTATATGTCTTGACAGGTACACGTGTTCTGCGCATGGTGTCAACATGCAACATTTTTAATAGACATGATGTTGGGCTTGGGTGTTTATGACACACAACAACAGACCTTTGGAATTGGGGAGTGAGCCATTAGGCCTCACTGCAGTGAACCAGGAAGACAGGGTGAGATACACTACTGATTTTCAATAAATATAATTCTACCAATCACACATGATCTCTGTCTCACTCCTGTCATAGACAGTTGCAGCACATCTACTTTAAAGACCGGTCTTTGTGTGGGCCCCCTGTTCCAAGTAGACAGCATTCTCTGACATAGGCCTATGTAATGGCATACACCCAAATGCCATTTCCCCATAGGGATGATAATAGATTAGATTAGTGAACCTCTCAACTATGCACATGTTCACTCAGGGCAGGAGTAAACTACTCTAGCCATGCAGAGGTAAGTGTTTATCCAAATTCCTCCATCACACCATGTTCAATGAATGTGTGTGTGTTACCATATGGTTTTGCCAGACATTTTACATGGACCTATCACACTCTTGACATATCTATCATCTTCAGGTGTTGTGTTGTTTGCAAAACACATCTCCATTGTCATACTTCTCTGGGTAATTACTCACAACGTAAAGTCATCTGCTCATATTGTTGTGTTACAGGACTTTGACTCTCATTACATGACTGTGCAAGGCATGTGAGTTGTGTATACTGACAACAGTGGCCTGAAGTGATGTATATATAACAAATAGACCAGGAACTGAGTCACATGTGTAGTATTTTGAAGTTCCCTGTACATGTATGTATCTATTCTGTAACAAATAAATGTTTTCTTGTACACATCATACTTGGCCTTTGCCCATGACAACTGTCACTTGTGAACTTTGAATATATGTGCTCCTACCATTGTGCATGCTACCACATTGGTGAGACACACTACACCTACTTGATTTTCTCAGGTATGGACATATTTGGTGGCTTGTCTTCCAACACTCACTGAGTACCATCTGAAAAACACTTTTGTGCTGCAGAATTCCGCGAAACTGCTAGCTGTGCAGTACTGCACTGCTCAAGTGCCTGTGTACAAAAATTATAAATGGTGATGTGGGTATAGGTATGACTGAGCTGCCCTTTAATGCAGTTCACTGCCCAACATAGCATTTCTGTATAGGTGGATTGAACTATGGGAGCCATGGCTCCATGTTGGTCAACAAGTCTGGCAGCATGTATGAGGCCTAATTCAAGTTGAAGGGATGTGAGTGAGTTGGTCTTTACAGTGACATACAATTTTCAACACATAGAAAGATCACAAACATTTATTTACATTTTGCGCAACTCAGTTTATATCTGAGATTTTGTTCATTCTGTCTTGACTACTAGCCATTGTGTGTTGGATCTCTTCTCCATACTCATTCTTATCCTCCTCCTCCATTGGTTCCTGATCCATATGGTCTACATCCCACTGGAAATTTGTCTGAACATATTTGTTGAGTAGGATGACACATATAAGGATGATCTTGCCCTATAGGGGGCGAGTTTATCAATCTTACACCCTGACATGTCCAGGCATCAGAAAAGGGACTTCTGCACAGCAAACATACATTCCTCAATGTTCCGGGTCGTGCCCAGCAACTGGTTGTACTGCTGTTCTAGCTCAGTCTAGCAATGAACAATGGGGGTCATGGCCTATGGCTGCAGACCATATACATGGTCAGCTGAAATTAGAAATAACAATACTGTCAATGACTAGGCAGATTATTACAGCCACATTATTGTACATGTCTGTTATGTTTACTGAATAACTCACACATTTCTTACAGTATTTGTCAATATATGCCACATATACATTCGGCCATATTATTACATACGTCTCTTTCAGTTTTGTGTGTCATACAAAAGATGTGCAGGCCCTGATACTTTGGACACTTCTACAGGCCAACATTCATGTTTGGTCAGTAGCTTACTGTGATAGGACTTTTAAGAGGTTCACTACCACTCTATGTTATGTGAACTCACTCTATGTGTAAAGTGACAGAATTTTTATCAGCTTTGTGGCCTTTTGATCATCCCTAGGTAGTCTGTGACAGTGTCAACATGTTTGACACTCACACATACATATGTCCCTGTGGAACCACTGATGTTGTTGATGCCCTATCCCTGAATTGCAATGCCTTAGAATTGTTCCCTTACTTTAGCATTACAATTAGGTCATCTATGTGTGTGTGCCACAGTATGTAACACACATAGAAAGCAGGAGTGACCTGGATGACTTAAGTTATTTTTCCTTGCTACACATCACCTGGGAAGACCAATAGATTTAACACATTTCCAAGTTTACCTGATGTGGTCTACATGACTTGCCGCATTACCCATGAGAGTTGCATGGTAACACCCACATAATGCCTATAGAACGATTTCCTTGCACACATTAATGCAACACTGCTTTTTGCACAACATTGCATTGCTCTAGATCTTTTATGTCATTAAAAGGCACCCAAAGTGGATTTGCGTGTCTTAACATGTCTGATTTAGGGGTTTGCATTACACATGTACCATAATGCATGGTGCAAGTATGAGACATGTCCCTCATATATATGGCTCTAGGGGGCATATTATCATATTAGCCCTACACGACCAAGGCCCGAGCTACCTCAACAGCCGGATCAACTTCTACGCTCCCAAACGCCACCTCCGATCAGCCAACCACGCCCTCGCCGCCGTCCCCCGCATCCGAAGAGCGACTACAGGAGGAAGGTCCTTCTCCTACCTGGCCGCCAAGACCTGGAACTCCCTCCCAACCGACCTGCGCCTGACCCAAGACCACCTCTCCTTCAGGAAGAAGCTGAAGACCTGGCTGTTCGAGCAGTAGCGGCACCCCCCCCCCCCCCCCCCCAGCGCCTTGAGACCCTAAGGGTATGTAGCGCGCTCTATAAGTGTCACTGATTGATTGATTGATTATCAAGGGGGTTTATCTCCGCTTTTTTGGCTTTAAAAGCCAAGAAAGCGGAGATAAAATTATCTCCCTATTACCTAGCTGCCGCTAACACCAGTTAGCGACAGCTAGTAGGAGATAGCGACCATCTTGGGCCCCACTTTGCATATCAGTGATATTTATCACTAATGAGATGCAAAGTGGGCGTGCCAAGATGTTAGAGACTGAAAACAGTCGCTAACATCGCTATCTCCTATTACCAACTTTTGGAGATATTCGCGCTAAGCGGGAATATCTCCAAAAGCTAACACCTGCCCTGAGCAGTTCTTAGCCATGTTATCCAATAGGAGGTGGATAACATGGCTAAGAGCATTAGCTCGCTACTGCATGAATATCGCTGACTTTTCAGCGATATTCATGCTTTGCGGCGATTTTTACCGCATTTGCGTTAAACCTTGGTAATACTAAGGTTTATTTGCGGTAAAAATCGCCGCAGCGCTGCGGTAAATTTTTGTCTCTAACCAAGCAATAGCGATAATTATCGCTATTGCTTGGTAATATGCCCCTAGATCCTTCAACAGATACAGAGATGGCTATTATGTGATACATTTCTTTTTTTGTTTTGTTTTATATAGCGCAAACTCGACCCGAGGGTATCAAAGTGCTTTACATGAGCACCAGTGGCATTACAGATGGACACATTCATTTTGTAAAGCACAGGGGATCAAGTGATTTGCCCAGAACCACAGGATGTTGAGAACCCCTGCCGAGTCTCGAACCTGGTTACCCAGCTTTGAAGGTGACCTCTTTAGCCATTAGGCCACATCCTTTCCAATGTTAGTAGTTCTGTTATGTTCATCAGATTTGTTTACCAACATGTAGGCCATTCCCATTTTGCCCATGCTGGAAGTGCTCATTGATGATGCAGTGCCTGAAGATGTAGGCACCATGCATGCTCCCCATAATGGCCTGGATGTTGATGGAGCAGATGTTCTTCTGGTTCCTGTACAGGTGTGATATTTCTGTAGGGAGAACCAGTTGCAGATGTGTGTAATCCATGGCACCTAGCACATGGGGAAATCCCCAATGGCATAGAAAATGTACTTGGACTATAGCTGCTGTTGTTGGGTGTTGGGGAAGGGGAACTATTAGGCATGAGGCGGATGATGGCATCCAGGACAGAGGGTAAGAAGGAAGAAAATTAAGGCTGTGATATCCCTGCCAACCCGGCTTTTGTGATCTAGAAGGAACCAGATTCCAGCTTGCGGAGGACTGCCTTCAGCTTGATCTGTGTTGGGCATGGCAGTTAGGGGCTTTAACCTTGGTGCTATGTTGTTCAGCATTTCTGTTATGCAGTCCCTCCTGATTTGTATTATTGACCTCATCCTCCCTAAGGTAAATGATGAAAATCCGCTGGCTGACAGAACCCACCCTTTTCCTGCGCTGCCTAAATGGTGGTGGTTTCCGTGCAACTCCCAGCTACAGAATTAGCATCTCCATGGCATAATTGAGCTTTCCAAATTGTTTTATGTGGCTTGTCTTTATGTACCGCGATCGCTGTGTCATTTTCTGCATGTGGGTTGCAGATGTTCAAAATATTTATGTGCACCTCTTGCTGATGTTGCGTCCCACATTGCCAAAACCATAAACATCAATGCGTTAGCTTTACATTACAATTTACAGGCGAATGACTGCCTTGAATATTTTTTTGATAATCAAATGTATTAGCATTTATAGGAAACAGGCAAACAAAAGACAATAATTAATTAAACAATGAGTCAAAGTCCATCTTTAGCAAACAGCACAAGTCTCACCCACAATTTTCATCTTTCAAGTCAGTTCCAGCATTAGCAGAGCAATAAGTTTGTATAGGAGAAAGAGCAGACACATATTTCAAGACAGTAAATGTAGCCATTTGCCCCATATCTTATGAAATGTCTTGGGATATTCCTGGGCCTCAAAGAGGGGTTCTTCCTGAGTCGCACACCAATCCACCCCCGCAGCCACTTTATTATGGTAGGAGGTTTGGCCTAATCTCAGGCCACCGCGATGTCTCGCTTGGCCACCTTCACCATTGTACCCATGAAGCGTTTGTCGGCTCTGGAGCTGTTCAGTCCATCGAAACCCCCAGCAGAAGGCGTAAGGGATTGTGGGGGATCTGCCACCCCAGAGTTTGTGTAAGCTCAGACTCTACACCCGACCAAAATAAGGCAAGGACAGGGCAGGACCAAACCATGTGATAGAAGTTGGCTGGGGCTTGGCCACAGCGTGTGCAGTCTGGGGAGGCGCGCATCTCTGCCCTATGCAGGCGTGCAGGAGTGAGGTAGGCCATGTGAAGATAATAGAGTTGGATGAGATGTAGTTTTGAGGAAGTAGTCAGAGTTTTGGGGGGCATAAGGGCATTTTGCCAGTCTGCTTCCTCCACGGACCCACCCAAGCCTCCCAGAGGGTTCGCAGTGAGTCCAGGGTGGTAGGGCCATTATTAACAAGGGAACGATATATCTGGGAAACCCAAAATACACAATTTGTAGGGTAGAGTGGAGATGCAGGTGCACCAGGTTCATATGTGACCCATGGCTAGGGGGGCCTTCATAAACTGAATTGGAAACGCTTCTGAGAAGGCCCCGTTGGTCAAGACTCTAGCTTTGGGATCGAAGTACAAGACAAGGATGAGGCGTCAGAAAGAGGGGCCGAACCCCATCGTAGTGAGAACATCCTCCAAGTAGCCCCAGTCAACCGTGTCAAAAGCCTTCTCAAAATCAATGAGCAAGAGGGCCAGATATGGTGTGAGGAGATGGCGGTGGGCCAAGGCAAGGTGAAGGAATGGTATACAATGCCGAGTATGCACACACTGGCACACTGGCATGAACCCACATTGGCCTGGTTGAATCCGTTTGTGCAACAATGGACAGCGATGCTGGACCAGGGCTGTGGCAAAGATTTTCATTTCTGTGTTAATTAATGAGATCAGAAAATAATTCACACTGGAAGGAGAAAGTGGTTGGGTCTTGGGGATGACCACTATGGTGGTGACGTCAGACTCGGAGAGGAAAGCCCCCTCTCCGCCACGTGGTAAAAGACTCCAACCAGATGGGGCACCAATAAGTCTCGGTAAGTCGCGTAATACTCTTTTGGAAAACGATCGGGACCTGGCGTTTTCCCAGAGTGCAGTAGGGAAATAGCCCCATGGGTTTCCTCCGGGGTAAAAGGAAGATCCAGGTCTGTCAATTCGGCCTGTGCAAGATGGGTAATTGGACCCCTGATAATTCCATTAGGTCAACCAGAGAGGCCCCAGGGGGCCAAGCAGAAAAGAGCCATGTGTAGTAGCCTGCGAAGGCCTGGGCAGTGGCTCGTGTGGTGCAATGGTGGGTCCCATCTGGGCCTCAAGCTGGGTCTGCCTTGCATGTTATACTCTGTGCATGGCGCAGCCGATTTACAGCCCAACCAAAACTAACCAATTTGGCCACAAGCGTCGACTTGTAGATATGGTGTTCTGCCTGTGTCGCCGTCTTGTCAAAATTACTGGCGCAACCCTGTCATAAATATGCCCCTACATCTCCCCAGGGGAGGCACAATGAGGTGAAATAATTTTTTTTCACCTTGTTTGTTCCTCTTGCCATGTGTGCTGCATTCTGCAGCAATCATAGAAAGAGGAAAAAGCCTTTCACACATATTATTGTTCAGGAAGGTGTCCCTCTCCTACTCATAAACAACCCCGCCAACAACAAAGGCACCCTTGCTCCATGGTCCAAGGGTGCTGGCTTAGAACTAGGCTGCCAGAATGGCAAGGGGGAACAGGAACGCACCTCATTGGATAAATGCAGTGCATTCCTGCCCTTTCACTTTGACATAGGGCAGCACAGCAAGGTGACTTGCTGCGCTGCCCTACGCCAAACCCTATAAATGAGGCCCTTTGTATATATCACTCTGTGGAGCATCCACGGGCTGACACATCTCTTGAAGAGATCTGATTGTTTGCCAACACATCAACAATAGATGTGGTGGCAGCCATCTTAGGACTCAGGGCACAATATTAATTCCTAATAAAAGCATAAAAAAACACATAAAAGGGCATGGTAGGGATGCCCTGATCCCCAAGGCCTGGCAGCTGCGCAGACCGATGCCCAAAACCCTTTACTCACCTAATGACACGGTCACTCCGATTCCGTCCTCATTTTTCAAAAGAAAAGCCTCTGGAAACACAGAAAGGAGTAGTCCGGAGGCATTTCCAAGTCCGATTCTGAATGCCGAAGTATGATGCGTACGTTCCATGAGCTGAATCCGTCGCTACAATTAACACATCAGAGCATCTGGAAGGGGAGTATTACAGCTCTGATTCACGTCACAACACGATTCCTGCGAATGAGACGGTGCAGTCATGAATCCGATTGTGCATGTTATCCCCATACTCTACCTCTTCAACCACCACTACAACTGCAACCAACGCATTTGTCGCAGAAGGCAAGTACGATACCTACACATACAGATTAACGTACAAACCACAAGAAAGACTAGACAACTGAATGCAGAGTTGCAAAGCCAAAAGGGGGTGGGGGGAATATTACTTGCATTGTGGTGTTAAATGGGTGTTTAGGGTGCAAATGTGTCTTGAAATGCTCACAGCAATTTAGAGTCAACATGGGGGTGTGGCAATGCCCACAGCAATGTAGAGTTTACATGGGGGTTGGCAGTGTCCATAGCAAAGTTGAGTCAATAGGGGGGTTTGCAAATGCCTACAGCAATGCAAGTCAATATGCGGATGTGGCAAATGCCCACAGCAATGTAGAGTCAATATGTGAGTGCGACAAATGCCCACAGCAATGTTGAGTCAATATGGGGCATGACAAATGCCCAGAGCAATGTAGAGTCAATATGGGGGCGTGGTAAATACCCACAGAAATGTTAAGTCAATAGGAGGGTTTGCAAATGTGCACAGCAATGTAGAGTCAATATGGGGGTGTGGCAAATACCCATAGCAATTTAGAGTCAATGTGGTGGTTGGCAAATACCCACAGCAATGTTGAATCAATATGGGGGTGTGGCAAAAGCCCACAGCAATGTTGAGCCAATAGGGGGGTTTGCAAATGCTCAGAGCAATGTAGTGTCAATATGGCAGTGTGGCAAATGCCCACAATAATGTAGGGTCAAAATTGGGATTACCAAATACCCACAGCAATGATGAGTCAATAGGGGGTTTGCAACTGCCCACAGCAATGTAGAGTCAATAGGGGAGTGTGGCTAATGCCCACAGTAATGTTGAGTCATATGGGGGTGCGGCAAATACCCACAGCAATGTAGAGTCAATAGAGTGTTTGGCAAATGCCATCACAATGTAGAGTCAATGTGGGGTGTGGCAAATACCCACAACAATGTTGAGTCAATACGGGGGTTGGCAAATGCCCACAGCAATGTAGAGTCAAAATGGGGGTTGGCAAATACCCACACCAAATGTGTATATGTATATCTGTGGTTGGGGAGAAATGCCCTGTACATGAAAATGCATATCTGGGGTTGGGGAGAATACCCCCATACATGACGGTGCATATCTGGGGTTGTGGAATGGCCCATACATGAAGATGCATATCTGGGGTTGGGGGAATACCCCCATACATAAAGATGCATTTCTGCAGTTGAGGGAAATACCCCCATACATGAAGATGCACATCTGGGGTTTGGGGGAAATACTCCCATACATGAAGATGCATATTTAGGGTTGGGGGAGTTAAACAAGAAATTTGAACATGAATAGTGTAACTTATGATCAAATCAAATTCCTAAATTACTACACGTGGGGTATATGCTGCAGGAATGTCCACATAAACAATCCCACAGGTTGTTTCCAATGGAAGAGATGACCCACGGTTGCAGCAAAAGTAACTTTCAATTTTGAGGAATGGGTAGAGTGGAGATGCAGGTGCACAAGGTTTATATGTGACCCATGGTTAGGGGGGCCTTCATAGACCACACCACTAGACTCACACACTTACAAAGTCCCCACCATACCACTGAAACATTAGGTCACAATTTCGAAGGATCACCAGCTGTACTGTGAGAAGAGGCTGGGGGACAGCCTTTCTGGCAGAACCATAATGGTGCACTGCCTTACATGCCTTGACAGAGGTAGTGTCATGTCACACACACGAACATCACTATCAGGTCATGGAAGGTGCAGGGATTAGGCATTCAATGTAGGGTCCTTGCAAGGAGGCAAGTCACAACTGGAGAGTCTAACTTACTTACCACAACCTTGATCAGCAGCATTTTCATTTCTCCCCAAAACTTTGTCCAGTAACAGCACAGAGGTCAGTTTCAAGAGATGGTCACAGAATGTGTGCCAATTACTTTCAGTGGGCCTGACCATCATTGTGATCACAATCCAAACAGCATGTCGTGTATGTATAATGATGGAATTTCATCATCAGGTAGTTACAGTCAACGCGCTAAATACTAAGGAAATAGCACATTTGATGCTGCCCCAGGGACTAATATAAACACACATATGTGTATCACACAGTGAATGCATAAATCCACCAGTACACACACAGAAACATCGCATGATAACACTACTCCAAATTACTAACAAAAGTAAGACATTGTGATGCATCTGTGTACAGTAAAGCACAGAGGATATCAGCACGGACAATGCATATGTCCACAGACACAGCCACTCAGTACTGCGTTCAGTGTCTCCAACAACACCAACACAGAAGTGGATATGTCACAGTTGTCATTGATATATTCACAGTCAGAAACAATGTCGTATTTTGAAAGAAGCATGGGCCAACAAAAATGTAGGATGCTGTCCCCATGTGTAGATTGATAGCGCTGAACACAAACACCAAGCTGCATGTGTCTATGGACAAATTTTGCGAATGTCATTGGCAACCAATCTGCATCGAGCACCTCAATCTGTAGTGTATGCCGGAAATTGATAATCTCATTTTGAATGTGCAGATTGTGTCCTGTATAGCAGTATGAGTATGCATGAGTCACAGGAGGTAGGATCCACAAACAGTGTTGGTGTGCCTAGTGCACAGCTCATTGAGAAAGATAAGCGGCCAGCACGGGTGAGGATAAAGGGGCGGTGACTCAATCAGTGGATAAAAAACACAAGTGACTTAGTCATCCTGAAGCCAGGAAATATGTGTACATCTTGTGAGGATGAAAGACATTTGCAGAATTATGTCGCCTTCGTCTACATTCAGCACTGCAATCATGCCCAAAACAATCCATTGCAACGTCAAGGACACTTTCAACAAACACATTTCAATCAAGCCATTAGTCAGTATAATATGTACACAATGTGAGTCTTAATGGACACACACAAGTGTGACACATGCTAAACCAGATTAGAGGCACCAATAGTTGTGAGAATGATCAACAGAATGGAAATGGATGTACTGTTCTAGTGTCAAATGTGTGTTTGTTCACAGTGCAATGTTTTCTCTTCAGCACAACTACAAACATCATCGCAATGACTATCTCCTTTGGTGTCACCATACCTCAGACATTCAAAGTCAGAATGCCAGTAATAACCATGCGTGTGTTGTGTACTGGCAAGTATGGCCATGCGTACCCGGGTTACTCTTATCCCAGGTGTAACAACAACACACATTCATTAATTAGACATTGATGGAGCTGTACCCCTCAACGGAATGGATTGCCATCCATTGTTCATGCTTCATTACATTGCAAATTTAGCAATCACTACATCCATCCCTGGGCACTTTCCATGGCCTTTACTGACCAATTAATGAGGACAAATACCTACAAAGGGGGAAATGTCACATATGCCAAAAAAACAACTTACACAAGGCAACGCTAGATTGCAGAAAATTTCCCACTGATGCCAATAGGCTTTGCATAATTATTTATTTCTTTATTTTGAGAGGTTTATATAGCACGAACAAGAACCTTGTGGGTATCAGAGTGCTTTACAAGAAAGATGTAGGGAACAGATACAGATATAGTAGATGAATATATGATTGAGTCTAGTACACAGAACTAGCTAACAATAAATAACCTATACATCACAAGTTTATATACCTAATTTTTAGACAGCATATTGTCACTAAGAATATAGGGGCCTATTAGCAACAGCTTACGATAATTATTGTAAACCTTGCTTAGCATGAATTTTTTTATCGCCTCCTATCTATGGATTTTATCTCGTAAATAACGCAGTATTACCAACGTTTATTTCCAATGCGATATAAAATCCAGCAATAGCGGCGAAACCCCTGTTTAACGTGAGATTTACAGCAATAAAAATCCTATCGCTAAGGAAAATCTCACTAATAGGCAGGTGGGGACTTAGCCGTAAAATCCACCTCTCATTGACAAATATGGCTAAGGCAGGTTTTTACCAGGTGTAAAATCCTGGTGCTAATTGGGGTTAGTGCATGTTTTTTTATTGCGTGGCGGGTATTGCTAATAGGCGATAGCTTTGTTAGTGACTGCTTTCAGTCGCTAACAGGTTGGGTATGCTCACTTTGCATGTCATTAGCGATAAATATCGCTGACATGCAAAGCGGGCCCCAAACCAGTCGCTATCGCCTAAAAGCTGTCGCTAACTGCTGTTAGCAACAGCTTGCTGATAGGACGATAACAATATTGCCGCTTTAGCGGAAAAAATTCCCGCTAAAGTGGCGATTTTGCCCTTGCTAATATGCACCATAGTTAAAATCATGTTGAGAGAGGTTTAATACTGGGTATTAATTAAAAGATTAGGTCTAAAAATAGTTCACTTAAACTTAGAAAAAAGGACCGCTTTCATTTCTTTTTTGAAAAAGGCAGTAGAGGGGTTCTGTCTCGTTTCTGGTAGTAAGGCATTCCAGATCCTGGGGGCCCTTCCTGAGAAGGATTAGTTATATTTTTTTTCTTGGCAAATCTTTGCAGTTTCAAAATAAGATTCCTGGAGCTTCTGGTGGATCTGTTACCACACAAGAGTGTCAGTTTTTGAGTTAGATAACTTGGGGTATTGTGGTGTAGGGCCTAGTTTGTCATACATGTGATTATCAGGTTGAATTATCGCTTTGAAGGTTAGCCAGTTGAGAGCTCTAAAGTCCAGAGAGATATGACAGTTTCTTTTGGAGCCTGTGATCAGTCTAGCCACTGTGTTGATTGTGGCTCTTAGCGGGCCGTTGTTGATCTGGGAAGACTGCAAAAGGCGACACACCATAGTCTACTCTGGGAATTACTGAGGCCTACACTGCTTCTTCGAAGTCATATGCGGGCACAAAGGGTTTCAGTTTTCTCAAGGTGTTTATTTGAAAGTTTGCTTCTTTTGTACAGGCACTCATGTGTTTCTCCATGTTGAGGTTTCTGTCCAGCGTTATTCCCAGTGATTTCGCTGAGTCTACAATGAGTGGTTGAGCTTTGAGTGCTGCTAGGTGATTCAGCCAATCGTGAATGATGGTAGAATGGTTGGGGGGTGCGATTAGGAGGAATTCGGTTTTGAGGCTGTTTAGTTTCAAATGATTTTCGTCCAGCCAGGACTAAGTTTTTAGCAGCGTTGAGTTGAGAGATTTGATGTTCTCAAGTGAATGGATGTTTATATAGAGTTGCTTATCATCTGTGTACATGTGATAGTGGAACTTAGATGCACTGAGACGTTCGGTGAATGATTAAATAAAGAAGGTGAAAAGAGTGGGTGAGAGGCATGATCCTTGCAGTACTCCTAGAGTGACTGGGATGGGTTTGGATAAGAAATTATTGACCTTGAATCTTTGTGATCTGTTTTGGAGGAAGGAGGTGAACCAAGTATGGACAGAGCTGGGTAAACCCATTCTATGTTGCAGGAGATCTAGCAAGTTGTCTTGTTTGACTGTGTCTAAAGCCGATTATAGGTCAAGCAGGATTAGTAGACAGGTTTCGTATTGGTCAAGGATTTTTAGTGCATCATCTATTATGAGTGTCATGGGTGGTTCCATACTGTGACCTGCTTGGAACCCAGATTGGTATTGGTTGAGCAGGTTGAAATGGTCTATGTGGTTGCCCAGCTGTGTATGAACACATGTTTCTAGGAGTTTGGCCAGAGTGGGGATGTTGGATATTGGGCGATAGTTGCTTAAGTCCGATGGGTCCGCTGCTGGCTTCTTTAAGATAAGGGATACCTGTCCTGCTTTAAGGTTATCTGGGATGGTTCCTTGAAGGAGAGATGTGTTTATGATCTTGGTCCACTGAGGTAGTACCAGTGGTATAAAGTCTTTTAGGTAATTTGCGGGGAGGGGGTCTGTGAAGTGGTTGGAAGGATGCAGGGCCGTCAGAATTTTTAGTATAGATTCTTCACTGCAGAAGTTGAAGGAGGACCATGAGACATTGTTTTTGAGGTAAAACTTTGAGGAGCCGTGGGATGGGGCTAGTGGTGTGGGAGTTGGAGAGACCGTCTGAATGTCGGTAAGGGTTATTAGGTCGTTGAGTAGGTCCGCCTTTATGCTTTCCATCTTCCTAGTAAAGTATGCTGCAAACTCCTCACACTTGGGAATTATGTCTGGTTTATATTGGGGGTGAGGGGTGAACCCCTAGTTCGTGCCTTGATTAATTCGAATAGTTTTTTGGGTCGATTCTTGGCAAGGTTTAATTGAGTGCTTAAGAAGTCAGCTTTAGATCCTCTGATCTTCCTGAAATAAGCATTTCTCATGGTTCTTAGTAACTTGAGGTGGACAGAGGATGGGACAGATCTCCACTGTCATTCGATTAATCTGAGGGATCTTCTGTCTTCCTTTAACCTGCCATTATACAAGGGTTTTGAGTCTTTTGTGATGACTCTTTTCAGCTGCAGGGGAGCTAGGTTGTCTAGTAACGTGTTCATGGTGTGGAGGTAGTGGTTGATCAGACTATGAACATCAGATGATCCTTCAGGGGGGGATTAAGCTGTTAAGGCTGGAGGTTGAGAGTGCGTTGGAACTGAGATTTTTCATATAACGCTTCAAAATGTTCGTTCTCGTTGGTTGTGCAGCAGGTACTTTAGCTGATTCATTGATTATGGATGTAATGATGTGGTAGTCAGACCAGTCACATGGGAGGATCGATTCTAGGAAAGTGGACTCAGCTTTGGAACTTACCCAATTGCGGGTTGCTCCTTTATCATGTGTGGGACTGTTGCAGATTTCGATAAGGTTAAGGTCTGTGAGAAAAGCTTTGAGGCAGTTACCCCTGAGTCATTCAGGTCATCCCATTGGAGATTGAAGTTCCCCAGGAATATTTTAGTCTTATGAAGTTCGACATTGGTAGCTAGTATAATAACTAGGTCTTCGGTGAAGGAGAGGTTATCTCCTGGAGGGTGGTAGAATGTATCAAGTGAGCATATTGGCTTGTTATTACTAGTGATAACGAGGTTGAGGTATTCACAGGAAGATAGTAATGGGGAGTGGTATCGATTCACTGTTAGATTGTTTCGATGTATGCAAGCAATACCACCTCCTGGCCTGTCCGTTCTCTCTAGTCTTGTGATGCTATAGTTTGGGGGTACCAGTATGTCTAGAATGGGCGTAGACAATTCATTTAGCCATGTTTCAGTAAGAATTAGTAGGTCTGGTTCATTGGTGAGAATGAGGTCAGCTAAATCAGTTGCATGTCTTGATGCCGACCTGCAGTTTAGACGTATGCATTTTAGTTGGGACTTGATGTATGTTGTGTTGGGTTCAGGTATGAGGGGGACTCTCATGAGGTTGTTTATAACCATACCTCTAGAGTTGTGTCTTGTAGCTCGATGTATATCCGGGGAGATGGAATGGATTAGGGAATGTTTTAGCAAGTTAACTGGATGTTCACTATTAAGTGGGAGAACCTGTAGCTCGTAAGAACAGAGAAGGTGCTTAAGTCTTTGGGTGATAGAGGGTTTATCCTCCGGATCGGCTGGGATGAAACATCTGTGGGGGGCACTGTTCTCCCTCTAAGCGGCTCATGTTTCAGTGATCTTGCATGTGGTTTTTGGGTGAGTTTCGGGTGTTTGCTATGGAGGAACGTTCTGGGTGCTAGTTCTGGGTGTGAGAAACTGGGTTGCTGTATAATTAAGTTGTGAATTGTATGGATGTTCTCCTTGACTTGTAGTAGAGATAGTAGTATCTTGTCTAGTTTGTGGTCAAGAGTAATATGTAGCCTATTTGATGTATGAGTTGTGTGTGAGTTAGGAGCTGTTGAGCCATGAGTATCATATTGGGGGGGATCCATAGTCAGGTCTGTTATAATGCAGTATTTCTGGTGTTTTTCGATGAAGGGGGATGAAGATGCGGGTTGTGAGGCGGTTTGGGTATGGTTGATGTGTGGGCCGGTTGGGATAGTGGTGCTGTGAGACGGGCATGGGTAGATTCCGGACATGGGGAGGTAATGGACTGAGATATAATTGAGATAGTGTGGGTGGTGGTGGGGTTGGGAGTCGGGTAGGTGTTGGGGTGAGTGTTGTCATCTCGAAACAGTGGTGGGAAGAGGTGTGATATGTGGGAGGGAGGGTGGGGGTATTGGTAAATGGAGATGGTAATGCGGTGTGTAATTGGTTAATGTTTGGGATTGTGGGAATCATGTTGGAGGGAGATGGGGCATAGGGAAGTGCTGGAGGTGAGGAGATAAGGTTCAGAGGTGTAATTGGGGCAGAGTGGGTGGTAGTGGTGTTGGGGGTCAAGTAGGGGTTGAGGTGAATTGTGTCCTCGTTTAGTTGTGAGGAGGTATAGATGTGAGATGTGGGCATGAGAGTGGGGGTATTGGTGAGTGGAGAGGGTGGGGGTGGTAAGGCGTGATACAGGCTGGTAGGGGTGTGGGGTGTGATTGGGACAATGGGAGTATGGGGGTGATAGAGGCCTTATATGACAGAGGGAAATGAGTGCTATTGCTAGAGGTGACTGATAGGTCTGGGGTGTGTGTATATGCAGGATGGGATGTCAAGGGGATCATATTTAAAGGAGAGTCTGCTAGGGAGTCGGTAAGTTGGCAGAGTTTGCTGTTGGCTAGGAGGGTGAAATGGGGTCTAGTGACTTTATTCTTGATGAGAGGAAAGATGTTATCTAGAAGGTTTGGGTTGCAGCCCGAGGATTGCTTGAGGATGATTCCATTATGATAGATGGTGATTTTTGCTGTTGCTTTGTAGAGTGGGGAAGGGGTGACATATAGCGAGAGGCCAAGTGCTGTTTACCTAGTGGAGGTGATCGAAAATAGGGTTAGAAAGGCTTTTCTCCATTGTGCTCTTCTTTTGATATAAAAGATGATGTCATTCGTTATGTGTCCTTTGTTGGTTAAAGAAGTAGAGGTCGGAGATTAGGGTTTCGGGATGAGATTTTAAGACGTTGTGTTTAAAGCTTTTGGCTGCTTATTATGAAAGTTTGGGGGTAAATAATGGAATAACTGTAAAGACCAGTATGCTCCATAATGTAAATGTAGGTTGCGAACGGGGTGGGGTAGGATTGGGTGGGAAGTTGGGTCAGTGTGAACTATGAAGTGTGGGTGTGCTAGTTCAACAAGGTGAAGTCTTATCATTTAGGATGTTGGATGGGGGCTCGAGGATGTTGCAGGATATCTCGGGGAACCATCCTGTTAGAAATGAATCAGTCCAAGATGGTTGCCATGTTTACTATCTAGTTCCGATCCTGTGAGGAAGTCCTTTTTCACTTGCAATTGTTTGGTCTTCTTGGTGTGTAGTCCTATTTCTGTTTTTACATGCACCGTATTGCGTGGTCCTTTCTTTGTTTTCTCTGACCTGCTATTATGGTGGAGTCCTATGTCTCTTTTTAGCTAAATCCATGTCTGCTTAGTCCTTTCTCCCTGGTTATGTTGACTGCTGCCATTTTGTACAGTGAGCGGAGTCACAAAGTACTCCTCGGCCCTTTACATACATGCAGATAAGAAATAAATTGGACTCTCCCTGTGTGTAGAACCGGCTGCAGCATACAAAACCAGTGAGCAGATAGATCAGGTTTCAGATAGATCAAAGTTAAATAGATCCCGCCAATCAATAAAAATAATAATAATAATAATAATAGGGAAGCTTGTAAAGTGCCTGGTTACGCCCACCGGCGTGTCCCCTTGCTGTGGTGAGTGACAAATCCCAGAGCCCCCTGCCCAGACTAAGGCGCCCAGGCTCTTTAGTGAAGGAACAGGTGTGTTTTGAGCTCTCTTCTGAACCTTGGCTCAAAGGGTTCCAACCAAAGCTCAAGCGGGAGTTCGTTCCAGCTCCTAGCTGCCAAGAGCCGGTAAGAACTGCGACCCATTCGGGCCTTCTTGACTTTAAGGATCACCAACAGGCCAGTTCCAGTGGATCTAAGGGACAGGACGGGCCTGTAGACAGTGATGAGGTTCTGCAGGTGCCTAGGCCCAATGCCTTGAATGATCCGGTGGCACGTACAGAGGGCCTTAAACACAATTCTCTTCCTGACAGGAAGCCAGTGAAGAGCATCCAGAGCCCTTTTGGAAGCGGCCCTTCTAGGGAGCCCAAGGACCAAACGAGCCGCTGCATATTGCAACACCTGCAACCGGTCAAGACTCCTGACCGTGGCAACTAAATACAGTAAGTTGCCATAATCTAATCGCGAGGTGACAAGAGCGTGCACCTGCGTCCTCCTAGCTTCTATAGGGAGAAGGTCCATAATTTTGCGTGGGCCTTTGAGGACACCAAAGCAAGTCCCCACCACAAGTCTGATCTGAGGTTCGAATGTAAGGTCCGAATCTACCCATACACCCAGGTTCTTAGCCTGGGGGCACGGCATAGGGACTGGGCCTAAGCAGGATGGCCACAATTCCGATAACCACACAGACGGGGCCCCCCTACCACGAGCACCTCTGTCTTGCTACCATTCAACTTCAGGCAGTTGTTAGCCATCCAGGAGGCAAGCTCCTGCATGCAGGCTCTGAAGTTGGATTCCGCCAGACCAGGTCCGTGCGAAAGCGAGATGACCGGATGTGTGTCATCGGCGTATGACACAATCCGGATTCCAAAACCCTCCACTATATTTGCCAAGTCCTACTAAAGATCAGCCAAAAACCGTTGTACACAGTGAGACTCACCTGTTCAACCAGAGTAAATTTCTGGAGATTGCCAAATGTCTGCAGACTTATATGTCCACATAGTAGAAGTCTGAGATCTCAAATCGCCATTGTGATCCCTTCATTACAAGAAGCACAAGAAGCATCCCCCAAATGTCGTTTGGATGCGTGGAATGCGAAATGAAATACTGTTGTCTGCATTTGCGTTGGATGAGATGACTCGTGGGCTAAAGATCCTGTTGTATCACCCAGGGGAGGCTGGAAGCCGCTCTCACTCTATCGAGCTTGCATGGGCAGCTAGAAACAAGCCATCGGCGATAGACGGGTGGGGGAGGTGCTAAGCCTGCGAGGCTTGGAATATGTTCGCTGCAGACTGGTGGCCTCAGATCTTCTAGTTTTTTGAGGAAAATGCTGTTCTGGGCTCTTCTAGTTTCAGGGAAAGCGCCGCACAAGCCACTTGTGCCTTCTCTACACTAGGCTTCGTGGCTGCTGATGAGAAAAGGATCGCGAGGCATGACACTTTCAACATCGGTCAGAAGATGGTGCCGTGAGCCCAAGCATGTCTCACTGAGGCATCACCGACAACCGAGGACCTTGAATGGCCTGTGGGTGATCCAATTACTGGGCGATCAAGGCGGCTGTCGCTCCACGGCATCCAGTGGGCGATCTGGACCTCAGGCGACCCAAGCAGCCAGTTTTCTCCTCGACCGAAAAGGGGAGGTCCGGTTTTACTGTCGGGCGACATCCTGTGACATCGCAGCTCTGTCCGCCATCAAGACCAGCTATGCCCGATGGGATGTGTGTCTTCGTCGGAGTGAATCGTCCTGTGACCTTTGTTGTGGGTACCTCCTGATACACGAGTCCACGTCGACACAGTTAGCTGTGGGTACCTCCTGACACACAGGTCCGCGTTGAGATAGTTAGCGATGTCGCCTGGTTCCTTCCATTCCTATCGACACGCTCAGCCGTTAAGGTAACACTGGTAGAGGCCAAAGCACTGCTTCTTCTTTTCTTCTTTTATCTATAATTAAGTTACATATGCCGATGCAAGTTCCGATGAGGCTAAACTGGGATCTTTCACAATGTAATCCCCAGTAAGCTTAGCTCTCTTAGTGAGCTCCTCTTCAATCCGCCATCCTGGTGAATACTTTCTGATATGACATATGACATTGTACTCAAAGTGGACATTCACATAATCAGAAATTAAAATCCATTGGCAGACATCAAGATTCATACAACACATTCCACTTTTAAATATTCACTTCGACAACTGTTTTCGACTACAAACATACACAAAATCTAACAAAATGTACACATCAACTTTAACTCATGGGCCGCATGAAAGATACTTGTTCAGGTATGACCCCTCTCACATCCACCACAAAATACATGCTCAACTTCAAACACTAGCAAACACACAAGCATGCCATAAGCCACATATGCTGAAGCTATTTGGAAAAACATGTTTGTTCCGCTAGCTAGAGCCTAGTACTCCAACTGTTCTAACACAATTGTATGAAGCTCACTCATGTGCTCCCCTACTCACAAACACAAACACACATATATTCACAGAACCACTCATCTTCACTATGTGCTCAAATTGCACATACATGACATGCATACTATGTACAGTACTCATCACATCCGCAGCAGACAACAAACTTTACATGTAAAAATGACCACGCTCATCACCATAAGCAATCTCTGCAATGCATTAGGTATGTAGTCATTTCACATTGTGCAGCATCACTGCCCACTCTGACATGCAAACTTAACACATCACCACTTCTGACAACAATACACTTAAAATGCTCAATGGATATGTCCACAGTAAGTAACATATCGTCACACACACACCCTACTCTGCTTAAGTTACACAGATAGCCATTTCTACACCACATGCATACATAGATGCTAGACCAACAATCATCAACTATATGGCACTACACATTTCACCTTTCTGAAGACTATAGTACACAACTGGCGTATACCCTTCACATACACATGAATCCTTAGTCACAAAGGACAAGTTGAACGTTGTCTCACTGGGGCACTGTCACATCCAGATGTTACCTACATGACTTATAACACCATTTACTATTGAACATCAACAACTATCATCACTCATTTAAAGATGCCTGGTCACAGTCATCCCTCACTGAAGACACACAGACCACAGATCACCACCTGCCAAATAGGTAGATGAAAATCCGCTGGCTGACAGCACCCTCCCTTCTCCTGCGCTGCTTAAAGGGTGGTGGTCTCCATGCAACTCCCAGCTACAGAATGAGCATCTCTTGTCTTTATGTACCGCAGTCCCTGTGTCATTTTCTGCACCTGGGTTGCAGATGCTCAAAATGTTGATGCGCTTCAGGCTCTGTGCCCCTCTTGCTGAGGATGTGTCACATATTGCCAAAACCATAAACAGAACTGTGTTAGTTTCACATTACAATTTACAGGGGAATGTCTGCCTTGCATATTTTACTCGGTTTTGGTGCAGGTATTTTTCAACACCACTCCACCAAAACTAACCCATTTGGCCACTTGTGGTGACTTGTAGATATGGAGTTCTGCCTGTGCCACCATCTCGTCAAAAATTACTGACGAACCCCTGTCATAAATATGCCCCTACACCTCCCCAGGGGAGGCACAATGAGGAGAAATAACTATTTCACCTTGTTTGTTCATCTTGCCCTGTGTGCTGTTTTCTGCAGCAATCATGGAAAGAGGAAAAAGCCTTTCACAAAGGTGTCCCTTCCTGCTCACAAACAACCCTGCCAACAACTAAGGCACCCTTGCACGACGGTGCAAGGGTGCTGGGTTGGAACTAGGCTACCAAAACAGCAAGGGGTAACAGGAATGCACCTCATTGGATAAATGTGGTGCATTCCTGCCCTTTCACTTTGACATGGGGCAGCGCAGTGAGATGACTTGCTGTGCTGCCCTACACCAAAACCCTATAAATGAGGCCCTTTGTATATCTATCACTCTGTGGAGGATCCATGGGCTGACAAATCTCTTGAAGACATCTGATTGTTTGCCACCACATCAACAATTGATATGGCGGCAGCCATCTTAGGACTCAGGGCACAGTCCCAAGTCCTTACAAAAGCATTACAAAACACATAAAATGGCAAGGTAGGGATGCCCTGACCCCCAAGGCCTGGTGGCATGGTTCCAGAAGGCCCTCGTCTGGGGCCAAAACATTTTTTATTTGTATTTTGCTGCAGACATGGGGTCTTATTTATGAAGGCCTTGCGCCACCGGTGTGTCACTTTTAAAATGGGAAAAAGTGAAGCACCGGTGGCGCAAGGTCTTCATAAATGAGGCCCATGGAGTCCTGTGTGTTTTAGGATGACTAAGTCACTTGTGTTTTTTATTCACTGATTGAGTCACCACCCCAGCATCCTCACCCGTGCTGGCAGCTTATCTTACTCAATGAGCTGTGCACTAGGCACACCAACACTGTTTGTGGATCCTACCTCCTGTGACTCATGCGGACTCATACTGCTATACAGTTTACAAATACAACCTTGGGTAAGTGCTTCAATACCTATCTCATCTATTTCTTCATCTTACACCTTGCACAAGATTCAAACAGTTGCATACTTGGAATCACATAATTGCATCTGTAAACACTGACATAGGGGGAATGTGGATACCTCATGTCCCCTACACAAGATCTGCCTATGCATTCAAATCATACCTCACACCCTCTTTGGCATGCCAACATGAGGTATGTATCTCCACTCACACCAATACCTTAAATACTAGTCACTTTCACCTAAACTCATGTGCACGCAAGCTGAGCTCTTGCAACGTGAACCACTGGTTATACATCTGCAGTCAAAAAGTATATTTCCAACAACACATCCTCACATGTTGTAAATAAGAGCATGGTGGAGGCTCAAGATCTGGGAGCATCTGCACAGTAGACAGACACACATCCTTCCTGTGTGCACACTGTACACTTACCTCACCACATGTACCACCTGCCAAGTCAACTTACCCTAGAGCACTCATAATACAGCTTGGAGTGAGATGGAACAGCATCAATTTAGCTTATAGCAACACCCTTGTCAGTCATTCACATAATACATATGACATAATTCATTTGCTCAACTATGGCTAGTGTGTGGTAGCAAAATGCAATTCAAGCTGGGATGAGGAGTAAACAACATAATTGCAATGTCACCTCCCAAAAGCAGATTGGCATGAACATCAGCTACATGAGTGATCGTTAGTCTATAAATAAAACATACCCCTTGTCTAACAAATATTCCATGCAATTATTTGAGTCCAGTATAAGCAGATGGTTGGAAGACTGTGAGAAAACTGCTCAGCTTAAAATCACCATGGGCTCAGTAAATGAACAAGATGTGTTCACAGCCATGAATGCTTTTTGGACACCGTTGCATCACACCTAAAGCAAGGATTACCTAGCCACTATTCTACAAGATCTGCAGTAGACACAGACATTTATTCACCGTTTGAAAGTCACATACAATTCTACTGAAATCAGTGTGTGTACATGGGTGTGTGCTAAGTCACAGCCATGCAGTCAACAGCCATATATATCCAGATGAATAGATGAGGCAGGTACGTATATGCACATCACAAACATATTCAGCATGATTCGCCTACACTTTGAGGCACTTGCAATATGTTGACAACTGAATGCATGACCTATGTGTACGTGTGCATCAGTAGTTTAGGAACTTCATGTCACACTCTGATATAAAACTTAAGTTGGCAATGACACCCATGAAATGAAGGCCCAACATGTTAAACTATATGCTGTCAAAGTGCCCAAACTCCATGTAACATATGCTATCCTTGCCATATTAACATAATTGAACATATAAACAACCAATTCCATATGTTATACAGTTAACTCTGAAACAAGTTGTTGGAAACTGTTAGACCTGGGATCATTGGCGTGAGTCTCCCTTCCAGTGTTACTGATTGCCTCCTCTGTTTTTGATATGTTTGTTCTGGTTACATTTTTGGGCACTGTGCCACTGCTATTCAGTGCCACAGTACAAGTGCTCCCTATGTTAAATTGATGTACTAATTAGTGATTCAATGATTGGGGTACTTGATTTACTTGTCAGACCCTAGTACAGTGAACCATGTGTGCCCAGGTCTTGTAAATCAAATGCTGCTGGTGGGCTTTCAGCACCGTTGTGCCACCCACAGAAGCAGCTTGTAAAATGTGTCCCAGGCCTGCTATTACAAGGCCTGTGTGCAGTCTGTGACTGCCATGTCGACTTGGCAAGTGCACACACTTGCCTGGCCCTAAACCTTCCCTTTTATTCATATCAGACACCCCTAAGGTAGGCCCAAGGGCAGGGTGAATTGTAAGTATAAGGTAGTACATGTCCCGGTGTGTGTAGCATGTCCTAATAGTGCAGTACAGCCATTTTTGTTCTTCACGTTTGTAAGGCTACCTGTTCTCCATAGGACAGAATGGGCAGTTAGATTATTACATCTTATAATCCTAACTGATTCAGGGAACATGGTAGAAATTCAAATTTAGTATGCCTGAACTCAAAATGATAAAATACATCTTTTAGTAAAGTTGGTTTTAACATTTGTGTTTGAAAATACCACTTTTAGAAAGTAGGTATTTTCTTGTCCAACTATCCAGGCCTGCCTCTGCTAGGTTGTGTATTCCTTGTCTGGAGATTGAGTGACAGTGCTGGGGGATTCCAAGAATGAGAATGAGTCAGCCCAGTTGTGAATAGGGAGATCTGCATCTAGATGGGAGGAAGGAGTTGCACCTGGGACCGGAATAGGGCTGGGCCTTCCCTCCACAATGCTAGCTGCACCCCCTGGGGTGCGGCTGATGTCTCTGACCTGCACTGTAAAAGAAGAGAAGGAATCATGTCAACAAAGTGCTCCAGGGCTGTGCTTTCCCTCCACAATGCTGGCTTCACCTCCTGTGGGGCGTCTGATGTTTCTGTCCCTGCACTGTGCAAGGAAAGAAGGAGTCATGTAAACAAAGTGCTCCAGAACTGGTTTGGACTGGGCAAAGGTCCCTCTGCCTTCAGAGAACAAAGAGAAAAGTAGTATAAATATTGGGACTCAGACCCAAGAACTTTAGATCACACCTGGGAACAAAACAAACCTTTTGCCAAGGAGAAGAACCAAGGAAGCTGCAGGAGTTTGGACTGCCCCATTGCCAGTGTGCTGTTTGCTGGGTTGGCCTGCAGTGGTTTCTTTATTGCTAAGGAAAAGGAGAAGGAACTTTTTAAGGACTTTCATCTTCTTGCAGAATATTACTCCAAGGGCTTGAACTTCTGCTTGCCGCCTCCTGAAGTCTTAGGGACAAAAGACTTCACCTCCAGCTCCCCTATGAATTTCTTTCCTGGGAATTCTATCTGCAGAAGCCTGCGTGTCGCTGGGACCTGGAACCAATGAGAAGAACCGTGACGCCGCCGCAGCTGTAGTCGTCACATCGCCGGAGAAGCGTGCCACCGTCGCATCTCCCAAGAAGCGTGTCTTCATCTAAGCTGTTTGCTGTTGCATCACCGGAGAAGCGTGACGCCATCGAGAGGGTCACCATCACATCGCCGGAGAAGCGTGTCACAGTGCCTGTCGCGGCTCCAAAGTACAGAGTCGTCGCAAAGCTGCCAGGGAGTGAACGCATCGTCGTCGCATCATCGCATCAAGGAAGAATCTTCGCGCATCACAACAGAATTGTCAGATCACAGCGCCATCTTGCGCATCGCAACCGGGTCACAGGCCGAGAACCTATGCAGCATCCCTGCACCGGTAAGGTTCACGGCGCATCCCCAACTTTGCACAAGCATTGAGACGCAACGCATAATCTCCCCCAGAGCACGGAACCAATGCATCTCCGTTTGTGAGCCCTTTGTTTATTTTGCGTTACGCATCCAGGTACTTTTGTGAGGACTGTGTCGCTTTTATCACCAACTTGAACTAAGCAACTTCTACCATCTTTTAAGTCAATCTTAAGTACAGTATTGTTTTTTTGTCGTTTGTGGTCTTGTGTTAAGTCTATATAAAGCATACTTATTTTTATAAAACCTGTGTGGTGTCCATCTGTAGTTTTTTCACTGTATGTGTATATTCACAAATGCTTAACACACTGCCTCGGAGATAAGCCTGTCTGCTCGTGCCAAGCTACCAAGGGGGTGAGCAGGGGTTATCTAGGATTGTAATCCCCTTATCCTGGCTTAAAAGCAAGGGTCCCTATTTGGTCAAAGGTGTATACCATTTCCAACTAGAGACCCCCAGATCTACCAGGCACAAAAAAATTGTTAACAAAAATTAACCATGCTTTGTTCAGCCTCCAACAAAAATAATCTATTGATTGCAAAAGGCCGTTGGCCAGTCCATAAATGTCAATTGTCCAGAGGAGCTCGGAACATCATACCCATCTAGTCTTGCATACACAATCCCTGTAAGGGGCACCTCCCCTGGGAGGGGCATCTTAGGGTATGCCAGGCACCAAAGGGGACAAACTATTGGGGACTGGGTTGTTTTATGGGAGGGATGGGTTCAGAATGGGTGTCAGGGTCAACTGCAGTGGTAGGTCTGATTGAGGGGGTGGAACTCCACTACAGTGTTTGGCTCTGATTATGAGGGTGTTCAGCTGTAGGGGGATGGACAGTTTGATTTGGGGAGGACGGGACCTTGACCAATGTGAGGGATCTTACATTTTTTGAGGGGTATTTCTGAAATGGGGAGGGGAGAGGTCTTTTTGGTAGGGGCATTAGTTTATGTAGATGTATTGGGCTTGTCTGGGGATCTAAGGGGTGTAGGAGTGCCTCTTTTTGATTGAGACTGGAGGGATTTCCTGTGGGGAGTTGTTGCCTTTTGTCCCTTCTCAGGTGGCGGTGGGTTTGCAGATGCTACTGGTGTGTCATCTTAGAGGTACTACATCTTCTTAGGAGGGGGTGTATGTTGTTGGAGAAGAGAATTCAATGGAAATAAGGTGTGTAGCCTGTGCTAACAGGGGTACAGGAGAGGATAGGGCAGAGGATGTGGAAGCAGAGGGTTGTGAGGTATGAGGAGTACCACTAGATGCATGTGTGTTGGGTGCTGTCACTTGCTTTGGTGAGAGTGTGCTTTTTGTAGCATGAGTGTGTCAGTGTGTGCTTTGCAACTTCTGTCTGTGTGTTTGTGTGCTGCGTGTGGTTGTTGCAGTGTCTGAATGAGTGTGTTTGCATGTGCTTGGGTCTGGGAGGGTAGTTGGGATGGTGGATGAAGGAGAGGTAGGAATGGGGAGGTACTGCTTTAGGAGCGACAATGCTGCGGTCAGGTTTGAGGCCATAGCCTGCTTTGATCTCTGTCAGGTAGTCATGTTTGAGTAAATGCCCTCCACGTACGATGACATGTCTGTCAAAAGACTTCTGTGTGCATGGAGGACATTCAGCATCGATGTCTGCCCAACAGAGATCTGCCTCAGGAGGTCGTTGGTCTCAACACTAAGGGCAGCAGGGGAGACAGGGGTTGGGGTGAGATGTCTGGCCCAAAGGAGAGTTTGCCCCTGCCATGGGAGCAGCCACGGACACTGGACCTCGGAGCAGCTGGGAGGGTTTAGATGGTAGTGGTGGTGAAGGTGGACTCAGATGTTGTTAATGCTACCGCTGTTTGCCTTCCCCAAACCGCACACGTCTGTGGCGGTTCTACGCTGACCAGAGCGTCACCCTGCCTGCTGTATTAACTCCACACCAAACGGTTCTTTTTTGACTGTCTGGGAAACATTACTTGATCACCTGGACTTGTGCTGCTTTTCTTTCGCCCGTTGTTGCTGCTGCCCAGAGACCTGTGGGCTCAATCCCTGCATCACAGCTATTAACGCGCTATTCTCGCGGACCGCGGACTGCCCGGGCACTACATCCCCCAGAAGGCAATGCGGTCTCGCAGGAAGAGGCGCGAGAGGACTTGCGGAACCATTTAAATTTGCCTGGGAGACCCCACGGCACGGGATGCGTGCGGGCTCGCCCGGGCCAAGCCCGGGCCAAGGGCGGGCCAGTTCTGCGCCCGTGAGAAGCCGGAAGAGGCTGGGCTGGGCCTACCCTCTTGGTCCTGCTTGGAGAACATTTGCGGCACAGCCAAGTAAGACTTTACCACCATACGTGTTACCTGCCCAGCTACTCTTAGATTTACACTCCATACAATCTTAAGATTGATTTTACATCCGGGACTGAAGGCATAGTAACTGCACATACTTAAATTAACTGCTTGTTGGATTCTGCTTTTAGTGAAAGGGTGGGCGGCCTATTTTCATGTAAAATTAAAACAGCCGGTTTACTGGAAATGGGAAAATGGAAAATGACTAGCCAATCCCTATTGAGCTTTCTTACTGGCGCTATGGGGCCCTAAATAAACAGATTTTAACTGTGGAAGAATCCCTAGAGGCAGGCTCCTCAAAGATCTCCACTGAATTAGATCAAGCAGACAATAAGGCCCCCCTGAAATCACCGGTAGCTCCAAAAAAGTTACCAACGGCTGTATCCAGCCTAGCCTAGAGGAGATTTCGATAAGTGACTCTGATTCACTTACACAACCTCCCCAAAAAAAACAAAGGAATCCCGCACCACTAGAGAGTGTAGAGGCAAACAAAGGCAATCTTAAGAAGGGAAAAAATATAGTAGAAACCACTTCCCAAATAACCCCAAAGCAGCGTAACCAACCAAAGAAAAAGATCGGGTTACGGAGGGCCTCAGGCCAGATGATAAGTGAGCCCCGCAGCAAAGTTTACCCACTTAGTGGTGACATTAAGAACTTAACCACCCTAATGGAAAGGTTAGATCTTTATTTGAGGGTCAATTTAGATCAAATAAAGAACAGATTGACTCTCATTGAAGATTTTATATTCAGCAAAAAGACTCAGGAACCTGACCCTATACCTGCTCCAGACAAGCAAGGGGGTGGGAACAAGGGTAGCACTACTCAAACCAGACCACCAACCGGCACCGAAGGGGGAGGTTGCCATACTAAAGATAAGTACTTCTCTGACTTGCCTGTGTCATTTGTAAAAGCCACTTCAAATTTTCCAGCAAGGACCCTTTCTTCCCAGACAAAGACATGTAATCTATTTGACAATCGTATCACTGGTGGTAAGAATGATGTTAGAGATAAGGAAACAAGTCTTTTCTCTTGTCCATCACTTCCACAGAATCCCAACCCATTAACACCCTCTTCTACTGCACAGCACTGGGATAACCCCGGAACAGACCCTCTTTTACATCTCCCACCAGACGCAACACCGTATGTAATTGTTCTGGCCAACGCTCCAAAAAAGGGTCTTTCGGAAATCGAATCGTGGGAATCACTTAGAAATAAATCCCTCCACTGGCTTGGCCAGAGGACAGGTTTAACTGATCACCTATTCCAAGAGTTTAAGATGTTGCGAAGGGTGCAGTGGGTAGGTAACTTAAGGAAATCACTACTAGGAAATTGCCTAGACCTCACATTCAGATCTCCTATATTGGTTAGAAAAATTCTTGGGGGGAGTGGAAGCAATTGTCTGTTTGGGGGTGGGATCAACATACTCCTGCTAGGTTTTTTCTATCCTCCAACTAGTAGACAATTACATAGAAGTGCTTTCTCAAACCAAACACCAATTTGTGAATTCCCAACCTCAAACAGATTCAACCCGCTTATGGGCTTAGAAGGAATAGACTGACTGGCTAACTCATACCCTAGTTTTTTGGGGTCAGGGTCAGTTCCATCCCGACCACTTAGATATAATAAGAATCGTTTTCCAACTATTAGTCGCCCTTTATGTGTAGAGAATTCCATCATTAAACTTCACTCCCACAGCCAAAACCATCACCCTACACAAATGAATATAGGCTTGTTGCCACAGGGGCTTGACTCCCCAAATGAACTACAGAATAATAATACTGGTGTAAGGGAAGCACCTGATAATCGGAGCACTTTGAGCCCTAAAGCTACTGGGCAACCCACACTTAAGATAGTGTTTTGGAACATTGCGGGTTTGCACTCAAAAACGGCGAATGAGATCTGGCTCAGTTTCATTGTGAATTTCAATGTACTCTGCTTACAGGAGACATGGGTGAAACTACCTATTCACATCGAGGGCTTTAAAACATACTTTTCTAAAGCACTCCCTCCTAAGTCCGGGAGAGCTAGGGGGGCTTGACAATATTCATCTCAAACCTCCTGGAACTTAAGAAAATAATTACATTTAAGTTGGAACCAAATTATCAAATAGTAATTCTGGATCAAAACAAACATGATACCTATGTATTAGTAAATTTCTATAATAATCTTCGCCAGACCGAATTAATATCAAGTCTAAAGGACATTTCAAGCTCATTACAGAAGATAAAAAATAACCATACTAAAAATGTCCTAATAATATCGGGGGCGATTTTAATCTTACCCTCTGTAAATATAATAATAACCCAAATTGTGGCCTCCAGGACGAGAGTAGGAATATCCTAACTCATTTCCTCCATACTCCTGTAGGGGATTGCCTAAATGAAATTTTAATTGTTCTTGAGTTAGGTCTTGCAAATGAGTGATCCCCCCTGTTCCACTTACTGCTACCTTTAATGGCAGGGGAGCTGGCAGTATTATTGATTTTATCTTTACTTCCAGAAATGCAGCATCACACCTTCTGGCTTTTAGAATGCATGAAAATGCCATCAGCGATCATTATCCGATCAGTATAACAGTATCTTTCCCGCATAAGCAAGAAACGCGTAAATCAGAGAAATTATATGGGCAAGATACATTAACCCTGGATAAGCTTAACAGGTACACCTCAAAATGGGACAAAATTGACCCTGCAGCAATCACCACGAAGATCGTGACTACCTCCCTAAGATCTATAAACAAGTGTTTAGAACTAGCAACTCCACCTACTGAAATCTTGGAGAGTTTTTTGGCTATAACTAGTGCAGTTAGAACAGCCCTATATAGGAATGCAAAGGGGAGAAAGTGCAAAAATAAAGGATTGTTTGATAAAACTTGCACAAAAGCCTACTCAGATCTAAAAGCTGCCCTCCATAAGACAGAACGAGATAGGCAAGAAGTCTCCAATCTCAGAAGGGCGTATAACCAGGCCATCAAAGCAAGGAAAAGGGAATTAAAAAATGAATTATGGAAACAACTACATACAAGTTGCTCCACAAAAGACAATATTGCCTTCTGGAAAACCATCAAATCGCCATTTCTAACAGAAGCCAGGGAAAACTCTAAAGTGGATATTGGCATTGATGAGGCTGCATGGGTCCAACACTTTAAACAGATTTTTGGCTTGACATCACAGGACAAAGTTGCCCATAACAACAAGGATAATGCAACCATAAACATTGTGAATTCTATTTTCCCAATAGCACTTGAAATCACACTTTTTGAAGTCGAGCGTGCTCTGTTAGCAAGCAAGGGGGGAAAGGCGCCTGGTCCCGACGGGGTCCCAGTTGACCTATTTAAATACAACCCAGAACTGTGGACCCCAATATTGACCAGAGTTCTCGAAGCCTCTTGTACCATGGGGCTAATAGAATCCTGGTCGACCTCAGTTCTAGTCCCGATCTTTAAGAAGGGGGACCGTCAGAGCCCATCTTGCTACCGACCAATTTCTTTGCTAGACTCGGTAGGCAAAGTAGCAGGTCGTATCATTTTAGAACGTTTCCAGCAGTGGGCAGAAGACAACAAAAAGCTTTCAGGCCTCCAATTCGGGTTTAGAGAAGGACTAGGAACTACAGAGCAAGCCCTTAACTTGACATTAATCATGGGAAAATATGCCCACGCAAAGGGTGGAAATCTTTATATGGCCTATGTCGATCTGACAGCAGCTTTCGACTGCGTGAGCCATTCTAAACTGTGGTCCATTTTACTAGAAATGGGAGCTGATACCACTCTGGTTAGTTTCCGATGGGAATTATATTCTAATGCAACAGCCAGAGTGAGATATGGGCTGTCGGATGAATTGACGGCGCCATTCAGGGTGGAGCGAGGGGTAAGGCAGGGCTGTGTCCTGGCGCCCTTCCTGTTCACGCTCTATACAAACGGTCTGGAGAGAGCAATAGTGGAGGGTTGCCAGGACCTACCTTCCATCGGGAAACGCCCAATACCGGCCCTACTTTACGCCGATGGCGCCGTGATTCTCGCCCGAACACCCCTTGAACTCCAGCGAGCTCTTAAGAGTTACCACAGTTTAATGGGCAACCTAGACCTCAGGTTTAATATCAAAAAAACCTTTGTGATGTCCATAGGCTCTAGATCCAAGAAAACAATGGACATCCTCATCGATAAAAAGAGGCTTGAGACCACAAAGACGTATCCCTATCTAGGTATTTTAATGGACAGTAAATGCACGTGGAAGCAAGCAATTGAGGCGAGGAAACTGCTTTTTATGAAGGCAACAACTGCATTAGCGAACTTTGCACAGAGGTTAGGGAAAAGACCACCTACTGAACTGATTAAAATCTACCAGGCTAAATGCATAAGTGTCGCTATTTATGATGCAGGTGGATAAGGTGGATCCACTCCAAAAAGTAGAAAACAGGTTTTTGAGATTCCTTCTTGCTGTTCCACGAAGTTCCTCCTTTTATAGTTGCCATATGGAACTTGGTGTGCCGTACGTTATTGATATAGTGAAGCTACAAACGATTCTGCTATGGCACCGTCTTTGTACATCCACTAAGACTACTTTTAACCAAGAACTTATCCAAGACTGCCCCTCCTTGGAATACAGACGCAGGATCGGATGGCTCAACTATATCAAAAACTTTTTGATTGATTTGGGACTTGCCAGATACTACCATTCTCCCTCAATAATCTCAGAGTTATCTAGAAAGGGCCTAAAAAAACTCCGCCTAAGTCATCTAGATCAACTGCAGTTGTCTACTGAGGCACCCAAACCTTCAGTCCAACACATGTTAACCATCCAAACTACAATGAGTATCTGGCCCTATCTTACATTTAATCTAAGCAGCTATGATAGGTTCCTCCTAACGCGATTCAGGGTGGACATATTCCATCGCCTATTGTCCTTCCCAAAAGTAAACAACTGGTCAGAACAACTACCATCTTGCCCCTGCGATGAAGTCTCTACGCAAACAACAATTCATTTGGTCCTATTCTGTAAATTTGAAAAACATTTAAGGAAGCGATGGCTTATCCCGATTTTAAGAATGATGGGCCTTTGTAGATGCCGACCTGCCTATCTCGCCTTGCAGTTTCTTGAAGAACCATGTGCTACTAAAAATATTGTACAGTTTTCAAAGCTTTGTGTTAGACATAGGCCCAATTTAGAATAGGCAATGAATTTATAGGTAATCCCTGAACATTTACTCTATGTGATCTTGCACGTTAGCACTTTAACCGCAGGCTTGCTTATTAATACGTTTTAAAATAACTGAAATTTTAAATGAAAGTTTTTAACTGTCAAATTCTATCTATTTTACCTGAATGTACTTTTATAGGAGAACTTTGACTTACCCTGAAAAACAAGGCTCCAGGTCCTGACGGGGTCCATGCGGATGTTTTTAAATGCACCCAAAAATTATGGTCAAAGATCTTGTGTAACGTTTTTAATGTCCTAACCCATGACAATATACCGGCCTCGTGGAAAAAATCAATTATCATTCCAGTCTATAAGAAGGGTAACAGGCAGGACCCCTCCTGTTACAGACCCATCTCTCTAATTGACTCTTCTGTCAAAATATTGGGTCTTGTCATTTTGCTCAAATTGAATGAATGGGTGAACGAGAGAGGGGTCCTATCCTATGTCCAATATGGGTTTAGACCAAAGAGGAGCACACTAGACCAAGGTCTTAACCTGCATCTGCTAGTGGATAAATATACCAAGGCCAAGGAGGGGTCCATGTACTTGGGGTTCATGGACCTCTCGTCAGCTTTTGACCTTGTAAATCGGTCAAAGTTGTGGCAAATTCTACTCGATATGGGTCTTGATAAGGCTTTAGTCAATCTTCTGGCAGACTTACACTCAGGGCTATTAGCTTCCGTCATGGTCACTTCGGAGGGCCGCTGTACCAGTCATTTTAACTCAGAAAGGGGTGTCAGGCAGGGGTGCATCCTGGCTCCCCTCTTATTTACGATTTACATAAATGCCCTGGAACCCGCACTAAAAGAGGCCTCCCTTGACATTCCGCGTGTAGGAGAACTTGGTATTCCAGTTCTCCTATACGCGGATGATGCTGTCCTGCTTTCGCGGACTGGGGTCGGTCTACAATGCCTTCTGGACGTATTTGAGAATTTCATGGGTTCCCTGGACCTTAAGATAAACGTTAATAAGTCCCAAATTATGATAATGGGTAGGTGTTTTAGGAAGAAGCACTCAAAAACCTTTACCTGTGGCAAAGAAGAACTTTGTAGAGTACCCACTTTCCCATATCTGGGGATTACATTTGATGAGAGAGGGAACTGGAGACCACAGTTAAAAAACAGAAATATTTCCCTGGCAAGAACCTCTTCTGCTCTTCTGGGTTTCTCGAAAAAACTGGGGGCTAGGCCAATAGCAACACTAATGAAAATCTATAAAGCAAAATGCCTCGTAGTGGCTACCTACGGTAGTTCAATCTGGGGATATAGCTCCCCAGATTGTTTACAGATTACAGAGAATACATTTTTAAGAGCTGTTCTCTCTGTGCCACAGTCTACCCCGTCATATACAACTCATACTGAACTTGGAGTAGGTTTTATTTCAGATATGATAAAAATGGCCCCTCTATTAGCATGGATGAAGATCTGGTTGAATCAGGAAATTCCCTTAAACCACATCATTTTCAAAGACTGCTTACAGCTAGATAGATATAATAAAACTCAGTGGCTGGCATATATCAAAGATAGTTTTGTCAAGTTAGGGAGACCAGAGCTTTTTTCCTCACCAGAGTCGATAACATCAAAGGACATTGCACTAATTAAGGGTGCAATGGGAGAAATGCTAAGCTTGGAGAGAGAACAAATGGAATTAAAAAAAACCTACTGTGAGGGCTAACATTATTATATCTACCCAAGAATGACCTGAAATTTATTTAACTATTGTGAATCGACCGTATCACTGGTTCCTCCTAACTCGATTCTGGTTTAATTTGATCCACTTGAACCTTGGCCATTTTCCAATTTGGAGTACCCCTGAAAACGCAATGCCTTGTTCTTGTGATAATTTCTCCTCTCAGAACACAATGCACTTTTTGATGTTCTGTGGTCATTACACGGCATTAAGGGCGAAATTTCTGATCCCCATTTTAAAGGAGGCTGGGTTTATTCAAGTTAAGCCAGCTCTTTTGTTTCTTCAATTATTGCAGACCCCTAGGATCAAGTTCCATGTTGCCAGTTTTTTAGTGGGTGCTGTTAGGATTAAGAATACGAATATGATTAATAACTCCTAAATGTTGTATTGTATTGGGATGAAATCGAGTATTATGTTTACACAAAGAAAATGTTTACAGAATGAAAGTGAAATGTGGGTATCTATAATGTATGATGTTTTGTATCCTTTTTAGCATGACCTAATTTTTATGAATTTTTAAAGGGAATTTTAAAAACTTTTTGACATACTTTTTACTGTGTATAATTAATTCTGATTTTATCTTGTATAATCTATGTATTACAGTATATGTAAATTTTGTATGGTACTATTGTCTTTTTATGATATTGATTTATCGAAATAAAGTTTTTTGACTGACTGACACATGTCAAAAGTTGTAACAGTGTACTTCACATTATACCTCACAAATGCTGCCATGTTGCAATCAGTGACAACCTTTGTTTGAGACTTAATGGCTGTTGATTTCACCATCATAAACTCCTACACATGGACACACTCTTCTGACTGTTGTTTTTGTGTTTTTTACAAGACATCATGGGTCAGGTCATCATGACATATGACCAGAGTTACCCTAGCTGTGAATGTCCCATGGGATACATGTGATCACAATAAGCTTCGCATCTGGGGAAAAACATTTGTACACGGACCAAGCCAAACGAATATAGGCCTCAACAGAGACAAATCGATCAGTCAACATGTTTAGCATGTGATTTCTACAATTGGAATCTCCTATCACAACATACTTCAATAATTCCTTCGAACCACTATGAGAACAGGATAACACATCAGTAAATGTGCAGACACTTGTCAAGCTATGGGATTCATGCCGGAACTCATACACACGTCTTGTGAAAATCACAAAGCACACATGTGCATGTCACTACTGTTGCAATCCCAGAACATAACTCACTCACATGTCCATGATGAATGGGACATTACCTCTCATCTATTGATCCATCAGCATTTTATCTTGTGAAAATGATTGCACGTTTGTCAGACTTACGACCTGTAAAAGTGCTATCAAGGTCAGATCTCAAAAGCTGCTGGAATGAAGATAGAAGTGCAACATGTAACTGACTCACACCCTCCTTGCTGCTGTTGGGCCTTCAATTGCCCATCCAGGTCAGGGAAGACCACTGCTAGGATGCGGAGCATGTGTAGGGTCAATGTTCGCCAACTGCCTCATTTGCCCAGTTGTGACAGGCCCAGCTGGACCTCCGCAATCCTCTTGGCCCAGCCAAGAAGGTCCTGTCACCTCTTGCGGCAATGAAGGACCCGACGATATGCGATCCCCACATCACGCACCTTCTTGGCGATGGTCGGCCACATCCTGGACTTCTCATGGGTGTTGACCTTTAAGGATGACATGGTTCTGTGGAAAATCAGGAAAAGTAATGTACATAAGCAGCGTTCATTTCCCTTTTCCCACTCCTCTCCCTGTAAGCACCTTGAATACCATAAAATATTGACTGCATCACTCCGCCAGTAAAAGCCCGTGCCCATATGTACATGACAGCCATTCTAGGCACCATGGCCTTTTGCCCATTGGAATCCCCGGCTTCCCTCCTGCGCGTATCTTAAACCCCCTCTCACATGCATAGACCATGAAACCCTCTCCCCCTGCGCGACCCTGCCCTGAAAGGCAACCCTTCTGCTTGACTCGCGCAAACCCCCCCCATTTCCTCTTGAAGAGGCATCCTTCGCCTCAGCTGACATAGCCCTCCCCAGCTGCACCTGACTGCCCCCGCTCTCTCATGTACGGGTCATAAGACCTCTCTCTGTGTGACTCTGTCCCTGTCCACACCCTGGCTTCCCCCCTCCCCTTCTCCCTCACACGGGCAAAGTCATAAACCTTCTTCTTCTGCAAGACCCTGTCCTTGGGAGTCACGGCCGCGCCTGACCAGCACCTCCTTTCCTTTCATGAATAACCCCTCTGTTAGTAAACCCTCCCTCCGCGACTGACTGTCCACACATGTCCGAGGCCATCGCCTAAGCCGCAAGATACTGTTTATTGCCCCTTATTGTATGGAGTCACTCCTCTTCAAAGAACCCACTATTGATCCTGGCTTCCCCACCCCCTTGGGATACGATCAGGCGCACATCTCCTAATAATCAGCGGAACACTCAGCTGCGTCATTGCCCCCTCTCTTATCTACAGTTCAAGGGTCTCTATTGATAACATATGTGGGGTAGGATTGACACGAGGATTATAGGGATGTCTTTTCTTTGTGTCACAATGTCCTGATTGTAATGCCAAGTGTTTTGTAAAGTATAAAAGACGAAGTCTCAAGCTCACTTGTTAGAGCACCTCCCGACAGACACTGTGTTTCGTGTCCGAAATGACAGGCTCTCCTCATGAGTAATAAATCCTGTTCTTGTGATTCCTGCTTCCAGCGCCCGTCTCTTTATTTGGTAACTATTCAGAATGGGAACTAAGAGGCGGCCTGCGCCAGCAGCCCGGGCATCGATAGTAATGTGGGCTCACCTTTTACAATTGGCGTCCCAACGCGGGGTCCATCAGTGACATAAGGTCCAGTAAGAGAGATCCAGACGAAGAAGTGAACATCGAAATGATTGGAGTATACCTGCCTTGAGAGGGCCGTCGTCCGGCTGCCGATCGAAAGAACTTCACCGATTCTGAACGGACCTCTCTCGAGTGACCTATTGTCCTGACTGGAATCCCACAGGAATGCTACACGGAGTAAGAGAACGATCGGGCGCTGGAGGAGGAAGATAAAGAACTATCCATATGGTCCGGTCCGGGTAAGATTAAGTAGGGCGTTTTACGCCTGATTGGTAGGATGGTTTTATCCATCTGATTGTTTGATTGATTGTATTGGAATCGGTATTTGAATACTGATATTGTTTGGTTATTGGTTCATTTAGCTTTGGATGCTACTTAAAATATTGGTCCTCTTCTTGAGGACGAGACATTCTCTGTTTGCAAACAGCGGCGAATAGGAACGTTCGTCTCTCTTTGCAGATAGAGAAGGGTAGGTAATGCAGACCTTTGTCCCCGTTGTAATCCGTCATGCCTACTTTTCTCCCCACTGATTGTTTGAAATCGATTAATAATCGATTGTTGCTCTTTGAGATCTTCCCTGTCCACAAACAGAGAGGAATAGAAATATTCTGTCTCCCTTTGCAGATAGCGAAGGGCAGGTAATGCAGACGTTTGTCCCCGTTGTAATCCGTCATGCCTGTTTTTCTCCCCACTGATTGATTGATTGACTGGACATTGTTGTTCCAGGAATTGTTTGTTTGAGGTATTTTCTGTTTGCAAACAACGTGGAATAGAAATATTCTGTCTAGTCTTTGCAGATAGAAAAGGGTAGGTGATGCAGACTTTTGTCCCCGTTGTAATCCGTCAGTCCTACCCACTCCCCACTGATTGACTATTATTTGGGGGGTAGCTCACCTGGTCCGTCCAGGAGACTACCCTAATGGAGGACACATGCCCCCACTTGTTGGCCATTTATTGGAAGTAACCCATCTGGTCCGTCCAGGAGGCTACCCTAGTAAGTGGAGGTACATCATTTGGTCCGCCCAGGATGATACCCTAACAAAGGATATGTGTTCCCCTCTGATTGATAATCTAGTTCCAACCCGGACCATTTATTGGAGGTAACTCACCTGGTCCGTCCAGGAGTACCCCTAGTGAAAGGACATATAAAAATGAAGTGATCACCGTACCCTACTAACAGAAAACTTTAGCTCGAGACACGCTAAGGAAATGAAGGAAAAATAAAAAGAAATCGGGCTAAGTCAGTAACCCCCTGATGAGCTTTCGACTTCACTAAAAATAAGAAACATTAGAAACAGTTCGTAATAAGAAATATAAAATGGCGAAAAGTTTGACAGCAAAAATAGCCACGAGGTAGCTAGGCTTCGCTGCCTATTCCTGCCCCCAACATGTCTGCCTCATTGTTTACCACACCCAAATAACGGTAACATGAAATAGATACAAATCAATAAGACACCTACCCCCTTTCCGGAAGCTCCCGAAGTGCAACAGCTCCGCGGTTACGCCCATCCGAAAGGCGAGGCCTCGATGCGTGCAGGGCTCGGCTGGCCGCGGTCGAAAGGGGAGGCTGTAGGGCGGACGGCCCGAGGAATCATGGAGGTCTCCCCTTTCCCTCTTCTGCTGCCCTGCAGCCCACGGGGGGAGAGGGGGCTGTCTTGCCTCGGCCACCGACCACCCCCCCCTCTCCTGCCTGATCTGGCCATCGACGAGGACCGGAGCCAAGGCGAGGTTGGACAACCCTGAGAGTTGCAGGTAGTCCCGCCACATGACCACGCCTGAAGATTACAGGTAGTCCCGCCACATGTCGACGCCTGAGAGTGACAGGTAGTCCAGCCACACGGCAACGCCTGGACAGTTGCAGGTAGTCCCGCCACATGTCAAAAGGGGGGGATGTCTTGCCTCAGCCACCGACCACCCCCCCCCCCCCATCTTCAATGGCTGGCACGGCCAATACCGAAGCGCTGGAGCCGAAGAACGGCGCGGGGTCGCTGGAAGGGGGAGGCGGCGCGAACGACCCTCCCCCACCTCCCTCCAGGTGGAGGCTTCCAGCGACACCCCAATGCTCTTGCTTAAAGAGGGTCAACATCGAAAAGCGGTCTTTTGCCCAGGACGGGCACACGCCCCATGCCTTCTCTCCTCAACTTTGAAGATTCTATGAGAGCCGGGAGGCACCCCGATCCCTCCGCATGGGCGCCCCCGTCCCCCTCACTGGGAACCGCGACATCGGCGCACTCCTGCCAGCGCCAGCCTCAGTTTGGAAATGGCTAAAATACAGCCAAGGCACAGACTTGTTTAGTTCCGGAGGAACACCAGAATGACCCGGTAGGGAAAATTGTTACCGCCCTCCCCACTCTTTGACTGATGGTCCATATTGCTAAACTGTTAACCCATTGCGAAAAACTTTTGAAACCACCAACGGAAGGTTTTGGTCCTACTACGAGTCAGTGGAGGCAATCTGACTATGCAGGGACTTGCCTGACCTCGCCCAAAATGGCGCTGACACAAAATGAGACTTTTTAAATAAACCTTGTTGCACCCTGATTGCGCAGCTTTGATGCCCCGAGATATGTATGCAGTTTTTGGACAATGAAAGTAGATACGAAGGATATTGAGTATGTGCTTGGAAAAGAAAGCGATATAAGATGGATATTGATTATGTGCTGGGACAATGAGCTGATTTAGAGTGGGTACTAATTATGTGTTGGTAGCAATGAATTGGTATGAAATAGGAACTGATTGAGCATTTGGACAATGAATTGGTAAATATTAGATCTTGAGTAATAGTTGGACAGTGAGATAAAATTATTGAAAAATTGAGTTATTGGCATGCATCATACTTGCAGTGTAGGAAAGTTCGATATGATTTTATTTCACTGCTGCACTTTACGAAATGAATGACCACCGACTTTATTCTCTGTAGCCGGCCCATTGGTTTGTAGGCCCGTATTTGTACGCCAACCTTTTTCATTAAAATCCTTGAACACGCAAATATTACCGTAGCGTTTATATTTATGAATGTTGTTGAAATGTATGGCTGCTGTCATCGACATAGGCAAAATACATGCAGTATGATTAAGGTTCAAAAGGCCCGGTATTTAGCAGCTACACTATGTATCGCAGGCAGCCGGAAAAGTGTTTTTAGACGCCCTTGAGCGATACCACAGAAATACCACCTGACCGCCACCCTTGCACACGACCTATAAGGCCACGATCGTGTGGTTCATGTAGATACGCAGACCATCGATGATTATCTATCTGACGCTTCTGGTCCCTCTGGGCTTAAACGCCGAGATGGTAGAGAATGCACCCCGGGGAGATAGGTCGAGTATGTGGTAGGTAAAAACATCTTCGGATTTATGCGCGCTGATGTGTTTTGAATGCTACCCCCCCCCCCCCTTCTTCTCCTCCCTTCTGCAGGTCCCGTCGGAACGTCGGCTGAAGTATGGAAAAGCGACGATCGAGCGACCGACAAAAGGAGAAAAAGGGGATCTGAACATAATACTTATGCTAACAAGCTTTGACAGACGTAGACGTAGATATGACTGTTCCTCCGTTAGAGCCTAACGACTGGGAGGATGGACTGACATGGAAACTTGACGAGTACTGTATGACGGAAATTGACTCGAAATTAGCACGCTAGATAACGCGATTATGACGTTTAATTAGATAGGGAAAAGGACTAGGAAAAGTCCTGAGGTAAGGGTAACCAGGCACCACCCGTCTGGGAAGTTAGAAATATTGTTGATGTTCGAAGTGTACCACCCTCTTATAGATATAACGAAAATGCCCGACTGTTCTCCTGATCGATACCCTCTGTTGCCTCAGCCCGGAGAACATCCAACCAAAGGAAGAAAATAACAAGTGGTTTAAGATCCACCTATGGGCAATAGCCTGACCAGGTTAATTTCTGACCGGCTGACCGGAGTGTAAGTATTGGCAATTAGGAGCGCTCGAAAAAAAAAAAAAAAAAATATATAGCCAACGAGAAGAGAAGGAGGAAAGGTAAAAAGAACTCAGCCCATGGATAAATAGGATATAAAAAATGCGCAGCATGCGCAAGGAGATTTTTGTTTGGCCAACAACTGTTTTATGTTTTGTCGTGAATGTCTCATATATGTAATACATGTACTGTCTTCCTTCGTCTGAGTTTGTGTGTGTGTACTGTAGGGATTTATGTCCTCCCTCTGTTTGCGTCTCTCCGTTACCTGACCCCCTGCTGTTCTGTGTTGTGAGCGCACTAAATGACCTATTTTCGTACACGTCTCTCTCTCTCTCTCTCTCTCTCTCTCTACATGTCATACGTGTACCGAATGGCTCGTTTAGATTGCGGATGACTCTCACTCTCTATGAGAGTCTCCCTATTTCCTCTTCCTTTTTGTGGTAAAATTGTGCCCCACCGGCACCAGTCTGATTGGATACTTATTGAACGCGAAGGTGTTCAGCAAAATTGACCGAAACTAAAATGATCGTATCTCGCCATATTACTACCTCTCCTTTCTGCAAAATGAATGAACTCGAATTGGCTGAGAAGGAAAGGACAGGTAAGACGACTAAAGTCCCCCAATCTGGCCTTTTATAGGGGAACTGTATGTCAATGGCACTTTATTTTTTTGTTCATCAGAGTCGAACGCCAACGTCTAGGTTGACCTCCAATGCCCAGATTGCCCCACCCCTTTGCACCCAAGCGAGAATGCCTGAAGCGTCCCCGCCCCACTTGATTGACCCCAGCTGCCGTCCCGGATATAAACATGATGACCATGAGTAACTGTCGTCCCTCGAGAAAAACCTGTTTTACCCTGATTCTCGATGATAGCGCCCCCGCCCAGTTTGAAAGGGTTAGCCAGCCTTGAAGGGAAACGTTAGACTGTTAAGGCTCAGGTTAGAAAGACGAGTCTCCCTGGAGGTTCCGAAATGTTGAGTTTGATGAAATGCATAGTTGATAAGAGTCTGACTTCCCTCCATATGTGACATGTGTAGACGATGAATAAAACTTGGCATGAACTCAGTAGGAATGCTGACATATGCACTGCTTGGTAATGAACCTCTGACTGTGACCGATGAGCGTATCTCCCAAGTGCGTAGGATTGAGGGAAGAATTCACGTGCATAAATGTCTTCCCCTGACCAGTTCTCTAAAGCTTGTTTTGTACCTATTTCAAAGATATATACGATCACCAGAGGAGAAGGGTCGGACGTGACACACAGCCTGGCCGCAGATCATGGGACACATGCGACATCGACCAAAGGTGGAGCCCCAGCACGACAGGAATATGGGACGAGACAGCACTCTCCAATGTGGTAAAACGAAAGGATGAGGGGCTGTCCTGAAGCCTTTTGTCCGCCTACCCACACGTGCCTGAAGCTTCCGTCCCCCTCTTCAAGCCCGGTTGATGGGCTTGCTTGCTTGTTATCATTTGCTCCCTTGGTCCCTTTGGTGTGTCCCAGAAAAATCTGCCCCCACTCCGCCCTCTCACTCCCATCGACTATCGAAACCACACACCCTCTTTTTCACATGACTTCTTGTCGAAAGGAAGAACAGCATCCAGGTGGAAATGGGGTACGCCGCAGGAATATGGGTGCCGAGCATAAGGCGCCACTAAAAGGATTGGTTAGGGAACAGGACTGTGGTCTAACAGCAGAGGACTGACCGCACCCTGCAACGCGTAAGGATGGACCCGAGCTGGACCTCTAGCTCCACCGCCGGTGCTCAACAGCGCCAACGAAAGGACACGGACTAGAGCCTACCAGTGATGGCTCACTTCTAAAAAGACTAGAGCCTACCAGTGATGGCTCACTGCTAAAAAGACACTGTGACAAAGAGATCTTGTGTATTGAACTGAATTCCGCCCTCAACTACTTGGTCAAAATGTTCATTGGTCACATTTTTAAGTCAGCAACATTTATGCTATGTAGTGCTTTTGAAATGATAAGAACTCGACAAATGCAATTTCCTATGTGCTGCATTCTGCCCATCACATCAACTGTCCATGATTATATGCCAAATGTTAGTATTGACAAATGCTAATTCTTCAACCGCGCCTGTTTATATGTACCCCCATCAATTACAAAAATGAACTCTGTTATGTAAAAAGGGGCGACTGTGGAAAATCAGGAAAAGTAATGTACATAAGCAGCGTTCATTTCCCTTTTCCCACTCCTCTCCCTGTAAGCACCTTGAATACCATAAAATATTGACCGCATCACTCCGCCAGTAAAAGCCCGTGCCCATATGTACATGACAGCCATTCTAGGCACCATGGCCTTTTGCCCATTGAAATCCCCGGCTTCCCTCCTGCGCGTATCTTAAACCCCCTCTCACATGCATAGACCATGAAACCCTCTCCCCCTGCGCGACCCTGCCCTGAAAGGCAACCCTTCTGCTTGACCCGCGCAAACCCCCCATTTCCTCTTGAAGAGGCATCCTTCGCCTCAGCTGACATAGCCCTCCCCAGCTGCACCTGACTACCCCCGCTCTCTCATGTACGGGTCATAAGACCTCTCTCTATGCGACTCTGTCCCTGTGCACACCCTGGCTTCCCCCCTCCCCTTCTCCCTCACACGGGCAAAGTCATAAACCTTCTTCTTCTGCAAGACCCTGTCCTTGGGAGTCACGGCCGCGCCTGACCAGCACCTCCTTTCCTTTCATGAATAACCCCTCTGTTAGTAAACCCTCCCTCCGCGACTGACTGTCCACACATGTCCGAGGCCATCGCCTAAGCCGGAAGATACTGTTTATTGCCCCTTATTGTATGGAGTCACTCCTCTTCAAAGAACCCACTATTGATCCTGGCTTCCCCACCCCCTTGGGATACGATCAGGCGCACATCTCCTAATAATCAGCGGAACACTCAGCTGCGTCATTGCCCCCTCTCTTATCTACAGTTCAAGGGTCTCTATTGATAACATATGTGGGGTAGGATTGACACGAGGATTATAGGGATGTCTTTTCTTTGTGTCACAATGTCCTGATTGTAATGCCAAGTGTTTTGTAAAGTATAAAAGACGAAGTATCAAGCTCACTTGTTAGAGCACCTCCCGACAGACACTGTGTTTCGTGTCCGAAATGACAGGCTCTCCTCATGAGTAATAAATCCTGTTCTTGTGATTCCTGCTTCCAGCGCCCGTCTCTTTATTTGGTAACTATTCAGAATGGGAACTAAGAGGCGGCCTGCGCCAGCAGCCCGGGCATCGATAGTAATGTGGGCTCACCTTTTACAGTTCTATTCCCTTAGTTTACATGCGTCATCTGTCTGAGTCATACACTACCATACATATCTCATGGGAAGAACACAACAGCAGAGAGATGGTGAGGTGCAGCAATTAAGCAGGTGGTGTAGGCAAGTGAAGTCTCTAGGGGACAGACATACTTATATCTGAACAGCAGAGGCAGCCTCAAATCCATCCTTCAAAAGTGATAGGTTCGAGTCGGTCGCATTGTACGAATCGGTTCAATGCATAACATTGCCTGCAAATGACACGCCTACTGCGATGTTCAAACAGTCTTCATGTGATCTTAGTTGAATTTCATACATTGGTGATGGGAGGTAACCAAGTCAGTTTCTATGCGCTGAATACATGAGTCTAAAGAGCGTCGCTCACCATAGGAACCAACAGCCAATGGCTGTGACCGAATCATTTCGGAGGCGGATAACGCATCCTTTAAATACTCACCCGTGTCTTTCACCATGACAACCAATGGCTGTGACAGAATCGTTTCAGATGCAGATACGGCGTCCTTTGAATAATCTGTCTTCAGAGCACACACTGGTGTGATTTATGTATTTTTGTACAGTACATGTGTGAATGCACTTTATAACTGATAAAAGTGACCTTTAGATGTATAAGACACACTCCCATGAGGAGCTAACCTTAAGGGGCATATGACACACTTTTTTATTGGCATGTACAAGCATGTCAGGAATAGAGATCTTGTTATCTGCATTCCATTGTTCACAGTGCACATTTTTCTATGTGTGGGTGTACATGTGCTTTTTTGCATTGTCACTGCATTTGTGTACTGTATGGCCCATTGTACAATTTTTTATTGTTCAAAATGTGTATGTCGGTTGTGTGAGTAATGGCTAAGGCTTTTACCATTGGATGAGTGGACAGTGAAATCATTATGCATCTTCAGATTGTTTGTGCAATGTGAATTACTAGTCCATCTGTGTGCCACAAACTCCTGAGTATGGTATTGTTACATATTTAAAAATCCTCTGCTTTGAAAAAAGTCTGTATATGTGATTGTATGTGTATTGTAGATATAACTAGATAACAGTGTACAACCTGTGATAGTGGTGGGCATGACGGAATATGTGAGATGATGTGTAGATCTGGTGCAACACATCACTTGCATTACAGGTTCTTATTCTGTCTACCTATTGCACATGTAATTGATCTCTGAAACATTAAAGTAAAATGTATTTACTTTGGATCCTTGCAATATGTAATGTTTGCTGACATTCATGATATCAGACACTAGTGAGTTGTACACTACCCCACTATAAGTGCTGTGTCACCGTACCTTGATAACATGTGTGAGTAGGGTACTGATGATGGGAGATATATCTAAGGGTAATTTATTTTTATGAAATCAGGTTTTGGAATGATTTGTAAGTTCGGTTGTGTTTACATGTTATGTTCTGTTTGTCTCTAAGCATGCTGCTTGGTACATTGTGACTTGACACCAACTGTGTTTATACTCAACACATAGGTATCACAGATGACCTGCAGCCCACAGGCCCTTCCCAGACCTGGCAACCATGGAAGAACGTAATACCATCAGGTAGTACCACCTCAAAAGGCCAATCACTGAAGACTTGACTGAGCAATTATCACCTCATCTACAGCCTGGTCAGCTACATACAACTGCGCTGACGCCCAAAGTGAAGGTTATGTCAGCTTTATATTTTTTGACACTGGTACATTTCATACACAGTGGCAACATCTGGTGGATGTCACAAACTATGTTCAGCCGTATTCTGTGAGAGGTTTGGGGGGCATTGCTGTGCCAATACATTACGTTTCCAACACCAGGAAAATTTGCAGACGTCAAGGGTGAATTGTATGCATTGGGACACTTACCCCATATAATTGGCTCAATTGATGGCACTCACATTGCATTGGAGCCACCACAGGCTCATGAGGTGGTATATCGCAACTGCAAACATTACCACTCAATTAACGTCCATGTGGTTTGTTTGGCAGATATGACAATCCCCCATGTCCATGCATGTTTCCCTGGATCTGCACATGATGAGTACATCATGTGGAAAAGTGCCAACCCCTGTTTGATGTTGCGGGCACAACATGACCATGCCTGGCTTGTAGGTAGGTGATGTGACATATGTGTGCTATGTTGTGTGTAGATTGCATGTCTGATGATGCTCTGTCAACCACATACTAAATCTATTTTTCTGTTTTCAATGTAGGAGACTCGGGGTACCCCAACCAACCATGGCTACTGACACCACTACGTAACCCAGTCACCCCTGCCGAAATACTGTATAATGATGCCCATGGTAGGAGCCAGAGAGTCATTGAGCAGACTTTAGGCCTCCTGAAGACAAAATTCCACTGTCTCAATCGGACGAGACGAGCCCTACCATATGCACCATTGAAGGTATGCAACATTATCACTGATTGCTGCATTCTTCGCAAGCTGGCTATACGGAGGGAAATTCCACTTATACAGGACAATGGAGACCAGCATCTGCCAGCAAGGGAGGATCCTGGACTGGAACATGATGACAGTGGGGATGATGGTGTGGATTTTAGGTGACAGCTTATCAATAACGTCTTCACATGAGTGTAGGTATGCAATGAAAATATGGCAGAACCCCCAAATGTTTGTTGTTGTGTTGCTGGTGCACAATGTGTATGTGTGTTTGTGAGTGTATGAAAATTGCCATTATGTTAGTAGTATGAGAAGTGTTAGTGAGATGGAAAAGTTGAGATGTACAGTGTTACTGTGACTCATAGGTAGTGTCCACACTGACAATCTTGTGCTTCAGCTAACATTGTTGTCAAAATTGAAGAGGCTTATTCCTGTGTGCCTAACTCCGTTCTAGTTTCTCCTTACCAGGGTAATTTGCCGCGTTAAACATGCCATTTGAGACCTCACCACACACCTGCTGCTTTGACCTACTCCAGCATTGGACTTGTTTGTAAATCCATGGCACATAATTCCTTTTGGACTGATAGACATGTTTCATCACTTTACAGCATTTTCGAACTGTGTGATGTCCATTGAAATTGGGTTAATGCACCTGGCTCTGTAAAGGAAATAAACCTATGCTACAAAATGTTTGTTTTCACACATCCAGAGGTTATTTTTAAACTAGAAATGCTCCATGATGCACTGTTTTGCTAGGAAACATTTGTTTGTTGTGTTTGAAAATGGGCCTAGTATTTTAAGCAATATACTTGCATTGCATCTGTAACGTGTGCTACGGGTTGGGCCATGACCTGCTTGTGTCTATCTATCATGCTGTGACAATGTACCTATACCCACAAGCCAGATATGTACTCCTTCAAAGTGATGTGTTACCAATGTTGTGCACACTTTTTTCTTTGACTTTTTCAACATCATTACTGTTGTTACATTTGTTATTCAAAGTAACAGCATTACCAATTTTATTGTGCAGAGTGATTTATTTGAGTGCATAATGTGAAGGTATAAGTGCACATAGTGGTGGTGTCATCAACAAAAAAAGAAAATTGATGAGGCCAGAAAGGAGTTGGTAGTGTTTGTAGAAGAGGTATCCCAAAGTAGATGCACAGTTATGTAGACCTTACAGCCAATGTGGGAGAGTTCAGTGACAGTCTACAAAGTGAACGTTTGGCACACAATGGATGATATCAGGAGCAGGTAGTCACTTCCTGGGGGTGATGCGTAGACGTCTGTCTTTCACTGTTGCTTCTTTGGATGACCGACTCCACGTTTTCCCAGGAGACCCTCAGGTGCAGGCAGCTTTGTTGCAGGGGGCTCTCCACCAGAGTCCACATCCTTCCCTGTGGCTGCTGCCGATGTTGTTGCACTGGATGTGGTAGACACACAGGGAGGTGTGGAGATGTTGATGGCAATCTGGCGGAGGCTGGTGGCAATGTACACCGCAATCTGTTTTATCTATTTTTGTCATAAACATGCCAGTTTGTCATTTTTTTTTTTAGTTTTAAGAGGGATTTTATGGGTCAAAAAGATAAAATACAATACAATAGTCAAAAGCATATAGGATAAATATGTAATTAATATTGCAAAATGTTATGGGTGGAAATAGAAGGAAAAATAAAGGAAGAAAAAGAGAGGGGTATAGAAATATAGAGAAAGGGAAGGGATTATAAATTCCATATTGAACTTTATAAGTTGCATCAAAACAATTATGCATAGAGATTCCTGCTAAAAAAAATTACATTATAACAATTATATACAAATATTCAAAACAAAACAGTAATCATAAAGTCAAGGAGGTTTGGACACTTCTTCAATAGATGGGTTATGTGAAAGAACTAATTTAGCTGATACATTTAAGAATTCAGTAACAGGGGAGGAGCTTAGCGCGCATCCAAGATGGTCGCGTGAGCTGAGAGCTCCCGAGACCCTCGCCGCCTCCTACACATATCCTGTCACGGATCCTGATATAAACGACAGGTTATTGTGGATATAACCCTGCTGAACTAATTGCCCTTTTCAAAAATTGATTTGGACGCCGGGACCCAGAAATACTCCGTCCTGACGCCTGAAGGCCTACACCGAGAGACAGCCTGGGACTCGAGCATCCGGAATACCCGGGGGGCAGTTGAACAACAACGGCTGTTGGAAGAAGACTGCTGCCCCTGGTGTACTTTCGGTTTCGTTTTTCCTGCTCTCGTCCACTGAAAGACGGCTGCCCTTTGTTCCTGCCGGTCCATGGTACAACTTGATCGGCTGCTCCTATAGGGCGCCCCGCATTTGGATTTTTCGCAGTTTTATCCGTGAGGACCCATTCGCACCAGGTCCCAAAAGCCCCTTTGGGGCACACAGCTCAACATGGCGGGCAAGCCTGAAAGCGATAAACGGACGATCAAGAACACGTCTCGAGGTGGTGCCACTCAATCCAACAACATGGATCGATATACGCGCCCCAAGGGTTCCCCCAGTGGGACTGGTAAAACTCCGGAGGACCTTGGAGGTGGCTCCCCAGAAACGGAAGAGTTGACTCTGCGAGATATAATGGGCGCCATTGCGAGAATGAAATCATCCATGGGCCAGCAGTATGAAACATTGGCCTCCAAGATCGACACAGTGGCTGTTGATGTCAGTTTGATCAGGACGGACTTGGCTAAAACTAATGAGAGGGTCAAGTCGTTGGACATTAAAACTGCCAGTCTTACAACCGAAGTGTCCAATCTCCAGACTGAAGTCCGGAACTTTAGAAACTCGAGTGAACAGTTCGCCTGCCGGCTCGAGGATTTTGAAAGCCGTGCGAGGCGCAACAATGTGCGAATTATTGGAGTTCCGGAGACGTCTGCTGAACAATCGACTGATCTCCTGGTGGAAGATTTGATATTAAATCATCTCGCTCCTAAGGGCCTCAGCAATTTCTTCGCGGTGGAGCGTGCCCACAGAGTTCCGGGCGGAAGACACAAACCAGGCACCCCACCATGGCCCATAATTGCTAGAATCTTTAATTTCAGGGACAGAGATGCTGTCTTGCAGGCCTCGAGGACCAGTGGCCCCACGAAATTTGTGAACGCATCTATCAGTTTCTACCCAGACTTCACCCAATCAGTACAGAAACAGAGAATGGGATTTACCGGGGTGAAATGTAGACTGAGAGATTTGGGCTTGAAGTACGCTATGCTCTTCCCTGCCCGGCTACGGATTGAACACAACAAACGCATACTCTTTTTTGATCGGCCTGAGGTGGTCAGTGACTGGCTAGACACTTTGTCGACACATCGGGAACGGACGGAGCAACCTGGAGGTGCAGAAGGCAGCCAGACGGAACAGGAGGAGTAAGGGGAACGGAGTGTGCAGCTCATATACCTTGCAGCGGTGGTTCGTTTTAATTTTGGGTCAATGAGACTTTAATGACTATAAACCCAGAGGTGGCGGGGGGATTGGGACTCTTCCTCCTCTTGGGGTGTTCCTCTTTCTTCTTGTAGATTAGTTTTTGGGGCAGGGCGACAGGCACACTGCAAGTTGGGGTGGTTTTTTGAATTACTGCAGGGGTGCAAGGAGGGAGGATGCGTGTCTGGGGTTTTCTGGGGGAGGAGGGGGGTTTCTTTTTTCTTTTTGTGCTGTTATAGAGGCTACGTATCATTGTACAATTCGACTTTTGTGTCTTTCTTAGTGTTTGGGGGATTCTGCCAGTATTCATGGGATGGGGGTAGGGGGTTAAGAGTCTTAAGTTGGAATGTCAATGGCTTGGCAGACAGGATAAAGCGGGGGATAGTATTGCAATACTTGAAATGCCATTCCCCTGATGTGGTACTATTACAGGAAACGCACTTGGTGGGGAACACATGTCACGCTCTGAACAGGAGGGGTTACCGGTTGATTGCACACTCAGGGTTCACCTCCGGATCGAGAGGGACTGGTGTTCTTGTTAGAAACTCCCTCCCCTTGGAGGTTGATGATACGGTCCTGGATGATAGGGGACGATATGCTGCCATTACTGGTAGGTGGGAGGGGAAGACGATCTCTATACTCTCAGTGTACGTTCCTCCGGGTTTACAAACCACAACGTTTGCTGACTTGGGGAAACTGGTGTTGGAGCTCCCCGAGGGGATTTTGGTTGTGGGAGGAGACTTCAACTCTGTTGTCTGTGGTAGGGAAGATCGTAACCCTACCAGAGATCTTACGTGATCGCAATCCTGCCTTGGCAGCTTTCTGGATCCACTGGGTCTTGTTGATTGTTGGCGAATGTTACACCCCAGACAGGCCCAATACACCTTCCATTCGGGTGCACACGGAAGCCTTGCGAGGCTCGATTACATCCTCATGCCGGCGGCACAGGCCGTATCGGTAAGAGAGGTCCGACATTTGCCCAGAGGCATCTCGGATCACTCCCCACTATGGCTTCTTATTGATATCCAGCTGGGAGCCGGGGGTCGAGTCGCCCCGATCAATCCTTGGCATCTCCGGAACCCTGAAACCTGGGCCGGTGTGGTCAAGGCTATTGACAATTACTTTGCTGAAAATGTGGGATCAGTGTCCTCGTCTATATCGCTGTGGGAGGCTTTCAAAACTGTTATTCGGGGCCAGACACTGTCGCTGATTGCTTGTGCTAAGAGAATTATTAATGAGGAGGTTGTGAGACTAGAATCTGAAATCACTGCCCTAGAGGCAGACCTGGAGTCCGGGGTCACGCAGGACAAGGTGCATTTCTTGAATCTAAAACAGTCTGACTATAGAGCCTTGGTGACAGACGCTGCTAAGGCCATGAGTCGCGAGCAACAGGGACGCCTGTATGATGTGGGTGATAAAGCTGGGAAATTGATTGCATGGCTGGATAAGAAGGAAAGATTGAGTCGAGCGGTGCCAGTTGTTGAAAGAGCGGATGGTGTGCGTGTGGTTGATCCGCTGGAGATAGTGGAAGGGTTTGCATGTCACTTCCAAACGGTGTATGCGCCAGTCTCAACAGGCCTGAGCAGGACTCGCATCTTTTGCTCAGAGATATGGCACTGCCTAGCTTGTCTGATTCTGATAGAGAGCTTATGGAGGCGGAATTTTCCACCGATGAAATAGCGCTCGCTATTTGCTCCATTCGCTCGGTAAAAGCCACAGGCCCAAATGGTATACCCATCGAGTTGTACAAGTTGTGTCCTGACATAATGGCGCCGCATGTTCGCGCGATGTTTCTGGAGTCGAGTGAGAATGGTTCGCTTCCCCGAGATCAGAGATTGGCTTCCATTGTCGTAATCCATAAAGAAGGGAAACCCCGAGACGTGTGTACCTCTTATAGACCCATATCACTTTTGAATGCCGAACCTAAGATTCTGGCAAAATTATTGGCAAATCGATTAATTAAAGTGATTGGAGACCCGATACACCCGGATCAGTCCGGATTTATTCCAACCCGCAACACTGCGCTGAATTTACGTCGCCTTCACAGCGTTCTTGCGAGGGCGGAGACGTTGCGTGAGCCGGCCATTTTGGTCTCTCTAGATGCCACTATGGCTTTCGACACTGTGGAATGGCCATATCTATGGGCGGCCCTTGCGAAGTTCGGTTTTGGCCCTGTGTTCATCAGGTGGGTCAAACTTCTCTATGAGAGGCCGCTGGCTCAGGTGGTTGTTAATGGTAGGGTCTCGGAGCCTTTCACTCTCGGGAGAGGTACGTGGCAAGTATGCCCCCTATCTCCGTTACTGTTCGCGCTCGCCTTGGAACCCCTGGCCGCATGGTTGCGGTGGGAACCATCACTCAAGGGTGTGGTATCGGATGGACCCCCGACATTAAAGACCGTATATCGCTATATGCGGACAATATCCTCCTGTACCTTACTTCCCCTCGAAAATCGCTGGGGGTACTGTTTGATGTCCTTAGCTCCTTTGGTAAGAACTCTGGTCTGGTGATCAATTGGAATAAGTCCTGTGTCTACTCACTTACTGGTGAGATACCTCTTGTGCCGCGTAACTGCCCGATACAGATCTCGCACACAGGCTTCAAGTACTGGGGGATACACGTTTCACTTGACCCTGCGATTCGGTATCAGCGTAATTTGCTTCCTCCGCTTCTCCGGTTGAAATCCAACGTGAAAGCTTGGTGTAGATTGCCGTTGTCTCTGGTTGGAAGGGCGGCACTATTCAAAATGATGTCCCTGCCCAGATTTTTATACGCACTTCAAAATACACTTGACCTTGTACCCACCAGCTATTTCCGAGAGATCGAATGCCTTCAGAGGAAGCTACTGTGGGGCGTATGACCCCATATTGCCTTGGCTAAGTTAACACTGCCTTGGTATGACGGGAGCATTGCGTTGCCTGACATCAGACGCTATTATACGGCCTCCCTACTGAGTGCAATTATTAACGTTATGTAAAGCTGAGAAACTAGGCAATTTATGGACTACAAAGGGTTTCGAGAAGTGGGACCTCATCGGTATCAGTAAGGTTGGGGATCTCTGGGTCAAGGACAGATAGAGTGCTTGACGGCCATGTCCCGGATAGTACCATCTCTCTAATATATAAAAAAACTCATAAATGACCGAACGGATCTTCTTCTGCAACTTCCAGAGGCTTGGACCGGCGATGCACTGGAGCTAGATGATGAAGATTGGCAGGCTGCGATATCCTCTCCTAAGGAGGGCGCGATCCCGGCCCGTCTTCGACTGGTGCAATTAAAGATCTTACACCGTGTTTACGTGACAGGCCCCCGATTGTTACGTATGGGTTACTCTGTGGATGGGTTGTGTAAGCGTGGGTGTGGTATGATGGGTACCTTCCTCTATATTTTATGGGAATGCCCCGAGGTCGTGTCATTCTGGAACCGTGTGCATGATGTCATGAAGGAAGTTACGGGAGTTTCGATATTGCCTGAGGCCTGGAGGTGTCTGTTGAATGTGTGGGAACCCAACGATTATAACTTGGCTCAGACACAATGGGTCACTTTAGGGAATATGGTGGCCAGAAGGGATATTGCACGGTTATGGGGGTCCCCGAGGGCACCCAGGCTCTCAGCCTGGACAGAGAACATGGACTGGTGCATGTTTCGAGAAAAAACGGTATATGTCGCACGGGGTAGGCCCAAGAAGTGGGGGAGAATATGGAACCAGTGGAATCTGTACCGCGGCGAGATCTGTACTCCCCCTTTTGTGAATCCACCGGAGGTGCTGCAGTCCCCTTAGCCTGATGTTCCTTCTACAGTATTGAGCTTAGTTGATACCATGATTGCTCGCTCTCTTTCCCCCTCCCCCCTTCTGCTTACATCTCCATCTACTGATTACATATGCCTCTTCGGATGCGGTTCTCCCCTTTCCGGGAGGGACACTCATGTATACAATTCCTGTTTTGCCTCGCTATTTTTATATAGTTTCCCTTTTTAGTTTGTTTACACATTTAAAAAGAAAAAAAAAAAGTAAAACCTTGATTTATCCTGTGTCTCAACGTATATTGTTATGACATGTAAGCTTAATCGCCGCCGGACCCCCGGGTCGCCGGCTGAAGCACTGTGTAACGTTACTATACTATGCATTTGTCTGTGTTGGCGACGGCCGGCCCTAGTGTTTATAGGCCTGCTACTGTACTATTATAATTGTCAATAAAGGTTTAAAAAAAAAAAAAAAAAAAAAAAAAAAGAATTCAGTAACAGGCAACCAGAGTACATCTCTCTTAATACCGAGCGTAATTAGCTGTACATAGGCTCTATCTAATCTATGGTTGTGGCAAACCCCATACCATCATGCTTGAAAAGACACAGTAGAGGTATCCTTCCATGATTTAGTGATTTCTTGAAATGCACTGGCAATGAGTAGATCAATAATACCAAAATCCCTATCATGAGAGGACCAGACTTCAGGAATGCTACCTAGAAAAATATTTGAAAGAGAAAAAGGGATATGGGTATGACAGATGGTATTGATTTGTTGCCACACTCTGGTTAAAAAGGCATGAGTGATAGGGCATTGAAATAACATATGTTTGAGATCAGCTTTTGAGGATGTGCAAGACCAATAGGTAGAGGGGATCGTGGGGTCAATATTATGTAATTTAGCTGGAGTAATCAAAAGCCTGTTATAGATTAAAAATAATATTTGAGTAGTGTTTACTGCTCTAGAAGACTTCCTCATTTTTTTCCGGAGTTTGTTCCATGTTTGAATAGGAAAAATGTCTCCTAAGTCGGATTCAAGACTACGTTCGCAAGGTGATTTATCACGATTATTGGGAATGTCCCTTAACTTTTTGAAAATTTAAAATGCGGACGGGGAGCTACATAAAAATGATTTTGTAATAGAAGTAGAAGAAGAGGGTGTATGAGGAGAAACTAGAGAATCATAAGAATCTTGAGCAACTGTAGTTAAAGACAAATATTTGGATTGATATGCAGGGGAAGAGAAAAACAGGATTGCATTATTAAAAAGGGAATACATACACCATCCTGAAAAAGTTGGTTGGTCCATTTAAGGCTGTTAGTTAACCTATCTTTCCATAAAATAAACTTATTGTTAGTTTTGATATGTTTATTATACCAAATTGTTGACTTTAAGGAAACTTGTACGGTCTTCATGAGTTGATGAACAAAATGGTTGGAAGATTTTACAAGCATTTTTTAAGGATAGGAAGAGACAATGATAATGGAACAAGGGAAAGAGAGATATATTCTTCAAAGAAAAAAGGATGAAAAAATAATTTTTCAATGCTGACCCATAAAGGATAAGAATTAGAATCCTCTCCATTATTTGAAAAATAAAAAAGGAGGAATGTTTGAGAAAAAATGAGGTGTGATAGGAAAGGAAATCAGGAAAATTAACTCCACCCTTGTTATTAGGTTTGTTAAGTTTGCAAAGAGACTTTCTAGCCTTTTTATTGTGCCATAAAAAATTCGAAAGAATAGTATATATATTTTTATAGATGGATTTAGGAATATTGTTCAGGATATTAGACAAATAAATCAATACTATTGGAACCAGCATCATTTTTATAGTATCTGATCTTCCCCACCAGGAAAAATATAAAGGGTGCAAACGTGAGGTGGAAGCAGTTAAAATTGATTTAAAGCAACTGTATCTTTAATGGAAGGAGTAAATCATATTCCTAGATATTTAATTGGAGTCCAGTGAAAGGAGGAGGATAAAAAAGTGGCATGAAAACAAAGTTTGTTTAGTGGAAGAATTTTGAATTTGTCAGCATTGAGTTTGTAACCTAAAACCAGGGAAAAGTTTTTCACCTCTGATAGACAGGCTGGCAAGGAAGTTTGAGGAGTTGAGATAAATAATAAGATATCGTCTGCACATACTGAGAGTTTCAGTTGATTGGTACCATATGAGAAACCCGTACTGTCAGTACTTGATCGAATCTTTATCAAAAAAATGTTCAAGTGCAAGGATAAATAAAATAGGGAGATAATGGGCAACCTTGTTGAACTCCTCTATGGAGAGGAAATAAAGAAGAAACAAGTCCTTTAGTTAGAATAAATGATTTTGGAGAAGGATAAAGCAAGGAAATATAATTAATAAATTTAGGGTCAAAACCAAACCAAGTAGGAGGTGAAAAAATAAAAGGCCAACTAACTCTATCTAATTGTTTTTCGGCATCTATGGAAATTGCTGTTTTTTTGATAAGAATTAGATTTACTTAAAACATTAAAAAATAAACGAATATTGTCAGACAAGTGTCGTAACTTAATGAAGCCACATTGTTCTTTGCCAATCAACTGGGGTAATATACAATCTAAACGAAGGGCAAGAATTTTTGCAAAGATTTTGTAATCTAGATTAATTAAAGAGATGGGCCTGTAGCTTTTACATAGGGGACGATTCTGATCCTGGAAAAAAAACGTCCGTACGATTTTCTTCCGGAGCCATCGCCGTACGATTCGTACCCGTCTGTCCGAGTCGTGTAGTACGATCCGTATTCCGTCAATCCGTCTGAATCGTCGTGATCTGTACGTATTGCAAGGCTGAAACAGTGAACAGTACGACTCGTACACATGCCGTACGACCCGACGAGTACGATCCAGACCGGGGTATCAGGACGCGAGTCGTACGGTCCACATCAGGTAAGGGCGATTCGTACGGAAAAGCGCACAATCACATACACACCGTATGGCGTGTACCCCCCATGATCGCAGGGTTACGGCACGTACCCCTGCGATCATGGGGGTTACGTGCCGTACACCCAGCGAACATGGGGTGCGCGCCGTACACCCAGAGTACATGGGTTACGGTGCGTACCCCATGTACGCTGGGTGTACGGTGCGTATCCCCCATGATCGCAGGGGTACGCGCTGTACCCCTCCGATCATGGGGGGTACGCGCCATACCCGGGGGGCCGATCCGTACCTGTTTCTTTGCGAACTCTGCTTTTACGGCTGTTTTCAGCTCCCGTAGTGAAAGGGTCGAACGGTGCGTACCCAACACATATCCGACTTGCTGGGTCGTATAAACCAGCTGCGAACCATACAGATGTCGCCTACAGCGGGTTCCGAGTGAGACTCTTATGGAGATTAGAGTCGTACGGTCTCTGTACGATTCGTACAGTGTCCAGCTTCTGGTACAAATCATACTTCGTCGTACGTACGGGGGGCATTGCAGGGTACGATTCGTACGGGAAAAACGCTCCGAACGGCTATTCGGAGTGCTTTTTACCGGATCGGAATCGGCCCCTTAATGTATGATCTTTATATTCTTTAGCTAGAAGACAAGTTAAAGCTTCCTGAAAGAACCCTTCTGTATTTTGAGTAGAGATAAAATATAAATATAATTGGTGTAATTTAGGAAGAAGTTGGGAAAAATGTGCGTAGAATTCGATGGTAAAACCATCAGGTCCTTGAGCTTTCCCTTTTTTAATAGATTGAATGGCAGTAAGAATATCTTTGATTTGAATATCATCTTCTAAGGAAGAAAAACCTACCTCAGAAGATGAAGGAGGAATAGAGGACAAATACTGAAGAATATCAGTTTCTTGAGGAGGCGATTCAGGAGTATAGATGTTTTGATAAAAAAAAATGTATACTTCAAAAGGATATCTTCATTTTTATGAACTGTAGTATTGCCCGCGGTTAAAATTGATTCAATTTTAGTGCGCTTTTTTTATCTTAAGATAGTTGGCAAGAAGTTTGCCAGCTTGTTTTGTGCACTATAATATTTAGCACTAGATTTAAGTAAGTATAGCTTAGCAGATTCAGTTGAAAGTCCATTAAAAGTAAATTTGGCCCTAATAAGTTCATTCAAAATCGATTGAGACTTTGTAGAATGTTAGGAATATACTAATTGTTTAATACATGAATTGAGCAAGTGAATGGTTTGTGCAAAAGATTTCCATTTTCGAGTTACAAAAGAAATAATGAAGTCTCTAAATGCCGCTTTAAAAGTTTCCCAAATAAGTTGAGGAGAAGTATGAGGTGATTCATTTTCTATAAAAAAAAGGTCCGCAAATTTTTGAAAAGCTGGTGTAAATTTAGTATCTAGCAGCAGGGAATTATTAAATCTCCATCTCCTAGTTCCTTCAATGGGAGGGAGTAAATCTAGATCTAAGGAGACAGGAGAGTGATCAGAAATTAATATAGATCCTATAACAGAATGGGAAATGTGTTGGGTAAGAGCTTTGGAAATAAATAAATAGTCTATACGAGATTGGGAAGAATGAACCGGGGGAAAAAAGTGTATTCTTGCAGTGTAGGGGCCAGTAGAATTGAATAGAATAAAAGGAGTCTGGCTGGACCTAGTATCTGGATATGTAAGCCAAAAATTATTAGTTTTAAGTCGGTTGCAATTGCGGCTCACTGTATACACTCCAGTGTTATTTGTACGTCTACCCAGAATGTCTGGATGGAGGAGCAGTCTTTAAACATATGAAGGTCCGAGTCCTCAACCAATCCACATTTCATTTTTTACAGCTGACTTATAGACCTTTACTAATTCTTGATAATCTAAGAGGGGATAGGTATGCATGATGAGCCGTGAATAAGTGGTTCATTCTCAACCATGCTGGCTTAACTATGTTGAAGAGGATTTTAAAAAATTCCTGCCATAAATGATCACACTGTTCATTAGGCAACGATCCACCCCACAGCTCATCGGCCAACTTAAATGATACATCAACCTCCTGTTCTATGGCCCAATTCCAGTAGGAGACTTCCATTTTTATCTGCTGGCCTTTTCACAAGCTGTTGCTCCAAACTAGTTACTGCGCCTATGTATTTTTCTTTTTTAAGCTGGGATTGTAACCAACTATGTAACTGGATGTATTTGAATCTTGAAAGGTCACTACCCACTATCCTTTCTAAATCTTCCCATAGGATAAGTTAGTCCTTGCCAACTAAATCTCCCCATGCTTTAACTCCAGCATCTCTAAGTGGAGTAGCCAGCCTATCACGAAGGCATTCTGGGGAACCTGGAGAATCCCAGAGTGGTGCGAGTTTGGAGAAGTAACTAAGACCTGTCGCCTTCCTTAATGATACCCATATCTTGGCGAACCCCTGCAGAACCTTAACTTTGATTTTTTAAAGAATGTTTGATCACCAAATTTGTACATGAACCCTTCTGCTGGCAGCCCCGCCCCTTTCAGCATGGCCAGAAACATAGTTCCACTTCCTTTGTCACTTGGCATTTTCAGTAACATACGAGAGTGAGTGAGTTGAAATGCCCAAGCATAGAATTCTAAATCAGTTAACACCAAGCCCCCTTTTTCCCTCCTATGTCTTAGTTTCTTCCATGCGATTCTGGTAGATCTATATGCCCAGATAAAGGAATTGATTTCTTGTTGGAATTTTCCTATAATATCTTTATCGAAATGGAGAGGGATTGTATTAAAAAGGAAAGTGGCCTTGGGCAGTATAGACATCTTGACTAAGTTGACTCTCCCCAGAATGGATAAGGGGAGGTGCACCCATGACTTCATTTGTTTGTGACAATCCCGAAGGATGCGTGATAGGTTGGTGTCTGCCAGTTTATTAATGTCCTGGGTAATTGTGACCCAAAGGTAACGCATGCTGCAGCTTGTCTGGTGTGCAGGATTCGGGATATTCCCAGTCATGACTTCTGTTTTGCCAGCATTTATCTCATAACCAGAGACCCTACCGAACTCTTCAGCCAGTTTGATTACTACCAGGAGAGTTCTATCTAGGTCTGCTGACAGTATCAAAATATCATCTGCGTACAGGGCTACCCTTCTCTCCCAATCCCCAAATCTGAAGGATTCAATATCAGGGTTATCCCTTAATTTCTGTGCAAATGGTTTGATATACATATCGAACAACAGGGGGGAGAGAGGGCAACCCTGTCTGGTCCCTCCAGTTATACAGAATGGCATTGTGAGACAGCCATTCACCGGAAGCTTAGCCGAGGGGGATTTATAAATCGACTGTATAGCCCGGCAGTATGTTACGCCCAGGTGGAATTTCTCCATGACTTCAGATAGGTATATCCAATTTACCCTATCGAAAGCCTTGGTGGCGTCTAGAGTCAAGGCTGCTAGGGGTAGTGAATATGCAGAGGTGATGTCTATTGCACTGACCAGGTCCCAAGTAAGGTCTGCTAACTGTCGCCCTTTCACAAACCCCTTTTGGTAGGGGTGAAGAATATCTCAAACCACCTCTCCAATATAGTAGCCAAAATAGTGGTGCAGACTTTATAGTTGGCATTCAAGAGAAAAGCGATATGGGGCGATAAGACCCACAGCTGGAGGAGTTTACTTTTTACCCAGTTTCAGATTGAGGACTACAGTTGCATCATTCCATGGTACCGGTGAGCTAATTCCATCCATAAAGATTTTATTAAATAACAGAGTTATTGTTGGTATTAAGCTCTCTCCAAGTGAAAGATATAGGTCAATTGGAAGCCCATCTGGGCCGGCCGCCTTACCCCTTTTGAAAAAAAACCTTAATGAGGGGGTGACCTTCACGATATTGGATACAGCCTTACTTTTCCCTCTTTTTATACTCCTGCCTTTCACTTGGTAATTCTGAAAGGCTGAGTTAGCACAGGACAGATTGTTAGCCTTAGATGTGCCAGGGATAGTTGTAATGGTGTTGGCTCCCTCCCCCGCACTTCTCCCTTTTCCTTGGATTGCCCTTTTTTCCTTCCAGACACGCTTTTGCAGAGTTTCTTACCTTGCCTTTCTTTTAATTTAGCGGTGGTGTTACCTCTTTTTCCTGGAAGCCTACCACTGTCTTGGTCGTCTTGGTCGTCCTGACTATGTAGGGGGGATTGAGAGCGCTGATCCGTCTGGGCGTCAGACCTTCCAAATGAAGGAGATAGCTCCAAACAGTGGGAAGCGGTGATAGCAACTGTGTGGGAGACTGTGGGGGAGGCTGGGGCTGTCAAAATATTACCAGCACTATCTTTTTTCTCAGCCTCTACTTCCGCAGCTCCAAAAAAGCACCCAATACTGGTGCTGCCGCTGTTGACCCGGAGGAGGCCGTTGCTCTACGGCCGCACCTCAACTCCAGGGCGGCAGCGCACCTGCGTGAGAGGCAGGGCGCACAGGGGATGCCAAGGCTCCAGGTCATCCGCCTCCGCTATAGGTGACAGAATCAGTGACTTTTCCTCCGTGCACCACAACAGGAAAAACGGGGGATTGGAGATTTAGCTAGGTGAGTGATTTTCTAGCTAAATCCGTGCGGTAGGAGGACAGAGGTACAGGCACGCGCATCTGCTCAGCCGGCAGGCACCATGTTCTCCGCCAAGGTGTCCTATAGAGATGACCAATGTCCAGAATCAGTGTCTTGATGCATACGTTGGATATCTAAGCGTTTATGACAAAGAATAGTTACACCATTCCTTTTCTCAGAGCCAGGAGATGCAAAAATATGACCCACCCATTGCCGCTGAAGTTTAGCTATCTCTTTACTTGTCACATGAATTTCTTGGAGCAAAACTATATCGCTTTTCAACCCAGCAATGTGTGATAAAATCTGTTGACGTTTTATGGGAGATGCCAAACCTTTAACATTCCAGGATATAACTTTTAACAACATATATATATATATATATAATAGGACTAATCTTCCAATAAGGGAATCAAGTGAAGTACCAGTATACATAAGACATGCTATAAAGTAGGAAACATTAATAAAACAGATCAAGAAATGAGCTTTAAAGAAAAAGAAAGAAGGAAGCCAGAAAGAGGAGAAGGAAAGGGAAAGTAAATAGGAGGAAATAACTAAAATGTGTAAGAAGCAAAGATAAAATAGATTGAGTAAGAAAAAGGTAATAGAAGAGATATTCTGAAAAAGGACAGTACAAAAAGAAAAATAAGAACTATACCACAAACATAGAGTGAAACATGGGGATGATGGAGGCACATAAGGAAGACAGCACACTCAAGTGAGATGGCAAAGGGAGATGTCATCCAGGCGGGAAATAGGGATTACAAATCAGAAGACCAAGAAAAACCACACTTGATAGTAAGAAAAAAGAGATTGGTTAAAGGTGGCACAAGAAAACACTACAGCAAGACAAAACAATATAAGTAGAATGTAAACAATAAAACAAATAAGGGAACAATCAGATCATCGATGGACCAAGAACATTCATGGTTTCTTCTCTGCAAGTGTCCAAGAACGTTGTAGACGAGCAGATCTTCATAAGTAGTGGTTTTATTGTTGTAAGTAACATTCATGAGGCAAGGATGAAACAAACCATATCTAGTGTTCAAGCTAGCAAGAGCCAGTCTCATATCCCCCAAATAATTCCGTCAGTCTGCTGTCACCTTGGCATAATCCCAAGCAAAAAAGAGAGTAGATCCTTGGCAGGAAATTTTACCTTTGTGTTTGGCAGCGTGCAAAACTTTAAGTAAATCAGTATATTCTCATAAATATAAAATAACACCTCTTGGTTGGGTTGAAGATGATGACGAACATGGGTTCTGTCCCAAATGGTGCGCTCTTTGAATATTTAATTTCAGAGACTCAGGAAAACCCAGAAGCTGTGGTAAAGAGGATTGAAAGAAGTGAAGAGGATCTGAAACGTCAAGATTTTCTGCAAGACCATAAATGCGTAAGTTGTTACGCCTGTTACGATTTTCCATATTTTCCACTTGTTGTTTAAGATGTGAAATCTCCAAATATAGAGAAGGCACTTGGTTGGTTACAGCATGGACAGAATTCACTCGTCTTTCCAAGTGAGTAACAATTTGCTCTAAATGTGAACATTTACCCTCAAGACCTTGGAGATGAAAATGTGTTTCCTCTTTGTAAGGTTTGAGAGCATGTATCTCTTCCACAATTAAGTCCATAGATATTGACGTCGGAGAGCTGGAAGGAGAGGGTGGGTCTTTCTTGACACGTTTACCAGATACATTTGATGAAGCAGAAGGAATTCTGGAGGACAAATTAGAAGCACAGCGAGGCATATTGGACATCGTACCACCAGTAGTAGAGATATTGGATTCCAAATCATCCATATTCTCCTGCAAGATGGTGAAATTATGTTTATGATCATCTAAGGTAGAACAGTCAAAGGGATTAGCACTACTATGTATAAAGAGCGTGTGTGCCATGAAATTAAAAATTAACAGGAAGTCACTTGTGGAGCTTACTAACAAATGCCAAAGAAAGTACCTTTGCAACAAAGTCCTTCAATAGATAGTCTAGAACGTTATACACCTTGTGAGGAAAAAAGTAGTTCCAGGAATTACATTATAAAAGCAAAATTTCCCACAGCCAATGGACACTAGAATGCTGGCAAGTCGAAATGTTCATGAAACACTTGAGGCAAGTAAACATTATGAGAGAAAGTGCTCGGGCGGCAAAAAATGAAAAACAAAATGGCGGTCCTGAAAAATGGAGCGCGACTGAATGGGAAAGGAAACATTGAGAAGTGCTCACACCAGGCACTTGCAAAATGAAATAAAGATTCACCTGGGTTTCATTGTGTATTTCGAGCGGTTTTTGAGGCTCAAGCTGTGAATAAGCCACCAGGAGAAGACACGTCTCTCACGTCACCACGGATCCTGGCATCAGGGCGACCATCTTCTCTGGCGCCGAAACCATGCCCCCAGTTTGTGATTTTGGGCTGCCTGCTGGTTTTGCATAGCCCTGAGGATCCCTACGTCCTGGCCAGTCCCTCCTTGTGAATACTAATATGCATTGAGGTTTCTGGTGAGGTTTTGAGTCTCCACATCAGCAGCTCTAGCTGCATGATGTTGCCAGTCCCCACGACCCCTGCCTACACGAGCAGGCACAGTCGACATGGAGCCTACTTTATCGTTGTCATTGGTGTTGTTGGGCAACTCCAGAGTGCCCTGTGTTGCTGTGGTGTTGTTGGTCACCTGGGATTCTGTGTCCATGTGGGTAGGGGTCAGCTGGCTGTTGGGAGCTGAGGCAGAGTGGTCACAGATGAACCGGATGTAACCGCCACTGGTGCTGTGGATTCACCTATACCAGAATGGCCAGGTCTGTTGTCTTCATCAGAAGAACAATGAGAGCCATCAATGCCGGAGTGCTCCTGGTCGAATTGAATCTGGGCTTGGCTGTCCTGGATAGTTCGATTGGTGTCCTGAGCTGGCCCTGTAGGTATAAACCTAACACCTTGACTGCTGTGAATGTCCACTGCCCCTCAAATCATACACATTACAAAGGCTACCAAAGCTGATGATGAGTTACTCTAAATAGATTAGACTCCTTCATACATGATGCAGACCTTGTTTTTATTTTTGGGTCCAGAGGGGGATTGATGGCCATGTGCATGTATGTGTGTTAATGGGCCTGTTGTGTTTAGGTCACAATACATGTCGGAAGACATTGACTGGTTATTAACACCCTGTGAATGACACAGGTGTGTTTATGTTGTCCACATATTTACTTTCACAGTGAGATAAATACACTTTCTCTCCTCTTTTTTTGTATACTCTTTTTGGGCCTGTGTACTGGTCTTAGTGCATGTGTTTAGCAGTCACATTGGTGTGCCTGCCTACACACTCACATTCTGTTTACTTAGCCTGATATAGTTGTGGGAATGGAGTGATTGAGGTGCTTCTTGTTTTCATCTCATTCTACACATGTGAAAATGGTTGTGAGTTAGAAAATTGTGTGACTGTTTAATTTTGTGGACACAAATGACCCTGCACTCAAAAAATACAAGTGAACTTTTTATGGGGGCAATTATACACCTTGGCATAAAAGCAGATCAAAATATAACGATTGCTTCCCAGTTGTGAAAGAAAACGGTCGAGATTTGATTGTAAAAAAATGTTGTCTTTATTTTTTTTATCCATACACTTCATTCTTTAAAATACAGAAGCACACTTGGACAAGACTGCCAACGCGTTTCCTTCCTCTTGGGGCCTCTTCAGGGCTCAAAAATGTCTGCCATATTGCTGTATTTTACAATTTGTGTATGTCATTTTGAGCAGCAAAAGTGCATGAATTGTTTTATCGTTTTTCTTTTGTTCAGTTTTGCGTATCTGTACATAGGAGTAGCCAGGCATCGACAGGACCCACTGTACTAGGCTCTCCCAATGTAACGATATAGGATAAGTGACTCCCTCTGTGTGTGTGTGGTTGTCCAGTTCGATAAGATAGAAAATGGGTCGTTTGTATCTATTTGTTTGTGATGGTTTAGATACCGCTTTAATGGGATGCATGTGGGTGACATCCCAGACCCAGTGCACCAAATTGTTATTTGAATATTAAGGCCACAACACATTGTAATGCCTGGTGCAGGACCTTTATGCTCTGACCTTTCTTTTGTGACTAACTGTTTAACTTTGCGGCTACACAGATCATGTACTTTTACATTGACTCCATGGTCAAATGATTTCACAATCTTAACTTTGTGCCATTTTGTGACAAAGAACTATTATAAACCAATGTCTGAGTACTTGTTCTGTATTTGTGAAACTTTCACCCCTCTTCCCAGCCAGCCCCACCATGCCACACACAAGAGTGTTGTCCAGCCAATGTTTGGAAGGGTATTTGAATGATATTTGTCTATGTTGACTGGTCTTTGTGGCACATAGACAAATGTGGCAGTTGTGATAGGTTCAGGCAACATTCCCCAGTGTCTGCCATCTCGCTAGTACACCTGAACTCACTGTGAAATAGGCATAGCCTGAAGCAAGTGGCCCGATTAGGGTCACCCGTGTCACTCACAACCATCTCTTAGTCTTCTGCACTAAATGAAGAGTCGGTCCGACAGTAGAGAATACAAACCAATAACAGTTTTATTCAAAGTACACTCAGAGTGGAGCCCTGTCTGCCCAGTCACTAAGAGGGCTGCAGAGGGACTGGCATCAGCCAGTATAATAATACATTATGTACACTTCAAAACCAATGAAAGCAGGCCCACCATGACATTTTCCAGGGAGATGCAGCTGGACAGTAAATTGCAAAGGAGTAAGTTTCGATTCTGAGGCCGGGCACACATTATCTACTATTCTAGGTCAGTCTGCCTGTACCCAACACTAGACAAGTGGAAGAAGGCCTATATCTAGCAGGAAAGGTATGTGCTAATAAGAACAGTACATTTATTAGTGTAGCAGAACTCAAATCCGCAGAAACATAACCTAGACAAGACTGTTTCTCGGAAATGGCAACGGATAGTTTCAATCATGATACAAAATGGCACCCATACACGAAATGGCGCCGCAAATGCTAACCTACCTAAAACAAAGCAAAAAGCATAATTTTTTATTCCAACTGACCCTCCTTTAAGCATGAGCTAAACATTTTGTATAATTGCCAAAAGACGTGTAAACCATGAATAAATTGTACTAGGAGCACTCCATATCTTACTCTTCAGGAAGGGAAATAGTAAGGAGGGAAGAAGTCTCAAAAATACCCTCATCTATTTGCATGAGGTCTGAGGTTCCGTGACGATTGTAAGTGGTGTTTTCGACTCGCACGAATATGGTCGAGTCTGGTATCTATGAACCGCAAATGACGAGTTTAGTGGGTGTACACGTTTTCGCTGTGCTAGCCTAAACCGTTCATTTGTTTCGTGGGTTTCTTCATCTGAACCCACGGGTTCCATCTTAGATATGGTATCCATTTTGTTTCTTGCCCTCAAGTAGCCAGAGAACGGACGCTGTCCGCTTCGCGACCCTGGGATTCCCAAACTCTTGCGGAAGACACGTTTCCTTTGAAGGTGTCTTTATGATGAGGGGGATGGCACTGTAAGGCAGATGGCCCCGCTCGAGGCTCATCTTGCCGTGCCGGTCTATTGTCCTAATTGTGTATTCATTAGGCACGTCCCCTTTGATGCCTGCAGCTCGTGTTTCCCGATACCACCCCTTTTACACCCTTTTCGATCTGCTCACTGTTCCTGTCTTCCTCTGCACCTGTTTTCTGCCTCTTCCTTGATTCGTTTACTGCTGATTGGAATGTACTAATGGTTGGAAGATGTGCTTTTACAGTTGGGAACTACCAAACGTTACTGTACTTATGTTCCGGGCCCTGAATACATGAAAGCAACCCCTTATGGTCTTTACGATGGGAACCAAGTTGTAAACCTTTTTGTACCATGTTATCCTATGCACGAAAACTGTATAAAAGGAGCGATTCACAGATACAAGTTGAAGCAGACTCCTCGAACCTACACGTGTTGTACTTCCTGTGACTTCTGTGTTCCCTGCAGTAATAAACCTCGAATCTTTGACGCCGAAGGAAGTGTCCCGTGTTTCTGTCATTTGTACGCCGGAACAGGTTACCCACGAAGGTTTTAGGTGTTATCCCTGGCACCACTGGGTCTTAGAAAAACCCAGTCGTTCAGTTGGCGCCCAATGTGGGGCTGCATCAGTGGTACCGGTCCAAAGCCCGACGATCATGAGGAACTTCGTGTGAAATCTCCGAGGGAAGGTGCACCCCGCTTCATCGATCCTGTTGTCGAAACAAGTGGCCCGACGACTTTTCCCGCGAAGATCCCCGCCTCCTGACGGCTGCGACGGACTGCTGCCCTGACTGTAGACCTGTTTTGGCGCCTGGCGTAGAACTTGGTACAGCGAGACGATTGACGGGCCTTTCTGGTGACGCCATTGATCTTTGAGTTAAGTATTTGTGGGTCGCTCCCAGAGTCCTTTGTTGTGGGTGCTTAGTTGTTGCATGGTTCCATTGCATTTGTGGTTCTTAGTACTTTGTTCTTTGTTGTGATATTTGACATCTGCAGTCGCCAAAAACCGAGGGTCTTTGCTCATTGCAGGGATATTGTAATCCCGTAATCCTTGACGTTTGTGAAACTCGGTTAGTGTGCACGATGCCTGGCCGTAGTACTTTGTTCAGTTGCTTTAGAAGTTGTGGTGCGGATTCCCGACTGGAGGGCTCGTGTCCGATACCTCCGGTTGGAACTCCAACTTATGAGTTATATAGCCGCCATGGTTTGGGCCCAATTACGTTCAATGAGTGTTGGGTTCGTTACACTAAGAAAGACGGTGTCCTTAGTTGGCCACCTCATGGCAGTTTTGAGACCCCGATTTTAGATAATCTTGAAGCTAAATTGTTCCAAAGAAAAGCAAGGCCGGCCATGTTTGATTCCTTTCGGTTGTGGCGTAAAGAAGCCAAGCAGAAAGAAATCAAGCAGATTAAACTTAATAAGAGAGAAGGTATTGTTACAATGGTAAGAAACGCAGCGCAGTTCCAGCGAGATAAGGAGGACAAGGAAAAGGAAGTTTTCGATAGATTGCAGCGTATGACTATAGATAAGTGTTACCCCGCTTTACCGACGGGTACAGATAAGAAGGAGGAATCAGTAGAGGACCCCTTGTTGTCCTATCTCTTGAAGTCACCACCTCCGTACGCACAGGGTACCGTAGCTCCTGTGGTTCCCCCTGTCCCTGTTCCTCCACCTGCTCCCGTTCCTGTTCCACAACCTGTCCCCGTTCTTCAACCTGTTCCTGCTCCATTACCTGCTCCTGTCCCTACTGCTCCCCCGCTTGTACTTCCGCATACTCCCGCTGTTTCTACTGTTCTGGTTACCCCTGCTGTTTCTTCTGTTCCTGACACTTCACTTGTTACCTCGTTGTGTTACTCTTCTTCTCCATCTGTTCGACGTCGTACCCCTTCTGTTGCTGCTAACTTCTTTAATTCTCTTGGACCCGCTCTTGAGTCCGCTGGTTCTGACGGTCCTCAAAGGCGAAGTCAGCTTCCCGGTAGTAGGGAACGTGACTCGCAGTATAATATGGCGACGGGTTGGATTAAATACCCCCTTAGAAATCCTGCACGTATAGTGCTTGATACGTTTTGTCAATTCAACGTACCGACACAAAGGTTCGTGTTTGAAGAAATGTGCAAGCTTTTACGTGAACAAATATCGGCTGATGCATCTGACGATGTATTGACTGCTCTGACTAATCTTCAGCTTCAGTTTGCGAGCGGAATACTGGTGGGTAGCAATGTTCGACGTGCTGTCGAGCAGTTGTTGTCTTTCCGTCCTTCTATAATGCCTCGGGCATTGTTTCTAGAAGACATTGAGGGGCAGCTAGCAGCGCCTGGTCAGTATCCTATGCGCGAAGTTCCACCAGTGTGGATGCCGGGTGATGCTGCTCAAATCCCGCCGATCCTGCCACATTTCCAGAGAGTGTGGATACACCTCCCATGGAAACGATCGGAAGTTTTGCAGGTAAAGCAATCTTTGCCTGACCCTCGCAAGAATCCTGCAGGATATTATAAAGAATTATCGCAGCTAGTGGATGCTACGATAATGAATCTTGCTGACATTGATATGTTGTTCGGTAACGTGGTTCCGCAACCGGTTTGGGCGAAAATTCGTCAAGAAAATCATGTAGCAGAATTAGGTGGTGATTGGGCTGCTCTTATAGCGGCGGATACACGACAAATTAGTGAGGCCAAGCCTGAACAGCTAATTACGGCTTTGCCCCAGAGAATTATTACCCTTATGAAAACGCTTATGCCAGCTATGAATGTGAATTGGGACAAACTGTCCGCTTGCAAGCAGAAGAAGGATGAGAGTGTCTCTGATTTCTTTACGAGATTTGAGGAGGCATTCATTGACCATAGTGGTCAGGATATGGGTACTGAGGGAGGTCAGCGATTGTTTGTGGACAAGCTTGTCTCAAATTTGTTGCCGGACCTAAGCAACAAATTACGAAATTCAGAAAGTGCGTGGGCTGTTTCCACTTCTGCTCAAATATTGGCCACGGGCCAATATTATGAGAATAGAGAGAAAGAGGAAAATGATCGAGCAGATAAAAAGACGAACGAACTCAAAACGAAGGTGTTGTTGCAACAAGCGTATCCTCCACGTTCGAATCAGAATGATTCGCAACAGCGAAATCGATCACAATCTCAGTCGAATAGGTCGCAATCACGAAATGACTCCTCTTCGCAGAGATCTACACTAGGGTACAATCAGTGTGCCTTTTGCAGGGGAGAGGGTCATTTGAAATTTGATTGTCCAGTTTTGCGTGATCGAAATAATGGTAATTCATCTAGAGGAGGTCGTAGTGGTCCTCAACAGGCATCACGTGGTAGAGGTCGTGGTGCTCAAAATGATCGTTCCAACAATTCTTCTGATTCTAATAATTGTTTTGATCAGCGCGGATCGTCGCAAGGAAGATCTGCGCAGTACAATGTGGACGATTATTACGTCGATCAGGACGCTGACGACGGTAATTACTAGGACAGCCATAGACAAGGAGAGGGAGTAGTATCAGTTCCGGTTGATCAGAGAGGGCCTTACATCGCAGTTGCCACCTCGGGCGTCATTGAGCCTTTTCTGTTGGACACTGGTGCAGCGAAAAGTTCCATCATGCATTCGAAACTCCCTGGCGCACCTTTGTCTGGCTTAACAAATGTTTCCGTTGGATTCTCTGGCGCCCCTGTTAGCAATCCGGTTTCGTGCCCTTTGCCTCTTACAATTGGGCCTCGTGAGATGAAAGCCCCTTTGATTTTAACTACTGGTTGTGGTGAAAATCTCTTGGGCCTGGATTTGCTAAAACGTCTGTATGCGACTTTGTATTGTTCTCCTGCGGGAGTAAAGCTTACGTTGGGTGAGAGAGTTGTCTCTCCTATGTACTTATCCATCGACAAGCTTCCACCGGAATTGAGTTCTCTTCCTGCATCTTTGTGGGTGACAGGTCCCAATGACGTGGGCCTGCTTGACATCTCCCCTTATGTTGTTCACTTGAAATCTAATGTGCGATTGCCACGTATTCCCCAGTATCGTATCTCCCTTGATGGTGAGCGAGCACTGTTAGCGATCATCTACGATTTGATTAAGAAAGATGTTATTGAGGAGACTCAGGGAAACGTGTGCAATAGCCCTGTGCTGCCCATTCTGAAGCGCACTGATCCATCAAAGCCCCCTGTTTATCGTTTTGTTATCGATTTACGGGAGGTGAATAAAATTGTGATTCCTCAGTTCCCTGTGGTGCCTGACATTACGGCTCTACTGACTCTGATTCCAGCCTCTGCATCTTGGTTCTCAGTGATCGATCTGAAGAATGCTTTCTTCAGCATTCCGATTGCTGAGGAGAGTAGGGACCTTTTCGGTTTCTCTCTTGGTGGCCGCAGCTTTAGGTTTAAACGCGCTTCTCAGGGCTACTGTGAGAGTCCATCGATATACAGCCAAGCCTTGAAGGGCCAACTTGATGCGTTTGTGTTGCCGGCCGGTGCGGCTTTGATCCAATATGTCGATGACTTATTGGTGGCTGCAGATACTCAGGACATTTGCAAACTTGCTACGGTGTCGTTGTTGCAGCATCTCTGTGACTTACATCACAAGGTGTCACCTTCTAAACTGCAATATTGTTGCCAAGAAGTAACCTATCTAGGTCACTTATTGTCAAAGGAGGGAAGAAGGTTGACCCCAGAGAGAATTGCAGCGATTGCTCGAATGACTGTGCCAACAACTCAGAGAGATGTGCGTGCCTTTTTAGTGGACTGGAGATATTTATGCTCTACAACTACATATATATACATATATGAGGAACAAGAGACATTTATTTGAGCAGAGCATAATTGTATATAGTAATTCCCTCCTACACTACCTAGGACCAGAGATACAGTCTAAATCCAAGGGAGCTATGACTCAACCCCTGATTTAGCGTATGTTAGAATGTACACAGTAGGACGCATTGGAATGCTTATTTAATTAATCAGATTGAACTAAGCAAATGTAAATGTACAGACGGACCTAACCAGTTGCATATAAAGTGAACTACAAGTTTTGTGTAAAGTTGAATGTTTTGTGATGTAAATACACTTGTTGTTGTGATAACAATATATGACTTGATATGCAAAAAGGAGAGCTTTTGAAATGAATGTAGATACCAATATATAACAAAAAACACAAAGTAAAGTTTAACGTGTGACAACGCAGAGTCAATAAAAGGGACTTCTGTGAATAAAAGTAACTAGTGTTATTTATGGTGTCAGAGGTATCCTTGTGGTTAAATATTTTTAGGTATCACGTCATACTGCAGGCAATGGATCCCGAATTTTTCATTGCTAGCGAAACCATTGGTGGCTCTTACGTGCAAGGATGTTCCAACTCCTTTACCATGGACGGAAGAATGTCAGAAAAGTTTTTCTGAACTACGTGACGCGTTGTGTTCGGCCCCTGTGTTAGGTACCCCTGACTACAGTAAGCCGTTTACACTATACGTTCAAGAGAGGGAAGGTTGTGCCTTGAGTGTTTTGACGCAACAATTCGGCGGTAAGCAAAGTCCATGTGCATATTTTTCCTCGACCTTGGACCCAGTAGCTAGAGCATTGCCGAGTTGTTTGAGAGCAACAGCGGCAGCTGCGGTGTCCATCCGACAATCTGCAGGATTGGTCATGGATAATATGCTTACGGTGATGGTCCCGCATGCAGTTGACACTCTCTTAAATCGTACAAAAACTCAACATCTGACGAGTGCAAGATTGTCTGGGTATGAGTTGACGCTTTTGGCAAGTCACATTCAAATAAAACGTTGCAATGTCCTGAACCCGGCGACTCTGTTGCCAATCAGTATGGAATCAGACGAAGTAGCACCTCATGACTGCTACCAATGAACGGAGGAAGAAACAAAAGGTCGTGTAGACCTGAAAAATACTCCATTAGAAGATCCCGATGGGACCCTGTATGTGGATGGGTCGTGTTTTAAGTTGCCGAATGGCGATGTGACAACTGCGTATGCTGTGGTGACATTGAGTACTGTTGTGGAGACTGCGAGATTGAATCAGAACTCTGCTCAGGCGGCAGAGCTGATTGCTTTGACTAGAGCGTGTGTGTTGTCGAAAGGGAAACGGGTGAATGTGTTTACGGACAGCCAGTATGCATTTGGTGTTGCGCATAGTTTTGGACGGTTATGGAGAAGAGAGGTTTTATGACATCGCATGGCACGAAGATTCAGCACGGACAGATCGTGAATGATCTTTTGGATGCACTTACATTTCCCAAGCAGGTGGCGATTATTAAATGTAGTGCACACCGTAAAGTGACGGATGATGTTGGTCGTGGTAATGCGTTTGCGGATGAGATTGCTAAGGAGACTGCCCGGAATTATAGCACTAGAATGTATGTGGCGAGTTCGGTTAGGTGGCCTACAGAGACTGGTATGTGTGAGGACACTATTGAGAGTGTGGAAGCGATTCAGAACGAGGCCACTGAGTCTGAAAAGACGAAGTGGAAAGAGAGTACGGGAAAGCTGGATGCGAATGGTTGTTGGATTGATTTGTCGGAGAATAAGAGGTGGATGTTGCCGGATGCGTATATACTAGCTGTTGTGACGATGGCACACGGTTTGGCACATATTAGTGCGAAGGGTATCTGCAAGTTGTTGTCCCTGTATGGAAGAATGATGGTATCGCTAAGTGTGCTGAGAGATTGGTTAAGAATTGTATGATATGTATGATGTACAATCCTGGTAAGGGAACTCCTACACCTCCTGGCCATTTTGCTCCCCCTTCATGTCCCTTTGAGGTGATTCAGCTAGACTTCATTCATATGGAGCGATGCAATAACCTGAAGTACATTTTAGTTGTGGTTTGCGCATTCTCCCGATGGATCGAAGCCTACCCTCTCAAAGACAACACTGCTTTGTCCACTGCAAAAATCCTACTAAAGGAATACTTTCCTCGGTATGGAATGCCACGGATTGTATGGTCTGATAACGGAAGTGAGTTTGTGGGGAGTGTGATGAAGAGTGTGTGTAAGGGCCTTGGAATTATACAGAAATTCCACAGCGCCAATCATCCCCAGTCAGCAGGTTTGGTTGAAGGGTATAATGGCACCCTTAAATTGAAGTTAGCGAAGATTCAGGCTACGACTGGTCTCTCGTGGCCTGACGCTTTGCCTCTAGCTCTTCTGTCAACTAGGGCGACTGTACACTCCCGAGTAGGGCTTAGTCCCTACGAGATTGTGTTCGGGCGCCCTGCCAATGTTTGGGGGGTCCCTAGACCCAGTGTGTTTTCTGATCTTGAGTACCCAATGTTGATCGATTATCTTCATGATCTGACTGCTAAACTGAGGTTAATTCACCAACAGGTCTTTGAAGCACTGCCGACGCAGACGGAGGGTCCAGGCCACCAGCTCCAGCCCGGAGACTGGGTGGTGACACGAAATTTTGCTCGGAAGCGTAACCTTGAGCCTCGTTTTACCGGACCCTACCAAGTGCTCCTTGCCACGAGGACTCCTGTTCGTTTGGAAGGACGCAAGAATTGGGTGCATGCCACCCATACCAAGAAGGTACCTATACCTTTACCAGCAGACTCGTGGGTGAGGAAGGGCATTGGCATTGCCTCGTCTGAAGCAGAAACTGTGCCGACTATCGTTCCTTTTAGTGACCCCCAGCCTGTTGGAGAGTCCTCAGTGCAGCAGAACGACATTGTTGAACATTTGTCATCGCAAAACTCAAGATCTGAACAATTGACTGATCAGCAGAACTCTGTCTCATCAACGGATCAGCTGTTTGACGAACAGACTCGTCCTGGGAGAAGCCGATATTTTCTTCGATTCAATATCAGAGACTAATAAATATTTTTGCTTTCTCCCCTGACATCCACGTTACCCCATTTGCCGTTACAAAGTTTGAACACACTTGCATAATTGTGATTTCGTAAATTTTGAGCCTTTTTCCCATATATGTGTTTTGCTTCCACAGCTAGGAGATTTTGTACATATTTGTAAATTAAAGATACCTTACATCCGGGTGGACCGTAGGGCCGCGCGGGTACTTCCTTCTGGTTAGTAGGTCTTGACACTAGGTCGAAGACCGTCGGTTCCTAGGAACTCCTGGGGATTGACTACTGCTACACAGAACGAAGTGCGTCAAAAACGTTGCAGACGGTTTTAGAGGATGGCTTTCTCGAAGCTGTCGGAATTGGAAAAAGCTCAGGCCCAAAGATTCAAGTTGCAACAAATCGCTGGTACAAAATGCTTCATGTTTCAGGTGTTCCTTCTGTTTTTAACTGTTTCTTCGTTATTGATGGGTGGGGTATATTACATGATACGATCATTGTTGCCTTCTGCCTCACCTACCCCTTCTTCTGAACCTAAACCTACCTCCACTGTTTCTCCTCATTCCTTCCACATCCTACCCCAACACGAGCAGGTTAGACGTGCGGAATTCATGAACAATTCCTTCGGTCAGCTCCTTCATCAGCATCAGTTGGTGATGAACACTACCAATTGTTGGGTGTGTGGGTTAATGCCACATACCACCGATAAGGGAATTCTGTACCTGGTCCTTCCTTACAGTTCCCAGGGTTCAGCTCGAGCATTCCACACAATGTTTCGAAGCGCACTAGATTCTTACCCCAATCGAGAGCCACGTTCTCCACACTTTGGTCCCGGTCCGTACCATAAGCCTTTGGCAATAGCGATTGCTGATTTAGATAGGGATATCTATGAGCCGTCGCTTATCCCAGAGGAAGAGGTGCGAGCCTATAGGGATCTGAGTGAGGTTGAGTATAGTGCGCTCGTAGGCGAAAGACAGCTTAAAAGCTCGTCTCCAATATGGATCGTACCCCACCTTGGTAATTTCTGTCTGAAAGGTCGTGGCCGAAGCCCGAGAGCTCACCTTGGAGAGAGTGCTTGCTCTGAGACGTATGTCTTACCAATGCTCTCTTCTCCTGTTCTCCTGACTGCCAAGGGTACGTACTTTGTTTGTTATGACCGTGCATATACATGGTTGCCCCTTGACTTTGCGGGCACATGTTATATTGCAAACTTGTTGCCACCGACTTTTACAGTCGCCTCCGATTACCACAAGACCAGAGTTGAGAGGGGCGTGATTAGCAAAGAGGACACTGCCGGTCAAGAGGCAGGAGACTTTTTCAAGGGTTTCTTTCCGTTCTGGGGACCTATGGTCAATAGTAGGAACCTGAGACAGTTGACTCGAGTGGTGGAATCGACTGCTAGTATCAACGCCAGTGCCCTTGGCAATATCACAGCAGAGCTTCAGGCGGATCGATTGATGACGTTACAAAATCGTATGGTTTTAGACGTTGTCTTAGCAGATCGAGGTGGAGTATGTAAGGTGATCCATTCGAGCTGTTGTATTTTCATGCCAGACAACGCTCCGACTGTCTATCAGGCCATCTCGAAGTTGCATAAGATCTCTGAGTCCATACACGTGGACGTAGTGGATTGGACGCTACTTGGGTGGTTTTGGGGCCTAATGTCGACTTGGGGTTGGAAAATTCTGATGATCATCGGGGTTGTTGTAGCATTCCTGTTCACGTGTTGTCTTTGTGTGTAGTATGGTCCTGCCTTATGTGGCCTCTGTGCTACGACGTGTATAAGGCAGCCGCCTGTTACCAAAGGAACTCTGATGGATAGAATTATGTTGCAGCAGCATCTGAATGGTTTGATGAATATCGAGATCGATTATGATTCCGACTAGTGCTTGCCTACATGAGGGCAAAAGGAACGTCTGAGGTTCCGTGACGATTGTAAGTGGTGTTTTCGACTCGCACGAATATGGTCGAGTCTGGTATCTATGAACCGCAAATGACGAGTTTAGTGGGTGTACACGTTTTCGCTGTGCTAGCCTAAACCGTTCATTTGTTTTGTGGGTTTCTTCATCTGAACCCACGGGTTCCATCTTAGATATGGTATCCATTTTGTTTCTTGCGCTCAAGTAGCCAGCGAACGGACGCTGTCCGCTTCGCGACCCTGGGATTCCCAAACTCTTGCGGAAGACACGTTTTCTTTGAAGGTGTCTTTATGATGAGGGGGATGGCACTGTAAGGCAGATGGCCCCGCTCGAGGCTCATCTTGCCGTGCCGGTCTATTGTCCTAATTGTGTATTCATTAGGCACGTCCCCTTTGATGCCTGCAGCTCGTGTTTCCCGATACCACCCCTTTACACCCTTTTCGATCTCCTCACTGTTCCTGTCTTCCTCTGCACCTGTTTTCTGCCTCTTCCTTGATTCGTTTACTGCTGATTGGAATGTACTAATGGTGGGAAGATGTGCTTTTACAGTTGGGAACTACCAAACGTTACTGTACTTATGTTCCAGGCCCTGAATACATGAAAGCGACCCCTTATGGTCTTTACGATGGGAACCAAGTTGTAAACCTTTTTGTACCATGTTATCCTATGCACGAAAACTGTATAAAAGGAGCGATTCACAGATACAAGTTGAAGCAGACTCCTCGAACCTACTCGTGTTGTACTTCCTGTGACTTCTGTGTTCCCTGCAGTAATAAACCTCGAATCTTTGACGCCGAAGGAAGTGTCCTGTGTCTCTGTCATTTGTACGCCGGAACAGGTTACCCACGAAGGTTTTAGGTGTTATCCCTGGCACCGCTGGGTCTTAAAAAAACCCAGTCCTTCAGGTCTTCTACTTCCTTTTGATTCATAATTGTTGCATTAGGATCATGAATCAACATTCTCTTAGGAGCGAGAAGGGTGGTGCAATAAGAGCAACAGAAGGGAAGACACTAGACCAGAACACAGCAAGAAATGAAAATCACAATGAAATAAATCACCTTTTCAAGGATCCAACCTCATCCACCGAAAAGTGACCAAATCCAGTTCCCACTCTCCATTTCTTAAACATTTTCTAGGATGACTACATTGTTTTGGGTAATGTTCTTTTCCATATTAGTGATCCCAACTACACACTGGTCTCCTACTACCGGGCATACACCACCGCTCTTAGCTAGAATGAAATCAACAGCATATCTAGTTTGCTCAGAATATATCTGCATACTTCCCAATTAGGTGGTGATGTCGCACAAAGCCGCGACTGTAGAGGTAGACAGTATCTGCAACTTGCATCCAAAATATTCTCTAGCTTTTTCACCCCTGACCAATGCAGTACCACCAAAGGTAATAATGGAGGAAAGAATATGCCCAAAGGTGATACCATTACTATAACTATTGACTTCCAAATCTGTCCCTCCATCACAGAACTCTGCAGTCAACGTTTTTTTTACCCATCTTACACTTGGCTTGCTGTACTTACAAGGAGGCATCATTAATAAAGCAACAGCATCTGTACCATTATAAACATTTTAATAAGTACCATTAGGCAGTAAATAAAATCCTGGGTGTGCATGAAGTGGACCTAGATAATCTACAGGAGCATTAATTCCAAGAGTACTCAGATCCTTCGTTTTCACTAAAGACATCATATTTTTAAACAATATTATTTCAGGACAATTGAGATACAAAAATGTGTAGTACTATTTACTATTGGACAACATGTGGGATAGTAACCAGCTTTCCGGGTAACCGTTAAATCCTGGTAATGCCAGCCCACCAAGGTAATGTTCTGCTCTCTCATATACGAATTATCACAATACATGTTATTGTCACAACCCGGATATCCCTTTCCTCGTGGCTTCCTGTAACATAAATAAGCACCAGGTTACCCTATTCCAAACTCACCGCTTACCTCAACGAACTGTGCTGGGCGGGTGTATGTATAATTGACAAGTGACAAGGGGTAAGCAGTCCATAAACTTGTAACAGATTTGGTAGGATAACAAGCAGTACCTTCTCCAAAAAATCTTTTATGTGTGTCTAGAAATACATTACTCGGCTGTCCTTTTTGTGCAGATTTGACAAACAACCTTATGTTTAGTACATGACGGTGCATCCTGATCACATTCTAAAACCCAGGACACCCCACCCAGAATCAATAGCTGTAAAATCACAAGAAGAGCGCATAATATTTTTTTCTTGAGAGACCAAAATATGCGTGTATGAACAAGAGGAATCACTGGCTGCTCTTCATCAGCAACCATTCTGCTAAAAGGATGCATAACAAATGATAAAGCAAAGGGCCAAAATGCCAGAAAGAAGAATTTACAAGTTCCCAGTGTCTGTCTGAGCCTCACTGTTACAGGCTCCTATTGTCCATCAAAACGTTGGCGTTCTTGAACACTGGTGGTGGAGCTTTATCTGTCCTAAGCTTGTGTTCCCACGTCGACCAGGATAATATACCCCCTAGGGGATACTTTTGATCAATCCTGTCCAATGTTTAAATGGTGCACGAATCTCCTTTCACCCTAAACTAGCTCAGTTGGTACTATAGCAAAGTGCACCTTAACTTACACTGTCTATCCCTAACTAATCTGACTTCTCCTTTGGTGCACCATTCCTCAGCGGAGGGCGCAGATTGTGCCTAGTGACTCCAAGCACAGAAGGATCAGTGAAAAGGGGCTCCTGTATAGCCTGTATTTCCGAAGGAACTGCTGTATTCAGCACTTCATAATTATCCTCATCCGTTTTGGTCCAGGTCAACCTAGTGCACTGAAGGAGACAAACTCAGGCACCGTCTCACACTCGGAGTCCGCTATTCCATCCCTCACCCATTGATCATAGGGCAGGGGTAGAGGTAGTCTGCGACTGTGAGTCGCATGCACCCAGTTCTTTCAGCCAGCGATCTTGACAGCTGTGCGTGTAGCCAGAAGGACCTGCTCTTCTCCAGTCCCCCCCCGTCTCCAAACTCTTCTTCCGCTGGAAGTGTTTTACCAACACAAAATTGCCAGGCTTAATATCGTGTCCAGGCCCCTCTGGTTTAGCTGCCAGGGCTTCCCGGACCTGTTGGTGAATAGAATGCAAACATTCAGTTTACTAAGCAAGATAGTCAACCAGCAATGGATACTCAATATCGTTGAATCGTCAAGGGCCTGGGACGCCCCAGACATTTCTGCATTACCACGTACAATGTAGCATCTGATAAAGTGACCAAGATAATTAATAAGCACTGGAGAACACTTAACAGTGGAGTCTTGAACCTGGAAAAATCTATGTTCAGTCACTGTAAAGGAAAAAATCTCCGTGATTTTGTGGTCCACACAATCCACGTGAACTACACGGATCAGTGGGTGCTGATCGCCTCCTTCCCCCCCTTCATGCCGGACACTATCCATGCACCAACTGCAGTGTCTGCGACCTCACCTCACCCACTAAGAAAACCCACTTTAACAATGGCCTCACATGGGAGTTAAGGTCTTTTTCGAATTGCAACACTGCTGGTGTGGTCTATATGATCACCTGTACGTGTGGATTAAATTATGTGGGCATGACAACTAGTAAGGTGAGTACACGTATGGTGGAACTCCGAAGTAGTTTCAGGTGCAAACGTTCAAATACAAAAATGACCACACATTTCATTGAGAAGGCACACACTCCTAATGACTTACGTTGGGTGGTACTGGAAAGTGTTAAAACCCAAAGCAACCTGGAGAAAAAATTGTTCGATAAGGAACAACGGTGGGTGTTCAAGCTCCATTGTGACACCCAAGGCCTGAACGACGAGATACCCTGGGGTCAATTGACACAAGAGAATCTGTATATTTATGAAGTACCCCCTTCTGAAATATGAATAGCACAACACTAAAAACTATTGGGTACAGCACCTAAAAGCATTAACTTCTATATCAGTCACCTATGAATATATTGACATATGTGTTTTGTGTTTCATACCATTTCACCTATGTAATCAACACGAGGCGCTTAGGAGGTAGTTAAACTAACCACCTGCACTGATCCTGGGAATGGTATATCGCAAGCAGACAGCCAGGACCAACAAAAACACCTTGTGTGGCATATTAACACTGCCAGCTCTCCTAATGACGAGATTCGAGAAAGAAAGTTTGTTTTTTATTAATTCTCCTAAATTGGTTCTCTAGCTGGGTATTAGATTAGGGGTCTTTGGTAATTATTCCCCTTTTTAAAACGGCCCTTGTTTTAACATAGAAAGCCAATTTTCTTCTGAACATTACCCTCCCAACATCGTTGCCATGAAAAATCTACCGGGCGCTCTAGCCTATGTTGAATGACAATGCGGAAACACTCTGCCTAAATACAGCCCCCGGACACACACACGCTAATATGCGGTCCGGAGGGAGCCCCATAGGTCATTTATCCTCGTATTCCTGAAAACCAAGTACGTGACTGTGACCTTTTAATCACGGACCAACGGCCCAGTGATCGATTTCAGAAATCGAGTTGCGGATCAAACAGTTGATTCGTCCTTGTGGCACCAACAAACCAGCCATAGTTGCCGATCATTAACCAGGCACGTTTTTTTCCCTTTACCCCTATTATCCTTAGATTAAGGCAGGATACGAACATTCCTCCGCAGACCGTGGGGCAAAGTTAGGTCCCTGATACATGTATGTTATAGTCTGTTTCTTCCACTTCATGTGATTTGTGTGTTTATCACTAACTACAGGTTTTAACCTGTTTTTAATTTCACACCACTTGGCTGTTTTTACTATATAAGCATGGACAGAGGCGCAGTGGAGTATGGATGAGATTCTGATGTACAAACCAAAGTTACTATGCTATGGGGCAAGCAGAAGCCCCTTGTTTTTTCACCCAAATGTTGTTTTTCTTTGCAGGTACAACGTGAACCATTAGGACATATGTACTAAATGCATGCTTTATTTCTGCAGCATTAATTTCTTAGTTTTCATTCACTTTTTTCCTTATTATAGCACGGTTTAGCAGTGGCGTACACAGGGCTGGTCCCTGTGTAGCCCTGATGAAGAGATAGGGGAATCTCGAAACATGTTGGCACACGTGACTGGGCATACCTGACTCATTGACAGTAGGATCCCTATTTCTCTACCCCACTTTTATTATACCACCCAAGAGCAAGAATAAATCATTTACAGCTCACTAGGCAGGTATTTTTTTTTTTTTTTAATCCTCATTTGTGTGCGTAGCTCCAATCTACCAAAACCAAGGAGAAAACCACCACAGAGCGATAGGCCGACTAGTCATGTATTGTGCCAACTCAGCTTATAGCTGGTAGGGGAAATTAGAAGCCGCGAAGCGAGGCCAGTTCCCATCAGCACTATATACTGTGACCAATCTTAAACCAGCTTGGGATGATACCTCAGTTGATAGCGCCCGATTTATCGAGACCCCTTTGGTATCAAGACTGTTAATCTTGTTAGCCGGGATAGGCAATGCACACATTAATCATAGGACCTGGGGAAACCCCCCCCCCCCAAAAAAAAAAACCCAGGTGTGGTCACGATTATCCAAGCATTGCCCAAAACGCTCTGCTATTCGAATTTCCTATCCTGGCTAGATCAAGTTTGGAAATTTGAAGGAGTGATGTTCGCCATTCATGCACTGTAGGTGGTTGAACATCTTTCCAATGTCTGCATATCTCCCTACGTGCAGCAAGTATGGAATAAAATATCAGTCTGGTTGCTGCGTTGCAGCTTTTATTTCTCAGACCAAAAATAACAAGAGCGAAGTCTATAGTGACATGTTCACCCAAAGATTGTGATAGCTTATTTTTAATAGCCTCCCAAAATTCTGATAGATTTGGGCATTCTAAAAACATATGTGTATCCGTGGCTGCAATTAACCCGCATCTTGGACATTTAACTGGACCTGTTAATGAGAATTTAGTTAACCTGTAGGGAGAATAATATGCCCTATGTATGGTAAAAAGGTGGTTCCTACGAAGCCACGAAGGTTTAACTAACTCCCATAGCAATGAACAAGAAGCGGTCCAGAGCTCTTCCACATCTAAGCCTGGCATTAATTCTGCCCACAATATAGTCGGTAACTGAAAACTGACATCCATTTCGTCTATTAGTTTATTATACCAACGCGAGATTTCTTTTTTAGCCACTGGGCTGTCTAATAAACAAGTTACCAGGTCGCTGAAGCCGCCTATAGGCTGTTTGTTTCGTCTCAGTGGCTGATCTTTATATGACTGTACCCAGCTGGTAATCTGGATATATTTAAATCTTGACAACCCAGGACCTACTTTATTACTAAGATAATCCCATGGGAGTAAAGACCCGTCCATAAACAGGTCGTCCCAACAATAGATACCGGCTTCTATTAACGGATTGTTAAGGGCGTCTATTGTCCATAAGGGAGGAGCGGGTAGGTTCCATATCGGAGCCTTCGCAGAAAAGTAACTGATCTTTATCGCTTGCCTAATTTTATACCAAGTGGATACAAACCCTTTTAGAACTTTCAGTTTTATCTTTTTAAAGAATTTGGGATCACCAAACTTAAACAAGAAACCGGCATGATTAACTCCTTCGCATTCCAGTAATATAGAGAAAAGAGGGCCCATCCCTGTAGATATAGGTGTTTTAAGCAACATACGCATATGCGATAACTGGAACGCCCATGCGTATATTTGAAGGTCAGGGCCAGCAAGCCCACCCTTCTCCCTACGACACCTAATTTTTTTCCACGAGATTCTGGCACATTTATTGTTCCAAATAAAGCTGGTAATCGCACTCTGTAGTTTGGAAATTAATTTTGGATCAAAATAAAGTGGTATTGTGTTAAATAAGAAAGAAACTTTCGGTAAAATGCTCATCTTCACCAAATTAAGTTTACCCAGAACAGAAAGTGGAAGGTGAGACCAGTCTCTCATGAGTTTCCGGCACTCTGCAGCCACTTTATTAAAGTTGAGGGAAGCAATCGCGTTGATGTCCTTAACTATGTTCACCCCCAGATAGCGAATTTGACTTTTAGATGTCCCATTGTTATTAGTTCTATTACAATTCCAGGACATTGACTCTGTCTTGAGGGCATTAATTTCATACCCTGACACTTTCCCAAATGTAAGGGCCTGTTCAATTATCTCAGGGTATGCCTCTTCATAACTTGTGGAAAAAATCATAATATCATCTGCATAAAGTGCCACCTTCTTATCCCAGCCACCAAAAATAAAAGGTTTAATGAGTCTGTTGTCCCTAAGAGTCTGAGCAAATGGTTCTATATATATGTCAAAAAGAGGGGGGGACCGGGGACAACCCTGTCTGGTTCCTCTCATGACCTTGAAGGGCTCTGTCAAGCCACCATTAATTAGCAATGAGGCAGATGGATTACGATACAGAAGCTCTATCGTCCTGCGAAATCTATCCCCAACGTTGAACCTCTTCAAAGCCTCCGATAGGTACAACCAGTTCACCCTATCGAAGGCCTTGGTAGCGTCCAGAGTAAGAACAACCAGTGGAATTTCCTCCTTTATAGCAATATCCATTGAGCCGATCAATTCATATGTAAGTTCACCAAGCTGTCTCCCTTTTATAAACCCCTTTTGGTTCGAAGCTATAATATCAGGAGCCACCCGACCGAGCCGATTAGCTAATATAGATGTAAAAATTTTGTAGTCGGCATTTAATATAGAGATGGGCCTGTATGAGCCACAGTCAGAGGCGGGTTTACCAGGCTTCAGGATGAGGGTTATAGAGGCATTATTCCATGACTCTGGTGGTAATTCGCCCTCTCTAAGAATTTGATTAAACAAAGTGGCCAGCACTGGTGAAACCTCCGAGATAAGTTTTTTGTAAATCTCGCAAGGCATCCCATCAGTACCTACCGCCTTTCCACTCTTTGCTTTCTTTATGGCCTCCTCAACCTCTAGTATGGTTATTTCCCCGTCTAAAGAGCAGGATTGTTCTGTTGTTAAGCACGGAAGAGATATACCCTCAAGCCAATTAATTATGTCACTCTGATTGGGCTTAAGATCGTCTTGGTATATAGACTCAAAAAAATTCCTGAAAACTGCTCTAATTTCCTCATCCCTAGAAACGGTGCCCTGCGCTGATGTGACTGAACAAATGTTGTTACGGACCCGATCAGATTTTGTTTTTCAGGCAAGTAGCTTTCCTGCCCCCTCCCCATATTGGAAATGCGAAAGTTTACTTGCCTCCCATCTCTGAATAACCCGCTTCTCCAGAACTGCTGACAATAAAAGCTTCAACCTATTCAATTCTGCTTGTTTAACGGCAAGGGTTTGATTATCTATAGGAGCGGTGTTATCTATATCGATTTGTACTGTCAAAATATTTCTTTCAATAGAGGTTACTTCGTCTGTATATTGTCTGGCACGGTACACTACTTTATTTTTAATGAGACCTCTTAATGTGCTCTTAAACGCGTCCCAAATTATTCCCATGGGGGCTGTATCCTTATTGGTACTGAAGAAGTATCTTGTCTCTGATTGTAAAAATTTAATATCCTCTATTGAAGAAAGAAGAGATCTATCAAAAGACCATATTCTAGTGAGAGGTGTCGTAGCCAGTTTTAGTTCTAACTCAACTGCAGAATGATCGGAGAGATGTATTGGATTGTACTTTATTGAGGTGATGTTTTCAGCTAGAGCTCTACTTGTGAGAATGAAATCAATTCTGGATCTGTGTCTATATTTCCAATTTCTGAACGAGAATTCTTGCTTTTGACCCTCTTTAAATCGCCAAATATCTATGTAGTCATATTGGTTCATTAAACCTAGCAGACAGTTTCTGGATTTAGAAATGGTTTTCTGCCTACTATTAGGGGATTTATCCAGGAGTGGATTTAAAGTTATGTTGAAATCTCCTGCTATAATCACAGGGTCTGGGAAACTAAGCAAATGGCTAAAAAGGGTTTCGAATACAGAGGGGTCATCTATATTGGGACCATAATATCCTACAAGTGTTAACTTAGTGTCTCCTAATTCTATTGCTGCAATAGCCCATCTCCCTCCGGTGTCTACTTTCTGCTGTGTTAGTTTAAATATGACGGATTTTTTGAATAAGATCGAGACCCCCCGTGTATTAGAAACTTGTGTTGTTGAGATTGCTGATTCTATCCATCTATTCCTCCGAACCAGATCGAGTATCTCACTCTCGATTAAGTGAGTTTCCTGGAGGATAATGATCCCCGCATCGAAATCTCGAAGATACTGCATAATTTTGTTAGCACGTGGTTTGGTGCGGAGACCATTAACATTCCAGGATAATATTTTTAATTTACTCATTAAGTTGTGATGTAAAGTCAAATATTAGGGCTGACTGTAAGAAGAAGAAACTGGACAATTCAAGCAAATTATTACTATGTAACTTAAGATGAGAAGAAAACATAATGTTGAGAAAATTATTTACACAAAACGATTGGAGCTCTTTTCTAGAAATGTAATTGTGCCCCCTTACCCCCCCGTTCCCTCCCCAACTCCCACCCTAGGAAAACCCCGTACTCACCAACCGGAAAACTTCCGGAAGTGCCCCTAGCTCTTCCCCATCTCGTCACCGCGTGCCTTTAATATCTACAGTGTGACTCGCCATTATATTCTATGTTTAACTCAGATGCGAGTTTTGTTATGTATAGTTTTTGTGTTTGTGTATTTTTTTTTTTTTCCTTATCTTTATTTACACCCCTTTTATTCCCTATTATTCCCTGTTTTTTTCCTCTTTTTTTTTTTACCAGGTTTACTCTTTATGAGCTTTATGGGCTTTTTTTTTTTTTATTAGACTTTTCCACTATAGAACCTCAAGAAAGCTACGCAACAGTTGTAAGGGGGTTCTTTAGATCCAAGAGTCATTAACGATCTTAATTCAACTGATTGGGATTGGGGTTATTTCCACAGATCTTAGTATCACACTCTTTGTTTCTTATTGCCAAAGGACAATAAGAGATCATCTGCAGCTTGCACTGATCTAATGTTGTGCATTTTATTATCTAACATGATCTTAAGGGATGCAGGGAAACCCATCTGTACTGTCGCGCCTAGCTTACGGAAAGCGTCCATCCTTTGCCCTAGCTCCCATTGTTTATCCAAGGTAAAGCGGGACAGATCTGAGCGAATCTGAAAGTTATAGCCTTTGTATGTTTGTGACTTAAGCTTAAGTGCCTGATTCAAAATTTGTTCTTTCAAAGAGTAGATATGAAAGTTTACGAGGATTTTCCTAGGCTTGGCCCGCTGGATGTTACGTCTGAAAGGATCTCGGTGTATGCGCTGAATATCCGCTGCTAGCTCCTCAATGGATTGAGAAAGATTCAGTGTTTCTTTTAGTAAAGTAGTTATGTAACTCTTAATATCCACACCTTCACTTCCCTCAGGAATATTCAAAATGCGTATGTTACTCCGCCTTGCATTGTTTTCTAAAATCTCCATTCTTTCAGAGAGGGCTTGATCTTCTTTCCTTAGTTTTGCGATGTTCTCCGTGGTGCCCTCTGCTCTCATTGATATTTGGCCCACTGTCTCCTCTAAAGCTTGAGTTCTTAACGTTAGGTTACCTAATCTCTCATCAAGAGACTCGCAAAAGCTCCTTATCTCTCTCTGGTCAGAGGCTGACTCAGCAAAGCCTTGTTTAATCTCTGCAGATAATGCCGCAAACATTGTTGGTACTGATGCTACAGATATTGTCTCTACACCTGAAACAACTGCGTCACTTAATTCTTGAGGAGTGCTCAAAGAAGCTTCTGAGAATATCCCAGCCTCAAAATTATCTTCAATGTTGGTAGTAGGGTTCTTGACAGAATCATTCCTACCAACTGCTGGAGGATTAGATAATAATAAATCATCTACTACCTTTAAATTTTCAGCAGCTATTGTGACTTGATCCGCGATATTTTCAAGCTCTGGGCTCTCTGCCTCAAGCTCTTCCAAGGGGCTCTCCTCTACTTGCGTTGTATGAGACAGATCAATACTAGCAGCTTGATTCTCGACTAGAATGGTTAGGGTCTCGAGTGGCATAGCTGACTCTTTGTTTTCCATGGTCTCGAAACCAAGTTTGGAAATATTGCTGCTAGATTGGACTTGCTCTTTCACAAGGTTCAAAATCTGAGAGATCACCTTGAAATATGAACGCAAAGAAGGGGTTATTCTGGGAATAGGAGCTGTAGAAGGTTTTGCTTTAGAACGTTTCCTTCCCCTTTTTGCTTTGACCTCAGTAGAGAGATATGAGGATGTTTCCTGATCTGATTGTGGGCTTTTCCCTGTCTCAGAAACTTTCTTATCGGCCTCTTCCTCAATGTCTTGCAATGTGCTCTTTACGCTCTTTACTCTCTTTTTGCGAGATACACTGGCCCCCACTAAGTCCTTAGCTACACTCTTTCCTCTTAGCTTCCTAACGGACTCTGAAGCACTCATGTGTGCCAAAGTTTGGCTAAAGGAAATGCGGTAAGCTCTGCTTTCAATCAGCTCATTCACACAGTTTTTACTTACTGCAGAAGACCCGGAGGACCCGTCTTTTAATGTAGCGCTTGTGTGCAGGAAAGCAAAATCCCCGTGTGTTTCGGTACCTGGTGGAGCGTAAGATCCGATTATCCGGTTATAGAGAGCTCTGTTAACTCCGTTAGCGCTGAAAATGCCGAAGAGACTTTGAATCCGTCTCACTCTGTACAACTCAACGGCGGCTTGTCTCCACGGATGCAGCGCAGGTGGGGGCTCACCATGCGATGGGCGTTCACTTCCTCGTTCGTCCCCGCGGCTGCCGAGACTGCCGAGACTGCCGCGCCCTTCCTCCCGATCTCTGCTCCTGACTCCAGAAACTCGGCACATCAAGCAAGGTAGTGTTTCCACGCTAATAAACGCTTAAACCACAAAACCGTAAGAACGCAAGGATCAGCAAGTCAAAACCTGCAATTTGAAAGTTGCTGGCGAGTCAAGTTCCTAAACTAACGATCAGGCATCTGAGGGACGAGACGGAGCGGAGCACTGCCGCAGTCAGCCGACTGCCGCCATGTTCTCCCACTAGGCAGGTATTTTTAAACCACTTAGAACATACCACTCCGCATTCACAATCACCACTTGCACCACACATAGTCCATCACAGAAAAGTGCTCCTACGTAGTTCGCAAGTTGTAGCATTCCTCAGTCCGTAGAGGACTGGGATGGCCCCAATGATGAATCATGTCACCGTGGGGAAACCCTGGTGAGTGAGGGGACTCAAGAAAGAAATATCATTTTTCTTTCTCTCTATCGACATTTCACAGATATTCCAACCCCAATGAGCGTTGTGAATACCACCTACCGGCCAGGTTTCTGACTTTTCTCTTCCCAAATGTTTTTTTGTTTATTGCTAATGTTAGGAGGGTGAACCTGGCCCTACCCTCTTTCTACCCCCTTTGATACAACACCCCAGACATTTGCCAGGCATCCAAACACAACCTTGTACAGTGACAATCCTGTCCTAGAATGTGCTGTTGTTCTTGTCGACAAAAGAGCTAATAGTAAAGCATCTGGCCACTGTAACTCAGTTGTCTTCTGTATTTTCAGCAATTTTAATTTAATTTGAGAGTACCGTTGTACTTCTCAACCAAACCTGCTGAATGTCGTTGATTGGCAGCATGGAACTTTTGCTTGATACTCAAACCATCACAGATCAATTGGATCACTTTAGCATTAAAATGACTTCCGTTATCACTCCAAATCAAAAGGGGCAAGCTGAAACTAGGAAAGAACTATTTCAAGAGTACCTTTGCAGTTGTAATGGCTGTATTGTGTTCAGTGGGGTAAGCCTCAACCCATTTACTAAATGCACAAACATCCACCAAAACATACTTCAAGTTATTGCAACTATCCAATTCTATGTAATTCTATGTAATCCACCTGAAGGACATCAAAAGGAAAAGTGGTTGGTGCAAAACTACCGGTTGGTGTAAGGGTACCTTTTCCAGGAAATTCCAGGACTGTGCATCATGCAGCACTTCACTAAATGTGCAGCTGTTTTCAAAATGTTATTCATCTGCCATACAGGGTGTAACAACTTGCAAATACCCTTAGCACTAATGTGGACTGGGCCATGGGCCATCGTGTCTACAGGAAGAACATATGCATCTGGCAACAACCATCTCTGTTTCCTTAACCTATCAATCCAACATCCCTCATCGTTCAATTGTGCTGTACTTCTTTGCCACATGCTAATTGCTCTATTGTGGCCTCACTTTGTATCTCTTTCACATTCTCAAGTGTGTCCTCAAACATAGTAACTTCAGGCACCCAACTGGCGTGAACCTGCTACGAACATTATTTTCATTTTAGTCCGGGTTGTTTCCTTAGCTGTCTGATCTGCAAAAGCATTTCCCCTACCTACATCATCAGTGACTTTCTGATAGGCACTACACTTTACTATAGCCAATTTCTTACGGAGTGTCAATCAGACAAAAACCTCAATATAAGGTGCCCATGCTGAATTTTGGTGCCATGCGTAGTAAGAAACCCTCTCCCAGCCCAGAGTCACCCAAAGTTATGTGCGACTCTAAAGGCATACTGGCTGTCAGTATAAATATTGACAACCAGTCCCGCCCTTCACAAGCTCGTATTAAGGCAACAAGATCAGCAGCGTGGGCCGACTGGTAGGGAACTTGTGATGTCTCAACTACTGTGCGTAGCGTAATGATAGTATACGCAGCAGTTGTAGTGCCATCCGATAATTTAAAACAAGAGCCACATCTACATATAGTTTCCCTTGTGGGTCAGATAAGGGAACATCAGTCATGTCTACCCATCCTTTCGTCTCTCCTTCTGTCCAGAAGATACAGTCATGTTTATCAATCTCATCACTCTCAGAAGGGAGGGTCAGTAAGATGGCTGGATTCAGAGTGGCACATCTTTTAATCGTGATGTGTTTAGCAAACAATGTTAATTCATAGCCAGTCAGATGTGTACTGGTGAGGTGCTGTGTCTTAGTCCTATTCAAAAGTGTATCCACAGCATGGGCTACCATGAGTGTGAGATCAGTATCAAGTACGAGTCCAGCCAATTGTCTTATCGAGACGGCCACAGCTGCGACCGCTCTTAGGCAGCACCAGAGGGCTTGTGAGACAGGGTCAAGAAAAGCAGGGAAATATGCCAACAGCCGGCTTATCTACAGATTTTTGTGTTAAAACAGAAAATGAGCAACCAGCCATCTCATGGACGAACAACACAAATGATTTGTTATAGTCGGGGGCCAAGTGCTCAAAAGACTGGGGCGTCCAAGGCAGGCACTCATGCACGTCTTCAGTGGTTAATGCAAGCAAGGAATTGATTAGTAAGGAGTAGTTAGTTATCCACTGCTGACAGTAGGAAGTGATACCTATGAAAGAGCGCACGTCTTTTTGAGTCTGTGGGATGGGCATTTTGACAATCGTACTGATGTGCTCAGGGGTCAATCTACTACTCTCCTTTGACAGTAGGTGACCTAAATAGGTGACCTGCTGTCAACAATACTGAAATTTAGAAAGAGAAACTTAAAGTCCATTGTGAGCCAAATGCAACAACAATATAACTGTACTATCTTTACAACAATGCTCCTTGTCAGAAGCGATAAGGAGATCATCAACATACTGCACCAATACATTACCTGTAGAAAGCAAAGGGAATCCAATTGGCTCTTTAAAGCCTGGCTATAAATACTTGGACTCTTAGTATAGCTCTGAGGCGCTCAACAGAACCTATAGCATCTGCCAGCTAGTGTAAACCAAAACAAGTACCTGCTATCTAGATGAAAATGACAGAGAAGAATTTAGCAGTACAAGATATCATTGTCATAAGAGTAGTAATGTCAGGGACCACTGGAAACTGGGGAACCACTATGTTATTAAATTCACGCAAATCAGTCACAAAACGGTAAACATCTTCATGTTCATCAAGGGAACCCGAGGGTGTCCGTTTTAGAATTAGAAGGATAGGGCTATTACAAACATTAGCAGTCGTCTCTTCAACCACTCCCTTCTTAATCAAATCCTGAATAACTTGCAATAAGGCTCTCTCTCCTACCTGTGGTATTTTATACTGACGAAAACAGAGCAAAATAGCACCATCCTTAATTTGTATCGAGACTGGAGGTATCTGGAGTAGTCCCACGTCTGTATCACCTGTTGCCCACAAAGTGAGTGGCACATCAGCAAATTCAACAGGAAGAGGAGCCTCTTTGGACAAACACTGTTTAGCACACACTACATCCGGTCCCATTGTCATATAAACACCTGCCAGAGAACAATAATTAGCAGCATGCAGTTTCTTCAACAAATCCAGACCCATAAAATGTTCACCACAGTTGGATGTCAGCAAAAACGGCGAATCCACAGTGAAAGGACCAATGGTCAACGCAAGGGGTCTTGAAATGGGGCTTACAACCGGTATACCAGAAAAACCTACTAAAACATTATTATGGCCAGACAGAGCCGCCCCTGGGGCCATATTTCGATAAACAGAATTTTTCGTCGCACCTGTGTCCCCCGAAAATTCCTTAGTCGGACCTTGCAGGTCTGCTGTTAAATATGACCATGCTGGTCTACAGGTAACAAAACTGGTCTTCACTCTGTCCCTGGCTGTCCTAGCTATAAGACATTCCTATCACTTCCTCCATGTCATAATCATCATGTTAGTATTGTTCATCCCAAGGGTCATCAAAGTAAATATTATCAGAACAACCTGGTGAGGCTGCAGCATTTTGAGCCCTGTCTGCCTCACCAGATCCACGACCCCATCCACGAAAACCTTATCCCCTAGGGACCGCTACCTTCTGCAAAAGCACAGGACACATGTACGCCAATGTCTCTCCTCTTTAATTACACACACTGATTTGGACCAGGGGCGTAGTGTTTGGCTGCCTACTAGTGCGTGGAAGCTGTTGGGCAGGACCACCACGTCCTCTGCCATTCCCTCTAAAAGCCTGCTGTAACACAACCTTTGTCTTTAAATCCTTATGCCTTTTCTCTGTCCTCTCCTTTTCCTCATTATCCCTATGCTCATAATACTGTCCCATATTTAAAATGACAGATGGGGAAGAGGTGGCCCAAGTACTTTCAGAGGTCTGCAATCGAGTCGCAATTTTAGGAAGCAGATTAGAAACAAATCTATTAACAAACAACCAAACACCTCCCTCAATAGACATATCCTGCCGACTGTAATCTAAAAATGTACCTTCAAACCGAGTGACAAAATCAGACTCACTCTCATCTTTCTTTTGTTGACAAGCCGACAATTTATCCCAATCTACTTTTCTTTGCAGAATAAGGGAATGCATTTAGGTAAAAATACGGCCTGACAATGCTAAAATTTCCGCCCGGGGCTTATCACCTGCTATCTTTCTTGGTCCCATGCTTTAATTTGATCCCATGTATCCTCCAACTCTGGAACATGGTCTTGGGTATGGACCTGTCTCCAAACATCAACCAGAACAAGAAGATCCCCCAAAAAATTCAAGATAAGCAAGATTCATTACAGTGGAAGAGGCAGCTTCAGACAATTTTTTATAATATGCAGTAGGATTTTTCCTTGGATTAGGTAAAAGAGTCTTAAGAGATAAAAGTTCACTTCTTTTCCATGGAGTATAAATCCATTGTTCTTGGAACCTAGCCGTCACTGCCAATCGAGTAACGTTACCACGTTGGTCCATTAATTCCGGTATCTCGGGGTGATATATGGGATGAACCTCTCTAATCTGAAGCTGGGACATCGACCTGGGACATTTCTCATGATGTCTTCCCATATAAGCAATCATTGTCGTAACATTAGCAAAGACTTGTTCTGGCCCCAATTCACTAATATACACTCAATCTCTAATGTCATATAACATTTGAGGTGCTACCGCTTCAAAGTACTGTTGCCAAAGACCAATCAAAGAAGCAGACATGTGTTTAGAGGCATGCTGCTGTATAAAGGGCTCAAAATCTCTCATAGTTGCCCAGACATCCTTTACACTATAAATGGGATTATGGGCCCGCTGTGCAGCCTGATTGGCTATTATCAGTTTCTCATCATCTCTCACTTCGGATCGCACTAACGGTTGCATGGGCTCCTTAAATTTCGTCCAATCCCTATCCTCAAATACACGTACCGGTGTACCGGTGTCCCACTTAAGCATGGGCGGAAAATCCGTTTCGCTCGCGGATTTTGCGGATTTTCGGTAAATTCGCAATCCGCGAGATTCGCGAATCTCTCGCAAAATCCGCAAATCCGCGAGCAGCGGATTTCATGGCTTGCTCGCACTGTTCGCGTGAGTTCGCGGCTTCCCAGTACAACTTCGCGCCCCGCGAATAAGCGCAAAATTGCAGAAATACGATCTTAGCAAAATTGAAACTACTTACCAGGTTCAAAAGTTCAGGCTCATCATTAGTAGCCATTTCCTGTAGTGCTTCCTGAGGGGCCCCTCCAGAGTTCAGTTGCCAGTTGCAACTATTATGTGACCCTGCTCTGAACCTCAGAATAGTTACACATATGCCACAAAGGTCCTGAATTACAGCTAAGGGAGACAAGCAGGAGCCAGGCTGGAGGTTCAAATCCATTAATCAGCCCCTAATTCATTATTGTCAGTTGGGGCAGGGCAGGTGTTGTAACTAATTTTGCAACAATGAAAGCACTTAGCAAGTGCAAAAGATCACTAATCAGGAAGCACTAAGGAAGCAGGTGCCAGCTAAAAAAATATTCTGTGACACATTAATCAGCCCCAAATTAATTCAGGTCACTTGAGGCAGGGAAGGTGTGCTTGCGTTGCCACAATATTGTACACTGACTGGACAACCAGAGGGTGCTGTGATGAAACAGAGGGTGGCATGGGTGGGCCAGAGGGTGGCATGAGTAGTCAGAGAGTGGCAGTGGTGACAGAGAGTGGCAGTGATGAAGAAGAGTGTCCCAAACAGGCTGGACACGTAGAAACAACAAGTTCGCGAAACTTGCGACCCAACAGGTAAGTTCGCGTTTTGCGAAATTGTACAAAACCCTCGCGAACTGGCAGAAACCCGCGCGAACACAAAAAAAAAATCCGCAAATTCGCGAGAATTCGCGGATTTTGCGGATTGCGATTTCGCAAATCCGCAAAATTCGCGAACGCGAGATTCGCAAAATTCGCCCATGCTTAGTCCCACTACTTACTAATGTCGGAGGATGGAAAACCACAGTGGGAGAAGCAACAAAAGTAACAGGGACTATTGTTGCTGAGGGTTGTTTCATGGGAGAAAGAGCTTGCGAAAGAGATGCTGAGACAATAGGTATGGCTGGAGTACTAACAGTCACAGTGGCCACAGCGGGCAAAGAAACAGAAGAAAGAGGAGGAGGAGCCGAAGCCCACAGCCGTTGACAGCAGTAGACACAGGGACAGGGACAGAGACAGTGGACTCAACTGGAACGGCCGGCTGTGAGGGCACCGAAACAATGGGATATATTCTTTGCAGGGCATATGGAGACGGGGTCGGGTATCCAGCATTTCTTCCACAAAAGTGTCATCTTCTTCTTTAGCCACATATGATTTGTCAATTTAAAATCAAACCTTCTACCCTCACACTCAACGCCTGTTACCTGTTTTTCCCTGTCATATGCTTCAGCTTTCTGAGTCAATGTCTGCATTTTCCCTTTCTGGGCCTCTTTTCTTGCCTTCAATCGCCTCTGTCTAGCTGCTTTCTACCTTGTTCATAAAAAATCAAACATAGACTGCCTACTTCGACTCTTCAACAACTGTTCTTGTAAATACTCAATCTTTGTTAATAAAAAGTGCCCATCAATGCCCATTGCAACTCGGCATTGTCCCTGGTATATTTGTGCCATAGTGTACTAAACATAATAGGGCCAAGACCATTCTTCACATACATATCAAAATTCGGAGTGCCTTCTGGAGGCGCCGTCTGTGCTGCTCCCAATTAAACATCTGCAGAACAACAGCGACGGCACATAAAAAAGAATATACTGACGCCAGGCATTCTCAAAAGAAAACAAGTTCACTATTCCTGGCAAAGCAATTTCAAATGCTTTTATCCAAAAGACGGCCCTTAGACCGTACCAAATACAAATCAAAATGGTACCATAGCCACAAAGAACCAAAACAAACTCACCTGATATATGCAGGTAAAACGAGCGGATTCTCCACTGCCGACTCTTCAGACAAAATAGTCAGATCCAGATTCTGGGCAAATCACTTAATCTCTCCGTGCCTAACAAAAATGAATGTGTGTCCTTATGTAACGTAATTGGTGCTATGTAAAGGGCAGCAGCGAGCAATCAATGCTCCTCATACAGGGATCCCTGATCTATCAGTCCGACATGACAATAGCCTCGACCTCCTTCCCGTTCGCAAAATAGGATGGGTCACTCACCTGAAGGAGAGCCTGTTCGGGTGCCAACTGAAGGAAGTGGCCCAATCAGGGTCACCCGGGTCACTCACGACCACCTCTCAGCCTTCCGCACCTAATGAAGAGTCGGTCAGACAGTAGAGAATACAAACCAATAACAGTTTTATTCAAAGTACACTCGGATCGGAGCCTGCCTGCCCAGTTGCTAGGAGTGCTGCAGAGGGACTGGCATCAGCAAGCATAACGATACATTATGTACACTTCGGAACCAATGAAAGCACACCCACCATGAAATTTTCCAGGGAGATGCAAGTGGACAGTAAATTAGAAAGGAGTAAGTTTTGATTCTGAGCCGGGCACACATTATCTACTATTCAAGGTCACACTGCCTATACCAACCACTAGACAAGTGGGAGAAGGCCTATACCTAGCAGGAAAGGTATGCGCTAATAAGAACAGTGCATTCATTTGTGTAGCAGAACTCCGCTCTGCAGAAACATAACCTAGAGAAGGCCGCTTCTCGGAAATGGCAAAGGATTAGTTTCAATCATGATACAAAATGGCGCCCATACACAAAATGGTGCAGCGAATGCTAACTTACATTAAAAAAAAATTATTCCAACAAGTCAACGATCACGTGGTTGTGCTGTGTTTGTAGAAGTGTTTGCTGTTCTTCCAAGTCCCATCAGGGCTAGTCCTACATACACCTTCCTGCCCAGTGTTAACAGGCAAACAGGACATGAACTTAGCTAATAGTGTGTCCGAATGTAATGTCCGGCTGTCTGGCACTGGGAACAGGGCGTAGTTGTGCAGACAGGAGACCCCAGTGTCAGCCATTTTGTCAGTGGATTTTCACTCACTCAGGATTGCATGGTTTTGGTGGTCTGTTTGTGCTTTTTGGGAGGAGGCATGTTTGCCCTGACTCTATCTCCCATCAGACTCCGTACACCAAACACCTACCTACCCATCCTAAATATCTTACCTGTGACTCTACTTTCTTGGCAGTGAGTCACAATGTGCTTCAGCGATGTCTGACACTGGTGACTGGTGCCTGATTTGTTCACTACTCACCAACAGTGCCTTTAGCTCCAAACATCAGTCCTCAGGCCCAGTAATCTTGCCAGTACATTTTCATTGACTGTCATGGAAGCTAAATTGTATGTGGACCTGTTGGTCTGTGTGTGACGATGAGTGTTTGCACTGACTTCAACCCGCATCATGCCCTGCCCTACACACACCTTCCCAGCCAGCACTGACAGCAGAACAGGAACTATCTCCCCCTGATGCTGGTTGGTAAAGTACTAACAAGATGGCTGATACCGGACCTGGTGTGAGGAGCGCAAGGCCATGATGGAGGTTGTGGTCAACTCTGACACCATGCAGCAGTGTCAGCCAATACTGATAGGCCTGCATACTCCCAGTATATCTGTGTGGGCTGTGGGTGGGGGGAGTGTTTGCAGTGACTACAAGTCTCTTGGTGCCTGTGCCCGGGCCCACCTTCCCAGCCATCCTAAATGGCCTAGCTGTGACTGAGTTTTCCTGTGAGTGGGGGAAAAGTACTGTGCCAAGATGTCTGACACTGTTGCCTGTTGTTTGACTTAACTACAACTCCTCACAGGCCTTGTGCTCCAGACACCATGCAGCAGTGTCAGCCATCTTTCTGGCACTTTTCCACTGACTGAGATGCTCGCATTGTACCAGTATGTCTGTGTGGACTGTGAGTGGGGGCAGTGTGTGCAGTGACTACAAGTCCCATGGTGGCAGTACACAGACCCACCTTCCCAGCCATCCCAAACAGCCTAGCTGTGAGTAAGCTTTCCTGTGCGTGAGTGGAAAAGTACTGGCCCAAGATGTCAGACACTGGTGTCTGTTATTTGACTTGACTACAACTCCAATCAGGCCTTGTGCTCCTGACACCATGCAGCAGTGTCACCCATCTTGGTGGTACTTTTCCACTGACTGAGAGGCTCGCATAGTCCCAGTATATATGTGTGGGCTGTGGGTGGGGGGAGTGCTTGCAGTAACTACAAGTCCCATAGTGCCTGTGCCTAGACCCACTTTCCCAGCCATCCCAAATAGCCTAGCCATGACTGAGCTTTTCTATGAGTGAGTGGAAAGGTACTGAGCCAAGATGTCTGACTCTGGAGCAGAAGGACTAGCTGTGAGTTTGTGAGAAGTATGTACATGTTTTTGCTTTGCATTTTCAATAGTATTTGAAGTATTTTTGTTAAAATATCTGACATTCACATCACATGCTCTTAGAATCCAGTACATTTTATATATTTATACTGTCCTTTGTTTAACTGTATCCTTCACAGTAATGTCCTTGGGGTGTACTTGTTAACTTTATTTGAACGTGGGTTGTGTACTCACCAGACTCTTGTGATCCTGCTATTCCAATAATGTCCTCCGGTGGAAGAATCTCACACACCTTCTCGTCTCAGGGGGTGGAGAGGAAAGGTTGTGCAGGAGGGCCACCGACAGTCTGCTGGCTTTGGAGGTGTTCCCTGGACATCAGCTTCTTGACCCTCCTTCGCACATCATAGTACCTTCCCCTGATGTCATCCATTGTGTGCAGGCAAGGGGCTTGAGCATTCACCTTGTCAACTATCCTCTCCCACATCCTATTTCTCTGGGAAAGGGGGGTCTGTTGGACTAGGGCCTCAAATAACTGTGGCTCAACTCTGTCAATCTCATCTACAAGCACTTCCAACTCCTTTTCTGTAAAACGTGGCTGCTTCATTGTGGCCATGGTGATGGGGAATGTGAAGGTGATGGTGAGTGTGAGTGTGAGTGTGGAGATGATTGTGAATGTGAAAAGGGTGTGTGTTTATGTGTTTTTTTATGAAATGAAATCTGTGCAGGGTGTGTGAGTGTGTGAGCAGAGAGACAGAGAGCAGGGAATGTCTTATGCTCCTTGGAAGTATTGGCAGTTGTGGTAAAGGCTCACGGTCATGGTGTTAGCCCTTTATATAGGTGGATTTGTGGATGTAGTAACATATTCATTTTTTGGGGGAGGAGTTGCCAACGCTTTTTTTTAACTGTTTTTGACCCCCCCCCCCCATTGACATTTCATACACGGACCGACATGGTTCTGTTACCAATTGTCATGCAACATAATCTGAACGCGTGTTGATACGAGTCAGATTTGTGACCAGCATGCAATTCTTGCACGTTTACACACGTGATGGTCGCATCAGAGCGGTTCACGAAGCCTCAGTTCAGCATGGTAGCGTACCATACAAATCGGCTTTGTTTAGCATGGAATGCATCGTACTCCGCCTCACAAAAGGCTCGTGATCGACTCGTACAAAGCCTTTATTCGAAATGGTAGCTTTCCATACGAATTGGTTGTGTTTAACATGGAATTCATTGTACTCCATCACACGAAGGGCTCGTGGTCGACTCGTACGGAAAGCATTCCCAATCCGATTAGGTCGGGATGCTTTCCTAGTGAGGTCGGAATCGGGCCCTAAAATGTCTATTTAATTTTTCCAGTGAATTTCTTTGTGTTTTTTAAATAAAAGGTACTATGTCTATAGCACCCGTGCACAGGAGGGGATTGGGAGCAGGGCCAAGTGTCCTCAATGTTGTTATTTTAGATGTCATAGAACATGGCAGTGTGTGGCGAGGGCGCGAGCTACAGTTACTTTAATTAACTATAACTTATAACTGGTGAATTTCTGTGTTTTTTTAGTTTAAAACGTTATGCTTTAACTGACATTATCACCTAACTATAACATCACTCTAACCTTTGTTTTTTTCAGTGTAATTTTTAGGTTCTTTTGTAAGGTAGAGTAAGGTTTTATTCTTAGACCTAACTATAATGTCACTTTAAATTCAGTTTTTTTTCTGTGTATTTCTGAGTTTTTTTATGCAAAGTAACAATGTAAAGAGATGTCATTTTAAGTAAGGCTGACTTACTGTCATTGTCAATGGACCAAAACACATAAATATAAAAGGCAGGCCTATTACTTTATCAAGGGGGTACCTAGATCTATAAAGCAAACTTAATTGGCTTTGTCAACAAGTTACAACAATAACTTACCAAGACCCATATTATAATATATTTCTTATGAATTCACACATAGGGGCCAATTCCGATCTCGGTCGGAAGGGCTCCGAATCAGGTTCGGGATTAGCGGGTTGGATTCTTCGGCTGAATTTCCGTCCGGTTCGTACACGGGTCCGGACGACGAAGTACGATGCGAACAAGCGCGAAATCCCTGGCCGAATCGTTTCCAGGTCCGAACCGCTCCGTACGTCTCGCCCGTAAGCTAAGCGCGGCGCGCAATGGAGGCGAATTCCGACCGAGCCAGTACGATGCGCGATTCGGACAGCCGGATCGAGTCAGAGCTTCCGGCTTACAATAGCTACAGGAGCTGGCCTTTGGGGGCCCGCACCGGACCCCCTGTTACCCGCAGCCTTACGGCTTGGACACAGGGGGAGACCCATGGGTCTCCCCAACACAGGCATGTACGGTGCGGATGGCACCAACGTGTACACACTGTAGGGGCGCACTTGTCCGGAACGTACCCATTCAGTCAATGGGAGCCCATGTACGCGTTGTACTACCGGCTCCCATTGACTTCAATGGGAGTCCGACCGTAATGAGTCCGACAGCATACGGCCGCATTGTACTCGCTAGGTTGGACTGCAGGAGTCCGGATCGGTCAGAAAACACCCCGGATCCGGCTCGGACGGAGTGATTTCCGACCCAGATCAGAATCGGTCCCATAGTAATACATGATAATAACTGCCATAAAAATATGCAAAATAAATCAAATGTAATCAAAAAACCATAAACGTGTTTACATGTTTCTTCGACACGATTCAGGGCACAATATGCAACCATAGGACAAACCACAAGTGGTTCCTGCACTCCAGCTGAAGAATATAGAGCTCCAGCTTGAAGTGCTTTGAAAAATATGGCAAGCTCTCCTAGGATCATGAATTCAATGACCTACGAGACTTACAGTTTTCTTTTAATTTTCCTGGGGGTCTGTCCTGGCCCCTGCAGCTCACCAAACACTTTTAAAAAGCAGTGGGGCTGCCCCTGCTCTTCTTTGGGGGCACCACAACAACTACAATATTGAAAAACAAACTTCCTGCAGGTGATTATGGGGTGTTCCAGAGAAGGAGCAGAGAATCTTTTATGAGGAGCCCATCTGCTTCTTCCTCGTAACTAATTTTTATTTTTACTATATTTAACTGGGTGCGCGGTCCCACCTGGGTCGACCACAGCCAAGATTTCTTTTTTGTGGTAGCCTGGTGAGCCCACTCAATTGGGCCATTTTTTTGTCTTAGTTCGCTTAGCAGCATGGGGAGCTTTTTTTTAATGTGGAGACCCTGGACCTCGCCCGCGACGCCCACAATTTTTGAAAACATTGGGGGCTGTGGGGGAGACCCAATGGCCAGCACAGTCTCACCGACTCCATTGCCAGCATCCATCCGGGTCAAGGAGATACATTTTTTGCTCCCACCCGGATGGAACATTTCTGTTTTCACCAGTGAATGCACCAAAATCTTCTCTGCTCATGTTTTGGTGGACAGGGAACAGTATCCTAGTCGATGGGGACCCCTGGGCCATACCATGGCTAAGAGAGTGGGGCCATAAATGTGGTTATCCCCAGGGGATAGGATCCCTAGGACTGAAATCGGCTCAGGGAGTAGCCCCCTTGCCTCCATCCCCAGCAAACTAAAATGGGCTCCTGGGGACATACATTTTAAACCTTAATTTTTACAGTAATAATTTACACCAAAACACAAAAGCATTCTTTCTGGACCAAGAACTAGCTTTTGTACAAATTTGGAGTATTTCCATTTAGACATTTTGGAGGTAGCACATAACACATACCAGAGGCGCAACTAGAGCCAAATTTCGGGTGGGGGGGGGTAAAAATAATTTTTGGGTGGGAGGCTAATTCTTCCAACAATAGGCAGAGTGGATATGCAGGGGCTCTAAGAAGGGGTGAATAAACAACAAAGCCTCATTAACGAGCAAATGGTCTTTTAAAGACCTGTGAAGTACTTGGGTGCGGCTCTGTGTATGCCCGGGAAGCTGTCTCAGCTTGGGCTGCCACACACGACTGGGGCGGTGGAAGCCCTTTGAGTCCAATGGTTGTTGCACACCTCACACATACCATAACTCACTCCTCCCTCCAAGGTGCTAGGATGTTTTCTTGAACATACTTTTGCTTGTTTCCCAACTTGGATGAATTGGTGTTTTCAGCATGACCCAGATCCAGACCCTGCACTCAACCCCTCCACAGCTGCACACAGCTGACTAAGGGCCTCATTTAAATCTTGGGGGATGACTTGTCTTCAGACAGGTCCACAGAGTAAATTATTCAGTTGCACCAGATTTAGAAATGTCCACAGGCTCAGCATACATTTCTAGCATCATCAGGACCTGCCATTACTGTGGGTCCTGCCAATGCATCCTAAGTTTATGAGCGGCTCCATCAACGTCACATTGGACATACCTCAAACTTTAACTGTGCCCCTCTCACTGTGGGAGTTTTCTTCCATGGCAAGGGGGGCATTGCACACTTTTCAAGGCCCCTTACAGCTAGGATTTTCCTGGTAGTGACTGGCACTGAATAATGGCTGTATGACCTCCCATGTAAATTAGGTAGATGGACAAATAGCCAATCCTCCAATAACCCTTATTATACTGGGCCACCAGAGGAGTTTGGACATGGTGGAGATGGAATACTCTCTGCTTTTGTCATACTATGGTCATCCTGAATTTAAATCAGGGAGGAGGACCAGAACGTTGGTGGCTAGGAAACGATCACAGTTGCAATGGAGTTCCATCTCCATTCAACATTTAAAGAATTAAATGAGGCCCTAGGTCATATAGCGAGACAGACCTACTGGTTTTGTCAAAAGGTCGAACAAAAAAAGTGGTGGGCCTTTTCGCTCTATCAAGAGGTCAGCACATCAACATAAAAATAAAGTAGAACTATTGGCTTTTTCTCTATAATCAAATTCATATGTGATAAATTCACAAACTGCAATGTTTAACAATAGTGATTGTCACAAAATATGTTAAATAAAGCACAAAAAAACATTAAACATGTCTGGAGTTTTTTTTTTAAACATGTTGCGGGCCACAAAGTGCAACGACAAAACCAAGCAAGAACGAAGAGCATAAAGTTTTAACTTGGAGTGCTTTAAAAGAAGGTATTGTAATTTGTTCTGAGTTCATGGCATGTAAAGTCCCTAGGGGGCTGCTGCACTCATTGAAGCCCTTCACAACATAACAATAAATGCTTGATGGTGCCCCTGCTGCTTCAAGGGGCACCAACATGATCCAAATATTTAACTAAAAGCCCTAGCAGGGCATTATGGTTCAATCCTTGCATAGACCAGCAAATAATGAATTAGGGTCTGCTGCCGCTAATTTATTATTATTTTTCTTAATATTTTTATGGGTGTCCTGGTGCCCAACCGGGGCACCCACAACATAGCCAATGTTGGGGTCTGTGGGAGGAGCTTCAGGTCTCCCCACAGTCCCTGCTAACTCCCATTGTGGGTGTCAGCAGGAGATGGCCATTTAACTTTTTTGGTCGGGCACCCACACCTTTTTTGTAATTTTGAGGGCCATGGGGTATCCCCAAGAGCCCTGCAGCCCTTGCTGGCTCTCCAGCCATCGCCTTTACTGTGTACCAGCCATCTTGTTCCTGGGCACACATAGCATAGAAATTGTTAAATGCAGTGAAGGAGCCCCAGGTCCCTTGCGCGCCCTACTGGCTCTCCAGCTATCACACATGATAAGTTGCAGCAGGTGCTGGCTCCATTGCTTTGCTCCTGCAGGGAAGGAGCAACTTTTTTTCTGCTCCATAGATGATTGAGAAAAGTTGTATTCCCTTCCCTGCCTGGGAGAGTGCTGGCAGGGAATTAAATGAGTATTCCCTGCCTGCACAGTGTACTGGGGGATGGAGTCCCCATTACACTGTATGGAAGTGGGCCCAGGGATTAAAGGTAGTCACAGAGACAGTGTCCCCATGCCCCCTTCCCCTATAAAGAAAATCAGCCCTGGGGGATGGGCTCCAAGGGCCTACAAATGGCTAGTAGCAGTGAAAAATAAATGAGCAGCTCTCACTGGGCCCCAAGGGATGGGATTTCCGAGGCCAAAATCGGCTAAGGGAGGGGGCAATGCAGCCCCCTCCTGTTTGATTTTTGTACCGGGCCCCGCAGGATGGTGTCTCTGGGTCCATAATCTGCTAAGGGAGGGAGGTTGTATGCTCCCTCCCCATTAATTGATGCTTTAGGACCCGGCAGAAGGGGTCTGCGTTGCTGAAATCGGCTTGGGGAGAAAAGCCCCAAGCACTCCTTCTCCACAAATAACTTTATTTATTGACCCCCTGGGACCCAGGCCCACCCTAGCGGCCATAATAATTTTTTTAATAATGGTGGTTGTCATTGATTTTCTGCAATCCTGTGGGAGTACCACATACAAATTATTTTGTCCCCCCAAGGTCTATGTGGAACAGGAGCCCAGATTACTACCGATGCCCAGGCCGCTGGCGCAAACCGCCTCTTAGTTCCCATGTTGAATAGTTACCAAATAAAGAGACGGGCGCTGGAGGCAGGAATCAAGAACAGAGTTTATATCTCATGAGGAGAGCCAGTCATTTCGGACACGAAACACGGTGTCTTTCAGGAGGTGCTCTAACAAGTGAGCTGAGACTCCTTCTTTTATACCTTACAAAACACTTGACATTACAATCAGGACAGTGTGACGCAAAAGAAAAGACATCCCTATAATCCTCGTGTCAATCCTACCCCACATGTGTTCACAATAGGGACCCTTGACCTGCTGATAAGAGGGGAGGGCAATCACGCAGCTGAGTGTTCCGTCAATTGTTTAGGATGTATGCGCCTGATCATAGCCCAGGGGGTGGGGTGGCCAGGATCAATAGTGGGTCCTTTGAAGAGGAGTGACTTCATACAATAAGGGTAGTAAATGGTATCTCCTGGCTCAGGCGATGGCCTCGGACATGTGTGGTCAGCCGGACTCGGGGGAAGGGGTCATCAAAGGAGTGGTATTCATGCCGCGTGGACAATCGAGCGCGGAGGGAAGGCTTGTCAACAGAGGGGCATTCATGGAAGGAAAGGAGGTGTTGGTCAGGCGCGGCCGTGGCTCCCAAGGACAGGGTCTTGCAGAAGAAGAAGGTTTATGACTTGCCCATGTGAGGAGAAGGGAGGGGGAGCCAGGGTGGACACAGGGACAGAGTCACATAGAAAGAGAGAGATCTTATGACCCGTACATGAGAGAGCGGGGGCAGTCAGGTGCAGCTGGGGAGGGCTATGTCAGCTAAGGCGAAGGATGCCTCTTCAAGAGGGAATGGGGGGTTTGTGCGGGTCAAGCAGAAGGGTTGCCTTTCACAGCAGGGTCGCGCAGAGGGAGAGGGTTTCATGGTCTATGCATGAGAGAGGGTGTTTAAGATACGCGCAGACGGGAAGCCAGGGATTCCAATGGGTAAAAGGCCGTGGTGCCTAGAATGGCTGTACATATGCATATGGGTATGGGCTCTCACTGGCAGAGTGATACGGTCAATAATTTACGGTATTCATGGTGCTCACAGGGAGAGGAGTGGGAGAAGAAGGGAAATGAATGCTGTTTATGTACATCAATTTCTTCGATTTCCACATCTAAGGGAGCAACGTACCCCTACCCTCTCCCTTATATCTTTTGTTTCACTCCTTTTCAGGAGAGTGTACTAAGTCTCCAAATCCTGTAGTGGTCGCTGGAACATTTTTGTTCATGTTGCAGCCAGCCAATCAGAGCACTTGCTCCAGCAGGAGCCTCACGTCCTTCTGACTGAGGTGGTCCAAGGGAAAAAAGCCCCCTCAGGAAATAAAAACGATATGTGTTTTTTACAATGAGTTTGTGGGTCTCTTGTGAAAGTCCCTCAAACTCAACTGTTGAAATATACAAAAATACTGTTCGGCCTTAATTTCTTCTAAACTACCAATTGTGTTTGCACCAAATGACAAAAATACATGCTTTATGGATTAATATCAAGATCAAGTTTCCTCCCAAATCTGGTAGGATTCCATTCAGCCATTTTGTCTGTAGCCCTTTTAAAAAAAAGTGTATGTAGAATACATGGGGAAATTTAGGGGCCTATTTAAGAACGCGCCACGTAGTGCAGTGCAGCAAGTCACCTTGCTGTGCTGTGTGATAGGGAAAGGGCAAGAATGCACCATACTTAAGGCAGTACGGCGCATTCCTGGTTTTTCCCCTGTGCTGGTGCCCTTTTGGCAACCTAGCGCCAATGCAGGCACTCTTGCACCATGGTGCAAGTGTGCCTGCATTGCATGCTGGATTGTTTTTCTGCTGGAAGGGACACCTACCTGCACAAAAACAATCTTGAGGGGCATATTCCTCTTTCTATGTGTGCTGCAGAGTGCAACACACAAAGAAAAAAGAAGTAACAAGGAGAAATAAAGATTATTCTCCTTTTTACCCTCTCCTGGGAAGGTGTACCATTTTGGTGCATTCCAAGGGTTACCAGTTCTGGTAAATCTGGAAAGGCGTAAAAAAACATGGGAGTTGCGTGGGAACACTGACGCAACACCCATGGGACGAATTCCCAGGACAGAGTAAGGCAACGCAGCAATTTGCACTGCGTTGCCTTACTCAGGGTCATGCAAAGTGGCCTTGCGTGGCTTCTTAAATCGCATATACAACTTGTGTTGCTCTTGCACCATTGTGCGAGGTACCAGAACGACACAACTCTGCTTGTAAATAGGCCCCTTAGTTTTGTGACCCCCTGCGCTTTTTGAAAATCCAACAGTGTCAGCTGTTCAACCACTGAGAAACGCTGGTGTTAGCTCTTGGGACAGCAACAAGGGGTCTGCTAACATTACCTTGCCATGAGGGAAACGGCCAACGCTGCCAGGACTTGTTTTACCTGCTGTGGTCGGAACTGCTATCACGGACTTCAATTCCCAGCAAACCCCCGGTCTGACGCCTCCCAAGATGCTGTGCAATGCTCCTGGAGGAGAGATAAAATCATTGCCAGCCACCTGCAGTGCGGGACGCGCCTGTCTGCGGCTGGAGGAGGCAGGCCTGGGCCAACCCCCTCAGCTTTACTAGGGGAGACCAGGGGATCCTAGGAGTTTAGACCCCACAAAAATATTTTTAAGGTCAGTGAATTTAAGTCACAGGTGTATACTATTCTAGGGAATTTTTTGATCCCCGCACAACCATGGGCAGACAAGCTGGTGTGGGGAAACTTCATGCAGCACCAGCGCAACAGGCTTCCTCTGTTCAACAAACTTCAATAGACAGGATTTTACAGAGAGCTATTTGTGTATAGCAGGGGTCTCCAAACCGGTCCTGGAGGGCCCGATCCATGCCAGATTTTTAAAATAACTACATGTATCTCAATGGGCATGGATCCGGCCCTCCAGGACCGGTTTGGAGACCCCTGGTGTATAGAATTAACTGAAAGATGATTGTCACTCACCCCAGATTTAGCCCCACCCCTTAGTCTCCACGATGATACAGGATCTTCATTGTCCATTGGTCAGGAATCCCCAATCTCTCACTCAAGGACCCGTGCAGCGAGAAGGGTGGACGAGCTATATCCATAAGGCGCCCACCCTAAAAACGTGAAGACCTGAATCGGTGCTTCAACGGGGCCCAAGCGCAATAAGCAAATTATGAAACACGAGACCCCTAGTGATGTGAGCAAGGATGGTCTAAGAACATCACCACAAGCAGGACTAGAACAGCCAGCCTGGGTCACGGACGTGGTGGTGGACGTCCAGGTCCAAGTAAAGACAATTGTGAGGGATGAGCTAAAACATTTGTGGGATCGGGTTGATAAGCTCACCAAATTGGCCAAACGATGGGTGGACAGGACTGAGGTGGTTCTGAGAGAAAAGGAACCGATCAATCCAATGAACCCCAGAAGATTTAACCCAGTGCCCCTAACAAATGACAATACGCCCTCCTCCAGTATGGTAATCCACCTCAACCAGGAGGGTGTGGGTAATGCGACTGAGTATTCCAAAGGGGCTGGGAAAAGGTAACAGTACTCGTGGCCAGGGGCACACACAGGGGGCACAGATGGGAAAAATTAACGATCCATCTGTAGCAAAGTCCCAAGCAAGTAAGTCTCCTTGCAAGAGGTCTAGACAGTAGATTG